>NC_136059.1:10969458-12443520 GCF_964261635.1 Lissotriton helveticus
CCCCCTAGAGGGACTCCAACAAAGCCCCCAGTAAGGCTCAGGGGCTAATCTTGTGTTCGGGCCCCCCGAGCGGGGCTCCTGTGTCACTGTGGGCATATTTGATTTACGAGCCCAGCGAGGCTCGGGGGCCATTTTGTGTTTAGAGCCACAGAGGCTCTAGGGGGGCATATTTGATTTATGAGCTCAGCGAGGCTCGAGGGCCATTTTGTGAGAGCCACGGAGGCTCTAGGGGGCACAGTTGTTTTCAGAGCCTGAGGGCTCCATGGGCCTATTTGTTTTAGAGCCTGAGTGGCTCCAGCAGTGGGTGCAGTTTGCGCCTAAGGGTCAGTGAGGGCCCTGTCACAGTTTTCTGATGATTCCCAGCTGCCCAGCAATTAGTGGGCAGCTGCACCTTTTAGGTCTTGGGATTGTCCACAGGTGCCCAGCAAGTAGTGGGCACCTGCACCGTTTAGGCCCCTGACATTGAGACACAGGGCGTCCTAGCCCCAACAAGGCCAGTTGGCCTAGGGACTGCCACAGGTGGTGGCTTATGTAAGTTTTGCGCAATGTGGTTACCTGCTATGTTTAGGATGGTAATTGCCTACTGTGTGTTTTTGCGCTATTGAGTTGTGTTGGGGCACCTCTGAATGTTTTTATGCATCATGTGTTTTTCCTATGTTGCACCTCTGAATGTTGTGATGCATCATGTGTAATGTGTTCTTGCTGATACCCCTAAATGTATTTTATTCTTAGGTGGTTGTTCTTTTTAGTACAGGTGGTCCTAGTGAGGTCCTGGTCCCCTGCGTGACATTCTCCTAAGGTGGTTAGGGTTGCGTAGGTGGTACTTACCTGTTCCCAGTAGTTACTGGTTGTCATTTATAACTGTTATTTTGTTTTATATCTTATTTTCTATGATCTACAAAGTACTATTTCTAAATGTGTTGATTCTGACAGTGACCCATGTGGCCCTGTCTTGTGAATAATCCCTTATGAATATTGCCCGTGCCAGTTGGCACAATGTACATGTGTGATTTCTATCTGATCTGGTTCTGACAATACAGAAGGTATTTTTAACCTTGTGTGGAGTTCCTTTTGTGGTGTGCCTAGGATGTTGTTGCTGTTGTGCACTGGCGCAAATGCTTTACACATTGCCTCCGAGTTCAACTCCAGAAGCAGCTTGATAAATATTGCAACTTCATGCTTTCACTTGGGCTAAAGGTCAACAAGACCAAGACCTTTGTTATGCAATCTGGGCCCAAGGTAAAAAGCTCTAAACATCTTTGTATTGACCAATCAAAGCTGGAACGCGTTAGGGAATACCCCTACCTGGGCATCCTAGTAGACGACAAGCTGACTTGGAAAAGGGCGATGGTCACCAGGAGATTGCTCTACCAACGAGCAACTTCTGCCCTCGTGTCTTTTTCAAGAAAAATGGGTAAGCCATCCCCCTCAGTACTGCTTAAAATTCATCAAGCTAAATGCTTGAGCATCGCTACGTATGGAGCCGGGGTTTGGGGCTATGTAAATACTGACGAACTGCAAAAAATCCAGAATGGTTTTTTAAAGTATCTCTTGGCCCTACCACGGAGTGCCCCCATATATGGTTGCCATATAGAGCTCGGAATTGATTATCTAACAGATTATATAAAATGTCAACCAGTGCTCCTATGGCATCGCATATGGACAAAGCCACAGTGTCATCTTACCCGTGCACTCATTTTAGACTGTTTTGAGATGTCGGGCTGGAAAAACATCCCATGGTTGAATTACGTAGTCAACTTTCTCAAAGATCTTGACCTGACGCGGTATACCATTGAGCCCTCATCCATCACTGAAATGAGTAGAAAAGCTTTGAAGCATCATTGCCTTTCCCACCTAAGGGATCTCCGTCTGTGTAATGAAATTCCCAAACAAACAAATGTAAACATTTTGATGGTTCAGGTGTCCTTAGGAATACAGCCGTACTTATCGTACCATATTTCCAACTATGAATAATACCTACTAACTAGGTTACGTTTTAATATTTTTCATAGACTGGTTACCTTCCCTAGAATCTTAAACTGGTCCCGCGACCTTGATAAGTGCCCTTGTGACAAAGTTTCCCACCAATCAACTATGCACGTAGTATTGTTTTGCCACCACTACGCAGAAACACGCAAGCGCTGGGTCTTACCATTGCTGCGTCAAATGGGACTCAGGACCTGTCGCCCGGCCTTTTTAGCTCTCCAACATCTTGATTCACAGTATGTGGCAAAAAGCTTAGCTCTTTTTCTGAAATCATGTATAACCATTCGAAAAATGTTGGGTATGAACCTTTCCTGAACACTTGGATATCTGTTTCCTTGCTGTAAATTGATTTAAAATTGTACCTTCCTGGACAAATGTATTTTTCTAATTTTTATATTTTTAAGGTGTATTAACGGTAAATGTGATTTTAAGATGAAATGCTTATATATGTTGTACTTTTTATGATTAACAAAACTGTTAACCGAATAAAAGATTTGAACTGAACTGAGCCTCCGAGTTTAGCCTCACTGCTCGTGACAAGCTACTAAGAGGGTGAGCAGGGGTTATCTTGGCGTGTGACTCCCTCGCCCTGACTAGAATGGTGGTTTCTGCCTGGCTTTGGTGTCAGCCTTAGCCTACCAGAAATAGCCAGTTCTAACAGTGTCCAAAACTGTTTCTTTTTTCCACTCCTACTTGTCATCCCAGCTATGTCCAATTTGGCTACATATTTAATTGAATTTACCCATTCTGAGAAAGTAGGAGGTACAGATTTAATCCAATATTTACAAATTCATCTCCGAGCTAATATATTAAGACAGAAACACAACTTATTTTTATCCAGTGCTAGTATCTCATAATTTGGAAGTAAACCAAAAAATATCAACAAAATGCTCACCTCTATTTCAAATCCAAATATTTCTCTCATACCTCTAATAACTGAACTCCCCAAAAATATTTAACACTGGGAAACTTATCAACATGTGCTCTTCGTCTGCTTTGTCCAGCTCGCACTTAGGGCAGCAGGGAACTGTGCCCTTCTCAAACTTGGATAGCTTGTAGGGTGACCAATACACTCTGTGGAGACAGAAAATATGGTTTCTTCTTAAATTGGCAGCACGTACAGTAGAATATAATAGATCAAAAGATACTTGCCTTAACGTTTCTGTGCTGGAGCCCGGCAAGCATTCTCCCCACAGTTGTGTTGGAAGGATAACATCTGCCAATTCAATCAAAAGCCAGTATAATTTTGCCACTTCGTTCTTGTTCCGTTGATTCATTCTTAAAGTTCACTCCATCTCATTTGTGTTGCCGACTGTCATACCACTTGACTGAGACCAGCTTTTTATTGGTATATATTTTAATTTTGAAAGTTGGTTATTCGTTATTTCCTAAGAGCTTCTAATGGTAGTAAACTGCCTTTTGGAATAAGTTGGCCCCATGAACTGAACCCTGCTACTTTAAGTGGTCTTTAGTCCATTTAGGAGATCCTGGTGTGTCCCATATTGGAGCCATTGCACTAAAGTAACTTATCTTCAAAATGTTCCTGATTTTATACTAAGTACTAGCCAAATGTTTTAAAATCTTTAAATGAACCTTCTTAAAAAAGGGTGGATCTCCAAATTTATATAAGAAGGCTTAGTCTCCACCTTTTACATCATATCAGAGCTATTCGGTTCCCACATAAACATTTTCCCTGCTGTTAATAAGAATACCCATGCATAGTATATCAAATCCGGTGCACATAAGCCTCCCTTATTCTTTCTACGACGTAACTTTTTATAAATAAGCCCAAATTAAATAATGTATCTTTCCCTGAATTTTCTTCAATCCAGATTCTTTAAATGCTAGAGGTATGTTTTTATTTTTGTTTTGAAAAAGAAAAATACATTTTGGCAAAAGCATCATTTTGACCAGGTTCACCCTACCAATTAGTGTCAAAGGTAAGTATGCCCAGTTATTTAAAGATTCAGAGACTTCTTTGTCAGCTGTGTAAGTTAATATCAGTTAAGTCCTTGATGTTTTGAGTGATCCTGATACCCAAATATCTTATTTCTTTTTTAATGCATAATTAATAGGCCGCACAACAGTATTCCATGCCATACATTCAGTTTTAGACCGATTTATCTCGTATCCCGAGAACCTTCCAAACTGCATATACAGGGGATGGTCGTTTCTAAGTCAGATGAAAAAATTAACATATCGTCTGCATATAGGGATACTTTTTTTCCAATTTTTGCATTCAAAAGGGAATATGAGGTCATGTCTTCTAATCTTCTCGGCATGAGGTTCAATATATAAATTAAAAAGCAAAGGTGAGAGAGGGCATCCCTGTGTGGCCCCCCTTTGAATTGGTATTGGAGAAGAGAGGTTATTATTTATTAATATCCTTGCTATTGGAGTATGGTAAATTAACGAGATTGCCCAACAGAAACGTTTGCCTAAGTTATGTTTGTTTAGAATAAAATTTAAATAAGACCAGTTAACCTGGTCAAACGCTTTAGTAGCGTCAAGCGTGATAATGGCCCTCGGAGTTTTATATAAAGTTGCCATGTCTACGGCCCCAATTAAAATATATGTTACATCTTGAATGCATCTACCTCTCACAAATCCCTATGATCTTCATCTATTAAATCAGTTATGAAACCATTCAATCTCTCCACTAAAATTTTAGTACATTTTTTTTAATCCAAATTCAGCAGAGAGATCGGTCTATATGAATCACACTGTAGGGGCGATTTGGATGGTTTCAAAAATAGTGCTACCAATGCCTCATTCCAAGAAGGCAGCAATCTCCCCTCTTTTTTGAAAATATGAGAAAATAAACTAGCCATCACCGGAATTAGAACCTTTCCTAGATTTTTGTACAATTCCGCTGGAAGACCATCAGGTCCCGCTGCCTTCCCTTTTTTCCCTGAATCTATTGCTGTTTTAATTTCAAGTTGACTTATTGGTCTAATAAGATTATCAGATTTTTACATTAGTGATTTTTTTAAAGGAATATTCTCAAACCATGCTTCTATACTTTGAGCCTGTGGTGTTAAATCCTCTCGATACACTTTATTAAAATGGGCTTGGAAAACTTCTTCGATTTCTTGCGAGGTTTTACATAGTTTCCCGGTGTTTTCACCGACTATTTCTTTTATATTGGCTTTAGACCGATCATTTTTAGTCTTCCAGGCTAAAAGCCGGCCACAGCCTTCCCCATATTCAAAGTTGGCCAACTTGCTTACTTCCCACCTTTATTTAAGCCTAGCATCCAACAATTCTACCAACTCTAGCTTGAGTGCTTGTAATGCATTCATTTGGGGGGTAGATTCCTTCTCTAATTTCTGGATTTTGAATTCAATATTTCCTATTTCTGCCTTGTATTTCTTTTGTCTAGTAATTTGAATAGTAATTATCCTACCTCTAAAGAAGGCCTTATAAGCATCCCAAACTATTTCAATGGGTGCTGACTCCAAGTTAGTCGGAAAGTAATTTATTGTATCAGTCATTAAACTAGTATTTATATCCTGATCTAACAAAATCACACGATCTAGAGTCAATCTTTTATTATTCAGATTACTAGAAAGTTTCAATGATAGTATGACTGGTAACTTCTTGAGTCCCACAAGAAGCTGAGGACCTGCCTCTTCAAACTAGCACCTTCAGGACCACGCACCTACATACCTGAACACCTGCCCAAGATCTTAGGTACTCTTTTGGGTGATTTGTGTGCTATATAAGCCAATATGTCATAACATATTATGACATAGCTCATAGTCCAAGTGAGCCTTGAGAGCCACATTCAGAGCCACATCCCTTCTACTCACCACTGGCTCACCCCTTTTGATCTAACTCTCCATTGATACTTGGGAAACTCCTGCTATAATTGTGTGAGTGGGCCTTGGAAGCCTCAGCCAGAACCCATTCTATTCTACTTACACCTGGCTCACTCTTTCAGGTGTAAGTGTGTGAGTGAGTCTCTCTCATCTTCAGTCGAACAGTTTGTGGGTGGCCTTCAGGCCTAGCCGTATCGATCCACTACTCTGCCGATGGACGGGATTCATTTTCAGGTCTCTCCTCGGTGGCACTCCAAGAACCCTCGCACTGATCTACCCCAGGTCTGCAACTTGTGCTTATCACCGGAGCACAAAGAAGAAGACTGCGAGGCCTGTCGTTTGTTCAAGTTGATAAAGACTCCTCCAGATCATTGGGCTTGATGATGAAAAATGCAGTACCAAGGCACTCAACAAACTCCTGGGGCCTCATTTATGAAAAGAGACGCATAGCTGCTTGAAAACAGCGATGCGGCACTTTTCGTTGCGCCGTCCTTGCGACACCAATGACGCGTCATATTTACAGTATGACGCATCATTGCGTAAGGGGTTACCGATACGTCAGTATTTCTGACTTATCTGTATGACGCAAAAGTGACGCATTGCTGGAGTGTGTCACAAAAGTGACGCAACTCCAGCAATGCTTCCTTTCACATGGGGCAAGCCCCATATGAAAGGGCCTGCATCATTCTTACGCCTGCTCTGAGGCAGGCGTAAGATATTAACGCATTTGCATCCTAGAAGTGGCGCAGTGAAATCTTATGAATTTCACTGCGTTACTTCTATGACCCTTAATTGCGTCAATACGCCCCCCTTGCATACATTATTCTTGGCGCAGGTATAATGTGGCGCAGGGGTTTACAAAGTGACGCATCTACCTAGATGCGTCACTTTGTAAATATGGCGCAACAAGGCGCATTTTTTGCGCCACCGGTGCGTCACAAAAAGTGACACGCCGGTGGCGTAAAAGTAACGCACAGCCTCATAAATGAGACCCCAGATATCTTCAGAGAAGAATCTGAACAGGAAGAGGCAGCAGCTGCAGAAGAAGAGACCTTTTCAGTCCGAGAATCAGATTCCAACCTTGAGATCGAGTTGGAGTCAGAAGACATTCTAGCAGGACAGGGTGTCATGAGTACCAAATTCCCTGTAACCCATAAACTATCATTTACTAAATATAAGGCACCACCTCTGTCTCTGGGCCTTGGTCGGCACCGAGATGACGTTTCTCATGCCTTGCCCTCGGGCCCGGCATTGAAACAAGTGGTCAAGCCTTGAGGCTCAGGATCGAGCCGAGACAGATTGTTTTCGGACTCGAAACATTTTGCCTCAAAAGACAAATCTGGTTTAGAGCCCAAATCCCTCAGTTCGAAACAAAAGTCAGTTTCAGAGCAGAAACCTTCCACTTCCAAAGACAAGAAAGACAAGTCTGGTTCGCCACCAAAACCTCTGATGCCGATATCAAAAGATGATATTTCAGATCCCCAGAACCAATCTTAGACATTACGAAGGAAAAATTGGATCCAAAGCAGGAAAAGCTCTACATTAGTCCTGTCTCTTCAGCAGCATATTTGCCTCTTCCTTCATACACCTGCCTACTTCTCCACTACCACCCCTCTATCAGCCCTTTACTCCTGGTCCAAGCCCTTCCCACTAAGTATGGTGTATAGAAGCTCTCCCAATGTGCCCTGAAGGGTATTATCCTGGGGAATTACCCTTTTTCACACCTTTTTAACATCCATATCCGTCTTTCAATGTACAGAAATTTTCGCAGAGGTCTTGAGAGGGACCTATTTCATTTTTGGAGCAATCAGGGCTGGTAAGACTGTTTAAGATATTAAAAATACTCCTAGCACTATTTCAGGCATTGCAAATAATGGCGGTGAAGTAGTCAGCTTTGGTCTTTTTAATCGCATGTTTGTACTCCTCAATTTTATGTTTCCACAACAGCTTCTCTGTCTCCTTGTAGCCATGCCTCCATCTCCTCTCCGCCTGTTTACATCCAAGTTTCAGGTCTTTTAACACGGCATTAAACCATGGGGCAGACACTTTTCCTTTACCTCTATGCTTTTTAAGAGGGGCGCAGGTGTCCAGGATTGAAGTGATCTTTAGACACAGTGAGGCATAATTCTCCTCAACAGTATTATCGGGGGAAAAGCTTTCCATGATTTTAAACACAGGACCGCCACTCCTCATGTGTGCGAGCGCCTTCCAGTTTCTGCTAGCATATTCCGTCATTGTATGCCGGACTTGGGTTTGACGAGACTTAAATTTGACACAGAATTTCACCAAGAAATGATCCGTCCATTCCGTAGGAAGGACCTCACCCATTTGAAGAAGGTGGGGTTCGGAGATCACTAGATCAAGGAAAAGACCACTTTTTGTGTAGCCTTAGAGACCTGCTGGTAAAGACAAAGACCTTCACAAGAGTGAAGCAGATTATAAAGATCAGGGTCGAGAGGACCATTAAACCACAGGTTAAAGTCCCCCGGGATGATCAATTTATGGTGGGTGGCCGCCAAGTTGGTAAAGGATCAAGCAATAAGTGTTGCTGCTGGGCACTAAAGGCCCCAGGAGGCCTATAGCATACAATCCCTGTGCAGACCAGACCCAGTTCATTTTTTATGGTCACACCGAGTAGTTCTAGGCCCGTAATCACATCAATATAAAAATGTACAATCTTCCAGGAGTCTCTTTAAATGACTCCAACTCCGCCCCCCCCCTCCCATGAGACCTGGGTTGATGATGGATTTCTTACCCCGGTGGGCATGCCCACCCCAAATCGACCACACAGTCGGTGCTGGTCCACATTTCAGTCATAAATAATACATCAAGCTTGTGAAGTTGTACGAGCAACTGATTTCTACATTGTGTTTAGGGAGTGACCTCACATTAAGGAGTCCGCACATCAGCAGCCCTTTGTTGAGGAAATCTCCGAGAGGAGTTGCCGAGACTGAAAGATCAAGGGTACCTTTATCGGCGTAAGAGTTACCAATTTGAAGGAGGCACTCCCTAGAGTATTTTTTTAGGCCCGGATTCACCATAGAAGCACCGCCGGAGGTCAAACAGGCAGCATGGCTGGTGCTGAGCGCGGCCATAGCGCGGACGGATACAGACGTGCTTGCCTTTGGCTTGCCTTTGGCGCGCGGGCACATCCGCTGCGCCCTTGCGCCATCCCGGGTTAAGTAGCCCTGAGCGAGCGAGTGGCTGCAAGTGGCTGCAACCACTAGAGCGTCCGCCCCCACTACCACCAAGATGGCGGGTCCGCTCGCAAGGATGGACCCCGCCGATCTACTAATTCTCTGGCAGAAACACCGGCCTCGTCCTCTCAGCAGTGCAGAATAGTAATAATAGCCCAGAAGATATCTTTTAAAATGACACAAGTAAACACTCTATTAAAAAATAATGTTAAAAACGGACAGTAAAAGAGCGTGTAGCCGCGCTGGCAGAACCCTACCATGCGCAGACAACTACCTTAAGCTGCTTAGAAGTAAGGGTCCCTATATGGACAAAGGTGAATACCATTGCCAACTAGAGACCCCCCCGATCTAACACCATGCAAAAACAGAGTCCACTCCATTTTATTTTCCGGGACACTGCCAGTCCTGTCCTTAGCCTTAGGGATGGGGGGGTGGGAAATTTGTAGCTGGTCTGCCAACTCGGGAGCTGTTGAAAGGGACAAAGTGGGTTTCCTGACCTCTCCTGCCGCTTTTATAGTTGCTGTGGCTTGTGAGGAACCACTTGCGCCCTTGTATGACATCATCAGGGCCCGGCCCCCTCACTTACGTCCACCTACAGAAAAGAGAAAACAGACTGGCTCCTGCCTGAGATGCCACTAAGGGTGCCACGCCCCTAGGTGCGGGTGGAGCCAGTCATAGTGTTCATACATCGTGCAAATCACCCCATTGAGATAACAACTTAACCCTCCCCATCATCTGGCACCACAGAGAGGCATCAAGCAGATATTTGGTCATCTTGGCTAGTCTTTTATTACACCTGTAAGTATTATTCTTTAATTTGTTCATTTTCAACACACTGGATCATTTTTAATCAGGCATAGATAAACCATCCACAGATATTGTAGCCTGAAGAGGTAGGCTCATTCTAGCAACAGATTGTCTTTACATTCCAGACATGGCCCTAGTCATTAGGATATCAAGACACACACTACAGTCATGAATCAATCCCTCTATGCGTGCTGTGCCAGCAGGCCCCAACTTGCACAGTTTTATCAGCAATAACTTTCTGGTCCTCCATCCCAGAGGCACTTACCACCAGGGCAAAGCTTAACGCCTTGCCCCCAAGGGGTTCCTGAACACTGGATCCCTCCAACATCTTAATACACACCAAGGCATCTCAGGTAGGGCAGGAGAGTCCAGGACCACCAGCAGGTCAATACCCCCTCCTGCCAGCCCAGAACCCCCATTAAATGCTCGCTGTGTTCCAGGGTCAGACAGGCCACGCAAAAAAGGAACCCACTCCATTTTCTTGCTCAGAACACTGCCACAGGGCTAGGAGGTCACTGGCGCTCTCTCCCTCTCCCTCCCTCCACTTAAGGCTTGACCACCCGACCCCACTCCAATGGGCCCCTAAATGGTTTGTCATAAATGGTTTGAGCCCTCTGCTAGACCGATTTGCTCTCTCTGGCAAATATACCTCCATATTGGTTATCTGGATTAGATTATGCCTGACCATGTGGAGTGAGGATCCAACCCCTGTGTTCATGCCCCTCGCTCGGTGGCACTTGAATATTGTTGGTATAAACCACGCTCCATATGAGATCCACAAATTTATTTGACTAGCGCCCATAGAAGTCAATATTAGATGAACTGATAGGGACTAAGCATGGGCGGATTTTGCGAATTGGCAATCCGCGAACTTGCGTATTTACGGATTCGCAATCCGCAAAATCCGCGAACTCTCGCGAATTTGTGGATTTTTTTTTGTGTTCGCAAGGATTTCTGCCAGTTCGCGAGTGTTCTGTACCAGTTCGCAATTGAGAACTTACTTGTCGGCTCGCAACGGCCGCGACTATGTTGTTTCTACATCTGGTTCATCATCACAGGTTCACAGCACCCTCTGTTTCACCACTGCCACCCTCTGGTACACCCATGCCACCCTCTGGTACATCACTGCCACCCTCTGGTTGGTTCTTCACTGTAGATTATGGGGGTGAAAAAAAGCAAGCACACCTGCCCTGCTTCAACTGACATGAATTAATTTGGGGTTGATTAATGTGTCCCTGAATTTAAACTTCCAGTCTGGCTGGCACCTGCTTCCTTATCTGTAATTTGCTTTCTGTTGCAGTGCACTTTTTTTTCACAGGACCTTTGTGGCCTATAGTTGCAAGTAGGCAACTGAACTCTGAAGGGGCCCCTCAGGAAGCACTACAGGGAATGGTTACTAATGATAAGATTGAACTTTTGCACCTGCTGAGTGCTTTCAGTTTTGTCTGTAATTGCTTTCTGTTGCAGTGTAATTTTTTTAACAGGACCTTTGTTGTATACTTGTAGCTATTCTCTGAGCCTGCTGTGAGGGTCAGAGCAGGGTCATAGAATATTTGCAAGTAGGCAAATGAACTCTGAAGGGGCCCCTCAGGAAGCACTACAGGGAATGGTTACTAATGATAAGATTGAACTTTTGCACCTGCTGAGTGCTTTCAGTTTTGCAAAAATCCAAAGATCCAGCAGCATCCACAAAAAGTAATCCTTCCAGGTCACGACCCAAATCAAAGTGACCAGCACATGAAGAAAGCACTGGGAGGAGCCTGGTGGACATGAACAGGAAGTTGTAGACTGTGGGGCACTTCCTTCCTCCCACCCCCACCCCCCAAAATGGACTCCTTGCAAAGAAAAAGTGCAGGCAAATGTCAACCTGAGGAGTTATTCTGATAACAATCATAATTTTCAAGGTTTATGCTGCCTGCTGGTGGATTTCTTGTGCGAAGTTGCAAATTTTGCAATCTCGCAATTGCGAGATTGTTGCTGCCCGCCGCATCTACGTGTTCGCAAGTGTTTACTCCCGCGAAATTGTATAGTATTCTAGTTGGCAAGTGCGACCAAGCAAAAAATCCGCTTCGCACGGATTTTACGAATTTTCGGCAAGTTCGCGAGAGTTCGCGGATTGCGAATTTACCGAAAATCCGCAAAATCCGTGAGCAGAACGGATTTTACGCCCATGCTTAATAGGGGCTCAACGAGTGCCATGCAATATGTTAAGCAGGTAAAGCCTTTAGTAAACTGGGGGCCCCTGGCCAATTTGCGGAATGAACTAGCTTTTACAGGCCTTGTAACCGTGTGCTTGGAGTCATGATGAATCCCCTCCTGCTAAACATAAATTCAGGTTGCTTTACCCATACAAACCGGGAAAAGAGTGTGTTGGCACCCCAATGTTCTACCAAGTGTACTGGCCGTGCTTGGTGCCGCAGCACGCCGTACCCTAGTCAATTTCGTGAAGTAGTGTGGCTCACTGTGAAGTAGTGTGGCTCACTGGTTAGAGGCGGCAGACCCGAGAGCAGAGGACGGCCCGGGACCAGGGTTCAATTCCCGACGCGGCAGGGTCGTGGACCAGGGTCAGCGGACTCGATAATTCTCTCGCCTCGGTGCCCACTCTCATCAGCGATCACACTCGGCAACTCTGGGCATTAGCTTGCCTCATCTTCACTAACGGCCCCACCAGACCGCCGGGGATGCCTGGTCTCACCCTGGAGATACCCATTAAGGGACCATCTCTCAGGGAAGCCAGGAAGGGTTTCGCAGCGGTCGAAGCGCCTTGGGACCCTACGGGTAAGTAGTGCGCTATATAAATGCCTATACATTACATTACACATTACAATTTTCGATCCATCTTCTTGCAGTCATGCTGCTGCCATCATATCACGGTGCATCTCCCTGCCATTGACAGGAATGAAAAGATGTTCAGTGCCCCCCTGATTTCCAGGCAGATCACATTGATATTCTATTCTGCGTGTTTGCCACCCTGAACCATATGCCCCCCCCCCATAGCCTGTTGCCTACCGACTCAGGCCGGATCCATGAAAAAGGGAGGCTACCCCACAGTCACAGCAGGGTGATATCTCCATCTTATGGTGCTGCATCCAAGAAGTCTGAGCACACCAACAAAGGGGGGCGAGGGGTGTGCGGGTCAGAGAGTCACAAGATAGTGGTGAATTATACATCAGGTCACGCGTCATGTATATTTCTTCACCAAATATGCCTTTTAATTCACACGCAGCTTAGCTCAGAGTAACATGCCGATTGAACAGTTTGCCCGTTTACAATGCACTAAAAAGGGGCAGGCCCTGCTTATCTGAGAAGGTATCATGCCTCAGGTAGAAGCGATCTCCGAGATTTGTCAAGACATAGCTTACACTGCCCCTCCCAGGGATGAGTCCCTTAAGTAGGCCTTGGCGTAGGACTACACTACGGTCGCGTAGTTTGCGCAACTACGTGCTATACGAATTGCACGTAGCACAGTGCAAAAATGTATAGCATAGCATAGCGGGCAATTTTTGCCTGCTCGCAGTCCTCTAAATCAAGTTGGTGTCTGCGAGGGAGCAAAATAACATCCCGGTGAGACTTTTTCTTCGTTCGCGAACAGCAATATCAAGTTGCCGATCGCAAGCATGGACAATAAACCTCCAGGCGAGATACTCAACGCGGGGAGGTCAGGTTTCTCACTGCGAGTGGTCGCGTATGCTCGTGACCGCTCGCGATGAGAAACTACCAGACCGCGTTGAGATACCTGCCGCTCGAGTACAAATCCACTCGAGCGTCAGAAAAGGTCCGCTTGCACTGTGCAAGATGCGGTTTGCACTGATTGCACAGTGTGGACAAGCATCTGGCACTGAGTAATCAGTGCAAACAGCATTTTGCCCAGTGCACTACGCAGTTCGCATAGCTACACATTGCTTGCATAGTACGAACTACACCCAGGGTTGCCCTTAAGCACCAATAAATAATACTACGGATGTGTTGCCACCTGTTGGAGGTGTTTATATTTTATAGTGAATGGAACACTGCTTACTGTGTCAGATACCCTTTCATAATTGCGCCACAGGAAATTGATTTTTAAATCACATCTTCTGCCTTAGGAGAAAAGATTTGGCATCTGGGCCAAAACATGTGACTTTCATGCTACTCAATTCATTAAGAACATAATCCCACCGATTTGCAATTACCTTACAATGCTCTAAAGGCTCGTGACTGAGATTGTTGACCCTGATATCACTATCTGTCTGTGAGTCAAGGAGACGTGTGTTTTTTACCCCGGACACCAACCTAGAATATGCACGTGTCCAACATAAGGCTACTTCCCAAGCTCAATCCCTTTCATTGGTGACAATATTGCAGCTTCTGCAATTGTCAGACCGCGATTAAAATTGACGAACAACTTAGAAATAGCACTGTTACTTTGCACTTTGAACTTTGCCAGCTATCACTACGAATATGTTTGAGGGCATTACATAGCCACCACTAAGATAATTTCCGCAGAGTAGACTATGCAACTGGACATGAATTTAGGCCCTGAACAGAAGCAACCAAGTCCTGTTAGGAGCTTAGTGACATCCTCGAGCGTGAAAGTTCTTCACAAGGCCTACTTGGATCTAAGCTCTTTGTTGCTGCTGTCCTCCCTAAAGAGAAAATTAGCTACCACCTTATGTCCATTTAGATGAAACTCTTGGTTCCCTGGGAAGAACGTGCTGGGGCCCGTCGGCCCCCCAACACTCTTATATCTCAGTGTTACATAGCGTGAACCCAAAGTGACAGTATCTGGGGGCTTCAGGTAAGCACCAGTTACATTACCAATGGAAATACTCATCCTTAGGCACAGGGCGATTATGGGATGTGCCCAGAACCTCCGGATCATTGTGCCTCCCCCCAGACTATACTCTGGTGCACCATCGTCCCGGCCGGCCATCTCGGGCATTAGGTTCTACCCTCTCCCCATTACTAACTAAAAAAGGAGCCTTAAACTTCAGGTCCACTGCGCGCCTTTCTTGCCAATATAGTGCAGACTAAAGTGGGCAGCCAGCTGTGCAGACACCCGTCAATTGGTGAAAAAGTAAATATAATGAGCATGTGGTGGCATCCCCTATAGCTCAACCTACTTGACGGTGGCCTCATGAGTTGATTTTGCCCTAGTCAAACTGTATCGTATAGGGCCTGATTCAAACCGCCCATTCGAGGGTCAAGAAACCAGTGGCAGATGCTTCAAACCCATGCATTTGGTCTGTTCCATTCCCTTAGCTCAATTTAACGGAATGCACCCCGTAGTCCAAAGTAAGGCCAGGCTGTCCTGATAATTAAGGAGGATACAGGTGTTATGTTTACTGTCACTTTAAGTGTCACATTGTTGATTACATCATTAATGGAATGATTACATTCCAATTGCTAAGAGTTCAGTTGCTGTATCTCTGCTGTTGATGGTTGTGTATTAAAGCGAGCTCTTTAACACCTACTTGATTGAGTGCTTTTATCACTGGCGATGAGGGTCAAGGCTTGATTGGGGACAAGCACTTACAACCATCAATTCCCCTGCACGTGGATTTCTTAATTGGATTTGTTTTGGACAGTTTCGGACTATCCAGTTTGGACAGATTTGGTCTACTCATTTTGGATGTACCACTGTACTTGGATACTGTACAGTCATCTTATCATTTTATTGGATTTCTAGGTTTTCCTGAATTTGAAGCTTCTGGTACTTCTTAATTTTGATAGCTATTACATTTTTTGTAAGCTTTGGAACGCCCCTGCTATCATTACATCGTTGTTACTTTGGATGAAGTTCCAGTTATTTTCTACCTGTGTGTAGAAAATCGGGAAAATTGTATACATTATTTTTTTCAATTTTGGATTCATTTGGTGGAGGCTTCACCGAACTGTGCAACTGTTACTGACCTTGTTTGCGTTTGAATCTCTCTCGCGTGGGACATCGCGAGTAACCTGCACGCTCAAAGTCTCTGTTCGGTGTTGATGACTCGATTCCTTTCTGCCTGATGCGAAGAACTCTGATGCGAAGAACCTGATGTCACGACACAACGTCACCACGCAACGTCCAGCGTCATCGCGTAGGCGGCCATTTTAAGATTGCTATGACAACGGCTTCAGCGCCGATGCGCACGGCTGTGCATCGGTAAATTCTGTTATTTGGGACTATCATTCGTGTCTCAGTGCTATTTTCAACGCCGATGCACATGGCAGTGCATTGGAATAATTGGGCCTTTTCAACAAGCAGTACATTGGAATAATTGGGCATTTTCAACAGATGTACAAAATCGGTTTTCATTGATGTGCACGACAGCACATTTATTGTGACCTGGATTGTGAGTACTTTTTTCTTCAAGGAAGTCATATTTGTTTTTAACATTTGATGTCCTAAGTTTGCGTGTTATCTAGCAATACGTTTGGGTTTTAGTATTTATATTTTAATTTATTTTTCAACATGGCTACCACATCTAGTATGTCACAACCACAACCTTTTCTTTAGGAGGAGGGCAAACCTATTCTCCCTTGGAAGAGATGGAGGAATTTGTTTGATTCGTACTTGGTAGCAATAGGAGGAGAGAAATTTTCAGCTTTTAGGAAACAAGCTATTTTATTACATAATTTAGGGGTTGAAGGCAGACACACTTATGACAGTATGGATACAATACCTGTTGGTGGGGCTGATAGTGAACCTGCAGACATTTTCGAAATGTCAATGACTATGCTAGAACAGTATTTTGGCCCGAGAATTAATGTTGTTTTAGAACAACATAGATTTTTTACTCGTGTACAGGGTCCACGTGAACGAGTTGGTACATATGTTGCCGCTTTAAAAACTCTTTCACATACGTGTGATTTTGGGGACTTATCTGAATCACTTGTTAGAGATCAACTTGTTCGGTGTACGAATAGTTCTAGGGTCCAAGAAAAGTTGTTGTCAAAGAACCCCACATTAAATGAGGCTGTAGCCATTGTAGAGGGCATGGAGAATACCTCACCATGGGTTAAAGAAATAAGGAAAAATAAAGAGGAAGAAAGTCACACCATAAGTGATAATAAAAAGAAAGCTCTCGACACAGTACACATGCTGGAAGAAGATGACCTTATTGGAGAATGTCACGAAGAAGTTGCTAAAGTGGGTGTGGGTTCAAAGAACAAATCTATTCAAAAGACTACACCTTCTCAGAAAAGCACTCTTGAAAGTCGTCCTTCTTTTAGTAAAGAGCCTCTTTTGTCTAAAGAACGTGATTTTCGTCAACAACGTCCAATTAGCAACCAGAGAATACGTTGTTTTAGGTGTGGAAGTTTCTCTCACACTTCCAATTTCCCAAATTGTTTTGCAAGAGACAGCATTTGTAATAATTGTGGAACCAAGGGACATTATGCTCGTGTGTGTAGGTCTGGTAAGAAAAGAGAAGGAAAGAAATCTGTTTCTGACATTGTACGTACGGTTGTTGTATCCAATGTTAAAAGTGATAAAATGGTTGATGCAGAACAAATGTTTATGCCATTTTGTGATATATGAATTGAAAAATTTATATTTAAGCTCATGGCAGACCAGGGTCTCCTTTCACTTTAATTGGGAACAAGATTTGGGATGAAGTTGTAGGTCTGGATAATGTTCAACTCTTACCTCCTGACATTGCTCCGGTGAGTTATGCTGGGTCAAAAATAGACATTCTGGGATACACTGTGGCCAATATCACCTTCAGGAGCAAGAAAATTTGTGGCAAGGTTTATGTTGCTGTCAGAGGAGACAACCTTCCTGGATGGCGACATCAGCATGATTTGGGTATAATTCTTAATCCTGGGGCCAAAGATCCTAAGAACCAAGTCATGCTGATGGAGGATTTTCTGTCCAGTTTCCTTCCAGTTAAGGTTGATTTTGTATGTGGGTCTGATAAATATTTAGCAGACTATCCTAAAGTGTTTTCTGATGCCTTGGCGTGTTTAAAGGGATTTTTCTCCTACTAGAGACCAGAGTAACATTTGTGGAAGGGCCTTACAGCTTCCTAGGAGAAGTCTGCCAAACCTTGTGTGCACAAAGTCAGGAGAGTGCCCAATATGATGCTTGAGCCACTAAGACATGAGATTGAGAGGCTATTAAATTTAGGTGTGATTGAAGAGATTGAATCTTCAGAATGGTTGAGTCCGGTGGTTTTAGCACCCAAGGATGGTGGCAAATCGATTAGGATGTGTGTGGATTTGTGCAGATTGAATGAATGGATCTGGGTTGATCGACAGCCATTGCCCAATATAGCTGAAAGTATTAGTATTTTGAAAGGAGCCAAAATTTTCAGTGTACTTGATCTTTCTTCGGCTTATCACCAAATTGTGTTGCATAAAGATTCCAGACATCTAACATCTTTCGTTACACCTTTAGGTGCTTACCAATTTCTAAGAATGCCATTTGGGTTAGCTTCGGCTGCTGCGTGTTTTCAAAGGGTGATGAAAATGGTCCTTGGTAGTCTTCATAATGTGATGTTTTTTCAGGACGATATTTTAGTTCATGGTGCAAATGTTTGTGAACATGACAAAGTCCTGAGATCAGTTTTGGACAAGTTAAATGATGGTGGACTCATGGTTAAGAAGGAAAAATGTCGGATTGGATTGAAGTCGGTCACATACTTGGGACATGTTTTTTCTGGGAATGGAATAGAACCCAAATTGGAATTAGCTGAGAGCATTGTAAAGGCTCCGACTCCAGTAGATAAAGACCAAGTCAAGTCATTTTTGGGAATGGCGGAATTTTATTCCAAGTTTGTTAAGGGTTTCCCCAGTCTGGTTGAACCCATAAGGTCTCTTTTAAAAAAAGGTGTACGGTTCACTTGGTCTGATAATTGTGAGAAAGCTTTTGAATCAGTTAAAGTGGAAATAGGAAAGATGCCAACTTTGGGTCATTTTGATTCCAAACTTAAGGCCATTCTTACAACTGATGCCAGTCTTAAGGGGTTGGGTGCTGTCCTTTCCCAAACTGTGAATGGGGAAGAAGTTGTGGTAGAATTCGCATCAAGAGCTTTGAAGGAAGCTGAGTTGAACTGTTCTTGTATTGAAAGGGAGGTGTTGGCAGTATTTTGGTTTGTATATCATTTCAAATTTTATTTGTGGGGCATCCCGTTTATGGTTAAATCTGATCATCGTCCTCTTGTTCAAATTTTTTCGTGTCATCAAAGTGACCATATGACGCCAAGGTTGAAAAGATGGAGTGAAGGTTTGCAAGAATTTAACTTTTTAGTACAATATATTCCAGGACAGAATAACAAGCCTGCTGATTGTTTATCATGTCTTCCAATTGAAAGAGATGGTGTTGCAGATGGAGTTGGAGCATGTATAAATTGGGTATTAGAGTCTACCATATCCAAGGAAGAATGGTTGCAGAGCGCTAAGGATGATGTCTCTTTCCAATTGTTAGGGAATGTCATTAGAAATGGCTGGCCAAATTATGATGTACTTGAGGCTGTATTGAAGCCTTTTTGGACGGTGAGGGATGATTTGACTTTTTTCCAAGATAATTTGATGAGAGGTGACAGGGTTGTGCCTCCGGGTGATTTAAGAGAGAGAGTTGTTAATCTGGCTCATGAAGGGCATTTGGGAAGAAATCTCACAAAGGCTCAGATTAGAGAAAGATATTGGTGGCCTGGAATGGATCATATGGTGGAAGCAGTTGTTAAAGATTGTCATCTGTGTGCGGTCAACGACAAATCACACACCACTAGTCAGTCTCCACTTTCTCCTGTTGAGGTTCCTGTTGCAGTGTGGACTAAGTTGGGATTAGATATTGCAGGTCCTTTTGAGTTTATGCCCTCACAGGAGAGATACGTTGTGTTGTTAGTCGATTACACCTCTAAATGGGTGGTTTCGAAATGTATGAGTGTTGTGAATTCCAGAACTGTGATTGAGTTCTTGAGGGATGTGTTTGTGTCAGAAGGGGTGCCTAAGTACTTACTCACTGACAATGGGGTGCAATTCACCTCTAATGAGATGGATAACTTTTTAAGAGGGCTTGGAATTATTCACCAGAAAACAGCCCTTTATTCTCCACAAGCGAATGGTCTCACTGAGAGGATGAATAGAGTTGTAAAGAGTTGTGCACAAAGGGCTTTAGAGTCTAAAGTTTCTTTTAGTAGTGTGTTAAGGGAGACGGGGTGGGCTCATCGCACTGCTCCTAATGCTGTCATGCAGAGGTCTCCTTTTGAAGCCTTGAGGGGTAGATTGGCGAGTGCCAAACTCAACCCAACTTGGCTTCCAGAGAGGGTCTGTGAGGATAGTGTTGAGAAAGAGGTGAGAAGAAGGGAAGTTTTGACAAAATATCAGCAAAAATATAAACAACGTTATGATGATAAGATGGTTGTCAAACTTCGGAAATGCAATGTGGGTGACAGTGTTCTGGTGAAAAAAATCGAAATTTGGTCACAAAGGTGTTTCCAATTTCAGTGGTCCTTTCACCATTGTTGCTATTAAAAAAAATGTTATCACGTTGGATATTGGTTGCACTTGGACTATGTCTAAATTGGCAAAATGCAATGTTGTCAGGAATCACTTAAATACAGGTTCTAAAATTTCTGACAATTCCGGTGACGTTTCTCCTACTAGAGACCAGAGTAACATTCGTGGAAGGGCCTTACAGCTTCCTAGGAGATTTCAAGACTATATTATGTATTAATTCATTTTTGTATCATACATCCTCTGTTCAGGGTTCATTTGTATTTCTTTTATTGTGTATAGGGGATGTGTTATGTTTACTGTCACTTTAAGTGTCACATTGTTGATTACATCATTAATGGAATGATTACATTCAAATTGCTAAGAGTTCAGTTGCTGTATCTCTGCTGTTGATGGTTGTGTATTAAAGCGAGCTCTTCAACACCTACTTGATTGAGTGCTTTTATCAACAGGCCACTCAAATAAAACCCAGATACAGTGGGTCCACACACACACTCGACCTCCAACAAGACATTTACAACTTGCAGTGTTTGAGATAGTTCTAACTCATGACTTCATCGGTTGGGCTCACCAATATAGTACCTAAGCCTCTAATCAATGCTGTGTCACTTATTGCTGCAGGTGGAAGTCCCTGCCTCTCCACTTCCCCTATGGCAAGGACAGGAAACACCAGCTCACTATTCTTGGTCCGATGAAGAGTGATGGACCGAGCCTGAAGCATAAGTGTGTGCGACAGGAATGTGGTCTCTTCTGCCATTGAGTTATTTCACAGTTCTCTTATCCAGTCGCATGTGCAACAGGATATCCCAGCCATCCAAGGCTAAAATAGACGGGGAAATGGGTTACATTGTAAATGTAAATGTAGTGGTACTTGTATAGCGCACGAATCTCCTGAGGCATCTCGGCGGTTGTACGAATACCGCTGAGGAACCCATCCTCGCCTTTCCCTGTGAAGTGCCCACTCCTGGGCACCCCCAAGGTGAAGCCAGGCATCCTAGCTTTGTTGGGGCTGTTGTGGAGATTAAGCAAGCTATTGCCCAGAGTTTCAGAGTGGGACCCATGATTAGAATAGGCACCGAGGCAAGAATTACCAGGTCCGAGGAAGTAGAGCCCAAGACCCGCTGAGGCGGGAATTGAACCCTGGTCCCTGGCCAGAACTCTGCATCAAGGTCTGCCGCTCTAACCATTGAGCCACACTTCTCCACATTTATCCTGGCAATGCCACAGAGAAATACATCACTGCCCTTGGAGGACAACAGCTTGTGAATTTTGCTGACTATGGTTTCTTCTTTTCTTCGGCACAGAGTCTGACTAGAACAGTGACAATCAAACCCCAAACAATTGAATTCCAAACCCAGCAACAGTACTACTCGTCTACTTAGTGTTGCCAAAATATCATGATTTATCAGCACAACTGTTACCTCTCAATATGTTCTCTTTCTTTCATCCGTGTGATTTCTCCTAATATCTGTAAGTAAAAGTACTGCCCAGGCCCAAAAATCATTGACCCCCCATATTCAGAAAATAAGGTAAAACCATCGCCCGTCTGAATGTCATATACTAATCACCTTGCGTTGAGCTGACGCCGGGACTTGAAACTGAGTGCTCAATTCCAGCATCGGCAATGGGGGCCATTCATACCAGATCCTTTTCGTGCTCCAAGTTGGTGCAGCCAGCATATGAACCGTGCTCCTGCTCCCCCCCCAAGCCTCCCGCAAACATAGAGCAGAAGAGAGAAAACCAGCATTAATACGATTCATAATACAGGGCAGAAAACGTTAAATAGATTCTTCTTGACAAAAATGTTGCCAGATTACGAGGAGAGTGAAACCCCGCTCCCTCATAATAACACTAAATTACTCCCCAGTAGTGAATAAGTTATTCATTGGACAAAATCCTCAAATGTATCCACGGCTATGCTCATGGTAGCTCCCTCCTCCATGCCCCTCCCTGTTCGTGTTTACCTCAGCAGCCTCCCCAAAGCACTTGAAGAGGTATGTTGGTAGAGCGCAAAAAACGGCAAGGCATGCTCCCCCTCCCCTGTCTTTGCTTCCTACGATACCCGGAAACTATAAAACACAACCTGTTCATCGGGTATGCAGCTCACCGCGGGCTCAAACCCGTATTCACTTACTCCAATCCTCCCCTTTGCCGGCCCGGGCCGCATGCGTTTTGGCACCCCCTATCATCAATACCCCGGCGCCACATGCGTGTTGGCACCCCCTATCATCAATACCCCGGCGCCACATGCATGTTGGCACCCCCTATCATCAATACCCCGGCGCCACATGTGTGTTGGCACCCCCCAATCATCAATACCCCGGCGCCACATGCGTGTTGGCACCCCTATCATCAATACCCCGGCGCCACATGCGTGTTGGCACTCCCTATCATCAATACCCCGGCGCCACATGCATGTTGGCACCCCCTATCATCAATACCCCAGCGCCACATGCGTGTTGGCACCCCCCAATCATCAAAACCCCGGCGCCACATGCGTGTTGGCACCCCCTATCATCAATACCCCGGCGCCATATGCGTGTTGGCACCCCCTACCATCAATACCCCATCGCCACATGCGTGGTGGCACCCCCTATCATCAATACCCCGGCGCCACATGTGTGTTGGCAGCCCCAATCATCAATACCCCGGTGCCACATGCGTGTTGGCACCCCCCTATCATCGTGAGTTAAAGGCCGCATCTGCTGCACGCCGCACCTAGGCCTGAACCCATCCAAGCACCAGGAAATAAATCACCGGACCCGGGGAGTCTGCTCCTCGTTTCCCCGGGCTGCCTAGCGTCCCTTAGTTCGTGGACCACCTCTTGCAATCCCCAACGTCCCAAGCCTCTGAGTATCAGGATACCTGAGATATTTCCTACCCTAGAGCCACGGTTTACCTTATCCCGACTTCAATGTACGCAAATGCTGCCACGTGCAGGCGCCAAACATCCCAAGGCATCGTGTGTACTCAATCGCTTATTGCCAGGCCTCAGTTAAAAAACACCCATTCAAGATCTCATCATACCATGAGGTGACCTGTGGTCACGTGCACGCAATGCACTTAACCCGGGCGTCTGGGCTATTCAATACCCTAATGCCCTGGATTACAAACCTCAACAACGTTACCCTGCAAAGAAATTTCAGAACAACCCCCGCAAGCATCAGTACCATATTCACAACCCCAGCACCAAAATAAAACTACACTATGAGTCCCCCCAACCCCTGAAGCTGAGAAGTAGCCTACTAACCAGTGTTTGCCCCAAGGTAGGCGCTTCCAGTCCTGTTCTTAGCCTTAGGGATGGGTGGTGGGATATTTGTCGCTGGTCTGCGCCTCAGGAGCTGTTGGAAGGGACAAAGAGGGTTTCCTGACCCCTCCTGCCACTTTTATAGTTGCTGTGGAGTGTGAGGGAAAACTTGCGCCCTTGCACCCTTGTATGACATCAGCAGGGCCCGGCCCCCTTACTTCCGTCCACCTACAGAAAAGAGAAAACTGACCAGCTCCCGCCCTAGATGCCACTAAGGGAACCGCGCCTCCAGGTGCGGGTGACGCCGGTCAATACTGCTACACAGGTCTTGCAGACCTGCTGAGAAGTGCCAGTACTGCCACAATAGTCCTGCAGACCTGCTGAGAATTGCCAGTACTGCCACAATAGTCTTGCAGACCTGCTAAGAATTGCCAGTACTGCCACAAAGCTCTTGCAGACCTGCTGAGAAGTGCCAGTACTGCCACAACGGCCTTGAAGATCTGCTGTGAAGTGCCAGTACTGCCACAATAGTCTTGCAGACCTGCTGAGAATTGCCAGTACTGCCACAAAGGTCTTGCAGACCTCCTGAGAAGTGCCAGTACTGCCACAAAGATCTTGCAGAACTGCTGTGAAATGTCAGTACTGACACACAGGTATTGCAGACCTGCTGAGAAGTGCCAGTACTGCCACAAAGTCCTTGCAAAACTGCTGAGAAGTGCCAGTACTGCTACAAAGATCTTGAAGAACTGCTTGTAAGTGCCAGCACTGCTAAAAAGTTCTTGCAAAACTGCTGGGAAGTGCCAGTACTGCCACAAAGATCTTGAAGAACTGCTTGTAAGTGCCAGCACTGCTAAAAAGTTCTTGCGGAACTGCTGAGAAATGTCATCGCTGCTGCAGCAGTTGTGCAGAACTGCTGAGAAATTTCAGTAATGCTGCAACCCTCTTGCTGCTCTGTAGTGAAGTGCCAGTACTACCACAAAGGCCTTGCAGAACTGCTAAGAAGTGCCAATACTGCCACAAAGATCTTGAAGAACTGCTGAGAAATGTCCGTAATGCTGCAACGCTCTTGCAGCTCTGCTGGGAAGTACCGGTTTTGGCACAAATGTCCTGAAGAACTGCTGAGAAGTGTGAGTAGTGTTGCAAAGGTCCTGCAGAATTTCTGAGAAATGTTAGTACTGTAGCGATGCTCTTGCAGCTCTGCTGGGAAGTGCCAGTACTATCAAAAAGATTTTACAGCTCTGCCGGAGCGTGTCTACTGACCCAATAAACGTGTCACAGCCATGATGAGCAGTGCAAGTACTGTACGAATGCTATAGCATGACTGCACATAACCTTTAGTACTGTCACACTGAAACTAAATCAGGCTCCATTCCAAGTGCCTGTAGTGTCCATTGACAAGTGCTGGTATTGTTCTTTTAAACAAAGAAATGTCGGCCGATTGTTGCTTCCGAAGTAGACTGTCAGTTGTGAAGGGACAGTATTGCCGCGCTGCCATCCGTCCATTGACTGACCATTCACACCAGGGGACAGGCTCTTGAAGGGTATCTGCACCCTGGGGTAAACTCTTCACATGCAGAAGGATGCTTTTAGATATGGACGCAGCTCCATGTGTGGTCCTGATCATCCTTTATGAGGTGTGTAGGAAAATACCTCTTTTGACATGGTTAGCCCCCAATTTGTGCCTGATGTGTGATGTAATTGTGAATTGTAAGTGCACTTGGACCCTGCTAATCAGGTTTGTAGTGCCGGATCTCCCTTCCCTAAAATTGTTGCATGATTTGAACAACTTATGTCTCCCCTGTAAGCCCCAGTAAATAATACTCCTGGTACCCAGGGCATGGGGACAGAAAGAATGCACCCTGGATGCACCTCACCCGGACCAGTTTGTGCTGCTATCGCAGGCTGCATGTCCAGATGCAGGACAAACTGAAGAGTTGACATAGCAGATAGCCCTGTGTGCCATGCCACCCATAAAATGCATAAGATATAGGCAGGTCACTCCTATTGCAGGCCTTTAGCCCTAAGGCAGGGTGCACTATATGTTATGTGAGGACATATCAGCAGGAGCTCATTTGCCACTACAATACCCAGTCCATTCTGAGTGTTGTAAGTGAACAGGGGAGCCATAAAGAGTACATGGGCTGGATGCCCATCAACACGATGTTTTGTAGCTCCATGATGGCTTTACTGATTTCTAAGGTGTTTGGTATTAAACATATTGTTGCAATACATCCTTGAGAATGCCAGTATTGGATTTCTTAATCAATTCACACAGGAGACCCTGCAAACGGCCCCCCTGAAACCTACCAAACCCTGGTGTTGTTCCAGTCTAGTCTTAGCCAGCATGCCATCCCGGGCATATTCCTGGGCCCCTGGGCAGACAGCCAGATCTCTTGGGATCCAGAGAAGAAAGACTGCTCTGGGCAGAGGTGGTCACCCCGTACCCCCGTGCAGCGTCTGCCTCAACAGAATTGGGAACTTCAAAGGGAATGCCGCCTTTGAACCCTGACCCCAGCTTTCTGCTCTTAGAAGCAGATGGTATCCCCACTTCCTGCCCCACTTTTTACAAGAGGACTGGTGGAAACCTAGGCAAAGTAGGAGGTGGGTCTACTTTCCAGACCCCACTTTTCACTATCCGCCATATTTAGGTTGGGGATAAGAGCCTTTTAGGAGTCAGGGTGTGCCCACACCCTACATGGGGTGAGCATAAAGAGTGTAGGCACCCTACAGGTAGGCAGCCCATTGGCTACTACCTGGCCTCGCCTGAAAATGCCCCTAAATTCAGTATTTAGGTGCCTACCTGAAAATATGACTTTAGATTCGCCAGACACAAGAAGATGACAGAAGAAGACCACTGCTTTTCAAGAACGGAGACCCGATGCCGAAGAAACTGGCATAAACTCCACCACTGCTAAGAATCCAACTGTTGCAACCTGCAGCCTCGCCTGAAACTTGTGAGGCCTCCAAGAAGCCCCAGAACCCTTCAGCCTTCAGCAATTTGCCAATAACCTCCGTTTGGGCTAGAGGCTCTACTCCCAGACACATGCCAGTAAAGAAACCGTAGTGGTTGAGGACTGGCACACTCCGTGCAATTGCAACTCACGACAGAAAGAAAAGTTTCACAATCATAGGCCTGTTGGTTCACCAGTATAGAGGATTGG
Organism: Lissotriton helveticus; assembly: GCF_964261635.1. NCBI lineage: Eukaryota > Metazoa > Chordata > Amphibia > Caudata > Salamandridae > Lissotriton > Lissotriton helveticus. The sequence goes on from NC_136059.1 coordinate 10,996,100, forward strand.
ACCCCTGTAAGTCTCCATTAAATCGAGGGATCCACTCAGCATACCGGCCAATGCTGAAAACAGCCATGTTCCTAACAGTGGCATCAACGGCATAAAGCAGCAATGGTGGAAGTACTGCCTCTTCTATGATGGTCTGTTCTGTAGAACACCAGTGGCCTGAACACTGCCAGTGAACTCTGGAAAGAGCACCCACAACCTCTGGTACTCCTGCTCCAGGTGCAACTCTTCTGCCTGCTGTACCCGAGTCCTGGGCCCCCAAAGGCCTTCATCATACTAGTGAAGATGACCTCTGACCTTCCACAGGACCAAGGTCAATTAAAACACCTTGGCGGAGTCCTCCCAAAAAAAACGCAGTGGCAACTGAATCAGCGGTCCTCTGCTACCTGAAAACTCACCTTCCTCCAGCAATCGCGAACACCGGTTTGGCAGTGTTCCCAATCCATTGGCTTCCAATGAGCTGCTGCCAGCGACCGTGACGTTGTTGGCGGTCTACTGAATTTCATTGCAGCTATACACTTCCATTGCTTTCCCCACTGACCCCGATAGTAACTAGTTGACGTAATTGACCGCCAAGTACCTACTTACTGAAAGTACTGCATAATTTGAACTGCACTGCATTTGTTTATATAACCACGTGTATACAAATTGTGTATTTGAGTTATCAAGCATATTTCTGATTTGAAGACTTGCTTCTAAAAAAGAAATGTAAGGAATCTTGTTATTTTCATAGAAAATTGGTCTTGGATTTATTCTTGAGCATGTATCTCATTTTTTTGCTCTATGAGTACAAAAAATGCTTAGCACTACCCTCCGATAAGCCTAATTTCTCGTCAACGCTTCTACAAAAAGAGAGTTGGTATTATCTACCTGTTGCCTCTATCTTCCTCTGGAGATATTTCACACTTTTTATATAGACTACTTGATTTTAGTGCACTGTACAGAGAGGTGGTTTTTAATTTTATATTCTGACATTGCTGAAATCAGTCCTCTAAATACGCTAAATTACTCCACATTGTTTTGCAGTATCATTTGATGGATTCAACTGAATTCATAAAGTGTCCTCCAGATATAAGAGGATCTTCGAGTCCCTCCAACTCTAAACGAGGCTCTAAGGTCCTGAATTGGATCTCAGTAGATTGGTTACTCCGTCAAAACTGCAATGGATATCCCGTCCGCCAAATTATAAATCCCATTATGTCCTACGGGACTTATATTTTGTTGGACGGGATAAATGTCATCGCTGTGATGAAGTAACCTGTCTGCTGATATCTAAATTAGGTCCTAGGTCTTTAACTCCCAGACAATTAGCAGCACTGTCTTATCTTCATGTCTGCACTCTGCCCTATCAGTGGAGTGTTTACATTGAGTATTTGTGTTGGTGTCCAGGATTAGGCACCGTTTGACTCTTGTGTATTGTTTGTTCCAACTCCTGACAGGTGTGCGATCACCAGGACACATATGAAACACTTGTGAAGAGGCAGCTGGACTTTGAGAAGGTGTACACCACCCCCGGAAAGTACACAATCCAGGCAGCAGGGACCCCAGTACCAACCCCGGCTAAAAAATAGTCTTTACACAGAACAGACATGGACTTCAGGTGGGTGATATGAAACGAGAGCGCTACTGCTTGAGCAACAAGTACAGGCACGTCGCGGCACTGAAAACCATCCACCTTTGGTATAGTTTTGCCCAACACACTCCTAACATTTATGTTTTTGGAACAGTGAACAACCCACTACTTTTATTATAGGTTTTTATCACAGACACTTTGAAAATGAGCTAAAAAATAAATATAACTTTGTCTTTAAAAGCACTAATTCAAGACCAATGTTAGTGGTTCACTGTATTCTCAAATCCATGAGTTGGAACACTTTCAGCCATACAGTTGAATTCAGAAGCAAGAACCTTTACCCTCAACCATAATTGTGATCTATCTCGTATTGCTGCTGTGAGGATTGTTAGAGCTCCAGTGGACAATTGCCCAGGGCCCTTCCCTTACATGGGGTCCTTGAGAAAATGCATGGTATGTCTTTCTCTTGCTCACCCCTGTATATGTCAGTGTCTAAACCTGTTGTCTTCTCTTCGCCTACCTCTATCTCTACCTCTATCTCTACCTCTGCCTCTACCTCTATCCTTAACTCTATCTCTATCTCTACCTCTACCTCTATCTCTGCCTCTATCTCTATCCCTATCTCTACCTCTATCTATACCTCTATTCCTACCTCTACCCCAACCTCTATCCCTATCTCGATACCTACCTCTATCCCTACCTCTATCCATACCTTCACTTTTATCTCTACCTCTACCTCTACCTCTATCTTTATCTCTATCCCTATCTCTACCTCTATCTCTACCTCTATTCCTATCTATACCTCTATCTCAACTTCTATCTCTACCTCTACCTCTATCTCTACCTCTATCTCAACCTCTATTTCTATCCCTACCTTTATCTTTACCTCTCGCTCTATTCCTACCTCTACCTCTATCCCTATCTCTACCTCTATCTATACCTTTACCTCTACCTCTATCCCTGTGGTGTAGTTCCGATATCCTTGATAGGCTCTGCGCATTGGAATAATATACACTATAGATTTGACATAGTACTGAGGTCAGTATGTCTCTAGCGAGTACATTAAACTTAATTACTTGTGTGTGCCAGCTAATTCAGAGGTCACTAGAAACTTCTTCAATGAACAAGAAGGGATTAGTCTCTGACAACTGCATAAACATGACAACTTTGTTTCCCTTAGAGTCAGAACAATATCTTCAGAGTTGTGGAAATGATCGATTACACTTACACTCAGTCGTGCATGCTTTGTTTCTTCAGAGTTGCACAGAAAAAAGAGAGCCTGGTGTTTCAATAAAAGGGTTTATTGAACAGTCTTATTTCTCATGCAAGAGATATGAACTGCTACAATCAAAAGACAGAATGCGAAGTATAATGCGTACAGCGTTAGCAGTAATATAAAATAATACTGCAATAGCCAGGTCTGTAGCTATGACATATATAAAAATACTTACATAAATAACACAGACTAAAATACTCAACTGGTGCTTCTAAAATAATGCTACCCCAGTGTACCTGACCTAAGCATAGTAGAAGGGAAGAAGTAGGTGCACTTTTAGCTATAGCCTCGTCGTAGCTAAAGTTTCGTTTTAGTTTCGCCAAGAATTGCCAAAAGTTTCTCTAGTTTCTAATCAGCTCCATACCTTAGAATGAGAGAGGTTGGAATCTCTTTCCCTGGACTCGATCTCTAACACCCCGCAAGGGGAGTCAGAAACACTGGAGCTGGATTGTTGGCTAGGAAGATGACAGTGCCTGGTCAGTGCGTCAGTTGGGGATTTGACTTCCTTTGGGACTTGGTGTGGCGAGCCGCATCGGGCAAGAAGGTAGCCGAACCTCACCCTGCCTTGCCATAGCAAATGAAGGTATATTTATACCTCGAAGGTGTTTAAGAATGCCAGTATTGACGTACAAGTTGGGCATAAGAATGTCATGAATGAACCCCTAAGGAATAGATGTTCATGCGTAATAAATGAGTTCTTAAAGAAAAATCAATATCCAGGCAAGGGGAAGTCCTACAAAATCAAAAGTCAGTGTTAGGGCTTGTAGAAAACATGAAATAGTCTATTTCTATAGACAAAAAGTCATCTACCGTTGTAGGTGAAAGTTAGAATACCTCGTAGGTATGACTGATAGGAGTGTTAGACAGATGTCTAGGATGCATTCTCCACTGCAAAAGCGGCAGCGTAGAACAGGTAAGGGACACTCTTGCCATATAGGACTGAATGACAGAAACCATGTGGTATTTAATTCTCATAGACAAGTCAAACACAAAATTTGGACGATGCGCTCACGACACTTCATCTCCTGCAGAACTCTCTCCATGGTGAACTTATTATTATTATTATTATTATTAATGAGTTTTATATCGCGCCTGGTTAGCCTTGGGCATCCCCGCGCTCATCTAGAGAGATACGCCAAAGCAAGAGACACAGGAATTAGGCAGGGAACAAATGAGTTTTTAAAAGTTTACGAAACCGCAGGGTACTCGTTTCCAAGCGCAAATGCAGCGGGAGGGAATTCCACAATGTTGCCACATTTATGGAGAATCTTCTGCCACCGGTTCTTGCCTTCCTGACCCTCGCAACTTGCAACCGATGTAGATGATCTGAACGAAGGGCACGAGAGGCCTTATAAGATTGAACCATATCCCGTAGGATAGGTGGGCCCTTCCCTTGCAAAATGTTATGGGCCATACAAAGTGCCTTGAATTTCACCCTCTCTCTGACAGGGAGCCAATGTAGCGCCTTCAGCGCAGGGCGAGCTGACTGACGCCTGGGAAGGTCCGTCAGGAGCCTGGCGGCCACATTTTGCACTTGCTGCAGTTTGTTTAAGGTAGATTCTGGGGCCCCCAGAAACAGCGCATTGCTAAAATCCAGCCGTGAGATGATGAGCCCCTGGATGAGTAATCTCCTGGCGGCCACTGGGAGGAGAGGTAGAATCTTCCGGGCTGACCGGAGCAGACCGAAACACACGCCTGCGGTCTTTTTAGCGTGTGTCTTAAAAGAAAGGTCCTGCTCCAGCCACACCCCCAAGCTCTTGATCTCCTGTTTGGGGGTGGGTGCAACTCCCAGGCAACTAGGCCAACTACTAGGTGACAAGGAGGGGGCAGAACTGGGGGTCGCTGGTGATTTGGCTTGCCATATCGCAGCAGTAGGAGCAAAAATAGTATCCCTGCGACAAGTCTCAAATGTAGGGGCAGTCCACCAAACACAGAGTGCATGAAGTTTGGAATGATTTCAAGGACTGCTTGAAAAGCTACTAACAGTCCGGAACACAAGGGGCCCGATTCACAGAATGAACTTAAGACTAAATCCTAAACTTACTACTATTTGGTATTCACACAATGCACTTACTACTTTCGGGATTCACAGAGTGAACTTACTACTTTTGGGATTCACAGAATAAACGTACTACTTTCGGGATTCACAGAATAAACGTACTACTTTCGGTATTCACAGAATAGATTTAAGACTACTAACTCTAAGTCCGAAATCGGGGAGTAAATTCCGGCCCGGAGGCGGAGCTTACGGCCCGGAGGCAGAGCTTAGGGCCCTGAGGCGGAGCTTACGGCCCAGAGGCGGAGCTTACGGTCCGGAGGCGGAGCTTCCGGCCCGGAGTTGGAGATTTCAGCATGGCAAAAATCCCCACCTCCGAGCCGTAAGCTCCGCCTCCGGGCCATAAGCTCTGCCTCCAGGCTGTAAGCTCCGCCACCGGGCCATAAGCTCCGCCTCCGGGCCGGAATTTACTCCCCGATTTCGGACTTAGAGTTAGTAGTCTTAAATCTATTCTGTGAATACCGAAAGTAGTAAGTTTATTCTGTGAATCCCAAAAGTAGTAAGTTCACTCTGTGAATCCCGAAAGTAGTAAGTGCATTCTGTGAATACCAAATAGTAGTAAGTTTAGGATTTAGTCCTAAATTCATTCTGTGAATCGGGCCCACGGTCTTTAATATATGTACAATATCGCTTGTATCAGATTTGTTTAAGATACAACATAATATTTCTGAGAAATGTACAGGCAGTTTTTATTCAAAAGGGCATGTATCTCGGCAGAAGTCCTTGCGACTTGTAGATCATAGGTCGCTTTGGCCGAGGTCAGTGGCACAGTTTTTTGCAAAAGAATGGCTTTCATTCTGCTTAGAGTATCAATTCGTATAGAAGAGATGTTCAGTGAAGGCCATAAAGGTGACTCCCTGGCTGTCTTGGTTGGTGGAAACAATACTTGCATAGAGCAAGTGACCCTGGATGTAACAGTCACTAGATATGGGATACATGGCAACATGCCACAGCAGCTGTGATCCTTCAACATGAGGTAACTTCCATTTGAAAGTTGTCCAAAAAATTGATAAATCATTGCAGCTGGTGTGCCTTGCAGGTGACAGGATAAGTTGTTAGAGGAATCATCGCAGGCCCCCTGTAAATTAATACCCTGACAAAGGAGAGTTCCGCTTAGTGCGTTTTTACAGTTTGAACCGCTAAGAAACCCTTCAAGTCCCCCACTCCAACATCTGTGTGTGTATGGTAAATCCCAGGATGTCTTGGTGTATTCTTTACCCAACCTTTCATATTTGCCTGCTGGTATGTGTTTCAGGCAATACTGAAAATGGAAAAATTTAACCGGCAGAGTAATTGTTCCATGTATTATCCATTCAGTAGCTGGTTTCTCTGCTACCGTAAATGGTAAAATTTCCAGTTTTTCAATTCTCAGCACCATATAGTCTGCTCCCCTTTGTGCTAGTTTGATCTGTTTATCAGTGAGATTGAATTCTGAAAACAGTGACGTAGTGTTGATTAAATTCCAAGGCACATAGCTTGAATGCAAGCTTTGGAGCGTCCAACCTAATAGCATGATAGAACGTAACTGAGACTGACCATGTTGCAAAATAACCAAGTCTTGTTCCATGATGTCTATGGCAGAAGACACAATGCTGTCCAATGAATATATCCTGGACGACAGAGTCCTTAACCCATTGTCTACTACAGAGAGAGATTTCCCTAAATTAATACGATCAATTTCTCGTATTCGTTCTGCAGTCTCTGCTTGCGTAATCTTCCATATTTCGTTATATGCAGCATATATACTGGCATATATGAAACGTTTTGGACGCGGTTTTCTTGGTCCTAGCAAGAATTCCCTAAGGTTTGCATCATCTTTCAGTAAAGATAAGTGTTGTTTTACATCCTGTAGTGTAGCGTTCTGCAGCCAATCAAGGCATAGCTTCCCTACACTGTATTTTGGTATTACCCCAGGATGCTGTCTTTGAACATATCTTGGGTCTGGCCTATTGGCTTTGAAACTTGAGATTTGGTCAGGAATCGATCTTAACAGTTATTTGTGTTTATGGGCCAGAGCAACCATTTGATCCAATCTGGATCTGATCTGTTGTGATGCAAAATATTATGTACGTCGACCTTCCCCCGTGTAGTGCTATTACTTGCAGGTATAGGTATAGTCGGTTTGTTCATGTCCTTGATTTTGGCTAACCAAAGGCAAGAAGTTTGTTGGACAGTGTCATTCAAAAACATAATTTATTCAGGGTTGATACAGGCTCTAAATATAGCTTCTACCCACTGCACTTGCCAATCTTTTGAACCCCAGACAGTTTTTGTGTCACTGTTGTCTTTCCAAAAGTCGAAACCCTGAATAGACAGTAGGGCAATAAAGGCTGCAGAATAAATTTGTTTGGTATTTGTTAACATACTTTTCATTCCTGTTCTGTTCACATTTCTAAAGTAAAATGTTTCAGCATTGAAAACATGGAATCCTGAAAAATATGGAAACTCATTTGCAAAAGTTTTTGAGCTACCCTTTGGAGGTCTAGGACAATGTTCCTAATGGTTATACATATATAAATTTCTAGGCATTGTAGATTTGTGCAAGATATAATGACGATAATGGGTATAACAATACATATGTTCATAGTCTGATGAAACTTCTAAATATTCATGATTTGTGAATACTGCAGACATCTCTAGATCAGACATCATATTATTAACAGTCTCGAAGTCTCAATCATCAGAAAAGTTACTAGAGGTAATACAATCAATTAATGAAATCTTGAATAAGTGTGGAATCTTCAACAGCTCCGACGGGCAAAAAATGTCATATTCTGTTTTGCCCCACGCTATACCATCTTGTAAAGCAACGGCTGTGATGTTCACTGCTGACAAGTCTCTTTGTTCATGATGGGATGATTCTTGTGGCTTGAGGAGTAGGTTGACTTTCATACTTGCAGTGTCCATTTTTACATATATTCCATTTATCAGCATACCCAGAGTTATTACCAGAGCTAATCAAAGTAGAAGAAAAATATTCCCAACACAATCAATAGTTCATTCCATTGCAAAATTAGATACGTCTTTTCCAGGTGATGAAAAAAGTCAATTGCTTGTTCTTCGAAAGTTCTTTTAGCTTGCATTGTTTCAGGTTCGCTGGTATCCTCAGAAAACGTATCAAAGTTAATGAAATAGTCAGAGGCAGTTCTGTCAATGGTTGGAATTGCATCCGGATTTGTTGAAATCGCTGGAACCGCTTGATCACCTTTTGCGTTTGTGTAGAAAGGTGTTTCAGGACGAACTGTTATTTGGGACTCAAGAGGAACGAGTTCCATAGCTTTGTTGCTTAGTCCTTCTTTTCTTACAGCAGATTCCTAAATGGTTAAGAGTCTCTCAGTTTGAACCTCTTGGATTGAGGCTAGAGGAGTGTGTCTGCTAAATTGGGGGAGTCATCTTGGCCTACTGCTTAGTATCGGCCACATAGTGTGGTTTGATCAGATCGATAGATACAAATTGGTTTTCCTTTTTACCATCAAGGGGCAGCAGTATCACTGTTCTTGTTCCGTGGATTGCTACGACAGGTACTGGTTGTCTAAAAGAAGGCCCAAATTCCTTCTTGTCTGCGATCGTTTCTCTGACTGGATGACCAAGCTTTGGAATCCAGACAGGCCTTGCTGGGACGGTTGGTTTTTCCCCAGTGGTGGTTGGCTTCAGGAGGATGTTGCCTTGTTTCAATCTTAGTTCATTTAAGTCCTGTAAAACAGCCAAATGATCTTCAATATCAAAATTCTTATATTCCACCACTGTTCCATGACAATCAAGGTCCGGAACCAATATTCTTGTCCCAAATAGGACCACATATGGAGTGACACCCCCTAAAGAACTTCTTGGCAAGTTCTTAAGTGCATGTTGAACCCCAACCTAATACCCTAGCTGTTATAGACTGCTTTATGTCCCGTTTTTTCTTTCCACAACAGAATTTCCCTCAAGATGGAATGGAGAAGAATACCGCAATGCAACGCCCAAACTGGCCATGGCTTCTTTGTAAGCTTGAAAGCTAGATGCAGGACCCTGGTCAGAATGTAGCATTCCTATTGTGGATGTGCCCATAAAGGCTAAAAAATCTTGTATAACAGTGTGAGCGTCAGCCTAGCGCTGAGGCCACATCCAAAGGAACCTTGACATAGTGTTTGTGGTACTGCATTGGTCCAGAAGGGCAACTGCAAGTAGTCTAATGCTGTCTAACAAGGGTGCTTGTACTTCACTGGCTATGCTGTAGTCCGGTATCTCGTGGTGTTCTGTGCTGCGATCTCTATTGCAGTCTATGCAGTTAATGACGAAGAAGTGAAAATGTGCATTCATCCCTGGACACCAGTACATCTCTTTTAAAGCTAATAATATTTTAGAGATCCCCTGATGTATAAGACCCTCTCCCAGATGTGCTTTGTAAATCAAAGCTGTTCTTCGTTCCATGTTTGGAATTACCCTATCCCCCACTCCAGGGATTTGAGCAAACGGAACGCTGTTCGCATCAATTATATATCATTATTTGAGTGGAAACTTTTTAGGTAACACTGCACCGCTGCCTTTGCTTATAGCATAGACAGACATTATTATTTTACTGTCTATTTTCGTTTTTGAATGAGTGATTACAGCTACGGAAGCCATTAACACAGCCCCCTTCTTGGCTTCATCAGCCAATGAATTCCATTCAACGTGAACGCCATCACTTTGATGACTCAGCGTTTGTATCACGTGAGTGTCTTGTTGTCCGTTTCACAACTGAACTACTTGTTGCTAAAGGGTTTTATGCTTGATTGTGCCACCTTTTGCATCTTTGAAACCATTTTGAAGCCAATTGGTTAAATATTCAGTATAGAATTGAACACAGTTGAAAGAATTGCACACTATAAGTGTGGGGAATTCGCGATCCGTATTTTCAAGTTCCATGATGAATGCGTTATCTCATTGTATCCATCTCGGATGTAAAGCTTTAGCATTTGGAATGCTTGTTTTATTCACTGCCTCTGAGGCTGGTACAGGGGTTATGGCCATTATGCGTTTCACCTGTGCCAGAGCTCTCTCTTTTGCTACAGCGGTTTGAACTGCTGTCAGAATTTTTCTGTAGAAGTGAATTTCATTTCTGCTTGTGTGTACAAATGCGATTTGTATGCAATTGGTACTTTTTCACCTTTGGTAAAAGTTAAGTAGGTGAATCCGCATTGACCCGGAATGATTCGGATCATTAAGTTGCGTATGTTTACTCTTTTGTAAATGTTTAGCTGCTTACATGTCAGCTTGAAGTGAACGCACATTTTCTGTAAGTTTTTGTGTCCAATTGATTGTTTTAAAATCAGGTTTGATTAATTTGTAGAGAGGTCTAACCCTTTATGCGTAATTTAGAATGTAAGTTCTTCCAAAATTCAGGAAACCTAGAATCAACTGTAAGTACTTCAGAGTTTTGGGAAATTAGAGCAGCACACATTTTTCTAAAAAATTAGCTGCCAGGCTTTTGCCTTCACTTGATAGCTCATATCCTAGGAAAAGGACGTTGAGGTGGGCAATTCTTGATTTTTTTTAAATTGAATTCGTACCTTTCAGAGGCGAAGCCCAGAAGAATGGTATTCACCCAGCTCAAGTGCCTGTTAGGGTCATCGTCTGTCAGATAGATATCATCGACATATGACAATGCCTCGTCAACATAAGTTTGTTACCCTTGTTGAGAATAACCCAGGACTATTCTTGAAACCTTGATGGAGGCGACAGAAGTGACGCTGTGTCCCTGTTATTGAGAAAGCAGTCAAATACCTGCTTTCAGGTGCAATGTTTTGACAAAAGAAACCAATTGAAATATCTAATGTGCTTTTACATTTTTTACGCACAATGTTATTCATTAATGCTGCACTGTGTGCATTTTGTACTGCAAAAGTTTTGCAACAAGAGTTTAAATGTCTGTAATCCAAAACTAGATTATATGTATTGTCTGGTTTGGAAACAGGAAACAAAGGATTGTTCATTGATAAGGTGCATGTTTCAATCACCCCTTGGTATTCAAGTTGATCTAAGATCTCCCTCACCTGTTTTTTTAGCTTCTTGCTTAACTAGATACTGCCTTTTTGCAGTTGGTTGATTTTTTTTAACTGAATTTCATGGTGAGGAGAGTCCTCATCCCATCCTACATGATTTTTGTATAATGCTGGGGCTTGGGCAACTGTCCATTTCCTGGTATAGCTATATTTTAAATGTATTGGAATATGGTTAGAGAAGGCTGGCATAGTAATGTCCTTGCCATGTGGGCACTCCCTGACAAATTCTGGTGGACAGTCTTGTTCAGCTAGAAGTATATCATAAGCCTTAGAAAGTCGCTCCCAAAAGAGTGCTTTCACCTTCCTTAGTTTATCTCCTGCCATCCAGAGAACTAACCCAGGTATGTGCGTATGTCCGTTCTTGAGTTTTGTCCTCAAGATCCTTGGTATGTCTCATTTTTAGACCTGCTACCTTCTTTTTGGTGTATTGAGGTTTTGGTTGGCTTTTCTGAACGTGTTGATCGTCTTTGGACTTCATGCGCTCTACCTTGTTCTCTGGTCGTCCTCTTCTTTTGGATGTCTGCGACGATATCTGAAAGGTATGAAATGAACGTGTATCAGTATCTTGATATCTCTCAGGTTTTCTCAAATTATCCCTATGCCTGAGGTTGTACCTCCTTTCAGAGGGCTCCTTTTGAGGAGACCTACTTCGGGAACGAGAAAGCTTCTCCTTGGAACGTTGTTTGCTATTTTTCGACTTCTTTTTAGAAGATGTAGGAGTGTTTTTAGTAAAGACCTTTTCAGGACTTTCAGACAGTTGTGTTTTCACTGTATAATTCTATTAATCTTTATAAGATACTAAGTAATTCATCGTCCGACATTGCTGCAATTTCAGGGTCATGTGTGTAGACCATGTTGCTCCTGATCTACCTAGTGGACCGAGCCTGGTAATGTGACTTAAATGTTTTATGGTGCCTTTAAACCATAGCTCATGTTCCTGATATGTGAGTGGAATTTCAATATCCTCAAAAATAATATATTCCTCTGATGGATCATCTTCTTTGTAGAAGTGAAACGTATGTGTTACTGGATTTGATTCTGGGAATACTATCCATGAACAGAATACTTCTGTCTGGTGATATTCATGTGCCTCTATTACAAAAACTGCTCTACCACCTCCTGATGTTAGGCCATGTTTTATAAGTTTTAGAGTGATGGTTCTCCTTAAATTAGGAGGAATGATTATAGCATTTTTGTAAGTTTCTTGGAAACCTGTTAAGTTAAAAGCTAGTATGGCGTTATCACCTGTAGCTCCACCTGTTTCAGTGATGTTGGCTTAGTCGGCCATTGTTTAATGAAATTTGCAGAGCACGTTTCAAGGGAACGAGGATAAGGTGCACAATATTTTGGAACACTGTATATGTATTGTTCCATGACTGAAGATATTGTTCTGACTCTAAGGGAATCAAAGTTGTCATGTTTTTGCGGTTGCCAGAGACTAATCCCTCCTTGTTCATTCGAGAAGTTTCTAGTGACCTCTGAGTTAGCTGGCACACACAAATAATTAAGTTTAATGTACTCGCTAGAGACATACTGACCTCAGTGCTATGTCTAATCTATAGTGTATATTATTCCAATGCGCAGAGCATATCAGGGATATAGGAACTACACTACATTGCTCCCAACGTGGGTCAAGGACAGAGGAAGAGGTAGGGATAGAGGTAGAGTTAGAGTTAGAGGTAGAGTCAGAAGTAGAGATAGAGGCAGAGGTAGATATATCGTTAGAGGTAGGGATAGAGGTAGAGGTAGAGGTAGGGATACCTCTACCTCTATCGCTACCTCTACCTCTATCTCTATCTCTACCTCTACCTCTACCTCTATCTCTATCTGTGTCTCTTCCTCATCTCTCTTTGCCCAGTGTCTTTGTAGTAATCCCACTAATAAGCTGTTTAGTTATATTTCTTTTATTGAAGTTCACAGGCAATAAGGTGAATGCAGGTGACCTCAGAATGAGGCAAAACATTCCAGATCCCTAAAGATATACCATCCTGATGACATGCAATAATTTTACATTCCAACCCCACAACTTTAATAAAGGAACCACGTTACTACACATCCCCTTTCTTTATACAAAACAAATAAAGCATATTGGAATTTTAATACGTCTGCCAAATTTACAGGATCTCTCAGCAGAACTGGTCTCAACACAAGAGCCACATTCACCATCAAGAAGTCTAGTGCCATCCAGACGATCTTCATACTCAATTCCAGGTTCACGCTCAGATTCACATTCTTTCCCAAGTTCAGGTACATGTGAAACTGGGACAGCCTCAAAAGCATGTAAATTCGTATCCATGTATTTCCCCTTTCCAGCAATTGGTACAGCATCCATCTGTAGAGGTGGACCTCAGCAAGGCCTACCAGTGCTAGGGATTTGCCCTTCTCTGCACACAAGTCCTCAGACCAGAAAATAGAAGTTGGCACAGAAGCTGAAATAGTAAAAATATATTTTATGAACCTCATGTGCTGGAAGTACATCACACATCACCCTTTGGTAGTTTATGAAGAAGCACAAAGAGTAGAAGAACCATGGGTCTTTTATACCCACACAGAAGCTCAAAAGAAGGCGGTACAAGCACACATAGGGGAGTTACATACATAAATGGTCATACATAGAATGCCCAGTCAACAGTAAAGGGAGGAGCCAACAGTTGCTGACTTTGGTAAAAACAACCTGACAGTTACAGATTAGGTGCATAGGCAGCTACAGACTCTTCTGAGCATGTGCAGAGAAGCAGAGGCTATTTATAGCCAGTTCTTTGAGCAAAGTAAAAGGGCAAGCAACAGTGAAGAAGGTAAAAGCACAAGGCGAGCACATGGCCAGTAAGATGGCCGCGGGCAGCAAGATGGCTTCAGCTAAATGCTAACAGCGATCTCTGCCAAATTTCCACACATCCACCAATAATTGGTACCTTTAATCTTCGTACGACTTTCATTCACAGAAACAGGCCCACTAGAAATAGAAATACGACTCATGTGATGAACACTGCCATCATCTAATTCAACAGTGTTACGCATGACTTTAGTCTCCCTTTTAGGTTCAGAAAACCGAGAGTGCAATTTGTCCACTTTCCAACCACACTTAACTCTGACAAATTCTCCAACCTTAAGACCAAATAAATGTATCCAGTTCATCGTTCCAATTTTTATTTCCTTTGCTAGCTAATTTTAGAACACCCTTTAATACTCTGTTCACACTCTCCACAACACAAACATTGATAACAGCTTCAGTGTCTACTTTCTTGAACACTTCCACTTCAAAAGTTCTACTAACACCAAAACATACTTGGAGACACGATCTTGCCACAAAATGGCTCCCATAACATCTAAAGCAACCTCTTCCCAAGGTAGTTTAGGACAACCAAGAGAAGACATAGGAGGATTGAGGGTTTTCTGTGAAGACTGACCCTTACAAAGAAGACTTCGATGAGGAATGATGATAAATGGAATAAAGTAAACACTCCTTCAATTCCGGAATATTGCCACAGAAAAACGATAAACTGAAGCAAATAATTCTTCCCTTTTCAAATATAACATCACTCAAAGATGACCGCTGTACATGCTCTTTAACGCACTGACGTCATGAAATTTGGTCGTTCTTCTCTGTTGCCGTACACGTTTTACAGAATACTTTGCCCTGGACGAGAAAGAAAGAGCAGCAGGAGAGACGCGTGGAGTCAATGACTGCAGCGAAAGAATGGTGGAATGGGGCAATGCGGGTTTTGAATCTACTGCCAATTGTTAAAGATGTCCATTGGTACGTTGTAACAGAATAAGGTTACACTTACTTGGATTTAGTCAAAGTAGTTTCACTTGCTAAGCTGATCCCTCACAAGATGATGAAAGACACACATTGGGGAGTCAAAACCCTTCCTGCCAAATCTAAAGCATGAACATCCGACACTCTACGACAGGAAATAAAACATAATAACTGAGTTTTGCTGACAGTTGGTTTAACAATAAATCTTTATTGTCTGGCCAGGCTTCTAACAAAGAAAGAACTTTAGGGACATCCCACAAATTAGTATATCTGGGTCGCTGAGGCTGTGCTTCTCTGATACATTTTAGTAACTTACACACCAACGGGTGCACTCCCACTGGTTTTCAATTGATTTGGTTATGTCCTGCCAATAAGGCTGATCTAAAATTATTCACTGATTTGTAGGGCAGACCTGACTCAGCACATTCTGATAAATCCCAAGGGATCCACCTGTCGTTGAAGGCACCAACCCAGCCATCACTTCCAGGATGCAGAATATCGCTTGTGGGTGGATGGAGCCCAAGCTTGTTGCATAAACTCTGCAGCAACTAATGAAAGCCCTCAATTTGTTCATGTTTCCTGAGAGCGTCCAAACCATGAGGGATAACTAATTCTGCAGGACTAGAGGATGAGAGGATCCCACTTGGTCCTGGAGTAGCATCGGAAACACGGGTAGTTGAAACCGCAGGTCCACTGACAATTCCAATAGTGTCGGAAACCACAATTGTGTCTTCCATAAAGGTGTGACTAATACTAATGATGTCTCCTGCCAACAGACTTGAGCCGTCACTCTCGGGATTAAGGTGAAGGGGTAAAAGGCATAATTCCTCTGAGACCACCAATGCTGGACCCCCAATGCTGGGGAAACGCATCTGTTCCCAAAGCCATCGCCAGCTGTAAAAGCGGGGATGGTGAGTATTGAGGCTAGAGGCAAAAGGATCTACCATACAAGGGCCTCAAATACTAATGATCTCTAGAAAAAGCAAAGAGTAGAGCTTCCAGTCGCTGAAGTCTCTCGTAAACCTGGAATTCCAATCTACCACCTGATTGTACTTGCCGGGAATGTGCTCCTCTATTATGCTGATCTTCTGAGCCAGGCAAAAGTGCCAAAACTCCCTCGTAATATTTGCCAAAAGCCAAGATTTCAGCCCTCCTAGGCGATTTATGTATCGCAACACTGAGACATGATCCATCCTGAGGAGGATGCAGCAAGTGCTTTTTAGAGGGGAGATCGATTTTATGACAAACGAGCCGGCTAACAACACCAAACAGTTGATGTGTAACTTTAACTCTCCTGCGGACCAACGCCCACCTGTGGCAGTCTTCACATCTTGCTCCCCAACCCCAATGTCAGACGTCCGACTCTGTTATAACATCGGGAGAGGTACCGAAAATGGCCTTGCCATTCTGTGCCTCCATATGATCTAACCACCAGCGTTGCTCTTCTTGAACATCTGGAGACAGAGGAATCAGATGATTGTACGAATACCTCTTGTGAAGATACTGAATCTTGAGGCACGGCAACACCCAGTAATGAAGAGGTCCTGGGAAAATAGCCTGAATCGAGGAACCCAGAAGGCCCACAGTCCTCACTAGGGACCTCAAAGAGATCCTCTGTTTCGACAGGGTCGACCATATCTCTCTTTTTTTTTAGATTTGATCTTGGTCATCGGAGGAAGTAACTGAGCATTCACTGAATCTATTTGAAACACCAGAAAGTGTACCTGTTGCAACAGAATATTCATATATGTTTTTAGATTTATCACAAACCCAAACTCTTGCAACAGAGAGATTTTCCAGCATAAATGAGTGAGCAGAAGTGTTTTATCTTGAGTGAGAATGATCATGCAAACTCACATCTCTCACAGACGAGTGACAACAGGTTTCAGCAGTTTGGTAAACACCCAAGGGGCCGAGGACAGGCCGAAGGGGAGGGATAAACATCAGCAGTAGTGCCCTTTCCATGAGTACTGGAGAAATTTCTGATGGCAGGGGCAAATAGGCACTGTCAGGTAAGCGTCCTTTAGGTCCAACCAGACCATCCAATCCTTTTCCAATAAAAGATCTCTTAGAAGATGGATGCCTTCCATCTTGAAGTGTCTGTACACAGCAAAAGGATTGAACTTCCTGAGGTTTAAGACTAATTGCTGTCCTTCTTTTGCACCTAGAAGATATTGCTGCAAAACCCGTCGGGAATGAAGGGTCCCACGGCAATAGCCTGCTTTGCCAAAAGCTCTTGAAGTTCTGAGTCGATAATAGCTTGTTCTTGTATGGAAAAAAGGAGGGGGAAGGGGGAACTGACTGAAGAGAGAAATATATTAACTCTATGTGATAACCTTGGACTGTGTGTATGATCCACGCATCTGCGGTGATCTTTGCCCAATTGTTCACAAAATACATCAGTCTGCCCCCTACAGGGATAATCGGAAAGATTGGAAGTATTACCTGAGGATTGGGCATCGGAGTTCCTAAAGCCTCTGTTTATGCCCGCGTTATACAGGCAACAGATGCCCCGGGATCTGGAGGGGTAAAAGCCTGCCTGGTCCGGTTCCTGGGTATAGTGTATTTGTCGAGGGGCAAAGCCATGGTGAGGACTTGGATTTTATTTATTTATTTATTTATTTAAAGAGTTTTGTATAGCGCGAACAAAACCCTTGGGTATCAGAGAGCTTTACATTGTATGAGGTATAATAGATACAAGTTTAGAATAGTGCAACTATACCCAGTACAATGTCGTACTAAGAATACAAACAACATGATCAAGCAAATTACAATGTTCATACAATTATGCAGTGCAAGAGTAAGTAATGTGAACATACTCATTATGTTGGAAGATTCAACTTCCTCCTTGCAATACCCTTTAAATGAGCTTTACTAAGCATTCTATATTCTACTAGATCTGTGTCAAGGAATGTGTATAGTACTGTCTGAAAGGCTATCTCCCAAAGAGTTATGGCCTATAAGTAACAGGTTAGTATAGATACATACAGTGGCCCGAGGTATGTTCGGAAAAGTCTTCGCGCAATTGAATTTTAGTTGATTACTCCCTTATAAACCATCTTCTCCACTCATGGTCTTGAATTAACGTAGCGGCCGGCCGAGCGTCCCCTGCCATGACGGGCTCTTCCTGAGAGGGGATGGAAAACCCTCCTGAGTGAGGATTGCTACAAATTTCACAATGTCTTTGACAAAAATGCTATCAAAAAGAGCTGTCCTTCTGCCCGGGGTCTTGGTTCGGCAGAAGCTTAATCCACCAATTGGGTATCAATTCATAAAAGGACTGACTTGCGTCTCTCCAAGGAAAGGGCGCTGTTGGTGTTGCCAAGGAGGCATATCCCCTTCTGGGTCCAACCAGCCAGGACCTCCGGGTAGATAGCTGCCCCAGTCTCCTGCGCCTGAAGAACTAACCCCAAAATATTGGCCAAGGGGCCTGAAACATCTAGTAGCTTGTCTTGACAAGCCCTAAGGGCACGATCTATGCCCTTTTTTGGGGTCTTTTTTTATATTTCTTCAGGAATGTGGTCATTGAGAAATCAATTTCAGGGGTGAGAGCAGTTTTGTTAGCCAGGTCAGGACGAGGGCATTCAGAAGGGTCAAAAGTGAACATGGAAAGTTGGACGGGAGAGGAGTAATGCTTACAATCATTGGCGCGGTTGTGAGGACGCGATTCATGGGAGGAATCTGGGTCCATATCAGTATCAATAAGGGGGATAGCGACAGAGGGATCCAGGTCAAGGGAAGGGAGCACCGGGTTTGTATCATAATCATGTTCCCTGGTTTGTGTAATTTGGAGTAAGGGTTGGGATTAGGAGTGCCAGTAGCGGAATAGGAGTGTTATCAACTAATTGGTCAAGCGTTGCGAAATAGGCAGAAAGGCGGAGGAGAGGGCCTTATCAAATTTAGTATCGATTCTCTTCAATAGTGTCATCATAATAAAAATATTCGTCCTCTGCAGGACCATAAGCGGCCAGTTCCTCCTCATAAACCTCACAGTCTGACATTGTGTGCAAGATATCTAAATATATATATTCTGCTCACGCATGAGATTCGACTAATAGAACGCAGGCTCTCCCTCGACCCTACTATGCTCTCATTATCCAGGGCAGATCAATCCCCCAGACCTAATCACAGTCTCCCTGCCCCAATTCCGCCCCACGACCTTTCCTCCCATACAAGTCACTCAAGAGAACTCGATTCACCTGTAGGGATAGGCCCTCAAACCCGCAATCAAACAAAAACAAGAAAAGGCTCAAAAATAAACTCTAAGAATAAGAGCTTAAAGGGGGACAATGACGCGAAAAAAAAGAGGCAGCAAGATCCAACTCCAGTACGAACAAAATCAGTGGAATCACAAACAGAGATGACTGAAAGTCTTCCACTTGTTCCATCTATCCTGCCCACAAAGGGTCTGCCTATATGCTCAAGTGCCTTACACCCAGTAACTGAAGAGAGCATTCAAGGCGATGGTGACTTTAATGAGCAGTCTCATCAATGAAAGATTTAATGCTCTAAAGCAAAAGCTGGACCAATTAAAAACAGAGCTTAGGATCTCAAACTCACCCATTTTAAAACGAAATTATGCCCATGAAGGGGGAGAAGAAGCCCAATTGAAACATAGATGCCCAAAGCAGTTCCCTCAGGAGGGTACGGCATCTCGAACTAGGGATTCACCCCCAGAAATTTCTAAATCTCAAGAATTGGGGTACAATAAATCGTTGACCCCCTTAGGAAAGAGTGTAACAACTGGCAGAATCCACGGACCAGCGATAATCAAACGAATCCTGAAACCCGCCCAAATTCAGAAATTTTGAATCTCCCTCCAGCTTCCCGTCCATATGTTCTAATTCTTACTGGGGTACCGGCCTTGAAACAAGATCAAATTGAATCCTGGCCTATGCTTAGGAACAAGGTAGTAGACTGGTTATTAAAAAACAAGAGATTTGACCCAGGTAGAACAAATGAGATTTTGATGGTACACAGGGTGGGATGGCTTGGTCCTGCAAAGAAAAATATACAGGGGGGTTGCGTGGTTGTTAATTTTAGGTCCCCACGTACCGTCCGCATTCTCTTAAATAATAAAGAGCGCCACCTTTCATTTGACTCAAAAATCATGGTCGTGTCTTTGTTTTGTTTTTTATAAACCACCACCTAATCTTACAACAGTAAGGAACGGCTCTATTTTAACCCCAAATAGGTTTGAACAGCTGTCCTCTCTTGAGGAAATAGATTGACCATCAATTGACTACTCTCCTATAATAACTGTCGGGCCTCTAATATTAGGTAACTAAGAAAATTGTTGCTTACACTTTTCCCAAAAATCACCTTTGGCAGCAGGTAGGCCTAAACCATCTATAGTCAGTTCCTTAGATCATATTATCCCCGATAAAGGGGAACATAACGTTATCACAACAGCAATTTTTGCTGAATTCCCTCCTCAGCCTCAAGTGCTAAACATCAGGCCTATCTTAAATCTGAGCCCCTATTCAGGCCAAGATCTGGGAAATGAGGCCCTAGATTTCTCAATAGCCCCTCCGCTGAAGGCACCTGTAACAAGAGGGGTTTCAATTAAAATCATTTTTTGGAACTTTGCTGGCTTACATTCTAAGGTTCATATGGGTGAGTGGCTGAATTTTGCCCGAGAATATGAATTTATATGCGTGCAAGAAACTTGGGCAGTTTTGCTGATTCACCTGAATGGATATAAAACCTTTTTTACTCCTGCCTTACCATCCCCCTCGGGCCGAGCAAGGGAAGCTTAGTCGTTTATACTAAAAATTTAATTAAAGTTCGGGAAATGAAGGCCTTAAAAAATTAACGAAATCATCAGATTATCTTTATTGATCTCGATAAAACGGACCTTCTCCTGATAATACATTTTTACAATAACTTACCTCAATTGCAGCTAATTAACATCCTAAAGGAAATTTTCAGTTTCCTTTTAGATTTTAATAAAAAAAATCAAGGAAAAACCCTGTAATAGTTGGGGGGGGGGGGCGATTTTATTTTGACTCTTTGTCCTCATAATTCCAATAATACATGTGGAATAACTGATGACAACGATATAAATGTAACACATTTTATTCATTCCCAAAGTGGGTTATGTTTAACTGAGACGATCCTGACCCTTCAATTAACTTTGGCTAACGAGTTAGTATCTCCTTCTGTCCCTCTGAAACCAACTTTCCATGAAAATGGCGCATCCACTTGTATAGACTTTATTTTTCTAACAAGTTCGGCCTCCACACATATAAAAAATGTTAACACCCATAACTCACCTTTTAGTGACCACTTCCCAATCTCAATCACTCTTTCCTTTTACTCTCTAGGAGAAAGGAACAAACAGAGTAATCTCCATCGGGAGGTGGATATAAGAGTGGGTAGGACAAATGGTTATACCTTGAAATGGGCAAAAGTAGATCCATTAAAGATCACTGAAAAAGTTGTCAAAGAATCCATGGAAAAAATTAATCTATGCTTGGATGACCTTTCCTCCCCAAAGGAGACTATAGATAACTTTTTGCAAATATCGAATTCGATACAAAAAGCCCTAACTTCCAACGCTCAAGGCATAAAAAACAACCAAGTAGGCTGGTTCAATTCAACCTGCACAAAAGCCTATTCAAATTTGAAAAAAGCTCCAAGTGCTCCAGTAAGGGACAAAAATAAGATGACCTCGCTTAGAAAAATATATAATAAAGCCATCAGGGCAAGAAAAACTGAAATAAAAGAGGAACTATGGGCAGATCTATATAAAAGTTGCCGTTTAAACGACAGTGCTGCCTTCTGGCACGTGATAAATTCCCCTTTTTGTCAGGCCCTTGAGATACAGATAAAATAGAGATCTCAATAGACGAACCATCCTGGATTACCCATTTTAAAAATGTCTTTGAGCTAGTAGGTCATAATACTGAAGATGAGACCACCCGAGAGACGAACCCAGAGAGCCCTGCTCTCTTACCCTTTCCGATTGCTTTAGACTTCACATTACATGAAGTGGTGATCGCACTAATAGCAAGCAAAAGCGGAAAATCACTGGGTCTCGATGGGGTACATGTTGATTTTCATAAATCTAATATAGACCTCTGGGCCCCCATCCTATTAAGGGTTTTAAATGCAACATGTAAAACTGGATTGTTAGATTCTTGGTCCAAATCTATTCTCATCCCAGTAATTAAAAAGGGAGATCGTCTTAACCCAACCTGCTATCGTCCTATTTCCCTGCTGGATTCGTTTGGGAAAATGGTGGGCCGTATTATATTAGAACGACTTCAGTCTTGGTCCAAAGAAAATAAGATAATTTCCGACATCCAGTACGGCTTTAGGGAGGGATTGGGCACTGTTGAGCAGGCCTTAAACCTGTCCCTTATAAAGGGCAAATATGTGGACGCAAAAGGAGGGACCCTTCAACTGGCCTACGTAGATACTGCTGCGTTCGACTGCGTGGGCCATTTGAAGATATGGACTATTCTTAAAGAAATGGGGGAAGAAGAACCACTAATTACCTTTCTTAGGGAAACATACTCAAATGCCACAGCGAGAGTGAGGTTTGGTACGGGAGGAGAACTGACAGCCCCGTTTAGAGTGGAGCGGGTAGTTAGACAGGGATGTGTCCTGGCCCCTTTCCTATTTATTTTGTATACAAATGGCCTAGAATCTGCCATGCTGGAGGGGGCCAACGACTACCCATAATTCAACATCGCCCGATCCCCGCTCTTCTCTACGCAGATGATGCAGTAATTATTGCCCGCACCTCTGTGGAACTTCAGCGTTCTCTGTCCCGTTACAATCTCTTTATGTCAGACCTTGATTTAAAATCAACGTCAAAAAGACATTTGTTATGAGCTGTTGCCAAAACCTAAGGAAAGGTCAAACGATCCATATTAATAATTCCAGTGTGGAGTACACCACCACTTATCCATACTTGGGTGTACTCATAGATGATAAAGGTACCTGGAAAAAAGCCATTGAAGCTAGAAAACTGCAATTTTTAAAATCGACCATGGCTTTGGTAAAATTCACCCAGAGACTGGGAAGAAGAGCCCCTGAGGAACTGATTCGAATATATCAGGCCAAATGCATCGGTACCGCTACCTATGGGGCAGGGGTCAGGGGCCACGTCCAGGCTGATTCCCTTCAGAAAGTGGAAAATAGCTTACTGAGGTACTTGCTTGCAGTCCTGGTGGCACGTCCACCTTCAGCTGCCACATAGAGTTGGGTCTCCCCTACCTTTCCGATATCATAAGGGTTGAGCCTATACTCCTCTGGCACCACATTTGGACTACGGACAAGCTTGTTCTCTCCCAATGCATTATCAGGGACTGCCTTGTGTTAGAAAATGTCACAAAGATCGGCTGACTCCATTACGTAAAAAGGTCCCTGTATGAGATGGGTCTTGAACATCTTTATCTTAACCCCTCAGAGTTAGGTCATATCACCAGGAAAGTGTTAAAGGGTAAATGTTTATATCATCTAGCAGAGCTCCGCTTGGCCGTTGAAGTCTCTAAACCCTCGACACAGCATGCCCTATTGACCCAAACCTTTTTGTTGATCCAGCCATACCTAACCTGGAATCTAAACAGCTACGACAGGTTTCTGTTAGATCGCTTTAAAATGGATACAATCTTTAGGTTGACAACTTTTCCTAACATTAATGATTGGTCCCAGTTAACCTGCTATTGTCCCTGTGATGGCATCTCTCCCCAATCAACATTACATCTGACCCTCTTTTGCAAATTTTACCTAGAGCCCAGAAAACGATACGTTTTACCAATCTTAAAAAGTCTTCGCTTACGACAATGTTGCCCCGCCTTTTTGGTTCTTCAACTACTTGAATCTTAACTGATTGCTTTAAATATTGCTAAGTACTTAAAATTCTGTATTCGACATAGAAATAACCTATAATCAGATTCTGTAGATGTTTCTGTTTTCCTTTTTCCTTTTTATAGCTTTTTAATTTTGCGGCAGCTGATACCTATTTGATATTTCTTTTAAATATGTATTATTCTTTTTACATATGTACTTTTATGGTTTGCTTTGTACAGAAACCGAATAAAGTGTTACTACTACTACTACTACTATAGGTTAATAAGTGTATAATAAGTAAATAGCCAACAGACATAGGCCAAGCAGGAGGAAAATAAGGAGGCACTTTTCTTGACTGCGGAGCAGCAAAGAAAGAGGTAATCAAAATGGTGCCTCGATATTTTGTATTCTAACCTCATGTGTGATTGCTTAATAAAGGAAGCGTGATTCAAAGCCTCATGGGATATGTAGTGTTTAGCAATGTTTGCTGTTTTTTCATTGGCTGCTGTTTGAGTAGTAAAGAAATTAAGAAGCATAATCTGAGCCTCCGTTCCTGCCATAGAATTCCAACTGGTGAATCCTATTTGAGGGCTGACATTTTTGATGCATTGTTTCACGCCGAAGGTGACGATGATGGTCCAGATTAAGAAAGCTTTGTGGTTTCTGGGATATTTTTTAATGCAGTCTGGAATATATGGTGTATCTTGCAATCGAGTCATCAGTTATGTACACTTTGTACAAATTTGAATTTGTGAAACACTCATATAGCCGCATATTTTTGGAAAGCTACAGTGATACACATACTTTAAAAGTCATTGTGTATCATGCAGCTACTGTCAACAGTGATACACACACTAGTATACAGACTTTTGTCTCCACTGAGTAACAAGATACTCACTCTTTAAGAAATTACAGTGATACATACACTTTTTTTTGCATGATGTGGTGATATAGTTTATCATTTTAGATCCAACAGTGTAACACACACTGTTTGAAGATTCCAGACCAATATATTTCATGGATTCTGGTCAATTTATCAACTATTGTAGGTTGCGTTGAGTTTTGTTTTGTTTTACATTTGTAGTTGTTACATACATTATGCAGTCTGTAAACCAACCACCGTCATTTCTAGAAAGCCCAGGAGAGCCACTGATCAATTGGAGGAATTGGTTTGAGGCTCTTCAAACCAATTTGGGGACAGCTGGAGCACCAAGTATTAGTGAAGAAATAAATAAATATCGACTTCTTCACTCCCTTGAGAGCCGGGGAATTTTTTAACATTTCTCAGATATCCAAGGCACAAAGGAGGAACAGGAAGATGAATTCACTGAAGCTGTTAAGACATTTGAAGAATGTTTCAAATTTCAACCAAGCATTTTAGCATTAAGACACACGTTTCTGATGAGGAAACAACTTGTCCTCGATCAGTTTATTTGCTGCTGCATAAACAAGTCAATCCAACAGAAACTATTGTCTCTTAACAATCCAACATTGGATGACACATTGCAAATGGCTAAAAGCATAGAAAAATCACAGTTTTCTGTCAAAGAGCTTGAAGATAAGAAATATTGAGTGGTGAGGAATGTTTGTGCGAGATTTAAAGTAGAACAAAAGATTCATTGTGTTGTCAGGACAATTCAAGATCTGCTAAGGGTTTCGTTAAGTTGTCTAATGTATGTTTTAGATGTGGCAATATCGCACAGTTTAAGTCTGGTAAACAGTTACCTGCAAAAAGTGTTGTTTGTAGAAAATG
The DNA here is from genome assembly GCF_964261635.1 of Lissotriton helveticus. Classification (NCBI taxonomy): domain Eukaryota; kingdom Metazoa; phylum Chordata; class Amphibia; order Caudata; family Salamandridae; genus Lissotriton; species Lissotriton helveticus. The sequence continues at coordinate 11,021,343 of NC_136059.1, forward strand.
TAAAAAAGTGGGGATCTTTACAAAAGTGTGTCAACTGAAACTGTCTGCCAAAGGGAACAATATAGTTGCCAACTTAGGTGAGGACGACTGTGATGAGCAATTATAAAACTTACAAAAAGATGTACAGGACATGGGTTTGGTGGTTGGAGACTATGTATGCAATGGTGATCCTGCTGATTGTGGTGGACCCGTCTGCTGATGTGATTGTTAGTGACACAACAGTTAGGCTGTTAGTTGACTTAGGTGCCAGAATCATAATTATAAACCAGGAAATGTACAATTCATTTATGTCCATGTAGGAGACTTGAACCTCCTGACTGGTCACCATTCTCTTCTGAAGGAAGGCGTACTGATTTATCCAGCTATTTTGAAGATGTGTAAGTTTTCAAGAATAGCCAACTTTTCAGGAAAGTCTATATGGCAGTCAAGTGGATGTGTATCTGCCACCAAGGCCTATACAAAATAGTGTTGAGGCCTGTTAATAAAGATCAGGTGTCTGTGGTTGGGAAAAGTCTTGTTTCAAATGTTACTTCTAAGTACCCTGAAGTATTTTTGGATAAATTGGGTACCATAAAGGGGTTTTAACACAAAAGCAAGTTTAAAAAAGGGTCTATTGTGATGAAGCACAAATTGCAGAGTGTCCTATTGTCTACAGGAGAATACCTAGAGAAGAAACTTTTAAAAGTGTATGATAGTAGAATAATCAAACCCATTTATTCATTGATGTGGTTATCATCCCTTCTAGTTGTCAGAAAGAAAAATGGTGAATTTAGGGTCTACGTGGATTTATGAAGTCTCAAAAAAGGCAATTTGGATTGATTCTCACCCTCCCCTGAAAATCATCTGATCTTCTGGGATCATTGGCGGGTGTAAGCTTGATTTAGCATCTACCTATCATCAGGTGATTGTCATTATTGATGCAAAGGCACTAACCAATAAAACTGGATTAAAGTCATTTATGGGCATGTGCACATTCTATTTTGATTTAATTCCTGATTATGCAGTTCCTAAAAAGCCTTAATTGCTCTGCTGTAGAAGAACGTATCTTGCAAATGGAACTCCATGTGCAAGGAGCGATTTGAATAGATTTTAAAAAAAAACATAGCTAGTTCTAGGATTTTGAGACCATTTAATCCAGAGCGCAAGTGATGTATTACTGTTGATGCATGCAATCAAGGACTGGGTGCAGTACTAACCCAAATTGATGAAGTAGAGAATACCATTTGTTATGTGTCAAGGATCCTAAAGGAGTCGAAACTCAATACTCAACATTTAAAAAAAAGAACTGCTTGCATGCTAGTGGGCAGTATACAATTCAAGCCATAGCTTCAGGGAACAAACTACCAATCATAAACCACTTGTTGCAATCTTAACTTGTGAGAAAAGCAAAGAAAAAGTCACTAGAAATGCAAAATTGACCACAGAATTATTACAGTATCAATCTGAAATATCACATATTTAAGGTGTAAAACATGTTCAAGTTAAATATTTTGAATGGGTTTCCTTCCACTTAAGATGTGTACAAACAAGGCGGGGTGAAGATTTGGATAACATTTCTCGACTGCCGCAATGGATCTGGAAGAGCTGTGTGCAGTGTCTGAGGAGGAGTGGAAAGCAGAAAAGAGTCAAAATGAAATGGCAAAACTAGTAATATCTTATGCAAGTACTGGTTGGCCTGCATAGAAATCCCTAGAGAATCTGTGTTACTCTTATTGGAAAATTCATAACAAGCTCACCATTGAAGGTGGTATTCTACTCAAGGGTGACAAGTTAGTACCACCAGAGGGTGTCAGGCGTAAGATGAATTTGATGGCCCACAAAAGACATTTCAGAAAGACTTTCACAAAATACAGGATTAGATAGACTTTGTGGTGGCCATCCGTGGACAGAGAGGTTGATTTTGTTGTGGGGGTATGTGTTTTGTGTGCTAGTCCTGAGAAAGTCGTAGTGGTGAGAAAGCCTCCTTTGCAGCCAACTGAGGGTCTTTCTAAGGCTTGGGAGAAGGGTGGCATAGATTTTGGGGTCTAAATTGTGAATGGAGAAGTGGTTGTCTTGCTCAAAGCGGGTGATATTAAGTATCTGAGAACTTCATTTCATCATCCCCAAACCAATGGTCAGGTGGAATGAATGAATAAGGAGTTGTTGCAGTATGTGCAATAGGCTATCACTAATAAGTGTGTGTTTTTGAATGCGGTTCACTTTATGCTATGGTTCTATTGCACAATCCCACATTCTACTACGCCTCTCTCCCCATTTGAGCTTTAGGTAGGAAGGAAGCCTGCCACCAAAGTCTGTCCCAAAGGGATAGGCAAATGGGTCAAACCTATTGTTCGAGTGGATGACCAGCATGCTAGGCTCAAGAGAAAAGTTGCTGTTCCTAAACTTAAACAATAGAAATACTTTGATGACACAACCATGTGAGCAAGGTGAAAGTTGGAGATATAGTTTGTATCAAAAAGGTGGTAAGAAATGTAATGATATGTCATTGTGGATAAAAATCAGAGTCAACGATTACAAGTGTCAGATTTTAGGAAGGGTTGTTAAGTGTGGTAGTAGGCTTGACCAACGGGGAGGTTTGGTTCCCAAGCAGAGGAGTGCTAAATCAGTAGTGTAAGATAAAGTTTCTAAATGTGCTTAATTTCTGCTCCGAAAACAAGTGCCAGTTCAACGGTCTGCCTCTATCTGTCTGCCGCTTAGGTTCAGGAAGTAACCTATGTAGTTCCTTTTCGCTCTATGATTTTTTTGCTGGGACAGTGTTTCTCTGGTTCCGTAAAATGTTCACTGTTTAATTGTTGAATCCCTTGGTAAGTCCAGAGAAGAATAATGACCATTTGGATTATTTGATGTTTTGTTGTTTGTTTTTGCTTTGCTTGTTATGTTATTTTTGTAAGTGAAGAAAGTAATGTAATAGTCAATATATTAAAACAAGGCATTATCTGTAAGTAAAGGGAAAAGGAATGTACTGGTTAGTTCTTAAGTGTGGGCAGAATGTTGACAACATTTGATAGTTGTATGAAGACCAACATGTTCTTTGTCAGCTGCTCGGAGCTGTCAGAGCTGACAGAACGTGTTTTGTGGTAGGTGCTTAAGATGTATTAAACTTATGGTTTTAACATGAATCCTCTGATGTGCCTAACCTCCTTTTGATCAACCACCACAGAAAGGTCAGTGAAAGGCCAGTGAAAGCTCAGTGAAAGTAAAATGCCAGTGAAAGACCACTGAACACTCACTGAAAGTCCCTTGAAAACTCCATGAAACCTACTTAAAACCAACTGAAAGCTCAGGGAATATAAGCCTGTACCTTTTGCTTCTACAGGTGGCCTTTTAACAAGACTGAGTGACAACAATAGAAAACAGAGGATACAAAGAGTTCAGTCTCCACCTCAGTTTTTCTTCTGTTGCTTCCTTTTTTGTACATACGCATCTAAACCTTGACTCTCTGACAAGTGTGTAAAATAACTGTAACAGTATGGGCAGCGAATGCTACCTGTAATAATAGACGGGGTTGTTAAAGACTAGCTCAGCTCTGGCTGTGCCTGCTCGTTTCTCTGAAGGAAGAATCTGTTCACAGTGTGTGCAAAGCACTTTAATGACTCAAAGTAATATTCACAAACCCCATGATTTAGATGTATTTGTATAAACTCTGCCAGTAGGAGACATTGTACGGCTCACCCGCAGCAGTGTTAGGAGGGCTGGGGCAGTGTCAACCATCTTAGGTGAATGAAAAAAGACTTGCCAGTGGCTTGTTTATTTTGGGTGTCTGCCTGGGGCCCCTGCATGATGTCTGACTGTTTCTTCTATTCTGCTCCTGTGCATGTTTGTTTATTTTGGGTGCCTAACTGGGGCCCCTGCATTATGTCTGCTTGGGGCCCCTGTATTATGTCTGCTTGGGGCCCCTGCATGATGTCTGCCTGGGGCCCCTGCATTATGTCTGCCTGGGGCCCCTGCATGATGTCTGCCTGGGGCCCCTGCATGATGTCTGCTTGGGGCCCCTGCATTCTGTCTGCCTGGGGCCCCTGCATTATGTCTGCTTGGGGCCCCTGCATGATGTCTGCCTGGGGCCCCTGCATGATGTCTTCTGTTCATTGTATTTCTTCTCCTGTGTATAATCTCCTCTCCATTATCTCATCCTTCTGTTTTCATCTCTCTTGACAGACATCCAGCCATGCCCAGTAATCCATGGATGATGAAAGGAGGAGCACCTGCGCAGTAACAATAAATAGAGGATTTCTAAGTCAGCGCCTTCAGTGCCCGTTAGGAGCACTGATGTGTTTATCGTGACTCCGCATTTCATGATTGCTTTGCGGGGTCAGTCAGTGGTCTTGTTATTTCAGCTCTGCATTTCATGATTATTCTGTTATTGCAAGTTTCTTGCTCGCTGCTTCTTGTTGGGATTGTTATAAAATGTGACACGGCTCTGAGTGATTCTTATAATTCATAGAAACAGTGACACATGGTCTTCAGAACTAACAGATTATTATAGGAACATTTGTGGAAATGCCCTTTAAGACACCAGCTACCTGTCCATGGTGCAGCAGCTACTTTTAGAGAAACACCTCCTTTTTTGTGGAAGAGCACAGTTGGAAAGAACCAGTTCACTCAGTAGGAATGGTCCAACCCCTCAACCACGTGTGAGCTCCCTTTGCCCCGGGCCGGATCCTTGTATCTTAGGGGCAGATGTACGACCGTTATTTGCAGTCACAAAGGGAATTTCGGCCCCTTTGTGACTGCAAAGTAGGTCACTCCAATGTACTAACTCTATTTTGCGAGTTGCTAATCAATTAGTGACTCGCAAAATAGGGTTATCGACTCGCTATTAGGAAGGGGCACGCCAAGGAGATCTGTTCCTAATATGAGTCCAAAAACTATGTATGAATGTTTTGTGACCGCAATTGCAAAACACCCACAGTTTACCGCCCTTCTCAGAAGGGTAGTGAAGCACTCGTAAACGGAAAGGTGTCCCCAGGGGCCCCCTTCCCCTTTTTGAATGGATGCACAAATGTTTTTTTAAAAGCCTGCCCTTAAAAAATAAAAATGAACAGGAACATGGGCTGCATTTTAAAAACAAACTGCTTTATTGACAAAGCAGTCCCAGACATGTTGGTCTGCTGATCCCTGGGAGTGCCAGCCATTCCCAAATTGCGAAAGCCTCCTAAATATTTATGAGGTATGCAATTTGCGACTCCATTAGGAATTTAAAAAAGTGTCTGAGACACTGTCGTATAATGGATTTTGCGACTAGCAAATTTCGACACGCTCATCGTCGGAATTTGCGAGTCGCAAAATCCAGTGGGTCGTACATCTTGCCCCTATTGCCTTGTGTTTCTACCAGTTGTCGGTGTGTTTCTTCTCCTTTTCCATGATAGAAAACTGGTTTCCTTCTACTCTTGAAAGGATTAAATCTCTCACCGCCCTCGGAGCAATGATGTTCATGAATGTAGGAAGACTTGTGCCTTTCTGGGTGTCTCTGCAGCTTTGTCAGATCTATTCTTTACACCTCTGTGAGAAGATTTCCAAACACAAACACATTTAATGTGCTGCGTGTGCGTGAATCAGTCACGCAGAGTTGAACCTTCACAGGAGGGGGTGTGCCAGTAAGTGCCTGATTGTGAGTTCATTTTTAATTCGAGTGGAGTCAGTACCTGGAAATTTCTGGTCCCCTCAGATTTAAAAGACCAAGAAGTATCCCAAACCCTATTTACTTTTACCCAGAGATTTAAACTGATGAAAATGAAGAATTATTTGGGATAGGACCAGGATTCACCCATGTAATTCCTCTTTTCTCAGGGGATTCTCAGTGTTCAACTTGGACCTCTAGTTAATTCCACATCCCCAGATATATTGGGAAACCTGGAACCTATAACTCTGGAGTGGGCTGAATTATTACCCATATCCAAAAGTGCCAAATGAGTGTTGAAATACTTTTGTCAATCAAGATCTAAGAAAGACAACATTTTTATTTTCAAAAACTTTGTTTTTCACAAAATGAGTTAACTATTAAATAAGGCTGTCCCTGCACGATTGCTCAGTTCCAAGGTTTGCCATTGTGTTTCTGCTGCTGCACTGGCCCTGCCTGTTGAGGAAGTGTTTACGGATAAGTGTGACGGGGGGGTCCAGCCCCTTAATGGAGTAGATTGAACAGGACAGGATTTTACTCCTGATGTTGGTCAAGTCGTAAGGCGCCTCCATCTTGAATAAACATTTAGACGCAGTGGGGTTCATTCTTGCAACCCCAGGTCCCTCCACATCAGCGTCACCTGCAGCTGGATATGAACCTCCCGCGGAATCTTTCACACCTCAAGGTTCCTTAGTTGATGCCTGCTGCAGTTTCCTGACAATGGTTCTCCAGGGCCTTCGTGGGCAAAGCTCAATCTGCCCGGTGTAATTGAGTCCATAGTGCCAAGAAGCCAATAATTGATTCATTCTATGAGATGATTTTCCCCATATATAGACTTCTGTGCTTGCTTGCTGCCATGAAACAATGACATCTTGCTTAATAATAATAAATATTCATGTTTATCAATACATCTGATTGTGCTCTCTTTTCTGCGTCTGTCATTTGTTTCAAGTGTGCAAATGGCTTGTAATGTGTGACACAGCTATGGTGCAACGAAGCCTGGTATTGGGCCGCCAGGTTTAAAAGTTTAGAAGGGAGAGGCAGGTGAAGAGGGAACCAAAAAGATTTGTTTTCAGCACCCCTGGTGAAATGCTCTCTACTATAGCGGACTCTCTTGTAATTTCCCACATTTCATGTTACATTTGATGCATGAATGACAGTGAAAGCACATCAGAGTGGCATCTCGACAACTGTGGCATAACTCTTCAGGAGTTTCATATGTTGGATTATGCACGTTTCACACATGCCAAGCTTTCAGTTCTGTGCTGCCTGGAATGAGGTGCGGTCGGTGAGACGCACAGCTCACCTGTTGAGGTTCCTCTCAGAGAGTCAGTGTTTCATCTCTTCTTGTTAGCAGACATTTGCAATGAGCACAAAATGCATCTCTCCGAGGCTCAGTCTGAATCAGGCTTCAGAAGGCTAGGATTGGATGGAGTCAATGAGGACCCTTAGGATTGGATGGAGTCAATGCGGAAGCTAGAAATGGATGGATTCAATGCGGATGCTAGGATTGGATTGCGATAATGCGGATGCTAGGATTGGATGAAGTAAATGAAAACGCTAGGATTGGATAGAGTCAATGCGGATACTATAAAGTAAAGTAAAGTCCACATTTGTAAAGCGCACAATCACCCGTAAGGGTCTCTAGGCGCTGGGGGCTGTGGGGAAGATTAAGCGAGCTATTGCCCAGAGTCACATGGTGCTGGGCTAACCTGCCGACGGAGCCGGGGATCGAACCGTGGTCCCCAGATTCCAGCGTCAGTCGCCCTGGCGTCGGCGCCACACCTCTCCCCCTATGATTGGATGGAGTCAATGTGGATGCCTTGGATTGGATGGAAGCGATTGGGATGCTTGTATTGGATGGAGTCAATGCGGACACTTAGGACTGGATGAGTCAATGTGGACGTTAGGATTGGACGGAGACAACGTGGATGCCTAGGATTAGACAGACTCAATGAGGAGGCTAGAAGTGGATGAAGTCAATGCGGACGCTAGGATTGGATGGAGTCAAAGTTGATGCCTGTGATAGGAAGGTGTTAGTGCGGACACTAGGATTGGATGGAGTCAATGCAATCAATGCTGAGGGTATAGTGACTTCCAGAGAGGACTGTTTGTGTTCAGTCTACTGATGGATTCTGATGTTATTGTCATTCAGCAGCTCTTCACATGGCTCAAGATACTGAGTCTAGATCACTGGTAGGTACCGAGCCACAGGGAGTGGGGGTGTCACAGGAGATGGGGAAAGGGGTGCCAGAGATGATGGACGAGGGGGAGGGGATGTGCCAGAGGTGATAGTAGAGTAGAATGCCACAGGAGATTGGGCAGGGAGGTCCAAGAGGTGGTGGGAAAGGAGGGCTGCCACACATTTTGGGGAGGGAAGGTGCCTCAGGCAGTGGAGAGATGGCACAGCCGGAGGAGAGATGCCAATGCTGGTGGTACGGTACCACCAGTGATAGGGAGGTGCAACAGGTGATGGGGATGTGCAACAGTGGAGGTGGAACAGGCGATGGGGAGGGTAGATGCCACAAGTGATGGGGAGTTGCTATAGGCAGTGGGGAGGGGAGGGGCCATAGGTGATAGGGAGGGGAGGTGCAACAGGAAATGCAGATGGAGGTGGCACAAGTGATGGGGAGGTACCAAAGGTGGTGGGGAGATGGCACAAGTAGTGGGGAGGAGAGGTGCAACAGGAGGTTGGGGGCTTAGATTGAAAACACATGGAAATGTAGGAAGAAAGGCACAGTGCATTCTTGCCGATGGCAGGAAAGTAGCCACCAATGAATGCAATGTGGCTGTTGGCAGCAGAACACTATTAATCAATCAATCAATCAATCAATCAATCAATGCATTTATAGAGCGTACTTCTCACCCATGAGGGTCTCAAGGTACTAAAGGGGGGGAGTGCTGCTACTGATCGAACAGCCAGGTCTTGAGAAGTCTTCTGAAGGTCAGCAGGTCCTGGGTCTGTCGCAGGTGGATGGGGAGGGTGTTCTATATCTTGGTGGCGAGGTGGGAGAATGATCTGCCACTGGAGGGAGTTTGGTGGATGCGAGATACGGTGGTGAGGGCGAAGTCAGCGGAGAAAAGCTGACAGTTCGGGCATAGACAGTGAGTTGTTTGTTGAGGTATGCTGGTCCGGCCTTGTGGAGTGCTTTGTGAGCGTGGGTGAGGATCTTAAAGGTGATCCCCTTGTTGATTGGGAGCCAGTACAGGTTCAGTTGGGCAGTGATGTGGCTGTCATGGGTGATGTCGAGGATGAGGCAAGCAGAGGTGTTCTGTATGCGCTGAAGTCTTCTCTGTAGTTTGGCCGTGGTTCCCATGTAGAGGGCATTGCCTTAGTCCAACCTGCTGCTGACGAGGGCTTCGGTGACAGTCCTTCTAGTTCCGGTGGGGATCTTGCGAAGCATGCAGAGGGTGTTGAAGCAGGAGGAGGAAATGTTGTAGACTTGCTGGGTCATTGAAAGTGTTGAGTCCAGGTTGAACCCCAGGTTTCGTGCATGGTTGGTGGGTGTCAGTGCATCTCCCAGCGTGGCAGGCCACCAGGAGTCGTCCCAGGTGGAGAGGGTGGAGCCCAGGATGAGGACCTCCATTTTGTCAGAGTTCAGTTTCAGGCGACTGGTCTTCATCCATTCTGCGACGGTCTTCATTACTTTATGGAGGTTGGTTTTGGCCGGGTCCTTGGTGAGGGAGAGCATCAGCTGGGTGTCGTCGGAGGACGAGACGATGTTGAGGTCGTGTGATCAGACGATGTTGGCAAGCTGTGCCATGTAGATGTTGAAGAGGGTCGAGCTGAGTGATGATCCTTGGGGTACGCTGCAGGTGATCTTGGTGGCTTCGGATCGGTGTGGGGGGAGGCGGACTCTCTGGGTTCTGCCGGTGAGGAAGGAGGTGATCCAGTCCAGGGTTTTGTTGTGGATCTAGACTACATGGCGCCCAATGTTTGGTAAGGCACTAATTTAACGCTAGATACTACAGTAACTCAGTCATGCTTTTCACAGATACCCCTTCTAGATGTCTAGAGTGGGTAAAAGTTCAACGTTGAAGGATACAGTGTTCCAAAATATTGTGCACCTCATCTTTGTTTCCTTGAAACTTCCTCTGTAACTTTCATTAAACAATGTCGAATAACAACGGCAATAACGCAACCGGTGGAGCTGCAGGAACTGTAGCCCTATCGGGCTTAGATGTAACAGGTTTCCAACAAGACGACCCGGATGCTATAATCATCCCAGAAAACTTAAGGAAAACCATCACTATAAAGCTTATAACACATGGCCTATGACTAAGAGGTGGTAGGGTAATTTTTGTCATAGACGCATGTGAATATCGGCAGACATGGAATGCGCTCCTTTCGAGGATGTTGAAATTCCACTAACTTACCAAGAGCATGTGCTCTGGTTTAAAGGTGCCCTACATCATCAAATTCACATTACCAGGCTTGGTCCACTAGGTAGACCAGGAGCAACATGGACGGTAATAGCCAGCTATACACCACATCCTTCCATTGAAGAAATGTCAGACGCAAAACTATTGGTTTAACTAAAACAACTAATAAACATACATAGATGATTGGTTCAATATGTCATGCGGACTCTAACAGTCCAACCCCCTATTAGGATTCCACAACACACCCCTCACCAGGGGAACACAAATAAAATCACACCAACGACTATACAATCAGTCATTGGTAAGTTGCCCAAAGAAAGGGAACAAATTCCATTCTGGACAGCTCAAAAAATTACTCAAATCGAGGCAGTATTTTCCGATACTACCCTTCATGAGAAACACAGAATTTTAACAATCTGTTTACCAATGGGGATCACCCCACACCTGGAGGACTGTGACACTTGTGGTACAGTCTTTGCTGCAATATACACAAAAACACACGGTGTTCTGTCTATGGCGGTAAAACCAGATGTCCTGAAACAGATTCAAAATGAATATGGGGCAGAGCCTGCTTTAAATCTGGGTATGAAATTACTGAGAGATTTCAAACAGGTCTCAGCTATAATACTAGTGAATATTAAAGGTGAGGCAGCAGTGGGAGAACACTTAACAAACTTCTAAAGAGAAGCAATCTCAGTCCCGAGGAAGGTCACCTCAAAAGGAGCCCTATGAAAAGAGGTATAACCTCAGGAACCGGGATAATTTGAAAAAAACTGGATAGATATCAAGATACTGATACATGTTCCTCTCGTACCTTTCAGACTTCCTCACAGAAACCGGAAAGAAGAGAATAGTCAGAACACAAGGAAGAGCGTTTGAAGCCCAAAGACGATCAACACGTTCCAAAAAATAAGAAAACCCAATTCACCAAAAAGAAGGTAGCAGGTCTAAAAATCTGAGGATCTTGAGGACACAACTCAAGAATGGGGAGTGAGCCCAGACAATGCTGGACAGCGCAGCAGAAGTTACCATAGCAGCAGAAGTCACCATAGCTCGCAGGATCTTGATGGATCATCTGGAGACAGTGGGCTTGAATGAGTACATCCAATTAGAAACTGCTGATACCAGGGTTAGTGTACCCCATAAGTTATATGAATTAAAGCTGCGGATGGAGGGGGACATAACTAGGAAAATAAGAGCACTCTTTTGGGAGAACCTCTACAAGGGTTATGACATTCTTCTAGCTGAAAAAGACTGGCCACCAAATTTTTTCCGGGAGTGCCCACATGGCGAAGACATCATTATGCCAGCCTTCTCCAATCACATTCCAATTCACTTAAAATACACCTATGCCAGAAAATGCGGTGTATAGCCCAGGCTCCAGCATTATATAACAATCATGTAGGATGGGATGAGGATTCCCCTCACCATAAAATCCAGTTAAAAACACAACCAACTGCTCAGAGGCAGTGTCCAGTTAAGCGGGAAGCAAAAAAAACAGGTCAGGGAGATATTAGATCAACTTGAATACCAAGGGGTGATTGAAATATGCACCTCGTCAATGAACAATCCTTTGTTTCCAGTCTCCTAACCAGACGATACATATCGTCTAGTTTTGGATTACAGACATCTAAACTCTTGTTGCAAATCCTTTGCAGTACAAAACGCACACAGTGCAGCACTTATAAATAACATTGTGGTAAAAAATATAAAACCACATTAGATATTTATAACGTTTTTTTCTGTCAAACAGTGTACCTGAAAGCAGGTACTTGACCTATTTCTCAATTATGGGGACATAGGGTCACTTCTGTCGTCTCCCCAGGGATTCAAGAATAGTCCGGGGTTATTTTCAGATAGAGTAACAGAGTTACTACAAACGTATGATGATGAGGCGTTATCTTATGTTGATGACATTCATCTAACAGACGATAACTTGGACACGCACTTGAACAGAGTGAATACCATTATACTTGGATTCGCCTCTGAAGGGTATAAATTCAACTTTAAGAAATCAAGAATTGCTCACCTTCCTGAATTCCGGAAGAACTTACATTCTAAATTATGCAGAAAGGGTCAAACCTCTCTACAAATTAATCAAACCTGATTTCAAAACATCTAATTGTAATCCAAAACACACAGAAATGTTGCATTCAGTGCAAACAGATATGATAGCAACAACACATTTATAGACACGCGTAAATGTACGCAACCTTGTAATGAGAATAATCCCAGGAAGATGCGGATTCACGTACTTAACCTTTAATGAAGTTGAAAAAGTACCTATTGCTTATAAATCACACTTGTACAAACAAGCTGAAATGAAATTAACTACTACAGAAAAAGTTCTGACAGCGGTTCAAACTGCAGTAGCAAAAGAGAGAGCTCTCGCACAGGGTAAACGCATAATGGTCATTACTCCTGTACCTGCCTTAGAGGCAGTGATAATAGCAAGCATTCTGAATGCAAAGGCTTTACTTCTAAGATAGATACAATGGGTTAAATCTCTTGCTGCAACAGACGTTGAATAAGTTTTTGACCCCTACTTGAAGACTCAAAAATTTCTACAATACGAACAAGAATGTCCTCTGCCCACTGAGATTCTGCCTCTGGGACAATACGAATGTATAATTTATACAGATAGATCAGCACAGCCCGCAATTGGGGGTAAACAAGCTTATAGTGCTGCGTTCGTGATTGTTAAAGGTCGCTGGCGCAATGGTAAATTCCGACCTATGGCCACAAAAACACAATCTCTCGGAGATTGTACAGCTCAGCGAGCTGAACTACAGGCATTCAGGTGGGCGCTTGAAAATACTGATTGCGAGTTCCCCACACTCACAGTGTACGATTCGTATTACTGCGTTCAATATTACAATGAATACTTGCAGAACTGGATTCAAAATGGTTTCAAAGATGCAAAAGGTGGCACAATCAAGCATAAGTTGCTTTGGGAACTATTAGTCCAATTTCAGAAAGAACTACAAAAAACTCACATGATCCATACACTGAGTCATCAACGTGATGGCGTTCACATTGCAGGGAATTCATTGGCTGATGAAGCCGCGAAGGCGGCTGTGCAAACAGCTTCTGTAGCAGCAATCACGTGTTCTAAAACAAAAATAGACAGCGAAATAATGCAGGCTGTAGCCGCTTCCAACAAAGACAGCGGTAAAACGTTACCAAAATGCTTTCTACTCAAATACTCCTATAACTGATGCAAATAATGTTCATTTTGCTTGAATCCCTGGAGTGGGGGATAGAGTAATTCCAAACATGGAACATAGTTTAGGACTAATCTAAGCAGCACATGAAGGGCTCGCCTCTGCACACGCAGGTGTATCCACCACAGTGTCATTATTAAAACAGAGATACTGGTGGCCACGCATGGGGAAACAGACCAGAAACTATGTTTTGGAAAGTGAAACGCCCAGCACAGACGCCCCTTTTAATTTCAGATAAACCATTTGAATGCGTTTACCTGTACCACTGCGATCCCTTACAGAGGGATGATAACTATAAATATATCATGGTCGCAGTGGATTCATGCTCAAGATTCATTTGGATGTGGCCTCAATGCTCGGCTGAAGCCCGAACTGTTATAAAAGATTTGCGAGTCTTTATCTGCACATAAGCAGTCGGCACGCTATATTCTGACCAGGGTACTGCTTTTAGCTCCAATGCTTACAAAGGGGACATGGCCAATCTGGACTTTGCATTGCGGTATTCTAGTCCATTTCATCCTGAGGGAAATTCTGTAGTGGAAAGAAAAAAATGGTACATAAAGCAATCTATAACAGCTAGGGTATTAGGCTCGGGTGACGGGTGGGTCAAACATCTAATAAGTGTCCAACGTAGTCTAAATAATCTGCCAAGAAATTCTCTGGGTCTAATCACTCCATATGAAATCCTTTTTGGTACTAGAATGATTGTCCAGGCCTTGATCGTCACACTTCAGTGGTAGAACAAAAACCTTTTGATATCAAAGATATTTGGCTGTTTTGCAGGACTTAAATGAAACAAGGAAAAGTCAAAGCAACACATCAACACATTACAGAAGCCAACGACCACTGAAGGAGAACCACCCGTCCCAGCAAGGCCTGCTCTGATTCCAAAGATTGGGGATCTAGTCACAGAAAAGATCGTGGATAAGACAGCAATCCACAAATCAAGAATAGTGTTACTGCCCCCCCTTACTTGAAGAAAGGAGAACAGGTTTGTGTCTATCGACCTGGTAAAACCACCTCATGTGGCCAATAATAAGTAGTAGGCCCAGTGGACTCCAATGATGTAGCAGACAACCAAATCTTGCTACTATCTAAGAGGTTCAAACCAAGAGACTTACCACCTTTGAGGAATCTGCAGTGTGAAGAGAAGGACTAAACAATAAAGCCATGGAACTTGTACCTCTTGAGACCCAAATAACAGTTTGTCAAGACACTCCAGTCTACAATGATGTAGCATCTGACTATAACAATATGACAAAGGATCCAGTAGCTCCAGTGATTTCAAGTAACCCTGAAACAATACCTACCATTGACAGACCTGCCTCTGGCTATTTCATTAACTTTGATACGTTTTCTGAGGATCCCAGTGAGCCTGAAACAACACCAGCAAATAAAACTTTAAAAAAACAAGTAACAGAACTTTTTCAGTGACTTATCTGGTTTCACCATGGGTTGAACTTTGGATTGTGCTAGGCGTACTTTTCCTCCTACTTTGGCTAATTCTTGTATTAAGTTTGAGAATGCTGATAAATGGAAGATATAGTAAAATGGACACAGCAAGTAAGAACATCAACTTACTCCTCAAGCCACACAAATCATCTCATCATGGACCATGAGACTTGACATCAGTGAACATCACAGCTGTTCCTATACCTGGTGGTATAGCTTGGCAAAGAACTGATTATGACATCTTTGGTCCTGCAGAGCTGTGACAGATTCCACATCAATTAAAGGTTTCCTTGAGTGACTTTCTTTCACCCAGCACATTTTCTGATGATCGGGACTTTGAGACTGTTAATAATATGATGTCAGACTTAGAGATGTCTGAAAATTTATAAATCATGAATACTTAGAAAGTTCATCAG
This sequence comes from Lissotriton helveticus, assembly GCF_964261635.1. NCBI lineage: Eukaryota > Metazoa > Chordata > Amphibia > Caudata > Salamandridae > Lissotriton > Lissotriton helveticus. Next base: position 11,036,435 of record NC_136059.1, read on the forward strand.
ATTATGAATAAATGTACAGTTATAATCACTATGGTCATCATTATTTGCACAAATCTGCAAAACCTAGAAATGTTTATACTTTCAATCATGGGAACATTGTCCAACGCCACCAAAGGGTAGCTCAAAAGCATTCTATGAAAAATGTCCATACTTCTCAGGTTTTAATGTTACAAATCCAGAAACATTTTACTTTAAAAATGTTAATAAGACAGGAATGAAAAATATGTTGACCAATACTAAGCAAATTTATTCTGCAGCCTTTCATGCCCACCTGTCCTCGTTAGGTTTTGACTTTTGGAAAGACAATATTGAAACAAAAACTGTTTGGGGCACAAAAGACTGGCAGGTGCAGGGAATAGAAGCTTTATTTAGAGCCTGCATTATCCCTGAACAAATATTGTTTTTGAACGACACTGTCCTACCGACATCCTGTCTTGGTCTAGCCGAAACAAAAGATTTGAACAAACCGTCTATACCTACACCTACACCTGATAGTAAAAACACTTCAGAAGGAGGGGTCAACGTAAAAACAATTTTACTTAAGAACAGAACTGATCCTGGTTGGAAAAAATGGTTAATTTTTCCCACAGACACAAACAACTGTCAAGATAGATTCCTGAATAAGACACAAGGGTTTACATTTGCTAGTCCGGATCCAATATGTGGCCAGAGACAACATCCAGGGATAGTAACAACATACAGTGTAGGAAAACTGTGCCTTGACTGGCTATAAAAATCCACACTAACAGAGGTAAAACAACACTTATCTTTACTTAAAGATGGCATTGATTTAAGGGACTTCTTACAAGGTCCTACGAAACGGCGTCATAAATGTTATATATAAGCTGGTATATATGCCATTGATAATGAAGCTTGGTAAGTGACACAAGCAGAGACTGCAGAACAAATACGATAAATTGATCGTATTAATTTAGAGAAAGCTCCCTCTGTAGTTGACAATGGGTTAACAACTCTGTCATCCAGAATTTATTCTTTGGACAGCATAGTATCCTCTGCCATAGACATAATGGAACAGGACTTGCTCATGCTACAGCATGGACAGTCACAATTGCGTTCTATAATGCTTTCAGGCTGGACGTCACAAAATCTTTGTTCTGGATATGTGCCATGGCGTCTAATCAACACCACGTCATTGTTTTCTGTATTAAACCTTACAGATAAACAAATCACTTCAGCACAAAGAGGAGAAGACTATATGGTACTGAGCATTGAGAAACCGGAAAGATTACCAATAACTGTTTCAAAAAAGCCTGCAACAGAATGGCTAATACAGGGAACAATCACTCTTCCTGTCACAATTTTCCATTTTCAATATTGTTTGAAACATATACCAGCTGGCGTGTATGAAAGGTTGGGTAAAGAATACATTAAGTCAACCTGGGAATTACCATATACACACAGATGTTGGAGTGGGAGAAAATAGGTATTTCTTAATGGTACAAACTGCAAAAGTGCACTAAGCAGTACACTTTAATGTCAGGGTAGTAATTTACATGGAGCCTGTGATAGTTCTTCGACCAACTTATCCTGCCACCTGCAAGGTTCGTCCAGCTGCAGTGATACATCCAATTTTTAGGCAGCTTTCTAACAGAAGCTATATTATGTTGAATGATCACAGCTGCTGTGGCATGTTGCCAGGAATAGCCTATCTCGTAACTGTGCCAGCCAGGGTCACTTATTGTATGCGAGTATTGTTTCCTAAAACTAAGACAGACAGGGAGTCGCCACTATGGCCTTCACTGAAAATCTCTTCTATGCGAATTAATTTTAGCACTTAGAATTAAGTTTAGTATATTCGATAGAGACCTAGTCGACCTCAGTCCTACGTCTAAATTATAGGATATACTATTCCAATGTGCAGAGCCTATTGGAAATATAGGAACTACACTACACTACTGGTCAGCTTTCTCTCAGCCCCTTGCTGAAGACTTTCAAATCACCATCTGTCATATGGCCCTTGGGGGCATTCTCGTCTTCTCTAAGTTAGCATGAGCCCTGCAGACAGTACACAGCTTTTCACAAGCTACTACATGGCTTTATTTTTGCAAACATTTTGTTTGTACTTTTCATATGAGAACTGATTTCTGTGTTCACTCTCTGCCAGTTCCTGGACTTTAGTCTGAACATTGTGAGCAAGGTCAATACACATTGTCCCTTGCTATTCTGTTCTGGTCAGTGCCTAGCACATACACACAACATGCTAATGCAGCTGCTGTTTTGAAATCATACTTTGGTATTAATGGGATGCATGCATATGGAGCACACACTTGGTGAAGGATCTTTCCAGGGAGAAGAGCGAGACAGCACCTATGATGTAGAACTATCATCTATAGTCTGAGGTATGGGGTCTGCAGACAAAACTCAGAGATCTTCTAATATATAATAAGACTGCTTAGCACGGAGAGGTAGGTTAGGCTCTATTGTCTTTTCATGATGACATCTCCCTTCATGATTTATAGAGTAGCCGCTATGCTGCCTGTATTTGTATTTGTATTATGCATTTTCCTGCATGTTGTAGCACCTGTACTGCATGTTAGAGCATGTTAGTTATAATAAATAATTTAAACTTGTTTGTGTCTCTGAAAGATCTTATTGTGGACAAATACAAGAGTGTGTGCGAAAGGGTGTGTCTTGCAACTGCGAGTCCTGAGAGATTTGGGAGTGTTGTTTTCTCGGATGTCTAATTACTTGTTTTTCTTTCAGTGAGACTCCATAGCTAGTCGGTCCTGGGTTCATGGGTACCAAGGTGGTAGGATGACAGTTCCTATGCACTAAGGTACCATAATCCTACGCACAGTTCTGTTCTTGGGCAGAATCTCTGCAACATGGCGCCACCAATGTTTGGTCTGATACTTATTCACTAAACCCCTGAGTATTGCTTGTGCTTGTCCACAATACCCTCTCACCCGTATACAGAGATGTCCATGGTGAAATTGAAAAGGTTTTACAACTCAGTTTTGTACTACTGTTTTGCGTATTCTGTTTTTCATTTCGATTATGGCACAACCGGTTGCTTTTACGGCAAATAACTGTGCTGCAGTTACGGCTTATTTAACTCAACAATGACTCCCCAATACTGGGGCTAATATTAATTTCATGGTTGAAGCTAATCCAGGATACCTCTCTGAAGTCTTTTATTCTTGGGTTACTTTTCCCATGGTGAATGCGAATGATAATTTGTTTCTCTCGGAGTATGGGTCATATGCATAAATTGAAGTTCCGTTGACGTCCTTGAAGCATACCATTTGGTGTAATGGTGCCCTCCACACCCTGTCTCTTTTGTTTGAATGGGCCACTTGTCCATTGACGGGGCTATTTGGCCTGTTTTGGCTGGCTTTACACCACATCCCAATTATCGTAATGTTACAGTAGCAGAACTGCGAATGCTATATACAGAATAGGTTCATCTTCATGACCTCTAGCCTTATAAAGAGACTAGTAGGGTGTGTTTAGAATAAATACATATATTTAATATAAATACCTGGTGTGGTTCTCCTTTCATTTGGTCATTCAAGAGATTATAGACAGGTAAAACAAGCTGCTTTACATTCCGTCAGGTGCAACTATAACTAGTTGACAGCATATGCCAGGCCGACTGATTTGCAATGTGAGAAGTTGGCCTGGCATATGATGTCCACTAGTTATAGTGGGCACCTTGCACCAGTCCAAACAACCCCTTAGAGGTGATAGATTAAAGACAGGGGGGCATATTACCAAGCAATAGCGATAATTATCGCTATGCATGGTTAGCGGCTAAAATTATATCGCCGCGCTCCGACGATTTTATTGCTGAGATACCGTGATATTATCAAGGTTTATCTCAAAAGAGGTAAAAATCCTGCGAAATGCATGAATATCGCTGAAAAATCAGCGATATTCATGCATTATTGTGACAATGCCCTTAGCCATGTTATCCACCTTCCATTGGATAACATGGCTAAGTACTGCTCTGGGCAGGCGTTAGCTTTTGGAGATAATCGCGCTTAGCGCGATTATTTCCAAAAGTAGGTAATAGGAGATAGCGATGTTAGCGACTTTTTCCAGTCGCTAACATCTTGGCACGCCCACTTTGCATGTCATTAGCAATAAATATCGCTGACATGCAAAGTGGGCCCCACGATGATCGCTATCTCCTACTAGCTGTCGCTAACTGGTGTTAGCGACAGCTAGGTGATAGGGCGATAAAATTATCGCCGCTTTAATGTAATGTAATGTAATGTAATGTAGTCTTGTAAAGCGCATGAATTACCCAACATGGGGTATCGCGCTAAAGTGCCTTGGTAATCTGCCCCAACCTTATTGGAAAGCTATCCTAGTGGTAGCTATGGAGAGCAGCCTTCAGGCTAAGTCTTGAAGGAATGTAAATCAGCCTGTTTTACCAGTCTATAATCTCTTGAATGACTCAAATTAGCCTGGCTGATGAAGGGTGATGCCCTGAAACCGGTCCCAGGATGCTTGTTTCTGATCTAGGGAGGACCTGGCTTGGCAGTTGGGGCTGGACTGTTCCCATAAGGAACAGGGACAAGACTGATTTGCTTACGGCTGGGTCCAAACTTGGGTGGTTTGGTGAGCAAAAGAATGATGGATTAAACCCAGACCCTTGTTACTGGGTCTGAATGTTTGAATTGTCCAGCATTCTGTCAATCAATTGTTTCTTTTGCAGGTGTGTTTATGGCACACATTGTGTAAATTTTACATGAGATTGACCCTGATGCCTTCTCGTACGTCGATGACATATACTTGATGGATGATTAATTAAATCTGGATCTTCTGCTTGTGGACCTCATTATCTCAAACTTTGCTTACTTGGGTTACAAGTTCAATTGTAATAAATCGCATATAGCCTTCTTGGCTGTCCTTTTCCTTGGTTATGAACTTAATAACAAAGGCGTGGGTTAGCCTCCCCACTTTCTGGAAGAATGTGCTCAATAACACCTTCAGTCTACTCTTAAAAAATTACAATCTTCAATCTTTGCCGGGTTTTTTAAATTTTGGGAGGACATGCAGTCCTGATTATGCCCAGCATATCAACCTGATTAAAGCATTGATACAACCCTCTTTTTCTTTTTCCAGTTGGCTTCTGGACCATACTGCAGTACTTATGTCTTTGCAATCTGATCTGCTTGCGACCCAGTTCTTGTTAACAAGAGACAATATTACAAACTTGGTCATGCGGATTGAACCAGGCGTGTTCGGTTTTACTTACGTAACTGTCAATGAGGGGGACACTGTCCTCATTGCATATAAATCGCATTTGTATTCTTCAGCTGAGTTGCGTTTTTGATCTACAGAATTATTTTTGACCGCTGAACAGATGCAGATTCTGAAACAACGGTCTCTGACTAGGAGAAAACACATTTTCATGGTGTCGACAGTGCCTGCTTTTGAAACCGTCATGAAGGTGAGTGTACCCAATTCTAAGGCCTTCAATCCACGTTGGATTCAATGGGCTAGTTCATTGATGTCAGCTGATATCAATTTTTTTTAACCCTTCTTTCCATACACAGGAGTTTTTATAATATGAACATGTTCATCCTCCTTCATTGTCACTGCTTCCTCTTGATCAGTACAACTGTATAATTTACACTGAGGGTTCTGCACAGCCAGCCATTGGTTCAAAGCATGCTTATTCTACAGCCTGCTCAATTGTGGCAGGCACGATAGATGAGGGGGATTTTAAATCTTCCTTTGTGCACACAAAATCCCTTGGGGCTTTTGAGGCCCAATTAGCTGAGTTACGTGCCTTGGTCTTAGCTCTAGAATATGCTGATCCTGAAATCCCTACACTTGTAGTGTGTGATTCGTTTTACTGTGTACAATCCATAAATGACACATTTTTCTTCTCGTCACAAAAAGATTTTTGTGACTTTAAAGGTAGTGCAATAAAGCATAAAACGTTTTGGGTCAGAGTGGCTGCTCTTAAGGAATGGTTGTCACTCACACATGCTATTCATACATTAGGACTCCAGCATTTGGGAGCACACACTGTAGGTAATTCATTGGCTGATGTGGCAGCCAAATCTTCAGTAGCCACTTGCTCAGTAGCAGCAGTTACTAGGTCTATGACTAATATTGATGATGACATTCCAGCGGCTATTCCCGTGACGAAGGAGGGAACAGAGTATCCCCAGGGTTTCCCTTCAAGTTGCACATATCATTTGACTTCCAATCAAATTCCAGTTGTAACTATACCTTCCATTGAGGATCGGCTGATTCCCAATAAAGACCATAGACTTTCTTTGATCGTTGCTGCTCAGGAAGGTTAGGCCTCTGCCCATGCTGGAGTGACAGCGACAATTTTTGGTTGCGTGGCTTATACCAGCAAATGCGTAAATATGTTCTTTCTTGTGACATTTGTCGACAAATTAAACCTTCTACAGGTTCACGTCCACCTCATACTCAACTTTACATTTCAAATCAGCCATTTGGCTGTATTTATCTTGATCACAACCATCCTTTAATGTCTGACATTGCTTTTAAATATATCTTGGTTGCAGTGGAATCTTGCAAAAGATTCCTTTGGGATTTACTACTCTTTTTTGGGACATTTGCCTGTGGCACCTTCCATTCTGACTAAGGTCTGGCCTTTGCCTATAAGGCTTATCATGATGCAATGAAGTATCTGGGGGTGCCAGTGCAATTCTCGTCTCCATATTGGCCTGAGGCCAATTCTGTTGTAGAGCGGATGAACCATGATTTAAAGCAATCTTTAACAGCTAGAGTATGAGGTACTGGCAGGGGCTGGCTGACTCATCTGTATGTAGTCTAATGTGAACTTAATAATCTCCATTGAAGATCTATGGGTGGGCGGAGCCCATACGAGTTGCTCTTTGGCATTAAAAATGTTGTGCCAGACCTTGATGGTCTGACGTAGATAACCATTGTGCTTTGTTACCGGATCTACACAATACTCATGATTCACTAGAGAAAAATCATTTGCCCTCATCCACAGATACAGCGGTGCTGAATCCCATTACTGGCTGGCTTCCTAAAGTTGGAGAATTGGTCTAAGAGAAAGTTGAGAACAAAATAGAATAGTCCTTGAATTGAAGGGTACCCGTACTGTGATTTTGCCTACACTGCCTGGTCACAATGAGATTCGATTTATTTCCATCGAACATATCAAGTTATACCATATGACCGATACTCAATAGTATGCCCACAAGCATTCCCCGGTGTCCAATGACTACTGTCTCCCGACAACTCCACAGCAACAGGAAGTGGAGGTGGAGTATTCACTTGATTTGTTGCATGTTTTACCCACAACATCTATCACTGTGGCAAATGAGTATGCCTCTCCACCACTCAAAACAATTGTTGACATACCTGAAAGTACAATTCATTTACCTTCTAATGAAGAGCAGCCTCTGTTAATTTGTATAGGTTCCAGTGGTTACTATATGTACTGCAATAACTTTTCATCTGATACGTCTTCATCATCTTCCTCTGAGGCAGAGCCAGCAACGCTTGTTTGTGTTTTCATCTCCTGATTTAGAAGAACTTACTTTGTTCCCCCATGGACATACATCTGGCTCGTGCTTACGACGGTGTTTCCCTTCATGTGGATTACTTATATGATAGTTTTTTCTTATTGATTAATGACTACTACTTACCTGAATGCTCTGCGGTAGACTTGGCAGATGGATTTCCGGCCCCTCACATTTTGGGCCCGATGTAGGTGGCAAATACCGGTCGGAAACGGCCGAATTCGGCCGTTTCCGACCAGTATTTGGCATCTTGAGATGTAGGGGGCCAGATTTTACAGATTCTGTAAATTTACCAAATCGGTAAATTTACAGAATCTGCAAAATACCGAATCAGTATTTTTACCGATTCGGTACCTTCCAGATGTAGGTGGGACTCTTCAGAGTCCCTAAGGCCTTACAGAATCGGTATTTTACCACCCAATCCAATTGGGTGGTAAAATACCGATTCCAGGTGTGCATGCATATGTGTGCATGCACACCTAGCCATGTGACAGACAGACATGCCCTTAGGGCATGTCTGTGTGCCACATGGCAAACATGCCCGTCTTTCGGGTGCTAGAGGGTGTCAAAGTGACACCCCGTGCACCCTTGCTAAAATCGGTATTTACCGATTCTGTAATTACAGATGCGGTATTGCCCATTGATTCCTATGGGCTTCAAGGCCCATAGGAATCAATGGGCAATACCGATTCGGTATTTACAGAATCGGTAAATACCGAATCTTAAAGAGTCGGTATTTACAGATTCTGTAATACCTACATCTCCCCCCTTCATATTTACCGATTCTTAAATACCGAATCGGTAAAATTCGGTATTTAAGAGTCGATAAATATGAATTACCTACATCTGGCCCTTTGTCTCATAAAATGAAAAGGGATCAAGCCCTGGTTAATATTTCTGGATTCCCAATTGTTGATGGCACCATTTTGAATAAAGTACCATTCGATGTCTACAGTCCAACGGAAACTTTGCACATTCCATGCGTATTCTGAGTTGTTTGGGTGATGTTATTTTGCCTGGAAAACACTCCATTGACTGGAATGCTAATGCAGTTTACTAACTGTTTTCGGACTTGAAATATTATTCTGCATTTGAAACTGAGGTTTTTTGCTTAAATTCTGCAAAGTATGCTGATTTATTCTGTTACCAGCAAGATGGCCATCATTTGTCGGGTCTGGTGTCTCAGTGGACTAATTCATCCATTGCAGGGGCCTGTGTTTGACCTCATGGTCACAGGTTCAAATCCCAGTGGGTCCACTCAGCCTTTCATCCATCTGAGGACAATAAAATGAAAACCATAGAGTTGGGTAACAATAAACATCTGATATTCAGCACCAAGACAACTACGGGTAATTGTGCGCTAAACAAATACACATGTTATGTTATTTCTTGCACAAATCCAACACTCCGAGAACATCCTTTAATTATACACAATGAGAACATTTCCCAACACCATCCCAGGGGAGTTCCCTGACACAGAAAAGTAAATTCGCATATTTTTCTGGTAACAATTTTACTGATCCAAAACCAAATTTTTACTAATTTGCTTCGCCTACACGCACAGAATTCATCTGATCCAACATAAACTGGTCTATTCTTCATCCTTCATACCGAGCTTATCCTTAAAAGGTTATGATTATTGGAAGGACATCGTTGATTTAAAATCAATATGAGGTACCAAAGATTGGCATGTGCAAGGGAAGGGATTATTACATCGTGCGTTATTAATACCGTCTCAGCTGATATTTTTAAATGAGACTGTTCAACAAACTACATGTTTTGGTTTGGTGATAATTCCAGCCTGGAAGGGGTTCCTATCATTTCTGTGCCTGGAGAGATAGACTATTTAGTCTTGTGTCCGAATATCTTAATGTGCTTCCAAGTGTAAGGGAGTTTCTTTTAGAAGAACTGCCCCATCCTGCAGTATTGGGTAAAACCCCAAGGGGCCTACTCCCTAACATTGGAAGCACATTAAGATATTCAGACAGAAGACTGAATAGCATAGAGAGCAGTGGAGTTGGACTTCACAACAACTTACCATTTCCTAAGCTTTGCTGACAAAAATGTTAATACAGCATTCTTGGCCCAGGAAATTTGTCACTTGATGTTAAGATGATTCTTCATGATGCTACTGATTGATAACCTGCCGTTGGAAGGGAATTTGTGGAGTAACAGGTTCTCTCAACTGCTCTGTGAAAAGGCAGGCCCTTACGGAAAGGATAATTCACATCACCATAGTGCCACAGTCGAACAGGCCTACAGGAACATGGGGTATCCCAGGGATAAGCCGCTATACAGTGCCCTGTTAAGTATGCGGTTGCTTTATTCGCTTAGCGTAAAAGCATTTTGGTGGGTCCAGTATGGAGTAAGCACAGGGGGCCACTGGGTTTGTCCACTGCCCAGTCAATTTACTCATTCATGCTGGCAGGAAAATATGTTCCCGCTGGGCAGGCGGGGAGTGAGCAAGTGCTTATTCGCAGCCATGTCTAGAATTTGGCAATAATTACCGGCAACGTTAATATAGTCCGACTATTCGAGCAGAATACTCTGCACAACTGGCTACGGCTAGGAAAAAGGGGATTTGTTCTATCTAGATTGGTGTAGCTGGTCCGCAAAAGGGCAGTAGATCTTTATCCAAACTATACTGGGCTATGGTGGAGCACAGTCAGCGCCAGGGGGGAGGACGAGTGCACCGAAGAGCCTCTCACCCTGGGGCGCAGCGATGACAGATAACAGAAAAGAGGCATGCACAGCAATGGAGGATCAGGAGGGGGTTAGGATGGAAGTGTGCAGAGGGTAAGCAGGGAGGGGACTGATGGTGGTAGTGGACCCTACTGCCTTAACCCGCAACATATAAACTGAGTAGAATCTTGGGGAGGTTGCCTGTTTTCATGTACCCCGATGGGTCAGTGCGCTCTGCGGTGCCCGGGATTTCAAGTAATGAACTGTTTGCTGTAGCATGTTGGGGCCTGTTGGCACAATGTGCGAAGCTGAGGGGGTCGGCCGAGTAGGCCAAATTCAAGTGTAAGGCCAAGCTGAAGTTCAAATGTAATGTCATGCCTAATTTCCTTACTGCCTTTGACATGTGGATGTCGCTAAAGTCTGATGCTGTGAAAAAATGACATATATCCAAATAGAATACTTTTGCTCTTGAAATGGTATGTGGAGAGTCATCTGATTTGATGTGAATAAAAGTCTGCACCTTGGACAACATAATCTGATTCTGAAAGTTCTTGGGCCCAGCGGGGGGCAGAAAAGGGGTCAGAAGTGGGGGAGGAGTGAATTTCTACGTTGTCCGCGTACTATAATCTGGGGCTTCTGGTGACCAGGGAAGTAAACATTTGAGTATCACCTGATTTAGGGAAGCCTGGTGAGAAACCACAGTCCTAACATTTATGCGTGGACCTGATTTCCTCACATAAGAGAATAGTTATGTTTTGCTGAGACTGCAATGAGTCATTGCTTCCTGCACCCCTGTTGTCTCTTTATGCACCTCTTTAGCCTCTGTCTGCACTTTACTTTCCTTTTTCTGTACCTCTCTGCCCTCTTTGTGGACACCTCCTGCCTTTTTCTGTACCACTCTTGCCTCTTTCAAATAATAACAAAAGCAGAGCTCCCATTAACAGTTGACGACAGGTTCAGCACATCAAATTCCAAGTTTTGGTAAACATTAAGAGTCTTGTGCAACCACTTCCAGAGCTTGCTGCAGTTAAACTCTACTGGAAACCAGAAACACAATCTTTGTACAAAGGGGAAGGTGCACCAAAATCAAAGTCAATGTCCTCCGAATGTATCCAAACAATATCCTTTTATTGGTTTTGATAGTAAAACATGGACATCAGCCAACGCTTTTCGTTCCACCGAGGGAGCTTCATCAGGGCTCATATAATAATAATAAGAGAGATCATATGTTGGCACTTTCGGTCAGAGTTTAGCCAAATTGAAATGGATAAAAATCGTTCACAGGCCTCATATAATAATAAGAAGAGAGAACATATGTTCACACTCATGGTTAGAGTATAGCCAAAAGAGATGGAAAAATTGTCTGCAGTCCTGCACGTAGATAGCAAGAGTTATACATTTCATTGGGTGTCGTTCATGGTAAAAACAAGAGCCCCACAAAGAGAATGGCAAGTAATTGGCCAGTATCCTTGATACAATACATCCACCATCAGCAGCAGCACTCTCCCTTTCATGTACTTTTTCTGCCCCTTTGTGCCACCATCCTACCTCTTCTGCATCCCACTTGCTGCTTCTTTCTCCATCCCTTTTCCCTCTTTCTGCACCTCTGTTGGTTCTTTCTACACTGTTTTTGCTTCTATCTGCACCTTACTTGCCTCTTTCTGTACTTCTCTTGCTTCTTTCTATACCTCTGTTTCTTCTTTCAGCAATTCTCTTGCCTCTTTCTGTACCTCCCGTGTCTCTGTGTGCACCTCTCCTACAACTTTCTGCACTCCTTTGCCTCTATTTACACCTCTGTTGGTTCTTTCTGCACTGCTATTCCTTCTTTCTGTACCTCACTTGCCTCTTTCTGTACTTTACTTGCTTTTTTCTGCACCTCTCTTGCCTCTTTCGGCAACTGTATTGCTTCTCTCTGTACTTCTCCTGCCTCCTTCTATACCTCTTAGTCAGAGGTAGTTTTAATCCCCCTGCCCTATTATATACTAGGGCCTTACAGAGGAGGTCACACCAATCACAGGGGTACCCCAACCCATAGTGTACCCTAGTGTATGTAGGTGTTTTCACTGCATTCTAAGTGTCTTTCATCATAGCACTGGGTCCAGGCCTGGTTAGTCAGATCAGTCACCACCAGTACCCGCCAGCAAAAAGTTGGGGCGCAGGATGACTTTGCAACAAGGCCTTATTTTTCACCTCAGTTGGTTCTTTCTGCAATTATCTTCCTTCTTTCTGCACCCTTCTTTGTCTTTCTGGACTTCTGTTGCCCCTTTCTGCCTTTCTGCATTTCTCTTGCTTATTTCTGCGCCTTTCTTCCTCTTTCTGCACATGTCCTACTTCTGTAGGCATTGTTGGAAATTAGCATTTAAAAAACCTTTGTAATTCACTGAAACAACCATAGGTTTCAGGGACGTTATAGTTAGCTAGACATTTCACGTGTACAAAACCAGAGATTTTCGGCTGTTATAGTTAGTTGAGCTAACTATAACTCGCTCCGCCTCAATGCACTGTTGATGACGTCATATATTACATCATTCATGACATGATCAGTGACATTTGATTTCATTGACCCTGCTCCTCCACAGCGTCAGTGCCCCCCCTTACTGCCTCTGCTCATCCTGCCTCGCTGCCTTGCCGTCACTCCGGCTCCCCTCACGCCTCTTCCCACCTCTTTTTCCCGCTCTCCTCCCGCCGCTGCCTCCCCTGCGGCCCGGCCCCCCACGCCTGATTCGCTGCCCGACCCCCCCGTTGATCCTCCCTCCCTCACCCCCTTCTTAACGGAGGCTGCTGCGCAGTGAGGGAGCGACCCTTGACCCTGCTCCCAGGACAGGTCATTCCCTCCACAGCGTCAGCGCCCCCTTGCTGCCTCTGCTCATCCTGCCTTGCTGCCTCGCCGTCACTCCCGCTCCCCTCCTGCCTCTTCCCGACATTTCTTTCCGCTCTCCTACCCCTGCTGCCTTCCCGGTGGCCCCACCCCCCCACACCTGATTCACTGCCCGACCCCCCCTGCTGATCCTCCCTCCCTCCCCCCTTCTTAATGGAGGCCACTGCACGGCCGTGATGCTGGCGAGCTGGAGGCGCGCCTAAGGCAAGCCCGTCTGCGCCCGTCTGCGCCTGGACCGCGCCCAGCGCCAGTACCCCTGGCCCCCAAAGCAGCCAGACGACCTGCCTCAGATACGACGCCGCCGCCCTCTACGCACTCAACACAGGCCGATCACCTGCCTGCTACCGTGCCACCCCATAAGGCTCCCACGGACCCTTTACCTGCCAAGCCTGAAAATTCACCTGCCTCCGGACCAGATCCGCGCCCGCCAGACCAAGCGCCAACAACAACCACCTCAATTGCATCCTGCTAAACACCCGTTCCATCCACAAACACGCTGTCGAACTCTGGGGCCTCATCGACACAACAGCGCCGGATGTCACCTTCCTCACGGAAACCTATATGAACGCCTCCTCAGCCCCTGACATCGCCATTGCCATCCCAGACGGCTACAAGATCACCCAGGGGGACCGCATCAACCAAACCGGAGGAGGCATTGCCATCGTCTACAGGAATACCATCCGCATCACAACTAACTCTGACGACGCCCTCACCGCCGCCGAACACCTTCACTTCCAGATCGACCCCAAGACCACCCTCAGAGGGACTCTCATCTACAGACCCCCTGGACCGCGCACACAATTCAGCGAAGCCATCGCAGACTTCATCAGCCCGCACGCCCTTGCCTCCGCGGACTACATCCTCCTTGGGGGCCTGAACTTCCACCTGGAGAACAACAATGACAACAAAACCACCACCCTGCTGGACAACCTAGCCAACCTCGGACTCAAGCAACCGGTGAACACCCCCACCCACTATGCCGGCCACACGCTTGACCCAGTCTTCTCCTCCAGCAACCATGTCTCCTTCAGCTACTCCACCGGACTTCACTGGACCGATCACAGCTGCGTCCACTTCAACTTCAGGAAAACCACGACTCACCACCACCCGCAACAGGTTCCCTGAAGACGCTGGAGCAAGATCACCACCGACCAGCTCACCATGTCCCTTAGCCAAAACCCACCTACCAACACAACGGACACCAACGCCGCCGCCCGCAACCTCACACAGTGGATCACCGACTGTGCCAATACCCTTGCTCTACTGAAGACCCCGCCAAGCAATCTCGGCAGCAAGAAAGCCTCATGGTTCACGGACGACCTCAAACACTCTAAGAAAGCCTGCCGTACCCTCGAGAAATCCTTGCGCCACGAACAGTCGACAGAAACATGGCAGCCCTCAAGAACGCCACCCGCAAACACCACCAGCTGATCCACGCCACCAAAAGAATATCCTTTAGTGAACGACTGGACAACCACACCCACAACAGCAAGGAACTCTTCAGCATCATCAAAGAGCTCTCCAACCCCAGCGCCAGCAACAACGACATCACGCCCTCGCAAGACCTCTGCGACTCACTCGCCACGTACTTCCACCGCAAGGTCACCGACATACACAACAGCTTCGGCGCCCAGACCACGCACCCAAACATCGAACCAATGCCCCCCACTACCATCCTCCGCACCTGGACCCCCGTCAGCACCGAAGACATCACCCACGTGATGAACACCATCCACTCCTGCTCCCCAGCCGACCCCTGGCCACACAACATCTTCAACAAGGCCGACTCCATCATCGCACCCCACCTCCGGAATATCATTAACAACTCCCTCGCGTCCACCACCTTTCCGGAGACGGGAAGCACGCAGAGATCAGCGCCCTCCTGAAAAAACCCACCGCCAACCCCACGGACCTCAAGAACTTCCACCCCATCTCGCTCCTCCCCTTCCCTGCAAAAGTCATTGAGAAGACCGTCAACATACAGCTGACCACTTTCCTCGAAACGAACGGATCCCTTGACTCATCACAGTCCGGCTTCCGAGTGAACCACAGCACTGAAACCGCCCTCCTCGCACCAACCTATGACATCAGGACCATGCTTGACAACGGGGAAACTGCCGCCCTCATCCTCCTCGACCTATCGGCCGCATTTGATACAGTCTGCCACCGCACCCTAACGACCCGCCTCCACCACGCTGGGATCCAAGAAAAGGCCCTGGACTGGATCACAGCCACAGCTAAAGCCAGCCTCCAGGAAGGAATGAAGGACGTCGCGGAATGGATAAAGCTAAGCCGTCTGAAACTGAACTCAGACAAGATGGAGGTCCTCATCCTCGGACCATCCCCCTCCGCCTGGGATGACTCCTGGTGACCCCCGACCCTGGGCACAGCCCCTAAGCCCACAGACCACGCACGCAACCTGGGATTCATTCTTGACTCCTCCCTCACGATGACCAAGCAAGTCAACGCCGTTACTTCTTCCTGCTTCAACACCCTCCACATGCTCCGCAAGATCTTCCGCTGGATCCCCACCAGAACCAGGAAGGCGGTCACTCAGGCCCTCGTCACTATGGGAATGCCCTCTACGCTGGTACCACAACCAAACTACAGAAAAGTCTTCAGCGCATACAGAACGCATCAGCACGACTCATCCTGGACATCCCCGTCATAGCCACATCTCCACCTACCTGACAGACCAACACTGGCTCCCCGTCAACAAGAGAATAAAGTTCAGGGTCCTGACCCACGTACACAAAGCTCTCCACGACATGGGCCCGAATACCTCAACAACCGCCTCAAGTTCTACACACCCACCCGCCAGCTTCGCTCCGGCAGCCTCGCCCTCGCCACCGTCCTGCGGATCCGCAGAACCAACACCGGAGGAAGATCCTTCTCCTACCTGGCTGCCAAGACGTGGAACTCCCTCCCCACCCATCTACGTCTGATCCAGGACCATCTCTCCTGCAGGAAACAACATAAGACCTGGCTATTCGAACAGTAGCAGCACCCCCCAAGCGCCTTGAGACCCTCACAGGTGAGTAGCAGGCTCTATAAATGTTCTTGATTGATTGATTGATTGATTGATTTTTTGATTTATACAGCGCACGAATGTCCAAGGGTGTTGAGGCGCTAGAGTGAGTAGGACAGTATAGTTTCAATACAATTTATGCGCCAGGTCTGTTTGTGAAAAGCTAGGTCTTCAATGTTCTTCTAAAAGACATGAGCAAAGTGCTGCTCTTGATAGAGATTGGGAGGAGGTTCCAGATTTTAATTGTTCACACTAGGAAACTTCTTCCTCCCCATGGACCTGCTTGAACTTTGGTGTCTGTAACAGTTTAGAGTGAACTGATCTTAGGTTCCTACCTGGTGTATACCATTTCAAATGCGTCTTCATAAACTCTCAGATGCGTCACGTTGTTAATACCCAGCACCATGGCGCATCTTTTGTGCTGCTGCTGTGTCAAAAAAGGTCTCGGTAGAGGGTGGCAGTGGTGAACCAGAGGGTGGCAGTGATGAACCAGAGGGTGACAGTGATGAACCAGAGGGTGGCAAGGGTGAACCAGAGGATGGCAGTGATGAACCAGATGGTGGCAGGGGTGAACCAGAGGGTGGCAGGGGTGAACTAGAGGGTGACAGTGATGAACCAGAGGGTGACAGTGATGAACCAGAGGGTGGCAGGGGTGAACCAGAGGGTGACAGTGCTGAACCAGAGGGTGGCAGGGGAGAGCCAGAGGGTGGCAGTGATGAACCAGATGGTGGCAGGGGTGAACCAGAGGGTGGCATGGTGAACCAGAGGTGCTGTGATGAACCAGAGGGTGGCAGTCGTGAACCAGAGGATGGCAGTGGTGAACCAGAGGATGACAGTGCTGTACCAGACGGTGGCAGGGGTGAACCAGAGGGTGCTGTGATGAACCAGAGGGTGGCAGTGGTGAACCAGAGGGTGGCAGGGGTGAACCAGAGGGTGGCAGTGCTGAACCAGAGGGTGGCAGTGCTGAACCAGAGGGTGACAGTGGTTAACCAGAGAGTGGCAGTGGAGAACCAGAGGTTCTGTGATGAACTAGAGGGTGACAGTCGTGAACCAGAGGGTGGCAGTGGTGAACCAGAGGGTGACAGTGCTGTGCCAGAGGATGGCAGGGGTGAACCAGAGGTGCTGTGATGAACCAGAGGGTGGCAGTCGTGAACCAGAGGGTGGCAGGGGTGAACCAGAGGGTGGCAGTAGTGAACCAGAGGGTGGCAGTGCTGAACCAGAGGGTGACAGTGGTTAACCAGAGGGTTGCAGTGGTGAACCAGAGGTGCTGTGATGAACCAGAGGGTGGCAGTCGTGAACCAGAGGGTGGCAGTGGTAAACCAGAGGGTGACAGTGCTGAACCAGAGGGTGGCAGGGGTGAACCAGAGTGGCAGTGCTGAACCAGAGGGGGGCAGTGGTGAACCAGAGGGTGGCAGGGGTGAACCAGAGGGTGACAGTGCTGAACCAGAGGGTGACAGGGCTGAACCAGAGGGTGGCAGTGATGAACCAGATGGTGGCAGGGGTGAACCAGAGGGTGGCAGTGGTGAACCAGAGGTGCTGTGATGAACCAGAGGGTGGGAGTCGTGAACCAGAAGGTGGTAGTGATGAACCAGAGGATGACAGTGCTGTACCAGACGGTGGCAGGGGTGAACCAGAGGTTGCTGTGATGAACCAGAGGGTGACAGTGCTGTACCAGAGGGTGGCAGGGGTGAACCAGAGGTGATGTGATGAACTAGAGGGTGGCAGTCGTGAACCAGAGGGTGGCAGTGGTGAACCAGAGGGTGGCAGGGGTGAACCAGAGGGTGGCAGTAGTGAACCAGAGGGTGGCAGTGCTGAACCAGAGGGTGACAGTGGTTAACTAGAGGGTTGCAGTGGTGATCCAGAGGTGCTGTGATGAACCAGATGGTGGCAGGGGTGAACCAGAGGGTGGCAGTGGTGAACCAGAGGTGCTGTGATGAACCAGAGGGTGGCAGTCGTGAACCAGAAGGTGGTAGTGATGAACCAGAGGATGACAGTGCTGTACCAGACGGTGGCAGGGGTGAACCAGAGGTTGCTGTGATGAACCAGAGGGTGGCAGTGGTGAACCTGAGGGTGGCACGGGTGAACCAGAGGGTGGCAGTGCTGAACCAGAGGGTGGCAGTGCTGAACCAGAGTGTGACAGTGGTTAACCAGAGGGTGGCAGTGGTGAACCAGAGGTGCTGTGATGAACTAGAGGGTGGCAGTCGTGAACCAGAGGGTGGCAGTGGTGAACCAGAGGGTGACAGTGCTGTACCAGAGGGCGGCAGGGGTGAACCAGAGGTGCTGTGATGAACTAGAGGGTGGCAGTGGTGAACCAGAGGGTGGCAGTGGTGAACCAGAGGGTGAAAGTGCTGTACCAGAGGGTGGCAGGGGTGAACCAGAGGGTGCTGTGATGAACCAGAGGGTAGCAGTGGTGAACCAGAGGGTGGCAGGGGTGAACCAGAGGGTGGCAGTGGGGAACCAGAGGGTGGCATGGGTGAACCAGAGGGTGGCAGTGGTGAACCAGAGAATGGCAGTGGTGTACCAGAGGGTGGCAGTGCTGAACCAGAGGGTGGCAGTCGTGAACCAGAGGGTGGCAGTTGTGAACCAGAGGGTGACAGTGCTGAACCAGAGGGTGGCAGGGGTGAACCAGAAAGTGGCAGTGCTGAACCAGAGGGTGGCAGGGGTGAACCAGAGAGTGGCAGTGCTGAACCAGAGGGTGGCAGTGGTGAACCAGAGGGTGGCAAGGATGTACCAGTGGGTGGCAGGGGTGAACCAGAGGGTGGCAGGGGACAACCAGAGGGTGGCAGTGATGAACCAGAGGTTGGCAGTGGTGAACCAGAGGGTGCTGTGCCCATACACGACTGCATGGGTAACTTCGCCATGCAAGTGGCCCACGAACACGCAAAAAGCCCCCCAAACACGCAAAAAACCCCGCAAACAAGCAAAAAACCAAAAATCCGCAAATTCGCACAAATTAGCGGATTTTGCGGATTGCGAATTCGATTTTGCGCAAATTCACGGAACGCGAATTCGCAAAGTTCGCCAATACTTACTGCAGTGTTGTGTCGCTTGTTACACCTCTTTTGTGTGACAGAGGCCTGCAGTGGTGTGTCCTGAGCTGAGCCTTTTTTGTGTGACAGAGGCCTGCAGTGATGTCTCCTGTGTTATATCTCATGTGTGTGACAGAAGCCTGCAGTGATGTCTCCTGTGTTATATCTCTTGTGTGTGACAGAAGCCTGCAGTGCTGTGTCCTGAGTTGTGCCTGCTTTGTGTCAGAGAGGCCTTCAGTGCTGTGTCCTGTGCTGTACCTTTTGTGTGTGACAGAGGCAATAACTGCTGTTGCATGTGCTGTACCTGTTTTGTTTGTTATATGTCTTCAGTGCTGCATCCTGTGCAGTAGGCTATGCAGCTTCCTCTTCTGTGCTTGTTTTGTGTGACAGAGGACTGCAGTGCTGTGTCCTGTGCTGTATCTATTTTGTGTGACCGAATCCTGCGGTGGGTGTCCTGTGTTGTGCCTGTTTTCTGTGACAGAGGCCTGCAATGATCTGTGCTGTGCTTTGCCTGGTTTGTTTGACAGAGGCCTGCAGTGATGTGTCCTGTGAGGCACCTGTTTTGGGAGACAAAGGCCTGCAGTGCTGTATCCTGTGGTGTGTCTGTTTTGTGTGACAGAGGCCTGCAGTACTGTATCTGTTTTGTGTGACAGAGGCCTGCAGTGCTGTGCCTTGTGCTGTGCCTCTTTTGTGTGTCAGAGGCCTGCAGTTTTGAGTCATGTTCTGTACCTGTTGTGTTTGTTATATGCCTTCAGTGCTGCATCCTGTGCAGTACCTCCTTTGTGAGGTAGGCTGTGCTGCTTCCTCGACTATGCCTTTTTTGTGTGACAGATGCCTGCAGTTCTCCCATTCAACATAATATCCTGAGCGGTTGCTACCTCCAGTTTTGTTAAAGTATTACAGAGCTCTTTCACCCGCCTTTGATTGGCCTTATTTGAATAATAAATGTATTGTTGAGTGGACCCCCGCATGAACACTTTCATCTTATCCCATACGATGAAAGAAGAGGCTGTATCCATATAGTATTATAAGAAATCAGTAGGAACCCTTTGGATATGTGAAATGTATTGTGAATCAGACAGCAGATACCTAGGAAGTGAAAAAGGGAGTGACAATGGCGGGCTGTGGTCAGAATGTTATCAGGTGTTATTCCGGACGGACCTCTATATGTGACTTTTCTAAAGAAAAAGCTATTCACAAAAATTAGATACATTCTAGAGTTGTGTGGATGTAGTCTAGAATAGTACATAAAACTGGGCATAGAGGGATGTAATGCACACCATAGGTCACTCAGCCTATGAAGCAGAGCCAATTCAAGAATCACCTTTCGGACCCTGCTCATCCTTGGAAAGGCAAGCCTGTTTGTTGAGTCAATAGAATAATTTAAGGTGCAGTTAAAGTCACACAAAATAATTATTTTCATCTGCCAGTCTACAAACTCCAACATTAATTTATCAAAACGAGTCGGATCATCCTGATTTGGCCCATACAATGCACACAAGATTAGCTTTTTTATTGTTGATTTCAAGTTGTAAAATGACTCATCTGCCCCTGGGTAAATAGCTTTTTACAGTGTTTTACAGAACAAATGCATGTCTTTAAGAATTGCTACACATCAGATCGCTAGACCCTGCGAGGTACATTCTAACATCTCTAAACCGAGCTGTTTGAACAAGCTGCTGTCTTTCTATGCCAAATGTGTCTCTACTAAAACAACTAAATGTGGCTTATATATATTAAGCTCCTCTCTGACCAGATGTCCCTGGAGTTTAGCCCTGCCACATTCCAACTTATACATCTAATTGTACCCATTATATAACCTATAATATTTCAGGTTTTTATCTTTTAGAATTTCAAAGGTAATTTAGAGGGCAAAAACCTTTTAATTATTTGCATAAAATCATAAACAAATTATTCTTGCCCATGCAAGTTTTGTGACTAATATCCATATTCAATACTAGTTTAATCTGTACCCCCGTGACTTACACCCCATAACCAATGCTTATCAATATGCCACCCCTCGGTCAGCTGAAATCCACCTCCCCCTCCCCTACCCCTTAAACCTTGGCTGATTAGCCACCCCACCACCTTGTGTCCTAAAGAAGGAATCACCCCCACTAACCTGCTGTTGATCGATGACAGCATAGAGAAGCAGAACCCTCCAAGACCCTCCCGGCATTGGCTAATTATGCAACACTTGTGCAAACAAATAGGGAAAAAAGAAAAAAAAGAAAAATGAAGACGACTATGGAAAGTAGAAAAGAAGAGTAGAAAAGAGACAGCAACCCCTATATATTTGTAACAATTCAGGGTGGCCTTGCTTCAGATAGCCTAAAAGCAGCAAGTATTTCAGTTCATGTTCTTGTTTAAGGATTTTGTTGCAGTTTAGAAAGCGCCAGTTTTGTCTCTTAATCAGTATAATAGATCTGTGACCTGCCATCTTTAATGAGCTTCAATCTGGCAGGTTTTTGCAGATAGACACCGCGATCCTTCCAAGAATCAATAAGCTGCCACATCCTCCATCTTTTATCCATCCTGATTTTACATAAATCGAATGTTACGATGATGGAAAATGAATCGACTAAGACTGGTGTAGTAGGTCGGGCTTTAATTGTGATAGCCTGACATAGTAAGAAGTTGCCAACATATATAGGTATTGGTTGTGATCAACGTAGGCCAGACTGATCTGCTTGGTTGAGTAAAACTGGTAACCTATGAGTTCTTTGTATTTGGGAATCCCAGTCCCAGTCTGCTAAATCAGAAAAGGCTTTCTGAAATGTTTGTACAATAAAAAGTTGTGAGTCCGAGCCTTCTCTGCCTTCTGGGATCCCACATATTCGCAAATTGTTCTGGCGTTGGGGGTTCTCTAAATATTTCACTTTCTCCTGTAGAGTGTTGAGTTGCATATCATGTCCTTGTAGCAGCTTAGTAGAGTGTGTCACTACATCTTCATTATCAGATGGCCGCTGCTGTAGAGTAGTCGTTCAGTTGAAAGTTCTGAAACCTTACTAGTTACTGCTAACAATGATTGCTGTATAATGACATTATCCGCCCTAAATTGTGTATGATATTCCTGTGCCTCAGATCTTTGCACTGATATCTCCTGCATAAATAAAGCTAATGAAGGCTCGGGTGTTGACGTTGGCCTTGATAGACGACAGGTGTAACACTGGATAGTGCAAGAGATTCAACCATATCAGGGCCCCTGGTCATGCTGGCGCACTTGGGCAAATGATCAGTAAAAAAAAAAAGAGATGGGAGCAGGCTGACAACTGATGGTAGGCTAATTTTGAACGAGTCCAGATAGCCTCGAGACAATTGCCTTAACTTCTCCCTTAGAAGTAACCAACTTACAGAGGGCTATTCTGAGTGTTTATTTAGCTTTCAAAGTGGTCGTGATTTTGCCTTGTTGTTGAAAGGTAGAAGTATCTTTGTTAGACACACCAGCTTTGCGGTAAACCCTTGCCGTTTTGACAAGCTTAGGACTGCGCTTTTTCCTCTTTGCAGACTGAAGCTGAGAGTTGGTAATTCCCTCCAATGAGTGAACAGATGAGTCATCAATGTTCACTAGTGATAGAGAAAGCAATGATTTATAAGCTGGTAATTCCACACTTACACCATTCTGTGAAGAGTTTATTAAGTTCGGCAGTTAAACAATATCTGTTACTGCTGGCACATGTAACTGAGGAGATACAAGTGTGTCTGTATTCCCCTTTGCTGAAGCAGCAAAGGCAGTTGAGAGAGCACTGGAGATCGCATTTATAAAATGCAAGTTTCTTTTGCCTGATTTGCTATCGTTAAGTGTTTTAGAATTTGAAGGGCCAATCAACTCGGTAGTTTTATCGACGGTTATGTCATCAGCATTACCTCCATTACTATTATCAGTCATCTGTGGAACAGGTAACAATACGCCTGTTGCAAGTCTGCTGTCAAATTGCATCAGCGCAGCTCAGTGATAGCATAGACAGACTCGTTGACAGAACCATTCAATGCACCTGACTTTGTTGGCACGATTCAGTCGAGACAACCGATGTGGTTGCCATACGATGAAGCAATGCCACGATGCGATGCACAGGGGTACAGTTGTAGGGATCCTGATGAGGGATACTAGCCTCAAACTTTGATGAGAGGACAGTTCAGGTCTTGAGGGAGTGCTGGACCACCACCTGTGATACTGAGCCTTGGCGAGTCCGTGGGAACCCAAAATTGACAAACCGGTCATCTGTTAAGTGTTGTGGTGCATTTTTCCCAAGCGAGATTTCTTCAGTTGTCTTTGATGTCCACAGGCCTTGGATGGAACTGATCGGAAGATGGGTATAGACGCTTCAGTGAGCTTGCCAGGAGGCCAGAGCCTGTGAGATGGTCGGAGAAGAAGTAGTGTTGGTTCTGAATCAAATCCCACAGCACATTTGGAGACATGACCACAGGTAAGCCCTTAAATACCCTAAGGTGAGGGTTAGGACTATTCAGGGGTCCTTTCCAGTGAGCTTTGAGGAGGCCAGAGCCTGTGAGATGGTCAGAAAAGAAGAAGTGTTGGTTCTGAATCAAATCCCACAGCACATCTAGCGACCTACCCACAGATAAGCACTTAAATACCCTAAGGTGAGGGTTGGGCCAATTCAGGGGTCCTTTCCAGTGGAGGGGTTGGACAGTGGGGAGGATAGTCCCATATCCTTTGTCCAGTTTCACGCCAGAGCAGGTAGCCAACGGTATGAAATGGAGTATTCAAGGAGGGCACCACATTTTAACTTGCAGCAAACTATGTGGCGCTGGCCAGCTCCTCCACCCCTGCCTAATACACCAAATCCTGGCTAGGAGGTTGTTATACCTCCCTATGGCAGGAAGCCTATTATACCACATTACCCTGCTCGGGCTTGTCCCAGCAGCAGGAGGGCAGAATCGTGACTTTGGTGGGCAGCAGCCCTAGGTTGCTGTCAGGCTCCTTAAGATCGGTCCTGGAGTATGGAGGGTTCCCGAGAGGGGCCCTACTGTGGATGGAATCACACCTTCAACACCAGATATGGTGTTAGGGTATGATTCCAACATATTTGATACCAAACATGCCCTGGCACGTTTCAGCCAACTTAGAGATGGTCATAGTGTAATGACACATTGTCTCTCTATATCATAATGGCAGATTCACCTACAAAGCTCAGAGAATTGACTTTGGGTTTGTAGGGGTGGTTTGCTCATGCAGAGCCACCCTCACACCCATAACTGAGCACCCTGCCTTTGAGACTGAAAGGCCTGCTAGAGGAGTGACTAACAGGTTTCAAGTGCAGTGACGTTAGATATAAGGTAACATATTTTGTGAGAGGTGCACTCACCAACTCACAGAAGCTGCAATGGTAGACCTGTAGCCATTGTTTGAAGGGTCCCTCATGGGTGGCATAATACATGCTGCAGCCCACAGGGCACCCCTGGGGTACCCATACCCTAGGTACCTTAGTACCATATAGTAGGGACTTACCAGGGTGCCCCAGTAGCCAAAAAGGAATGTACCAGTTACACTCCTTAGTCAATTTAGGGAGGAAGCACAGTGACCTGGGTTGTGATTAGCAGGGTCCCCGTCAGACTAGTCAGGTATGACACCATCAAACCATGGGGTAAGCATGAAAACATATCCTACTTTCCTACACAACCCACCCCCCCCACGTATGGAGATTAGACAAACCTTGCCGAGATGAGTCTTCATTTTCTAAGTGGAAATATCCAGAGGCTCCATCTGCCTTGGCATGGTTACTCCCAGGCCTATATAATCCATCCCATGTAGAAAAATGGACTACCTCAAAAGTTAGAATTTTTCACCCTTCATCTGTTTAAGACACCGCAGGAGCTTATGGTCTGTCTGAACAGTAAACTGAGTGCCAACATCTATGGCCTCTGCTTCTTCAGGACCCAGACCACAGCAAAGGCCTTCCTCTCAATGGCTGACAAACATTTCACCCTGGTGGTCAACCCTCTGCTCATAAAAGCTACTGGCATTACCAACCTATTGGCTACCTACAAGACCATCAATGTAATTTCCCCTACACTCACCTCTCCTAACAACTCTACTCAATTTGCCATTCAGACCATCTCTTCCGTCAGAACTTACCAGCCTCCTCCTCAAGGGGCACCCTCATTCAAGAATCTAACCCCCATCCCCCTCATCAGTCCAGACACTCACATCACCAAAACAGTTGCGTCAGAGCGACACTGTATGCTCCATAACTGCAGATCTGCAACCAAACAGAAACAGGAAATCTCCGACACCATCACTCACCACAATGTCGACATGCACTTTCTCACTGAGATCTGGTTTAATCACTCCTCTCACACTTTATTTGATCTTTTGTTACCTACTGACTACTCTATTCTCAGAAATGATAGACCAGGCAAGATCGGGGGAGGTGTTGCGATTATCTTCATAAACACCCTCCAAATCAAAGCTTCTCCCACTACCCTCTTTCGCACCTTTGAATGCCTCTCCCTAGAATTCCAAGTTCATCACGGCTCACCCTTCAGGTTCCATACCAACTACCACGCACCTGAAAATTGCTCTTTCTTCATGGAGGTATTCATTGACTTCATTAGTGACCAATATTCACAGAGCGACAAGCAGATCTTCCTAGGTGATTTCAATCTCCACTGGGGCTCTTTGGAAGACTCGGCTGCCAACAAGCTTGCAACCTTTCTTTCCGCTAACGATCTTGCACAACACTGCTTAGAAATTACACATGCCAAGGGCTCAATTCTGGACATTGTGATCTCCAAATCAGACCAGATTACCACTGCTCCACCCATCCATGTGGACTGGTCTGACCATTTTCTCATTCCCTTCTGTTTTCACCTCTCTCACATTTTAACTCTCGGCCAACCCAAAAGAGCCACTAAGTGGTTCCGCAACACAAAAATCATTGATCTGGAGACTCTATGTGATTCTGCTATGCAGTCTCTTCCTAGTCTAGACCCCAATACGGATGCCAAGGATCTCACTCCCCTTTGCCTCTCAATCCTCGCAGTCGAAATCGACAAGGTTGCTCCACTCCAAAGCAAAAGGAAAAGACCCACCCCATCAGCTCCTTGGTTCAACAAAGCTCTCTATGACAAAAGAAAAACCTTAGAATCTTAGAGAAGCACTGGAGAAAATCTCCTTCCACCCCCAACCTCTCTCTTTTACGTTCAGCAAGATCCATATACCACAAACACATCTACCAGGAAAAAACATCACACTTCAGATCCCTCCTCTATTCAGCTAAAAACAGACCCCAAAAAACTTTCCGACCTCATCAAAAACCCAAATTGTTCTCCCCAAACCATAAAGCCTAATCTCACACATCAACTCCATGGCCAAGAGCGCACGTTATCAGCTGCAACTTTTATGGGGAATTCATCAGTTCTTCCCGGAGAATGACCTAAAAAACTTGGTCCAATCACTAGTTCTCTCTAGACTTGACTATTGTAATTCTCTTCTGACTGGCCTTCCCAAATCTCACCTCTCCCCCCTCAAATCCGTCCTCCATTCAGCAGCTAGCTTCATTTCAGGGTCCAAACGAAGTGACCACATCACTCCTATCCTGTCCTCTCTCCCATGGCTTCCCATCGAGGCTAGAGCTATCTACAAAAAAGCATGCATCACCCACAAAGCTTTGCACTCTTCCTCCCCTCGCTATCTGGCAAATAAACTTAAACTGTCTGGAGGCTCAAGACCTTCTCGGAATGCGGAAAAGTTCCTTCTTGAACCCCCCTCGTTCAAAAGAGAAAAACTGTTGACACAATCGTTAACAGGTAATGCGGTGAGAACCTGGAACTCGCTTCCTCCTTCGCTCCGTGCCATCACCGCCAGCCAGATCTTCAAAGCGGACCTCAAATCTCTTTTATTCCAAAGACACTTTCAGAACTAATTCCCTCCTTCTCAGACCCTGCCAGGAAGTTCTTTAGTCATTGTAAATTTTTCACATATGTTTATATTTTTGCTTCTACATCCTGTGCTTGCAGTGTTTGAAATTGTGTTCCTTTTGCCTGCATTGTTTTGGTTCTATGGCCTGCTATTGTTCGCCAGGAAGTTCTTTAGTCATTGTAAAATTTGTCATATTTATTCTTACTTTTGCTTGTACAGTCTGTCCATGCTATTTTTGTTTGTTCTATTCCTGCAACAGTTCTCTCATGTAACGTAACTGGTTCTATTGTACAGTGCTCTGACACCTTCGAGTAAAGTCCACGCTTTATAAAAAATGCGTTAAATAAAAAAAATTTAAATAAATATCTGCATTGAATTCGGGCAACACAGCCCCTACCCCTACCTCAAAAGCATCTGGCTGGACAATAAAGGCCTTGGAGTAATTGCACATGTCCTGCTTTAGGTCATCAAATACCTACTGACATTTTACTGTCCACAGAACTTTCTTGGGCATCCTTTTAGATGTGAGATCTTAAAGAGAAGTCACAATGGACCCATTTCCCTTAACAAATCTTCTGTAGTAACCAGTCAGCCCTAAGAAAGCTTGGGCCTGATTCTGGGTATTGGAAGCAATCCAGTCCATGATGGTCTGGATGTTGGTGTCCAATGGTTGAACCTGGCCTCTACCTACCAGGTGGCCCAAGTACTCTGCCCCATCTGGCACTTAGTGGCCTTGATAGTGAGGCCTGCCTTCTGCAGGGATTCCAAAAAGTTCCTGAGTTGGACAAGGTGATCCTCCCAGGTAGAGCTAAAGACAGCTATATCATCAAGATAGGCTGCACTGTAAGCTTCCAGATCTGTGATGACTTCATTCACCAACCTCTGAAATGTGACAGGTGCATTCCTCAAACCAAAGGGCAACAAAGTAAACTGATAATGCCCACTGGTGATTGAGAAAGCTGTTTATGGATTGGCAACCTCGGAGAGTTTGATCTGCCAACAGCTAGCAGTCAGATAAAATGTACTCGAGAACATGACTGAGGCCAAGGTGTCTATGAGCTCATCTGGCCTAGGAATTGGATGAACATCAGTCCTAGTCACTTTATTGAGGCCCAGGTGGTCCACGCAGAACTTCTACTCTTTCTTACCATCTTTGCTGTGTGGTTTTAGCACCCGGACTATTGGGCCAGACCAAGGGTTATTTGAAGGTTCAGTGACCCCCTATTCTAACATTCGCTGGCCCTCATTTCTGATACAAGTCTCTGACGTGGTCAGGTTTTCTGTAAATGTTGTTCTTCACAGGTAGACTGTCACCTGAGTCCACTTTATGGGTACACCAGGTGGTTTGGCAGGTTGTCAGAGAGAACTGGCTGTTAAATTTACTGAGGATTTTCCTGCAATAAGCTTGTTGCTGGGCAGTGAAGCTGCCTACCGAGGTTAGTCCTTCAACTGACCGATCAACAGAGTTCTGAAAGAGGTTAACAGTGAGAGGGTCCCTCTCCTTTTTCTGTCCCTCATCTGTGGCCATGAGCAAACCTGTGTCTGTCCTGTCCACAAAAGGTTTCAGGTTGTTCACATTGAGTACAGTATGGGGACTCCTGGGAGTGCCAAGTTCCACCAAGTAGGTGACCTCACATTTTTTTTTTCAAGGCTGGGATGGGGGCCACTCCACTTGTCTTGGAGAGCAGCTGGGGGCACGGGCTCCAACACCCACAATTTCTGATCTGGCTGGTATACAGTCAGCACAGCTTTTTGGTAATTCCAGGTTTTTTGTAATTCCTGACTGGCCTCAAGGTTTTTACTTGCTTTCGTCGTGGAATCAGCCATGTGAGAACACAAGGCAAGGACATACTCCACAATTTCTTGCTTGGGGGGACTAGAGAGGCTGCTCCCTTCCCACCGCAGATAAGGAACCCCTTACTTGATACACAAACAAATGTTCAAGAGGGCTGTATCCAATCCCCAGTTGTGGGACCTCTCTGTGGACAATGACAAGACATCCCATTTTCACCTGAGCTTTTCTGTCCCATGATCATAACCTTTAGAGTCTTGTTGAATCTCTCAACAAGCTCAACAAGCTCATTGCACTGTGGATGGTAAGGTGTGGTAAACGTATAGTTTACTCCACACTCTTTCCACATTGCAGTGATGTAACTTGACCTGACATTGGTACCTCTGTCAGTTAGAACCTCTTTGGGGAAGCTCACCCTGGAAAAGATACCTATGGGGGCCCTAGCAACCTAAGCAGCTGCAGTGGTCCTGGGGGAATGGCCACTGGATGCCTAGTGGCATGGTCCACCACCACTAGTTTGTAACTGTGTCTAGATGCTGTTGGAGGGTTTAAGGGTCCAACAATGTTGATCCGTACCATCTCAAAGGGAACCCCAAACACTGGGAGTGGTATTAAGGGGGCCTGTGTAGTGCTCCCTGACTTACCCCTGGCTTGGCAGGTAACACAGGAGCGACAAAACTCCTCAGTGTCTTCACACATGTGGGCCAGTAAAAGTGAGGGATAAGCCTGTCGTAAGTCTTACTTTGCCCAAGGTGTCCTGCAAGGGGAATGTTGGATGCTAGGGATGAAAGGAAACCCCCGAACCCCCGAACTTCTGACGTATGACCAACCTCCTGGTGGCACCAGGCTTGTGGCCCCTACTCTCAGAGTACAAAAGGCCATCTTTGCAGTAAAAACTCTGGGGCCCACGGACACCCCCTGCTTGCTCGGCAGCAGCCTGCTATCTGAGTTGTTTGAGAGAGGGGCAGGATTTCTGCTCCAAACTCAGGTCTGCCCTGGAAGGGCCCCTGCCCCTAAGGACTCTGCCTGGTCAAGCACAAGGACCTCGAAGATAGTTCCTTCACAAGGTCTGAGGTTCTCCACCTAAGGAGACTGATCTTCACTGGGAGTTTGGGTAGATGATAATTCCTTACCCTTCCTGCTCCTCCTCTTGGGAGCAACCTAGTCCATTCTTTCAGAATCCAGTGCTCCTAGATGCTGAGCTGTTTGGCCTTAGCCCTGGTGACAGCAAAAACACTGGCAGAGATGCCCATCATATCTGCATGAGTTCTCAACTCTACTTCAGACAAAACTGAAGTCTCTAAATCATTGCCCAACAGGCAATCCACAGGTAGGTCTGGAGAAACTACAGCTTGTTTAGGGACAGTTTTACCTCCCCAGCTGAGGTTCACAACTGCCAAGAAATGGTTAGTCCTGACGTTGCTTGCATTGGTGACTTGGTACTGCTGGCCAAGTATGATCTGTTCCCTTTTGGGAAGCACTGCTGTATTGTTGGATTTCTGGGTAAGCAGAGACATCACTGGCTCAAACAGCATTACGAGTGAGCGAGTGAATGCTGTGAAACTGGGTAAAGGTCATGGGAGTATCCCCCTCTTTTCCAGACCCTCTTCTGTCAGGGACTTGTGAGTCATCTTAACCTCTTTCTAGGGTATGTAAGGGCTTTCCTGTGGGTGGGTCCTCAGATTCTTTGTGGGACAAGAATCAAACCTGAAACGTCAACACTCTTCGACCGTCTGGACACTCGGACTGCATTAAGAAAGACTCTTACCTCTCCTGGTCTTCTTTGTCATCTGTTTTACTGCTTCTTCACAGGACCTTCAACAGGCCTGTGGGTATGAAGGACACCCAAAGTAATCTCCTGTGGAGTAAAGGAGTCACTTCCCTGCATCTGCAGGCACTGCAACAAAGCTGACCACTCTGCTGCTCCTGACGAAGCACGGACTTCAAATGTCTGAGCAACACAGGGGGTGGTTCTGCAACTCCCTTGAGGCCTGACCTGTCCTCTCAGTAAGTTTGAGGCCAGTATCCATAGTTGGAGCCACTGGGACTGACCCCTGTACCTGTGTCAGCTTGCCATTGCCAAGGCTTATTGGCTCTGCACTCCAGAGATCTTTAGGCTACAAGAAGCTCCAGTCTTCAGCATCCCTTCCTGCCAAGATCTTTGTCTTCACCACATCCTCTGTACTGTGGGCCTCAATCCTTGGTGAGCTGTCCTACTGCGACTCCTGTGTCTTTGGCCTGTAGGTCCTCTTGATGACCTTCTCTTACTACAGTGAACTCACATGCTTGCACGGGTTCTGTCCTGAGTCTCCTGCACTTGGTGACTCTTGGACCTTGCTGGTCACAACGTTGCTCCTTCAGCGCTTGCCAAGTCTGTTGCTGCTGCCAAGGATTGTTGGTGCTCTGACCAAACACTGACCCCCTGGTTCTCGACTTCCAATGTGGGACAGCTCGTACATTGCTCCTGCTCTTCCTCAGAATCATCTGGTCCTCACAGCTGCAGCGACAAGGTCACCATCATCAATCTAGCATCTTCCGTCAGAAATCTAGCATCTTTCATCATTGGGGGCATTGCTATTTTGGACCTTCTGGTCACCTCTTAGTGGCATAGACTCTGTCCCCTTTGCTTGCAGGTTCTTCTCTTCAATTTTTCACCCTTGGATACCACTGGACTCTTGCACAGTCATCACCAGTAACATCTTTTCTGAAGTCCTCTATTTGGTGGATTCTGATGTCACTTCCTTGATGTAGGTTTCCTGGTTCCTGGGGTATCCACGGGTGGGGTGACTCTCCAACCTTCTGTCTTCCAAAGGGTTTCTACAGGGTCCACTGGGAAGGGTCCTTCTTTTTTAAAAATACAAACACGACTTTTACATTGACTGTGTTTCCATTCTGCATACAGACAGAGTGTAGTTCCTTTTTACTTACCTTGGGTGATTCCTTGTGTCCCCAGGTCTTCTGAATCACCTAGTCTAAGTCCCTTGAAACCGGTAAAGACGTGATCCCGAGTATCGGCTGATACTGCTAGTTCTGGACAGCAGAACACATGGAACTGACTGAAATTGCCGAAAATAGAGGTGTCCGTGTTTAATCGACCGCCGGATTGTGCGAGCTCCTTCTACACCGGCGATTTTATCTGATGTTGCCTGAAACTAGAGATTGGCTCCCGTATGTGATCTGTCCTACGGGCTTGGCGAAAGAAATACTTACGTCGGATTCACTCTGGATTGTACCGTCCCCCACCTGGAGCAAGTAATACTAACTGTGGATGCCATTGCGGCTCTATCCTTACCCAGATACGAGTGACAGAGATTGGTCACGTGTTATATCTATGTGTTGTGTTCACCCTACTCCCTCAACGTGTGAGCCCTGATGAAGGTGTGCCCGTAAGACCCTGGCTTTGCACCGAAACGCGCGTTGGCACTACGTGTTTCTTGGATCTTTTTTCAACGTGGACACTCCGGCAACTTGTTAGGAGGACCCCGCAGGATCTAATTCTTGTTGTCACTCTAGGGATTACGTTGAGGACTGTTGCGATAAGAGTGTATATAGTGTTTGAGATTTGTGTGTGTATGATTGAAAGAGCAGTATGTGTGAGTACGTTGTGAGGTGCTGTAGGGTGTTCGTATTGTGTATTTATTGATGTATTTTTACCACTATGTTTCATAGATTGATCAGTTTATCTATTATGTGATTAAACTATTTGTATAAATGTGTGCTTAACAAAATATGACAAAACCAAAATAAAGACGTTTTGTATATTTATCTTGGAAAATTTAGTGTACTGTGTGACCTGTGCATCGCCCCTTGGTGAGTTCCTTGTTGTACATGGAAAGTATTGGACTCTTTATGAGCCAGTGTTTGATTCGTTTGGGTGGACCTGTTTCTGTTTAGTAGTTAATTTACCCCTGACGTCTACCCCTATCCTTTTCAGGGGGCCCCTTCTTTATTGGTTTTAAGTCCTGACTTTGGTCACAGTTTGCATTCCACGTTCTTAGTATATGGTTTTGGCTCTCCCTAGAGACCACTGTGTATTGTGTTTACTTACCTCTTGCAATTGAAGTATTATTGTGTATTCGTGTTGGTATCTGCAGGTAGAAGATATACCAATGTGATAGTGAGTGTTATGTAATAAATAGACATATTTTAATAACTATACTGTGTGGTTATTTTTTTATTTAATCTATTGTACATGAATAGATCTGGTAAAAGAAGCTGCTTAACACTCCTGCTAGTCTAAGCCTGAAGGCTACTCTCCATAGCTACACTTAGTGAGCTTTCTATGGTTGTCTAAGACCACTAAAATTACCATAACGGTTGTCTGGATTAGTGCAAGGTACTTCACTTAAATCAGTGTGCATCATGTACTAAGCCAGCCTCCTAAAACACATGAGTGCAATTAAAGATATATAGTATAGAAAGACATTTCTGATTCTAAAGTATGTGGCTAAATAAGGGCGACAAGTGCTCTCTCAGAAGTCTCCGAATTGTGGAGAAACAGTGGTTAATTTGAGTGTTGAGGCTCTCGTCAGGAGGCAGCTTGCACCAGCCCATTTCGCTTGTTAGTGCCGCCTAAAACAAAGCCAACTACCATGACAATGGAAAGTGGATGTGGCATAAAGGACAGAGCTGCCAACTTCGGAGCTGGAGAACCAGGATTGAGTCTTGGCATCCACACAAAATCCTGTGATTCTGGGCAAATCACTTAATCTCCTTGTGCCTACCATACATGAATGTATCTTTAACTGGTGCTCATGAAAAGAGAGGGTAGGAGGTCCATGCCCACGGTGGAGAGGGACACCCTCCTGACACTAGATGTAGAGTACCAGACCAATATACCTTCCATGAACGCCATTCGTCTTAACAAATTTGGCCTAATCCCTGAGAGGTATAGAGAGAGATTCAGGGACAGCCACAACCCCCCAAACCAGTCCTGAGTGGACTTTGTAGACTATTCCAGCAAGACACAGAGGGACTGAGTGAGATATGGGCTGTACATCCTGATTTTGAGAGAGCTTTTGAGAGAACTTAGGACACCCCCGCGCCGCACGGCCACCAGCTGCTGCGTGTGCCTCCCGCCACCCGCCTGCCTCGCTGACCCTACCGCCGCCGTCTGACCATGCCCCCTGCCACCGAGCGGCGTGGTCTCCTGCAGTCAGGACCTCCAGGGCTGTGTCCGCTGTTGTTGCCCTTTAGGATCCTGTGCCCCGTATTCTTTTCTTTTTTCCTGTTGTGCGCCCCTTTGCTCTGACTTTACTGTATTTGTTTGCATTGTTTGTTTATTTTCATTGCCTGTCCCCCTGGATCCCCGGTGTCCTCCCGCCCCGCTCCCCGCTTCCCGCCTCCGTTGCCTAACCACGCCCCCTTTCTTTCTGTGCCCTCCCCGCTCCCGCCTCCCAGCTGCTCCGCCCTCCCTCGCACTTGGCCATATATGGCGACCGTGCGACGCAGGTGAGTGTGACCTAATTTATGACACCCCGCGCCGCACGGCCACCAGCTGCTGCGTGTGCCTCCCGCCACCCGCCTGCCTCGCTGACCCTACCGCCGCCGTCTGACTACGCCCCCTGCCACTGAGCGGCGTGGTCTCCTGCGGTCAGGACCTCCAGGGCTGTGTCCGCTGTTGTTGCCCTTTAGGATCCTGTGCCCCGTATTCTTTTCTTTTTTCCTGTTGTGCGCCCCTTTGCTCTGACTTTATTGTATTTGTTTGCATTGTTTGTTTATTTTCATTGCCTGTCCCCCTGTATCCCCGGTGTCCTCCCGCCCCGCTCCCCGCTTCCCGCCTCCGTTGCCTAACCACGCCCCCTTTCTTTCTGTGCCCTCCCCGCTCCCGCCTCCCAGCTGCTCCGCCCTCCCTTGCACTTCGCCATATATGGCGACCGTGCGAACGTGCAGCGGTCACGCGCAGCAGGAGCGCCGATTGTGCGCCGAAGGCACGCCAAAGGTAAGCCCGTCTGCGCCCGTCCGCGCCTGGACCGCGCCCAGTGCCGGGACCCCTGGCCCCCGCAGACCCCAGCCCACCCGCCGGACGTACGACGCCGCCACCCTCAATGCACTCAACACCGGCCGAATCCCGGGATGCCACCGAGCCACCCCGAAACGAACCCACGGACCCTTCAGCTGCCACGCCTGCAAGTTCACCTGCATCCGGACCTGCCCAGCACCCGCCAAGCCGAACACCAGCAGCAACCACCTCAAGTGCATCCTGCTCAACACCCGCTCCGTCCACAGGCACGCCGTCGAACTCTGGAACCTCCTCTACACCACAGCTCCTGACGTCGCCTTCCTCACGGAAACCTGGATGAACGACTCCTCAGCGCCTGACATCGCCATCGCCATCCCAGAGGGCTACAAGATCACCCGAAGAGACCGCGTCAAACGAACGGGAGGAGGCATCGCCATCATCCACAGAAACACCATCCGCATCTCGACCAACACCGACGACTCCCTGACAACCGCCGAACACCTGCACTTGCAGATACACACCAACCCCAAGACCACCCTCAGAGGCACCCTGATCCACCGACCCCCGGGACCACGCACTCAATTCAGCGAAGACATCGCCGATTTCATCAGCCCGCACGCCCTGCCCTCTGCCGACTACATCCTCCTCGGGGACCTCAACTTCCACCTGGAGAACAACAGCGACCGCAACACCACCACCCTGCTTGACAACCTCACCAACCTCGGACTCAAGCAGCTGGTGACCACCCCCACCCACCTCACCGGACACACACTGGACGCTGTCTTTTCATCCAGCAAGGACATCGTCTTCAGCCACGCCACCGGACTCCACTGGACGGACCACAGCTGCGTCCACTTCAGCTTCAGAAGATCCACGATCCACCACCAACAGCAACAGGTTGCTCGAAGAAACTGGAACAAGATCACAGCAGACCAGCTCGCCGCTTCCCTGAGCCAGCACCCTCCCGCCAGCTCAGCAAACCCCAGCCAGGCCGCCGACAAGCTCACGAAGTGGATCAGCAACTGCGCAGACGACCTCGCCCCACTAAGGACCCCGCCTAGCAGACCCGGCAGCAAGAAGGCTCCATGGTTCACCGACGAACTCAAGAGCTCCAAGAGGAACTGCCGAGCCCTCGAGAAAGCCTGGAGAAGGGAGCCAACATCGGACAACATGACCACCCTCAAGCTCGCCACCCGGAAGCACCATCAACTGATCCACGCCACCAAGAAAACAGCATTCAAGGACCGGCTGGACAACAACGCACACAACTGCAAAGAACTCTTCAACATCGTGAAAGAGCTCTCCAACCCCAACGCCGGAAACAACGACATCACCCCGTCGCAAGACCTCTGCAACTCCCTTGCCTCTTACTTCCACAACAAGATCGCTGACTGACATACACAACAGCTTCAGCCCACAAACAACGCCCCCCACCACCACCCTCAGCACCTGGACCCGGATCAACACAGAAGACACCATCCGCACGATGAATTCTATCCACTCCAGATCTCCGACCGACCCCTGCCCCCACCACGTCTTCAACAAGGCCGACGCTGTCATCGCACCCCACCTGCGGGACATCGTCAACACCTCCTTCGACACCGCCACCTTCCCTGAGAGCTGGAAGCACGCCGAACTCAGCGCTCTGCTAAAGAAACCAACAGCGGACCCCACCGAACTCAAGAATTACCGCCCTATCTCGCTCCTCCCGTTTCCAGCCAAGGTCATCGAGAAGACCGTCAACAAGCAGCTTGCCGCCTTCCTCGAGATGAATGGATCCCTCGACCCCTCAGAGTCTGGCTTCCGAGCCAACAACAGCACCGAGACCGCCCTCATCGCGGCCACCGATGACATCCGAGCCCTGCTGGACAACGGAGAAACAGCGGCCCTCATCCTCCTAGACCTCTCCGCGGCGTTCGACACTGTCTGCCACCGCACCCTAGTGCAGCGCCTCAGCAACATCGGAATCCAGGAGAAGGCACTGGAGTGGATCATCTCCTTCCTCGCTGGAAGGACACAGAGAGTCCGCCTTCCAACGTTCAGATCTGCAGCCACGAAAGTCATCTGCGGCGTTCCTCAGGGCTCCTCGCTCAGCCCCACCCTCTTCAACGTCTACATGAGCCCCCTTGCGGCCATCGCACGCCAACACAACCTCAACATCATCTCCTACGCCGACGACACCCAGCTGATCCTCTCCCTGACCAACGACCCCGCCGCCGCCAGAACCAACCTCCACGAAGGGATGAAAGACGTAGCCGAGTGGATGACGACCAGCCGCCTGAAACTGAACTCAGACAAGACGGAAGTCCTCATCCTGGGCTCCTCGCCCTCCGCCTGGGACAACTCCTGGTGACCCCCCGCCCTGGGCGCCGCACCCAAACCGACAGACCACGCACGCAACCTGGGCTTCATCCTGGACTCCTCCCTCTCCTGACCAGACAAGTCAACGCCGTCTCCTCGTCCTGTTTCAACATCCTGCGCATGCTGCGGAAGATCTTCCGGTGGATCCCCACCGAGACCAGGAAGACGGTCACCCAGGCCCTCGTCACCAGCCGACTGAACTACGGCAACGCCCTCTACGCCGGAATCACCGCCAAGCTCCAGAAGAGACTCCAGCGAATCCAGAACGCCTCAGCCAGACTCATCCTCGACGTCCCCAAACGCAGCCACATCTCCGGACATCTGAGAGACCTGCACTGGCTCCCCGTCAACAAGCGAATCACCTTCCGTCTCCTCACCCACGCACACAAAGCCCTACACGACCAAGGCCCGGGCTACCTCAACAACCGCCTCAACTTCTACGCTCCCAAACGCCACCTCCGATCGACCAATCACGCCCTCGCCGCCGTCCCCCGCATCCGAAGAGCGACAACAGGAGGTAGGTCCTTCTCCTACCTGGCCGCCAAGACCTGGAACACCCTCCCTACCGACCTTCGCCTGACCCAAGACCACCTCTCCTTCAGGAAGAAGCTCAAGACCTGGCTGTTCGAGCAGTAGCGCCCCCCCCCAAGTGCCTTGAGACCCTCTGGGTGAGTAGTGCGCTCTATAAATGCCTTGATTGATTGATTGAGATGCTCAATACCTGATTTACAAAGCTGCATCAACACCTGGTGGATAGCAAGCTGACAGACTCCAGGAATGTTGCTGAGGAAGGGGACCTCTTGGTCAGCACAAGAGTGTCCAAGAAGACAGGGGGGACTCCCAAAAGGGTGGTCAAGGTTTCCACCAGACGGAAGTGGGTGGGATATAAAATAGGAGTTCTCCCAAGGACCCCAAAATAGCTCTCAAGGGAAAGGGACACAATACCTATCTGTCCACCAGACGAAAGGCTTCTCTGACAAGGATGATAACAAGTCAGCCTCAAAGTGTTATGAAATGAAAGTATAAGTATGGGCACATCAAGGGTGATCCCAAGTACCCCAACAAAGCACAGCCTCCCATTGGAGGAAAGGCCCGAGGGTTGGATAGCATAGTGCTTGAGGAGGAGATAGACCCTGTTAGTTGATCGGAAGTCAGTGAGGTTTCCCAAGCGTCTCAGGGTGATAAAGAAATGTGCCTAGAGCCCACCAGATAGGAAATTGAGTCCCTTGGTGACCTTACTGAACTTGGCAATGGTAAGCGGAGTGGGGGCCCACCAGGCAAGAGTTCTGTGGGTCACAGAGGTAGTTTCCGACCTCAGAGAGCCTGCGGTAATAGACTGAAGCCTAGACAGCTGGTTATACTTCTGGAGTTCACTGCATCTATGGGAAGACTGACCTCCTGTATAGTGAGTCAAAGTTATCTGAGCCAACATGGGCAGTGGTACTTCTTCAATGCTACAGGACCTTCCAACTGGAGTTGGCTCATGAGATACACCTGGTAGGAAATCTGGGGTAGGACATGACCTTTGCCAGTGCTTGTCCACCGCTTTTACTATGGGAAACAAGACAAAAGCTGAAATCTCCCTTGAATCTCTTGTCTGTCATTGACTCCCCCCTTTGAAAGGGTGGGAATTGACGTTGTAGGGTACCTGGACCCCAAGACAGCTCGACAACAGGTTTATACAAATATGTGCTCATTCATTACACTGTTCTTGGTGGACCACGCCACTAGGGATTCAACAAGACCCTGAAGTGCATGATTATTGACCTACCTGTTTCCATAAGGAGGACACGGGAGAATCTCTTGCCATGCAGGGTCATTGCCTATAAGGCGGTACCACACAAGAGCGTTGGATTTAGTACCTTTGATCTTATGTATGGGCGCCCTTCTAGGGGATCTCTCAGGTTGGTTAAGGACGGGTGGAGGCAAGCTCCCAAGACATCTCCCCAGGATGTCTTTAGCTACATGCTACCTCTCACAAACCAGATGGCCAAGTTCTGGAAGAAGGTTTCTGAGAACTTGGAGGCTAGACAAGAGGTAATACAGCATTGTATTACCAGACGGCTAACTCAGTAGAATTGCAGCCTGGGCAGAAATTTAGGATAATGAAGTCAGTTGAGCCCAGGGCCCTTCAGGACCATTAGACTAGGTCTCATGAGATAGTTGAGAGCAGGGGGGAGGCCATCTGCTTGTTGGACCTCAGGACACTCAGACACCTCCTATGGGTTCTCCATATCAACCATCTCAAGTCTCTGTTTGAGGGGTCTGTGTTCACCATGCTGTTGGCCACAGATTATGGGGAGGAAGAGGAGAGTGATTCTCTCTCTGACCTCCTACCATAAAAAAAAAAGATGGGTTAGTGGATGGTGTCAAGCTGTCCCCTAACCTGACCCCCGAACAGCAGAAGGACTGTCACCGATTCTTGGGACTGTTAGCCTCTCTGTTTAACCTCACTCCTGGACTCACACATGTGTGTACCCATGACATTGATGCAGGAGACAACCGCCCTGTCCAAAACAAAATATACAGTCTTTCTGACAAAGTGATGACCAGCATCAAGAAGGAAGTCTCTAAGATGTTGGAGTTAGGGGTGATTGAGAACTCTAGTACCCCCTGGTCCAGGACTCCAGTTCTGTGTGGAATACAGGGGGCACAACTCAGTCACTAAGACTGATTCTCACCCCACCCCCAGAACTGATGAGCTCATTGATAAGTTAGGTGGTGATAAGTTCCTCGTTACCATTGACTTAAATTAGGAGGGGTTATTTATGAGCCCCTGTGTCACTTTTTGTGAAGCACCAGCAGCGTAAATAATGTGCCTGGTTGCACCATATAGACATAGTGACGCATCTAGGTAGATGCGTCACTTTGTAAAACCCTGTGCTGCATTTAAAAAGAAAAGACTGCTTTATGTCATGGCGTTGATTCCAAATGGGTCGCAAATAGCGACCTACCTCTTTAATATGCATGAGGTAGGTCTATTTGCGTCCCATTAGGAATCGCTAATGATATTCAAAAGAGTTTCATTCATTAGAAATAGCGATTACCTAATTGTTATTTGCAGAAAATCACAATTAGGTAATCGCTATTTCCAAAAATTACACTTGTGGCCACAGATTCTCAACCAACGCAATAAAGGCGCAACAGCAATAAGAATAGAGATGTAACCCATGCTAAGCTCGTCGTGCAACATAAAGGCTGGAGTGCAGGGAGGGACAGTGAGAAGCCACGCATGAATTTGTTCTCCACCATCTGTATCTCTCTCACGTCTTGGTACCCCCACACATCACATCCAAAAGTAGCCATAGGGATACTTTAATTGAGCAGGTACGGGATTTGTTCCTAGTCTTTGGGCAAAGTCCATGGTTGCCCCACTGACCTTGCCGGGACATTCTTTTTGTGAATTCATTGTGAAACCCATGTCTGACGATCATCAAACAGTGCACCAAAATAAGGAAAGGCAGGGGCATATTAGCAAGGGCAATATCACCGCTTTAGCGGCACTTTTTGCTGCTAAAGCGGTGATATTATATCACCCTATCAGCAAGCTGTCGCTAACAGCAGTTAGCAACGTCTTTTAGGCGATAGCGACTGGTTTGGGGCCCGCATTGTATGTCAGCGATATTTATCGCTAATGACATGCAAAGTGGGCGTACCCAAACTGTTAGCGACTGAAAGCAGTCGGTAACACAGCTATCGCCTATTAGCAAAGCAGACTTAGCGATAAAAAAAGTTGTGCTAAGCGCGATTATCACTAAAATCTAATGCCTGCTAATAGGATGACTTACCTGTATGTTCGATGGGGGGGGGGGTGAATTGTCAGGTTAAACCCCCATTGGTGTTACTGCATGAATATCACTGCATTTCCAGTGATATTCATGCATTTTGCCGCCATCGCTGGATATTTTAGCACAATGGAGAAAAACATTGCTAATAGCATGTTTTCTCTGCCATCGTCTGCATATAAAAGTGCCTGAATATGTATATTGCCAGCTCTTGGAACATTTTTGCTAACAGCCGAGATAAAATCTCCTAACTTGGTAATATAAAGTGTAAACAGCAGGGGGCCAAAATATAACCCTGCCAACTCCCTCTTTTGACTTCCCAAAAGGCTGACACACAGCAGTCCTCGTTATATCTCACAGCCACACTTATGTTGTTATTTGCAGAGTGTAAAAAGGCCACCAGATCTATCCAGCCCCAGTTCCAAAAGAATTGCCCACAATTTGGATCTGATGACGCAATCAATTGCCGAAGTTAAATCCATAAATGCCTTGTGCAGGGTTTCCTTCTTTGCTATTGTATATTCCCCTCCCCCCCAAATGTTGATTAATACATTGATCTATCGTCCCTTTGTCTTTCCTAAAACCATATTATAGGTCGGAGATGACATAAGAATGATCTAACAAGGTAGATATACGGCTCAGGATCACTTTCCGCAAGATTTTAGCGGCCAAGTCTAAAAACAGTAATACACTGGGTCATCCCTCAAGCCCTTTTTAAAAATAGGTCAAATGATGGCCTTTGCCCAGGAGGCGTGGCAACCACACAAACAAGCCACATTAAAAAACTGCGTCAATATCCTGGCCCGAGCCAGTGGGTATGCTTTGTACAGATCCAAGGGAACCCCATCTGGTCCTGGCGCTTTCCCACTGGCTGTGGCCAGAATAGCTTTATGTAAATCATCTATGTTAAAGGGCAGTGGCACACTATCTATACCAGTGTCCCATAGGTCCTCAATCCTTTTCAGGTCGCATCAACTGTACATCCCTTCGAAATGGTCAAACCATCTCTCTGAAGCTATAGTACAATCTACTCTGGAATTTACTCTATCGAAGAAAAAGGGGCTATTGACGACTTCCCAACATGTTGTGCTGTATGTCAATACAATTGCCTGTCCTATCATTGTGGACTGCCTGACACTGGACTATTTTCTAAAGATACCATGGCTCAGTTATATTGTGGACAGCTTTCAAAAGATATTTGGATTAAACATTGTTGCAGACACCGGCTCTGTGGGAAACTACTCCAAGTTGGACTTGAAAAACATTTTCTTGGCATATCGAGCCCAAAAACGCGGTGCCCTAAGTGGGCGCCTTACTACGGTTACCACGTATAATAAATATGTGCAAACCGGTGGCTTTCAAACGTATCTGAGTCTGGTAACTAAACCAGCCCATAGATTTGTTTTGACGAGGCTTAGGCTGGGGATAGCTCATGGTTTGGTGGCTTTTCCACAATTAAAGAGACAGCCAGCTGGACCATGTCCATGTGATGGCCACTCTAAGCAGAGTACTCAGCACTTTTTGCTAATTTGCACACTATTTATGAATTTGAGGATTGTCTATTTAAAACCACTTTTCCAAAAATATGCTATTTTTAATGTGGAGGATGCCATGAATATGATCTATGAACTGAACTCGCCAGACAAATGTTTTTTTATTGCAACGTTTTTATGTAAGTCTATTCAACTCAGAAAGAGTATGATTTTTTAAATTCTTCATGTAATTTTTTAACTTATGTGTTTCTCTACTGTTAACATTTTGCTTGTTTGCTTTTATGGTCATTACTTGGGAATGCACCGAATAAAGCTTCATGAAATTGAAATTGCCTGTCCGAGGGCCTCCCAAACCTGTTCTCTAATGGTCTTCTTTCTCTGCTGGATTGCGAGTCTTTAGGCCCTCCTCAATGATCTCATCCAAGCCACATCCCTCGGAGTTTCTTTCAGTGCAGCCATTATCAGCCTGATTCATGTACAGGCCGTTTTGCGTGGCCCTAATAGCGAATCATAGCGACTCGCTATTGAGGACACGCAAAACGGCATTCATGTAGGAATTGCTAAATAAATAGCGATTCCTACATGTTCTCTATTTGCGAGTAGAAATTTGCTACTCGCAAAAAAAGGAATAACTCCCCATTCATTCCTATGGGCCAAAAGGCCCATAGGAATGAATGGGGAGTATCCCTCATTTGCGAGTAGCAATTTGCTACTCGCAAATCAGATATCGATTTTAAGGGTGCCAGGGGTGTCCAAAGGACACCCTGTAGCACCCCTAAAATGCACATTTGAACAGGTGTTGCGCACACACATGTCCAAAGGACATGTGTGTGTGCAACATGCAACTTAGAAAAATGCTTTTAGAAGCATTTTTCAGAGTTTTTGCTATTTACCAAGAGGTCTGACCTCTCGGTAAATAGCGGCCCCAAAAGTGCAAAATCGCAATTTTTTATTGTGTCATGAATAGCATTTGAGGAATCTCTATTAGAGATTCCTTAAATGCCATTCCTCGCAAATATGCGAATTCTTAAATAGCGATTTTTGCATTTGGGATGATGAATACCAAATGCAAAAATCGCACTCGCAAAGGGCCAGATTCTCAGAATCTGGCCCTTTTGCGAGCGCTTTTAGCTACATGAATCAGGCTGTAAGTTCCTATGAGCCTTGGAACAAGTGCCACCAAACTACCTTTTGTCCTTAACTCCTTTGGACCTGCTCTTAATGCTTATACGCCTAGCATCTGCTTTGTTATTTTGTCAAATTCACCTAGCAGGGTTTTATCCTGCATACTCATGTCTGTACACAGTGGGAACTGCACACTCTACGTAAAAATCCTCAAAAAAGACATCCGGTATCAACGTCTCCCACTTCACTCCATGCACTTGATCTTTACCACTAATAACAGAATTTGAAATGCCCCCACCCTCCCGACCCTGTTGATAAAAGGTGTGAATTAATTCAAAAAGCAAGGGATTGTCTTCATTTTGGCCACTCCAGGTGATACTCAATTTCTGGATAGCAGATTCTAAAGGTGCGGAAAGCATTATAAAGTCAAGCGTGCTGGAAGAACTCCGGCCTGTGTATGTAGGAATAGGAGCCTTCACTCCGGTCTGTTCTAGGCAGGATAGATTGATAACTGCAAGGAGCTCATCTATGCGATGGCCTGCTTCTGTGTGCTCAGAATGAGCTGCTAAAGGTGGGAGGTCCCTGTGACCCTTTGCATGTCTGCATTCAAGGTAACATTGGTGAGTATTGAAGTCACCGAGAATCATAACCTCATAATAGGAATGTTTCCTCTCGCTGTATGACTCGAGAAACCCACCTAAGGCCGCTCGGTGTTCAATGTCACTGTTTCTAGTGAAAGAATTATAAAAATGTACAACCAACCGAGGAGGGTGGTTCCTGAGCAGTAACTCAAGTGCTAGCTAGTCGGGTCAGTGCAGTCCACCAGTCTAGTTGTACAGAGGCAGGCCACACTTGGCTCTGCCCGCTGTTGATGGGATGGCGCAATTAATAAACGAGGTAAAACCATCTAAAAAGAAACTCTCCATTGTATCCCATGTTTCCTGGAGGGCAAGTGGATGAGAACTCAGAAGGGACCTCCGCCCGGGCACTTCTTCACTTTTAGACCTCAATCCGGCTATCTTCCAGAACAAAATCTTCCAGCAAGTGGAACCAATAGTAATAGGAGTTAGCTTGGGTGGAACGATGCATACATTTCCCACATGGCCCAAGGGCCG
This sequence comes from Lissotriton helveticus, assembly GCF_964261635.1. Taxonomy (NCBI): domain Eukaryota; kingdom Metazoa; phylum Chordata; class Amphibia; order Caudata; family Salamandridae; genus Lissotriton; species Lissotriton helveticus. The sequence continues at coordinate 11,081,075 of NC_136059.1, forward strand.
TAGGCCCTGCAGCTCTCCCCAAGTGGCTAGAAGTCAGTCATTGCCATATAACCCATCTAGACTTAGCAACGGTTCAAAGCTGTTTGCTAGAGGGAGGTCAGGTCTGTCAATATCTCCCTATACGGGCCTCGCCTGCCTAAGAATAGGCAATGTCGGTCGATCAAAAATGAGAGAGTTAGTCGGATAGAAATGCTGAAGGGGGACAACCCTGATCTTTGTTAACGAGCTGCTCATAAAATTGCACTTAACAAGCACTTTAGCATAAGTGGAGCGGCATAAATAGGCAAAATGGCATTTCCAGGACTTCGACAAGGGGGACCTTCATCCTACTGGAGCCCTCACTGGGAATGCGTTAGGTGACTCTTCTTTTAAACACTTTCCTGCCACTACACAACAAGTAAGTTCCCTACTTTTGCAATGTGAGTCAGGCTTCCCTCATGACCCTTGCCCGGTAACGATCCTGAAGCTGGACCCTGACCTTATCGCTGGGAACCTATCAGATGCTGTCCCATGGTGCTGGGGAAGATGGCCGCTGACCGGCCGTAGGGTGACGTCGCACTGGCCCTCCCTCCCTGCAGTTTGAGACGATTGTGAAAAATGCGGTCGGATGCTGCTTGCTTCTGGCTGCTTATGCTCGCCCCGGTTTTGTTACAGGTACAACAACGACTTTCTTTAATATTAGCTGCAGTGAAATTCTGTTCACGAAAAATCAGTATGGCGCCAAAGGTCCTGGAAACAAATGAGCAGAAGGATGCTCTGAATTTGAGAGCCCTGTGCCTAGCTCCGCCAGAGGCTCTATGGTCCAGACAAGAATGCAGACCGCAAAAAATACAGGTATCTCAGACGGCCCGGGTGTAGGCATTAGAGGAATGAGACTAAAGGAAGCCGAGGCGGCTGTCAAAAAGGGAAGCAAGAACAAGCTAAAGGAAAAGGAATCCAGCACCAATACGCCAAAGGGGAGCATATTACCGCCACCCACCTGGGTCGAGTCCCTTTCCACCGTATCCGCCGTTTCTGCAAACCCTGAATCGGCCAGCGGCGCAGTGGCGGTCGGCTCCGGCCCCGGTCAGCTCCTCGTCTTACCACAAATGGAAGTCGAGAAGGCAAGAGAGCAGAGAATACCGGCTGAGACGGGTTTCGAGGATCAGCGGATGGACAAGCCCTCCCAGGCAGCAGGGTGTAAGAAATGGGGTTACCAAATCTCCAGGGGGGTAGCACGGAACCAAGCGGGCAGGCCAAACTTCGGAGGACATGTGAAGCACTCACGCAGTACCCACGGACGACACACCAGGCACACCACAAAAGAGGCAGGACACCAGTTTGAGTTGGAAAATTAAGAAGTAGTTTACTATATCTCCAACCTGCAAGGCAAAAATGCATCAACAGTGGTATCACAACACGGCGCCAACTGGCACCAGAGCCAAGTGTATCAGGGGGGATTATTTACATGGGAAGTAAGGGCTGAGTCTGTAAGTAGATGGCTGAAATAAAGGTGATTACATTTGTCATTAAACCTGGGGTCACTATGGCGGGGCCAACTCAGGCTCTCATCCTTAGCAGTAGACTGTCACTGCAAAGTACAACATTAGCATCAGGACACCCCATGCAGTAAAACTCCAACCCGACCCCTGTAAAGGAAGAACTTCATGGCATCGTATCACAGCACATATTCACAGACAGGAGCACCTGTAATAAACCAGCAAGGCTTGCTCATTAACATGGGGGCATAACAAGGGCCAGGAATCACACGTCCGGCCAGCATAGGGGCACACCGGGCACAAGCCTGTAAGAAAAGGCACAATCGCCTGCACGGTGGGCATGGGGACATTATCTACAGCATTAACATTGGGCCGGAACACCTATCATAAAACAGGAAGGCTGGTTCATTAACGTGGGGCATACCCGAAATTCCTGACGCAGGATTGGCAGTAAAGATCTAGGCAGGGATAAAGTTACTTCTGCCAAAATAACCCCTTTCCGTCAGCAGGAATAAGCAGTGCCTTTCCCTCATTCATCCAGAGTCAGCATGTCATTGACACCACCCTAAGCAGGAGTAACACATTTCATTAGGTCGGAATAGATGTTGGGCCTGAGGACTCAATCAGCCTCTCATTAAGAAAGCAGTGTGAACATTTCATTAAACAAGAGTCAACATTTCCCTATGCCGGAGTCAACACTTCCTGGAAAATCAGGCAACATCTGAGTAGGCAAGAATAGAACATTTCCTTGAGCAGTTCATAACCCTTATCAATCAAGCGTCCACCTGTCACCAGGTGAGAATCAACGTGTCATCGGGTAGGACTAAACATTGCCTAGGTAGAATATTTCATTAATCCGGGTTAACCTTTTTGCTAAACAGGAATGGGCATTACAGTAAACCACCAGGCCAATATGCACCATAACATGACTTCCTCGTAAAAAACACAATATGTAAAGAATCCCACCCCAGCTGGGGGTTACTCCTCCTTCAGCCCAGTCTGTAGGGGCTTAATTCAGGCTCTTGCCCAGTCCAGGACGTCTTAACTGGATTATTAGGGCCAACGGGGCCCTCGCAACAGTCACCCCAAGAGAAGGGGAGGAGGGGCGAGCACCGAACCTGTGCCCCGTTGCCTTCTCCCCCACCCCACGCAGTCTACTTTCGGCCCCACTCACCGGCAGTCCAGAGGATGTCTCCTCGAGCACCGGCACTCTTCCTGCCCCGCAGGAGTCCAGGCTTCCTCCGGCCTCACCGACGGCTGGACTCCCTCTTCGGGGCACATACCGGCGGGGTGGGCACCCGCTCAGGTCGCTCTTTACGGGGCTCCCCCGCTTCACCCAGGTGCCCCTCCCTCACGGGGACCCAGGGCTTAGGGTCGGATCTCCTTCTCTGGCTGCCCGGCCGGCAGCCAATCCCTACGTGGCCTTTCAGGGGCACGGCTGCGTGGGCCAATCCATGCGCGGTGGGCTGGGGGCGTGGCGGGTGACGTCACCGGTGCCCCAGCCACGTGATGTGGGCCAGGCCGGCCTCAGGGCCTAGCCCGGCCCTCTCCTCCCACCGGCGGCCCTCTCCTGGCACCGGGGGCCGCCGTGATGATGCCCACAGCAGTGGGGGGTTCCCTCAGATACAGCGCTGGGCCGCAGCGGTAATTTTCGGCGTTATCCAACCGGCGCAAGGCAGCGCCAACACTCCTCGGGCTGCGGCGGTGAGGACAGCCGCAATAAGGGGTAGGCTCCCTTTTTTTTAAATATTTATATTCTGGGGTAGACATCCTCCCAGATCACGGGGCAAAAAGCGCGCCTAAATGCGGGGTAAGCTCCCGTGGCGCTAGTCCTCTCAGAAAAAGGGCGCTATTCACGGAGCACAGCTCCTCCCTCGACCCACACAGCTCTCAGGGCCAACAGCTCTCCGGGGGCCACACCAGTCACAGGGCACAGTGCTTTAGCACGCCACAGTCCCTCGGGGCACAATCCTCCCCAAGCGGCGCTTCACAGGCAGCAACAGTCTTTGGACTCACAGCGCTTAGGGGGCAATGCAGCAGTTTATGGCAGTCAGCAGTCCACAGCGCTTCACAGTAGGCTCCTCAGAGCCCAGCGCTTCCAAAGGGGCCACAGCTTCACCAGAGGGGGAGACAGTCCCACTTCAGTTCCTCAGGGGCCCACTCCTCACCTCCTGGGGCTTCTGTTGCGCAGCGCTGGCATGGTTCAAGGCCCAAAGTGCGTCAGGGACCTAGAGGGGGGCCCTGCTTCATCAGGGGCCCAGGAGACAGTAGAGGGGGGTTTGAGGGGGGCAGGGCCCCGCTCACAGGCCCATGTGGCGGTAGCACCTCGCAGCAGGTCCCCTCACGTTCCTGTCCCAGCTCTGACTGACTCTCTGGTGACACATCCCCCTTACTTATACCCTCCTCCCAGGCAGTGCCAGAACCTTCTAGAATGTTTGCAAAGCTGGCCTAAACTAGTTCAAGGGGAGGGGTTGAGCACCCTGGGTGCCAGGCTTTCCCTCCAAAAGCTAGGGGTGACTGGGTACCTAACGACTAGACTGCTGACCTCCTGCAGTCAGGTGGCACACACATAGCCTGGGCATCCATTTTAAAAACACAGCATTTCACCAGGGTACATTTTACACAATGGGGGAAATGTACAAGTGCTCACCATTACATGACATTCCATATTATCAAGGTGTCTCACACCGCACATGGCCTATACAGGTTTATTCCCATGGGGGAGACATCCCAAATTAGGGGAGCAAAAAGCGAAAAAGGTTTGGGGGAAAAGGGCCACGTCCAACACAGGGGATGAAGCGGAGCAAGAGCGGCGGATCTTTTTTTTTTTTTCAAATGCTTTATTCGGTATATAAAATATAACCATATAGCATACAGAATAAAAAAGAAATACAAATATATCATAAAAAGGTCCATTACATACAAGAACAAGGGCATGTATTGAGTTTCCTCAAAATGATGCACCATCAAGCTATTTCCTTTAGGTAAAGTGACGAAGTGCATAATCCCAAAGTTTGTCAGATAAGATTAAATTGGCTCATTCCGTGTAACAATATGGTTTCTGATTACAGAGCATGTTAAAATTAATAATGTGTAATAATTTCATCTAGATAAAATGATCAATTGATTTAAAATGAATAAAACCAGTACAACAACCGTATACTAATTGTTAAAATTACAGGAGTCATAGTAATCCAAATCATTGAATGATTGATTTTCTGCTAGAAACACATTTTAAAATGTAAGTTGCTACGTGGAAACATACTTCTGCGCTGTTCAGGTCGAACATTAGCTGCAAGGCTCCTTTAGTGGTTCTTATGTTAAATTTTAAAAATAGAGGCTTTAGGTACATTTTCCTATGAGGAATATAAAATTTGCAAAAAAGCATAAAATGGCGACCACTCTGTTTAGATATCCCGTCACATGGGCAGGGCAAAGTGCTACTCCTTCTGATGTGAGGGAAGGATACTAGGTGATGCACAGTGCCTAGTCTCCACCGGGTCAGTACAAAACAATGAGGACTTCGAGTGACGGTTGTCAAATATTGTTGGAAACCTTCTTTGATATTATGTTCATTATAGAAGGCGTATGTATATTGGATTGCATATCTGGTAGACCTGGCCTTCTTTACATTTTCCAGGAACAGATCCTTGAGCTCTTTTTTTGAAGCCTGGACGCCCAGTTCAGGATTCAAAAAAGGATCATGATCAAAAACTGCCTTAAACCAGAATCAAATGTGCTTAAACCAGGGGATACGCATGTAGTGTTCTAATTTTAACCAATCCTTAATAACAGTTTGTGTGAATTCTGTTTCTGCTTTGGACCAAATGGCTCTCCATAGGGAAAGGGGGCGTAATGCAGCCAAGTCTGCAATGTAGGCTAAACCTACTTCCCTGTGTGAGATCTCTATAGAGGCGGATGCCGGGGTACATAATAAGCGATTAAGGAAATTATTTTCCTGGTGTTGAATGAGCTTACAGCTACTGGTATTATGTCCCCAAACGCCGGCCCCGTACAGTGCAGATGACAGACACCACACGGTATAAATGTGGATCATTTCTTTTATTCTGCGATTCCCCAGCTTGGTTGCGAATCTGAAGATGCTGTTGGTGTTCCTCGTCAGTTTTAGATGTACAGATTCCTGTTCGCTAGTCCAGCCACCGTCCCCAGAAAAAGTTATCCCTAGGTAACAAAACTTCTTGACGGGTTCTAGCCTGACATTATCTAAAAAGAAGGTCCTGTTGTGCTTGGTCTTTTTCCCACATACCATTGTAAACGTTTTGCCCTTGTTAATTACCAGTTGCCGTGTAGCAATAAAAGCAGAGAAGTTGTCAATGAGGTGTGGCAGACCATTTTCAGTACGCAATAAAAGTACCGCGTCGTCTGCATAAAGCAGAATTGGAATGGGCTTACCGTCAATGCATGGTGCATCCACCGCATTAGTTCTGAGTATCATATCTACCTTATTGATAAACAATGAAAATAAAAGTGGTGCTAAAACGCAACCTTGCCTTATGCCTCTGTTAACTTTAAAATAAGGGGTGCATTCACCGGCCGTCCCGAAGCGTACCTTGCATGTTAGTAATTCATATAATCTAGCCAGAAAGTATATAATTTCTTTCGGTGCTCCCATGCCAATTAAAACAGGCCATAAACGTGAGTGTTCGACCAAATCAAAGGCCGAACTGAGATCGGCAAAACATAAAAAAAGTTTCCATCCTTAGCTGTTGTATATTTATTGATGATGAGGTCGAGGTTGACGCATTGCTCCACCGTACCCATCCCCCTCCTGAACCCATACTGTACTGGTGATAGAATGGATTGCTCTTCCGCCCAGGTTTCCAGTCTGGCCAGAAGGACCCTACTTAGTATTTTGATGGAAGAGTCAAGGAGGGAGATGGGTCTATAGTTGCATGCCTCAGCCCTGGAACCCTTTTTGAAAAGTGGTACAATGATCGATTGACCCCATGCCTGAGGAAGTTCAAATTCGATGGCAGCATTAAAAAAACGTGTGAGGATGGGGGCCCATAATTGATGTTCAAGTTTGTATAAATCTATGGGCACGCCATCCGGACCGGGGGCCTTGCCACCACTGCTCTTTTCAAGTCCAGCCAAGACCTCGTTCAGAGTAAAGGATAGCGCAGTGATTGGCCATTGGCCTGTACTATGTAGAATCAATTCATCTGAGTTAAAAACCTTGGAATAGTGCTCTATCCAGTCTGCACAACTGACATTGGAAGTTACCGTAGGTATGGTGTCATTCTTTAAAAAAGGGCAATTAATTGTCTCCCATAATAATTTACTGTTTTTCAAAGTTGCCGCCATATCTAAGTTTTCCCATGCTTCTTCTTGCAATTGTTTTTTCCTTATTGCTAGGCTGGTTTTATAAACATGCCGCTTTTCCTTAATTTGTTCAATGTCTCTGGGTTTGATTGACTTTACATGTTTTAATGAGGATAGGGCCTCAATACAATCTTTGTCAAACCAACTTGATGGATTTGCTCTATGTTTACGGATCTTACCAGTTAAAAGGCCCTCTATGGTAACATGGATCTTATTAATTATGGGTAGCATAGCTGCCGGATTATAATCATCTTTGAGGCAATAGCTTATATCCTCTCCACATATGTCTGTAATTTCCACTAATAGTTTATAGGGGTTAATTTGAGCCCACTTAATTCTTGGGCCGTTTGGTCTGGAGGCCATAATTTCTTGAGTCGGCTTGCTATATATTTGGGTTTTAGGACCCCAGCCGAGTAGAGTTAATAAGATACTGTTGTGATTGCTCATAACTTGCTCCTCAATCCATAGGTCATGGTACGCAGTACCCCTTGATAATAAAATATGGTCAATATTGGAATTGAAATTCCTACCCTTGAATGTTGGGCATCTAATGTCTCCCCTCTTTTAGGTGCAATCCAGAAGTTCTAGATCTAATTTGGCGGCCAAACTGTTCAAGGCCAACCCATATTTGTCATGTGGGAAGTGATTTTGGGTTTGTGTGCTTCTGTCCTCTGGATCATTAATAGTACCGCAGATCCCCTTTTGGGCGTCGGCGCAAGCTTGCAAATTAAAATAGGCTGCGGCGGATCAAGGAGAGCAAAACAGGAGACGGGCGCGATGCGCTGAGCCGCGCTGACTCACAGTTAGAGGTTCCGATGGAGCGATGTGCTGTCCGGGATGTAGCACAGGGGCAGCGTGGTAGCAGGCCACTAATAGAAGTAGATGGGCCAGACGGAACCCCATTACTACATGCACAACACGAACAGGAGGTGAACTCTCTAATGAGCAGCAAGCCGGACTTGGAGGAGGTTAGTAGTGCGGAGGGTGCAGAGGGTACGGATGGAGACAGAGAGCCCACCCTCTCCTCGATGCAGGCCCAGGCACAGGCACAATTGTTTTTTTTCAGTGAACGACAACACAGGCTCATCATCTGGCGAGAGTGAGGGGAGTGGGGAGAGCTACACCACTGGCTCAGACTCAGACCCCGTCCTATCGGCGGCAGAGAGTACAATCCAGAGGGCTTCACTGAACCAAAGTGCAAAGCAACAGAAAAATAGGCCGCGCCTGAAACATAAGGCCCCCACCAGTCCTTCGCATTTGGAAGTGACCAAAAAAGTAGACTGGGACTACTCTGCCACTTCACATATGCATGCACGCTTTTGTCTCCGTGAGAGAAGTGGCATTTATGTAGGGACCTGGATATTCAGAGGCCGGGACAGGACGAGGTGGAACGGGGCATTTACTACTGCTTGGATTGGGCCCTCCATCACAGGCCGTGCTGTATTCTGCAGGGGAACGCCTTTGGGATCGTGGGCTGCTGACGCCGTCTCACCTAGCGGCAACATCAGCAAATATCACCGCTTTTGTTAATTTGCGCTACTCAAGAATTAATGCTATCCAAGCAAGCAGTGTGTGACGTCCAGAACTCCTTTCCCACCCTTCGGATTTTGCTCATGGGAATCCAACAGTCTTTGATCTATTTACAATATACGGAAGGGGGGCCCCCGTTCACAGTCCCGTATATATCGCTAATAAAGACATCAAAAATACATGGCTACCTGATGAAGGCTCAGCCGAAATGCACGAAGACTGTATAATTTCTTTTTAGCCATGAAATTTGGTGATGATTTACAATGTTTGATGTAAATATATTGCATGATATGTGTTTTAGTGTTAATTTTTAGAATAGAAGGATTTTTCTGAAGTGTGCAACTGCACCTTTGTACATGTGGCGATCTATGAAGTAAATGAATTAAGACGCCCAATAGAATATTTCTAAATATGTATAATGTCGAATGTAGTCTATTGCTTGCACAGAGACATCTGTGTATAGGGTGCCATTGTGTCACATCTCTGGATTAATATTTATATGTATATATAAAATACGATAAGGAAAAGAAAACAATAATACAACTATTTTTGTATTAATAAATCATGTATTTATGTTTTTATGTCCATTTCGGGTCAGTACAGTTTGGTCTGTTAAAATATGGGTCCACTTGTTAAATTGTTTCCTATAAGTTTATGTACATGTTTTAGGAATTTAAAGAGGCCCAGGAGAAAGCCATGGAGGACGTTCAATGGTAGTTGGAAGACTTTGAAAATCGGCAGAGACTTAATAGCATCAGGCTCCTGGGCTTTTCAGAGGGGGCGGAGGGGCAGGATGCATGGGCCTTTGTCATCTCACTATTAAAGGGGGCTTTCCCTGATCTCTCGGCTTGTACCTGGGAGAACGAGGTGCAGTGCGCACCTCGGTCCACTCTGGCCCAGAGGAAGGGCTATGCTACTTCTCAGGTAGACAAACCCAGGGCGATGCTGGTCTATTTTGGGAACTCTCTAATTAGGCAAGAAGTAATGGACAAAGCGAAGCCGTAGTCCCAGGGCTCCTTCAATGGAATAAAAATGTTCGCACGCCCACACTTTTGCCATGTGACAGTAGAAAGGAGATGGCGATTAGGACAACTGATATCGCCTTTTCAGAAGATGGGATGTGAAGCCTATCTGCTATTCCCAGCTCGCCTCAAAGTGTTAGTGGACGGGCAAACCAGGATGTTTTTTTCAGAGCCTAAGGCCCAAGCATTTTTGTTAGAGTTAAAGGAAAGAAGGGGCCAGAGGAGCTCTAACGCTGCAGTGAGATAATCCTGATAAGATTAGATGGGTGAATCTTTAGATTAGTCGATAGAGCAGTCTACTAATATTAAAGTTAGAAAGCACTAGAAGCACTTTTATGGCATAATCACATATGGATCGGTTTGACTCTTTTTCTTTTTTTTGCTTGGAGGGGGGGGGGCCCAACGACTCCCTGCGGGCTTATAGCTGTCACACATAGGTCAGGATTGACCTATTTGCCAGTACGGGGTTTAAGGGGGTGGGAGTCAGAGGGGGGGATGGACGGGGTGGGAGGGGTTATGGGCACTGGGCACATGGCACTTATGCAATGTTTTACACAGGATTTTTTCATGGGGGGATGAGGCAATTTGAGACTGTGGTCAGGTCATGCATGACATTTGTACTAGACATTGGAGAAAAATTGATGGTGAGGGGTTGGAGGGATCGGGTAGGACAGCCAATGGATGTGCCTTAATCTACCTTAAGGAATATAAGAATAATAACGCTTAATGTATATGGTTTAAACGATCCTTTGAAGAGGCAGCGAGTAGCAGTGCTGCTTAGAAATACACGCGCAGAGTTTGTGTGTCTCCAGGAGGACATTCAATGGAAGTTGGAAGACTTCAAAAATCGGCAGAGACGTAATAGAATCAGGCTCCTGGGCGTTCCAGAGGGGGCGGAGGGGCAGGATGCACTGGCCTTTGTCATCTCACTATTAAAGGGGGCTTTCCCTGATCTCTCGGCTTGGACCTGGGAGAACGAGTTACAGTGCGCACCTCGGTCCCCTCTGGCTCAGAGGAAGGGCTATGCTACTTCTCAGGCAGACAATTCCAGGGCGATGCTGGTCTATTTTGGGAACTCTCTAATTAGGCAAGAAGTAATGGACAAAGCGAAGCCGTAGTCCCAGCGCTCCTTCAATGGAATAAAAATGTTCGCACGCCCAGACTTTTGCCATGTGACAGTAGAAAGGAGATGGTGATTAGGACAACTGATATCGCCTTTTCAGAAGATGGGATGTGAAGCCTATCTGCTATTCCCAGCTCTCCTCAAAGTGTTAGTGGACGGGCAAACCAGGATGTTTTTTACAGAGCCTGCAGTGAGATTATCCTGATAAGATTAGATGGGTGAATCTTTAGATTAGTCGATAGAGCAGTCTACTAATATTAAAGTTAGAAAGCACTAGAAGCACTTTGAAGGCATAATCACATATGGATCGGTTTTACTCTTTTCTGTTTTTTTGCTTGGAGGGGGGGCCCAACGACTCCCTGCGGGCTTATAGCTGTCACACATAGGTCAGGATTGACCTATTTGCCTGTACGGGGGTTAAGGGGATGGGAGTCAGAGGGGGGGCGGGGTGGGAGGGGTTATGGGCACAGGGCACATGGCACTTATGCAATGTTTTACACAGGATTTTTCCATAGGGGATAAGGCAATTTGAGACTGTGGTCAGGTCATGCATAACATTTGTACTAGACATTGGAGAAGAATTGATGGTGAGGGGTTGGAGGGATCGGGTAGGACAGCCAATGGATGTACCTTAATGTACCTTAATGAATATTAGAATAATAACGCTTAATGTATATGGTTTAAACAATCCTTTGAAGAGGCAGCGAGTAGCAGTGCTGCTTAGAAATACACGCGCAGAGTTTGTGTGTCTCCAGGAGATGCACATTGAGGGAAATAAGGGTTTCTTATTGGAGCAGCTGGGGTTTCATTTGCTAGCTTACTCAAGGGAGAGGTGTGGCGCCGCGGCCAGGGCGACTGACGCTGAAATCTGGGGATCAGGGTTCGATCCCCGGCTCCGGCGGCAGGTTAGCCCAGCACCATGTAACTCTGGGCAATAGCTTGCTTAATCTTCCCGACGGCCCCCAGCGCCTAGAGACCCTTACGGGTGATTGTGCGCTTTACAAATGTTGATTATTATTATTAAGGCAAGGGGCTAAAACCAGAGGGGTGGCTATTCTATCAAGGCTCAGCGATGTGGTGGTAAGGAAGAAACTTGAAGATCAATGGGGTAGGTGGGTCTTGTTAGAATGCTTGATTGATGGGTGCTGGGTCACGCTGGGGTCAATTTACGATCTAGAGATTTTTTACTTTCCTGACCTAAAATTAGCTACATGGGCTCCACTGGTTATCTTAGTTGGAGATTTTAATATCAATGGGGCAGGAGGGTTAGGCCTGGACTCCTGCGGGAGGTATCAGGGCCAACCAAAAAAAAGTCTGCCGGGCAATTCTGAGACTGGCTAAAAAAAAATGCGTTAATGGATGTATGGGGGAAGTTAAAAGCTAGCGAATCAGGGTTCACTTACTACTCCGCTCCCCACAAGCTATGTGTTAGATTGGATTACTTTATGCCATCGTGCTCTTTCATATCCAAAGTACAGATAGAAAGACTCCCCCGGATCATATCCGATCACATCCCTTTAATATTAACAATAGAGGTAGCGGCAATACAAAGGCAGGAGCGGGATGGACATTCGAGAGGGGCTTACTGAGGAACACCGATTATGTCACGCATATGAATTCCTGGATCAAAGGTATTTGGGAGGTCAATAGAGGAAGTACTGCTTCAGGGAATGCTTGGGATGCCTTGAAGGCAGGGGTCCATGGAGAGACACTTAGCTTTAGCCTTAACAGAAGAAATAGCGTTTAAGGTCAGAACAGTTAACTACAGCATTACTAGCCGCTGAACAGAACCTGGCGCAGTGCACGATAACTGGGGAATTAATTGATCAGGCATTATTTAAGGTTGCCAGGGCAAAAGCGGAGGCAGAAGAGAGAATATCAACTAAAGCTGCTGATATCTTTTTAGCTCAAAGGGAGAAGTGCCACAAATTTAGTGAACGGGTGGGTCATACCTTAGCGATCTGGGCCAGACAGAAGGCAGCCTTAGGTGAAATCATAGAAATAAAGGACTCCAGTAAGACTGTTGTCTTAGACACTGACGTAATCCGGGAAGTTTTTCAACAGTTTTATAGTAAACTATATAAGGAATAACAACCTAAAGATCCTGAAGAAATTCAAAGATACCTGCATGACACCCTCACTAATACATTATCGGAGAAGGATAGGGAATCGCTGGATGCTACACTCGGGGAAGAAGAGATTGCTGCTCTATGGCAGGCTTGCCCTCAGGGAAGGCAGCTGGTCCAGATTAGACACCGGGGGAATTTTACAAGGTCTTTTTTGATGTAATTATTCATGACCTAGTCACTACAATACAGGAGGCGCAGGTAGGCCTGGCTATACCGGACAGTTGGGCAGGACCGGATGTAGTAATAATTTTAAAGAAAGGGAAACCATCTATCGAGCCAGGCTCTTATCAGCCAATCACGCTTATGAATTCAGATGTAAAGATTTTCTCAAAGCCACTTGCAGTAAGATTTTCAAGGGTTATAGGCACACTGGTTAGCACAAACGAACACTGCTTCATACCAGATACCAGGAAGAGGAACTACTCACCACATTCGTAAGGTCAACATACTGTACGATGCCACAGACACCCCAAGAGAACCGATGGCAGTTATGCTTCTGGATGCTGAAAAAGCATTTGATCCGGTTGCGGGGAGGGCTTTATTAAGGCAATACAAGCGCTATATATTGCTCCCAGAGCATGGATTTGGGTGAATTCAGGACGTACCTCTCCCTTTCAAATTACTCGAGGCACACGACAGGGGTGTCCATGCTCCCCACTCTTGTTTGCCATGTATATAGACCTATTGATTCGAAAGCTGGAGCAGAATGCCCGGATTCACCCACTAGAGACTAAAAGGGGTCTATAAAGGTTTTGGCCTATCCCGATGACATGGCGTTCATTACACCACTACCTACCGAGTCTATCAGAGGGTAGAGGAGGAAGCAGAGCGGTTTGGCCAGGTCGCTGGATATGCCCTGACAAATCTAAAACCCAAATTATTAAAAATGCACAGGCAAGTTGTACAGATTCGCGGGTGGTCCTGACAGGAGTCTACCTGGGGGTAAACATAACCGCAGATTTGGATAGGCTGGTAGAGATAAACATAGGGCCAATAGTCAACAAAGCTAAGTAAGATCTGGGCAGGTTGAATAACTTACATATGTCTTTAGTTGAGCAGGTTAATATCTTTCTCCCAAAGTTTCTCTACCTGTTCAGAGCAATCCCGCTTTGAAGCAAAATGGTTTAACATCCTAGAACAGATGATGAATCGATTTGTCTGGGCGCACGGGAAAACAAGAAGAGCATTAAGATACATGTCTCTCCCTAAGGACAGAGGGGGATGGGCACTGCCTGATTTTAAACTGTATTACTGGGCAGCAGCCCTCCAGCAAATGACGGGGCTGATAGGGGGGGCGGAGTCCTAATTGGAGGAAGCAATGGGGTCTGTGGCGATATATGCGTTAGTCCCTGGGGAAGAGGTGGAGAATGCTTTTCTGAAGCATACCGATCCCAGTTATTTCAAAAGAACCAAATTCAAAACTATTATCGCAGCACACAAGGTTTGTAAGGCGTTTATGAAAAGGTTTGGTCTGGGAAGATTTAATGCATATACTAGGTTAATTCAGAATCCTACACTACCACAAGAGATTTTTTCAGATATTGTTTTTTCAGAGTGGGGGAGTCGGGGGCTGACAAAAGTGGGGGATATGAAGGCTTGAAGGAATGCGCCAATTCACGGATATTCAGGTGACATTTGGCCTTAATTTAAGGAATTTCTTCAAGTATTTACAGGTCAGGAGTTTCCTAATCAGTAAAAAAGGTGGACCAAGGGGGTTCCAGAAAAATACAATCTTGGAAGCCATCCAAGGTGGAAATGGATGTTCAATCAAAAAACTCTATGCTGAGCTTATTGAAAGTAGAGAAGATGATCTTGCAAAATATGAATCCAAATGGGCAGATAAGCTAGGAGTAGCACAGGAGGCTTTCCGGGTGTCGCTGCAGCTAGGTCAGGAACTGTTATGCTCGGCCGCCCTACAAGCACAGCATTATAAGACTATCTACTCATTATATTGTACACCAGCCAGGATTGCACAATGGGGAGGATCACAGGGGATTAATTGCCCACGGTGTGATAGCGCGGAGGCAGAGATACTACATATTTTCCTACCTGCCCTCACTTACAGGCTCTACTCAACTCCATTGAATTATTTATGGAAAATTCCTTGAGAATAGAGGTCCAGTTGACCCCAATTAGGATCTTATTGGGGTGGCCGAGGATTCGCCCGGTCCCAATACGAATATTTCCTATGTGTTGCTATGGCAGTATTCCAAATCTGTATTGCATCAGCATGGTTTGATCGAATCCCACCCACTTTACACCACTGGGTGGCTAAGATGTTAAATACCTACAATTTAGAGAAGAGGATCTATGCAAGGAAGGGCAAGAGGGGAAGAGCACTCGGGATTAAAATCTGGGAACCCATTTGTGAGAAGTTAGCCTGGCATATGTTGTCCACTATTCTAGGGGGCACCTTGCACCAGTCCAAGTGACCCTTATGATGGTGGTTGTAAAGTCAACCTTATAGATCAGCTATCCTAGTGGTAGCATGAACCAGCAGTCTTCGGCTAAAACTTCAGAGAGCATGTGAAGCCAGCTGTTTTACCATATATAATCCCTTGAATACCAAATGAAAAGACACCACACAAGGTATATATCAAATATATATGTATTTATTACTAACACAACCCCTCTGCACTCTTTATGAGGTCAGAGTTCGAGATACGTTACAAGTTACTCATTTAGCATACTATAAGTTGCACAAATACAATTCTGCCCTAGGTGCCTCACAAACCATATACTAAGTAAGTGGTATCAGGAATAGTGAATAGGCCAAGGGCCTAGGGAATCGCTGCGGCTACACTACAGAACCAAAGGTTAGGAAGTAGGAGACCCACGGGAGACGCGTGCAGTGTGGGAACACTGTCGCGAGTTACCATAGAGTTCTAGTGGGAACGTAAAAGTTACAAAGTAGTAGATTAAGGACACTTCCGGATGGATTACGGTAAAACCCTTTTAAACCAGGACACTTTGAGAGACAACACCCACGGGAGCACCGAAGTACTCGTGTTACCTCACCCAGGGAAGCCGGGTACAGAGGTGTCTTTTCATGTTGGGCTACATCGCTGTTTCCTATGGAGAGCTGCAAAGAAGTGCTGCAGACGATCAGGAGAAAAGTGTCCGGGTGGATACAAGGGTAGATCGAAGATGGGGAAGACCTGAAAGCAGAGGGGACAGAGTCTGGGTCACTAGCCAGTGACCAGGAAGGAACCAGGTGATGTCGAGATGCAATCAGGTGAAGAGGTGAAGCTTGTCTCTGCAGCCACCAGGACCAGGAGGTGTCGACGATGACCAGGAGCTGAATTTGAGCTGCCCCACGAAGGATCTAGATGTCTGCAGTGTCGGTATCCGGATTGGACTAAAAAAGCCTTGGCAAATGCAATCCACGCAGGAAAGGAAGATTGGCTTCAGGTTAGACCAGCAAGGTCTGGGGAGCTTCTCCTTCACAGGGAAGCTGGAGCAAGCCCAGAGCAACCAGTGTGGAGGGCTGAGCTTCAGTGCAAATGGCGCTGAGGTCTGGGGCTTCTCAAACCCCAATGCACAACTTTGAGGGTACCTAAGAAGCTGCATAGTTTAGCAAAGAGCAGGTAGTCCAGATGTCCGGTCCCACATCTCTAGTGTCCGCGACGGGTCTCAGCTTTGCTGTGGATGTGGGTCGGAGTGGGAGGAGTCTGGAAGTCCAGTTCCTGAGTCGTTGAGTCTTCGGGTTCTGGCAGGAGCATTGACAAAGCAAACCAGCAAGTTATTGGTGGTGCCTGTTTGCACAGAGTGGTCATACCTTGACCACAAGGGAGATGTCTTCAGTCTTCTAGTCGGTATAGAACGTCAAAGGTCCAAGAGTTTCATTTCAGAGTTTCAGTCCAGGATAATCTAATGTCTCTAGACACAGCTCCTATCTTTATACTAATCTAAGGGGCTGGATTACCTGCCAGGTCCCTCCTATGGGTGGACCCTGAGAAGGGGGTGGTTACAACCCTTCCTCTTTGTCCAGTTTTGCACCAGAGAGGGGCTGGAGTGCCCCAGCAACTGGTTTGAACTGGGCTATGCATGGAGCACCTTGTGTGCCCCAGGCAGTGTCTGGAAAAGCATCTTTCCATTGAACCCACCCTGCCCCAATACACTGCAGGCTGTCTGGGGAGGTGCTAGCATCTCCCTCGACAGGAAATCTATTGTCCAGGCCTCCCTTGCCGGAGTTTCATCCAGCTGCAGGAGGTCAGACTCGTGTCTGTGGCAGCAGCATCCATCTTGTGATGCTAAGGCTCTGTTTAACTTTAATCGGGTAAAGCAGTAATTACATGTCTTCTCCCTCTAGAAGGGTGCAATGCTACCCCCGCTGCCAGAACAGGCGGGGGGGGGGGGGTTGTATTTCAAAGTGCTTGACACTTTACACAACATGTTTTGATAAAGCCAAACCAAAGTTAGCATTAACCGCAAGGATTATAATGCACTTAAGAGTATATGGTATGGCTATATCATAGAACAGCTACAAGGACATGGTTCTGAAAGCTGCAGAGGGGCTCAGCTCATACTAGGGCACCCTCTCACTTAAAACCAAGCACTCTGCCTCCAGGATTGTTATGGCCTGCCATATGAGTGACTTATAGGTATATATGTGTCTATATATAAGGGTAGATATAGGTATACTAAATCTAAGCAAGGGGTGATGACACCACCTTGCCCAAGCTGAGTGATCAGCCTGTGGTGTAAATTTGGATGGCCAGCCAGGGGTGGCATAATACATGCTGCAGCACCTGGTAGGCCTTTGATGCACCTATGACCTGGGTACCTATAGTACTCTATAGAGGGGCTCACAAAGGTGAACCAATGCCCTATCAGGTATGTACCTAAAGTACATGGTATCAAATTAGAGAGAGAACCGCTGTGCTGTATGTCTGATTAGCAGGCCCACAGCCATACTAAAGTCGAAAAACCAGAAAATCACAGCAAAATGTGGGGGTGACCATAGGAAGCAAACTCTACTCTCCTACAGAATCCCCCCCCCCCACACAAACACAGGGACATTAAACTAACCTTGACCAGTTGAGTCTACATGTTCTAAGTGGAACTATCTGGAGAGTCTATCTACTTTGGCATGGTCAGTCCCAGGTCTATGTTCTACTGTAAAGTCCATCCCGTGTAGGGAAATGGACCACCTAAACAGTTTGGGATTTTCACCCTTCATCTGATTTAGCCACAAGCTGGGCTTATGGTCGGTCTGAATCCTGAAGTGAGTACCAAACAAGTATGGCCTTAGCTTCTTCAGGGCCTCCCTCTCAATAGCTGACCAACGTTTCTCTCTAGGGGCCAGCCTTCTGCTAATATCAGCTACTGGCTGCTCATGACCATCTTTATTCAATTGTGAAAAAACAGCTCCCACCCCCAACTCAGAAGCATCTGTTTGGACAATGAATTATTTGGAGTAATGTGGACTTTGCAGAATAGGTGCAGTGCACATGGCCTGCTTCAGGTCATCAAATGCCTTTTGATAGCTTACTGTCCACTGAACTTTCTTTGGCATTTTCTTTGAGGTGAGGTCATTAAGAGGTGTCACAATGGACCCATAGTTCTTAACAAACTTCCTGTAGTACCCAGTCAGGCCTAAGAAGGCTCTGACCTGTGTCTGGGGGTTGGAGGAGTACAATACTTTATGGTCTGGATCTTGCTCTCCAGTGGTTGAACCTGACCCCCACCTGCAAGGTGGCCCAGGTACACAACCTTATTCTGCCCTATATGGCACTTGGTAGCCTTCATTGTTAGGCCTGCCTTTTTCAGGGCCTCCAAAATATTCTTTAGGTGGATCGGGTGATCTTCCCAAGTGGAGCTAAAGACAGCAATATCATCAAGATAAGCTGCACAGTAGTCATCCAGGCCTGAGAGGACTTGGTTCACCAACCTTTGAAATGTGGCAGGTGCATTCTTCAGACCAAAGGGCATTACCACAAATTGATAATGTCCTCCTGGGGTTGAAAATGCTATTTTGACTTTTGCATCATCAGCTAGTCTGATCTGCCAGTAGCCAGCTGTCAAGTTAAATGTACTCAAAAACTTGGCAGAAGCCAATCTGTCAATGAGCTCATTTGCCCTTGGTATGGGGTGGGCATCTGTCTTAGTGACAGCATTGATACCTCTGTAGTCCACACACAACCTCATCACTCTCTTACCATCTTGGGTATGAGGTTTAGGCACAAGGACTACTGTACTGGTCCAGGGGCTCTCTGAGGGCTCAATAACTCCCAACTCCAACATCTTTTGGACCTCTGTCCTGATACAGCCCCTGACTTGATCAGGTTACATGTAGATTTTAAGCTTCACTCGCAGACTGTCACCAGTGTCCACCTCGTGGGTGCACCCGTTTGTCTGACTTGGAGTCAGTGAAAACATATGTCTGTAGGACTGGAGAACTTGTCTGCAGTCTTGTTGCTGTTGATCAGTGAGGCTGCCTGCCAAGGCTACACCAGCAACTGACCCATCGTCAGAGTTCTGGGAAAGCAGCTCTGGGACAGGGTCACTCTCCTCCTCCTGTTCCTCATCTATAGCCATGAGTAGGCCCATGTCTGCCCTGTCAACATATGCCTTCAATCTGTTGACTTGAAGCACCCTGTGGGGGCTCCTGGGAGTTCCAAGGTCAACCAAGTAGGTTACCTCTCCCTTTTGCTCAACAATAGTGTGGGGTCCAGAACATTTGTCTTGGAGTGCTGCTGGGGCCACTGGCTCCAACACCCACACTTTCTGTCCTGGCTGGTAAACAGTCAGCACAGCCTTTTGGTCATGCCAGGCTTTTTGGAGTTCCTGGCTGGCTTCAAGGTTTTTGGATGCCTTTTTCATGTACTTGGCCATCCTGGAGCGGAGTCCAAGTACATAGTCCACAATGTCAAGCTTAGGCTTTTTGAGAGGTAACTCCCATCATTCCTTCACCAGACAAAGGGGTCCTCTTACAGGATGTCCAAACAGAAGTTCAAAAGGGCTGTAGCCAACCCCCTTCTGTGGGACCTCTATAAGCGCATAAAAGGCAGGGCAGAAGGATGTCCCATCTCGCCTAAGCTTTTCAGGTAAATCCTTGATCATGCCCTTTGAGGTCTTGTTGAATCTCTCCACCAGACCATTGCACTGTGGGTGATAGGGTGTGGTGAACTTATAGTTCACTCCACACTCCTTCCACATAGCAGTCAAATATCCAGACATAAAGTTTGCACCTCTGTCTGAGACAACCTCTTTCAGTAAACCCACTCTTGAGAAAACTCCTAGGAGGGCTCTTGCCACAACAGGTGCTGTTGTGGTCCTTGAGGTAATAGCTTCTGGGTATCTGGTGGCATGATCCACTACCACCAGAATAAACCTGTGCCCAGATGCTGTTTGGGGATCCATTGGCCAACAATGTCTATCCCAACTCTTTCAAAGGGAACCCCCACCACAGGTAGTGGTATTAGGGGGGCCTTTGTGGTGCCACCTGATTTGCCACTGGCTTGGCAGGTGACACAGGAGCGACAAAACTCCTTGGAATCTTCTGACATGTGAGGCCAGTGAAAGTGAGGGACAAGCCTGTCCCAAGTCCTGTTCTGGCCAAGATGTCCTGCAAGGGGAATATCATGGGCTAAGGTGAGAAGGAAGCCCCTGAATGCCAAAGGTATAACCAACCACCTGGAAGCACCATGCTTGGGGTCTCTAGCCTCTGAATAAAGGAGCCCTTCATCCCAATACACTCTAAGGGTAACTGTAGCATTCCTAGCAGCCTCAGCAGCAGCTTGCTGTCTGAGGGGTTCAAGAGATTGCCAGTCCAATTGCGCCTGCCTCAGGTCTGCCCTTGAAGGTCCCCCTGTACCAAGAACCTCAACTTGATCAGGCTCAAGCTCTTCTAGGACAGTTCCTTCTTGGGTCTCACAGTCAGCTTCCTTGGAAGACTGACCCTCAGCCTGAGGCAAAGGGGAAGGCACTGCCTTAACCCTACTGCTCTTTCCCTTGGTAGGCAACTGGTCCATAGTTTCAGGATTCAGAGCCTGTTCAGTTTTTAGGAGTGACTTATAGGTATATATGGGTCTATATATTAGGGTCGATATAGGCATACTATATCTAAGCAAGGAGTGATTACACCACCTTGCCCAAGCTGAGTGATCAACCTGTGGTGTAAGTTTGGATGGCCAGCCAGGGGTGGCATAATACATGCTGCAGCCCCTGGTAGGCATTGGATGCATCTATTCCCTGGGTACCCATGGTACTCTATACAGGGGCTCACAAAGGTGACCCAATACCCAATCAGGTATGTACCTAAAGTACATGGTTTCAATTTAGAGAGAGAACAGCTGGGCTGTGGGTCTGATTAGTAGGCCCTCAGCCACACTAAAGTTGAAAAACCAGAAAATCACAGCAATAAGTGGAGGTGACCATAGGAAGCAGACCCTACTCTCCTACACGATTAATACATGGAAGGAAAAGTAACCCCCTTATGCTCAGATTACTATCCATCTTATTGATCGCATCATGTCTTATTTGTCTAGCTTCTTTTTTAACATTTTTATTTATGTCTAGTATCACTCATTATCTTTTCTTTCCTCTTATTTTCCGGCTCGCTGTGAGGTATTAGGGCTATGGAGAGATATGTGTCATGTTGAACCATGTATACACGATTTTTTATTTTTAGTTTAGGAATGTATAAGCAGATCTGTTTAATACCTGTACGTTTAAACAGTCTAAATTCATGCTTATGGTTGCTTTTGATTCTGGTCATCATTGTATTGTATACTGATTTGCATATGTTTTTCACTTAATGTGCCCTCTGGGAGAAAATAAAAATATATTTAAAAAAAAAATAAGGAACTTATCAGATCTTTAATATCAGGTTCGCTACTGGGACATTCCCCTCGGCCGACAGGCCTCTGTCCTTCCAATTTAAAGGTTAACAACACAGCCAACTATCGTCCTATCGCTCGACTACCTCTGCCTGCTAAAATCTGTGAGAAGATAATGAACCCTAAACTGTTTAAATACATGTTCGACAATCAGCTCCTGGACTCCTCCTAGTACGGCTTCCGACAGCAGAGAAACCACCCTCGTCAAGGCAATGGAGGAAGCAAGGAAGGCAGTAGATGGCCGAGGTTCATCACTTATGAATGCCATCCGCACACACCACCAGCTGATCCACACCGTCAAAAGATCATCCTTCAGAGAACGACTGGACATCAACACCGCCAACAGCAAGGACCTCTTCAACATCGTGAAAGAGCTATCCAACCCCGACGCCAGCAACAACGACATCACGCCATCGCAAGACCTCTGCTACTCTCTCGCCACTTTTTTCCATTGCAAGATCGCCGACATACACGACAGCTTTGGCGCTCAAATCGCAGACCCTACCATCGAATCTACGCTGCCCACCACCACCCTAATTGCCTGGATGCTGGTCAGCACGGAAAACACCACCCACACGATGAACACCATCTACTCGGGCTCCCCAGCCGATCCCTGCCCACACCACATCTTCAACAAAGCCGACTCCATCATCACACCCCATCTCTGGGACATCATCAACAACTCCTTCATATCCGTCACCTTCCCGGAGAGCTGGAAGCATGCAGAGATCAGCGCCCTCCTGAAATAAAAACCCGCGACCCCACAGACCTCAAGAACTTCCGCCCCATCTCGCTCCTCCCCTTCCCCGCAAAAGTCATCGAGAAAACCGT
Organism: Lissotriton helveticus; assembly: GCF_964261635.1. Lineage (NCBI taxonomy): Eukaryota > Metazoa > Chordata > Amphibia > Caudata > Salamandridae > Lissotriton > Lissotriton helveticus. The sequence continues at coordinate 11,103,374 of NC_136059.1, forward strand.
CAACAATCAGCTGACAGCCTTCCTTGAGACTAACGGCTCCCTCGACCCATCGCAGTCCGGATTCTGAGCAAACCACAGCACCGAGACCGCCCTCATCGCAGCCACCGATGACATCAGGACCTTGCTTGACAACTGAGAAACCGCCACCCTCATCCTCCTTGACCTTTCGGCTGCTATCGACACGGTCTGCCACCGCACCCTGACAACCCGCCTCCACCACGCAAGGATCCAAGGAAAGGCCCTGGAATGGATCACCTCTTTCCTCTCTGACAGAACCCAAAGAGTCCGTCTCCTGCCCTTCCTTGCAGAAGCCACCAAGATCATCTGCCGCGTGCCTCAGGGCTCCTCGCTCAGCCCCACCCTCTTCAATGTTTACATGAGCCCCCTCGCAGCCATCGCACGCAGGCACAACCTCAACATCATCTCCTACGCCAACGATACCCAGCTGAACCTCTCCCTCACCAACGACCCCGCCACCGCCAAAGCCAGCTTCCAGGACGGAATGAAAGACGTCGCGGACTGGATGAGGCTCAGCCGTCTGAAACTGAACTCAGACAAGACGGAAGTCCTAATCCTCGGGCCATCCATCTCCGCCTGGGACGACTCCTGGTAGCCCCCTGTACTGGGTATGCCCCCAAAACCCACGGACCACACACGCAACCTGGGCTTCATCCTTGACTCCTCCCTCACGATGACCAGGCAAGTCAATGCCGTTACTTCCTCCTGCTTCAACACCCTCTGCATGCTCCGTAAGATCTTGCGCTGGATCCCCACTGAAACCAGGAGGACGGTCACCCAGGCCCTCGTCACCAGCCATCTGGACTACGGGAATGCCCTCTACGCTGGGACCACCGCCAAACTACAGAAAAGACTCCAGCGCATCCAGAACGCCTCAGCACGACACGTCCTGGACAACCCCAGACACAGACACAACTCCGCCCACCTGAGGGACCTGCACTGGCTCCCCGTCAGCAAAAGGATCACGTTCAGACTCCTCACCAACGCACACAAGGCTCTCCACGACTTGGGCCCTGGATACCTCAACAACCGCCTCACATTCTACACGCCGACCCGCCAGCTCCGCTCCGCCAGCCTCATCCTCACCACCGTCCCACGGATCCGCAGAACCACCACCGGTGGAAGATCCTACACCTACCTGGCAGCCAAGACATGGAACACCCTCCCTACCCACCTTCGACTTACCCAGGACCATCTCTCCTTCAGGAAGCACCTCAAGACCTGGCTTTTCAAGCAGTAGCGTCCCCCCTTCTCCCAGCGCCTTGAGACCCTCGCGGGTGAGTAGCGCGCTCTATAAATGTTTTGATTGATTGATTGATTGATGATTTTACTGGACTTATCTGCTGCCTTCGATACTGTTAATCATACCAGTCAGTCAGTCAATCACTTTTATTCGATTTTTAAAAAATCATAAAAAGACACAGGATACATTTCAAAGATTTCACACAAAAGAGTAAAACAATCACAAAGAATATTTACATAATATATGTACATAATAAGTCATAAATCATATCGTCAAAACGATGATTTGTAAAATAACATATGAATGAACAATACAGTCAAAAAAAGTTAAAAAGGTTTAAAAAGAGACAATTAAAACATTTTAAAACATCAATATTTCAGAGCATCAATATATCTATTGTCTATTATGGTTACACTTAGGAAATTTCGTTTATAATTAATCCATTATTACCTTTCCTGCACTTCTTTTTAATGCGTACTCCTGCTACTAAAAAGTTAGCAACATGGAAAGTGACGCGTGCATTGTGCAAAAGTTGCAGGAATAAGAGTGCAGGCCTAACTTGTAAGAAACGAGCCTCTCTAAGGATAGGAAAGAGATATTTCCTTCTGATTTTATCATAGTGATCACAGAACATAATAAAATGTAAATTATCCTGGGATGAAAAATTGTCGCAATCACAAGGTTTATTATTATCAGGAGTATCCCATCTGTAATATGTGCCCAATCATACCAATCTTATTACCTTTCTAAAGAAAATAGGAGTGAAGGGATCGTGCTTGAGCTCCTCTCCTTCTTTCTCAGTGACAGATCTCAAACAATAGTGTTAGGGAATTTCAACTCCCCACCCTATTCACTGCCCTGTGGAGTTCCGCAAGGGTCATCCCTTAGCCCCACGCTTTTTAATGTTTTTGTAGCAAAACTGGTCCGCTCATCAGAACTTTCAATGTGTGACCTTTTGCAAGAGATCCCCTGTTGATTCTTTGGGCCCTTGAACAGTTGGTGGTACTCCCAATAAGATGTCAACTAAGGGTGCTGATTCTGGTAATGGTGCCCCTTGCTTGTTTATAGGGGTGGGAGGAATTTGCGTAATCGCGTTATGCAAATCTCTGTGAAACGGAAAAAATCTCTGAAAACACGCAGAAATTCTGCAAACACGCAGAATTGCTCGGTCGCGATGTTTTTTACTGTTGGCAATCGCTGTTTGCATGCTCGGGGGGAATATCTCACAAACACGCATTTGAGAATGCTAATAAGCAAAAAATTTCGCGAAGTCACGGAACGCAGAATTTTGGGCAATTTTGCGTTCTCCAAGGAATGCAAAATTACCCAAATACTGCAAATTCCGCGAGCGCAACAGAATTTACCGTCCAGGCCTACTTGTTAACCACCTGTTTGGTGGTGTTCATCGCATTGACAGCAGGAGTTGTCCTAAGCCCCTCAAGCTCCCCTGCCTCTATGATAGGGTGTTGTGCATCACCTGTTTTGAATCATTGATCACTACCAGAGGCACACGTGTGTTGATCAATTCCATCGGCGTCGTCCCAAACCCATGACTGGTACCCACAGCCGTGGACTCATAACCAGAAAAGTGGACCCCAGATACTGCCAAGCGGGAGGGGCTAAGCTTTGCCTCTATGCCTTCCAGCCGAAGCAAGATAGGAGCTAACAGTGAGTTCAAGACAGATACCAGCCTAGGAAGAGGAATGTCTGATAATTGTTCATAGTCAATGGTGGCTAATGTGGCCGACGTCTTCTGTGGTGAAACTCGATGAGCTCTTTTCACTCCAAGCCTCATTCTTTTAGTTCGGGGAACATCCGAGACTATATCATCTTCTACTGTTATCTGGCCAGCATTATCATTAAGTACCTCTGCCGGTGATTGTGAGTCTAGTGAGTCTTGTGAGAAGTATGGCAGAGCCACAGGTTACGCCTTCGATCTCAGTGTTATCCGTTGCAACCAAGTCCTGCATAATCTTCCTGATTTCCAGAATGAGCCTACTCTCAGTCAGGGTTATTTCCTTCATATTAACATTATCCTCCCTAGTTAGAAAGGAGTCTATGGTGTTTATATTGTCGCCCACTGTCGCTCCAGTGGTTATTTTCTTCCTAACCATGATTGAGGGAATGCCCTCACGAAAAAGAAAAATGGTGGGTTGCAGGTAAGTACGGAAGATATACTACCACCACACAGAATCTCTTAGCTACTTAAGTCAACTAGTACCCTGCCCCAGCTGCAAGTTTGTACAAGTCCCCTTCCTCTTTCTTTCCGAAACAATGCAGTAATCAAAACAGTACCTTACCTTTTTGTGGAAAGGTAAGAGACCTGACCCAGCCCAGCCTCTGCCAGCCATGGACGGGCACAGATGGGCCCGCTCTAGGCCCAGTCTTCACCTAGGCACAGAAGATAGGATCCTCAGGCTTCTTAAAAACTTGCCCCGGGTGCGGACTTGTGGTGTTGTGGTGTTGACTCCTAAGGGCTGTTGTCCTGCCCCCAGCAGACCCATAACAAATCACTGGCTGTAGTAGGTACTGCTTGTTTTCTGCCAGAAGCCTGCACTGACCCACACAGACCCTGCAAGCGTCTTATTTGTACCAAGTTTTTGCACCATTAACCACAAGAAGAGTCTGTGTCCAGCACCATGATGATTCCAAGGCTGGTGCTCTATCGATGTAGGCCAATTGTGTTGCAGGAGGAGATCCACATCTGCGCCACCTTTTTGCAGATGAGAGGTCTATCTGATCTGCTCCTAACCAGTCAGCATACTGTGGGTTACATTTATCCCCACTGTGTCTGGGTCGCTCTCTTGGTCCTCTCTGGACCTTCATGGGGTTTTAGACCTCTTGTCGAAGGATGCGCTGGTAGGTACCTCAGGGTCCCATCCTGCGGCTGCTGAACTACCTGCATGGTCCCAGGTTCCAGGTCCCTCCTGGTTTGTTGTTCCCAAAGTCTCCCAGTGACTCGCATTGATCCAGGGCTCAGGGCAACCTCTCTCCCCACTCTTATTTCACCAGCCCGCTACATGTCATAACTCACCCCACGACCCAGTCACAGCAATCAGTGATTCATCCCTTGCGCTTCGGGGCACTCCACTGCATCTGTTGTGTCGGCAGCAGTACACGCATCTCATTGCACCTCCACTGGGCAGGCCTCATTGGCTATTTGGAGTAGTTCACATCTAGAGCTCCATAACTTTTTTTCATCATAGGGTATCTATGCCAATTTTGTGTCATTTTTCCCAATATCCTGAGGATTCTAAAAGTAGCCAGGGTTTGTGGATTCCCCTGGAACGGATTGGAAAATAGGCAAAATATTTCTACATTTTGAGTTTTTGTGGAAATATAGGAAATGTTTGACAAGATCAAATCAGCAGTGGGAGAAGAGTGAGGACACATGCAAGAGATGACATTAACCACGGAATAGAAGGCGCCATGGACATCTCTTGAAAGGGAATGCCGGCTCACCAAGAGAGCACTCAACGCATTATTCAAGGAGTCCATTGTGGCCTCCGTTTCATGATGGTATACCTGGATAGAGGAATTCATATCCTGTAGATGATTTATTCTTTTTGGAAGGGTTGTTGAGTACGATGTTCCTTAAATATGTCCTTTAACACTTCCACCGTATCAGCTAGGGACTCACCTATTCCATGAAGACAAAACTGGTTGTAGTCAGGCCCTACTGAGGGGAGAAACACCCCAGAACTTCATGCAGGCTGATTGCTGTAGCACCTCCCCAGCCCAGTTACATGCAAGTGATCACGCCACACACGGAGCTTGGTGTTACATGCCTTCATTCCTCAGCGTGTAACCGTTACCTGAACATTTTAAATCTTTAATTCTATCTCGCAGACACATGCACTTATTTCACTGTTCTACAGAGTCCTTCAAGAACCAAAAGGGTCCATTAATCTTTCACTCACAAGACACTATGGGGCATATGTACAAGCCCCAATCGCTACGGGAACATCACTTTTTGTGATGTTCCTGTGGCGATAGGGCTTTGCCTTATTTACAAGGCAACGTTAAGCTACTTAACGTGGCTTAAGGCTGCCTTGTAAATAAGACCCCCTTTCATGCTATGTAAAGGGCAATGGGTGTTGTGGTGGGCGTTCCACCGCAACACCCATTGATTATGACACTGCCTCCAATTTCCAATTCCCTCTTCCTGCACATAAACAATAATTTTTTTTAATGCAGTTTTAGAACTTGTGTGTGTGCTGCATTAAGCAGCACACATGGAAGTCACAAAACGGCAATTCAAGAGTGTTTCTGTGCAGGAAGGGGGACCTTCCTGTACATAAATAATCTTCCCCTCAACGCAGACACCCTCGCACTATGGTGCAATGGTGCCTGCATTGGCGCTAAGCTGCTAAACTTAGCACCAGCGCAAGGGGAAACGCAGGGCTGCACCATATTCTTGTAAATATGGTGCAGCCTTGCATTTCAGAAGTGGTGGAGCGTTTCATTAAACCAAGGAGGCTAACAACACGCTCTGCCACTTCCCTTGTACATATAGCCGTATATGTGCCCCTGCGTTAAATCCAAAGCACAATAATACACATATACATTACAACTCTTCAATAACATCATTTTGGTGCTCAAATCAATCACCCATACCTGGTCATCTGAGGCTGCGGAGATACCGGAGAAGTGTCCATGATTGGAACTGGTGATATTGGTATATTCGCTGGGCTCAGGGGCATAGCTTCAAGGGGGGTGTTTGGGGCGTTACACCCACCTATAAAAAATATTCTGTAGTTGTTGCAAAGTCATCCTGTGCCCTGGGCACCCCCCAACTTTTTGCTGAGTGGAACTGGTGCTAACTGACTCTGACCGACCGTGGGCTCTGTTTAAGCAGGCCTGGGCCAGTGCTGAGCTGAAAGGAACACAGAATACAGTTAAGACACCCAACATACACCAGGGTACACTATGGTATGGTGGGGTACCCCTGAAATTGGCATGACCTACCCCATAAGCCCCTAGTATATAATAGGGCAGGGGTTTGAAACTACCTAGAAGTCCCCAGTTTCCTGGGGCATGGTTTAGAGGCCAGCAGGTTTACTGCACTAGCATGTGTGCAGTGCTGAAGCCTGAGGTCAGTTTAAAAGCAGCCCTGGTTGCCAGAAGGACTGCTTTTTAACAGTAAATTGTGCCCAAACTCGACTTTGGTGGTTGGGGCTCTTAAAAATGGAAAACCTACAATGTTTTGGCATATTAAGGACCCCCTAGGTCTCCACTTGTTATTCCAGGGGTGGGGGGGGGGGAGGGTCAATTATCTATAAGGTACACTCTTATCAAATTAGTTTTTATATGCCTTGGTAAAGAGAAATTTCACATTTCACTCCCCACATTGTTTTAAAGTGCTGATCCAATTCGACTTTGATGCTAGGGGCACTGGGTAAGGAGGATCTGCAATAATTCCGCAGATTCAGAACCACTGAAGTCTCCCCTAGTTGCACTGGGGGCGGGGATCCTGTAGAGATGAGGGAATTACTTATAAAATATGTTTTTATAAGCCCTGGTGCTAGAAAACTGGCCCGTCATTTTTCCCATTGCAAACCCCATGGCCCATAGGTTAACATTGCAGGAAGGTATTAAATAATAACTCCTGATAGGAAGGACCTAGAGCCCCCATTCAAAGACTTATCAGAATAGCAGTGCTAAATCCATCAATATCATATTTTTTAATTTCTCCTAAAATGTACATACAAGAAGTTATAAGACTTTCTTGTTTGTAAGTCCTAATTCAGCCTTCCATTGGTCTGCCCTGATTGGCCAGAGATAAGTGGATTCGCCAGGCAACATTGAAGAGGTGGTAAAGGGTCCCTGGCCTTACCAACTGTTTTGGGACGGCAATGTGTTGTTTCATGGGAATGCCAGGCCAGGGAGGGGGTGGAGTCGTAAACCAGGCACATCAAAGGCAGAGGAGAGGCCTGAGTTTCAGTTACACTCTTGACCCAGAGTCAGGGCTAGGCTTAAGGAAGGTATGTGCAGAAGGTAGGGGAGAGGCCATGGAAATAAGCCATCCCACGGGGTGTGTTTAGCCAGCTCTTACCTTCTTGCTGGAGAATCAGCCACTACGGATTTGGAGGATTGGTGCACTATGGGTCAAAATAATGCCACACTCTACAGGATGTGATCATTACTAGGAGGAGTTGCCCTGCTCTCATTGGTCAGAAGTGACCTGGTGCTTGACCCAGAGAATTTTGAATAAGTATCTGAGAGGGGCAGAGCCCTCCAGATCTGCTGCTTGAAATTGAATGAAGCAAGAAGTGCCCTGCTGAACAGATTTTGCTGTGCAAGGAACTCTAAGGCCTGACCTATGAAGACTGCACCATCTGAAAGTACAGCCCTGTGGATTATCTTGCTGGAAAAGAACTAAAGAGTTGACTCCCTGAAAGCTAAAGGGTAAAAGAAGCTCAACTGGAACATCACCAACTAAATCTACCCCTTGGAAGCCCACCAGTGGATTTGTAATGGTTCAAGTGGATTGCGGAATTGAAGTTTCACACTTTCAAGGACCCTCTTGGAGATTCCAGAACCTTGATTGTGTGTTGGATACTTTGGGACCCGCAAGCAGAATTTCAGGAAGGAGTTCTAACTGGACCCACCTGCTGGAGAAGGTGCAACACATTTGGTGAGATTCGCCAGAACCATGTTTAAAGGTGTCCCTGTCAGAGGAAACAAAATGACTAAAAGGGGCAATGTTGGTTTCTAAGCACCAGAAAGTGACTAATCTTTAAAAGTTCATATCTCTGGTTCCCTACTGTGGATTTGTGTTTTTTTTGGTGTCATTTAAAAGATAAATATATATTACCTATATTTATAAATTGGTGTTGGATTTTTATTTTGTGTTGTGTCTAAATTATTTACTGAAATTGTGTTTTTAAATGCTTTACATACCTGTCTTTAAAGTTAAGCCTGTCTGCTGGCAGCCACGTTACCAAGGGTTGAGCAAAGGAATACTTTTTAAAGACCTATGCTGTGTCCCACCATGTGTTCGTGGCCGCATTGCCAGTGGCAGACCTACATTTGCACCTACCAATAACCCACTTTCCAAAATGAGTAAATAGCTGACTTAAGGTGCTTTCAATTGGATTTTACCCTAGGTTTTTACATGCACAAACATGCAAACACACACACAGGCACACACACTCCCTTATCTCTACCTTAAAACTTGGTTTGTTGGAAAACTATTGTTTTAAGTACCCCCAACAATCTGCACTGCTCTCTTTCCACTGCCTCGTAAGACCCTGTTGTGCCCTGCTATTCATATTGTATTTTATCAAGGTATGCCAGTGTGAATGTTGGCAATTCTGAAATTTACACCCCACCTCCCAATCTTACTGACCAAGTTACTCCCCTGATTCGGCTCTCTGGAGTATCAGAGGGACACGATTTCCTCCAGATATCTGGATTTGGTGAATGTCAAGGCTGGTGCTTGAAATGTGAACAATCTTGCGTAATTGACTTTCCAGGATGGTGGGTAATCACAATCTATCCTTTATTAGTCACAGCCCTCAGTGGGTCAGCATCAAAAGGAGCATTAGACTTGCATTTCCGTTTCTGCCTGGTGATAACTTGGTCCCCTGTTTTAAACACAGTGATCCGAGTACAGCGACGTCTGTCCGCATAAGTCTTCAGTTTGCGTTTGTGAGTTGAATCAGTAGTGCGAAGTTTATCAATGTCAATACTTCTCTCAGTAGTCCATTGTGGCACTTTTGGTGCCCATGGCTCTCCCAAATATTAAGGTGGCAGGGATTTCACCCGTTGTAGAATGGGGAATTGACAAGTTGTCACGAAGCGCAGACCGAAGAACTGATTTGAGTTCAAGCATTTCCAGCACAGCATGCTGAACGGTCTTCCTGAGGGTGCTCATACATCTCTCGACAACACCATTCCCCACGTGGCCAGAGAGGTATTCTTTTCTGATGCTTGATGTTTAAATGGTTGAGAAAATCTACACATTTTCGGCTATGATTGTCAAATTTCACAATCTAAGGAACACCCCATGTTGCAAAAATATTTTCTAATCTCTCAATGACTCTGTCATGAGTAGTTGACAACATATCTTCTTCAAGGGGAAAACTGGAATATTCATTAACAATAACCAGTAGATGATGTCCACTGTCAAGGGGTCCAAAGAAATCAATTTTCTCCTGTGCATGCTTTGGAAGATCAGACAAGATTAATGGATGTGGGGTTGCTTTGGATGACAAAGGGTTGCACAAATGATGTGCCCTTAACTCGTTTTCAACACTTTTATCAAGAGGAGGGAACCACAGTTGGTCCCTTGGACTGCTGAGCTAATTTAGTAACAACAACTCCATGATGTCCCTGTTAAGAGCTAGTGCACTAACGTGTTGTCTCAGGGTCTCTGGTATGGAAATTCTTGACCCTCATAAGATGATGCCTTCTGTGGTAACGGAAAGTTCTCCTTGCACGTTTTAAAATTTCTTGTATTTAAGGCCATCATGAAAAAGTTTTCGCGAAGATTGATGAGTAATAATGTCTTTATTAGCGTATCTCTGTCAATGCTCGTGGCAGCAATCATTTGTTGCACTGATATGGAAGCAGGGGTACAGGATTCCATGATGAAGTTAACCTAAGCTTCAGCTGTCATGGCTGTGTGTTTTTTTGCCAGCCATGCCTTGACTCCAGCGCTGCCTCTCACCGGTTCAACCCTGAGCTTCTCTTAAGCTAAGCTACCTGCCGAGCACTGCATTGAGAAAGTACAACTTCCGCACCACAGATCTGCAGCCAGAGTTTGGTTTTTTAAAGTAAATCAGCTTCCAGGAGATGGGAGGCACAGGAGAACAGTGAGGTGGGGGCAGGATGTGTTGCTGAGAGTCAAGTCAAGTCAAAATTTGTATAGCGCACTACTCACCCAGAGGGTCTCAAGGCGCTTGGGGGAGTTTTTTTTTGTTATTTATCAAACAGCCAGGTTTTGAGTTGTTTTCTGAAGGAGAGGTGGTTCTGTGTAAGTCGGAGGTGGGTGGGGAGAGAATTCCAGGTTTTGGCCGCTAAGTAGGAGAATGATCTTCATCCCATGGTGGCTCTTCGGATTCGTAGAATCGTGGCGAGGGCTTGATTGGACGATCGTAGTTGGCGGGTGGGGTTATAAAAGGTCAGGCGCGTGTTGAGGTAACTGGGTCCTAGGTCGTAGAGGGCCTTGTGTGCGTGGGTGAGGAGACGGAACTTGATTCTCTTGTTGATGTGGAGCCAGTGAAGGTCTCTCAGGTGACCGGAGATGTGATTGTGGCGGGGTATGTCTAGGATGAGTCGGGCGGAGGCGTTCTGAATGCGTTGGAGTTTTTTCTGCAGTTTGGCTGTGGTTCCGGCGTATAGGGTGTTTCCGTAGTCCAGTCAGCTTGTGACAAGTGCTTGGGTGACCGTCTTTCTTGTTTCGGTGGGGATCCATCGGAAGATCTTTCGGAGCGTGCGTAAAATGTTGAATCATGATGACGAGACGGCGTTGACTTGTCTGGTCATTGGGAGGGAGGAGTCTAGGATGAATCCCAGGTTGCGTGATGGTCCGTTGGTTTGGGCGCGCTGCCAAGGGCCGGTGGCCACCATGAGTCGTCCCATGCAGAGGGGGATGATCCTAGGATGAGTACTTCCGTCTTGTCTGAATTCAGTTTTAGGCGGCAATTCTTCATCCACTCGGCTACGTTTTTCATCCCTTCGTGTAGGTTGGTTTTGGCGGTGTTTGGGTCTTTTGTGAGAGAGAGGATCAGCTGTGTGTCGTCAGCGTAGAAGGTTGTGCTGGCGTGCGATGGAAGCGAGGGGGCTCATGTAGACGTTGAAGAGGGTGGGGCTCAAGGATGATCCTTGTGGTACTACACAGATGACTTCGGTGGCCTCTGATCTGAAGGGGTGAGGCGGACTCTCTACGTTCTTCCGGCGAGGAACGAGATGATCCAGTCCAATGCTTTTTCTTGTATTCTGACGTTTCTGAGGCGTTGTATAAGGGTGCTATGGCAGACCGTGTCAAATGCTGCAGAGAGGTCCAGGAGGATGGGGGCAGCTGTTTCCCCGTTGTCGAGTAGTGTTCGGAGGTCGTCTGTGGCTGCGATGAGGGCGGTTTTGGTGAAGTGTTTGGCTCAGAAGCCGGATTGTGAGGGGTCGAGGGAGCCTTTAGACTCGAGGAAGGCGGCGAGCTGGTTGTTGACAGTCTTCTCTATGACTTTGGCAGGGAATGGGAGGAGCGAGATGGGGCGGTAGTTCTTAAGTTCGGTGGGGTCTGCTGTGGGTTTCTTCAGGAGGGCATTGAGTTCGGCATGTTTCCAGCTTTCCGGGAAGGTAGCATTGTGGAGGGAGTAGTTGATGATATCTCGGAGTTGGGGTGCAATGATGGAGTCGGCCTTGTTGTAGATGTGGTGGGAGCATGGATTGGTTGGTGCTCCGGAGTGGATGAAGTTCATCAAGCGGATGGTGTCTTCGGTGCTGATTGGGGTCCAGGCGCAGAGGGTGATGGTGGGGGTCTTCAGTTCGGTGGTGAGGGGAGTGAGTTGTTCGCCGAAGCTGTTAGGTATGTCAGCGATCTTGCTGTGGAAGAACGAGGCTAGAGAGTCGCAGAGGTCTTGAGAGGGAGTGATGTCGTTGGTGCCGGCGCAGGGTTGGTTAGCTCTTTGATAATGCTGTAGAGTTCCTTGCTGTTGTGGGCGTTGTTGTCGAGTCGATCCTTGAATGCTGATTTCTTGGTGGATCGGATCAGCTGGTGGTGTTAGCGGGTGGCGTCCTTTAGGGCGGTCATGTTGTCTGTGGTAGGGTTTTTTCGCCAGGCTTTCTCGAGGGTGCGGCTTTTTTGGGGGGAGTTTTTGAGGTCTTCATTGAACCAGGTGGCTGTTTTGCTTCCTGGCTTGTTGTGGTGGTTTTTCAAGGGTGCTAATCCGTCAGCGCAGCGGGTGAGCCATTGTGCGAGATTGATGGCTGCATGGTTTGGGTCCGATACTCTGGCGGGAAGGTTTTGGTTTAGCGATGTGCTGAGCTGGTCGGTGGTAATTTTGTTCCAGTTTCTGCGGGGGACTTGTTGTGGGTGGTGGTGTGTCGTGGTTTTTCTGAAGTTAAAGTGGATGCAGCTGTGGCCCGTCCAGTGGAGTCCTGTGGCGTGATTGAAGGAGATGTGCTTGCTGGAGGAGAAGATTGCGTTGAGCGTGTGTCCGGCGTAGTGGGTGGAGGTGTTTACCAGTTGTTTGAATCCGAGATTGGAGAGGTTGTCCAGAAGGGTGGTGGTGTTGTTATCGTTGTTCTTTTCCAGGTAGAAGTTGAGGTCCCCAAGGAGAATGTAGTCCTCGGAGGGGAGGGCGTGTGGGCTGATAAAGTCAGTGATGTATTCGCATAATTGTGTGCGGGGTCCTGGGGGTCTGTAGACGAGGGTGCCTCTGAGTGTTGTCTTGGGGTCGGTGTGAATCTGGAAGTGAAGATGTTCGCCGGCTGTGAGAGTGTCGTCGGCGCTGGTCGTGATGCGGATGGAGTTCTTGTGGACGATGGCGATGCCTCCTTCTGTTTGGTTGATGAGGTCACTTCGGATTATCTTGTAACCGTCCGGGATGGCTATGGCGATGTCCGGCGCTGATGAGGCGTTCATCCAGGTTTCTGTAAGAAAGGCGACGCCCGGCGATGTGGTATCGAGTAGGTTCCATAGTTCAATGGCGTGTCTGTGGACCGAGCGGGTGTTGAGCAGGATGCATTTCAGGTGGTTGTTGTTTGGGCCCTGTTTGGTGTTTGTGGTTGCAGTGTAGGTCCTGATGCAGCAGAACTTGCTGGATTGGCAGGTGAAGGGTCCATGGGCGCGTCCTGGGGCGGCTTGGTGGCAGTCGGGGAGTCGGCCGGTGTTGAGTGCAGTGAGGGTTGCGGCGTCGTAAGTTAGGTGGGTGGAGTGGTTATTGCGGGGGCCAGGGGGTCTGGCGCTGGGCGCAGTCCAGGCGCGGACAGGCGCAGACGGGCTTACTTTTGGCGCGCCCGGTGCGCATGACCGCTGCGCGTTTGTCACTTTGCCATAAGTGGAGCGTGGAGGGGGGCGGAGCGAGGTAGGAGCAGCTGGGAGGCGTTAGCGGGGTGGGTAGGAGCGGTAATGCAGGAGGGGACGGGGGTTGGGTTGAGCAGCAGAAGGGAGCGGGGTGGAGGGGCACAACAAATGGTATCTGAGGATGAAAGCAAAACTGACTAGAGAGTCACAGCTGGTAGCGGTGGCGGCAGCAAATAGGGGGCACGACTAAATTAAAGCAGAGCACACGAACACAGGCACAACAGTGACAATTGGCGCAAAACTGAAAATAAATGAAATGAATTAATTTAAAATAAATTAGTGCACAAGACCGGATCCTTGGCGGCAATTATCAGGGGCACAGCAGCTCAGGGGCACACTGGGGACACAGCGTCACAGCAACTCAGGGGCACACCGGAGACACAGCGGCAGGGGTCAGGCATGAGGCGGGTGGAGCGACCGGCTCTGACCAGGTCAGGTCGAGTCACAAGGGTGATACGACAAGGGTGGGAGCTCCAAGAGGATAGAGAAAGTGATTTTAAGGAGCCAGGTGCATGACTTCTAATATTATTAATATAAAATTCATATATTGGTAAAATTAGTAAGGGAAAAATGTATTTACTTGGCCCGTTTTCAACTGCACTTTTTGTAGCCATCCAATTCATTTTGTTTTTTGGTATGGCTTTTTTTCAAAAGAGGTTCTATGTGTTGTAGGTACAATGTTCACCCTGTGCTGTGGCTCTGCTGAAGCCTGCAGCACTGAGATACTGATGTTTTACTATTTGACCTCATGGGTCATGGACAGTAGTTTACTTGTAAAAAGTGGCAAATGTATCTGTATTAGGCAGACCGATTTCTGATCTGGGACAGAAAGCAACAGAATCTCAGAAAGTTGTTGATACTTTAGAAATGGCTGTTTTGTTAATTTTAACTTAGGAAAGGTTTCTTGAGAGAAAATGCCTTTTTTATTTACTGTGTATGTTGTTGTGGAATGCATTCGTGGTATGAGGTTTATCATTGTATATTAAGACCATTTCCTTCTTAATCTTGCTCTGCCTGTGGATAGCTTACAGTAGAGCTGCAGCAATAACACGGCCTGTGTTGTCCTGCAATTTAGAAGCATTCCTGGCCTGTGGCTCAGCGATAGATTGGAGATGATCTTGACAGCACTGGGAAGGAATGCAGGAATTCTAATTCAGCAAAGCTGTTTCCTTAACCAGGTGCTTAACTATGGGAAGGGCAACTGGTACCATGCGATTGTGCGGTTGCAGTGATTTTGCGATAATTACAGATTTACCACAGTTGCCACATTATCATCTGCCGCCTACGGTGAAGATTTTAGCAGAAAAAAATTGTTTCTAGCTCAAATAGTTCAAAGGTTACAAAAGATGCAGCAACATCTATTACAGTGCAATGAAAGGCCCTTTGCAAAGCTGGACTTGTCACCTTTTTTTCATCTTTATTCCTAATGGTTATATTGCGTTTAGGCCCCTGATGGAATGTTTGTGAGTACCCGCGGGTCTAAGCGGAGCCCTCACCCACCATGGTGCAAGACAGTCACGGGGGTATTAGGTTGAAATATGGGGAGTGGGGAGGTTAAGGATTTCATATTTTGGTGCATAATTTGTAGCATATGACCTCCTACAATTATAGCTCATGAGAAGTGTGTGTTTGTTCAGCTGGAGTCAAGTGTCAACTGTTTATTTGCTAAATTTTTCATTATTTCTCAGAAAGAAATCTCTTTTTTGTGTATTTGCCTGATCATGTGGTTCCTGTGGTGAATACAATTTCTAGATGTGACAATATTGGAGTCATTAAAATTGTATTTGAGGTTCATGTTTGTAAGAGAGGTATTTGCAAAGCAGTATCTTCAAAAAGTTAAATGCTGGAAGTGAGTTGTGGCTTCATGTATTAACTTCCTCCTTTTTAGCTACGTGTTACCTCCTTACGTGTTCTACTTTCAGCTTTGTATTATAGCGGTAAGAAGATGACCCAGGGTCTGTGTGTGGTAGACACCCTGGTGGGGACAGGAACACGTCCACAAGTTTACCCACCCATGTCCTAACTGTCACTAAATAACCCCTCCGCATCCAGGTCACGAATCAACAGCAATATCAATGCAATGTACCGGTCACATCACCGCAGCAGTGAAGACGCAGGAATGCATGCACACAATGTAGAACGCAGGGCCAGTGCCAGGCATGGGCAGTCCACAAAGATCATACGACCACCCCTCCACCTACCACACACTAGGCCACCCACACCCACTAAGGGACATGCTATGTGTCCCTCCTGTGCACCCCATGCACAATAACCATCCAGGTGAACCCATACCCTGCACCAAACAACCAGGGAGAGAGGCACAGCAGGTGGTGCTGCAGAGAAACACACAGCACATAAACTCAGGGCAAGGGCAACCCTCACACCACACCCACACTACACTCATGTCAAGCAAATTGAGTCCAATCAAAAAATTAACACTCACAATGGATAGGATCAATCACTCAACTATACACACCCACACTGACACATAGCCACATACACGGACCAGATGTCAACAGTACTGGAGGACGAGAAATGGGAAAGCTAAAGTGAGGAGGACATAAATGGAAGTCCAAGGAGCTAGCCACAAAGCATGTGTACATCACATGCAAGAGAAAGAACATATAACAACACCCTTAGCCCATCAAATCACACATGGCTGGCACATTAAGTGAAATGAAACCACAGTCCCCTCTGTGCAACAACTCAGGGAGACAGCAAGACAACCCATGCATAGGCACAGGGATGAATGGAAGTCACAGAAGTCAAACAGTGATCAGACACACATCTGTATCCAACAACTTTACAGGTGTATGTCAGCAGCACAACACACAGGGCCTATTGTCACTCCATGACTATGAAACACAAATTGGATCCTTCACACATACCCCCTCCAACCTCACACCTGCAGCACTCAACACCAGTGTCAAACACACAGAATGGTGCCACAAAATGTCAAGTGAATACACTGACAAACAATCACACTCCCTGGGGGGGCATCCACAAACATCACACACACACTCAGGAATGCCTGAACCAATGCTGGCACACAAACAACAGCCAAACACAAAACTCACTAACAACATACACAGAAGTACAACAAGCCCAGACCTGTGCAGTTAAACTGTGGAAAGGCAATATGAGCCCAGACAGAACAGAGTACACAACATCATCACTTAGGAACAATGCACAGACAACATACCCCAACACAAACAAGAAGTGCATCATCTCAAAACAATCATGAAGACAAACTGGGATCAGTGGGCCAATTATAAAACACAGACAGACATACCATACCACCCATCAAGTCAACATGGTGTCATAGTGTACCACATGCTTGCACATGCATAATCCTGACAAGTTACAGGTCAAATATAAGAGGAGAAATCCCCAAGGATGCACTCAAAAGAAACCCAGGAACAGGAATAGCCCTAAGTGCATGTGCAGACACGCAATTAATGTACACTACACTTGCAACACACATCTTATTGAATCATAATGCACAAACTAATCACACACGATGACATGCAAATAGAACATAACACACAGAGCATCTGTCAGCTGAAAGAAACAACATAGACCAAGCGCTGCACACATCCACATCAAACACACAACAGATGCACATGCCAATCCATCATATTGCAAACACAGCAGGACATCAGGGGGTGCACACAAGGCAAGTTTAAGGCAACATGTACTCACAGCACTGCATGCACGACAAGCAGTGTGTGCACACCAAGCAGACGGACTCCACACAGATATGAGTGCCACACCATGAACCTCCACAACACAAATCACCACAGCACATAGACAACATCACACTCAGGAAGGGAAGAATTACCTCAGCAAACACACATACGCACACCCATCACCCACAGATGGACATGTCTGGGCAACATGACCAGAGGTCTGTGCAGCACAAACAGTTGAACTGCATATGAGCAACATGACGGCAAAACAGTACAGGAAAATCACATATAACCAATTGGGAAACTGCCACATTGGTCCTGTGCACAGATCGGCACACACACTGGCAACCGAGCAGACAGCTGACATGAGAGTGAAGTGTTGTGTACGTCAGTAGTGGACATGTCTGTAGTGCCCCATACACAAATAGATGGAGTGCTCACTCACAAAGGGTAGGCATCACAAACACAGATAGGGGATGTCATGACTCCACATCCCTCATGCCATAATGGAGCTATAAATGCCTAAAGTGACAGCAATGCATGAGAAAACAAACACACTCAAAATGTCAGTGTGGCTGAGCAGGTCTACACAGTGAGCACAAACAGTAACAAGACACATGGCTTATCAACAAAACACAACACTGACTTGCCAGTCACACACTCAACAACAAGTAGGTGTTGCCCAGAAGTGCAAGAACACACCAACACACCGCACAGTGCACAACCTACAACTCCCACATGTGCACACAATCACAAGGCTGACAAATCCAAATAACAGCATTCAAATCCAGGTTGACACATGTGTGCAGTTGGCATCATAGGGGCACACACACATCAACACTACTGACAAAGTCACCCCCTTCACACTGCACACGTCATGAACACACAAGTGGACACTTTGAAATCTACTCATGTGACTGTGATGACTGGCCATCACAATAGGACCATACACCATCACTGCTGGTCACACATTAAGAAAGATCACACAGGCTTCCTGCTATTCAAATTGGTGTGTGGCATTGCCAGAAACTGTTAATTTAGATTGTAGAATTACTGCTTTTTTTATAAAAAAAACTTTAAAATTGCACTTACTTGGGTCGGATGTATGACGTTACAACGCATACTTTTACAACGCATGCCTTTACAACGCATTTTTAACAACGCAACAACCATTACAACGCATTCCATTACAACGCATGCATTTACAACGAATTTCCTAAAACTACTATTACAACGCATTCCATTACAATGCATACTACCTTTACAACACATACAATTAGAACGCATACCATTACAACACATGTATGGTAAGTATTGGATAGTGCAGGGGTAAAAATTACTATTCTAACTCCAGGGGGTGCAACAGTAGGGTAAGTGTTGGATAGTGTAGGGGTAAAAATTACTATTCTAACTCCAGGGGGTGCAACAGTAGGGTAAGTGTTGGATGGTGTAAGGGTACTATGCGTTGTTATGGTATGCGTTGTAATGGTATACATTGTAATGACTGCATTGTAATGACATGCGTTGTGATGGTATGAGTTGTAATGGTATGCGTTGTAATGACTCTGTTGTAATGACATGCGTTGTAATGGATCTTGCGTTGTAAAAGTTTTGTTGTAATGGTAGTGCGTTGTAAAAGTTGCGTTGTAAAGGTTGTTTCCCACTTGAGTTACACGCCTAAACTGCTGTTTTCTGGTTCCTCTTATGCCCCTAGAGACTCCCCCGGTAGCAGCCAATCATGCTGCGAGAGGGCGGTGCTGAGGGCGGGGAATCGGAGATAAAAGCAGCTCGCAGGTGCAGGAGTCACGCACTAGGCTTCCTACTATTAGAATAGTAGTGAGGCATTGCCAGAAACTGTTATTTTAGATTGTAGAATTACTGCTTTTAAAAAAAAAACTTTAAAATTGCACTTACTTGAGTCACACACCTAAACAGCTGTTTTCGGGTTCCTTGTATGCCCATAGAGACTCCCCCCTGTAGCAGCCAATCATGCTTCCAGAGTGCGGACCCGAGGGCGGGATATCGGAGCTAAAAGCAGCTTGCAGCGTGGGAGTCGCGCACAAGGCTTCCTGCTATTAGAATTGTTGTGTGGCATTGCCAGAAACTGGTATTTTAGACTGTAGAATTACTGCTTTATTTTTTAAAAAAGGTTAAAATTGCACTTCGTTGAGTCACATGCCTAAACTGTTGTTTTCGGGTTCCTCGTATGCCCCTAGAGACTCCTGCGGTAGCAGCCAATCGCGCAGCGAGAAGGCGGAGCTGAGGGCGGGGAATCAGAGCTAAATGCGCCACACAGCGCGCCAGTGCAGAAAGCGTGCCGGCGGTGCACCAAAGGCAAGTCCGTCTGCGTCTGTCCATGCCTGGCCGTGTCCAGTGGCCAGTTATTATGCCCCTTTTTCCATTTACTCCTCTGAAACACTATAAAGTATGCATTCTATCCATCTGTGCCCCACTGGTGAGACTCTGTCTCTTCTCTCTGAACATGAAATTCTCACAAAACGGACTATCTTTCTTGAAATACAGACTTCCATATCCCCTGAGTTCAGCCTACAGAATCAGGCTAATACAGGTGTTACGCCCTTAACTGTTTACTATCTTACACTTGTCCCCTTGTCAAACACCAGCTGGACATATATTCTCTTCTACTTGGAATAAACCTAGCATTCTCTTGTTGACCGAGACATGGCTCACTGATGATTCTGCCCCTGATATGCTGGTGGATATTCCTAGTAATTATTATATTGTCCATGTAAATCGCCCGTCTGATAAACTAGGGGGGTGTGTAGCAGCTATCATTCATACCGACTATAGGTTTTGCACTTTGCCGAGCCTCTC
This sequence comes from Lissotriton helveticus, assembly GCF_964261635.1. Classification (NCBI taxonomy): domain Eukaryota; kingdom Metazoa; phylum Chordata; class Amphibia; order Caudata; family Salamandridae; genus Lissotriton; species Lissotriton helveticus. Next base: position 11,123,190 of record NC_136059.1, read on the forward strand.
TCTTAAGGATACTGAGAACATTGTAATGAAGCTTGAATCTCTTCTTGACTCTTTTGTCTGTTTGTTAATCTATAGGCCTCCCCACCAGATGCCCTCTTTTCCTCTGCCACTCAGTGAACAGACGGCAAAACTTGCAATTGATCACACCAAGGTCCTTCTCGTATGAGATTTTAATTAATGGTACAAAGACTCTCATGAAGGGCCACATTCGGCTGAAATGAATGACCTTCTTACAAACTTAAACTTCACTCAACAGGTCTTGTCCTCTACCCACCAGAAAGGTCACATTTTGGACCAAGTCTGGACAAGTGGTCTGACCGCTTCTACTCCCACCATTGTACCATGTATCTGGTCTGATCCCCATCTGCTGAAATTTAAACTGAGATTCCCATCCAGTGAGACATCTAGCACGACTAACGGTGGCCTTGCTAGGAAATGGAACACTGCAAATAAAGAAGACTTTCTCCGCACACTATCTGACACCGTCCCGCTCTGTGGAACAGATATTGATGCTACAGAAGCGAATGTCTCTGAATGGCTATCGAATGCTAGCGATAAACATGCCCCCCTTAAAAGGTTGAAATCGGCCCGTGGTACTGACGCGCTGAGATGGTTTTCCTCTGAACTTAAAAATCAGAAACTGGCGCTACGCCAACTGGAGGGACAGTGGCGATTAAAGTAGTGCCCTGATAAAAAATTCATCCAAAGAAATATTTAACATAGTCAATGAACTTTCTAATCCAGAGAGAATTTTATTGAAGGCTTTGCCCTCTCAAACACTGTGTAAACTCCCTTAATGATTATTTCATTGATAAAATCATTGCTATCAAAGCCAATATTCCCAAGCATCCACTTAATCCGAGCTATTCTACCCTGCCCCAAAATAACAGTATTTTAAGGCACTTCTGTAGCGGGAATTCTATTCTCCTACAGAACTGTGCATAGAGATTTGATACCTCAGTGAATTAGGGTGACCCAAAACTCACCTCAGTACCCAAAACCCCTTACCGAGCTAGCTACAGTGTCTCATTGGTCATAACAAACTCCCAATGTTTAGACAAACCAGAACATGAACTTACGATACCTCAGGTTACGTGGAACACATGAACACTCTTTCGTTATACAATCATTTCAAACCAGAACGTGGAGTAAATGAGGACACGTGCACTTTTGAAATATTTATTTACTTATGCCGTTTTCTCAAACGCAGTATCTTAGATAATACAAGGACACATATTGTCAGAAGCAAAGTTATCAGCATAGTTACTAGTCTATAGAAAGCAAAAGGTGATAGAATGCTAAGATGCTATAATGAAGAAGCGTTAACAACACCTAATTCTCATCCTCCCTAACTAGCATATTATTAATATCTAAGAAGGTCTCTTTGGGTTATAGCAGGGTGGGCCCATACCTCAAGATCCTAGTATGAAGAGATCACATCAGCATCCACCAGCTCTCTGCATGCGAACCGCATCAAGTGTGTATGTGTGCCCTAAGCAAAGTAATATAAAACGCGCCTAAAGCCAGAATTTGGCAGGAGCTGCACTTATGTTATGTCTATGAAGGTGCGGAGATCAGACCTCACAACAATGCTGTGTCGAGTTATCCTCGAAGTTTCAGCACTCTCTGTGCAGACATAGTTTACTAAGCAAAGCTGATATCAGAGCAATAACATATTATTCTCATATAAATCACAACGCTCTTGTAGGTTGAAAGCTAAATCAACAATTAAGTGTTGTGTGCAGAAGCAGCAGAAGGAAAAATGGCGTTTAAACATTTAATAAGCTCATGCTAACTTAACACAGTATATAAATAAGCAGTAACTATATGACACCCCCCCATGATCCGAGCATGGATAAGATAAGATAAGGGCATCTTCTTGAAAGCAGAGTTCAAGAACGATGAGCAACGTTATAATTTAAAAATTTGATGGAAAAAAATTCCATGAACCAATTCCCAAAAAATCCAAAATGTCAATACTGTGTTCACTTGTACTCAAGTCAATAGGTCCGGGAGGCGAAAAAATCAAAGAAAAACGTGTCATGATCAGAAACCTAGAAAGTTTTTAGGGCAAGACCGAATATGCAAAATATGCAGCAACAACCTCCAACATAAAGTCATCGTCTTCATCCGAAAACAGTTCAGCCATCCTATTTAGTAGTGGGAAAGAACATATGTGCTCTTCTAATACCGGAGCCTCTATTACCATCAGAGGACAACTCGGTGGGTTCTCAAGAAAGCTCTGTGCCAAGAAATCTTGCGCTGCTGCGAGTATGTTCCAATGACCCATTAGTCCATGCATCGCTGCCAAGGCCATAATCCTTTCGCCAGAACAAACCAACTCGTAAGTAACGACGGGACGCATCAGCTGATTAAAATCGACGTCAGGAGAAACCATCTTACAGAGATACAAATCAATGGCCCAGTCAAAATCGCAGCTGAGGCAATGAAACACAGGCTGGACACATGTAAAATAGGAAAATCGAAACGATAATCCATAAGCCGTGCTTAAAGTCGCAAGCGGCAGAGTGCCATAGTATTCAAGCGTCCTGTTGCGAAACAGTACCAGGAGGGGCTGCGCGGCTTCTTGCACAGGAAGGGCATCCATTTTTAATGAAAGAAAAGATCACCAGAACGCCTGCCGCCAGTGCCAGTAAAACCGGGAATCCACCAAACAGACTTGAAAAAATAGAATGGAAAAAAGCAGGAATGACCCCAAATATCTCAAATGAAGTCACGAGACCGCTGCTAACTATTTAAAAAAAATGCACCAGCCCAGTTGTGGAGGACGCGTTAAAGATTGAATGAACCAGTTCGCTGAAATGCAACGGTAAATCAGTATTTAAAAGGGCCTGAACTTCTGTGCGGGTGTTAGCTATGTGAAGCACAAATGTTTCTCGAGCCGAACTCAAGGCCACTTCTTTTTGGAACAAAAGAGCTCTTATTCTACTCATGCCATTGAACTCCGCTTTCATGGTTGGGATGCGCGGCCAGATGGAAACATCCCCTTTCCCATGCGGGGGTGGGTAAAGTACATTTTTGCAACACACCACACGCTCTGATACGGTTACCACATAAGCAACACCTTTAATTAATCCACAACAATCTTCGTTATTTAAAAGTAAATAACTACCCTTTGCCAGTAAAGTAAAAGTGGGAATGATTGCTGGAACTGGTGTGCCTTTCAAAACACAGGCTAAATTTGGCTGGTCCTGATTACAAGAACCGTGCAATTGAATGTGTCTACATATTAAGTAGTGATCTGGTGTCTCTGTACACTCCTCCCCATTCAGATAAACTTCTTGTCCGTCTTTTAAACATCTATAAGAAAATGGGAGGGACCAGACTTCATGTAGAAAAGCATTACCTAAAGGCTCATAGTGACCTATAGCAACATATCGCATACAATTTCTAAACTTATACAAAGCAAATGGTAATGTTATCAAACCATGGATAAGCCACGTTGCAGCATTGGCTTCTGCCACAGAAAAAGGTAAAGATTCTAACCTCTCAATATGTAACATGGAAAAAGATGCATCACGCATGGAAAGCAAACGCTGCTTATCAGTCAAATTAAAGGGGGCAAAGAGCGAGGAGACATTCATGTAGGTCCATGGCACCTTTCCAGATTTCAACGTCTGCAGGGTCCACGCAAACTGCATGATAGAAGGCAACTGATTTTGACCATGGTACAACACAGATACTTCATCCTGCACTATATCCACTACAGAGGACACAATATTATCTAACGTATAAATGCGGGAAGAAAGCATGTTAATACTATTATCTACCACAGCAAGCACTTTTTCTAGATTTGCTTGATCAATAGCCCTAAGGCGTGTTGCCGCTTCAATCTGCGATGTTTTCCAGATTTCATTGTAAATAGCTTATACCCATCTTTTTGATCTACCACTAGCCGGGCCTTTTATGAAATCATTTAAATCTACATCTTCATTCAGCTTGGATAGATGCAGTTTAACCGCAGTCAAGGTAGAATGTTTTAGCCAATTTTGACATAATTTGCCTACTGAGTAAGTCGTGACAGAATGTTCAGTTTCAAAACGTGGATCAGGTCTTACCTGAGTAAAGCCAGCAGATAAACCCAAAAAACGGAGCTGGCATGAATCACCACTTCTGTGCCACATTAACCATCCCTCTGGATCCATACTGGATATGTTAAAGGATGAATTTAACAAAAGGGTTTGCAAGTGTCTAATGGAAAACTGAGTAAAATTACTCCAGCCAGAATATTCTTCTAATTCAGGGATGGTAGGATTATTTAATTTTTTAGAAGTAGCCAATCCAAAGAAGGTTGTTCGTGAAATAGAGGAATTAAAAAACAACACATGATTCGGGATTAGACAAGCTCGGTGCAAAGCCTCAGTGCCTTGTACCTGCCAGTATTTTGATCCCCAAATAGATTTAAGGTCAATAGTTTCCTTCCACAATTCGTAGCTGCCAACAGCCAGCTGATCAAGAAAGGACTTTGAGTACAGTAATTTGGTAGCGGTAAGTCTAACCTTGGACATTGGCTTCTGCGCCATTTTAAAATAAAAGGACTCGGTATTAGACTGATTGAAGTCAGTAAAATAAGTGTACTTTTTCAAAAAGGTACTTGAACTGCCCTGTTTAGGAGCTGGGCAATGCTCCCATTGAGTATAATTTACAGTATTCCTTCTGGAAGTTGTTTTATGTAAGAAGTGATTGCCAAAATGTTGAAAGCAAAACAAATCACCATAATTAGCAGATTCTAAATACAAATCTTCAGCATCAAAGGCAGCATAGTATTTCAAATCAGAAAACAAAGTCTCTACGGCCTGAACATCAAAATCATCAGAACAAATGTTTTGTTTCACCTCATCCCCCATGTTAACTCTAAGCACATTAGGGACATTAACAACCTCTGTAGGGCCATGAATTTGAAATCTAATGGCATCCCACACAATTCCATCCAGGACAGGCCAAGCAGTGATGTTAACAAATGTCAAGTCTCTCTTCAGTCTGTGTGCAGAATGCGACGAGGAAAGAGGGGCCAAAGTTCCATTGAGATGCCGAATGCATGTTCTTTCCTCGACATAGTGTCCATTGACAATTCGAAAAAAATAAAACACAAAACCTATTGACATAAAAAGGTAAATTGAAAAAAGCACCAGCCAAATATATGTCCAAGGGGGAATCAAACATTTTTTTTAATCAAACTGGCATAAACTGCAAACCGTGAGGGCTTCTTTGAGGCATTAGAAACAGTGTCAAAAGAAAATCTGGATTCTGTGGCCAAACGTGTTTGCAGGTCAGGCATAGATAAGTCAGTGGGGTAAGTGTAATAAATGTCATCATGGTCTGTACCAGGCAAAGTATTTAATAAAGGACTGGAAATTGCAGGTAACTCGATGGCCACTTCCAGTTCAGGATTAGAAGCAGTGGCCAAAATAGAATTTCTCACAATGGAAGGACAGGAAACTGACGGAGTCATACTAAGAAGAATCGGCCACTCTGTGTACCTTGACATTGTCAATTGAGATAAACCTTGTTTCCTTACGACCTGGAAGCGGAGGCAAAATTACTGTTCTTGTGCCCTTCACTCCAAGGACTGGAACCGGAGCTCGATAGGAAGGTCCAAATTCTTTCTTGTTATCGATCTTCTCGCGAACCAGTTCTCCAACTTGGGGTAGCCAGCCAACTACCGGGATCTGCAACGCATCATCCGATGTGGAGGGCCAATGTTCCTTTGCAAGACTGTCTCTGGTCTTTTGTAGATCCTGTAAAACATTGCAATGTTCATCTACGTCAAAGGTTGTGGCGCGAGCCACGCAGTCTAGACCGTCAAGGTTAGGGACGTACATGTTGATGCCAAAGAGCATTTCGTATGGGGTCCGCCCACCCAGAGACCTTCTAGGGAGATTATTAAGAGCACGCTGCACGCCATTGAGGTGGGCCAGCCAGTTTCTGCCAGTGCCTATAACTCGAGCTGTCAATGATTACTTTAAGTCACGGTTCATTTGTTCCACTACACTATTACCCTCAGGTCTGTAGGGAGACTAAAACTTGACTTGGACCCCCATCGAAGTCATGGCATCCTTATACGCCTTAGAGGCGAAAGCCGGACCCTGATCCGAATGGAAGGTACCACAGGCAAAAATCCCTACAAAGACACGCAAATCTCTTATGACAGTCCGTGAATCAGCGCTACAATGGGGCCAAACCCACACAAAGCGTGTACATGAATCAACTGCTACTAAGATGTACTTATACGCAGTATCAGAGGAAAAAGGACCGCAGTGATCCAAATAAACACAACCTAGTGGTTTATTAGATATGTACAACTGTGTCTGTGGCGGACGCGCAGCAGTGGACGGTTTAATCTGCTGGCAAATGTCACATTGAAGGACATAGTCTCGCGTCTGTTTGTACAGTCCCCGCCACCAGAATCGTTGTTGTAATTGAGCTACAGTGGCCGAGACGCCCGCATGCGCAGACGCCACACCTTCATGCGCCGCTGTAATCAAGCTAGCTCTGCGATCCGGGTTGGGAATCAAACGTTCTCCAACTTCAGGAATTTTCACAAAAGGAACCTTTTCGGGACTTAAGTGGTATGTGTTCTTCGAAGGGAACCCCGATGGATGTTTACCTCCCTTCTCAGTGGCAGCAACAGCTGCCAAGATGTCATCATCAATCTTACTTTTGGACCGTGTAACTGCTGCAACTAGATACTTAGACACCGCTGATTTCGCTGCTTCATCAGCAAGCAAGTTACCGACAGCGTGAACTCCCACACGCTGATGGCCGAGAGTATGAATCACAAAAACGAGCGGCAACTTAGCCTTAAGCTCAGCCACTCGAACCAAGATCATCTTGTGTTTTATTGTGCTACCCTTGGAATCACGAAAATCATTCTGAATCCAAAAGAACAAGTTTTCATTGTAAGACTGGATACAGTAGTAAGAATCACTTACAATGAGAGTAGTCACACTAGGATCAGCGTACTCCAATGCTAGTAGGAGAGCACAAAGCTCTGCCAATTGTGCGGTGCAGTCCCCTAGAGTCTGCCTGTGCACAACTCTGGACTTGAACTCATCGTTCACCATGGCACCTACCACAATGGCGCATGCGGAAACGTAGGCGTGTTTAGAGCCATGCACAACCTGCGCCGAACCATCAGTGTAAATGATGCAATGGAAGTCCTCCAAAGGTCGCATAGCTAGAGGAGCAGGATGAACGAATTCATACTGCAAGTACTCCTGCGACCGTAATGAGGCATCAAAAATAAACGTGACATCCGTGGACGTCAAGGAAGCAGCTCATTGAAACCACCGAGGGTGCAAAGCTTTAGAATTTGGTACACTGGCTTTCGTAACTGCCTCCAAATGAGGACAGGGTGTAACAACCAACATGCATTTTCCCTGTGACAGAGCACGTTCCTTAAGAATCGCCATCTGCACAGCCGTTAAAACTTTCTCCACAGTGGATAACCGCATTTCAGCCGAAGTGTACAAGTGTGACTTGTAAGCAATAGGTACTGTGTCACCTTCATTAAAAGTGAGGTACGTGAAACCCACCGTCCCAGGAATGATTCTTATCACCAGGGTAGTGTGATTATCACGAGTCAGTAAGAATTTAGAAGCAAGCAAATCAGCCTGCAAGGATTGCAAGATGGCCGAGTGCTCAGGCAGCTGGCATGACTTGGAAAAAGTAGGTTGTATCAAAGCATACAAAGGCTTGATACGCTGGCCATATTCCGGAATGTATGTCCTCCCGAAATTTAAGAAGCCCAGCAAAGACTGTAATTTTGTCAGTGTTGTAGGAGCGCGCAACTGTGCGCATTTCTCCAAGAAGTGAGGAGCCAAACCTCTACCTTCATTGTTGAGCTCATAGCCCAGGAACAACACTGTGTACTCCGCAATGTGCGACTTTGCAAAGTTAAATTTGTAACCCATGTCTGCAAAGGTACAAAATATGGAGTTCACTCAACACAGATGCTCCCAAATTTCGTCGTCCGTAAGATATATGTCATCCACATACGAGCAAGTATCTGGGCCGATCCTCTCCAAAAGAGAGACTATGCGGGTGGTAAATATACCAGGACTATTCTTATAGCCCATTGGGAGACGGCGAAATTGTTTTTGGACCCCGGCGCAAGTAAAGCTGGTCCATTGGGAGCTAAAGCTATCCAATCTGTGGGCATAAAAACCGTTGGAAATGTCAAGTGTGGTCTTAAAACGCTTACGCACAAGACTATCCACTAGGGCAGAGCCATGAGTATTCTGTACAGCACAGTTGCGGCAATGCGAGTTTAAATGCCGGTAATCCAATACCAAACGATATGACCCGTCCGGCTTGGTCACGGTAAAAAGAGGGTTATTCATCGGTGACACACATGTTTTAATAACTCCCTGATATTCCAATTGTTCAAGGATTGCCGCGACGGAAGCTTTGGCTTCATGCCGTATGCGATATTGAGATTGAGGCTGCGGCTGAGACCGTAAAGGAATCTCGTGGCATGGGGACAATTTATCCCAACCACATTGGTTGCGGTACAGAGCCGGTGCTAGAGCCCTAGCCCACTCTTCTGCAAAATGTTGCGCATGCTCCTTTGATACAGTGTTCGTGGAACTCGGGAGGATTACCTCCTCCCCTCCTGGCGCTGCGAGCACAAAAGGTGGGGGCCAGTCAGCCTCCGAAAGCAAAATGTCATATGTAGACAAAAGATTTTCCCAAAACACCCCTTTGATGGAACGTTGTATGTCACCTTCTATTAACAGGACAATTTCATAAAGTCTATCAGGGGGAGCAACTCTTGTATAGGCTGTTTCTATCACAACATAAATATCAGTCGCTGTCACCTTCAGTAGTGGACGCAGGGCCTCTCTCACAATGGTAATCTCCGCCGCGCTGTCCAGCAAAGTCAGAGCCCATGTCACATCCGAAGCCGCGTTCTCACTGTCTGTGGCATATCGATGCGCTGTTTAAGCCGCAACTTTCTTTTTGGCAAACTGCGGTCTCTTCGGCGTTGAGCCGTCCTGCTGTCCTGTGCCGTCTGCCTGGCGGGGCTGGTCACGTCCTTGCTGACCACCCCGACCCCTTCTGCCTCCTCCACCACCGGTCTTCGGGGCCGATGAGTCCTGAAAGGAACGAGGAGAGCGTTGTTCAGAAACCTGAAATCAATCAGGTGATTTAATCGTCGCGCGATCGCCCACGTCATAAATTCGTTCTGTCTGCGCAGGCATTGGAGACGTAGGGTGAGACTCCTGTTTCTGTTGCTGTTGCTGTTGCTTACCCTGTTTCTGTTTTTTAGGCCAATTTTGTTTTTTGGACTGGGGCCGAACTTCCGTCTCTGAAGTCTGCCCTTGGGGTTGCTTCTTCTCTTTTACAGAAAAAGGCTTTAGACCCTTGCTATTGCGACCCACTTTTCTATAAGCAGCCACAATAATTCTCGCTAACTGCCTGGGTTTATCGGCATCGGGAACCGCCTCCAACACATTAGCTACCTGAAAGTTCACTGCATCCCCCTTGACATTAGCAAGAATGAGATCGCAAACTATATCAAAGAAGCCACACAGGCGCATACCCAATTCAACCGCTGCCTCCGGTCCGTGATCATCTTGAACACGTTTAATGATCGTAGCCGGACAGCCATAGACGGAGTGCCGTAACACCTCGCATAGACCACCGCAAATGTTTTTCCCCAGGTCTCACAGTCAACGAGTTCGGGGGCCAAATCCTGTGGTAAACTAATCGTTAAGATTCTATGTTTATCACCAGGAGTTGTATTAGGAAACACTACTTCCAGCTGGACACATTTCTCGGCAAGCCAGAAAGGAAAATCATCCCTTTCCTGGGGACGCTTACCCATCACTGCATTGACCATCACAGGACTGAGTTTCAAACCGCCCTGTCCCGCTGGAAGAGCCGGACCCCCCGGGGGCCCACCCGGGAGATGACGACCTATGTATTGCACTAATGCACAAATCACGGCAATAGAAACCACATGTAGTCTACGAACCTCCGCTAAGGTACAATTGCTGTGTTGAGGATGAGGAGTAAATCCAGCCAGAACAGGCCAATTTGCGCCTGGAATGGACAAAGGACCTAATCTCGGAGCGGTTAAAGAATGGGGTAGGGCGCCACCAAACCAAACGCGATGCTGCCAAATGATCAATAGGTACTTCCAGTGCCCTGTACGGAGTATATTCATTCGGCACAGATGAGGGAGTGTAAGTGTGGAACACACCAGAATTAGTGTCCACAGCTGGAAATGTCACCCACGAATAAAAAAGTTTGTACGGGTAAGCTGCTTCCGCACTCACCACCAAAATCACAGCCAAGCCATCAACGGGTGCATTGTAAGTTTGCAAATGATTGCGCACAGCGATTCGACTACGCTGCGGAATGTCCACAGGCTGGGCCATGACTGCACATGAACTTAGAAAAACAAAGGAAACTTTGCAGCACAACCGGGTAGTAATTCAAGGAAACCGTTTTAGAAAGATTCAAGCTTGAAAAGACCTATTTCAAAAATAGGTAGGTTTTTCCGACACCACCGTTTACCGGAAACGACAGTGAAGGGGTTAAGGTTTGAATGATATACTACTCGAGTGTCATGATATAAGACCACCAACGAATGGGCGCCATGTAGCTGGAATTCCGTTCTCCTACAGAACTGTGCATAGAGATTTGGAACCTCAGTGAATTAGGGTGACCCAAAACTCACCTCAGTACCCAAAATCCCCTTACCAGGCTAGCTACAGTGTCTCATTGGTTATAACAAACTCCCAATGTTTAGACAAACCAGAACATGAACTTACGATACCTCAGGTTATGTGGAACACATGAACACTCTTTCGTTATACAATCATTTCAAACCAGAACGTGGAGTAAATGAAGACACGTGCACTTTTGAAATATTTATTTACTAATGTTGTTTTCTCAAACGCAGTATCTTAGATAATACAAGGACACATATTATCAGAAGCAAAGTTATCAGCATAGTTACTAGTCCATAGAAAGCAAAAGGTGATAGCATGCTAAGATGCTATAATGAAGAAGGGTTAACAACACCTAATTCTCACCCTCCCTAACTAGCACATTATATTAATATCTAAGAAGGTCTCTTTGGGTTTTAGCAGGGTGGGCCCATACCTCAAGATCCTAGTATGAAGAGATCACATCAGCATTCACCAGCTCTCTGCATGCGAACCGCATCAAGTGTGTATGTGTGCCCTAAGCAAAGTAATATAAAACGCGCCTAAAGCCAGAATTTGGCAGGAGCTGCACTTATGTTATGTCTATGAAGGTGCGGAGATCAGACCTCACAACAATTCTGTGTCGAGTTATCCTTGAAGCTTCAGCACTCTCTGTACAGACATAGTTTACTAAGCAAAGCTGATATCAGAGCAATAACATATTATTCTCGTATAAATCACAACACTCTTGTAGGTTGACAGCTAAATCAACAATTAAGTGTCGTGTGCAGAAGCAGCAGAATGAAAAATGGCATTTAAACATTTAATAAGCTCATGCTAACTTAACACAGTATATAGATAAGCAGTAACTACATGACACTTCCCTAGTATTAACACTGAAATCCTCCATAAACTTTTAGTGAAGGTTAAATCAGGCGCCCCTTCTGATTGTTGCCGAGCGAGTTGTTTGCCTCGGGGATTGTAGTCAGCTGTTTGTTGACGGTCTTCCCGATGACTTTAGCCGGGAAGGGAAGAAGAGAGATGGGGCGGAAGTTCTTGATGTCCTTAGGGTCCGCTGTGGGTATTTTCAGATGGGCATTGATCTCTGCGTGCTTCCAGCTCTCTGGGAAGGTGGCTGACACGAAGGAGTTGTTTATGACGTTCTGGAGGTGGGATGCGATGATGGCGTCTGCTTTGTTGTAGATGTGGTGGGGGCATGGGTCAGAGGGAGGACCGCAGTGGATGGTGTTCATGACGTGGGTGGTGTCTTCAGTGCTGATGGTGGTCCAGTCGATTAGGGTGGTGGTGTGGGTCGTTGGTTTGGAGACTGGAGGCGGAGTCTGGGTGTCAAAGCTGTTGTGTATGTCTGTGATCTTGCGGTAGAATAACTTGGCGAGGGAGTTGCAGAGGTCTTGCGATGTTGTGATGTTGTTGCTGGGGTTGGGGTTGGAGAGCTCTTTTATGATGCTGAAGAGTTCCTTGCTTTTGTGGGTGTGGTTGTACAGCCGTTTTTTGAATGATGTCCTTTTGGTGGTGCGGATCAGCTGGTGGTGTTCGCGAGTGGCGTTCTTGAGGGCTGTCATGTTTTCTGTCGTCCGTTCGTGGCACCAGGTTTTTTCGAGCGTGCGGCATGATTTCTTTGAGTCTGTCAGGGCGTTGGTGAACCATGTAGTCTTTCTGTTGGTGGTCTTGCATGAGGGGTTCTTCAGCGGAGCTAGTTTGTCGGCGCAGTTGGTGATCCACTGTGTGAGATTGTGAGCTGTGTCATTGGTGTCGGGGGTGTCGGCTGGTGGGTTCTGGCTCAGTGATGTGGTAAGCTGGTCTGTAGTGACTTTGCTCCAGCATCTGCGGGGGATCTGTAGCGTGCGGTGGTGTGTTGTGGTCTTCTTGTAAACCCGCTACACCTGGGCTCGATCTTACCGCCTGCCCGCCTCGTTCCGACTCGGCAATCAGTGCCGTTGTGCGGAGGGCGGACAGGCAAGAGCCAGGCAGGCAGCACTTCCGGTTGTGCCGGAGTTGATGTTAGCGCTCTAGTGGCTACCTCGCTCGGGGCTATTTAGGCCGACCTGACTCTCGGGCCAACGCGGTAGGGAGACGGTGGCAGTGTCTCCCAGACCCGCTGCTGTGCCAGTGAGTGTTTTTACAATTGCTGTTCCAAGCGAGGGCTGCGAGCAATATTAATACTAGCGGACTGATTTTATAGTCTCTTTGTATTTTAATACTAATTTTAGGACAGACTTACATGTCCCTTTAAAATCCGCTTTCTCTCCCCGCTACACCTGGGCTCGATCTTACCGCCTGCCCGCCTCGTTCCGACTCTGCAATCAGTGCCGTTGTGCGGAGGGCGGACAGGCAAGAGCCAGGCAGGCAGCACTTCCGGTTGTGCCGGAGTTGAGGTTAGCGCTCTAGTGGCTACCTCACTCCGGGCTATTTAGCCACGCCCTTCCTGTAAGCACGCAGCGGTTGCGCGCAGGGGGCGCCTTCGAGCGCGCCTAAAAAGCGCCGAAGAAAAGCCCGTCTGCGCCCGTCCGCGACAGGACGGGGCGAGGGGCGATGGACTCTGACATTACGCAACATGCCTCTACCGGTAAGGGTACACGGATAATTACGTACTCTGGCCAAACGCTACTGACCCTCAGACCATCTGTGCTATGTAGCACCAAAATTCCATGGCACCGTGTAGAGGGAGGCTTCTCTTGTCTACAAATAGCATACCTTCCTCTGACCCTAAAACCCCCTCACTGGGCCTCAGGAGCTTTTTTCTAAATGTGCGATCACTACCTAAACACCAACATGAGGTTTGGGATTTAATTCATACAATACAGCCTGATATCTGTTTCCTTGTTGAAACATGGCTAAAACCCCACACAGTTACTGCCATTGCAATGGGGATCCCCTCTGGGTACAAAATCAAACATTTAGATAGAGAAATAAAAACTGGAGGTGGTCTTGCTATCATACATAAAGACTGTATAAAAGTTACTATTAGTGAACAACACATGCACCCACAGCTAGAAATAATGATTTTTAAAATTACTCTTACTAACCACATAACCTGGAAAGGTGCTTTGGTCTATCGACCCCCAGGACCCAACCCGAAATTCGCACTTACTCTCCAGGAAATTTTAGCTCCTCACATTAAATCCAAAGAAGACTTCCTTCTTTTGGGTGATTTTAACACACATGTAGATCTACCAACACTTTCCGAATTCACTGCCTTGATTACTGACCTTTTTAACTTAGGTCTAGAATTACACAATCAAGGACCCACTCATAAAGGAGGGCATATGCTGGATTTACTTTTCTGTAATTGTGCCAAAGTCATCTGCTCCCCGGTAAAAGAAATGTCATGGACAGATCATTCCATGTTAGAATTTTTATTAGTAACCCCATTAAGAACTGTAAAGAGTGTTTCTCTTCCCCCCACCTGGCGACGACAATGGCACAAAGTCACTGCCAACAAAATTCAGGAATTCTGGAAAAATCCAGAAATTTTGGCAATAGACACAGCTGATACGGCCTTAGCTAAGCTCAACATTTCTATTAAGCAAGCCATTGACATTGTAGCTCCTTTAAAGAAGCATAAACAGTATCCTGTGTCCAAACAGGATAGCTGGTATACTTACGAATTGAGAGCAGAAAAGCAAAACTGTAGGCGAGCTGAGAAAGCTTGGAGAAAAAGGAAAACTGAGAGTAGCAGAGTAGTTTTCTTAGATGCTCAATCAAAGTATTACAAGAATATTAAATTTGCCAGAAAACAACACCTAACGCAACAGATAGCACAAGCAGGCAATTGCTCTAAGGAGCTTTTTAATATCCTGCAGAATTTCATTAAACCAACCGCATGTGAGAGCTCAGAGGACTTCTCACAAGATCTATGTGATGAAGTTTCGATATTTTTTGAGGATAAAATAAACAATATTTATGAAAAAATAGTAGCAGCCAACAGCGCTATAAATAAAACTAACAATGGCCATCCTCAGACCTTGGCTACAAATAATAAAACACCTCTAACATCCTTTCCTCCAATTACCAATACAGAGCTCCTTTCCCTCTGCAGTCATATTAAATCAGGGTCGCCTAGTGACCTCATTCCCGCTAAGATGGTTGGCCCCATGATCTCCCTCCTGGGTCCTCCCATATTGGATGTGGTCAACATCTCCGTAACAAAAGGCCAGGTCCCAGCAGACTGGAAAAGGGCGGTGGTGAACCCGATTAGAAAAAAGGCATCTTCCCCATGGACAGACCTCTCCAATTTACGACCTATCTCCCTCCTACCCTACCTGGGCAAGGTTACGGAGAGGCACGTGAACACCTATCTTTCTCAACATCTTGAAGCGACGGATGGCCTGGACTATTCGCAATCTGGGTTCAGGTCAAACCACAGCACAGAATCAGCCCTTCAGACGGTGACCAATAACATCAAAATGGCACTGGATGATGGCAGCTCAATGATTCTGGTGCTGTTGGACCTTTCCGCCGCTTTTGATACGGTGTCTCACACGGTGCTTCTCAACCGCCTAGGCGAGGTGGGTGTGGAGGGAGAGGCTCTGGCATGGATGAAGAGCTTTTTGACTGGTTGTTACCAAGAAGTTAGGCTGGGCTCCCACAAATCCACTCTTAGGGAGCTCAATAAGGGAGTGCCACAAGGCTCGTGCCTAAGTCCTACACTCTTTAATGTGTATGTGGCCCCCTTAGCCAACTTAGCAAGATCTTTCGGGTTCACCCCGGTGTCGTATGCCGACGACACCCAACTCCTTTTTCCCTTCAAAAACCTTACACCTGCAATAAAAAGATCTTTTGCAGATGGCATGAGAGCCATTGCAGAATGGATGTCATCAAACTGTCTGCAGTGTAATGTGGGAAAAACAGAGGTCATGTGTTTTGGGCAAGCGGCAATACACTGGGCATCTGACTGGTGGCCCTTAGAGCTAGGCCCTGTTCCTATTCCCAAGAGTACAGTCAGGAATCTGGTAGTGCTCTTTGATCAGCAACTTACTTTCAAAGGCCACGTAAATCAAGTTGCTGGTACCTGCTTTCGGGCTATTGGCATGTTAAGACGTGTCTTCCCCTACATACCGGACCATCACAGAAAGACGCTTGTACAGGCTCTTGTCATCAGCAGGGTGGATTACTGCAATGGTTTGCTCCTCGGAGCTAACGAGGAGCAACTTAGTAAACTACAGGTAATCCAAAATACAGCAGCAAGGATTATCCTGAATGCTCCTCCAAGGACACCCTCATGTCCCCTGCTGATGAGACTCCACTGGCTTCCAGTGAGGAAACGAGTCCAGTTTAAAACTCTATGTACAATCCACAAGAGTATGATAGGGGAGGGCCCAAAATACATGACCGAAATCTTCCAGCCCTACATTCCAGGGCGCCTTTTGCGCTCTAGCCATCAGCAGTTACTGCAGGTACCCAGAGTAAAAAAGACCAGACAAGGCGGCCGTGCACTAGCCTATGCCGGACCAGCACTCTGGAATTCTCTGCCCCCAGAACTAAGATCTCATTCTAGTCACCTGACTTTCCGGAAAATTTTAAAAACCTATCTGTATCCTGGTAAATAATGCCCTGCTGCTTTTATCTCCTTCTTGGACACATAATCAGAATCAGAACACTTTCTTGCTGCAGCAATAGCGCGGAGATACCCCTTTGGGGGTCTAGTCTGTCCCTTTATAAGAATATAAAATAAATGGATGCAGCTGTGGTCGCTCCAGTGTAGTCCGGTGGAGTGGCTGAAGGAGACGTGGTTGCTGGCGGAGAATATTGGGTCCAGCGTGTTGCCGGCGTGGTGGGTGTGGGTGTTCACCAGGTGCTTGAGTCTGGGGTTGGCGAGGCTGTCGAGCAGGCTGGTAGTGTTGCTGTTGTTGTTGTTCTCTAGGTGGAAGTTCGGGTCCCCTAGGAGGATGTATTCTGGTTAGGGTAGTGCGTGTGGGCTGACAAAGTCGGCGATGGTTTGGCTGAAATGTGTGCACGGGCCCGGGGGTCTGTAGACGAGAGTTCCTCTGAGTGTGGTTTTGGGGTCGGTGCGGATCTGGAAGTGTAGGTGTTCAGCGGTGGAGAGTGTGTCTTTAGCGTTTGTTGTGACGTTGATTGTGTTCCTGTAGATGATGGCGATTCCTCCTCCGGTTTGGTTGATGCGGTCCTTCCGGGTAATCTTGTAGCCGTCCGAGATGGCTATGGCGATATCGGGAGCCGAGGAGTTGTTCATCCAGGTGTCCGTGAGGAAGGCGATATCCGGTGCTGTTGTGTCGAGGAGGTCCCAGAGTTTGATGGCCTGTTTGTGGACGGAGCGGGTTTTGAGGAGGATGCACTTGAGGTGGTTGTTGTTGTTGTTGCTGGGTTCGGCGGGTGGGGTGTAGGTTGGGAGGCAGGTGAATTTGCAAGCTTGGCAGGTGAAGGGTCCGTGGGTTCGCTTCGGGGTTGCTCTGTAGCAGATGGGTGGTCGTCCGGTGTTAAGTGCGTAGAGTGTGGTGATGTCGTATCTAAGTCGGGCGGCATGGGCCAGGGGTTCTGGCGCTGGGCGCGGTCCAAGCACAGACGCACGGTTGTTGCGTGGCTTACATATGAGGGGCTGAGGGAAGGAGGAGCAGCTGGGAGGCGGGAGCCGGGCGGCAAATGGGGAATCAGGGGGGCGGGGCTGCAGGGGACGCAGCGGCAAGAGAGAGTGAGGGGGGCGGGTAGTACAGAAAGGAAGAGGGCACAGAAAATACGGGCAAACGGGGCAGGCAATACAATGGGCACAAAGTAAACAGCAACAACCAATTAACAAAAAATAAACAGTAAGAGAAAAAAAACAACAACAATGCAAACCAATGCGGGGGACACCCGGTACAAACTGGGGGACAACGGGGCACAGTCAGTGGCGGCAGCAGGGATAGCGCCACACAGAAGGACCGTGTGGTGGCTGAGGGGTCGACCTACTTGGTTACAGGATCAAGGGTCGCTCCCTTTACCACCGCGCAGCCTCTATATGAGGGGCAGAAGGAGGGAGGATCAGCTGGGGGGCGGGAGAGGGGCGGAGAATGGGGAATCAAGGGGGCGGGACCGCAGGGGACGAAGCAGCGGGAGAGAGTGAGGGGGGCGGGTGGTACAGAAAGGAAGAGGGCACAGAAAAAACGGGCACACAGGGCAGGCAATACAATGGGCACAAAGTAAACAGCAACAGCCAATTAACAAAAAATAAACAGTAAGAGAAAAAAACGAACATCAATGCAAACCAATGCGGGGGACAGGGGATTGAAACATCCTAGAAGTCCCCAGTATCCTGGGGCATGGTTTAGAGACCAGCAGGTTTACTGCACTAGCATGTGTGCAGTGCTGAAGCCTGAGGTCAGTTTAAAAGCAGGACTGGTTGCCAGAAGGACTGCTTTTTAACAGTAAATTGTGCCTAAACTCGACTTTGGTGGTTGGGGCTCTTAAAAATGGAAAATATACAATGTTTCGGCATATTAAGGACCCCAGGGTCTCCCCCTGGTACCCCGGGGTGGGGGGGGGGTGGTCAGTTATCTGTAAGGTACACTCTTATAAAATTAGTTTTTATATGCCTGGGTAAAGTGGAATTTCACATTTCACTCCCCACATTGTTTTAAAGTACTTATTCAATTCGACTTTGATGCTAGGGCCACTGGGTAAGGAGGATCTGCAATATTTCCGCAGATTCAGAACCTACGAAGTCTCCCCTAGTAGCACAGGGGGTGGGGGTCCTGTGGAGAGGAGGGAAATACTTATAAAATATGTTTTTATAAACCCTGGTGCTAGAAAACTGCCCCAAGTCATTTTTCCCATTGCAAACTCCATGGCCCATAGGTTAACATTGCATGAAGTTATTAAATAATAACTCCTGATAGGAACGACCTAGAGCCCCGTTCAAAGACTTAACAGAGTAGCAGTGCTAAATCCAACAATATCATATTGTTGAATTTCTCCTAAAATGTACAAACAAGAAGTTATAAGACTTTCTTGTTTGTAAGTCCTAATTCAGCCTTCCAGAGGTCTGCCCTGATTGGTCAGAGATAAGTGGATTCGCCAGGCAACATCGAAGAGGTGATAAAGGGTCCCTGGCGTTACCAACTGTCTTGGGGCGGCAATGTGTTGTTCCATGGGAATGCCAGGGAGGGGGTAGAGTCGTAAACCAGGCTCTTTAAAGGCAGAGGGGAGCCCTGGGTTTCAGTTTCACTCTTACACTCTTGACCCAGAGTCAGGGCTACGCTTAAGGAAGGTATGTACAGATGGTAGGGGGGAGACCATGGAAATAAGCCACCACACGGGGTGTGTTTAGCCAGCTCTTACCTTCTTGCTGGAGAATCAGCCATTACGGATTTGGAAGATTGGTGCACTCTGGGACAAAATAATGCCACACTCTACAGGATGTGGTCAGAAGTGACCGGGTGCTTGACCCAGAGAATTTTGAATAAGTATCTGAGAGGGGCAGAGCCCTCCAGATCTTCTACTTGAAACTGAATGAAGCAAGAAGTGCCCTGCTGGACAGATTTTGCTGTGCAAGGAACTCTAAGGCCTGACCTATGAAGACTGCACCATCTGAAAGTACAGCCCTATGGATTATCTTGCTGGAAAAGAACTAAAGAGTTGACTCCTTGAAAGCTAAAGGGTAAAAGAAGCTCAACTGGAACATCACCAACTAAATCTACCCCTTGGAAGCCCACCAGTGTATTTGTAAGGGTTCAAGTGGATTGCGGAATTGAAGTTTCACACTTTCAAGGACCCTCTTGGAGATTCCAGAACCTTGATTGTGTGTTGGATACTTTGGGACCCGCAAGCAGAATTTCAGGAAGGAGTTCTAACTGGACCCACCTGCTGGAGAAGGCGCCAGAACCATGTTTAAAGGTGTCCCTGTCAGAGAAAACAATATGACTAAAAGGGGCAATGTTGGTTTCTAAGCACTAGAAAGTGACTAATCTTTAAAAGTTCATATCTCTGGTTCCCTACAGTGGATTTGTGTATTTTTGGTGTCATTTAAAAGATACATATATATTACCTATATTTATTAATTGGTGTTGCGTTTTTATTTTGTGTTGTGTCTAAATTATTTACTGAAATTGTGTTTTTAAATGCTTTACATACCTGTCTTTAAAGTTAAGCCTGTCTGATGGCAGCCACGTTACCAAGGGTTGAGCAAAGGAATACTTTTTAAAGACCTATGCTGTGTCCCACCATGTGTTAGTGGCCGCATTGCCAGTGGCAGACCTACATTTGCACCTACCAATAACCCACTTTCCAAAATGAGTAAATAGCTGACTTAAGGTGCTTTCAATTGGATTTTACCCTAGGTTTTTACATGCACAAACATGCAAAAACACACACAGACACACACACTCCCTTATCTCTACCTTAAAACTTGGTTTGTTGGAAAACTATTGTTTTAAGTACCCCTAACAATCTGCACTGCTCTCTTTCCACTGCCTCGTAAGACCCTGTTGTGCCCTGCTATTCATATTGTATTTTATCAAGGTATGCCAGTGTGAATGTTGGCAATTCTGAAATTTACACCCCACCTCCCAATCTTACTGACCAAGTTACTCCCCTGATTGGGCTCTCTGGAGTATCAGGTGGACACGATTTCCTCCTGATATATGGATTTGGTGAATGTGAAGGCCGGTGCTTGAAATGTGAACAATCTTGCGTAATTGACTTTCCAGGATGGTGGGTAATCACAATCTGTCCTTTATTAGTCACAGCCCTCAGTGGGTCAGCATCAAAAGGAGCATTAGACTTGCATTTCCGTTTCTGCCTGGTGATAACTTGGTCCCCTGTTTTAAACACAGTGATCCGAGTACAGCGGCGTCTGTCCGCATAAGTCTTCAGTTTGCGTTTGTGAGTTGAATTAGTAGTGCGAAGTGTATCAATGTCAATACTTCTCTCAGTAGTCCATTGTGGCACTTTTGGTGCCCATGGCTCTCCCAAATATAAAGGTGGCATGGATTTCACCCGTTGTAGAATGGGGAATTGACAAGTTGTCACGAAGCGCAGACCGAAGAACTGATTTGAGTTCAAGCATTTCCTGCACAGCATGCTGAACGGTCTTCCTGAGGGTGCTCATACATCTCTCGGCAACACCATTCCCCACGTGGCCAGAGAGGTATTCTTTTCTGATGCTTGATGTTTAAATGGTTGAGAAAATCTATACATTTTGGGCTATGATTGTCAAATTTCACAATCTAAGGAACACTCCATGTTGCAAAAATATTTTCTAATCTCTCAATGACTCTGTCATGAGTAGTTGACAACAGATCTTCTTCAAGGGGAAAACTGGAATATTCATCAACAATTACCAGTAGATGATGTCCACTGTCAAGGGATCCAAGGAAATCAATTTTCTCCTGTGCATGCTTTGGAAGATCAGACAAGATTAATGGATGTGGGGTTGCTTTGGATGACAAAAGGTTGCACAAATGATGTGCCCTTAACTCGTTTTCAACACTTTTATCAAGAGGAGGGAATCACAGTTGGTCCCTTGGACTGTGGAGCTAATTTAGTAACAACAACTCCGTGATGTCCCTGTTAAGAGCCAGTGCACTAACGTGTTGTCTCAGGGTCTCTGGGATGGAAATTCTTGACCCTCATAAGATGATGCCTTCTGTGGCAACGGAAAGTTCTCCTTGCACGTTTTAAAATTTCTTGGATTTAAGGCCATCATGAAAAAGTTTTCGCGAAGATTGATGAGTCATAATGTCTTTATTAGCGTATCTCTGTCACTGCTCGTGGCAGCAATCATTTGTTCCACTGATATGGCAGCAGGGGTACAGGATTCGACGATGAAGTTAACCTAAGCTTCAGCTGTCCTGGCTGTGTGTTTTTTGCCAGCCATACCTTGACTCCAGCGCTGCCTCTCACCGGATCAACCCTGAGCTCCTCTGAAGCTAAGCTGCCTGCCGAGCACTGCATTGAGAAAGTACAACTTCCGCACCACGGATCTGCAGCCAGAGTTTGGTTTTTGAAAGTAAATCAGCTTCCAGGAGATGGGAGGCATGGGAGAACAGTGAGGTGGGGGCAGGATGTGTTTGCTGATACAAGGGTGGGAGCTCCAAGAGGGTAGAGAAAGTGATTTTAAGGAGCCAGGTGCATGACTTCTAATATTATTAATTAGTTGTTGTTGAAAGCTTTATTCGATATACGAGATATCTTACAGCATCACAATCATGTATAAAAACAACGTTTCAAAAGTAGAAATATGTCATACATTTTAAAAAGATAAAACCTTAGGGGAACCCCTAAGTTAAATTAGCTAAAAAGGAATTAAACAGATATGGACAATCTTTTGGAACGGATCAACCAACAACATTTTAGAAATTTGGAAACGCCACAAATTATAAGGGGGGAAGTGTCAGTCTGTAAAATCCAAAAGGCCACCGAATGTGAACGTGTTCCAAGGCGTAGAAAAAGGGGTTTCAACCAGAACCTCCTTGGGTATGTATAGTCCGGACACTCGAACAGCAGATGGGCCATTGTCTCTAGCCTGGCTGGGCAACACGCACAAAAGGGGGACAGATGAACGTGAGACCTCCACTTTGATACAGTTGCTCCTATCGGAAGAGTGCCAACTCTGAACTTAAAATAGAGTGTCCTGTCCAGTGGCATGGTGATAAAGTCCATATAAGGTTCGTATAGTGCCACATCCTTTATTCTAAGGAACGCCGTTGTAGAATTACAGTGGTTGGGGTTCGTACTCTGCTGGAA
Source organism: Lissotriton helveticus (assembly GCF_964261635.1). Taxonomy (NCBI): domain Eukaryota; kingdom Metazoa; phylum Chordata; class Amphibia; order Caudata; family Salamandridae; genus Lissotriton; species Lissotriton helveticus. The sequence continues at coordinate 11,145,569 of NC_136059.1, forward strand.
AGAAACCCAATCCCAGTAAAGTTTTTTGAGGACCTCCTTTGGAGGAGCAGATTTTGTAGACCAACAGTGGCCCAGGCCCAATTCCCCCAAAAGATTTTTTGTATCCCATAGCCACTTAATTTTGTTCCAGCCCCCCATGTCCATTACTTCTGATAGACATTTGGCATAGGATTTTAGTTCCGAAACCCTCCATATGCGGGACCATAAGAGCAACGGGCGAAGACGGGCCTGATCTTTAATGCTTTTGCAGCCCAAATCCAAAAGCACCGGAACTGTAGGAGTGCTCATAGGGAGGGCTAAAAGGTCCTTTAGGAATTTATTTTCCGCCTTGGATAATGAGTCCACATTTGAATACCCCCATAGCTCCGCACCATACAGGGCAGAGGTAACCCCCTTTGCCCTGTAGATCTCAACTGCGGGCGCCACAGAGGATCTGGAAGATGCATAATATTCCTTTAATAGGGCGCCCCCCACCCTTTTGTGGCAAAGGACCATCTTGTAGATGTGGGAAGACCAGTTCATCTTGTCGTTCAAACGTAAGCCCAAGTAGTCGAATTCAGATACTTTCTCCAGGGGGATCGAGTTCAAAGTTGGTGGGCGACCCAATTTCTTAGGTGGGCGTAGTGTCAGATATTTTGTTTTTTCTACATTTATCACCAACCCTCTAGCAACACAGAAGTCCTGAAAACGGGTCAACAGTTTCTGGAGCCCGCAAACAACAGTGTTGGGATCCGATCGCCCCCCAGACAGGGTGCGTCCGCAGGTTCCTGAAGGAGATGCTCCACCACACCATTTAGATATAAAGAAAAGAGTGTGGGAGCTAGCACGCAACCCTGCCTAACACCCCTACAAACCAGGATTCTGTCTGTTGTTTCCCCATTTCTCCCCCATCGCACCTGGGCAAAATTGTTGGTATGGAGTTTGATGAGGAGGTGGAGGATATACGGGGGCAAGCCCAGACCATGTAGAGCCCTCCAAAGTTCCTCCCTAGGAACTAGGTCAAAGGCAGTCTTTAGATCGATAAAGGCCAAATAAAGACTGCCCTTGCCCAATTCCACGATCTTCCAATGCAAAAGTGTTAGGCGAAAGACTTGCTCAATAGTCCCTGTGCCTGAGCGAAAGCCTGCTTGAAAGTCCGATAGGACCTGATTCTCATCCACCCAATGTAAAATTCTCCCCAGGATCACTTTTCCTGCTACTTTTTGTGAAGAGTCAATCAGGCTTATTGGCCTATAGTTTCCTGGTATGACTCTACTACCCTTTTTATAAATGGGAACCACCACTGCCCCCCTCCATGACTCTGGGATCGGCATTCAAGAGGGCCGAGATCATGAGACCCCAATCAGATGGATAGGCCCTTAGTAAGTCTCCTGGAAGCCCATCCGGGCCAGCAGCCTTCAAAGGGACCACAGACTTAATGGCCTTCTCAACCTCCCGTGGTGTAAATAGGGTAAGGGCGTTTGGTTCCATAGGAAAAGGGAAGACAGCTGGGTCATTTAGGGGACCTTCAATTGCTGAATATAGAACCCCAAAATGATGGGTCCAGCTCTGGGGTGGAATAGTACAAGTCCTCAGGATATCATCAGGACTTCTACGGGAGCCAATCAATTTCCAAAACTCCCTGGCATCTTTGCCTTTGCTAGCAGCCAACAAGGCTGCCCAGAAATTCTCCTCCCATTCCTTCTTTGCTATCTGAATTGCCTTAGAGTAGGCCTTCCTCGCTTCCCTTATTCCAACTGGGGATTTTGCTTTTACTGCCTCAACAAGGTTGTTTTTCGCCTTCCTACAATTAATGGTGTACCACCCATCTCTTTTGGTGGGCCTTCCTTTTGGTCCAGAATTTCTTTGCTGCACAGTGAACAGGTTTGTCAGGGCCCCGGTTAGGTCGCAAAATACTTCGCATACCTCCCCCCGGCCCCCTTCAACTATGGCTAAGTTGTGTTGGGCTAAGACCAACAATTGGGACACGGCCTCAAGTTTTTCAGAAGACAAAAGAAGTTTCGACCACTTCAGGCGCCTACCGCAAGGGGTTACCTCTGAGTCACCAAGATCGACTATGGGTCTAGATATGGGACCCCCACCGTAAACAGACCACCAGGCAGTTAGAGTAAGGGACAGCAGATTGTGGTCGCTTTCGACTGTGGGGAGTATTTCCATGTCCTTAACTGAATTCTATAAGCACACATCAAGTAGGATATAATCAATTCTTGATGTGTGGTTAGGTCTGTTATAAGTGTGTGAACCCCCTTTATTCGAGCTAGTCCTTCCGTTAAGAGCCCTCAATCCATATTCCATGCAGAGGGCATTCAACTGCAATGCCACCTCAGACCACTTTTTAATCGGGGGAAGTTCTAGGACTGGTATCCCCCTCCTACCATCCTCCTCGTCCTGTTCCAGAGTAACATCCGAGCCCAAAGGCTCGAAGGTGCAATTAACATCACCTGCAATTAAGGTGTTGGCTTTGTATCGAGTTGCCCCCAACAGATCCTCCAACAATGCAATTGTGGGGGATTGCCTCCCTCCCTTAGTGCCTCTAGCGTAAACATTAAATATGTTCAAAACGACACATCCCCTGGCATCCTTCAGTATGATGTTAAGGAGATCTGGGCTGTTAGTCTTCAATTCCACTACCGTGCAATTCAGGGTTGAGGCTACCCAAATGAGGAGACCCCCAGAGGGTCGCCCCCTACCTGAATCTGGGGAGACAGCTGGAATGGCGTGGGCAGAGTACCCCACCCTATGCACAGGTTCCCTGCTCCATGTCTCTTGGAAAATGCATATGGAATACTCTTCCACTAATGCATTCCAGTCAGGCAAAGCCAGCTTTCTGGCTATTCCGGCAACGTTCCAGCTGAAGACCTTCAAGAGCTGGTCCGTCACAGCTGGAACGCATATGGAACCTATTTCTAAGCCTGGAGACAGGACGTCCGCACATGACAATGGTCCCCCAACGTCAATAGAACCTAAGTCCCCCACAGAGTCAGAAATGGCAAGAGGGGTTGGTTGGAAGTCTCCGGTGGAGGAAGAAATTGGTAACATTACACTACCTTGCGGAGACTCGCCCGGTTCCCCCCTATCTAGGTCTCCCATTGGATTAAGTCAATAGTTCATAGGGCCATAATTATGACCCAACCACCCGCTTTGAGGGCAGAAAGGAGGGACAGGCGGACTACTTATTCCACCACTTTGGCTATTGCTCATATACCCCATATTGGGCCTGAAAATGATGTGATTATCGGGCCGTGGATAGAAGTAGGTCAGATCAACTATACTAATTCCGGGGCCTCCCACCATTTGGTCTTGAGTGCAGATTGATCTAACTACTCTGCTGTCCTGGAAATGAATAATGACGCAGTCTCCCTCCAAGTTCTTTTTGCCCCGCCCGACCCAAACCACCCTGCGGACGCCAAGGATTAATCCATCTACGCCCGCAGGAAGTGGTTTATTAGTTTTAAGCCAATGGAGACATTTGTTTTTAAGGGCTTGGTGGGTTTCTATTTGGTCGTCTTTCAAGGGTGGAACTTTGACCAGTACAGTGACATAAGGATGGCACTCCGGGGGGAGATCAGTATTTGGTCTCCGAGAAGAATTCTTTGGGGTGGGTAGAGCTAAAGCAGATTCAGCCACAAGTGTTTTAGCAGGTTTAGCTGACAAAGCTGCCCTATCTCCTTTATTATTAATATAAAATTCATATATTTGTAAAATTAGTAAGGGAAAAAAATTATTTACTTGGCCCGTTTTCAACTGTACTTTTTGTAGCCATCCAAGTCATTTTGTTTTTTGGTATGGCTTTTTTTCAAAAGAGGTTCTATGTGTTGTAGATACAATGTTCACCCTGTGCTGTGGCTCTGCTGAAGCCTGCAGCACTCAGATACTGATGTTTTACTATTTGACCTCATGGGTCATGGACAGTAGCTTACTTGTAAAAAGTCGCAAATGTATCTGTATTAGGCAGACCGATTTCTGATCTGGGACAGAAAGCAACAGAATCTCAGAAAGTTGTTGATAGTTTAGAAATGGCTGTTTTGTTAATTTTAACATAGGAAAGGTTTCTTGAGAAATGCTTTTTTTATTTACTGTGTATTTTGTTGTGGAATGCATTAGTGGTATGAGGTTTAACATTGTATATTAAGTCACTTTCTTTCTTAATCTTGCTATGCCTGTGGATAGCTTACAGTAGAGCTGCAGCAGTAACATGACCTGTGTTGTCCTGCAATTTAGGAGCATTCCTGGCCTGTGGCTCAGCGATAGATTGGAGATGATCTTGACAGCACTGGGAAGGAATGCAGGAATTCTAATTCAGAAAAGCTGTTTCCTTAACCAGGTGATTAACTATGGGCAGGGCAACTGGTACCATGCGATTGTGCGGTTGCAGTGATTTTGCGATAATTATAGATTTACCACAGGTGTCACATTATCATCTGCCGCCTAAGCTGAAGATTTTAGCAGAAAAAAATTATTTCTATCTCAAATAGTTCAAAAGTTACTAAAGATGCGAACAGCATGGCTGGCTAGGACGTGCTCCTTTGTAGCTCCGGACGAGCTGCACTGAATCTGACTTTCTACTGATGCCCAGCAACCCCGTTTTGGCTTCAAAAGAACCGTAAGGGTACTGTCCTACCTTGTGGGCTGCAATTGCACACCAAAGCGGCGGAGATCGTCCAGAACAGCGGAGCGAAGACCGGAGTGAGCCCGGCCGCGATAACTAAGATGGCGGCGACGCGCTGATCGGAAGGGATCTGCCCAGAGACGGGAGAGCTGCTGGGGCCCCCTAGCAGGAGAGGAGATCGAGGCCGCCGCCGCGTACCTGGAGTTGACGGCAAGTGCTCGGCGGCTGTGGGGGGGTGGCCTGTGCCTCTGAGTGTGGTGCTCCAGGGACCTAGGACGTTTCGTGGTGGGCCCCAAAGGGGCCCCTGAATCACCTGGTGGGCAGCACAGACGTCGGAGTGGAGGAGGCCGCACTGAGGACAAACGCCGAGATACTGAGGCACCCGCTGAGACAGGGGAGCTTGCCTGCGACACTCGGCGCTGTAATCCCTGACTCCAGCATCACCGGCGGCCGTGAGAGAGGAGGGGTGAGCTATCCTACCCGCTGCGGGTGCCTGACCCGTGAGCACACACTAGGCGCGTGGACGCCCTCACTGGGAGACCCCGAGAAGTCCGCTGATCTTGGCGGCCTGTACCGGCCTGATCACCGACCTCTGCACTACTGTGTGGCCCTCCCCCCAGGGAGTCAGACTCGGCAACTGGGGGCGATGGAGATCAAACGACGTGGCCACCGAGACACGTCATGAGGGTCTGAACTCTCGTGTAGCCTGTAGTCTTGGACTTATGCCTGGCTGTGTGCCGCGCCCTGGGTGGCGGAGGAGGAGGCCTGGGGCGCGAGAAATCAGAGGAAGCAGCAGTTGAGGAGTGCCTTTATGGTCCGCGCTGACACATATGCCACATCCATAGACTCGCACTGCTGGGCCGGCAAGGAGGTGGTGGACAGGGGGGACAGGGGATGCGTACTAGCAGGAGTCTGCATGTAAGTACAGCTATCCATCCTAGCGATCCGAAGAGAAGATTTGCACTGTGGTGATCGTACTCTGTGGAGGGCGGCGGGGCTCGGGCGGACTGTGGGGCATTTCGCACCATATAGGATGCGAAGCTGGCATGGGCCTTGGACTGCAAGCCGGGACTGGGCTATAGATCACGGCACGGAGAGAGACTCCGGGGACAAGATACTGAAGCAACCGGCCCCCCAGAGGCAGCCGTGCAGTGCGACTGGGCTTCCCCCCCACCAACCCGCCCCTGTGGTGAGATAGGAGGATCATCGACCTGAAGCCACGGTCTATCAGGAGGGGAGGTGAGAGGGGTGAGTTCCCCACAAAAGTGACTACATAGCACCGCCAGCCATGGGGTAGAAGGATACGATCCCCAAAACCACCAGGCAGGGCCCCATGGATAACTTTGCCGCGCTGCGGACGTCTACTGAGGCCGCACCTACTGCGCCCGGCATACGCTCAGACACTGACTTGTGGATGGATTCCATCCAAGCGTCAAGGACCGACATTCAAGAGTCCCGGGCGGCCCTGGAAGTCAAAATCGGCGAGGTGGGGTCGGAGGTGACGCTCTTGAGGCAAGATTTCCGAAAGCTAACAGACAGAGTAACTACGGCGAAGACACGAATAGGCGAGGTGGAAGACTCAATCTCCACCCTGAGAAAGGAGATAGCAGAGCTCCAGGGCTCTCATCGCCAAGTGATGTGGAAGGTAGACGACGCAGAAAACAGGGCGCAACACATCAACCTGCGCTTTGTAGGCTTTAGAGAGGGAATCGAAGGGACGGACATGGTGGCTTTTCTCCACTCCTGGCTGACGAAAACCTTCCCGGCAGCACAGTTCTCGACTTGCTTCATCATTGAAAGGGCACACAGGGCCCTCCTGGCAAGGCCACCGGAGAGGGCAAGACCCCGACCTGTCATTGCACGCTTCCTCAACTTCGCGGATCGGGACCTGATATTGCGAGAGTCCAGAAAGCTGGGGGAAATCCGCGTGGAAAACATGAATATTATGATATTCCCAGACTACAGCCAGGAAGTGCAAAAACAGCGCCGCTCCTTTGACGCGGTCAAAGCAAATCTAAGAGACATGAACATTACCTATATGCTGCTCTTCCCGGCAAAGCTAAAGGTGATCTATAAGGACAAAACACACTTCTTTACCCATCCGGAAGATGCCTGGCACTGGTTAGAGGAACGACCCATATTTCGCAGACAGGAGCACGATGGACGGGGAGTGCCGGACAGGCCGACTCTTCACAAAGCCCAATGGGAGCGGCCGAAGGCCCAGAGAATATGAGCACAAAGAAATAGGAGACAGACGCCGCCTACGCCTTACCCGGGACTCACCCAGGTGAACAGACGACAAGGACAATCAGCTTCATCCGGAAGGAGAGGTGCGATGGGATCTACATTCAGTTGCCTGGAAAGAACCGCCCGGTTGGAAGGAGAAGAGAGAGAAGAATCGGAGGGCCACTCCTCGGGAGGTGAAGACGGGGGAGCGCGCTCTGTCCACCCACCAGAAGAGGCGATCCGAGATTTGGAGCGGGATGCTTCGGGGCACACGACTGACCCACGACTGGACACCCAGGACTCACATTCTTGAACAGGGGCAGTCTGGGCAGTTGAGATTGCAGCTCATCGTTAAGGGGACACGCAAGTTGATACATCCTCCTTATACCTATTGTTTTCATTGGTTTCTTGCTCTTATCTGTACAAATTTCTTAACCCTGACTCTTGAGGTTGCTTAGTTGGGAATGTATTACGTGTTCTACATTGAGTTGGACAGAATAGGTTGAAAGGGAGGGATCTTTGGGAGGGCGACAGACCCTCTCCTACTGACAGTTCCGCCTTGCAGAGGGATGGGACTGGAAGGGGAGGGAGGTGGGGTGAGGGAGTGGGGGGAGTTCAGTTTTGTTAAGTCCGATTGGTTTTTGCAAAGTTCTGTTCGAGGGAAGTTGGTTGGGGGGAGGGGGAGACAGTCAGTTGAATACAGTCATGTGCCTTGGTGCTCCACACTACACTTCTACACCAGAGACCGACCGCACTGCTCTAGTTGTGCCTCTGAATGGCGAGTGACGTAGCTGCACAACCTACAGACCACAGGAGAATGTGAACGGGCTTGGTAATAAGATTAAAAGAGGACTGGTGAACTCTTACCTTAAACGACTGGACCCAGATATAACTTTCCTGCAGGAAACAAATCTTAAGGGAACTAACTGTCCCTTTAAAGCCAGGGGTCGCCACAAGGTTTTGGCTCATGCGCGCTACACTACTGATTCGAGAGGGGTAGCAGTCATTATAAAGAACACCACCCCATTCTGTATTACACGCACCTGGATAGACCCTTTGGGAACTTGTGTGGGGGTCCAGGGGACATGGAACAGACCCACATACAAGCTCCTCTCAGTATATGCACCGCCCAAATTGCAGGCGAAAACGTTCAAGACACTGGCCAACATACTCCTAGATAGGCTGAAACCATTCAAATAGTAGGTGGAGACTTTAATGACGTAATGGACATGGGACAGGACCGGTCAGGGACGCTGCCCAGGGGGGGGAACCAGACCCCCCTATCCCAGCTGATTGCTAATATAGGACTCACGGATGTTTGGAGATGGTTGCACCCTAGCCAGATGGTCTATTTATTTGTTGAGATTTATAGAGCGCAACGATTACCCTAGGGCGTCTTGGCATCTATTCATTTTATTCGGCTGCACATATGGTATTCTCGAGATTAGACTACATATTTATGTCCAGACAGCACTTGACAGTGGACGCCACCATGCAATATAATGCGAGGGGAATCTCCGACCACTCACCACTCTTAGTGAGAATGGGACGGACTCGGGGTAGTGTTGTGGCCTCCTGGCGCCTGGCAGCATGGGATCTTCAAAACGCCAATATACAGAGAGGCTTGAGAGCAGATGTGCAGGTCTATATCGCTGAAAATGAAGGATCAGTTGATTCAGGGGTGACCCTTTGGGAAGCCTTGAAGCCAGTAATGCGGGACAGGATAGAGAATAGACTGGGGGAGGAAAGGAGGAAACTCCAATCTGAGGTAGTTGCAGTGGAACAGACTATCCTGGACCTAGAGAGAGAATACCAGAGGTCGAGAAATGCTGAGACTCCTAGGAGACTGATTGACAATCATAAACATTATAGAGAACTAGTGACGGATGAGGCTAAGACTCAAGCCCTAGCCACCCTCCATCGCCTCCATGACATGGGGGATAAGTCGGGCAAACTACTGGAGTGGCTCAGTAAAAAGGAACGTGCAGCTAGATGGGTGGACCACATTAGAGATGCAGAAGGGATGCTTGTTAGTGCTGATGGACAAATTGCTGAGACATTTGCTACACATTATGAACTCTTCTACACGGCCAGAGACTTGGGGACTTGTGAGGAAGCTCTACAGTATATGGAGCAGACTGACCTTCCCTCGTTGTCTAATGAGGCCCTTAAGGCACTGGAGGCTGACATCACAGTGGATGACATCTCTGGAGCCATTGCTCGCCTGCAACCTGGTACAACACTGGGACCAAACGGTTTCCCGGCTGAGTTTTTCAAACGTACGGCAGACCTTCTGGCTTCCAATCTGAAGGGCCTCTTCATGGGGGCCTATCATGAGGGGAGACTCCCCCCAGACCTCTCCATGGTGACAATAATCCCAATACATAAGGAGGGCAAACCAGAGAGGACTGTGCGTCCTACCGCCCCATCTCCCTCCTGAACACGGAGGTGAAACTTCTGGTGACTATCTTGGCGCTCCAATAGAAGTCGGTGATCCCAGACCTTATACACTTGGATCAGACTGGCTTTTTGCCAGACAGAGCCACCAAGCTGCACCTTAGACGTACCAACAATTGGTTGCAGGAAGTGCGGGAAAGAGAACTACCACACTGGTTTCTCTCCCTTGACGCTGAGAAAGCCTTCGACGCGGTTCATTGGCCATTTCTGGAGGGTGTCTTGCAAAAGTTTGGCTTTGGCCCTAAGTTTCAGAAGTGGGTCCGGTTCCTCTACACTACGCTGAGGGCTAGAGTGAGGGTGAATGGGAGGCTGGCACGTGAATTCCAGATCCAGAGAGGGACTCTCCAAGGATGCCCTCTAATCCCCCTCCTCTTTACACTTACTATTGAGATATTAGCAGCTAGGGTTCGACAAAATACAGGAACAACCAGTTTTAAAAGAGCAGATACAGATCCCACACAAGAGAAAATATCCCTCTACGCGGATGATATACTCTTATATATTACCAACCCGGAGACTACTATCCCGGAACTATTCCTAGAAATAGAGCGCTATGGTAGACACGCTGGCTACAAAATAAACTGTTACAAATCGATCCTGTATGAACCAGGAGGTAGAGACCGCTGGGTGACACTGCCTAGGCAACTAATTACAATGATGGAGGGTTTTCAGTATCTCGGGATATACAACACCCTTGATAAGAAACTATTGTTCCCAAAAAACTTGGAGAGGATCATACTTAACTCCATTGCAGATATGGACCGATGGAGACAACTTCCACTCACACTTTTAGGTCAAGCGGGTATGTACAAGATGAATATCCTCCCCAAATATTTGTACGCCCTACAGAACGAATACTATCCGCTCCCGGCAGCGGTATTGCCCAGAATCCACTCGGACCTGAGGGCTTTTCTCTGGTTGGGTAAGCAACCTAGAGTAGCATTGGCTACTCTCCAGAGACACCAATACATTGGAGGGATCTCGTTTCCTAATTTAGAAGCCTACTACTGGGCGGAACACATTAATGATTGGCTACATGCTCAGGCAGACCATCCCACTTATGCCCTAGAACGACATAAAATGTCCTCCCACAATTTACTGTACTATGTTTATGGGGGTACTAGACGGGAACCGCTCCTCCCTGCAACTGTTACTTACATGGAACAAGGCCACAAAACGCACGGGTTGGGAGAAGCAACCCACCCGGCAGACGCCACTATAGCACTGCAGGTGGTTGACGGAACTACATAAACTTAAGGGCTTCCAAAGATGGGACGACATTGGTATCTCCACCATAGAGGATGTGATCACCAAGGGGGAACTGAAATCCTTTTTGGCCCTCAAGACGGAATTTGGGCTTCATCACTCACAGCTCTTCAAATACACGCAGCTGCGCCATGCTTGGCGGGCACAAAACATCCAATTAACTGGGCTCCCAGAGTATGCACCATTGGAGGGTCGGCTCCTACAGGAACAGATCCAGGGGAAGGCGGTCTCACTCACCTATAAAACCTTAACCAACAACATCCTAGGGGACCTGGCAAAACTTAGACAGACATGGGAAGCAGAGGTGGGAGACTTGGATGATTTAGACTGGGACATGGTACTAATGCATCCCCAGGAGGTGGCGATTAAGTCTAGGCTGCGCCTGATCCAATTTAATGTGCTCCAAAGAACCTATTATGATAGATTGAAACTCCATAGAATGAGGAAAATAGATGACACAAAATGCCTCCGATGTCGCCTACACGACGGAGACTTTTATCACATTATGTGGAACTGCGACTTGATACAAAATTATTGGTCCCACATCTTCACGGAACTGAGGGAGGTATTGGGGGTCCCGCTCAACCTGGAGCCCAAGCTGGCTTTGCTGGGCATGACTAATGACGTGGACCTACCACGCCCTCTCCTAACCTTCCTGGTGCTGGCTCTGGAGGTAGCGAAAAGAGACATAGCGAAGCACCGGGGGTCACCTGCACCGCCGGAAATGGAGGAATGGAGAAGAGGGTTGGATCTTTACATGGCAGCCGAGAGAGTGACTTATAAAGCTAGGGGGTGCCCGAAGAAATTCCGTAGGGTCTGGACCAGGTGGCGCCATTATCATGGTTTGGATGGGGGGATGTGAGAGAGGTGAGTTAAGTATCTGGCTACAAGACTAGGGGAGCACCTCCAGGAAGATACTGGGGGGGGGGGTCACTAAGAGATGACAGCACATTGAACTTATGGACATTGAACCAGTATGTTACGAACTGTGATAGCGATGTATAACTGTGGAAGGGTGGGCGTGGGAGTAGGGGTGTGAGTACTACTAATTACATGACTGTACTGTTGAGTTATGATAAATGCAAATAAAAATATTTCCCCCCCCCAAAAAAAGTTACTAAAGATGCAGTAACGTCTATTACAGTGCAATCAAAGGCCCTTTGCAAAGCTGTACTTGTCACCTTTTTTTCATCCATTTTCTTAATGGTTACATTTCAAACCTATCCATCCACATGTTTATTTCAAAATGTGCATCCTCTTGATATTTTGAGCAGTTTATTTAAAGAAGTACTTTGTGAATGCCATGCTCGATTTTACTCCACGTGGTAGAATTTGTCAACCACATTCCCCACAATGCTAAGCCATGCCCTGTCCAATTTAGCCCCACCCCCAAATCACCCAAGCCTCAGCCCGAACCCAGCCACACCCCCATTCATCTGTGCGGTCCCCGGTCATACCCCAGACTATGCGTTTCGGCCCCTGACGGAATGTTTGTGAGTACCCATGGTCTAAGGGGAGCCCTCACCCACCATGGTTCAAGACAGTCACTGGGGTATTAGCTTGAATTATGGGCAGTTGGGGGGTTAAGGCTTTCATATTTTGGTGCATAATTTGTAGCATATGACCTCCTACAATTATAGCTCACGAGAAGTGTGTGTTTGTTCAGCTGGAGTCAAGTGTCAACTGTTTATTTGCAAAATTGTTCATTATTTCTCAGAAAGAAATCTCTCTTTCTTGTGTATTTGCCTGATCATGTGGTTCCTGTGGTGAATACAATTTCTAGATGTGGCATTATTGGAGTCATTAAAATTGTATTTGAGGTTCAAGTTTGTAAGAAAGGTATTTGCGAAACAGTATCTTCGAAAAGTTAAAGGCTGTTAGTGAGTTTTGGCTTCATGTATTAATTTCCTCCTTTTTAGCTATATGTTAGCTCCTTATGTGTTCTACTTTCAGCTTTGTATTATAGCTGTAAGAAGATGACCCAGGGTCTGTGTGTGGTAGACACCCTGGTGGGGACATGAACACATCCACAAGTTTACCCACCCATGTCCTACCTGTCACTAAATAACCCCTCCGCATCCAGGTCACGAATCAACCGCAATATCAATGCAATGTACCGGTCGGTGAAGCGGTGAAGATGCAGGAATACATGCACACAATGCAGAAGGCCATGGGCAGTCCACAAAGATCATAGGACCACCCCTCCACCTACCACACACTAGGCCACCCACACTCACTAAGGGACATGCTATGTGTCCCTCCTGTGCACCCCATGCACATTAACCATCCAGGTGGACCCATACCCTGCACCAAACAACCATGGAGAGAGTCACAGCAGGTGGTGCTGCAGAGAAACACACGGCACATAAACTCAGGGCCAGGGCAACCCTCACACCACACCCACACTACACTCATGTCAAGCAAACTGAGTCCAATCACAAAATTAACGCTCACAATGGATAGAATCAATAACTCAACTAGAAACACCCACACTGACACATAGCCACATACACAGACCAGATGTCAACAGTAATGGAGGATGGGAAATGGGAAAGCTAAAGTGAGGAGGACATAAATGGAAGGCCAAGGAACAAGCCACAAAGCATGTGAACATCATATGCAAGAGAAGGAACATATAACAACACCCTTAGCCCATCAAATCACACATAGCTGGGATAATAAGTAAAATGAAACCACAGTCCCCTCTGTGCAACAACTCAGGGAGACAGCAAGACAACCCATGCATAGGCACAGGGATGAATGGAAGTCAAAGAAGTCAAACAGTGATCAGATACACATCTGTATCCAACAACTTTACAGGTGTATGTCAGCAGCACATTGTCACACTCCATGACTATGAAACACAAATTGGATCCTTCACACATACCCCCTCCAACCTCACACCTGCAGCACTCAGCACCAGAGTCAAACACACAGAATGGTGCCAAAAAATGTCCAGTGAATACTCTGACAAACAATCACACTCCCTGGGGGGGGGCATCCACAAACATCACACACACTCACTCAGGGATGCCTGAACCAATGCTGGCACAAAAAAAAAGATCAGCCAAATACAAAACTCACTAACAACATACACAGAAGTACAACAAGCCCAGACCTATGCAGTTAAACTGTGGAAAGGCAATGTGAGCCCAGACAGAACAGGAGTACACAACATCATCACTAAGAAACAATGCACAGACAAGAAGTGCATATTTGCAAACAAATCATGGACACAAATTGAGAGCAGGGGGCCAATAATAAAACACAGACAGACATACCACACCACCCATCAAGTCAACATGGTGTCATACTGTACCACATGCTTGCACATGCATAATTCTGACAAGTTACAGGTCAAATATAAGAGGAGAAATCCCCAAGGATGCACTCAAAAGAGACCCAGGAACAAGAATAGCCCTAAGTGCATGTGCAGACACACAAGTAATGTATACTATACGTGCAATACACATCGAAATGAATCATAATGCACAAACTAATCACACACAATGACATGCAAATAGAACATAACACACAGAGCATCTGTCAGCTGAAACAAAGTACATAGACCAAGCACTGCACACATCCACATCAAACACACAACAGATCCATTTGCCGATCCATCACATTGCAAACACAGCTGGACATCAGGGGATGCACACCAGGCAAGTTTAAGGCAACATGTACTCACAGCACTGCATGCACGACAAGCAGTGTGTGCACACCAAGCAGACAGGCTCCACACAGATATGAGTGCCACACCATGAACCTCCACAACACAAATCATCACAGTACAAAGACAAAATCACACTCAGGAAGGGAAGAAGTACCTCAGCAAACACACATACGGCACACCCATCACCCACAGATGGACATGTCTGGGCAACATGACCAGAGGTCTGTGCAGCACAAACAGTTGAACTGCATATGAGCAACCATGACTGCAAAACAGTACAGGAAAATCACATATAACCAATTGGGAAACTGTCCGGAGTGCCACATTGGTCCTGTGCACAGATCAGAACACACACTGGCAACCCAGCTGACAGCTGACATGAGAGTGAAGGGTTGTGTACGTCAGTGGTGGACATGTCTGTAGTGCCCCATACACAAATAGATGGAGTGCTCACTCACAAAGGGTAGGCATCACAAACACAGATAGGGGATGTCATGACTCCAAATCCCTCATGCCATACTGGAGCTGTAAATGCCTAAAGTGACAGCAATCCATGAGAAAACAAACACACTCAAAATGTCAGTATGGCTGAGCAGGTCGGCACAGTGAGCACAAACAGTAACAAGACACATGGCTTATCAACAAAACACAACACTGACTTGCCAGTCACACACTCAACAACAAGTAGGTATCACCTAGAAGTGCAAGGACACACCAACAACACACCGCACAGTGCACAACCTACAACTCCCACATGTGCAAACAATCACAAGGCTGACAAATCTAAATAACAGCATTCGAATCCAGGTTGACACATGTGTGCAGTTGGCATCGTAGGGGCACCCACACATCAACACTACTGACAAAGTCACTCCCTTCACACTGCACACGTCATGAACACACAAGTGGACACATTGAAATCTACTCATGTGACTGTGATGACTGGCCATCACAATAGGACCATACACCATCACTGCTGGTCACACATTAAGAAAGATCACACAGGCTTCCTGCTATTCGAATTGGTGCGTGGCATTTCCGGAAACTGTTATTTAGATTGTAGAATTACTGCTTTTTAAAAAAAAACTTTAAAATTGCACTTACTTGAGTCGGATGTATGACGTTACAACGCATACTTTTACAACGCATGCCTTTACAACACATTATTTACAACGAAACATTCATTACAACGCATTCCATTACAACGCATGCCATTACAACGAATTTCCTAAAACTACCATTACAACCCATTCCATTACAAAGCATCCTACCTTTACAACGCATGCCATTAGAACGCATACCATTACAACGCATGTATGGTAAGTATTGGATAGTGCAGGGGTAAAAATTACTATTCTAACTCCAGGGGGTGCAACAGTATGGTAAGTGTTGGATAGTGTAGGGGTAAAAATTACTATTCTAACTCCAGGGGGTGCAACAGTTGGGTAAGTGTTGGATAGTGTAGGGGTAAAAATTACTATTCTAACTCAAGGGGGTGCAACAGTAGGGTAAGTGCTGGATAGTGTAAGGGTACTATGCATTGTTATGGTATGCGCTGTAATGGTATACATTGTAATGACTGCGTTGTAATGACATGCGTTGTGATGGTATGAGTTGTAATGGTATGCGTTGTAATGACTGCGTTGTAATGACATGCGTTGTAATGGATCTTGCGTTGTAAAAGTTTTGTTGTAATGGT
Organism: Lissotriton helveticus; assembly: GCF_964261635.1. Classification (NCBI taxonomy): domain Eukaryota; kingdom Metazoa; phylum Chordata; class Amphibia; order Caudata; family Salamandridae; genus Lissotriton; species Lissotriton helveticus. The sequence continues at coordinate 11,161,502 of NC_136059.1, forward strand.
AGTGCGTTGTAAAAGTTGTGTTGTAAAGGTTGTTTCCCACTTGAGTCACACCGCCTAAACTGCTGTTTTCGGGTTCCTCTTATGCCCCTAGAGACTCCCCCGGTAGCAGCCAATCATGCTGCGAAAGGGCGGTGCTGAGGGTGGGGAATCGGAGCTAAAAGCAGCTCGCAGGTGCAGGAGTCGCGCACTAGGCTTCCTGCTATTAGAATTGTAGTGTGGCATTTTGCCAGAAACTGTTATTTTAGATTGTAGAAATACTGCTTTTTAAAAAAAAAAACTTTTAAATTGCACTTAAGGCAAGATGGCAGACGCAAGGGCGTCCGTGTGAGGAGCAGCAGCAGTGGTCTCGCTACTATTCACTCTCCACTTCTCTGAAGACTCTTTGGAGACCTGGCATGGTTTTCTCTTACTATAGCTGCAGGACTGCTTAACGATCAACACGTACAGGTGTGCCTGGGATGCGGCGGGATTATTCCCGGAATCTTCGGCGCGTGCTTCAGGTGGTGTGGCGGCGGTACGCTGGGAGAGGATGCGCCTCTCGCTGCTGTGGGATCTCTGAGTCGAGTGCCTTCACCGGAGGCGTTTGTGAGGCGAGCAGGTCAGCGGTGTTTCGACGTTGTGGATCACACGCGGCGAAGCCGGTGTGCTACGCTCAAACCAGAATGCCGCCGAAGGCGTTACAAACCAAAGACGCGCGCTGTGACAGCTGCGGCAGCTCAGGACGTGGGTCAGACGCGGGGGACCACTACACCGCCAGCTGTTCTAAACGGTAAGGACGGTAAAGACGGTAAAGATACCGCACAAAGCAAAACTCTACCCGGAGAAGCAACAAGGACATCGGCAGCAAGTGCTCCAGGACTGGATCTCGGTCAAGCACCACCAGTGCACTCTGGGACTAGTAGTGCCTCTACAGGTGCTATCCCGAAAATCCATGGGATCTTTAGGAAAATAAATAAGAGTGCCATTAACAATAAAGGAGAACAAGGAGAGAAAGCTGTCCACTTTCTAATTCAACAACAAGTGACTTTGGTGAGCAATGACCCAGCAATGCTTAATAGTCCCATCCTGTCTAATGGTGGCACTACTCAAGACGAGTTTCCGCTGGGTTTACCTGTACTTTCAGAATTAGAGCTGGGCGCCTCAAGTAATATTGCTATACCACTATCAGACCAACTGCAGTTCGAGGTGTTCTCACCCCTCATTATTCCACCTCAAGAGACGCTGGAGACAACGGAGACAACGGAGACGGCTAACTCGCAGGTAGAAGTAGACTCAACTGACTCAGCAGGGCAATTCTATTCAATGTCGGATTTATCTAATGCGCTGGAAGCTGGTAGCTGCGATGTAGATGGCGAAGAAGGTGGAGAGTGGGGTGACGACGAGAGAGGGAAGAGTATACATAGCTCCCCCCAGGATTCTGATTTTGACCTAGATAAATCTTCGGAGCGGCCTGACTGGGTTGCTCAGGAGCATACGGTTCTCACGGTTCAAGGCGCTCGTATTGAATCGTCTTCTACTCCCCCGGTAATCATGCCTGAGGCATCATTGATTCCTGAAATAACTCAAAATACTCTATATCAGGTAATGCTTCAACATCGGGAAGATACTAGGACAGAGAACTTGCGCAGTCAAGGCGCAGTGCGCCTCCTTCAAAACAATCTACGACGGGTTGGTAAAACTTACAATGAGGTCTCAGCCAGAGTGGTAGAAGCTGAAGCTCGGATCTCGGCGATAGAGGACTCAATGACTCAGCAACACATACAGCTATTATCGCTAGAGGGCTTAAAAGAGGAGATCAACTGGAAGCTGGTGGATCTTGAAAATAGATCATGCAGGAATAATTTGCGAATTTTAGGCATTCCTGAAGGTAGTGAAGGGGGGGAATCTCAGATAATTTGTAGTTGATCTCTTTACAGAGGCCTTTCCAGAACTCACCCAGTGGAAATGGGACATGGAACTTCAACGGGTGCATAGGTTCCCCTTTCAAAAGAATGTTAGAAACGAGTTGAATGCTAAACCCAGGGCTATCTTGATCTCTCTAAATAATTTTCTTGCAAGGGAAGCCCTGTATGACTTAGCTAGGCCAGATAGGAAACGCAGGGCGAAAGGTCTTGAGTTCTTTGTCCGCCCTGATTATTGTCATACCACCGTTCAACACCGATGGCAATTTCGGCAGTTAATCCCGTCGTTTCAGGCGAAGGGGGCTCAGGCCTTTCTCCTTAACCTTGGAAAATTGAAGGTCATCTTCAAAGAAAGAACATATTTCTTGACCTCAGAGGGGGCAGCCAAATAACTACTTACTTCAATATGATTTATATTTAGACTCTATTAGTTGGTGGTTTTTGATGTGGCCATGCTGGAGATACCAAAGAGTATAATGCTTGTATTTAATGTTTGTTTTTGGCTGAACTATTACTCATTAGCTAACTAACCTCCATGTTTTTAATGTATTTCTCAGTTATTCATTATCTTCTTTGGATGATGGAGGGATTATATACTTGGATGTTTTAGTGGAGTCTGAATGTCGAGCCACACTAGTTGCATCTCACAATATCATCACAATTAGGAACTTTTTAGTCCCTTTGCCTCTCCTTGGGAGAAGGTGGGGGGAGTGGTGGGGGGTTTGCTAGGGAGGGAAGGGGGTAGGGTGGAGGGTAGGGTGCATGAAAGGTCAGGTGAAGAGCAGTTTTCATAAAACTAAAGCAGAGAGTAAACTTTTCGGTGAGGCAGCTTATTTGAATTTGAAATGTGATATCAAAAGGCTGGTGTTCGCTGTATTGTATAGGGGATGTCAAGAGAGAATCTCACACGGAAAATTCGGTACTAAATGCTATGTTTGGTCTGTTTGGGAGTCTCTGATTAAATTATCATGTTGGGAAAATTGAGGATTTGTTTGTGGAATCTATGTGGACTTAATAACAAAAAGAAGCGGGGGGTATGCGCACAGATGATACAGACTATGCGCATAGATCTATTATGCATACAAGAAACACATCTGGCCTGGAATGATCGGCATTGCTTTAATGACTTAGGTATGCAGCTATTGGGCTGCACCCGTCAAGGAACGACCACAAAGGGGGTGGCAATCCTCATTAGAAGAGGGTTAGGGTATCTTAAGCGCAGTAAGGCTGATCCACATGGTAGGTGGGTTATTTTGGAAGTCAGCATTGACAATAAATCTTATTCTATTTGTTCAATCTATACCCCTAATACAGACGATCCTGAAATTTTGAATTTTTTAAGTCTAGAGTTAGCGCAATGGCCATCTTCCCTGATTTTTTGTGGCGACTTTAACATACACTTGTATAGGGGCTTAGATCTTTATAGCAATGCCATTTATTCAGTCTTAAAGAAAAAGACTTATAAGGCTTTAAAGAGCTTAATTAAAGAATACGGTCTGTCCGATGTAGCATTTGCAAAAAATCCCACCTCTCCTGATTACACCTTCTTTTCCGCACCGCATCAAAGATGGTGCGGTTGGATTTTTTATTCAGTGACACCTCCCTCATAGATAGTACTGTATTTGAGCTATACCAACGAATAATTTCGGACCACAACCCAATTTTGATTGAGGTAAAAACTGATGCTGGCACCAACCTTAAGCCGTGGTCGGAAACTGTTGGCGGATCCAATATATCTGGAATATATGGGAAATTGGATCACGGAAATCTTTGAATTTAATACAGGGAATGCTTCTCCTAAAATAGTTTGGGATGCCTTTAAAACGGGGGTGAGAGGGGAGACCTTATCATACTCGATTAATAAACAGAAATGCATTCGAAACAAAATGGATATTTTATATAAATCAGTACGTGAGTGGGAAGAGAAGCTAATATCAGCCATTACGGCCAATCAGGACACTGAACGCATTAAATCCTCATTAGCTATCTTTAAGGCAAAACTTTATGAAGTTTTTGCAGCTAAATTGGCAGAACAGTCTGCAGTTATGAGGGCACAGATTTATGAAATGGGTGAACAGTCTGGGAAAGTGCTGGCAAAAAAGACGCGGCAAAAAGAGGCATCAAACTTTATAGGCTCAATCAAGGATGAGGCAGGTCAGTTACACACTAAACCTGACAAGATTCTAGAGGTTTTTTGTCAATTCTATTGCAAGCTTTATGCTCAAGATACTCTAGATTACTCTAGCAACGTATTTCTGAATTGTGTTTCAAATGATAATGTGTCCAAACTTTCTTTAGAACAGGCTCAGACCTTAGATATGGATATCACATGGGAAGAGATAGATTCTGCGGTACTTTCTCTTGCCATTGGTAAAGCCATGGGACCAGATGGGATTCCCTTAGAATTCTATCGAATGTTCAGAAATGTGCTAAAACAAGATATGTTGACTACTTTTTTGGAGGCACAGAAAGGTGACACTCCTCCCTCGTGGGGTCAATCAACCATTATGGCATTTATCAAAAAGGACAAACCTGCCTCTGACCTGGCATCTTATAAGCCGATATCACTTATTAATGCCGACAGCAAAGCCTTCTCTAAAATCTTAGCGGCACAGCTCTCATCGAAAACTCCCAGCATAGTTTCTCGATGGCAACATGGGTTTACCCAACAGCAACACCACGGATCATGTCCGTTGAGTAATTGCTTTGGTTGATTGGGCAGAAGGCACAAACACAGCGGTAGCGGTTACTCTGTTAGACGCTGAGAAGTCGTTTGACCGAGTAGCTTGGCCCTACCTCTGGGATCTTCTATCCTTTAAGGGGTTTGGACCTGGTATGATTAGGGCATTGAAAGCCTTGTATAGAACACCCAACTCATCTATTAAAATTGGAGCAAATAAATCTATCTCGTTTCCCATCTATCGAGGCACAAGGCAAGGGTGTCCGTCCTCCCCGCTGCTTTTTGCAATATATATTGATGTTTTTTTTTAAAACGAAATCTTGCGCAGGATATAACACCTGTGGTGGCGGCAGGCACACAGTATAGGGCACTGGCATACGCAGACGATGTGGTGGTTCTCACCACGGATATGGTAAAATCAATCTCAAAGATAGAAGATCTGGCTGCCCAGTTTGGTGCCTTCTCTGGCTATAAACTGAACCTGTCAAAGACACAAATCCTTTTTACTGGCCAGAACCCTCCTGCACTTCCTGATATAGTTCCCATAGCGACCTATCTGGATATTAAGATCACATCACCAGTCTCACAGATTCCTGAAATAAACATTGCTCCTATGATAAAAAACGTCTGATGCTTTACTTGAGCGCATTAACCACCTACATTTGTCTCTATATGGCAGAAATAATGTGATGAAAATGGTGATTCTGCCAAAAATGTTATATTTATTTCGTTATACCTCTAGATTTTCCTCTTTTCATCTTCAAACAGTTGGAGAAAATGACAGGGAGATTTCTATGGGGCTATAAACGTCACCGAAGAGCTTATCAAAAAATGGTACTTCCAAAGGCCAGGGGGGGCTGGGGCATCCCATATTTTTTTATTATTATCTTGCATCAGTGTTGCAATTCATTACTCCTTTAATAATTAGCGATAAGGCCCCGATTTTGGATTCGCACTCTCCGTCAATTTATGAACTGGTTCTAGGGGTAGAGGCCAGGGGCTGTTTGTTAAAATTTGTTGAGCCTAGATATTATAAAAGAACTACATTTAAGATTTTAAAAGCTGCTTTTAGGGCTTGGAAATCTATCAAACGCATTGTTGATATCCCTAAAATCACGAGATACACTCCCCTGATGTCCCACCATATTTTTCCATTTGCGGGTACAGACTACACTCTGAAAAGATGGCGCAATCTGGGTATTAATCATCTCAGTGATCTTTTGCAGGACAATAAAATGATAGCATTTGTGGAGCTCCACACTAAATTCAAACTTACGAATGCTGACTATTTTAAATATCTGCTGTGGCATAGCTATCTTAACCCATTAATGGTGCAGGAACGCGTATCGCTACATCGGATCCCTCTGATCGATTCCATGTATCAAAAAAGAAAGATTGGTTATTTTTATAATCTTTTGCTATCCTCACATCAAGATGATTTACTTTTTAGACAACAGCTGTGGGCTGAGAAATTGGGATTGGACTCCATTAAGATCGAGGAGCCCATCCATCTGGCTAATTCTATTTTGCTCTCTGGTAGGAATAGGACACAGCATTATATGGTGTTGTACGATCTGTAGTATACGGCAGCTAAAATTTCGAAATGGGGTTCATTGGTTGGTACTTCATGCAGTAGATGCGGCTTGCACGCTGCGGACGCGGTGCATATGTTTTTTTATGTCCGCATTTAAGTACAATTTTATCTGAAATTCAAGTCTTTCATTCTTTCTTTGATACTTGGCATCTCTGTGGTACTTACATCGGATCTTGTACTGTTTGCAGTTACCTCCACAGCTATGGTTGACGACCACAAAAAGTTGATATTTATCTCTACTGGGATCTTTCATTTATGTGTGACTCAAGATTGGATCAGTCCAGACCCACCCTCTTTCTTTGCTTGGAGAGCGCGTCTTTTGGCCATGTATATTTTAGAACGCGCCATCTATAGAACGAAAGGGCGTAAAAGAAGGGCATTAGGGGAATTGGGGTAGTGGTTCTTGTGTTATTAATTATAATTTTGCCTGGGGCTGTTTTCCCTCCGTTATGTATAACCCTTACTGGAATTTTTTTTTCTTCTTTTATGTACTATTTACACAAGAAACTCTCTCTGCTGTCTTTATGTTGTTTTTTGCTTTAAATATGTTTGTAACCTGACCAACTTGCAATAAAAAAAAGATATAAAAAAATAAAAATAAATAAATAAATAGAATTGCACTTACTTGAGTCACACGCCTAAACGGCTGTTTTTGGGTTCCTCTTATGCCCCTAGAGACTCCCCCGGTAGCAGCCAATCATGCTGCGAGAGGATGGAGCTGAGGGCGGGGAATCGGAGATAAAAGCAGCTTGCAGTGCAGGAGTCACGCACTAGGCTTCCTGCTATTAGAATTGTTGTGTGGCATTGCCAGAAACTGTTATTTTAGATTGTAGAAGTGCTGCTTTTAAAAAAAAAACTTTAAAATTTCACTTAGTTGAGTCACATGCCTAAACTGTTGTTTTCGGGTTCCTCGTATGCCCCTAGAGACTCCTGCGGTAGCAGCCAATCACGCTGCGAGAAGGCGGAGCTGAGGGCGGGGAATCAGAGCTAAATGCGCCACACAGCGCGCGAGCGCAGCAGGCGTGCCGGCGGTGCACCAAAGGCAAGTCCATCTGTGTCTGTCCACGCCCGGCCATGTCCAGTGGCCAGTTATTATGCCCCTGTTTCCATTTACTCCTCTGAAACACTATAAAGTATGAATTCTATCCATCCGTGCCCCACTGGTGAGACTCTCAGCCTGATTCATGTAGGCAATAGCGCTCACAAAAGGGCCAGATTCTGAGAATCTGGCCCTTTGCGAGTGCGATTTTTGCATTTGGTATTCATGATACCAAATGCAAAAATCGCTATTTAAGAAGTCGCAAATATGCGAGGAATAGCATTTAAGGAATCTCTATTAGAGATTCCTCAAATGCTATTCATGACACATCCTGAAATTGCGATTTAGCACTTTTGGGGCCGCTATTTACCGAGAGGTCAGACCTGTCGGTAAATAGCAGAAACTCAGAAAAATGCTTTTAAAAGCATTTTTCTAAGTTGCATGTTGCACACACACATGTCCTTTGGACATGTGTGTGCGCAACACCTGTCCAAATGTGCATTTTAGGGGTGCTACAGGGCGTCCTTTGGACACCCCTGGCACCCTTTCAATCACTATCTTATTTGCGAGTAGCAAATTGCTACTCGCAAATAAGGGATACTCCCCATTCATTCCTATGGGCCTCTTGGCCCATAGGAATGAATGGGGAGTATTTGCGAGTAGCAAATTGCTACTCGCAAATAAAGAACATGTAGGAATCGCTATTTAAGTAGATAAAAACAGCTCGTAGCACGGGAGTCGCACACTATGCTTCCTGCTATTGGAAATTGTTGTGTGGCATTGCCAGAAACTGTTCTTTTAGATTGTAGAATTACTGCTTTTAAAAAAAAAACTTTAACATTGCACTTACTTGAGTCACACACCTAAGCAGCTGTTTTCGGGTTCCTTGTATGCCCTAGAGACTCCCCCTGTAGCAGCCAATCATGCTTCCAGAGGGCGGACCCGATGGCGGGATATCGGAGCTAAAAGCAGCTTGCAGTGCAGGAGTCACGCACTAGGCTTCCTGCTATTAGAATTGTTGTGTGGCATTGCCAGAAACTGTTATTTTAGATTGTAGAAGTGCTGCTTTTAAAAAAAAAACTTTAAAATTTCACTTAGTTGAGTCACATGCCTAAACTGTTGTTTTCGGGTTCCTCGTATGCCCCTAGAGACTCCTGCGGTAGCAGCCAATCACGCTGCGAGAAGGCGGAGCTGAGGGCGGGGAATCAGAGCTAAATGCGCAACACAGCGCGCGAGCGCAGCAGGCGTGCCGGCGGTGCACCAAAGGCAAGTCCATCTGTGTCTGTCCACGCCCGGCCATGTCCAGTGGCCAGTTATTATGCCCCTGTTTCCATTTACTCCTCTGAAACACTATAAAGTATGAATTCTATCCATCCGTGCCCCACTGGTGAGACTCTCAGCCTGATTCATGTAGGCAATAGCGCTCACAAAAGGGCCAGATTCTGAGAATTTGGCCCTTTGCGAGTGCGATTTTTGCATTTGGTATTCATGATACCAAATGCAAAAATCGCTATTTAAGAAGTCGCAAATATGCGAGGAATAGCATTTAAGGAATCTCTATTAGAGATTCCTCAAATGCTATTCATGACACATCCTGAAATTGCGATTTAGCACTTTTGGGGCCGCTATTTACCGAGAGGTCAGACCTGTCGGTAAATAGCAGAAACTCAGAAAAATGCTTTTAAAAGCATTTTTCTAAGTTGCATGTTGCACACACTCATGTCCTTTGGACATGTGTGTGCGCAACACCTGTCCAAATGTGCATTTTAGGGGTGCTACAGGGCGTCCTTTGGACACCCCTGGCACCCTTTCAATCGCTATCTTATTTGCAAGTAGCAAATTGCTACTCGCAAATAAGGGATACTCCCCATTCATTCCTATGGGCCTCTTGGCCCATAGGAATGAATGGGGAGTATTTGCGAGTAGCAAATTGCTACTCGCAAATAAAGAACATGTAGGAATCGCTATTTAAGTAGCAATTCCTACATGAATGCCGTTTTCCGTGTCCTCAATAGCGAGTCGCTATGATTCGCTATTAGGGACACGCAAAACGGATTGTACATGAATCAGGCTGTCTGTCTCTTCTCTCTGGACATGAAATTCTCACAAAACGGACTATCTCTCTTGTAATACAGACTTCCATATCCCCTGAGTTCACCCTACAGAATCAGGCTAAAACAGGTGTTACGCCCTTAACTGTTTACTATCTTAACACTCGTCCCCTTGTCAAACACCAGCTGGACATATTTTCTCTTCTACTCGGAATAAACCTAGCATTCTCTTGTTGACCGAGACATGGCTCACTGATGATTCTGCCCCTGATATGCTGGTGGATATTCCTAATAATTATTTTATTGTCCATGTAATTCGCCCGTCTGATAAACTAGGGGGGTGTGTAGCAGCTATCATTCATACCGACTATAGGTTTTGCACTTTGCCAAGCCTCTCTCTTAAGGATACCGAGAACATTGTAATAAAGCTTGAATCTCTTCTTGACTCTTTTGTCTGTTTGTTAATCTATAGGCCTCCCCACCAGATGCCCTCTTTTCCTCTGGTACTCAGCGAACAGATGGCAAAACTTGCAATTGATCACGCCAAGGTCCTTCTCGTGTGAGATTTTATTTATTGGTACAAAGACTCTCATGAAGGGCCACATTCGGCTGAAATGACTGACCTCCTTACAAACTTAAACTTCACTCAACAGGTCTTGTCCTCTACCCACCAGAAAGGTCACATTTTGGACCAAGTCTGGACAAGTGGTCTGACCACTTCTACTCCCATCATTGTACCATGTATCTGGTCTGATCACCATCTGCTGAAATTTACACTTAGATTCCCATTCATTGGGAAATCTAGCACGACTCACGGTGGCCTTGCTAGGAAATGGAACACTGCAAATAAAGAAGACTTTCTCCGCACGCTATCTGATACCTTCCCGCTCTGTGGTACAGATATTGATGCTACAGAAGCGAATGTCTCTGAATGGCTATTGAATGCTAGCGATAAACATGCCCCCCTTAAAAGGTTTAAACCGGCCCGTCGTACTGACGCCCTGAGATAGTTTTCCTCTAAACTTAAAAACCAGAAACTGGCGGTACGCCAACTGGAGCGACAGTGGCGATTAAAGTAGTGCCCTGATAAAAAATGTATCTATATTGCTGCCAGGAAAGAATATAAGAAAATAATTCTTACAGCCAAAGCTAGCCATTTCTCCACACGTATTCTTAATTCCAATAAGAACTCCAAAGAAATATTTAACATAGTCAATGAATATCTAATCCAGAGAGAATTTTATTGAAGGCTTTGCCCTCTCAAACACTGTGTAAACTCCCGTAATGATTATTTCATTGATAAAATCATTGGTATCAAAGCCAATATTCCCAAGCATCCACTTAATCTGAGCTATTCTGCCCTGCCCCAAAATAACAGTATTTTAAGGCACTTCCCTAGTATTAACACTGAAACCCTCCATAAACTTTTAAAGAAGGTTAAATCAGGCGCCCCTTCTGATTGTTGCCGAGCGAGTTGTTTGCCTCGGGGATTGTAGTCAGCTGTTTGTTGACGGTCTTCCCGATGACTTTAGCCAGGAAGGGAAGAAGAGAGATGGGGCGGAAGTTCTTGAGCTCCTTAGGGTCCGCTGTGGGTTTTTTCAGAAGGGAGTTGATCTCTGCGTGCTTCCAGCTCTCTGGGAAGGTGGCTGACACAAAGGAGTTGTTTATGACGTTCTGGAGGTGGGATGTGATGATGGCGTCTGCTTCGTTGTAGATGTGGTGGGGGCATGGGTCGGAGGGAGAGCCGGAGTGGATGGTGTTCATGACATGGGTGGTGTCTTCTGTGCTGATGGTGGTCCAGTCGCTTAGGGTGGTGGTGTGGGTCGTTGGTTTGGAGACTGGAGGCGGAGTCTGGGTGTCAAAGCTGTTGTGTATGTTTGCGATCTTGTGGTATAATAACTTGGCGAGGGAGTTGCAGAGTTCTTGTGATGGTGTGATGTTGTTGTTGCTGGGGTTGGGGTTGGAGAGCTCTATTACGATGCTGAAGAGTTCCTTGCTGTTGTGGGTGTTGTTGTACAGCCGCTCTTTGAATGATGTCCTTTTGGTGGTGCGGATCAGCTGGTGGTGTTCGCGAGTGGCGTTCTTGAGGGCTGTCATGTTTTCTGTCGTCCGTTCGTCGCACCAGGTTTTTTGGAGCTTGCGGTATGATTTCTTTGAGTCTTTCAGGGCGTTGGTGAACCATGTAGTGTTTCTGTTGGTGGTCCTGCATGGGGAGTTCTTCAGCGGAGCGAGGTTGTCAGCGCAGTTGGTGATCCACTGTGTGATGGGCATGGCTAAAATGCTAGGCCATGCCCTGTCCAATTTAGCCCCACCGCCAAATCACCCAAGCCACACCCCCAACCCAGCCACACCCCCATTCATCTGTGCGGTCCCCGGTCATATCCTAGACTATGCGTTTCGGCCCCTGACGGAATGTTTGTGAGTACCCATGGTCTAAGGGGAGCCCTCACCCACCATGGTGGAAGACAGTCACAGTGGTATTAGCTTGAATTATGGGCAGTGGGGGGGTTAAGGCTTTCATATTTTGGTGCATAATTTGTAGCATATGACCTCCTACAATTATAGCTCATGAGAAGTGTGTGTTTGTTTAGCTGGAGTCAAGTGTCAACTGTTTATTTGCTAAATTTTTCATTATTTCTCAGAAAGAAATCTCTTTTTGTGTATTTGCCTGATCATGTGGTTCCTGTGGTGAATACAATTTCTAGATGTGACATTATTGGAGTCATTAAAATTGTATTTGAGGTTCAAGTTTGTAAGAAAGGTATTTGCAAAGCAGTATCTTCAAAAAGTTAAAGGCTGAAAGTGAGTTGTGGCTTCATGTATTAATTTCCTCCTTTTTAGCTATATGTTAGCTCCTTATGTGTTCTACTTTCAGCTTTGTATTATAGCTGTAAGAAGATGACCCAGGGTCTGTGTGTGGTAGACACCCTGGTGGGGACAGGAACACATCCACAAGTTTACCCACCCATGTCCTACCTGTCATTAAATAACCCCTCAGCATCCAGGTTACGAATCAACAGCAATATCAATGCAATGTACCGGTCACATCACTGCAGCTGTGAAGACGCAGGAATACATGCACACAATGTAGAAGGCAGGGCCAGTGCTAGGCATGGGCAGTCCACAAAGATCATAGGACCACCCCTCCACCTACCACACACTAGGCCACCCACACCCACCAAGGGACATGCTATGTGTCCCTCCTGTGCACCCCATGCACAATAACCATCCAGGTGGACCCATACCCTGCACCAAACAACCAGGGAGAGAGTCACAGCAGGTGGTGCTGCAGAGGAACACACAGCACATAAACTCAGGGCCAGGGCAACCCTCACACCACACCCACACTACAATCATGTCAAGCAAATTGAGTCCAATCACAAAATTAACACTCACAATGGATAGGATCAATCACTCAACTAGACACACCCACACTGACACATAGCCACATACACGGACCAGATGTCAACAGTAATGGAGGATGAGAAATAGGAAAGCTAAAGTGAGGAGGACATATTTGGAAGGCCAAGGAGCTAGCCACAAAGCATGTGTACATCACATGCAAGAGAAGGAAGATATAACAACACCCTTAGCCCATCAAATCACACATGGCTGGCACATTGATGGAAATGAAACCACAGTCCCCTCTGTGCAACACCTCAGGGAGACAGCAAGACAACCCATGCATAGGCACAGGGATGAATGGAAGTCACAGAAGTCAAACAGTGATCAGACACACATCTGTATCCAACAACTTTACAGGTGTATGTCAGCAGCACAACACACAGGGCCCATTGTCACACTCCATGACTATGAAACACAAATTGGATCCTTCACTCATACCCCCTCCAACCTCACACCTGCAGCACTCAGCACCAGAGTCAAACACACAGAATGGTGCCAAAAAATGTCCAGTGAATACACTGACAAACAATCACACTCCATGGGGGGGGCATCCACAAACAACACACACACACTCACAAAAACAACAGCCAAACACAAATCTCACTAACAAATACACAGAAGTACAACAAGCCCAGACCTATGCAGTTAAACTGTGGAAAGGCAATGTGAGCCCAGACAGAACAGGAGTACACAACATCATCACTCAGGAACAATGCACAGACAACATACCCCAACACAGACAAGAAGTGCATCATTGCAAAATAATCATGCACACAAATTGGGAGCAGTGGGCCAATAATAAAACACAGACAGACATACCACACCACCCATCAAGTCAACATGGTGTCATAGTGTACCACATGCTTGCACATGCATAATCCTGATAAGTTACAGGTCAAATATAAGAGGAGAAATCCCCAAGGATGCACTCAAAAGAAACCCAGGAACAAGAATAGCCCTAAGTGCATGTGCAGACACACAAGTAATGTACACTACACTTGCAACACACATCTCAATGAATCGTAATGCACAAACTAATCAGACACAATGACATGCAAATAGAACATAACACACAGAGCATCTGTCAGCTGAAAGAAACAACATAGACCAAGCACTGCACACATCCACATCAAACACACAACAGATGCACATGCCAATCCATCACATTGCAAACACAGCTGGACCTCAGGGGATGCACACCAGGCAAGTTTAAGGCATCATGTACTCACAGCACTGCATGCATGACAAGCAGTGTGTGCACACCAAGCAGACGGGTTCCACACAGATATGAGTGCCACACCATGAACCTCCACAACACAAATCATCACAGTACAAAGACAACATCACACTCAGGAAGGGAAGAAGTACCTCAGCAAACTCACATGCGGCACACCCATCACCCACAGATGGACATTTCTGGGCAACTTGACCAGAGGTCTGTGCAGCACAAACAGTTGAACTGCATATCAGCAACCATGACTGCAAAACTGTACAGGAAAATCACATATAACCAATTGGGAAACTGTCTGGAGTGCAACATTGGTTCTGTGCACAGATCAGAACACACACTGGCAACCCAGCTGACAGCTGACATGAGAGTGAAGTGTTGTGTACGTCCGTAGTGGACATGTCTGTAGTGCCTCATACACAAATAGATGGAGTGCTCACTATGGGTAGGCATCACAAACACAGATTGGGGATGTCATGACTCCACATCCCTCATGCCATACTGGAGCTATAAATGCCTAAAGTGACAGCAATGCATGAGAAAACAAACACACTCAAAATGTCAGTGTGGCTGAGCAGGTCTGCACAGTGAGCACAAACAGTAACAAGACACATGGCTGATCAACAAAACACAACACTGACTTGCCAGTCACACACTCAACAACAAGTAGGTGTCACCCAGAAGTGCAAGGACACACCAACACACCGCACAGTGCACAACCTACAACTCCCACATGTGCACACAATCACAAGGCTAACAAATCCAAATACCAGCATTCAAATCCAGGTTTACACATGTGTGCAGTTGGCATCGTAGGGCACACACACATCAACACTACTGACAAAGTCACCCCCTTCACACTGCACACGTCATGAACACACAAGTGGACACATTGAAATCTACCCATGTGACTGTGATGACTGACCATAACAATAGGACCATACACCATCACTGCTGGTCACACATTAAGAAAGATCACAGAGGCCTCCTGCTATTTGAATTGGTATGTGGCATTGCCGGAAACTGTTAATTTAGATTGTAGAATTACTGCTTTTTAAAAAAAAAACTTTAAAATTGAACTTACTTGAGTCGGATGTATGATGTTACAATGCATTCTTTTACAACGCATGCCTTTACAACGCATTTTTTACAACGCAACATCCATTACAACGCATTCCATTACAACGCATGCCATTACAATGAATTTCCTAAAACTACCATTACAACGAATTCCATTACAACACAGCCTACCTTTACAACACATGCCATTAGAACGCATACCATTACAACGCATGTATGGTAAGTATTGGATAGTGCAGGGGTAAAAATTACTATTCTAACTCCAGGGGGTGCAACAGTAGGGTAAGTGTTGGATAGTGTAGGGGTAAAAATTACTATTCTAACTCCAGGGGGTGCAACAGTAGGGTAAGTGTTGGATAGTGTAGGGGTACAAGTTACTATTCTAACTCAAGGGGGTGCAACAGTAGGGTAAGTGTTGGATAATGTAAGGGTACTATGCGTTGTTATGGTATGCGTTGTAATGGTATACGTTGTAATGACTGCATTATAATGACATGCGTTGTGATAATATGAGTTGTAATGGTATGCGTTGTAATGACTGCGTTGTAATGACATGCGTTGTAATGGATCTTGTGTTGTAAAAGTTTTGTTGCAATGGTAGTGCATTGTAAAAGTTGCGTTGTAAAGGTTGTTTCCCACTTGAGTCACACACCTAAACTGCTATTTTCGGGTTCCTCTTATGCCCCTAGAGACTCCCCCGGTAGCAGCCAATCATGCTGCTAGAGGGCTGTGCTGAGGGCGGGGAATCGGAGCTAAAAGCAGCTCGCAGGTGCAGGAGTCGCGCACTAGGCTTCCTGCTATTAGAATTGTAGTGTGGCATTGCCAGAAACTGATATTTTAGAATGTATAATTACTGCTTTTTAAAAAAAAAACTTTAAAATTGCACTTACTTAAGTCACACGCCTAAATGGCTGTTTTCGGGTTCCAGGTATGCCCCTGGAGACTCCTCCGGTAGCAGCCAATCATGCTGCGAGAGGATGGAGCTGTGGGCAGGGAATCGGAGATAAAAGCAGCTCGCAGCGCGGGAGTCGCACACTATGCTTCCTGCTATTGGAATTGGTGTGTGGCATTGCCAGAAACTGTTCTTTTAGATTGTAGAAGTACTGCTTTTAAAAAAAAACTTTCAAATTGCACTTACTTGAGTCACACACCTAAATGGCTGTTTTCGGGTTCCTCGTATGCCCCTAGAGACTCCCCCTGTAGCAGCCAATCATGCTTCCAGAGGGCGGACCCGAGGGCGGGATATCGGAGCTAAAAGCAGCTTGCAGTGCAGGAGTCACGCACTAGGCTTCCTGCTATTAGAATTGTTGTGTGGCATTGCCAGAAACTGATATTTTAGAATGTATAATTACTGCTTTTTAAAAAAAAAACTTTAAAATTGCACTTACTTGAGTCACACGCCTAAATGGCTGTTTTCGGGTTCCTCATATGCCCCTGGAGACTCCTCCGGTAGCAGCTAATCATGCTGCAAGAGGGTAGAGCTGAGGGCGGGGAATCGGAGATAAAAACAGCTTGTAGCACGGGAGTCGCACACTATGCTTCCTGCTATTGGAATTGTAGTGTGGTATTGACAAAAACTGTTTTTTTAGATTGTAGAATTACTGCTTAAAAAAAAAAAACTTTAAAATTGCACTTACTTGAGTCACACGCTTAAACGGCTGTTTTCGGGTTCCGCGTATGCCCCTAGAGACTCCCGCGGTAGCAGCCAATCATGCTTCCAGAGGGTGGAGCTGAGGGCGGGGAATCGGAGATAAAAGCAGCTCGCAGAACGGGAGTCGCACACTAGGCTTCCTGCTATTGGAATTGTTGTGTTATTTCCGGTCCCTGGAAGACATGGCTTGGCAGTTCGGGCTGGACTGTTCCCATGAGCCACAGGGTCAGACTGATTTGCATATAAACATGTCTGAAATGGGGTGGCTGAGTGGGCTAAAGAATGGTGATGGATTAAACCCAGATCAGTTGACTGGGGGTGAGTTTTTGATTTGCTCAAGCGCTCCGTCCATCATCCCCTTTTGTTTCGCTTTGTTCGCCCTAAGTGTGGCAGGGTATGCTCAGACGTGAGTCCCTTGCTCACTTGGCCACTGGATTCAAGATAGCCTGGCTGATGAGGATTATGAATCCGAAACCGGTCCCAGGATGCTTATTTCCGGTCCATGGAAGACATGGCTTGGCAGTTCGGGCTGGACTGTTCCCATGAGGCACAGGGTCAGACTGATTTGCATATAACCATGTCTGAAATGGGGTGGCTGAGTGGGCTAAAGAATGGTGATGGATTAAACCCAGATCAGTTGACTGGGGGTGAGTGTTTGATTTGCTCAAGCGCTCCGTCCATCATCCCCTTTTGTTTCGCTTTGTTCGCCCTAAGTTTGGCAGGGTATGCTCAGACGTGAGTCCCTTGCTCACTTGGCCACTGGATTCAAGATAGCCTGGCTGATGAGGATTATGAATCCGAAACCGGTCCCAGGATGCTTATTTCCGGTCCATGGAAGACATGGCTTGGCAGTTCGGGCTGGACTGTTCCCATGAGGCACAGGGTCAGACTGATTTGCATATAACCATGTCTGAAATGGGGTGGCTGAGTGGGCTAAAGAATGGTGATGGATTAAACCCAGATCAGTTGACTGGGGGTGAGTGTTTGATTTGCTCAAGCGCTCCGTCCATCATCCCCTTTTTTTTCGCTTTGTTCGCCCTAAGTGTGGCAGGGTATGCTCAAACGTGAGTCCCTTGCTCACTTTGCCACTGGATTCAAGATAGCCTGGCTGATGAGGATTATGAATCCGAAACCGGTCCCAGGATGCTTATTTCCGGTCCATGGAAGACATGGCTTGGCAGTTCGGGCTGGACTGTTCCCATGAGGCACAGGGTCAGACTGATTTGCATATAACCATGTCTGAAATGGGGTGGCTGAGTGGGCTAAAGAATGGTGATGGATTAAACCCAGATCAGTTGACTGGGGGTGAGTGTTTTGTGGAAAAGTAAATTTTGCCATGTTATATGTGCCTACGTATTCCCCACTCTATGCTATATGTGCATGATCGATATGCATGTATCCCCTATGATCGATTAAAGACGCAATCACAGTTGTGTCCAACTCTAGTATGCCAGTTTCCAGTTCTCGTGAAAGTAACGAGTATTAGGCCTAAGTTGCCACGTTTCATAGTGTGCACGTTAATCCATTAAATTGTCCCCGTTCCTAGGCCTCAAAAGGGCCCGGACACCAGATTCAAGCTCCAGTCTCCTGAACCCTCTCCGAGGAGCGATGCAGCCCCCACCTGCATCCCTGACCCTTCACTTACTTCCTGCCGCACAGTGCTCGGCCCGGCCTGGCTCTGCCTGCCTGTCAGCCAAGAGTATGTTATGCTTCTAGTTATCAGTCCAGCCCTCCTTCTCTGCATTCCTAAGCTACTGAATTGCATCAACAGTTCCAGCTATGGTCTAGTCTTTCTGTCTCCATGTAAGAGAAATACTGTATTAATATTCATAGAATATTCCTAGCACACGCAATACATGAAGAATAATGCATGCTCCAGTCTTAGTGTCAAGTAGCCTTTGCCCTGATAACTTTTGGATTCTATCAACATGTACTCCAAACACCAGATACCAGATATGCCATAGGTACATGTCGTCCTGACACCGCAGACTTTAGTCTCCTCTTCTAGCGCAGAAGTCATAGCCCTAGTTCTCCCTGGTAACACGTCATTGCCCGTTTGCACGCACCACTAGGTTAAAGGTCCCAGCTGCTCTCAGGTAGCCCCCTCCATGTTTCCGCCCCATTTATGACACTTCTGTGACGTTTCATACCACATGTCTTGATACACGCCCTGTACACGCCTTCTTGTTACACCCATTTTGTTCTTATCTTTCGCGACTGCTACGAGTTACGCCTACTGCTACGCCTATTGTATGCAATGTAATGAAATGTATTATACTATATATATGCTGCACTGTCGATGAGGCATTGCAGCTGCCATCCATTCTATTTCCGTGCAGGCTATCCCGTTCCTGTCCCTTCCCTTATGCCTGATTAAAGCCTGTTAGACTCAGATACCTCGAATCCTGTCTCTTATTTATTGAGCTATCTGTTTTATTCACTGTATTCAAAAATAGTACCAGTAATTAATTATTTATTTACCACATAATGGCGCCCGAATAGGGACTTGCCCTTTCCCCACGCGCCGGCGAAGCCACGCAGGCCCCCTGACCCTCTGCAGCCGTGACGGAACCATACCGTGCACGTGCAGATATTTCTGCTTCAAGTATCCCTCAGGCCCACGGAGGAGACGGAGGTTGCGGTCCAGCATCCAGACGAGGCGGTGAGGAATGCGGCGAGTCCCGACCAGAGCCCAAGCCGAGAGTACAAGGTCCGAGGTATCCGGAGGCCCACCTGTAACTGAAGTCCGAAGTTCGTAGTCCGACGTCGTAGCAGTCCAGTTCAGTCCGAGGCCTTCCGTTCTTGCTGCCCGGTGAGTACCGTTGCTGGGGTAGTATCTAGACAGGGTCAATTAATTTGTCTCTGGTCCAGTGGGTTTGGGTACACAGATCCAGTCCGAAGTGTTCACCTAGGTGGATACGGGTCCTGACGTGTCTCTTTATGGGACCGGTATGTTTCGTACTGTTTTAGCAGTGCATCTAGTAATTCTAGTAAGTTTCGTTCTCGAGAAATTCATGTGTTCTGTTCCCAGTATATCAGGTAATATTCTGTCCGAACTGTTATTCTAATGTTATTTAATGTGTTTTCAATGTCGTGGTGTGAGTGATTTGTTTTTCTATTCATTACTGTGTTTATCGTGTATTGTATTGTATTCGGATTCAAGTCTAGAATGCCTCTGTTTTCCAAGTTACGTCAGTTAAAGACCAGAAAAGGGTTACTCGAGGAAGCAGTTCCTGTCGCGCCTAGGGACAGTCCCGGACATTTTATGTATCATAAGCATGGCTTAGGTGCCATAGTATATCTAGACTTATGGGTGGACTATACCAAGGAGTTGGAAGAGAAATATAGATGGCCCATATCAGGTACATGGGATGCCGAGTGCATTATGCGAGTAGAAGAAGCATTATGGAAAAAGAAAGCCAGACAGTCCCAGAAAGATGCCATCGAGTTATGGCGCAAAGAATCTCATAAAAGAACCGAAAAAGAAATCAGAAAAACAGAATTAAGTAGGGAATCCTCAGAAAGAGTTTTAATCGAAGTAGGTGAACGAGTTAAAGCAGAACAGTCAGACAGACAGAGGAATGCCCTTATTAAGGGTATGTATCCTCTTCTTGCCGAGGGCTTGCCAAAAGCAACCCCGGAAGCACCCTGTAATTTCCCGCCGCCATTGGTCCCGATTAAGCTACGTCATAAACCGACCGCAGCTGATATTTTTCTCTCGTCCTATTTGGACGATACAGTCCCAGAATATGCAAATCCTGTTCCGCCTGCTCCCGTAAATAATGTAATTCCTGCTCCTCCAGCCACTGGTCCCGTGGGTCCAGTTAATGTTACAGCACCTGTTACAGCACCCCCGGCCCAGCCCACAGTACATGTACCCGTTTTACCAGTCGCTCTACCAGCACGTACAGTACACACCGACGATTCTAGTTTAGGAGCCGCGGGGGGAGATTCTCCTGGTACCCCGCCTCAACACAGACGTATGACGCTACATGAACTAGCGTTACAGCGTACGCCAAAAGTGAATACATACGTAGATATCAAGCGAGCACTTACTGAATGTCGTTATGATCCAGTTCCAGGCGATGGTAACATGGTCATATATTCATTACGTTTAAGACGGGTGACCGACTATTTGGACACCCTGCCCGATATGAGAGAACATCTAGACAGAATATATCGTTTTATCCGTACAGGAGTGAATCCAGAAAGTGTTCACGAAGCCATGGTTCAAAGAAAAGTCGAGACTCAGCTCATGCTTTTAAAGTTTTTAATTAACTGTATAATTAGAGAGCAAGATTGTCCGGAAAAAGATCAAGAAGAAATGAAAGTCCTGACCAGGTGGAGTGACAATATAGCTGAGGGAAAACACAAGACACAAAATTGTATAGAGAGTATGTACAAGAAAATTCGTAGGGAAATAATAAAGTTACACGAGAAACGAGAAGCAAAACAAGCAACCGAGAAAGAGAATGACTCTTCTACTGAAGACGTAGACGACGAGAATCCCTCCAGAATAGCGTATGTAGGTAGAACTAGACTTTCCGACCGACATTCACGCCCAGATTACAAGAAAGTTTTTCCTCCTCCAGCACCAGAACAGGGTTCTCTTGAGCAAGTATTCCAAGCTACCGATCACATTCTGAAATCACGAATAGGTTATAGTGAGCTCAGTACAATGCATGAACAAGAACTAGCCCGATCAGCAGTCCGGTGGACTACTGATTCTACCACTTTTCCAGACGAAATAGTGGCTCAAATGTTTCTGAAACTGCCCCCAGCCGAGCAGCGACTGGTGGGTATGTATATGATCCAGCACCTCATTACACTGTATGAGGAACAGCATTCTGATCCAGGTCCACTACATGATGTATTGAACGAGTTACTCCAATACAGATGGAAAGGTCTACGTACCGATTTAATAAGTGTCATTCTAGAACAGCGCCACAAATACCGAACGTTTCTGAATCCGCATTTTGTTCACGTCTCACCCCCAGAGAGTAAGCCATTCTACATAGACAGACAGAATCCATTACGAGAAGTACACCCAGTTAGGACAGCGGGTGGTGATCTAGAACGAGTATTTGTTTACACCCCCATCACAAAAATGGAACTCTTAGAGATGAAGAAGCTAATTCCCTGTCACGATAAAGATCCAGCAGGGTTCCACCGTGAATTAAAAGACATGCTCCGTATGGGAGAATACACGTATCCTGATATCATTAAAATGTTAAAGGTCCTGTTGCCTGCGGGCGTATATGAAAAACTGAAGGAAAAAGAATGGGAGGTGGGAGAGAAAAAGATAGATTGGACAGCTCTAGAAGCTGAAGATAATTCACGAGTACAGGTACCGGTCTTGGGGATAAAGCTAAAGAATTGCCCGAGTTATTGATACAAGTTTTGCCAAGATTACTAGCCACGAAAAAGGAAGATTGGGATGCCATCTCAGCCTGCAAACAGAAACAAGACGAAGATACTAGTGATTTTTATTCTAGATTTGAGAAATGCTTTATTATTAATAGTGGTCTGAAAACAAGTAGTGAATCATACCCTCATCTTTTTGTTACCAAACTAGTCGAGAATTCAAGTCCACAAGTTAAAAATCGAGTATTGAAAGTAGAAAGCACCTGGCAAGCTAATACTCCGTCACAGATGCTTCAAATGCTCCAGTATCACCAGAACAGAATCAGGGAAGAGCAGGAACACGAAAGGAGACGTATGAAGGACACGAAAATGAAAGTGTTAGTTGCACAGTCTGTTCCGCAAGACAGTCAGAAGAGGGGTCCGAATCAAGCCATTCATCCTGCAGTTCCCGTTAAAGGGACATGCAATTACTGTAAACAGCCAGGTCATTTTATAAACGAATGTGCAGTTCTGAAACACAACATAGCTACTGGTAAAACTAAAGAGAGACCACGTCCGCCTAGACAAGAACAAGTTTCACAGACTTCCCAGCCACCACAGAATGCACAACAGTCAGTTACAGCACCGCAGCCTATCGCTGCAACACAGCATGTTACACAGCAGATGTACCAGTATGCACAGACAGAGTATCCAGATTATCAGCCATATTCATGAAACAGCCTAGAGAGGGAGGTAGGTTTGCCTCTCATCGAAATACCTGTAGATCAAGAGGGTCCCTATGTACACAGTCAAGTATTAGGGAAAGACAGAAAGTTTCTGATTGATACAGGGGCAAGTAGGACTACCATCAGTCATGACGAGGTTCCAGGGGCTCCGCTCTCAGGCTCTAGAAATGTTTCCCTTGGATTTTCAGGAAAGCCTATTGTTAATGAAATATCGAAACCAGTTACTCTAGAAGTCGGTCCATTGTCCCGAACTACAGACTTGTTACTCACAAAATCTTGTCCAGAAAATCTGTTAGGAATTAAGACTTTAAAGGAATTAGGAGCAGTCATATGCTGTTCCCCAGAAGGGGTCCGTCTGTTCTTGCGTGATTTCAAAGGTCATTATGTATTACGTGATTTTGATCCAAGATTATTGAATGTACCACAGCATTTATGGGCGCAAGGTCCTACTGATGTAGGTTGTATGCATATCACACCCCATCGTGTGACTCTGAAGCAAGGTGTTGTATTACCACGAATCAGACAGTACAAATTGCCACCTGAGGCTGTAGCAGCCTTATCCAAAATTATTGACGAGCTTATTGTTCAGGGAGTGGTTGTAGAAACTGACTCCAATGTATGTAATTCTCCTATCATTCCAGTCCTGAAACGTACTGATCCAAATGTACCTCCAGTTTATCGATTAGTGATTGACCTTCGAGAACTTAATAAGTGTATTATACCTCAGTACCCTGTGGTCCCAGATATTTCCTCACTATTGACAGCCATTGATTCTGAAGCCACGTTCTTTACAGTTATCGATCTCAAGAACGCATTTTTCAGTGTCCCCATTCATCCAGACAGCCAGTTCCTTTTCGGATTCTGTTTAAATGGAAGAAGCTATAAATTCACACGAGCACCTCAAGGTTTCACAGAAAGTCCTAGTATTTACAGTCAAGCACTTAAGAGACAACTAGACAATATTCACATGCCAACTGACACTGCCCTGCTCCAGTATGTCGATGATCTATTGATCATAGCCCGTTCTGAACGTGACTGCGAACGTGCTTCACTTACAGTTCTGTATTTTCTAGCCGAGATGGGGCACAAGGTGTCCCCTTCCAAATTGCAATTCTGTGTCCAGCAAGTGGTCTACTTAGGACACTTACTGTCCAAGAGGGGTAGGCAGTTGACACCTGACCGTATCCAGTTAATAGCATGTCTTCCACAGCCCAAGACACAGAAGGAGGTGTGAGCTTTTATCGGCCTCACTTCTTACTGCAGACAATGGATTCCTCAGTATGCATTTCTAGCCAAGCCACTGATACAGTTAACGACACAGGAGGCAGCCACATCGACTGTCCTCCCTTGGACCCAGGAACATACACTTGTTTTTAATGAGTTAAAGAAAGCTTTATGTAATGCACCTGTTCTAGCTACACCGAACTACAGTAAGCCTTTTACACTTTTTGTTACAGAACGTGATGGTACTGCATTATCTGTTCTCACACAAGATCAAGCGGGACAATACAAGCCCTGTGCTTATTTTTCTAGCACATTAGATCCAGTGGCCCAGGCTCTGCCTGCGTGCCTCAAGTCAGTTGCAGCCACAGCGCTAGCTATCAGACAAAGTGATTCCATAGTGTTAAGACACTCTCTGACAGTACAAGTTCCACACTCCGTGGAAGTTCTTTTAAACCGAACACAGACTCAGCATTTGACAATTGCACGTTTAACAGGTTATGAACTGACACTGTTTCAGCCACACATAGAAATCAGACGCTGCAACATTTTAAATCCAGCTACACTGTTACCGTCAGTTACTTCAAATTCTGCCACACATGACTGTGTGGAAGTTGTTAACACCATGACAAAGCCAAGACAAGACCTGACAGATATTGCATTACCTGACCCCGACCTGACACTTTATGTGGATGGTTCATGTATGAGAACAAGTACAGGAGAACTAGTAGCCGCGTATGCAGTGACTACTGACACCAAAGTTATAGAAACACATCGAATTGATACCCTGTCTGCTCAAGCAGCAGAGCTCATCGCTCTGACCCAAGCCTGCATAAGTGCCAAGAACTTGAAGGTTAACATATACACAGATTCACGTTATGCATTCGGAGTCGTACACGACTTTGGAGTGCTCTGGCAGGAGAGAGGTTTCATGACTTCTCATGGAACCAAGATTCAGCACGGTCTCCTCATTCAAGCTCTGTTAGATGCAATACATTTACCGACAGCCATCGCCATCATGAAGTGCAAGGCACATACGAAAGTCACTGACATCATTTCCCAGGGTAACGATCTAGCAGATCGAACAGCCAAGCTTACAGCTCAGACTCCAGACATTCCAGTTAACACGACACAGACACTCACTCCAGAACAGACTACTTGTATGACAGTTAAGGACCCTACACAAGATGTTCTAGATATACAGTTACATGCTACTCCCGATGAAATCAAGAAATGGTCCGAACAAGGAGGGGTCCAGAAGATCAAGGATGGTTGACGAAGGGAAAAGCCACATGGTTTCTCCCCGACTCTATGGTTCAAATCATTATTAACACCGCACATAGTCCAGCACATTTAGGAGAGAAAGTCATGTTAGACAGTATCCAGAACCTCTGGTTCAACAAGCATTTACGAGCAGCAGCCAAGCAGAAAGTACGTACCTGTATGATATGTTGTCAGTTCAATCCAGGTAAAAGTGTCCCGGTGGAACAAGGTGGATTCCATCCTCCTGACCACCCTTTTGAAGTCCTCCAGATGGATTATATTCAGATGGAGCGATGTCGAGGTTTCAAGTATGTCCTCATAGTTGTATGCGCTTTGTCCAGGTGGACAGAAGCATATCCAGTTCCAGATTACACAGCCGCGACCACTGCCAGGCAGTTGGTTCGTGAGTATTTTCCCCGCTATGGATTACCTAGGGTCGTGTATTCAGATAACGGCCAGCCATTCTCATCCGAGCTCATGAAACAAGTTTCCCTTCTGTTAGGGTACCAGTGGAAGTTCCATTGTGTACGCCATCCTGAAGCAGCCGGTCTCGTAGAGAGACATAACCAGACTTTGAAAATCCGCATTTCTAAAGTGTGTACAGAAAAAGGTGTAGATTGGTTAGTAGCCCTGCCAGTTGCTCTTTTTTATATGAGAATGGTTGCACATTCCAGATCAGGTCTGTCCCCGTACGAGGTCGTATTCGGCCGCCCTCCAAATATGTGGGGTACACCTATGCCCCGAAAGATTACAGACGTTTCCAGTAATATGCTGACAGATTACCTAGCTTCCTTGATGTCTGCACTACAATCTTGTCGTTCACAGGTTGCCGCTGCATTTCCAGACAGCACCGAAGTGAAACCGCATGAAGTCGTTCCGGAGATTTTGTCCTGGTGCAAATTTTGATCGTTCAAGTCCGCTGGAGCCCCGTTGGAAGCAGCCCCGTCTTGTCCTCCTCACCACCTGGACTGCAGTAAAGCTGGAAAATCGTAAAGGGTGGCTACATATGAGCCACGTTAAAAAATTCCATGGACTAAAACCTAAAACATTCCTCAAAGACTGCCCCGTATTCAAGGACTGCCCCGGAAATGAATCTAAAGTACCCCTGTTAGAGAAAACTCCGCAGCAGGAGTATAAAGCAAAACTCCGGTCTAGTAAAATAAGTCAGCCAGTTTAATTGTCTAAGTCCCTCTCGGGTGAAACGGTTAGACAGGTTCCTGACATGTATGAGACAGACCCACACAGTGAGAGAGTTAGTCAAAACTCTAAAAGATGTATTATCGTTCTATTCTTTTTATTATTCTTGAGTCTTATGGTTACATGCATAAGTTATGCTTTACATTTATGTTTTCCTATTTCACATGTACATATGTTTTCTAATGTTACAGTAGAGCACACATTTACTGATCTGCGTCCTCACGAGCTATCCTATCGTCTTGCTATGCGTAACAACACTTTTATCCGAATGTTGCATTATTCACACCAGACCAGCAATGCCACTAATTGTTGGGTGTGTGGTCGACTCCCCCCTTTCCAGACACCGAAGGGAGTTCTGCCACTTTTTCCCTATCCGTTTTCACATAATGGTTCGTGTGGAGCATGGTCCACGTTAATGTCATCCTCCACTGATATGTCCCTTTTGAATCGAACATGTTTCCCAGACAAGCAAGGTCTTTCCCATAGAACAGGGTTAGATCTAGAAAATGAAGTATATGATTTAGGTAATTATTCCTCGAATTTCATGGTCTTGAATGTTCAGTCCGATACTACTCCAGATTTGCCTGCTATTTCAGTACTACCAGTCAAAGGCGAATTATGTGTCAGAAAGAATGGTTCCGCACATGTGGGACATAGTAATTGTACTACTATTGTCGAGTATAGTGACAGTGGGAAATCTATTTTCAAAGCCTCACGTCATTCTTATTTTGTTTGTGGTCAGACCGCATATGTTCGTCTGCCCCTCGATTGGGATGGAACCTGTTATATTACCTTCCTTACTGCCACCAGTTTTTCTAGCCCCATCTGATTATCACAGAAACACACACATCTAGTACACGTTAGACATAGAAGGGAGACCGAGTCCCCAATTGTCGATCAAACTGAAACTGCTCTAGAACAATATCAAGACTTCAATAAAGGCTTCTTTTTCTTTATAGGACCTGTCCAGAATAGTAAGTTAATACGTAGGTTAACCAGAACCCTTGAAGCAGTAGTGAATGAGACTACTTCCGCTCTAGGTAACTTAACCGAAGAGCAATCTGCTATGCGTTTTGTTGTGCTCCAAAATCGTCTCGTTCTTGCCGTCATACTGGCCGATAGAGGAGGAGCTTGTAGAGTCATCGGATCTAGTTGCTGCATTTTCATTCCTAATAACGCGCCGTCTGTTTATTCAGCTATAACCAGACTTCATAAAATTGCCCATCAGTTACACCAGAATCCAGGCACCTGGACGTGGTCCGGTTGGCTCTGGAGTATCATATCTGCCTGGGGATGGAAAGTATTGTCATTCCTAGGTATAGCAGTAATGATCATATTCAGTTGCTGCCTCTGTTTACAATGTGGCCCTGCGATTTGCGGCATGTGTGCTACCTCTTGTATTCCTAGTCCTAAATCCCGTTCCAAGACAATTCGAGACGAGCAAATGATGCTATATGAACAGATAGATGGTATCATGAATATTGATGTTTCCTGATGGAAACGTAGGGCACAAGGAGGGAATGTGGAAAAGTAAATTTTGCCATGTTATATGTGCCTACGTATTCCCCACTCTATGCTATATGTGCATGATCGATATGCATGTATCCCCTATGATCGATTAAAGACGCAATCACAGTTGTGTCCAACTCTAGTATGCCAGTTTCCAGTTCTCGTGAAAGTAACGAGTATTAGGCCTAAGTTGCCACGTTTCATAGTGTGCACGTTAATCCATTGAATTGTCCCCGTTCCTAGGCCTCAAAAGGGCCCGGACACCAGATTCAAGCTCCAGTCTTCTGAACCCTCTCCGAGGAGCGATGCAGCCCCCACCTGCATCCCTGACCCTTCACTTACTTCCTGCCGCACAGTGCTCGGCCCGGCCTGGCTCTGCCTGCCTGTCTGCCAAGAGTATGTTATGCTTCTAGTTATCAGCCCAGCCCTCCTTCTCTGCATTCCTAAGCTACTGAATCGCATCAACAGTTCCAGCTATGGTCTAGTCTTTCTGTCTCCATGTAAGAGAAATACTGTATTAATATTCATAGAATATTCCTAGCACACGCAATACATGAAGAATAATGCATGCTCCAGTCTTAGTGTCAAGTAGCCTTTGCCCTGATAACTTTTGGATTCTATCAACATGTACTCCAAACACCAGATACCAGATATGCCATAGGTACATGTCGTCCTGACACCGCAGACTTTAGTCTCCTCTTCTAGCGCAGAAGTCATAGCCCCAGTTCTCCCTGGTAACACGTCATTGCCCGTTTGCACGCACCACTAGGTTAAAGGTCCCAGCTGCTCTCAGGTAGCCCCCTCCATGTTTCCGCCCCATTTATGACACTTCTGTGACGTTTCATACCACCTGTCCCTTCCCTTATGCCTGATTAAAGCCTGTTAGACTCAGATACCTCGAATCCTGGCTCTTATTTATTGAGCTATCTGTTTTATTCACTGTATTCAAAAATAGTACCGGTAATTAATTATTTATTTACCACAGTTTGATTTGCTCAACCCCTCCGTCCATCATCCCCTTTTGTTTCGATTGGAATTGTTGTGTGGCATTGCCAGAAACTGTTCTTTTAGATTGTAGAAGTACTGTTTTAAAAAAAAAAACTTTAAAATTGCACTTACTTGAGTCACACCCCTAAACGGCTGTTTTTGGGTTCCTCGTATGCCCCTAGAGACTCCCCCGGTAGCAGCCAATCATGCTGCGAGAGGGCAGAGCTGAGGACGGGGAATCGGAACTAAAAGAAGCTCGCAGCGCAGGAGTCACGCACTAGGCTTCCTGCTATTATAATTGTGTGTGGCATTGCCATAAACTGTTATTTTAGATTGTGGAATTACTGCCTTTAAAAAATAATAATTTACAATTGCACTTAGTTAAGTCACCTGCCTAAACTGTTGTTTTCGGGTTCCTCGTATGCCCCTAGATGCTCCTGCGGTAGCAGCCAATCACGCTGTGAGAGGGCGGAGCTGAGGGCGGGGAATCAGAGCTAAATGCGCCACACAGCATGGAAGCGCAGCAGGCGTGCTGGCAGCGCACCAAAGGCAAGTCCGTCTGTGCCCGTCCACGCCTGGCCGTGTCCAGTGGCCAGTTATTATGCCCATTTTTCCATTTAATTCTCTGAAACACTAAAAAGTATGCATTCTATCCATCTGTCCCCCACTGGTGAGACTCTGTCTCTTCTCTCTGAACATGAAATTCTCACAAAACAGACTATCTTTCTTGAAATACAGACTTCCATATCCCCTGAGTTCAACCTCCAAAATCAGGCTAATACAGGTGTTACGCCCTTAACTGTTTACTATCTTAACACTCGTCCCCTTGTCAAACACCAGCTGGACATATTTTCTCTTCTACTTGGAATAAACCTAGCATTCTCTTGTTGACCGAGACATGGCTCACTGATGATTCTGCCCCTGATATGCTGGTGGCTATTCCTAATAGTTATTATATTGTCCATGTAATTCGCCCGTCTGATAAACTAGGTGGGTGTGTAGCTGCTATCATTCATACCGACTATAGGTTTTGCACTTTGCCAAGCCTCTCTCTTAAGGATACTGAGAACATTGTAATAAAGCTTGAATCTCTTCTTGCCTCTTTTGTCTGTGTGTTAATCTATAGGCCTCTCCACCAGATGCCCGCTTTTCCTCTGCCACTCAGTGAACAGATGGCAAAACTTGCAATTGATCACGCCAAGGTCCTTCTCGTGTGAGATTTTAATTATTGGTACAAAGACTCTCATGAAGGGCCACATTCGGCTGAAATGACTGACCCCCTTACAAATTTAAACTTCACTAAACAGGGCTTGTCCTCTCCTCTACCCACCAGAAAGGTCACAATTTGGACCAAGTTTGGACAAGTGGTCTGACCGCTTCTACTCCCATCATTGTACCACGTATCTGGTCAGATCACCATCTGATGAAATTTACACTTAAATTCCCATTCATTGAGACATCTAGCACGACTAACGGTGGCCTTGCTAGGAAATGGAACACTGCAAATAAAGAAGACTTTCTCCGCACGCTATCTGACACCGTCCGCTCTGTGGAACAGATATTGATGCTGCAGAAGCGAATGTCTCTGAATGGCAATTGAATGCTAGCGATTAACATGCCCCCCTTAAAAGGTTTAAATCGGCCCGTGGTACTGACGCGCTGAGATGGTTTTCCTCTGAAAGTAAAAACCAGAAACTGGCGCTATGCCAACTGGAGCGACAGTGGCGATTAAAGTAGTGCCCTGATAAAAAATGCATCTATATTGCTGCCAGGAAAGAATATAAGAAAAGTATTCTTAAAGCCAAAGCTAGCCATTTCTCACACGTATTCTTAACTGCAATAAGAACTCCAAAGAAATATTTAACATAGTCAATGAACTTTCTAATCCAGAGAGAATCGTATTGAAGGCTTTACCTTCTCAAACACTGTGTAAACTCCCTTAATGATTATTTCATTGATAAAATCATTGCTATCAAAGCCAATATTCCAAAGCATCCATTTAATCCGAGCTATTCTGACCTGCCCCAAAATAACAGTATTTTAACACCTTGGCAGCTAAGGATTTTCCCCTCCTGTGCCGATTTATGGAAAACCCCATTGTTCATGACAAGGTCAGCTCGTCATTAGCACAGGGTCAGTGCACTGCATGACGAGCTGACCTTGTCATGAGAATGGAACAGGTTAAGGTATTTCCCTAGTATTAACACTGAAACCCTCCAAAAGCATTTAGTGAAGGTTATATCGGGCACCCCTTCTTGTTGTTGCCCGCCCACATTCTCAAAGACTGCCTCACAGCTCTTCCTGGTCCTTTACTCACTCTTTTGAATGAGTCCTGTTAGAATTGGGGGTCTCTGGTTGGTGCAAGTATGCATTTGCGACAAGCAGGGACCCTCTCCTCTAAGTCAGGGCGAAGGATGACCCCTTAGAATTACCCTTGCTCACCCTCTAGGTGCGTGGCGTGAGCAGCCAAGGCTATTCTTCAGGCGTTATTGGGTTGAGCATTTGTAATCACACACACAGTAAATGTACCAATCCCCCCACAAATGGACACCAGGCTGTAGATATGTAAAAATACGTTCTCTTTATATAAATATATATCTGTGCAGGTAAGACTTATCACAAGACCCAGTAACGTTGTTCAAGTGGGCCACAATACTTTTTAAATCAAGGTTCCTTTAGAATAGTTCAAAACAGGTTTAGTCTCTTTGGCAAATGTGATACTCCTTTTACAAATACTTCTTCTGTATTTTTAGATGCTTTAGGCCAGTCTTAGGCCTGCTCTTAGAACGGGTGGAATCGGGACACTCTGTCAAGGCTCACGCATCTAGCGTGGGCACACGGACGCGGCGTACACTCTGCAAAAGGGAAGCGAAGCGTACAGCTGTAAGCTGCTTATACGATGTGCAAAGTTCTATCTTTAGCAACGGAGCGCCCAGTTCACTTCACAATATACGGAGCGTACAGTCACTTGGTAATACGGAGCGCACAGTGCAGTCTCTGAAGGATATACGATGCGCCCAGCTTTGAGTTGTAGAAACACGAAGCGCTCAATTAAATTTGAGATCGAAGCGCCCAGTTCACTTGTCCATATGCAGCGGACACTTCAGCTTCCAGGCAGGTGTACGCCGCGAGGCGCCCTGTCTCAGGGTTCGCACAGTCTACCTTGCGCACAGGGGGCCGTTTAGTTCGTACCTTAGGTTTGATCTTGTGAAGGCGGGTGCGGGGCGCAAAGCGGCTCTTGGTAAAGGGCGAGGCGGCGTCTGGGGCTTCCCGAAGCTTCACGGAGTCTGGTCTTTGGATCCGCGGTCACGGTGGGGGCATCAGCGGGAGCGTGGGGGGCCCTTCAGCAAGCCTCCAGCGGCAAGGTGGCAGGGGCAGTCTGGCACAGTGGGGGAAGAGCGTCTCAACAGAGCGGGGCTCTCTCTCGGCGGGAACGGTCAGGCGGCAGTAGATACGGCCAAGGAGGGGCTGTGGGGGCACCAGGGTCACGGCTCTGGCGGGGAAGAAATCCTCACGGCTATCACAGACGGGCAAAGCACAGGTTGAGCCAGATGGTCTTGTGGCTCAGGTCTGGGGGCAAGCTCTCTTCCAGGCCCTTGGAGATCGTTTGAAAAGCACAAGTTCTTTGTAGATAAACAAGATGCAGCAAGTCTTTAAAAGTTCCTCTCTGCTCTCCCTTGGCAGCAAGGTCACGACTGCAGGCCAGTCCCCAGGAGAGGGACAGTCTTCCTCCGTACAGCTTTCCCGACACCTCCTCCTCAGGCAGAGCTTCTTCTTGGCTTCAAGCAGATCTAGTTTGTTAGGATGAGGGCTCCTATACTTATACTCAGTTTCTTTTGTCTTTTCTGGCCAGGGGGGCCTTTGCATAGCCCATTTCAGTTTTGAAGCACTCTGTTGTGCTGTTCCTGGCAATTTCTTTCAGTGTGAGGGGCAGGGACATCAGACGCTCCGCAGGAGGTGGAGCCAGCATTGTGTGGACAGGGGCAGCCAGGAGTACTTTGTTAACAGGCTTCCCCCTTCCAGGGCCAGGTGTCGGGCTGAGTCATCAGTCGCTCCCCAGGGGGCGGAGCCAGCATTGTGGTGGCAGAGCACAGCCCTATTCAGAGTCCAGAGGCACTCCCACCTCCCACCAAGGTGTCATCCTTGCATTCACCACCTGTCATCCCCCAGCCCTGTCACTCACATAACCCAGACAGTCAGATACACATCCTAGCAGAGGCGGGCTGAAATGGTTAGGCAAGCAAATGCTAGCTTTCTAAAAGTAGCATTTGCAAACAAAGGATATTAAAATAAACTTTACCAAAAGAAGTATTTTATTATTCTGAATTCAGGCATACTAAACTTGATTTTCCACCATGTTCCCTGAGCCTGCTGGGATTATATGCCCACATGCATCAAAGTCAATTGCATTCGCAAACGGTGCAAATCGCAATTTTCGGCCGTTTGCGAATGCAATTGACTAATTTGGAATGCATCATGCATTTCGCAATTTTAGGAATCGCAACCATGTTGCGATTTCTAAAATTGCGATTGCATTTAAGGAATCGCAATTTCAGATTTCTTAAATGCAATGCATGATCATTTTTTAATTGCGAATTCGCAATTTGGAAGTGGTAAAATAGCATGACGTTGACCTTCATGCTAATTTACCGAAAACTGTCAAATATGCACAAATAGCATTTTTGAAAGTTTAAATTTACACACACACATGCCCTTTGTCATGAAAAAATTCCCATCAGTGCCCGTCTCACCACGGGGGCCGTCACTGTCCTCAGAGGGATGGCTTCAGGGTACCGGGTGGCATGGTCCACCAAGACCAGGATGAACCTGTTGCCCATGGCTGTCTTGGGGTCCAGAGGCCCAACAATGTCAATACCCACTCGCTGGAATGAAGTACTGACCACGGGGAAGGGTTGCAGAGGAGCCTTGTGCTTCCCTCCGCTCTTACCACTTGCCTGGCAAGTCTGACAGGTCCTACAGTAAGCATCTGAGCTCCTGTGCATTTGGGGCCAATAAAAGTGGGTGACAAGCCTCTCATAGATCTTGTCCATCCCCAAATGTCCTGCTAAAGGCACATCATGAGCCAGCCCCAGTAGGAAGGCTCTGAACTTCTGGGGTACCACCAGCACACGGGCTGAACCAGGTTCAGCAACCTTAGGCTCAGTATATAGGAGGTCATTCTCCCAGTACACATAATGCGTTCCAGACTGAACACAATTGGCCTGTTCTGCAGCCTGCTGCCAAATACCCACGAGAGAAGGGCATTCTTTCTGCTCCCTGCAGAATTCCTCCCTGGAGGGGCCTCCTTCTTGCTGCCAATGGGTCAGCTCAGGCAGGTTCCCCAGTTCAGCAATCTGTTCCCCTGTAGGCTCCAGGGCATGCCCTCAAGGTCTGCTTCCTCCTGGACCGTGAGAACTCCAGGAGCCGGCTTCCCGCGCACCCTGCGACTTCTCTCTAAGGCCGGTTCCTGGGCCTCTCCTTCAGGCTCCAGGATCTCTTGAGCACCCCTACTGGCTGCCATCGACCGTGTGGTCACGCACGCCCAGTCAGGCGGGCCCACCATCCTCAGGTGAGCTGTTTTCTCCACCTTTTCCCAAGGGGGGTTCTCGAGATCATTCCCTAGCAAACAGTCTACAGGCATGGACGTTCTCACAACAACCTGCAGAGTACCAGAGACCCCCCCCCACTCAAAGGGAACTTGAGCCATTGGACATTGACTCTCTGAGTTGTCAGCATTGACAACTCTACAGTAGGCATGGGGTACAACCTGCTCTTGAGACACCAGGTGCTGCCTCACTGCAGTCACACTGGCTCCTGTATCTCTAAGAGCCTCTGCTTTCTTACCATTGATGGTCACCACCTGCCCATATTTCTTAGTGTTAGTGGGCAGGTAGTTCTCAGGGACCATTTCACTGTCTCCTAAAGAGACTAGGGTCATCTGGACAGGATCTCCAACCCCGGGGACTACTACTTCCTCCCCAAAATTAACGCTAGGCATTTGCCGGGGTGGAGCACCAGTGGGTGCTGGTTTACCAAACAGGCGACACTTAGGATCAGTGGAAATGTGACCCTGGTCACCACACCTGTAAAAGGCGATGGGCCCTCTTTGAACAGGTTTACCTGTCGGGGACCCATTCTGCTTCGGGGGTGGGGAGGCTGAGAACCTTTCTGCTGGTTCCCTTGGGGATTACTTTAGGGGCCTCTCTGGAACCCTCTCTGTTTACCCCTGTCCCCCCCACTCTTCTGCTGGGGACCCTGCCCACCCCTGGCGGAGTCTCCCATTGGACCCTTGTGGACCCTGGTGCTGAGCCAGCCGTCCGCCTCCTCAGCAAGCTTCCTCGGGTTGGACAGCTTGCTATCAATCAGGTGCTGGCGTAGCTCAGGAAAACAATGCTGCAACAAGTGCTCCCATGCCATTAAATCAAGAAGCCCATGAAAATCATTTACCTTACTACCCTTCACCCAACCATCCAGTGCTCTGCAGAAACTGGTCACATACTCCACATACGTACTTCTAGGACGTTTTTCACACCCCCTGAACCTCTGTCAGTACATTTCAGGAGTTAACCCATACCTGGTCATTAAGGCATCTTTCATGTTGGGCTAGGAACGGTGTTCTCCAGAGGGCTAATCTAGTAGGGTGTCCCGCCCTTCGCTAAGGAACCTCCCCCACAACCCCACTCCCTAATCCTTGTCAGGGACCCGGTGGGAGGACATGGCTACTTCTTAGGCCCTAAACCACTGTCCTATGTCATCCTCCTTAAAGTATTCCTTTATCACATCTTTGGGTATGTACACCCTGGACTCTATCTGCACCGGCGTTGTGCTGCCACCAGAGGGATTGAGCTCCAAACTTTTGGATTTCAGCTCCAGCTCCCACAGCTTCATTTCATGCTCCAATTGAATTTTCTTTTCCTCCATGGCCAGTCTCTGGCTTTCCATTGCCAGCCTTTGCTTTTCCATATCCATCTGGCCATTGATTTTTGCCATCTCCACTTCATGTGCCCTGGTTGGGGCCCTGTCCGCCAACTCCTCTGGTGACAGGCCACTACCAAATCCATGGCTGCTGTCTGGTGGATTCACCTCCACCACATTCCCCGGTGCCCTTGACTCATACCAGGCCCTCAGCGCCGTTACGAGTTGGGTCTTGTTGCTCAATCCATGTTTGGCAATTCTGAACTTCATGCAGAAACTTTTCAGTTAAGCTCCTCAGTGCTTCTTCTCCCCAATCTACGTCATCTACTCTAGAGAAGACAGAGGCTGCCCTTTCCACAGGGAGTGAACCCGGCATGGTTCCTTAAAAATGGAGATTCTTGGAAAACAAAAAAAATCACAGTATTGTGGCTGCGTTACTGGTCTGCGCTCACTACATGGCGATCAATAATTTACTGTGTATAAACTACAAATGCAAAATCAAAAATCCTCACCGCTGCATCCAATGTTAGAATTGGGGGTCTCTGGTTGGCGCAAGTATTCACTTGTGACAAGCAGGGACCCTCTCCTCTACGTCAGTGCGAAGGATGACCCCTTAGAATTACCCTTGCTCACCCTCTAGGTGCGTGGCGTGAGCAGCCAAGGCTATTCTTCAGGCGTTATTGGGTTAAGCATTTGTAATTACACACACAGTAAATGTACCAATCCCCCCACAAATGGACATCAGGCTGTAGATATGTAAAAATATGTTCTCTTTATATAAAAATATATCTGTGCAGGTAAGACTTATCACAAGACCCAGTAACGTTGTTCAAGTGAGCCACAATACTTTTTAAATCAAGGTTCCTTTAGAATAGTTCAAAACAGGTTTAGTCTCTTTGGCAAATGTGATACTCCTTTTACAAATACTTCTTCTGTATTTTTAGATGCTTTAGGCCAGTCTTAGGCCTGCTGGACGCTTCGCAGCGCTTCCATGCGCTTAGAACGGGTGGAATTGGGACACTCTGTCAAGGCTCACGCATCTAGCGTGGGCACACGGACGCGGCGTACACTCTGCAAAAGGGAAGCGAAGCGTACAGCTGTAAGCTGCTGATACGATGTGCAAAGTTCTATCTTTAGCAACGGAGCGCCCAGTTCACTTCACAATATACGGAGCGTACAGTCACTTGGTAATACGGAGCGCACAGTGTAGTCTCTGAAGGATATACGATGCGCCCAGCTTTGAGTTGTAGAAACACGAAGCGCTCAATTACATTTGAGATCAAAGCGCCCAGTTCACTTGTCCATATGCAGCGGACACTTCAGCTTCCAGGCAGGTGTACGCCGCGAGGCGCCCTGTCTCAGGGTTCGCACAGTCTACCTTGCGCACAGGGGGCCGTTTAGTTCGTACCTTAGGTTTGATCTTGTGAAGGCGGGTGCGGGGCGCAAATCGGCTCTTGGTAAAGGGCGAGGCGGCGTCCGGGGCTTCCCGAAGCTTCACTGAGTCTGGTCTTTGGATCCGCGGTCACGGTGGGGGCATCAGCGGGAGCGTGGGGGCCCTTCAGCAAGCCTCCAGCGGCGAGGTGGCAGGGGCAGTCTGGCACAGCGGGGGAAGAGCGGCTCAACAGAGCGGGGCTCTCTCTCGGCGGGAACGGTCAGGCGGCAGTAGATACGGCCAAGGAGGGGCTGTGGGGGCACCAGGGTCACGGCTCCGGCGGGGAAGAAATCCTCACGGCTATCACAGACGGGCAAAGCACAGGTTGAGCCAGATGGTCCTGTGGCTCAGGTCTGGGGGCCAGCTCTCTTCCAGGCCCTTGGTGATCATTTGAAAAGCACAAGTTCTTTGTAGATAAACAGGATGCAGCAAGTCTTTAAAAGTTCCTCTCTGCTCTCCTTTGGCAGCAAGGTCCCAACTGCAGGCCAGTCCCCAGGAGAGGGACAGTCTTCCTCCGTACAGCTTTCCCGGCGCCTCCTCCTCAGGCAGAGCTTCTTCTTGGCTTCAAGCAGATCTAGTTTGTTAGGATGAGGGCTCCTATACCTATACTCAGTTTCTTTTGTCTTTTCTGGCCAGGGGGGCCTTTGCATAGCCCATTTCAGTTTTGAAGCACTCTGTTGTGCTGTTCCTGGCTTTTTCTTTCAGTGTGAGGGGCAGGGACATCAGACGCTCCGCAGGAGGTGGAGCCAGCATTGTGTGGACAGGGGCAGCCAGGAGTACTTTGTTAACAGGCTTCCCCCTTCCTGGGCTAGGTGTCGGGCTGAGTCATCAGTCGCTCCCCAGGGGGCGGAGCCAGCATTGTGGTGGCAGAGCACAGCCCTATTCAGAGTCCAGAGGCACTCCCACCTCCCACCAAGGTGTAATCCTTGCACTCACCACCTGTCATCCCCCAGCCCTGTCACTCACATAACCCAGACAGTCAGATACACATCCTAGCAGAGGCGGGCTGAAATGGTTAGGCAAGCAAATGCTAGCTTTCTAAAAGTAGCATTTGCAAACACAGAATATTAAAATAAACTTTACCAAAAGAAGTATTTTTATTATTCTGAGTTCAGGCATACTAAACTTGATTTTCCACCATGTTGCCTGAGCCTGCTGGGATTATATGCCCACATGCATCAAAGTCAATTACATTCGCAAACGATGCAAATCGCAATTTTCGGCCGTTTGCGAATGCAATTGACTAATTTGGAATGCATCATGCATTTCGCAATTTTAGGAATCGCAACCATGTTGCGATTTCTAAAATTGCGATTGCATTTAAGGAATCGCAATTTCAGATTTATTAAATGCAATGCATGATCATTTTTTAATTGCGAATTCGCAATTTGGAAGTGGTAAAATAGCATGAAGTTGACCTTCATGCTAATTTACCGAAAACTTTCAAATATGCACAAATAGCATTTTTGAAAGTTTAAATTTACACACACACATGCCCTTTGGGGCATGCGTGTGTGTAAATTGCATTTAAAGTTACATTTCAGGGGTGCAGGGAGGGGTTCTTTGGACACCCCATGCACCCTTGAAATTGCATTCACATTTTGCGAATCGCAATTTGAAATTCGCAAAATGTGAATGCCTTCCCATTCATTCCTATGGGCCTTTTGACCCATAGGAATCAATGGGAAGGGTTTTTCTTAATTGCGATTCGCAAATTGTGAATCGCAATTAAGGAAAAATACCGAATCGCAAAAATAAATGCGAATTGTTCATGCATTGCAGTTTGCGATTTCTAAATTGCGATATCTTAATTTTCGCAATTTAGGAATCGCAAACGGGTGCAATGATGCATGTAGCCAATAGAGTGTAATAATTCCAGCAGCCCATCTTGGCCTAAGAGAACAGGTAGCCTTACAATAGTGAAAAACGAAATTGGCTGTGATTCACTATTAGGACATGCCACATACATCAGGGCATGTTCTACCTTACACTTACAATGCACCCTGCCAGGGGCCTACCATAGGGGTGACTAATATGAAGCAAAGGGAAGGTTTAGAGGCTGGCAAGTGTGTGCACTTGCCCAGCCAGCATGGCAGTACCAGACTGCACGCAGGTTCTGCAATGGCAGACCTAGACATATTTTTAAAAGGCTGCTTCTGTGGGTGGCGCAACCAGCGCTGCAGGCCCACTAGCAGTATTGGCATTTACAAGCCCTGGCACTCCTGGTGCACTTTACTAGGGACTGACAGTAAATCCAATGAACCAATCATGGAAATCAATCACATATACATTTTACTTTGGGAGCACTTGCACTGCGGCACGGATTGGCCGTGGCGCAGTGCCCTGAGCAGCAGACACCAGAAAAAACATCTGAGGCACATCAGCAAAAAGTGGAAGGGAAACTCACGCCAAGGTGCCAGGTCTAACACGTGTCCCCTCCAGCTGAAATGTAGGGAGAACTACCCATCCCCAGGGAGTTCCTCATCACTAAGGCGGAAAAACCTGGACAGACCATCAGCATTGGCGTGATCTGTGCCAGGGCGGTGTTCCACCATGAAGTCCATACCCTGTAGGGAGATGGACCACCTCAGCAGTTTTGGGTTCTCACCCCTCATTTGCATCAACCATCTGAGGGGCCTGTGGTCCGTCTGAACCCGGAAGTGAGACCCAAACAAGTAGGGTCTTAGCTTCTTCAATGCCCAGAAACAGCAAAAGTCACTTGTGAGAACAGCCCCTACACCATGCTCTGAAGCGTCTGTTTGCACTAGAAATTCCTTGGAGAAATCAGGGACCAAGAGCATGGGCGACGTGCACATGGCAGTTTTCAGGGTGTCAAAAGCCTTCTGAAAGGTGTCAGTCCAGATCACTTTCCTGGGCTGCTTCTTAGAAGTCAGCTCTGTAAAGGGGGCGACAATAGTGCCATAGCCCTTGACAAACCTCTTGTAGTACCCAGTGAGCCCCAGGAAGGCTCTCACTGCAGTCTGGGTCTTGGGGGCTTCCCAAGCCAGGATGGTCTCAATCTTGGGCTGCAAGGGGGCCACCTTTCCACTCCCCACTTGGTGTCCCAAGTACACCACTGAGCCCTGCCCGATCTAGCACTTGCTTGCCTTGATCGTGAGGCCTGCCTTGCGCAGTGCTATCAACACTTCCCAGAGGTGTCGCAAGTGTTCTTCCCATGTGCTGCTGAACACTGCGATGTCATCCAGGTAGGCGGAGCTGAACTCAGCCAGTCCCACCAACACCTGGTTGACCAATCTCTGGAAGGTGGCAGGGGCATTCTTCATCCCAATGGCATAACCCGGTACTGGAAATGAAATACCCATCTGGTGTGGAGAATGCTGACCTCTCCTTTGCCCCATCTGTCAAGGCGATCTGCCAGTACCCAGACGTTAAATCAAACGTGCTGAGGAACCGGACAGCCCCTAGCCGATCAATGGGCTCATCAGCTCTGGGGATGGGGTGGGCGTCAGTCTTGGTGACTGAATTGAGTCCTCTGTAATCTACACAGAACCGGAGTTCAGGTGTGGCTCCCGGCGCGGCAGCCTTTGGGACCAAGACCACTGGGCTGGCCCAAGGACAGCTGGATGACTCAACCACCCCAAGAGCGAGCATTTTGGAGACCTCTTCCCTGATGCAGGCTCTGACGCTGTCAGTTACCCTCTAGGCCTTGTGCCTCACAGGTAGGCTGTCTCCTGTGTCCACATCATGGACGCACCAATCTGTGACACCAGGAACCAGGGAGAACAGATCTGGAAACTGTCCCAGCAGCTGGCAACAGTCATCCTGTTGTTCAGGCGTCAGAGTGGGTGAGAGGTTAACTCCATCCACTGACCCATCTTTCTCAGAGGCTACCAAGAGGTCTGGAAGATGCTCAGTCTCCTCCTCCCTTCCATCATCAGTTGCTAACAGCATGCCCACTTCGGACCTCTCTAAGTGGGGCTTAAGGCGGTTAACATGTAGGACCCTCAAAGGGTTCCTGGGAGATTGCAAGTCCACCAAGTAGGTGACAGGACTCTTGCACTCCACAACCTCAAATGGACCTGTCCACTTATCCTGAAGTGCGCAAGGCTCCACTGGGGCCAAGACCCACACCGTTTGTCCAGGTTGAAGCTCTACCACAGTGGCATTCTGGTCGTACCAACTCTTCATCTCTTCCTGGCTGGCTTCCAGATTTGCCTCAGCAATTTGCCTGAATAGCCTGGTCTGGTTTCTGAAGGCCAGCATGTAACTGTATACATTCTGGGGAGGTTTCCTGGGAGATTGCTCCCAGCCTTCCCTTATCAAACTCAGAGGTCCTCTCACTGGGTGACCATACAGAAGCTCAAAGGGGCTGAACCCTAGAGACTGCTGTGGCACCTCACGGTAAGCAAAGAGCAGGCATGGCAAGAGGACGTCCCACTTATGCCTCATTGGACTTTCCAGGTCCATGATCATGCCCTTAAGGTTCCGGTTGAACCTTTCAACCAACCCATTTCCTTGGGGATGGTAAGGGGTGGTGAAGTTGTAGGTTACACCACACTCTTGCCAAAGGGATTTCATATACTTGGATATGAAATTGGTGCCCCTGTCACTCACCACCTCTAGAGGGAATCCCAGTCATGAGAAATTTCCCATCAGTGCCCGTCTCACCATGGGGGCCGTCACTGTCCTCAGAGGGATGGCTTCAGGGTACCGGGTGGCATGGTCCACCAAGACCAGGATGAACCTGTTGCCCATGGCTGTCTTGGGGTCCAGAGGCCCAAAAATGTCAATACCCACTCGCTGAAATGAAGTACTGACCACGGGGAAGGGTTGCAGAGGAGCCTTGTGCTTCCCTCCGCTCTTACAACTTGCCTGGCAAGTCTGACAGGTCCTACAGAAAGCATCTGAGCTCCTGTGCATTTGGGGCCAATAAAAGTGGGTGACAAGACTGTCATAGATCTTGTCCATCCCCAAATGTCCTGCTAAAGGCACATCATGAGCCAGCCCCAGTAGGAAGGCTCTGAACTTCTGGGGTACCACCAGCGCACGGGCTGAACCAGGTTCAGCAACCTTAGGCTCAGTATATAGGAGGTCATTCTCCCAGTACACATAATGCATTCCAGACTGAACACAATTGGCCTGTTCTGCAGCCTGCAGAGTACCAGAGACCCCCCCACTCAAAGGGAACTTGAGCCATTGGACATTGACTCTCTGAGTTGTCAGCATTGACAACTCTACAGTAGGCATGGGGTACAACCTGCTCTTGAGACACCAGGTGCTGCCTCACTGCAGTCACACTGGCTCCTGTATCTCTAAGAGCCTCTGCTTTCTTACCATTGATGGTCACCACCTGCCCATATTTCTTAGTGTTAGTGGGCAGGTAGTTCTCAGGGACCATTTCACTGTCTCCTAAAGAGACTAGGGTCATCTGGACAGGATCTCCACCCCCGGGGACTACTACTTCCTCCCCAAAATTAAAGCTAGGCATTTGCCGGGGTGGAGCACCAGTGGGTGCTGGTTTACCAAACAGGCGACACTTAGGATAAGTGGAAATGTGACCCTGGTCACCACACCTGTAAAAGGCGATGGGCCCTCTTTGAACAGATTTACCTGTCGGGGACCCATTCTGCTTCGGAGGTGGGGGAGGCTGAGAACCTTTCTGCTGGTTCCCTTGGGGATTACTTTGGGGGCCTCTCTGGAACCCTCTCTGTTTACCCCTGTCCCCCCCACTCTTCTGCTGGGGACCCTGCCCACCCCTGGCGGTGTCTCCCATTGGACCCTTGTGGACCCTGGTGCTGAGCCAGCCGTCCGCCTCCTCAGCAAGCTTCCTCGGGTTGGACAGCTTGCTATCAATCAGGTGCTGGCGTAGCTCAGGAAGACAATGCTGCAACAAGTGCTCCCATGCCATTCAATCAAGAAGCCCATGAAAATCATTTACCTTACTACCCTTCACCCAACCATCCAGTGCTCTGCAGAAACTGGTCATCACATACTCCACATACGTACTCCCAGGACGTTTTTCACACCCCCTGAACCTCTGTCTGTACATTTCAGGAGTTAACCCATACCTGGTCATTAAGGCATCTTTCATGTTGGGCTAGGAACGGTGTTCTTCAGAGGGCTAATCTAGTAGGGTGTCCCCCCCTTCGCTAAGGAACCTCCCCCACAACCCCGCTCCCCAATCCTTGTCAGGGACCCGGTGGGAGGACATGGCTACTTCTTAGGCCCTAAACCACTGTCCTATGTCATCCTCCTTAAAATATTCCTTTATCACATCTTTGGGTATGAACACCCTGGACTCTATCTGCACCGGCGTTGTGCTGCCACCAGAGGGATTGAGCTCCAAACTTTTGGATTTCAGCTCCAGCTCCCTCAGCTTCATTTCATGCTCCAATTGAATTTTCTTTTCCTCCATGGCCAGTCTCTGGCTGTCCATTGCCAGCCTTTGCTTTTCCATATCCATCGGGCCATTGATTGTTGCCATCTCCACTTCATGTGCCCTGGTTGCGGCCCTGTCCGCCAACTCCTCTGGTGACAGGCCACTACCAAATCCATGGTTGCTGTCTGGTGGATTCACCTCCACCACATTCCCCGGTGCCCTTGACTCATACCAGGCCCTCAGCGCCGTTACGAGTTGGGTCTTGTTGCTCAATCCATGTTTGGCAATTCTGAACTTCATGCAGAAACTTTTCAGTTGTTCATTTGTTAAGCTCCTCAGTGCTTCTTCTCCCCAATCTACGTCATCTACTCTAGAGAAGACAGAGGCTACCCTTTCCACAGGGAGTGAACCCGGCATGGTTCCTTAAAAATGGAGATTCTTGGAAAACAAAAAAAATCACAGTATTGTGGCTGCGTTACTGGTCTGCGCTCACTACATGGCGATCAATAATTTACTGTGTATAAACTACAAATGCAAAATCAAAAATCCTCACCGCTGCATCCAATGTTAGAATTGGGGGTCTCTGGTTGGCGCAAGTATTCACTTGTGACAAGCAGGGACCCTCTCCTCTAAGTCAGTGCGAAGGATGACCCCTTAGAATTACCCTTGCTCACCCTCTAGGTGCGTGGCGTGAGCAGCCAAGGCTATTCTTCAGGTGTTATTGGGTTAAGCATTTGTAATTACACACACAGTAAATGTACCAATCCCCCCACAAATGGACACCAGGCTGTAGATATGTAAAAATACGTTCTCTTTATATAAAAATATATCTGTGCAGGTAAGACTTATCACAAGACCCAGT
The DNA here is from genome assembly GCF_964261635.1 of Lissotriton helveticus. NCBI lineage: Eukaryota > Metazoa > Chordata > Amphibia > Caudata > Salamandridae > Lissotriton > Lissotriton helveticus. The sequence continues at coordinate 11,205,946 of NC_136059.1, forward strand.
AACGTTGTTCAAGTGAGCCACAATACTTTTTAAATCAAGGTTCCTTTAGAATAGTTCAAAACAGGTTTAGTCTCTTTGGCAAATGTGATACTCCTTTTACAAATACTTCTTCTGTATTTTTAGGTGCTTTAGGCCAGTCTTAGTCCTGCTGGATGCTTCGCAGTGCTTCTGGGTTCGCACAGTCTACCTTGCACACAGAGGGCGGTTTAGTTTGTACCTTAGGTTTGATCTTGTGAAGGCGGGTGCTGGCGCACAGCAGCTCTTGGTAAAGGGCGAGGCGACAACCGGGGCTTCCCGAAGCTTCACGGAGTCTGGTCTTTGGATCCGCGGTCATGGTGGGGGCATCAGCGAGAGCGTGGGGGGGCCTTCAGCGAGCCTCCAGCGGCGAGGTGGCAGGGGCGGCCTGGCACAGCGGGGGAAGAGCGGCTCAACAGAGCGGGGCTCTCTCCCGATGGGAACGGTCAGGCAGCAGTAGACACGGCCAAGGAGGGGCTGTGGGGGCACCAGGGTCACGGCTCCGGTGGGGAAGAAATCCTCACGGCTATCACAGACGGGCAAAGCACAGGTTGAGCCAGATGGTCCTGTGGCTCAGGTCAGGGGGCAAGCTCTCTTCCAGGCCCTTGGAGATAGTTTGAAAAGCACAAGTTCGTTGTAGATAAACAAGATGCAGCAAGTCTTTAAAAGTTCCTCTCTGCTCTCCTTTGGCAGCAAGGTCACCACTGCAGGCCAGTCCCCAGGAGTGGGACAGTCTTCCTCCTTACAGCTTTCCCGGAGCCTCCTCCTCAGGCAGAGCTTCTTCTTGGCTTCAAGCAGTTCTAGTTTGTTAGGATGAGGGCTCCTGGCAGTGGTGAACCAGAGGGTGCTGGGATGATCCAGAGGGTGGCAGAGGTGAACCAGAGGGTGGCAGTGATGAACTACAGGCTGGCATTGATGAACCAGATGCTGGCAGTGGTGAACCAGAGGGTGCTGGGATGATCCAGAGGGTGGCATTGGTGAGTGCTGAACCAGAGGGTGGCAGCAGGGGTGAACCAGAGGGTGGCAGTGGTGAACCAGAGGGTGGCAGTAATGAACCAGAGGGTGGCAGTGATGAACCAGAGGGTGGGAGTGGTGAACAAGAGGGTGGTAGTGGTTAACCTGAGGGTGACAGTGGTGATCCAGAGGGTGCTGTGATGAACCAGAGGGTGGCAGTGGTGAAACAGAGGGTGGCAGTGATGACCCAGAGAGTGGCAGTGATGAACCAGATGGTGGCAGGGGTGAACCAGAGGGTGGCAGTGGTGAACCAGAGGGTGGCAGTTATGAACCAGAGGGTGGCAGAGGTGAACCAAAGGGTGGCAATGATGAACCAGAGGATGACAGTGATGAACCAGATGGTGGCAGGGGTGAACCAGAGGGTGGCAGTGGTGAACCAGACGGTGCTGTGATGAACCAGAGGGTGGCAGTGATGAACCAGAGGGTGACAGTGATGAACCAGAGGGTGGCAGTGATGATCCAGAGGGTGGCAGTGGTGAACCAGAGGGTGGCAGTGATGAACTACAGGGTGGCATTGATGAACCAGATGCTGGCAGTGGTGAACCAGAGGGTGCTGTGATGAACCAGAGGGTGGAAGTGGTGAGTGCTGAATCCAAGGGTGGCAGCAGGGGTGAACCAGATGGTGCTGTGATGAACCAGAGGGTGGCAGTGGTGAACCAGAGGGTGGCAGTAATGAACCTGAGGGTGGCAGTGATGAACCAGAGGGTGGGAGTGGTGAACAAGAGGGTGGTAGTGGTGAACCTGAGAGTGACAGTGATGAACCAGAGGGTGCTGTGATGAGCCAGAGGGTGGCAGTGGTGAGTGCTGAACCAGAGGGTGGCAGCAGGGTGAACCAGAGGGTGATGTGATGAACCAGAGGGTGCTGTGATGAACCAGAGGGTGGCAGTGGTGAGTGCTGAACCAGAGGGTGGCAGCAGGGGTGAACCAGAGGGTGCTGTGATGAACCAGAGGGTGGCAGTGGTGAACCAGAGGGTGACAGTGATGAACCAGAGGGTGGCAGTGATGATCCAGAGGGTGGCAGTGGTGAACCAGAGGGTGGCAGTGAAGAACTACAGGGTGGTATTGAGGAACCAGAGGCTGGCAGTGGTGAACCAGAGGGTGCTGGGATGATCCAGAGGGTGTCAGAGGTGAACCAGAGGGTGGCAGTGATGAACTACAGGCTGGCATTGATGAACCAGATGCTGGCAGTGGTGAACCAGAGGGTGCTGGGATGATCCAGAGGGTGGCATTGGGGAGTGCTGAACCAGAGGGTGGCAGCAGGGGTGAAGCAGAGGGTGCTGTGATGAACGAGAGGGTGGCAGTGGTGAACCAGAGGGTGGCAGTAATGAACCAGAGGGTGGCAGTGATGAACCAGAGGGTGGGAGTGGTGAACAAGAGGGTGGTAGTGGTGAACCTGAGGGTGACAGTGGTGATCCAGAGGGTGCTGTGATGAACCAGAGGGTGGCAGTGGTGAGTGCTGAACCAGAGGGTGGCAGCGGTGAGTGCTGAACCAGAGGGTGTCAGCAGGGGTGAACCAGAGGGTGCTGTGATGAACCAGAGGGTGGCTGTGGTAAACCAGAGGGTGTGAGTGGTGAACAAGAGGGTGGTAGTGGTGAACCAGAAGGTAACAGTGGTGAACCAGAGGGTGATGTGATGAACCAGAGGGTGGCAGTGGTAAGTGCTGAACCAGAGGGTGGCAGTGGTGACCAGGGTGCGGCAGTGATGAACCAGAGGGTGGCAGTGGTGAACCAGAGGCTGCTGTGATGAACCAGAGGGTGCAGTGGTGAACCAGAGGGTGGCAGTGGTGAACCAGAGGGTGGCAGTGATGAACTACAGGATGACATTTGAGGAAAATTGAATTTTGCCCTGTCATGTGTCCCTACGTGTTCCCCATTATATGTTATATGTGCATGATCGATATGCATATTCTCCCCCTTGACTGAATAAAAGACGCAATTATAGTTGTGTCCAACGTTAGTATGCCAGTTATCCAGTCCTCGTGAAAGCAACGAGTATTAGGCCTATGTTGCCAACGTCTTTACATTGTGCACGTTAAATCATCGAGTTGTCCCCGTTTCTAGGCCTCAAAGGGCCCGGACAGCAGATTCGAGTCTCCAGTCTCCTGAAACCACTCCGAGGAGCGATGCAGCCCCTCCCGCATCCCTGACCCTTCACTTACTTTCTGCCAAGCAGCGCGGTGCCCGGCCTGGCCTGCCTGCCTGTCTGCCAAGAATATGTTATGCCTCTAGTTATCAGTTCAGCTCCCCGGCTTCACATTCCTAAGCTAACGAACCGCATAAACATCTTCAGTTATAGTCTAGTCTTCCTGTCTCCATGCAAGAGAATTACTGAATTAGTATCCATAGAAGATTCATAGCACACGCAATACACTAAGCAATATATGCATGCACTAGCCTTAGTGACAAGTAGCCTTTGCCCTGATGACTTTTAGATTCTATCAACATGTACTCCAAACACAAGATATCAGATATGCTATAGGTAAATGTCGTCCTGACATCCCAGACTTTAGTCTCCTCTTCTAGTGCCAGAAGTCAGAGCCCCCAGCTCTCCCCAGTTACACGTCATGGCCCGTTTTGCGCGCACCAGTAGGTTAAAGGTTCCAGCTGCCCAGGTAGCCCCCTCCATGTATCCACCCATTTATGACACTTCTGTGACGTTTAAATCACATGTCTTCGTGCACGCCCTGTGCACGCCTTCTTTTCACGCCCATATGCTCTTATCTTCCATTTGTCACTTGTTACGCCTACTGTATTCAATGCAATTGTACTGTTTTACTATATATACTGTATGATGTTAATGAGATGCTGCAGTTGCCATTCCCCTTTCCTTGTGTCTGTCCCTTCCTGAACCTTTGTGGGTGATGGAACCCGATGGTCCATTGGCTCAAGCCATCTGATTAAAGCCCATTCGACTCAGATACCACGGATTCTGCCTCTTATTTATTGAGCTATCTGTTTCAGTTAATGCATAGAAAAATAGTACCGGTAATTAATTATTTATTTACCACATAATGGCGCCCGAATAGGGATGAGCCCCTTCCCCACGCGCCGGCGATGTAACACAGGCCCCCTGACCCTTCTACAGCCGTGACGGAACCCTACTGTGCACGTGCAGATATTTCTGCTTCAAGTCTCCCTCAGGCCCACGGAGGAGACGGAGACTGCGGTCCGGCATCCAGACGAGGCGGTGAGGAAGGCGGATCGTCCCGACCAGAGCCCAAGCAGAGAGAGCAAGGTCCGAGGTATCCGGAGGCCCACCTGTTTCTGAAGCCCGAAGCCCGAGGCGCATGCGTAGTGCGTAGCAGTAACCAGACGTCGTAGCAGTCCAGTCCAGTCCGAGGCCTTCAGTTTGCTTCCCGGTGAGTACCGTTGCTGGGGGTATCTAGACGGGTTCATTAATTTGTCCCCGGTCCGACGGGTTTTGGTACACAGATCCGGTCCGACGTGTTCACCTAGGTGGATACGGTATGACGTGTCTCTTTAGGAGACCGGTATGTTCTGTACTGTTTTAGCAGTGCATCTAGTAAGTCTGTTTCTCGAGAAATTCAAGTATTACGTTTTCAATGTATCAGGTAGTATTCTGTTCGAACTGTTATTAATGTGTTCTTGATGTCGTGGTATGAATGATTGTTTTGCTATTCATTACTGTGTTCATTGTGTATTGTGTTCAAGTTCAAGTACGGTTCAAATATGCCTCTGTTCCAAAAGTTACGTCAGATAAAAACCAGAAAAGGGTTACTCGAAGAATCAGTTCCTGTCCCTCCCAGGGACAGTCCTGGACATTTCATGTATCATAAACATGGCTTAGATGCCATACTGTATCTAGATTTATGGGTGGACTACACCAAAGATCTCGAAGAGAAATATAGATGGCCTGTTTCAGGAACATGGGATGCCGAGTGCATCATGAGAGTAGAAGAAGCATTATGGAAAAAGAAAGCCAGACAATCCCAGAAAGATGCCATAGAATTATGGCGTAAAGAATCGCATAAAAGAACAGAGAAAGAATTCAGAAAAACAGAATTAAGTAGGGAATCTTCCGAAAAAGCCCAAGAAAGGGAATTACTAGAAGAAGGTGAACGAGTTAGAGCAGAACAGTCAGACCGACAAAGAAATGCCCTTATTAAAGGTATGTATCCTCTTCTCGCCGAGGGTTTGCCTAAAGCGACCCCGGAAACACCCTGTAATTTACCGCCACCATTGGTCCCGACTAAGCTACGTCATAAACCGACCGCAGCCGAAATCTGGTGACAGGACTCTTGCACTCCACAACCTCAAATGGACCTGTCCACTTATCCTGAAGTGCGCAAGGCTCCACTGGGGCCAAGACCCACACCGTTTGTCCAGGTTGAAGCTCTACCACAGTGGCATTCTGGTCGTACCAACTCTTCATCTCTTCCTGGCTGGCTTCCAGATTTGCCTCAGCAATTTGCCTGAATAGCCTGGTCTGGTTTCTGAAGGCCAGCATGTAACTGTATACATTCTGGGGAGGTTTCCTGGGAGATTGCTCCCAGCCTTCCCTTATCAAACTCAGAGGTCCTCTCACTGGGTGACCATACAGAAGCTCAAAGGGGCTGAACCCTAGAGACTGCTGTGGCACCTCACGGTAAGCAAAGAGCAGGCATGGCAAGAGGACGTCCCACTTATGCCTCATTGGACTTTCCAGGTCCATGATCATGCCCTTAAGGTTCCGGTTGAACCTTTCAACCAACCCATTTCCTTGGGGATGGTAAGGGGTGGTGAAGTTGTAGGTTACACCACACTCTTGCCAAAGGGATTTCATATACTTGGATATGAAATTGGTGCCCCTGTCACTCACCACCTCTAGAGGGAATCCCAGTCATGAGAAATTTCCCATCAGTGCCCGTCTCACCATGGGGGCCGTCACTGTCCTCAGAGGGATGGCTTCAGGGTACCGGGTGGCATGGTCCACCAAGACCAGGATGAACCTGTTGCCCATGGCTGTCTTGGGGTCCAGAGGCCCAAAAATGTCAATACCCACTCGCTGAAATGAAGTACTGACCACGGGGAAGGGTTGCAGAGGAGCCTTGTGCTTCCCTCCGCTCTTACAACTTGCCTGGCAAGTCTGACAGGTCCTACAGAAAGCATCTGAGCTCCTGTGCATTTGGGGCCAATAAAAGTGGGTGACAAGACTGTCATAGATCTTGTCCATCCCCAAATGTCCTGCTAAAGGCACATCATGAGCCAGCCCCAGTAGGAAGGCTCTGAACTTCTGGGGTACCACCAGCGCACGGGCTGAACCAGGTTCAGCAACCTTAGGCTCAGTATATAGGAGGTCATTCTCCCAGTACACATAATGCATTCCAGACTGAACACAATTGGCCTGTTCTGCAGCCTGCAGAGTACCAGAGACCCCCCCACTCAAAGGGAACTTGAGCCATTGGACATTGACTCTCTGAGTTGTCAGCATTGACAACTCTACAGTAGGCATGGGGTACAACCTGCTCTTGAGACACCAGGTGCTGCCTCACTGCAGTCACACTGGCTCCTGTATCTCTAAGAGCCTCTGCTTTCTTACCATTGATGGTCACCACCTGCCCATATTTCTTAGTGTTAGTGGGCAGGTAGTTCTCAGGGACCATTTCACTGTCTCCTAAAGAGACTAGGGTCATCTGGACAGGATCTCCACCCCCGGGGACTACTACTTCCTCCCCAAAATTAAAGCTAGGCATTTGCCGGGGTGGAGCACCAGTGGGTGCTGGTTTACCAAACAGGCGACACTTAGGATAAGTGGAAATGTGACCCTGGTCACCACACCTGTAAAAGGCGATGGGCCCTCTTTGAACAGATTTACCTGTCGGGGACCCATTCTGCTTCGGAGGTGGGGGAGGCTGAGAACCTTTCTGCTGGTTCCCTTGGGGATTACTTTGGGGGCCTCTCTGGAACCCTCTCTGTTTACCCCTGTCCCCCCCACTCTTCTGCTGGGGACCCTGCCCACCCCTGGCGGTGTCTCCCATTGGACCCTTGTGGACCCTGGTGCTGAGCCAGCCGTCCGCCTCCTCAGCAAGCTTCCTCGGGTTGGACAGCTTGCTATCAATCAGGTGCTGGCGTAGCTCAGGAAGACAATGCTGCAACAAGTGCTCCCATGCCATTCAATCAAGAAGCCCATGAAAATCATTTACCTTACTACCCTTCACCCAACCATCCAGTGCTCTGCAGAAACTGGTCATCACATACTCCACATACGTACTCCCAGGACGTTTTTCACACCCCCTGAACCTCTGTCTGTACATTTCAGGAGTTAACCCATACCTGGTCATTAAGGCATCTTTCATGTTGGGCTAGGAACGGTGTTCTTCAGAGGGCTAATCTAGTAGGGTGTCCCCCCCTTCGCTAAGGAACCTCCCCCACAACCCCGCTCCCCAATCCTTGTCAGGGACCCGGTGGGAGGACATGGCTACTTCTTAGGCCCTAAACCACTGTCCTATGTCATCCTCCTTAAAATATTCCTTTATCACATCTTTGGGTATGAACACCCTGGACTCTATCTGCACCGGCGTTGTGCTGCCACCAGAGGGATTGAGCTCCAAACTTTTGGATTTCAGCTCCAGCTCCCTCAGCTTCATTTCATGCTCCAATTGAATTTTCTTTTCCTCCATGGCCAGTCTCTGGCTGTCCATTGCCAGCCTTTGCTTTTCCATATCCATCGGGCCATTGATTGTTGCCATCTCCACTTCATGTGCCCTGGTTGCGGCCCTGTCCGCCAACTCCTCTGGTGACAGGCCACTACCAAATCCATGGTTGCTGTCTGGTGGATTCACCTCCACCACATTCCCCGGTGCCCTTGACTCATACCAGGCCCTCAGCGCCGTTACGAGTTGGGTCTTGTTGCTCAATCCATGTTTGGCAATTCTGAACTTCATGCAGAAACTTTTCAGTTGTTCATTTGTTAAGCTCCTCAGTGCTTCTTCTCCCCAATCTACGTCATCTACTCTAGAGAAGACAGAGGCTACCCTTTCCACAGGGAGTGAACCCGGCATGGTTCCTTAAAAATGGAGATTCTTGGAAAACAAAAAAAATCACAGTATTGTGGCTGCGTTACTGGTCTGCGCTCACTACATGGCGATCAATAATTTACTGTGTATAAACTACAAATGCAAAATCAAAAATCCTCACCGCTGCATCCAATGTTAGAATTGGGGGTCTCTGGTTGGCGCAAGTATTCACTTGTGACAAGCAGGGACCCTCTCCTCTAAGTCAGTGCGAAGGATGACCCCTTAGAATTACCCTTGCTCACCCTCTAGGTGCGTGGCGTGAGCAGCCAAGGCTATTCTTCAGGTGTTATTGGGTTAAGCATTTGTAATTACACACACAGTAAATGTACCAATCCCCCCACAAATGGACACCAGGCTGTAGATATGTAAAAATACGTTCTCTTTATATAAAAATATATCTGTGCAGGTAAGACTTATCACAAGACCCAGTAACGTTGTTCAAGTGAGCCACAATACTTTTTAAATCAAGGTTCCTTTAGAATAGTTCAAAACAGGTTTAGTCTCTTTGGCAAATGTGATACTCCTTTTACAAATACTTCTTCTGTATTTTTAGGTGCTTTAGGCCAGTCTTAGTCCTGCTGGATGCTTCGCAGTGCTTCTGGGTTCGCACAGTCTACCTTGCACACAGAGGGCGGTTTAGTTTGTACCTTAGGTTTGATCTTGTGAAGGCGGGTGCTGGCGCACAGCAGCTCTTGGTAAAGGGCGAGGCGACAACCGGGGCTTCCCGAAGCTTCACGGAGTCTGGTCTTTGGATCCGCGGTCATGGTGGGGGCATCAGCGAGAGCGTGGGGGGGCCTTCAGCGAGCCTCCAGCGGCGAGGTGGCAGGGGCGGCCTGGCACAGCGGGGGAAGAGCGGCTCAACAGAGCGGGGCTCTCTCCCGATGGGAACGGTCAGGCAGCAGTAGACACGGCCAAGGAGGGGCTGTGGGGGCACCAGGGTCACGGCTCCGGTGGGGAAGAAATCCTCACGGCTATCACAGACGGGCAAAGCACAGGTTGAGCCAGATGGTCCTGTGGCTCAGGTCAGGGGGCAAGCTCTCTTCCAGGCCCTTGGAGATAGTTTGAAAAGCACAAGTTCGTTGTAGATAAACAAGATGCAGCAAGTCTTTAAAAGTTCCTCTCTGCTCTCCTTTGGCAGCAAGGTCACCACTGCAGGCCAGTCCCCAGGAGTGGGACAGTCTTCCTCCTTACAGCTTTCCCGGAGCCTCCTCCTCAGGCAGAGCTTCTTCTTGGCTTCAAGCAGTTCTAGTTTGTTAGGATGAGGGCTCCTGGCAGTGGTGAACCAGAGGGTGCTGGGATGATCCAGAGGGTGGCAGAGGTGAACCAGAGGGTGGCAGTGATGAACTACAGGCTGGCATTGATGAACCAGATGCTGGCAGTGGTGAACCAGAGGGTGCTGGGATGATCCAGAGGGTGGCATTGGTGAGTGCTGAACCAGAGGGTGGCAGCAGGGGTGAACCAGAGGGTGGCAGTGGTGAACCAGAGGGTGGCAGTAATGAACCAGAGGGTGGCAGTGATGAACCAGAGGGTGGGAGTGGTGAACAAGAGGGTGGTAGTGGTTAACCTGAGGGTGACAGTGGTGATCCAGAGGGTGCTGTGATGAACCAGAGGGTGGCAGTGGTGAAACAGAGGGTGGCAGTGATGACCCAGAGAGTGGCAGTGATGAACCAGATGGTGGCAGGGGTGAACCAGAGGGTGGCAGTGGTGAACCAGAGGGTGGCAGTTATGAACCAGAGGGTGGCAGAGGTGAACCAAAGGGTGGCAATGATGAACCAGAGGATGACAGTGATGAACCAGATGGTGGCAGGGGTGAACCAGAGGGTGGCAGTGGTGAACCAGACGGTGCTGTGATGAACCAGAGGGTGGCAGTGATGAACCAGAGGGTGACAGTGATGAACCAGAGGGTGGCAGTGATGATCCAGAGGGTGGCAGTGGTGAACCAGAGGGTGGCAGTGATGAACTACAGGGTGGCATTGATGAACCAGATGCTGGCAGTGGTGAACCAGAGGGTGCTGTGATGAACCAGAGGGTGGAAGTGGTGAGTGCTGAATCCAAGGGTGGCAGCAGGGGTGAACCAGATGGTGCTGTGATGAACCAGAGGGTGGCAGTGGTGAACCAGAGGGTGGCAGTAATGAACCTGAGGGTGGCAGTGATGAACCAGAGGGTGGGAGTGGTGAACAAGAGGGTGGTAGTGGTGAACCTGAGAGTGACAGTGATGAACCAGAGGGTGCTGTGATGAGCCAGAGGGTGGCAGTGGTGAGTGCTGAACCAGAGGGTGGCAGCAGGGTGAACCAGAGGGTGATGTGATGAACCAGAGGGTGCTGTGATGAACCAGAGGGTGGCAGTGGTGAGTGCTGAACCAGAGGGTGGCAGCAGGGGTGAACCAGAGGGTGCTGTGATGAACCAGAGGGTGGCAGTGGTGAACCAGAGGGTGACAGTGATGAACCAGAGGGTGGCAGTGATGATCCAGAGGGTGGCAGTGGTGAACCAGAGGGTGGCAGTGAAGAACTACAGGGTGGTATTGAGGAACCAGAGGCTGGCAGTGGTGAACCAGAGGGTGCTGGGATGATCCAGAGGGTGTCAGAGGTGAACCAGAGGGTGGCAGTGATGAACTACAGGCTGGCATTGATGAACCAGATGCTGGCAGTGGTGAACCAGAGGGTGCTGGGATGATCCAGAGGGTGGCATTGGGGAGTGCTGAACCAGAGGGTGGCAGCAGGGGTGAAGCAGAGGGTGCTGTGATGAACGAGACAGAGGGTGGCAGTAATGAACCAGAGGGTGGCAGTGATGAACCAGAGGGTGGGAGTGGTGAACAAGAGGGTGGTAGTGGTGAACCTGAGGGTGACAGTGGTGATCCAGAGGGTGCTGTGATGAACCAGAGGGTGGCAGTGGTGAGTGCTGAACCAGAGGGTGGCAGCGGTGAGTGCTGAACCAGAGGGTGTCAGCAGGGGTGAACCAGAGGGTGCTGTGATGAACCAGAGGGTGGCTGTGGTAAACCAGAGGGTGTGAGTGGTGAACAAGAGGGTGGTAGTGGTGAACCAGAAGGTAACAGTGGTGAACCAGAGGGTGATGTGATGAACCAGAGGGTGGCAGTGGTAAGTGCTGAACCAGAGGGTGGCAGTGGTGACCAGGGTGCGGCAGTGATGAACCAGAGGGTGGCAGTGGTGAACCAGAGGCTGCTGTGATGAACCAGAGGGTGCAGTGGTGAACCAGAGGGTGGCAGTGGTGAACCAGAGGGTGGCAGTGATGAATTACAGGATGACATTTGAGGAAAATTGAATTTTGCCCTGTCATGTGTCCCTACGTGTTCCCCATTATATGTTATATGTGCATGATCGATATGCATATTCTCCCCCTTGACTGAATAAAAGACGCAATTATAGTTGTGTCCAACGTTAGTATGCCAGTTATCCAGTCCTCGTGAAAGCAACGAGTATTAGGCCTATGTTGCCAACGTCTTTACATTGTGCACGTTAAATCATCGAGTTGTCCCCGTTTCTAGGCCTCAAAGGGCCCGGACAGCAGATTCGAGTCTCCAGTCTCCTGAAACCACTCCGAGGAGCGATGCAGCCCCTCCCGCATCCCTGACCCTTCACTTACTTTCTGCCAAGCAGCGCGGTGCCCGGCCTGGCCTGCCTGCCTGTCTGCCAAGAATATGTTATGCCTCTAGTTATCAGTTCAGCTCCCCGGCTTCACATTCCTAAGCTAACGAACCGCATAAACATCTTCAGTTATAGTCTAGTCTTCCTGTCTCCATGCAAGAGAATTACTGAATTAGTATCCATAGAAGATTCATAGCACACGCAATACACTAAGCAATATATGCATGCACTAGCCTTAGTGACAAGTAGCCTTTGCCCTGATGACTTTTAGATTCTATCAACATGTACTCCAAACACAAGATATCAGATATGCTATAGGTAAATGTCGTCCTGACATCCCAGACTTTAGTCTCCTCTTCTAGTGCCAGAAGTCAGAGCCCCCAGCTCTCCCCAGTTACACGTCATGGCCCGTTTTGCGCGCACCAGTAGGTTAAAGGTTCCAGCTGCCCAGGTAGCCCCCTCCATGTATCCACCCATTTATGACACTTCTGTGACGTTTAAATCACATGTCTTCGTGCACGCCCTGTGCACGCCTTCTTTTCACGCCCATATGCTCTTATCTTCCATTTGTCACTTGTTACGCCTACTGTATTCAATGCAATTGTACTGTTTTACTATATATACTGTATGATGTTAATGAGATGCTGCAGTTGCCATTCCCCTTTCCTTGTGTCTGTCCCTTCCTGAACCTTTGTGGGTGATGGAACCCGATGGTCCATTGGCTCAAGCCATCTGATTAAAGCCCATTCGACTCAGATACCACGGATTCTGCCTCTTATTTATTGAGCTATCTGTTTCAGTTAATGCATAGAAAAATAGTACCGGTAATTAATTATTTATTTACCACATAATGGCGCCCGAATAGGGATGAGCCCCTTCCCCACGCGCCGGCGATGTAACACAGGCCCCCTGACCCTTCTACAGCCGTGACGGAACCCTACTGTGCACGTGCAGATATTTCTGCTTCAAGTCTCCCTCAGGCCCACGGAGGAGACGGAGACTGCGGTCCGGCATCCAGACGAGGCGGTGAGGAAGGCGGATCGTCCCGACCAGAGCCCAAGCAGAGAGAGCAAGGTCCGAGGTATCCGGAGGCCCACCTGTTTCTGAAGCCCGAAGCCCGAGGCGCATGCGTAGTGCGTAGCAGTAACCAGACGTCGTAGCAGTCCAGTCCAGTCCGAGGCCTTCAGTTTGCTTCCCGGTGAGTACCGTTGCTGGGGGTATCTAGACGGGTTCATTAATTTGTCCCCGGTCCGACGGGTTTTGGTACACAGATCCGGTCCGACGTGTTCACCTAGGTGGATACGGTATGACGTGTCTCTTTAGGAGACCGGTATGTTCTGTACTGTTTTAGCAGTGCATCTAGTAAGTCTGTTTCTCGAGAAATTCAAGTATTACGTTTTCAATGTATCAGGTAGTATTCTGTTCGAACTGTTATTAATGTGTTCTTGATGTCGTGGTATGAATGATTGTTTTGCTATTCATTACTGTGTTCATTGTGTATTGTGTTCAAGTTCAAGTACGGTTCAAATATGCCTCTGTTCCAAAAGTTACGTCAGATAAAAACCAGAAAAGGGTTACTCGAAGAATCAGTTCCTGTCCCTCCCAGGGACAGTCCTGGACATTTCATGTATCATAAACATGGCTTAGATGCCATACTGTATCTAGATTTATGGGTGGACTACACCAAAGATCTCGAAGAGAAATATAGATGGCCTGTTTCAGGAACATGGGATGCCGAGTGCATCATGAGAGTAGAAGAAGCATTATGGAAAAAGAAAGCCAGACAATCCCAGAAAGATGCCATAGAATTATGGCGTAAAGAATCGCATAAAAGAACAGAGAAAGAATTCAGAAAAACAGAATTAAGTAGGGAATCTTCCGAAAAAGCCCAAGAAAGGGAATTACTAGAAGAAGGTGAACGAGTTAGAGCAGAACAGTCAGACCGACAAAGAAATGCCCTTATTAAAGGTATGTATCCTCTTCTCGCCGAGGGTTTGCCTAAAGCGACCCCGGAAACACCCTGTAATTTACCGCCACCATTGGTCCCGACTAAGCTACGTCATAAACCGACCGCAGCCGAAATCTTTCTTTCTTCCTATTTAGATGACACTGTCCCAGAATATGCAAATGCGAATCCTACTCCGCCTGTTCAACTTCCACCTCCCGTTAATAACGTAATTAATGTGCCTCCAGCCGTTGGTCCCGGGAATCCTGTCCATGTGCCAGTACCCCAGGACCAACCCACATTACGTACTCCTACTTTACCAGTCACGTTACCAGCAGCCGCACACTCAGTATTAATTGACGATTCTAGTTCCGGAGGAGCAGGGGGAGGTATTCCTATCACCCCGCCTCAAACAAAGCGACTGACGCTGAGAGATGCAGCGTTACAACGTACGCCAAAAGTGGCTACGTATGAAGCCCTCAAAAAGTACCTTACTGATTGTAGATATGACCCAGTGCCAGGCGAAGATCACATGATATTGTATTCCGTACGTTTACGGCGAGTTGCAAACTTCTTGATTACCATATCAGATATGAAAGAACATCTAGACAGAATATATCATTTCATCCGAACAGGGGAGAAACCAGAAAGTATTCACGAAGCTATGGTACACAGGAAAGTCGAGACTCAAGGCATGATTTTGCAATTTTTAATAAATTGTCTAATAAGAGAACAGGACCGTCCTGATAAAAATCCAGAAGAGATGAAGGTCCTGATAAGATGGAGTGACAATATAGCAGAAGGAAAACACAGAACACAAAATTGTATAGAAACCATGTACAGAAAGATCCGTAAAGAAATTATAAGTATACACCAAAAGGAGGAAGCAATGAGAGTAGCAGAGAAAGAGAATGACTCTTCAGACAAAGAGGTAGACAACGAGAATCCCACCAGAATAGCGTATGTAGGTAGGACGAGACCTTCTGATAGACACACACGCCTAGATTACAAGAAAGTTTTTCCTCCTTCTGTACCAGAACAATGTTCTCTTGAACAATTATTCCAGGCTACTGATAAAGTTCTGAAATTACGAATTGGTTTCAGTGAACTTAGTACCATGCATGAACAGGAACTAGCCCGATCAGCAGTCCGATGGACTAGTGATTCTACCACGTTTTCAGACGAAGTAGTGGCTCAAATGTTTCTGAAACTGCCCCCAGCCGAGCAGCGACTGGTGGGTATGTATATGATCCAGCACCTCATCATACTGTATGAGGATCAGCATTCTGATCCAGGTCCTTTATATAATGTATTAAACGAGTTACTCCTAAACAAATGGAAAGGTCTAGGTACCGATCTGATTAACGTCATTTTAGAACAGCGCCACAAATACAGAACGTTCCTGACTCCGCATTTTGTTCCTGTTTCACCCCCATTCTACATAGATAGACAGAATCCGTTGCGAGAAGTGCATCCTGTTAAGGGAACTGGGGGTGAGCTCGAACGAGTATTTGTTTACACCCCTATAACGAAAATAGAATTACTAGAAATGAAAAAGTTAGTGCCCTGTCACGATAAAGATCCAGCAGGGTTCCACCGTGAATTAAAAGACATGCTCCGTATGGGAGAATACACGTATCCCGATATCATCAAAATATTAAAGGTCCTGTTGCCTGCGGGCATATATGAAAAACTCAAAGAGAAAGAATGGGAGGTGGGAGAGAAAAAGATAGATTGGACAGCATTAGAGAACGAAGATAATACACGAGTCCCAGGTACTGGTCTTGGGGATAAAGCCAAAGCATTGCCCGAGTTGTTAATACAAGTCTTGCCAAGATTACTAGCTACGAAAAAGGAAGATTGGGATGCCATCTCAGCCTGTAAACAGAAACAAGACGAAGACACTAGTGATTTTTATTCCAGATTTGAGAAATGTTTCATTATCAATAGCGGTTTGAAAACAAGTAGTGAGTCGTATCCCCATCTTTTTGTTACCAAACTAGTTGAGAATTCTTTGCCACAAGTTAAAAATCGAGTATTGAAAGTCGAGAGTACATGGCAAGCTAATACCCCGTCCCAAATGCTACAGATGTTACAGTATCACCAGAACCGTATCAGGGAAGAGCAAGAACACGAAAGGAGACGTATGAAAGATACGAAAATGAAAGTTCTAGTTGCACAGTCTGTTCCAGCAGATAGTCAGAAGAGGGGTACGAATCAGACTAGTCATTCTGCAGCTCCCGTTAAAGGGACATGCAATTACTGTAAACAGCCAGGTCATTATATAAACGAATGTGCAGTTCTGAAACACAACATAGCTACAGGTAAGACGAAAGAGAGACCGCGTCCTCCTAGACAAGAACATGTACCGCAGAACGCACAACAGACAGTTACAGTACCGCAGCCTATAGCTGCCACACAACACGTTACACAACAAATGTACCAGTACGCACAGTCAGAGTATCCAGAATATCAGCAGTATTCATGAAACAGCCTAGAGAGGGAGGTTGGCTTGCCTCTCATCGAGGTTCCTGTAGATCAAGAGGGTCCCTATGTACACAGTCAAGTATTAGGGAAAGACAGAAAGTTTCTGATCGATACAGGGGCAAGTAGGACTACCATCAGTCATGACGAGGTTCCAGGGGCTCCACTCTCAGGCTCAAGAAATGTTTCCCTGGGATTTTCAGGAAAGCCTATTGTTAATGAAATATCGAAACCAGTTTCCCTAGAAGTTGGTCCATTGTCCCGAACTACAGACTTATTACTTACGAAATCATGTCCAGAAAATTTACTTGGTATTAAAACATTGAAAGAATTAGGTGCAGTAATCTGCTGTTCTCCGGAAGGAGTGAGATTGTTTTTACGTGATTTTAAAGGTCATTATGTGTTACGAGATTTTGATCCAAGATTACTGAATGTACCACAGCATTTATGGGCGCAAGGTCCAACTGATGTAGGTTGTATGCACATTACACCATATCGTGTTACTCTGAAACAAGGTGTTGTATTACCACGAATCCGACAGTACAAATTGCCACCCGAGGCTGTAGCAGCCTTATCGAAAATCATTGACGAGCTTATTGCTCAAGGAGTAGTTGTAGAAACTGACTCCAATGTATGTAATTCACCTATCATTCCGATTCTTAAACGTACTGACCCAAATGCACCTCCTGTTTATCGATTAGTGATTGACCTCCGAGAACTTAATAAATGTATCATACCCCAGTACCCAGTGGTTCCAGATATCTCTTCCCTATTGACTGCCATTGATTCCGAAGCTACGTTCTTTACTGTTATTGATCTCAAGAACGCATTCTTTAGTGTCCCCATTCATCCAGACAGCCAGTTTCTTTTCGGATTCTGTTTAAATGGAAGGAGCTATAAATTCACACGTGCTCCTCAAGGTTTTACAGAAAGTCCTAGTATTTACAGTCAAGCACTTAAAAGACAACTAGACAGTATTCACATGCCAACTGACACTGCCCAGCTCCAGTATGTCGGTGATCTATTGATCACAGCCCGTACAGAACGTGACTGCGAACGTGCGTCACTGACAGTCTTGTATTTTCTGGCAGAAATGGGGCACAAGGTGTCCCCTTCCAAACTGCAATTCTGTGTCCAGCAAGTGGTATACCTTGGACACTTGCTGTCCAAGAGGGGTAGACAGTTGACACCTGACCGTATCCAGTTAATAGCACATCTTCCACAGCCCAAGACACAGAAGGAGGTACAAGCTTTTATCGGCCTCACTTCTTACTGCAGACAATGGATTCCTCAGTATGCATATCTAGCCAAACCACTGATACAGTTAACGACACAGGAGGCAGCCACATCGACTGTCCTCCCTTGGACCCAGGAACATACACTTGTTTTCAATGAGTTAAAGAAAGCTTTATGTAACGCACCTGTGTTAGCGACACCAAACTACAGTAAGCCTTTTACACTTTTTGTTACTGAACGTGATGGTACAGCATTATCTGTTCTCACACAAGATCATTTATAACAAGGGGTGGTGATGGACAGAGTCTCTGAATTAAGCAGAGTACTCTCACCCAGTCAAGAGATCAGGGCTAGATCCAACACCGTTTTTTAGCTCATTGCACCATCCCAGTTTCAGAACCCGGCTGTATGCAAATTAGTCTGTCCCTGGCCCAGTGCATCATGGGAACAGGGCAGACCAGACTACAAAAGCCAATTCTTACACTGGGAAGGAAACAAGCTTCCGGGGACCGGTTTCTGGCATTACAGCCGTCTTCGGCCCGGCTTGCTTGAATCCTGATGGTGCAATGAGCAAGGGACTCACATCTGAGTATACCCTTCCACGCTTAGGGTGGACAAAATTATTTATAACAAGGGGTGGTGATGGACAGAGTCTCTGAATTAAGCAGAGTACTCTCACCCAGTCAAGAGATCAGGGCTAGATCCAACACCGTTTTTTAGCTCATTGCACCATCCCAGTTTCAGAACCCGGCTGTATGCAAATTAGTCTGTCCCTGGCCCAGTGCATCATGGGAACAGGGCAGACCAGACTACAAAAGCCAATTCTTACACTGGGAAGGAAACAAGCTTCCGGGGACCGGTTTCTGGCATTACAGCCGTCTTCGGCCCGGCTTGCTTGAATCCTGATGGTGCAATGAGCAAGGGACTCACATCTGAGTATACCCTTCCACGCTTAGGGTGGACAAAATTATTTATAACAAGGGGTGGTGATGGACAGAGTCTCTGAATTAAGCAGAGTACTCTCACCCAGTCAAGAGATCAGGGCTAGATCCAACACCGTTTTTTAGCTCATTGCACCATCCCAGTTTCAGAACCCGGCTGTATGCAAATTAGTCTGTCCCTGGCCCAGTGCATCATGGGAACAGGGCAGACCAGACTACAAAAGCCAATTCTTACACTGGGAAGGAAACAAGCTTCCGGGGACCGGTTTCTGGCATTACAGCCGTCTTCGGCCCGGCTTGCTTGAATCCTGATGGTGCAATGAGCAAGGGACTCACATCTGAGTATACCCTTCCACGCTTAGGGTGGACAAAATTATTTATAACAAGGGGTGGTGATGGACAGAGTCTCTGAATTAAGCAGAGTACTCTCACCCAGTCAAGAGATCAGGGCTAGATCCAACACCGTTTTTTAGCTCATTGCACCATCCCAGTTTCAGAACCCGGCTGTATGCAAATTAGTCTGTCCCTGGCCCAGTGCATCATGGGAACAGGGCAGACCAGACTACAAAAGCCAATTCTTACACTGGGAAGGAAACAAGCTTCCGGGGACCGGTTTCTGGCATTACAGCCGTCTTCGGCCCGGCTTGCTTGAATCCTGATGGTGCAATGAGCAAGGGACTCACATCTGAGTATACCCTTCCACGCTTAGGGTGGACAAAAATATTTACAACTTGACTGGGTGAGAGTACTCTGTAAGAATTGGCTTTTGTAGTTTGGTTTGCCCTGTTCCCATCATGCACTGGGACGGGAACAGACTAATTTGCATACAGCCAGGTTCTGAAACTGGGATGGTGCAATGAGCTAAAAAACGGTGTTGGATCTAGCCCTGATCTTTTGACTGGGTGAGAGTATTCTGCTTAATTTAGAGACTCTGTCCCTCACCACCCCTTGTTGTAAATATTTTTGTCCACCCTAAGCGTGGAAGGGTATACTCAGACATGAGTCCCTTGCTCATTGCACCATCAGGATTCAAGCAAGCCGGGCCGAAGACGGCTGTAATGCCAGAAACCGGTCCCCGGAAGCTTTTTTCCTTCCCAGTGTAAGAATTGGCTTTTGTAGTTTGGTTTGCCCTGTTCCCATCATGCACTGGGACGGGAACAGACTAATTTGCATACAGCCAGGTTCTGAAACTGGGATGGTGCAATGAGCTAAAAAACGGTGTTGGATCTAGCCCTGATCATTTGACTGGGTGAGAGTATTCTGCTTAATTCAGAGAC
The DNA here is from genome assembly GCF_964261635.1 of Lissotriton helveticus. Classification (NCBI taxonomy): domain Eukaryota; kingdom Metazoa; phylum Chordata; class Amphibia; order Caudata; family Salamandridae; genus Lissotriton; species Lissotriton helveticus. The sequence goes on from NC_136059.1 coordinate 11,225,475, forward strand.
TCTGTCCCTCACCACCCCTTGTTGTAAATATTTTTGTCCACCCTAAGCGTGGAAGGGTATACTCAGACATGAGTCCCTTGCTCATTGCACCATCAGGATTCAAGCAAGCCGGGCCGAAGACGGCTGTAATGCCAGAAACCGGTCCCCGGAAGCTTGTTTCCTTCCCAGTGTAAGAATTGGCTTTTGTAGTTTGGTTTGCCCTGTTCCCATCATGCACTGGGACGGGAACAGACTAATTTGCATACAGCCAGGTTCTGAAACTGGGATGGTGCAATGAGCTAAAAAACGGTGTTGGATCTAGCCCTGATCATTTGACTGGGTGAGAGTATTCTGCTTAATTCAGAGACTCTGTCCCTCACCACCCCTTGTTGTAAATATTTTTGTCCACCCTAAGCGTGGAAGGGTATACTCAGACATGAGTCCCTTGCTCATTGCACCATCAGGATTCAAGCAAGCCGGGCCGAAGACGGCTGTAATGCCAGAAACCGGTCCCCGGAAGCTTTTTTCCTTCCCAGTGTAAGAATTGGCTTTTGTAGTTTGGTTTGCCCTGTTCCCATCATGCACTGGGACGGGAACAGACTAATTTGCATACAGCCAGGTTCTGAAACTGGGATGGTGCAATGAGCTAAAAAACGGTGTTGGATCTAGCCCTGATCTTTTGACTGGGTGAGAGTATTCTGCTTAATTCAGAGACTCTGTCCCTCACCACCCCTTGTTGTAAATACTCACACAAGATCAAGCAGGACAACACAAGCCTTGTGCTTATTTTTCTAGCACATTAGATCCAGTAGCCCAGGCTTTGCCTGCGTGCCTCAAGTCAGTTGCAGCCACAGCTCTAGCTATCAGACAAAGTGATTCCATAGTGTTAGGACATTCCCTGACAGTACAAGTTCCACACTCAGTGGAAGTTCTGTTAAACCGAACACAGACTCAGCACTTGACAATTGCACGTTTAACAGGATATGAACTGACACTGTTTCAGCCACACATAGAAATCAGACGCTGCAACATTTTAAATCCTGCTACACTGTTACCCTCGACTGTTCCAAATCCTGCCACACACGACTGTGTGGAAGTCATTAACACCATGACAAAGCCAAGACAAGACTTGACGGACATTGCATTACCTGATCCAGACCTGACACTTTACGTGGATGGTTCATGTATGAGAACAGGTACAGGAGAACTAGTAGCCGCGTATGCAGTGACTACTGAAACCGAAGTTATAGAAACACATCGTATTGACACCCTGTCTGCTCAAGCAGCAGAGCTTATTGCTCTGACCCAAGCCTGCATACGAGCTAAGAACCTGAAAGTAAACATATATACAGATTCACGTTATGCATTCGGAGTCGTTCACGACTTTGGAGTCCTCTGGCAAGAAAGAGGTTTCATGACCTCTCATGGAGCCAAGATTCAGCATGGCCCCCTCATTCAAGCTCTGTTAGAAGCAATACATTTACCGACAGCCATTGCCGTTATGAAGTGCAAAGCACATACGAAAGCTACTGACACCATTTCCCAGGGTAACGATCTAGCAGATCGAACAGCCAAGCTTACAGCTCAGACTCCAGACACTCCAGTTAGCACGACAAAGACAGATGTTCCAGATCAGACGACTTGTATGACAGTGAAGGACCCTACACAAGACGTACTAGACATACAGTCACATGCTACCCCAGACGAAATCAAGAAATGGTCTGAACAAGGAGGGGTCCAGACAGATCAGGGATGGTTGACGAAGGGAAAAGCCACATGGTTTCTCCCCGACTCTATGGTTCAAGTCATTATTAATACAGCACATAGTCCAGCACATATAGGAGAAAAAGCCATGTTAGACAGCATCCAGAACCTCTGGTTTAACAAGCATTTACGAGCAGCAGCAAAGCAGAAAGTACGTACCTGCATGATCTGTTGTCAGTTCAATCCAGGTAAAGGTGTTCCGGTGGAACAAGGTGGATTCCATCCTCCTGACCACCCTTTTGAAGTCCTCCAGATGGATTATATTCAGATGGATCGATGTCGAGGTTTCAAGTATGTCCTCGTAGTTGTATGCGCTTTGTCCAGATGGACAGAAGCATATCCAGTCCCAGATTACACTGCCGCGACCACTGCCAGGCAGTTGGTTCGTGAGTTTTTCCCCCGCTATGGTTTGCCCAGGGTCGTGTATTCAGACAACGGCCAGCCATTCTCATCCGAACTCATGAAACAAGTATCTCTCCTGTTAGGGTACCAGTGGAAGTTCCACTGTGTGCGACATCCCGAGGCAGCTGGCCTCGTCGAGAGACATAATCAGACTCTGAAAATCCGCATTGCAAAAGTTTGTGCCGAGAAAGGCGTAGATTGGATGGTAGCCCTGCCAGTCGCCCTTTTCTATATGAGAATGGTCGCTCACTCCCGTTCAGGTCTGTCACCTTTCGAGGTTGTATTCGGCCGTCCCCCGAACATGTGGGGTACCCCTTTGCCACGTAAAATTACCGATGTTGACAGTAATATGCTGACAGATTACCTAGCTTCCTTGATGTCTGCACTACTCTCTTGTCGTTCACAGGTCGCGGCTGCCTTTCCAGACAACACCCAAGTGAAACCGCACAAGGTCATTCCAGGCGACCTCATTCTAGTGAGGAATTTCGATCGTTCAAGTCCGCTGGAGCCCCGCTGGAAAGAGCCGAAACTTGTTCTGATGACCACAAGGACCGCGGTGAAGCTGGAGGGACGCAAGGGCTGGCTACACTCCAGCCACATCAAGCGTTTTCATGGACTCCGTCCAAAGACTTTTTTCAAGGACTGCCCCGATACTGACTCTAAACTTCCCCTGTTAGAAAAACTCCGCAACAGGAGTATAAAATCAAGTTAAGGTCTAGCAAGTCAGACAGTTTAATTGTTTAAGTCCCTCTCGGGTGAAGCGGTTAGACAAGTTCCTGACATGTATGAGATAGACCCCCATAGTGAGAGAGTTAGACGAAACTCCAAGAAACTACGTTATTGTAAGAATTTGCGCAGCAGATGCGTTATTACGTTATTGTTTATGTTATTTCTGAGTCTTACGATTACGTGCATAAGTTACGTTTTACATGTATTTTTTCCTCCTATTGATTCACATGTACATCTTTCCTCTAATGATACAGTAGAGCACACATTTAGTGAACTACCTCCTCACGAGTTATCCTATCGACTTGCCATGCGCAACAATACTTTTATACAAATGTTACACTATTCACACCAGACTAGCAATGCCACTAATTGTTGGGTGTGTGGTCGACTCCCCCCTTTCCAGACACCGAAGGGAGTTCTGCCACTCTTTCCCTATCCGTTTTCACACAATGGTTTGTGTGGAGCATGGTTTACGATAACATCATCCTCAGACGATAAGTCCCTTTTGAATAGAACATGTTTCCCAGACAAGGAAGGTCTTTCCCATAGGACAGGGTTAGATCTAGAAAATGAGGTATACGATCTAGGTAATTTCTCCTCCAATTTCATGGTTTTGAATGTTCAGTCCGAGACTACTCCAGACTTGCCTGCTATTACAGTCCTACCAGTGAAAGGCGAATTATGTGTGAGAAGGAATGGTTCAGTACATCTAGGACATAGTGATTGTACTACTGTGGTCGAGTATAGTGACAGTGGGAAGTCTACTTTCAAAGCCTCACGACATTCATATTTGTATGTGGTCAGACCGCATATGTACGTCTGCCCCTAGATTGGGATGGAACATGTTACATTGCCTTCCTACTGCCACCAGTTTCCTAGCCCCATCCGATTATCACAGAAATACACATCTAGTACACGTCAGACATAGAAGGGAGATCGAGTCCCCAATTGTCGATCAAACTGAAACTGCATTAGAACAGTATACAGACTTCAATAAAGGTTTCTTTTTCTTCATAGGACCTGTCCAGAACAGTAAGCTAATACGTAGGCTAACCAGAACCCTTGAAGCAGTAGTGAATGAGACTACTTCCGCTCTAGGTAATTTAACAGAAGAGCAATCTGCTATGAGATTTGTCGTTCTTCAGAACGGCCTTGTTCTTGACGTCATACTGGCCGATAGGGGTGGAGCTTGTAGAGTCATCGGTTCTAGTTGCTGCATTTTCATTCCTAATAACGCACCGTCTGTTTATTCAGCTATAACCAGACTTCACAAGATAGCCCATCAGTTGCACCAGAATCCAGGCACCTGGACATGGTCCAGTTGGCTCTGGAGTATAATATCTGCTTGGGGATGGAAAGTACTGTCATTCCTAGGAGTAGTAGTAATGATCATATTCAGTTGTTGCCTATGTTTACAATGTGGCCCTGCGATTTGCGGCTTGTGCGCTACATCTTGTATTCCAAGTCCCAAGTCCCGTTCCAAGAAGATAAGAGACGAGCAAATGATGCTATATGAACAGATAGATGGTATCATGAATATTGATGTTTCTTGAAGGAAACGTAGGGAACAAGGAGGGAATGAGGAAAATTGAATTTTGCCCTGTCATGTGTCCCTACGTGTTCCCCATTATATGTTATATGTGCATGATCGATATGCATATTCTCCCCCTTGACTGAATAAAAGACGCAATTATAGTTGTGTCCAACGTTAGTATGCCAGTTATCCAGTCCTCGTGAAAGCAACGAGTATTAGGCCTATGTTGCCAACGTCTTTACATTGTGCACGTTAAATCATCGAGTTGTCCCCGTTTCTAGGCCTCAAAGGGCCCGGACAGCAGATTCGAGTCTCCAGTCTCCTGAAACCACTCCGAGGAGCGATGCAGCCCCTCCCGCATCCCTGACCCTTCACTTACTTTCTGCCAAGCAGCGCGGTGCCCGGCCTGGCCTGCCTGCCTGTCTGCCAAGAATATGTTATGCCTCTAGTTATCAGTTCAGCTCCCCGGCTTCACATTCCTAAGCTAACGAACCGCATAAACATCTTCAGTTATAGTCTAGTCTTCCTGTCTCCATGCAAGAGAATTACTGAATTAGTATCCATAGAAGATTCATAGCACACGCAATACACTAAGCAATATATGCATGCACTAGCCTTAGTGACAAGTAGCCTTTGCCCTGATGACTTTTAGATTCTATCAACATGTACACCAAACACAAGATATCAGATATGCTATAGGTACATGTCGTCCTGACATCCCAGACTTTAGTCTCCTCTTCTAGTGCCAGAAGTCAGAGACCCCAGCTCTCCCCAGTTACACGTCATGGCCCGTTTTGCGCGCACCAGTAGGTTAAAGGTTCCAGCTGCCCAGGTAGCCCCCTCCATGTATCCACCCATTTATGACACTTCTGTGACGTTTACATCACATGTCTTCGTGCACGCCCTGTGCACGCCTTCTTTTCACGCCCATATGCTCTTATCTTCCATTTGTCACTTGTTACGCCTACTGTATTCAATGCAATTGTACTGTTTTACTATATATACTGTATGATGTTAATGAGATGCTGCAGTTGCCATTCCCCTTTCCTTGTGTCTGTCCCTTCCTGAACCTTTGTGGGTGATGGAACCCGATGGTCCATTGGCTCGAGCCATCTGATTAAAGCCCATTCGACTCAGATACCACGGATTCTGCCTCTTATTTATTGAGCTATCTGTTTCAGTTAATGCATAGAAAAACAGTACCGGTAATTAATTATTTATTTACCACACATTGATGAACCAGAGGGTGGCAGTGGTGAACCAAAGGGTGCTATGATGAACCAGAGGGTGGCAGTGGTGATTGCTGAACCAGAGGCATATAGCCATGTCTGAACTGGGGTGGCAGAGTGGGCTAAAGAACGGTGATGGATTAAACCCAGATCTTTTGACTGGGTGTGAGTGTTTGATTGGTTCAGATGCTCTGTCCATTACCACCCCCATTTGTACAGCTTTTGGCCGCCATAAGTGTGGCAGGGTATGCTCAGACATGAGTCCCTTGCTCACTTTGCCACTGGAATCAAGCAAGCGGCGCTGAAGACAGCGGTAATGCCAGAAACCGGTCCTCGGAAGCTTGTTTCTGGTCCAGGGAAGGCATGGCTTGGTAGTTCGGGCTGGACTGTTCCCATGAGGCACATGGTCAGACTGATTTGCATATAGCCATGTCTGAACTGGGGTGGCAGAGTGGGCAGAAGAACGGTAATGGATTAAACCCAGATCTTTTGACTGGGTGTGAGTGTTTGATTGGTTCAGATGCTCCGTCAATTACCACCCCCTTTTGAACCAGAGGGTGGCAGCAGGGGTGAACCAGAGGGTGCTGTGATGAACCAGAGGGTGGCAGTGGTGAACCAGAGGGTGGCAGTAATGAACTAGAGGGTGGCAGTGATGAACATGAGGGTGGCAGTGGTGAGCAAGAGGGTGGTAGTGGTGTACCAGAGGGTGACAGTGGTGAACCAGAGGGTGCTGTGATGAACTAGAGGGTGGCAGTGGTGAGTGCTGAACCAGAGGGTGGTAGGGGTGAACCAGAGGGTGTCAGTGGTGAACCAGAGGGTGCTGTGATGAACCAGAGGGTGGCAATGGTGAACCAGAGGGTGGCAGTGGTGAACAAGAGGGTGGTAGTGGTGAACCAGAGGGTGACTGTGGTGATTGCTGAACCAGGGGGTGGCAGCAGCTGTGATGAACCAGAGGGTGGCAGTGGTGAGTGCTGAACCAGGGGGTGGCAGGGGTGAACCAGAGGGTGCTGTGATGAACCAGAGGGTGGCAGTGGTGAACCAGAGGGTGGCAGTGGTGAACAAGAGGGTGGTAGTGGTGAACCAGAGGGTGCTGTGATGAACCAGACGGTGGCAGTGGTGAGTGCTGAACCTGAGGGTGGCAGGGGTGAACCAGAGGGTGTCAGTGGTGAACCAGAGGGTGCTGTGATGAACCAGAGGGTGGCAGTGGTGAACCAGAGGGTGGCAGTGGTGAACAAGAGGGTGGTAGTGGTGAACCAGAGAGTGACAGTGGTGAACCAAAGGGTGCTGTGATGAACCAGAGGGTAGCAGTAGTGAGTGCTGAACCTGAGGGTGGCAGGGGTAAACCAGAGAGTGTCAGTGGTGAACCAGAGGGTGCTGTGATGAACCAGAGGGTGGCAGTGGTGAACAAGAGGGTGTCAGTAATGAACCAGAGGGTGGCAGTGATGAACCAGAGGTTGGCAGTGGTGAACAAGAGGGTGGTAGTGGTGAACCAGAAGATGGTAGTGGTGAACCAGAGGGTGTCAGTGGTGAACCAGAGGGTGGCAGTGGGGAACCAGAGGGTGCTGTGATGAACCAGAGGGTGGCAGTGATGAACTAGAGGGTGGCAGTGATGAACCAGAGGGTGCTGTGCCCATACACGACCGCATGGGTAACTACGCCATGCAAGCGGCCCGCAAACACGCAAAAAGCCCCGCGAACACGCAAAAAGCCCCCCGAACTCGCAAAAACCCAAAAATTCACAATTTCTCAGAAATTCGTGAATTATGCGGATAGCGAATTCGCTCTTGCACGATTTCGCGGACCGTGATTTCACAGATTTCGCCCATACTTAAATATTTCCACTAAGAACAGCTTCTTTCCCTCCAGAATTATGCCGTAAACAAACCATAAAATGTTGAACCAAATGAATAGCAGTTTTAGTAATGGTGGGATTATTCCAAACGGGGTCCAATAGTTTACAAATCCCCTTCGCTCCTAGGTGAGCAGTCCCAGGTGCCTTCATCACTACAGCATTAACAAAAGCATTGGGAAGCATCCATCCTTGTTTTTCACTTAAATCAACCCAGCACCCATTGTCATCCAACCCACCCACCTCACTTTCCCAACGAGCTAATTCATCCTGTGTTGCCTCCTTCTGCAGTTCCCGGACACTGTCCATTGTGTTATCGAACATATCAGTCTCCTCCACCCATCGAGTTGAGTTTACATACAAGTGGGGCCACTATGGATCGGGCTGTTTCCTTTGCAGTCTGATCAGCGAAAGCATTTCCTTCTCCCACTGTATCCACTATAGCTTTGTGAGCACTACATTTAACAATGGCTACCTTTTTGGGTAAAGTTAGCGCAGTCAACAACCTCAATATTAAAGGGCCATGTTGTATTCGTTGACCATGAGTAGTGAAAAATCCCCTTTCTGCCCACAATCTCCCAAAACTATGGGCGACACTGAAGGCATACTGGCTATCAGTTTAAATATGTACTGCCAGTCCTTCGATCAATTCGCATGCTCGTAAAAGGGCCATTAATTAGGCTGCCTGCGCAGAATGATAGGGAACTCGAGACGTTTCAACTACAGTACGCAAAGTAGTAATCGCATATGCAGCTGTTGTTGTGCCATCTAGTAACTTAAAACAAGAGCTATCCACTTACAACTCCCCTTCGGGCTCAGATAGGGGCGTGTCAGTAAGATCCACCCGTCCCTTTGTTTCCTCTTGTGTCCGAAAAATACAATCATATATGTCATTATTTGGTTCATCTGAAGGGAGGGGTTGAAACGTGGCTGGGTTCAGAGTGGCACACCTTGTTATAGTGATATGGGGAGCAAACAAAGTCAATTCGTATCCAGTAAGACGTGCACTAGTAAGGTGCTGTGTCTTTGTTTTATTCAAGAGCGTGTCCACTGCATGTGGTACCATCACTGTGAGATCAGAATTTAACACGAGTCCTTCCGACTGCCTAATGGCCACCACCACCGCGGCAGTAGCCCTCAGACAGCTAGGAAGAGCTCTAGCCACAGGATCCAATACTGCTGAAAAATAAGCACAAGGTCTTAACTTTTTTTTTTTTTTATTTAAAGAGATTTTTTATTATTGAGTAAACAAGTGACATATCAGCAATTTACCATCATATACAAAAAGAAAATAAAACACCTTGGATACAATTCGATCGTTGTCGTCAAGCAACCAGGATTAAAGAATACTCAATATTCTTATTCCCCCCTAACTCCCCTACCTCCTCACCAACTATAACACGGAAAGCGAACAATCTTCTACCTCGTGTACATAAAGTACAAAAGATTTCGGGTAGTCTGGAGTTCCTAAAACAGGTGCAGAGCAAAGAGCAGTTGTCAAAGAATCAAAGGCTTCCTGACATTCATCTGTCCAGGGTAAGGGCTCATGTACTTCTTTCGTAATCAGGTGTAACAATGGTTTAGTAAGAAGAGAAAAGTTAGAAATCCACTGGCGACAGCAAGAGGTTATGCCAAGAATTGCACGAACATCTCGTTGAGTACGAGGAACAGGCATGTTAAATATAGCAGACACACGTTTGGGAGTCAGTTTCTTCCCCTCTTTCGACAGTAGATGACCGAGGTAAGTCACCTCCTGTCGACAATATTGAAATTTGGAAAGAGACACTTTGTTACCATGCGCCGCCAAGTGGGACAGCAATTTAACCGTCGCCTCCTTGCAGTCTTCCTCCGTATCAGACGGCACCAGTAAATCGTCGACATACTGTTGGAGCACATTTCCTGGCGGCAAGGCCAATTCATCCAGGATGACTTTTAAAGCATGGCTATAGATACTAGGACTTTCTGTAAAGCCTTGAGGAGCACGACAAAATCTGAGACTGCGGCCAGATAATGTGAAGCCAAAAATATGTCTGCTCTCGGGATGTATATGAATGCTAAAGAAAGCATTCTTCAGATCAACAACCGAGAAATATTTAGCCGTAGGAGGGATCATAGTAAGTATCGTTGTAATATCAGAAACCACTGGGTACTGTGGTACTACCACTTTATTAACCTCAATTACAAAACGGTACGTATCAGTATGATCAGGACTGCTCCCAATAGGAGCCTTCTTCAAAATCGGTAATATAAGACTATTACAAATATTAGAAGCTGTTTCTAACACCACCCCTTTATCAATCAAATTCTGTATTATCAACATTAATGCCTTCTCACCAGCTTGGGATATTTTATACTGTGGAATACGAGGCAAACGGACATTAGGTTTTAATGAAATAGAAACCGGTGGAATTTTCAGTAACCCTACATAAGTATCCCCCACTGCCCATAAGGCAGGGGAAATGTTTGCCAGCTCTGGGGGAAGCTGATTAGTTTTCATGAAGTTTTGCCTAGTATATTCTTCTGGTGTTTGGACTGTTAAATATACTCTATCCGGGGAACAATAAATCTTAGCATGCATCTTCTTTAATAGATCCAACCCCAGTAAGTTTTCTCCACATTGTGACGTCAACAAAAATGGAGAATCCACTGTGACCGGACCCACTGTGAATGAGAGGGGCTTTGAGATAGGACTCACTACGGGGACACCAGAAAATCCCACCAACACGTTATTTTGCCCGGACAGAGCAGCCCCTGGGACCAACGAACGAGAAATTGAACTGTTCATTGCACCTGTGTCCACTAAGAAATGTTCAGAAACCCCCATGATCTGTCCCTTCACATAGGGTCCCTTTTGATCAAAAGGTACAGACAATTGACCCCCTCTCTGTCCGTGGCTGTCCTATGCACAGAAATATCTGTCCGACCCACTTATCTCATAATCTTCATTATAATACTGCTTTCCGTTATTTCTATCGAAATGATTTCCTCCGGACTCACCTCGTGTCATTTCATCTCGTCTCATATCACTTCGGTCAGTACCACCTCGCCCTCTGCCTCTACCTCTTCCTTGCACAGGTCCATTCCGGTTAAGGAGGTAAGGACACTGAGCTTGCCAATGTCCTTCCTCTTTACAATAAGCACACTGATTCGGTCCCAAAGGGACAACTGGGCCTTCTTCTCTTCTTATAGGTCATGCCCCCTTTGACCAGTTCCCCTTGCTCTTCCATTCCTGCCTTGCCCCGACCCAACTGTTGTAATAAGACTCGCATTTTAAGATCCTTAGCCTTTTTATCTGTCCTATCCTTACTCTCATGTTCCCTATGTTCATAATACTGAGCCATGCTCAGTATAATTGGTGGGGTAGAGGTGATCCAAGTACTTTCAGCAGCTTGAAGCCGTGCCAACACTTCTGGCAACAGATTAGTGATAAAACGATGAACGAACAATCTTATTCCTCCTTCCACAGACAGATCTTGCCCACTAAAATCAATAAAAAAAAAAACTTTAAATCGAGTAAAGAAGTCTGACACACTTTCATCTTTCTTATGTTTACATGCAGTTAATTTATCCCAATCTACTTTTCGAGGAGGGATTAAAGTGTGCATATATGCAATTATTCAAGCTGGTAGGGCCAGAATTTCAGCTTTTGGCTTATCTCCAGGTTTCCGCTCCCCGTCCCAAGCCTTAAGCTGAACCCATGTCCCTCCCAATTCATTTGCATGAGGCTGTTCATGTACCTGATGCCATACATCGACTGGGACCAATAATCCAAAAAATAATTCTAAATCAGCTAACGTCATTACTGCGGAGGAGGCTGCCTCAGTGAGTACTTTATAATATGCAGTAGGATTTTTATGGGGATCAGGTAATTGCAATTTTAGAGAAAGAACCTCACTTCTCTTCCACGGAGTATATACCCACTGTTCCTGAAAACGGGCTTCCACGTGAGCTCTAATAACTTGATTAGCATTGTCTTTAAGTTCGTGAATTTCGGGATGATAAATGGGATGGACTTCCCGCATCGGGTGCTGAGAGTTCCAAGCCGGACTATTAGTAATTAGTCGTTGCCGATACCGTAAAATAGTGACCAAATTTCCATACACATATTCTGACCTAATTCAAACTTATGAGCCCGATCCACTATATCATATAAAACTTGGGGGGCCCTCCAATCATCAAACAGCTTTTCCCACAATGAGCTCAGACGGTTTGCCATAGTTTCTATTGCATATTGCTGCATAACTGGTTCATAATCCTTCATAGTTCTCCAAATATCTTCAAGGGTATAAATAGTGTTCCTCACCCATTGGGATGCCTGGTCTATTACCAACTGCTTCTCCTCATATCCTACCACTGCTCATGTATATAATCGCCGAGCACCCTCTAACCTGGGGGTTTGAGAGGAAGTCATGTCTGTCTTAACTGGAGTAGGGGTGGCTGACTGAGAGGGCCAAGCCACTAATGACGTAGGAGAAATTTAAGTCATTGGGGACGTAGCAGAGGTCAACGGGCCATCTGCCAACAAGGTTGCGGTGGCAGATGTCATAGAAGGGGAAGCAAGAATAGCACTACTTGACACAGCAGAAATGGGGGGTGTGGGAGCCTTGGCCACCACGATGTGTGCGGAGGGGGCACTAGCCAACGGTATCACAGGATACACTCGTTGTGGAACATAAGGGGGCGGAGGACGGGCATTCAGCAGATCCTCTATTTCGTCCTCCGCCTCAGGGCGAACAGTGTAACTTTTATCTGTTTGTAATTGAAACTGTCAATCCATACATTCAATTTTGTTTTCCGTCTGATCTTTCTCATATGCTATGGCTTTCTGTGTTATGGTCTGTCCATTCTGTATTTTTAACAATTTTTCCTCTCTAAATCGTCGGCGTTTTGACTCTTTCTGCCATAACTGTAAAGCGTCAAACATTCCTTGTCTGCTTCGTTTTGAAAATAATCGGTCTTGCAAATACTGTATATTTTCTCATCAAAAGAGCCAATTATAGGCCATATTAATTCTTCATTATCTTTGGTGTACTTGTGCCACAAATTACTAAATAGAATGGGCCTAAGACCATGTTTCACATACACATCAAAATTTGGGCTGCCATCCGGTGGGGCTGGTTGACTTTCATCTAATCGTATACCTTTCCGTCAACAACAACTTCCGAAACATATTTTGCTAAAACACGACAATTTCTCTGATACTGGTTCTTAAACTCTGTTTCACTCACTCTCAGCATATCATTACATTACATCACACATGCCATTACAACACATTATAAGGTAAGTAATGGAGATTTTTTTAAGTTTTAGGGTGGGTATGGATTTGGGGGTACATGGAAATAGTTATATTTACCCCTACACTATCCAACACGTACCCTACTGTTGCACTCACTGGAGTGGGAATAGTAAATTTAATTCCTTCGCTATCCTACATTTACCCTAATTTTGCACTCATTTGAGTGGGTATAGTTATTGTTGCCTAAAAGTATTCTGCATTGTAATGGAATGTGTTGTAAATGTTGTTTCCAAAAATACGTTGTAATGGCATACGTTGTAAAATCATGCGTTTTAATGGTAGCTGCTATGTAAAACTGCATTGTAAAGGCATATGTTGTAAATGTTTGCATTGTAACATCATACATTTGTGGTGTGTGACTGCTCCTTATGTGTGCAAGGGGAGCATACACTTACCCTGCCGATGCTAATGCACTGTCACTGTTCTGCATGTTCAACCAAAGCCTGCACTACTCCTGCCAATATTAGTGCATTGTAACTCTTCTGTGTGTGTGTGTCAGTGTCTATGTGAGTGTGTAAGAGGAGCTTTCACTACTCCTGACATTGTTAGTGCAGTGTGACTGTTCTATGTGTGTGTGAGGTGAGCTTGCACTGCTTCTGCTGGTGCTAGTGCATTGTAACATTTCTGAGCATGTAAGGGGACCTTTCACAGCCTCTGCTAGTGTTAGTGCACTGTAACTGCTCAGAGTGTGTAATGGCTGCCCTTATTTCTACTGTCATTGGTAGTGCAGTGTGTCACTGACCATGTCATGAGTGATGCAATATGTGATGTCATCAGCAGTGCATTGCGGGTGCACGAGTTATAGCTGAACTAACTATAACAGGGAAATTTCAATGGTTTTGTATGAGAGAAATGTCCAGCTAACTATAACATGGGTGAAACTTATGGTTTTTTCAGTGAATTTGCAAGGTTTTTTAAATGCTAATTCCTAACTCTAACGTTTGTGAAACCTATGGTTTTTTCAGTGCATTTCAAAGGTTTTGTAAATGATAAGTTATAAATGTATTAATTATTATGTCTTTCTTTTTATACTAATTTCTTATATTTTTAATATAAATCTTTATATGTATTTTTCTAAGGAATCCAGGTTCTCAATATAAGGTTCCAGTTGTAGGTTTATTTCCAATGAAGATAAGACAGCTTAACAACCACAAGGACTGGCTACAAGCGCAGTCAGGCTTCAACTGATTCCCCACAGAACCTCAGACATAGAACTATAATAACTTTCTAAGTTCTACAACTCACTTCTACAGCTTACATATATAAATAGGAATACCACAATTATATTTCATATAATAACAGAACTAAATTGCAAAGTCATTTTTGGATTAATTATTGCTTGACTTCGGTTGCAAGTATAACACAACTCCAGCAATGCTCTGGGGCCCTATGCTCACAAAGTTGTATCAATTCTTACACCTGCTTCAAGCATGTGCAAGGTTTTGACGCAGCATAAGCTCAAAAGTGGAGAAGTGTGGCTCAATGGTTAGAGCGGCAGACCCTGATTCAGAGGTCTAGCCCGGGACCAGGGTTCAATTCCCCGCCTCGGCGGGTCTTGGGCTCAAAAATTCCATGGACCTGATAATTCTCGCCTCGGTGCCTATTCCAATCATGGGTCCCACTCTGCAACTCTGGGCAATAGCTTGCTTAATCTCCACAACGGCCCCCACAACGCTAAGGATGCCTGGCCTCCACCTTGGGGGTGCCCAGGAGCGGACACCTCACAGGGAAAGCCAGGATGGGTTCCACAGCGGTATTCGTACAAGCGCCTTGAGACCCTTGCGTGTGAGTAGTGTGCTGTACAAGTATCAATTTACATTACATTTACATTTACAAAGTGACTGAATGAAATGTTATACATTTCACACAGTCACTTTTAGGAGGCGTTGCTGCACCCCCTTCTGCACAGGAAAGCCTCTTCTGGCGCAGGGCCTTACAATGTAATGCACCCTCCAGATGCGTCACATTGTTAATAGCACACACCATGGCACATCTTTTGCACCACCGATGTGTCACAAAAGTGACGCAACAGCTGTGTAAAAGAGACACAAGGGGATTGTAAATCCGCCCCTAACACATACAAATCCACCCAGGCAGTTTCACCAGCAGAGCAAATTGAAGCATAGACTTCTAATATATTTATATACATGTTACGTTCAAGTGCTTCGCACATACTGCAGTATACTATAGGTAAACACCGTATAGATTTATGCTGTAGCACTTCCTTATAGCTCTGCACTTTCACATTCTCCATACACTAGTAATATATTCATTCATTCATTTATGAACTACACATTCATTCTGACAAACTTTTACACACTAACATAGAAATATAGTTCTTTCTTTGACCAGTGAGGGTAGTTATAAAAATAACTGGTTTTTTTTGTTTTGTATTTTTTTTGTGTTTTCTCAACAAATTCCAAGCGGAACAAAAGAATGAAAAAAAGAACAACTAATGTCGAGGACAGCAATGATCCTGTATCCTGCATTTCATCAGTTCTATAGACTGTTCCCCATAACACAAAAGTTTATCGCAATAAATGCAAAGAATTTTAACTTTAGCAAAGTCAGAATCAATATGTGGGTGTGGACAGCTTGCTGAAAATACTGCCGCAGATGATGTGCTTGGTGTAGCAGCGGGTGGGTTCTCATGCAAGCTCCGTCTTTCAGCTCGAGCAAAGTTCTTGGGTGCAATTTCTTCACATATTGCACCATATTTGCTGTGCCAAAGGAGTATTTTTTACATGGATCACCCCTTGAAAGAGTTGCTTCGCAAATTTTACAGGTTACTTTTGCAGCATTAATCTTTTTTTGACCTTCTGGAAAAGTGAAAAACTTCACAATTAGAGCTTCTTTCCTCTTCTTTGGAGCTTTTTTAGGAAATAAATATTCCTCTGAAGAACTGCTGGAAGATGACTCCATTGCTCCTATTATGGTGATCTTCCTTCTATTTGAGAAGATTCTCACAACAAATGCTTCTTCTTAGAAAGTCAAAGTCGAATGATTATAATGGGACGGAACTTTCAACACTCGCAATAGGAAAAGTTTCAAACCAATCAAATCTCTCCTTTTAAAGTCACATGGCTTTGCGTACGCTTCTGATGCACTTGCTCAGCTCTATCAATACGAGTACGCATGATGTTCTACCGCGATTTGTGTAATTCTTTTTAAAAGTAATATAGGATTATTAAAAGTATTTAAGAAAAATCATAGTTATGCCAAATGTCTGCCCTTAGTATCTACATTAAAGACATACATGTTTTAAACCAAGTAGAAACATTGCCCCCTTTCGCGTACAGAATGCCGTACATGTCGTCACACCGAAGCTTTAATGGGATGCGTAACGTCAAAGCATATTCGTACCGTATGCGTGGGTACACGCTGAGTATGATAAGCAATACAAACTATGGTGCAATGACCCTCTCAGTGGCAAATCAGAGCACAGGGCGCACTAAGGACAATGATTAGAAGTGCTGACTCATTGCACATCCGATTCTGGGCCTGTCTCTGCGTGCATTATAACACCGCCCCCATCTCTCTCTGTTGTTAATTGTTAGTGCACACACTCATACTTGCACATGCGCGGTACACGTCCGCGCACACTACCCACATGCCACCACCTAGCATTGTGGCTATCATTTAGCCTGGAAACCAATACATTACCCAATGAGATGTCCTCCAGGGCCATCATTCTTGCAGACGGCGAAAACGCTACCAATGACGGCCCTGGGCTTGGTTTGGTCAGCCCCCACAGTCCCCATATAATGCAGGCACACGTGAGCACGCTCTCTTTTGCCTGCCTGTGCTGCAGTGCCAGACAGACTCAGCCAAACCGCAGCCTTTCAAGACACGACAAAAGACGACAGAAGCAAAGGTAAGAGAAGACGTCACAACATCAGCCTCTATTGTAAATTGTATATGCATAATGCTATTTTTTTATCCTTCATATGGCTTTCCTACCCCTCAATGGTTTTAAATTGTACTTACATCATTGAAATATTTCCATATAAGTCACAAGGTCCTATACACCTCTAATCTTAAAAATTGTGCCTGCATAAATTTCGGTGTCGTATTTCTGTACTACGCCACGTGCTTAGGCCTCTATTATTATTAATTGTGCGTCCATTATGCTATTTTCTTTTCTGCGTCACGAGGCCGTCCCAGGCCTCTATTAACTTATTGATCTTCCTTTGTTTCCTGGAGCAGCAATAGTCTTAACTACGGAATATTAAGAACCCACATTAAAATTCACTTTTGATAGTAGTTACGCAACTCAGTTTACAATGACTAATCAAAATGTCCTTTTGTTTCCTTCACCAAACATCGTTCAGAAGCAACCACGGCCTATCGAGCAACAGCAATCGAATTCTCTGCAACTTATTGAATATACTTTGATGTATAGAAGCAGACTTCAAGTCGAATGGTGAACTCCGGTGGCCGCACTCTTTATACAAGGTAAGCACAGCAGCCTAGATCTACAAAGCCTTTATAGCAATGCAATAGAAATAAGTCACCATAACGGGCGTCAGTAACGCAGTAGGTACTTCCATATAGACACCACTTGAACGCGGCACTATAACAACTGAAATATACCAGATACACTACACTTGTAAAACTGTACTATTAGCTTCATTTGTGAAACGAGGGAGGGCCATATTATCAGCCCGTGGTGACAAAATTATCACCACTTTATAGGCAGCAAACTGCCGGTAAAGTGGCCATAATAGGTTTGATAATATGCTCTATGGAATTCCAATCGAAGCTCATGTTAGATGTGAAGTACATCTGACATGAGCTTCGATTGGAATTCCATAGAGCATATTATCAAACCCATTATTGCCAGTTTAGCAACACTTTCCTGCCGATAAAGTGGCAATAATCTTATCCCCCAGACTTGATATTATGGCCCAGAGTGCATAGTGTACAGCAGCTTCCCTGTAAAATCTATAATTACCTCCGAGCAGTGACAACAGATAGGTTACAACAGTCTGACAAACAGATCCACAACCTTATTATGCCACTTTTGAGTCACTTTTAACATGGGTAAAGTGATGCAAAGAGCTTGTAAATCTACAGCTGGTTCAACAAAAAATCTCAACTCTCGACTCTGCCACACAGTTTTAATGTTTTCTCACTCTCACTCTATGTGACATAATTTCTCTTTCTCTCTTAAACTTAGACACTGCTGTCTGTTTGGACTTGTAGAAGACCAGCTCAACTTAAGTTATCAACTCTGCTTCCTAATATGTTAAGGCGCAAACTTTACACAACGGTAAGCACAGAGGCCTAGATCTACAAATCCTTCGTAGGAATGCAATAGAAATAAGTCGCCATAACGGGTGCCAGTAACACAGTAGGTACTTCCATATAGACACCACTTGAATGCGGCACTATAACAACTGAAGTATACCAGGTACACTGCACTCATAAAACTGTACTATTAGCTTTATTTGTGAAACTAGAGAGGGCCATATTATCATTACTTGGCGACAACATTATCGCCTCTTTATCGGGAGCAAACTGCCGTTAAAGTGGCCATAATTGGTTTGCTAATATGGTCTATGGAATTCCAATCGAAGCTCATGTTAGATGTGAAGGACATCTGACATGATCTTCGATTGGAATTCCATAGAGCATATTATCAAACCCATTATCGCCACTTTAGCGACACTTTCCTGACAATAAAATGGCAATAATTTTGTTGCCCAGGCTTAATATTATGGCCCAGAGTAAGTAGTGTACAGCAGCTTCCCTGTAAAATCTATAATTACCTACGAGCAGTGACAACAGGTAGCTTACAACAGTCTGACAAACAGATCCACAACCTTATTACGCCACTTTTGAGTCACTTTTACCATGGGTAAAGTAATGCAAGGAGCTTGTAAATCTACATCTGGTTCAACAAAAAATCTCAAATCTCGACTCTGCCACACAGTGTTAATGTTTTCTCTCTCTTTCACACTCTTTGACATCATTTCTCTTTCTCTCTTAAACTTAGACACTGCTGTCTACTTAGACGGGTAGAAGAGCGGCCCACCTGAAGTTGTGTATCCTACTGCCTGGAGTGTTTGGCCGCAAGGTTTTTACAACGGTAATCACAGAGGCCTAGATCTACAAATCCTTCCTAGGAATGCATTAGAAATAAGTCCCCATAACGGGCATCAGTAACGCACTAAGCACTTCAATATAGACACGACTTAAACGCGGCACTATAACAGTACTGCAATGTACGAGTCACACTGCACACATACAACTGTAGAGTTACCACAACTTGTAATGCTTCAGCTCCTTTACTCACATCTACATAATTCTAAACTCTAATTTTCTTTTTTCTTTTGCAGATTACCAATCAGACATCCTTTGGAGTCAACTTCACAATTTGTTTATGCTATTGTTTTTTTAAAAGTTATTTTTCTAGTTATTTATTATATAGTTATCATTGAGTTTTGTTTCTATTTATTGTTTAATTCAAGTTAATTAAAAAAATCGACATACTTGTTTTATTTTGTGGGGGAGGAGTATGACGGCTCACAATAAAAATAATGTTGAAATACTATAGTAAGATATTCAAGACTAGGATTGAAAACTACTGAGTTCTAACTAACTCACATTCATTCATTCAAGAAATCTTTATTTCGATCACAGATCATAAAAGATACATTCATTTATACTGAGTTTAAAAAGGTATTAAACAACAATAGTGATCGCATAATAAGAATAATAATAAAACGAGTGCCGTGAATTCATTCTGTCTAAAAACGGCAAGTTTTTTATATAAGTCTTTTTACCCATCGGCTTCGAATGAACCACATAGAAGTTAGAAATCTGGACAGGGCAAAAACCACAGTAGGGGAAAGGTCTGTTTTTAAGACTCTGTAGTCAGGTTGGAAGGATCTAAAACCCAGGTTTCGGAGTAGGGGGACCAGCCAATATTTCCAGCTCCTCTCATAGCCCTTGCAAAAAAAGACTGCATGAGCGTCATTCTCCTTTGGGTGTGCGCATACCGGGCAGGTTTCTGTTGAGGAGCGGGAAAACCAGGACTCAGTGAATGATGCTAGGGGGAGAATTCCGTATCTCCATTGGAGAAAGAGTTTCCTCGTTAGAACCGGAGACATTACGTCTAGCGCACTTTCAAGAAAATAAGAATCTTTGGCCTTCATGAACAAATGGGTCAGAGATCCCTCTCGTGTGCCCTCTCTGGCTCTGGTGAGCTTCAGATCTTGATAGGCTCTTACAAGTTCCTTTTTTGGAGTCCTATGGCAAGTGTTAATAGGGTCCAACCATAGTTCCGGAAGGCCAATGTCCTCCAGCATTCCCTTGACGTACATCAACCACGGAATTCTTCCGGCATTATATAACTGCAGAAATTCCTGTAGCTCAGTTCTGTAGTTGATAAGATCAGGGCTACTCCACAGTCGCCTCCAGAATGTCAGGGGTTTGAGACCCAACTCCTCCGTTATTGGTCGGATTCCCAAGTCCAATCTAAGGGGAAGAAGTGGAGTGCTCTGTGGGAGGGCTACAATCTGTCTCAAAAATTTATTTTCGGTCGATTGTAATTTAGACAATTGAATGTGTCCCCACAGCTCGCCCCCATATGTGACACCCGCCCGGGCTTGGGTTTTATAAATATGAATAATTGGGGTAAGTGGCCGATAAGGAGATTTGTTCGCCAGTCGCCTAGTGCCACCCGCCAACTGTGCTAGTTTGATGGTCACTTTGGTCTGGTGAGGCGCCCACGTTAGATGTTCATTAAGAGTGATCCCCAAGTATTCAATGGTGTGTACTCGTTCTAATTGAACTGTGCCTAGCCAGGGTGGGGCTCGATTGTGGGGGTTAGGATTTAAAATCATGTATTTGGTCTTTTTTGGGTTGATTTCGAGTCCTCGCTCAGAGCAGAATTGCAAGAAACCGTCCAGAACACGTTGGATGCCCATAGGAGATTTAGACAGCAGCAGGGTGTCATCCGCAAACATAATTGCGGGCACCCTGCTGCCTGTCAGTTTCGGGGCATCGGTATTTGCAATCCTGTTCAGGTGAGCAACAACCCCGTTCACAAAGAGGCAAAACAGGGTCGGCGCGAGTACACAACCCTGTCTTACCCCCCTGCGAACGGGGAACCTTTCGGTTAATTTGCCACCTCTGCCACACCGCACACGGGCATAGTTGTTATAATGTAGCCTCATCAAGATTGCCAAAATTTCTCCGGGCACGTTCAGCTCCTCCATGACCTTCCACAACCTCGCTCTGGGTACCAAGTCGAAGGCGGCACGGAGATCTATAAAAACAGTATATAATGTGCCCCCTTCTATCACGGCTGTTCTCCAATAAAGGAGGTTCAGCCTAAATATTTGGTCCACAGTCGATACACCCTGTCTAAAACCAGCCTGGTAGGGGGATAAGATGTCCGACTCCTCCATCCAAGCCTGTAGCCTGTTCAAGATTAGTCTCCCAAAGAGCTTTTGGGATATGTCGATTAGACTGATAGGACGGTAGTTGGCTGGGAGCAGAGGCGACCCCTTTTTAAAAATTGGGACCACCTCTGCTCCCAGCCAAGTATCCGGAACCTCCATTCCCTCCCGGATGGCGTTAAAGATCAATGTGAGATATGGGGCCCATAGCCCTGGTTCCTGCTTAAACAGGTCCCCAGGCACCCCATCAAGGCCAGGGGCTTTCCCTGTGGCTAGGCCAGTAATGGCCAGCCTTACCTCTTTTTCAGTGAAAGGAGCCCCAGTTTGCTCAGAGGTCTTACTATTATCGGGTACGTTAGGAGCTCCTTCTTCTTCACAGTACAGCGCCTCGAAGTGGGTCTGCCATATCGTGGGGGCTATATTAGGTTCGATTGCTGTGGATAATTCCTCAGTGCCATTCGAGACTATACGCCAAAATTTGCGCGAGTCTCTATTGCTTAGTGATCTAACGAGGTGTTCCCAGTAATCCTGATCCCATTCCACCCTCGCATGCTCAATGAGTTTTTTATAGGATCTTCTCCTGGCTTGGATTTCCTCCCTGCTGTGTCCTCCCTTGATAGCAAGTAGCAGTTGGGCCTTGGATTCCCTACAGGTGGCATTGTACCTATTCGTCTTAGGAGGGAGGCCTTTCTTTTTTCCTGTCAAAGCGAACAGGTCCTGCTCAAGGGAGCTGCATATATCTACATGAACCTGTGCAAGCTTTCATCTAATGACAGCATCTTGCGCCTCCCTCCCTAGCTGGAATGCCCTCTCCAAAACCGGGATAATGCTTGCATATAGCTGTGGTATTCTATCTCTACTATTAATCAGCTTCTCCCACTTCACTTTCCTCCGAGTATTTTCGAGTAGTAGCCCCGACTTGTCTTTGTCCGTTCCATACGATGTGGCCTCACGCCCCGGTATGGAGTACGTTAATTCCAGGGCGTTATGGTCACTATCCCTTCTTTCAGTGACATTGAAGTCTACTATATTTGGCCACATAAACAATTTGACCAGAATGTAGTCCAATCGTGATTCACTACCGGTTTTATTGTAGGTGTAAGAGCTGGGAATGTCTGATTTACAGCGGCCGTTACAGGCCCTTAGACCTTGATTTAAGGTAAGGGCAGTTATCTGCAAGGCCAGGGGGTTCCAAGCCCTAAGAGGGGGAGACACTGTTTCTGGTACAAGCCAGCATGAATCTTCCTCGAAGGAGGGGCCATCTCGTAGGCCGGGAAGAGGTTCATACTGTGAATTTAAATCACCACCCACCAGACATGGCAGTTCCCATGGAATGCCTTCTAGGAACACCGAAAGTTCATCTATAGTCTTGGATTCTTTTGACATCGCTACAGGCCTAGAATATAGATTGATAACTAGCAGCTTCGAGGTATTTGGCCACTCTAGTAGGACAGCCAGTATATCGTCCGAGTTGGTCTCTATGCAGGTAGCATGACAACCTAGGTCCGTTGCTACCCAAGTCGAAAGTCCTCCCGATGGCCTGCCCCTTCCCCCCCACTTAGCAGGCTTAGCAAAGGCTGCATAGCCTTGGAATGTTAATTCCTCGCGTGCCCAAGTCTCTTGGAAAACTAATATATTTTTGGAGCTAATATAGGAGCCCCAGTCCGTGGAGTCAATTTTATTAGGTAGACCTGCCACGTTCCATGAGATAATGGTTAATGGGATCAGTTCGGTAGGGGCTGGTCCTATGTTTGGCAGATTATTAGTATTATGTTCCATGGGCACCAATTGACATATAGTGGAATGACTCGTGTCGGTTATTATATTAGTAGGGATCACGGTGAAGTCCACCATACTTGCTTCATGAGCCGAATTAAGTTCCACTATGTTATTGTTTGCCCTGGTCTGTGTAATAGGTGTGGTGGGTAGTGGAGTTACATTAGGCTCCGACCTAGGGGATACTTAGAGGTCATACTAAATTGAGTCCTGCTGTCAATCTACCATCTCCAGAGTACTATATCTGTTGTGAGTAGGTAGATAGGCTGGGTAATGAGTTCTGTTCGGCCCTGGGATTCCTCTCCTATATCCCCCTCCAGCACCCCTCCTCCTTGAGACCGGTTCCCAGCCAACCTCCTTCCCGTACGGTGGGCAGTGGTCTAATGATCGTCCCTTATGATGTTGTGGGGTGTTTCTCTCCCTATAGCAACTTTCCCAATCCTCCAGTAGTTCTTGATGATGGCCCCATCTCTGGTCCTCTAGCTTGTAGAGGCTAGAAGGATAGAAAAAGGATAAGGGAAGTGGTAGAATGTTACTATCCAAATCATCAGGGCCCCAAGAGCAGATATATGCAGCTGTGTTCTGCTCTTTAAAGGTAACCAGGATGCAATCTCCCCTCATAGATTTTCTGGTATAACCCACCCACGGGACCCGTCTGGCCATGGAGATGTCACTGGTTGTTCCTCTCGGAAGTGGTCTATTTAGGGAGAGCCAACTAATGACTTTGTTCTTGAGTGAAGTTATTGATTCAAATGATTGTGGTTTTAATTCCGGTACACCCGCAAGATCCAGGGTGTAGGGGGCTGCTTCTGGGGGGAGATTAACAGGTCTCTGTTTGCGGGTGGGATATGAATTCTCTCCAGTGACTGGTGGATCGCCCTTTAAATCATTCAGGGGCAGAGGAGTATCTTTGGGAGGGGGAATTATTTTAGGTGTGGCAGTTGAGCTATGGTTTACTGGAGTTTGAACGTTATTGGTGTTCGGGGGTGTAATGTTTTCTTTGGATCAACTTGTAGGGTTTTGGGGATTGTGGGTGGTACACTACTCTTTGTAACTGTGGGTGGACCATTTCCCTTAGTGGGCTCTGGTTCCTGGTTTCCTGCTACAACTTTAGCTCCACTACTATCCAACTTCCTTAGGTCTGCAAGTTGGACGGTGGATTTCTCGATAGTGACTAATCTAGCTTCTATCTTGATCAGTCTAGCTTCTAGGGGGCTCAATAAAGATCTGAGGAGTGCGCCTATGTCCTCCAGTGTAATATCATCAGAGGAATTGTCCACTAGAACAGTGTTAGTAGGCGGTAGCGATGGCATGGTAGTATTTATTCTAGGGGAGGCTGTCACTGCAGACTTCTCTAGCATGCCGGCAGTAATGACTCCTTTCCCTCCTTTGTCTCTCGGTTGTGTAAGTTTAGGAGAATTTATCCCTTTATCCACTTTACTTTGGACCCCCCTGTGTTTTTTTTGTATTGCCCCTTCTCTTACACCCCTGTCTCTCTCTAGGCTCGGCTCATTGTCGTTAGTTGCCTCTGCGTTGTTGGCTAATATTGGTTGGGGGATTTGAGTGCTTGGTAAGGCCATTAAACTCATGTCCCCGAATTCACTCGGGACTTCGGTGGTGAGCTCCAAATCAGTTACTGTGGTGCCTGGGATTGTACACGGTACTAGATTAGTCCTATCGCTGGTTGGTGGGCCGGATCTACCTTCAGGAGTTCTAGCTTGGGCTAGTGGGCCCATTGAGGATCTCCGGACCCAGTCTATCTCCTGTGAGATTCTTCGCTCAAGTACCGCAATTTCCTCGATCAGTAACGAGCCTGCTTTGGCGAAGTAAGTGTCAATGGGGCCCTTTACTGCTCCAGCCGCCGCTAGAGCGGTAGTTTTGCTTCTGGTTTCCCTAGTATTCATAACTCTAGTGGTTAGAAGTCTTGTATTCCCTGAATCAAAGGGGGGGGCCCGGACCGGACTCTGCCGTACTCGAACAGCCTCAAACGGCCCGCTCTTTGCCCGGTCTTCGCCCGCGCCTCCGTCCGCGCACGTCCCGCGTACACGTCAGGGGGCTGGGCTAAGTAGGAGGAGGGGGGCGGAAAGAGGCACCAGGTGCGCGGAATGATGTAGCGCAAGCACTCCTGGTCCTCGCAGTCCCGCTCCCGGTCTCAGGAAGTGGCCTCCTTGATGTCGGTGGTGACTGAGCACATGGGCTCCCAAGTCACAGGCAAGTCTATGGAGGGCGGGTTTCAGCGTGCACAAAAGGGCTCCTCTGCAATGCAACTACGAGCGGCTCCCGCGGAGCGGGGGCCGCGAGTCGTCTTAAGCTCACAGGGAGGAGGGGGCGGGAAGAGGCACCAGGTGCTCGGAATGATGTAGCGCAAACGCTCCTGGTCCTCGCAGTCCCGCTCCCGGTCTCAGGAAGTGGCCTCCTTGATGTCGGTGGTGACTGAGCACACGGGCTCCCAAGTCACAGGCAAGTCTATGGAGGGCGGGTTTCAGCGTGCACAAAAGGGCTCCTCTGCAATGCAACTACGAGCGGCACCCGCGGAGCGGGGGCCACGAGTCGTCTTAAGCTCACAGGGAGGAGGGGGCGGGAAGAGGCACCAGGTGCGCAGAATGATGTAGCGCAAGCGCTCCTGATCCTCGCAGTCCCGCTCCCGGTCTCAGGAAGATGCCTCCTTGATGTCGGTGGTGACTGAGCACACGGGCTCCCAAGTCACAGGCAAGTCTATGGAGGGCGGGTTTCAGCGTGCACAAAAGGGCTCCTCTGCAATGCAACTACGAGCGGCTCCCGCGGAGCGGGGGCCGCGAGTCGTCTTAAGCTCACAGAGAGGAGGGGGCGGGAAGAGGAACCAGGTGCGCGGAATGATGTAGCGCAAGCGCTCCTGGTCCTCGCAGTCCCGCTCCCGGTCTCAGGAAGTGGCCTCCTTGATGTCGGTGGTGACTGAGCACACGGGCTCCCAAGTCACAGGCAAGTCTATGGAGGGCGGGTTTCAGCGTGCACAAAAGGGCTCCTCTGCAATGCAACTACGAGCGACACCCGCGGAGCGGCACCCGCGGAGCGGGGGCCACGAGTCGTCTTAAGCTCACAGGGAGGAGGGGGCGGGAAGAGGCACCAGGTGCGCGGAATGATGTAGCGCAAGCGCTCCTGGTCCTCGCAATCCCGCTCCCAGTCTCAGGAAGTGGCCTCCTTGATGTCGGTGGTGACTGAGCACACGGGCTCCCAAGTCACAGGCAAGTCTATGGAGGGCGGGTTTCAGCGTGCACAAAAGGGCTCCTCTGCAATGCAACTCACATAATAAATACAATGGTGAGAAACTACTAAAATGACGGTGTACGGAGTTCGTAATCAACATTTGGCGCCTCGGCACTACCTTTCAAATAAATATATAAAAAATATGACTATTAAAACTGTACAAAAGTACAGCACCGGATGAATCACACGAACCAGGAAAAGGAAAGCGACAGATTTCCTAACTGATATAAAGAAAGGTTTGCTTGTTGAACTTGAAGAAAAAGAAAACGTGAACTACGAAACGACGCTGACCATGCGAAGAGAGTACAACTGCTACACCAAAAAAAAGGAAAGCTTTACATACAAACGGCGATACATTATCGCCGCTTTTATCGACAGAAAACTGCAGTTAAAGCGGTGATAATGTCCTTGCTATTAGGCCCTTGTAACTTCCCATAGCAGCCCAGGTTCTGATACTAACCTGGGCTGCTATGGTTATTCACAATAGCATATTATCAAGCCCATTATCACCGCTTTATCAGAAGTTTTCGGCCGATAAAAGCGACGATAATGTATCGCCTTTTGTTCATAATATGGCCCATTGCTCTTTTTTTGACCAATAAACTTAGGTGCATATCATCAAGGACCGATGTAAAAATTATCGCCATTTAATTGCCAAGAAACTGTTGATACAACGAGGATAATGAGCTTGATAATACGGCCTTCTTATTTCCCATAGAAGCCCATATTAACACCAGAACATAGCCTTCTATGGAAATTTACAAGGACGTATTATCAAGCCCACCCTCCCAACATTAACAAAAAAATAGGCCCTTGTAAATTCCCATAGCAGCCCAGGTTCTGATCCTAACCTAGGCTGCTATGTTTATTCACAAGTGCATATTATCAAACCCATTATCTCCGCTTTATCGGCAGTTGCCTGCCAACAAAAGCGACGATAATGTATCGCATTTTGTTGATAAAATGGCCCATTGCTCTTTTTTGACCAGTAAACTTAGGTTCATATTATCAAGGACCGTTGTTAAAATTATCACGTTCAATTGGCAAGAAACAGCGATAATGAGCTTGATAATACGTCCTTGTTATTTCCCATAGAAGCCCATGTTAACATCAGAACATAGGCTTCTATGGGAATTAACAAGGACGTATTATCAAGCCCACCATCCCAACATTAATAAACTGCAGACAATGCAGATATCAGAAACTGGAAGGTCACTTTACATATTACTGCCCCAGAAAGGTGGCGTTCCCCGCGACTTGTACAAGAGGAGAGAGAGAGTGAGCTCAAAACAATTTTTTTTTTAAAAAGACCTGAGGGGTGCCGCTCACCGAGACTGCGGGGAGTAGGACCGTAACCCCCCCCGCATTCTTCAAAATAAAACCAGAGGATTGCCGTTCCCCAGTGCTCAGGGCACCTTACAAGCCCTCATTATGCAGTAGGTAATATAGATATAGATATATATATTACCTACTGGCAGTCGCCAGTAGGTAGTTATAGTTAGAACCTACTTTCCATAGGAAATTCACAACATTCTATTTGGAATAACTTTGGTGCTGGTGGGCAAATCTTCGTGAAATTCTCTAAGAAAATGGCCTGCTCTCCCCCACTCCTTCCCTGATAGTTTCGGGGTGATTCGTCAAGTGGGGGCCAAGAAAAAATGGGGTCCCAAAACATGTTTTCCCCATGCAATTTTCCATAGGGACCTTTAGCCAGGGCTACAGCCGGAATGGCTGAATGGAATTAGACCAAATTTGGCAGAGAGGTAGAGTTTGGTTCGCAGATTGTGCTTTTTGTTAAATGGTGTAAATCCGTTCAGTAGTTTCTGAGAAATTCAAAAGTTAAATCATAGTGATATCTAGAGACGAAGTACTGTACGCGTACGGAAATCCGTACAATTACGAGCACGAACTGCATGTTGATTGGATGTCAACTGTCTGTCAACACTCCAAACCAGGAAGCATTGGCAGCCATCTTGTGCCTCGGTAGAACCGAGTCACAAGCAAACAGTAAAACAAAGTTGAAAAATATGGAACAGGGGCAGGGTAGAAACATCCTGACCCTCTAGGCCTTCTCAGGGGGTCCCGCATTGTTCTTTCAGCCCAAATGTTTCATTTTTTAAATAAAAAAATCATGTGGTACGCGTACGGTACGCGCACGTGGTGCAAAAGGAAAATAAACTAGAAGTCCGTTTTATTCTTAATTAGCCCCCGGGGGGCCAAATCACAGGGGCAATTTTTTTTCCATAATGGGGGGCTTGTAAGGCCCTCTGAGCCTCGGGGAATTTCTTCCCCAGGGGTTTTATTTTGAAGTATGCGGGGGGCTCATGGCCCCCCGTAGTCGCGGGACCCCCACCCCCTCGGGCCTTTTAAAAAACAAAAACAAATGTTAAGTATGTTTTCAGCTCCCCCCACAAGCCCCGGGGACAGCCACCTTCCTGGGGCAGTAATATTTAAAATAGGGGGTCCGTGATGGCACGGACCCCCTATATTTTCTTCAATTTAGAAAGACTTTCAAAACATGGCTTTACAATCAATAGCCATATCCTATGTCCCATATTCTTTCAGCAATATGGCTCCTTCCAAGGCATTGCCAAGACACCCTCTGGAAATGGAGCGCTATACAAAATATATTAACAAATTACCAAATGTAATCTGCTTGTAACTTGTGTGTATCATTTGTATGAACAGAATACCCTGAATGTAATCCGTGTGCAAGCTGCATGTAATGTGTATATAACGTCTGTGTAGTCTTTCTGAAGCCTGTATGTACCCTCAAAGTACCTTGCCTGTAACCTGGAAGTAACCATTGAAAACCCTGTGTGTAACTTGCATGTAACCGCAGTCAACATGTAACACGTGCAATCTTTACATAACTTGTATGTTTCTTCTTGCATGTAACCTGTGTCTAGCCAGACTTTAACCCCAGTAAAGTGTTTAGTGCATAGTATCACATGCAATGTGTTAGCAGCCTACATGTCACCTGCGGACACGCTGTAAACAGTCAACATGTGACTTGCATACTAGCACTATGTAACTTGCATGTAACTATCATGTAATGTGTATGCAACTTCTGTGCATTCCATGCATGCACCCTATGTGTAACTTGAGCTTATCATACCAGTATCTTGTCTGTAACATTCCTGTAACTGGAATGTTCCCTGAGTGTAGCCTGACCACTACTTCTACCAAGCCAAGGGTGCCTGCCAGTGGCCTGTGGATTCAGGCCAGGGCCAATCAAATGTTCTGGTCTTGATTAAAAAGAAGGCCTCTGTGCTGGGCAACAGTAACACCAATTATTGACATGCCCGGAGGCAGTGCAGCCTGAGGTGTGCACTAAATGATGTTCACCAGTGAACGCCACCACAGGGCTGCCTGCGTGCTTGTTCCAAGAAATGCCTTGGCATCAGCAGCAGGACCTTCTGAGGGAGGGTCCACGCTGGGGGAGGATCTTGTACAAACACAAGGACTATACCACATGCCAGGGGTGTGACTGAGAAATAGGAATAAATATCAGCCCTCCTCCATCTAACAGCACATCTCTCACACTGTGAGAGGGACAGAGCACCTCTCTACCTGACTCAGAGGACAGAACACTTCCCTGCTTGACTCTGAGGATAGAGCGCGTCTCTGTTGACTCTGAGGATAGATCACCTCTCTGCTGCCTTGCTCCAAGGTAAGAGTGGCTCTGTGCCTGTCTCTGAATTTACAGCACACCTGTCTGCCTCTGAAACTTTACCACCTGTAAAACAGCTCTTTTCTTGTTTCTGGGGCTGGAGGTCTCAAACTGCTCTCTTTGACTCTAGAGCGCACCTCTGCGTGTCTCCGAGGAAAGGACAATTCC
This sequence comes from Lissotriton helveticus, assembly GCF_964261635.1. Classification (NCBI taxonomy): domain Eukaryota; kingdom Metazoa; phylum Chordata; class Amphibia; order Caudata; family Salamandridae; genus Lissotriton; species Lissotriton helveticus. Next base: position 11,255,525 of record NC_136059.1, read on the forward strand.
CATCCTCTACGAGGATAAACCACCTTCAGAGTCTCTCTGATGAAAGAACACCATTCTATCCATCTCTCCGTCTCTCTGACTCTAGAACACCTCTATACCAGCCTCTGCCTCTAGAACACATCTGTACCAGCCTCTGCCTCTAGGACACGTCTGTACCAGCCTCTGACACTAGAACACCTCTGTACCAGCCTCTGACTCTAGGACACATCTGTACCAGCCTCTGACTCTAGAATACATCTGTACCAGCCTCTGACTCTAGAATACATCTGTACCAGCCTCTGCCTCTAGAACAAGTCTGTACCAGCCTCCGCCTCTAGAACACATCTGTACCAGCCTCTGCCTCTAGGACAAGTCTGTACCAGCCTCTGACTCTGGAACACCTCTGTAACAGCCTCTGACTCTGGCACACCTCTGTACCAGCCTCTGTACCAGCCTCTGACTCTAGATTATCTCTGTACCAGCCTCTGACTCTAGAATTCCTCTGTACCAGCATCTGATGCTAGAATGCCTCTATACCAGCCTCTGACTATAGATTACCTCCGTGCCAGCCTCTGACTCTAGAACACATCTGTACCAGCTTCTGACTATATATTACCTCTGTACCAGCTTCTGACTCTAGAACACCTCTGTACTAGACTCTGACTCTAGATCACCTCTGCACCAGCCTCTGACTTTAGACCAACTCTGTACGAGTCTCTGACTCTAGATTACCTCTGTGCCAGCCTCTGACTCTAGAATGCCTCTGTACCAGCCTCTGACTCTAGAATGCATCTGTACCAGCTTCTGACTCTGGATAACCTCTGTACCAGCCTCTGACTCTAGATCATATCTGCACCAGCCTCTGACTCTAGAACACCTCTGTACCAGACTCTGACTCTAGAAGAACTCTGTACAAGTCTCTGACTCTAGATTACCTCTGTGTCTGCCTCTGACTCTAGAATGCCTCTATACCAGCCTCTGACTCGAGAACACATCTGTACCAGCTTCTGACTCTAGATCACCTCTGTACCAGCCTCTGACTCTAGATCACCTCTGTACCAGACTCTGACTCTAGATCACCTCTGCACCAGCCTCTGACTCTAGATCACCTCTGCACCAGCCTCTGACTCTAGATCACCTCTGTATCAGCCTCTGACTCTAGATCACCTTTGCACCAGCCTCTGACTCTAGATCACCTCTGTATCAGCCTCTGAATCTAGACCAACTCAGTACGAGTCTCTGACTCCAGAACACCTCTGTACAAGTTGCTGATTATATATTACCTCTGTGTCAGCCTCTGACTCTAGAATGCATCTGTACCAGCCTCTGACTCGAGAACACATCTGTACCAGCTTCTGACTCTAGATCACCTCTGTACCAGCCTCTGACTCTAGATCACCTCTGTACCCGACTCTAACTCTAGATCACCTCTGCACCAGCCTCTGACTCTAGAACACCTCTGTACTAGTCTCTGACTCTAGAGCAACTCTGTACAAGTCTTTGACTCCAGATTACCTCTGTACCAGCCTCTGACTCTAGAACACATCTGTACAAGCCTATGACTCTAGAACACCTCTGTACCAGCCTCTGACTCTAGAACACATCGGTATCAGCTTCTGACTCTAGATCACCTCTGTACCAGCTTCTTACTCTAGACCAGCTCAGTATGAGTCTCTGACTCTAGAACACATCTGTACCAGCCTCTGACTCTAGAACACATCTGTATAAGCCTCTGACTCCAGAACACCTCTGTACACGTCGCTGACTATAGATTACCTCTGTGTCAGCCTCTGACTCTAGAATGCCTCTGTACCAGCCTCTGACTCAAGAACACAACTGTACCAGCTTCTGACTCTAGATCACCTCTGTACCAGACTCTGACTCTAGATCACCTCTGTACCAGACTCTGACTATAGCTCACCTCTGCACCAGCCTCTGACTCTAGCACACCTCTGTATCAGCCTCTGACTCTAGATCACCTCTACACCAGCCTCTGACACTAGAATACATCTAAACCAGGCTCTGACTCTAGAACACCTCTGTATGAGTCTCTGATGGTGTTTGGACTTTCAGAAATGGTTAAAAATCCGAACCAAACGTCATTCGAAAAGTATTTTTCGGTCGGAGTTGAAACGTGTGTGTCTAGGGGTTACGCTTCCGAATGCCTCAGAGGCTTTTCTACTGAGTGATTACGATGTGAGATTTGGCCGTCGGAATCTGAATTTGGGGGCCTGTAGCAGGCCCCACTTCAGCCGGCGACATCTGAATCAGGTCCATAAGGGTACCCAAGGCACTCCCCTTTCCAACCATGCACAGTGTAGCAGGTGCCAAGGAGTACCCGCTACAGGGTGTACAATTGTCACCAGCCACCCCTTCCATGGTAGCTGGTGTATTCGGTTGGAACCAAATCGTATCCAGAAGCATCCAAATACATTATTATCACTCGGTCAACTCCCCTGATCAGAGTCGGTCGGAAAACACTCTGAGACCGATTCAGTCAGAATGCTTTCAAAACGGCATTATAATCGACCCCTAGGAATGAGACTTATTTATTTTACAGCGCTGTAAGCTTTCACTGTCTGCTTCGTAGCACAAGTAGTGAAACACGGTGTGTCTGCAGACATTCAGTCCATTAGCATTAGTACATTAAAACAAACTCTGCATAGAATTGAAAGGTGGAATCAGGAAGAGCGGAAGAACAGCTAGAAGTAAAGACACCTCGGTGCAGCCCTGATCCTAGTGGTGTCCCTACCACGGATTCTGGATTGCTTCTTGCTGCTGTAGAGAGGATACAAAGATGAAGCAAGTTGCAGGGTGCCCAAAAGTTTCATTTTGCAATGCTCATTTGGAGATCTAGATGCCTGAGGACAGAAGAGACTAGGTAAGTGACAGATGGACTCATTTATTAAATAAGTGTGGTTAAGATGCAGTCCCTTCATGGAGTTAGTTGGGCGCAGGAGGGTCTCGCCCTGTGGGCGAAGTGAAAGGGATGCGTTCTCCATGGCTAGGAGCGAGGTCCCAGCATGCACTGCTCTGATGCTCAGTCATAAATCGGGAGATTGCGGCTGTTCTTGGTATCATTTGTCCAATGAACAATCAGTGTTGTTCACTCTGTCTCTTCTTGGCAGTATTTCCTTGGTTTTTCATCATTCATGGGTCTTTGGTCATGGATATTCAGTGTGGCGTCATCCATCCCATGCAATGATCCTGGTCTGTTCATGCACTTTCTTTACCCCTGTACTGTGACCCGCGCCCTCGGTCAGTGGTATATAACCCTCTCCAGCTGTGAACCTCTTATAAAGACTCAGATGCTGGCCACCAGAGGCTGAATTGGCATGACTGAAGAATGAGGGCAGTCAGAGCATGTAGGGACATTACTCCCTGCCAGGAGAGCATACCCATTTCAAAACAAGGGACCAGGCACGGCAGTGCTGGGCCCTGGGCACCAGGCACGGCAGTGCTGGGTCATGGGCCCTGGGCACTAGGCACGGCAGTGCTGGGTCATGGGCCCTGGGCACCGGGCATGACAGTGCTGGGTCCTGGGCACCAGGCATAGCTATGCTGGGTCCTGGGCACTGGGCATAGCTATGCTGGGTCCTGGGCACTGGGCATCGCAGTGCTGGGTCCTGGGTTCTGGGCACCGGGCATGGCAGTGCTGGGTCCTAGGCTTAGGGCATGACAGTGCTGGGTCCTGGGCACCAGTCATGGCAGTGCTGGGTCCTGGGCACCAGGCATGGCAGTGCTGGGTACTGGGCATCAGGTATGGCATATGGCAGTGCTGGGTCCTGGGAACCTGGCATGGCAGTGCTGGGTCCTGGGCACCAGGCATGGCACTGCTAGGTCCTGGGCACCAGGCATGGCAGTGCTGGGTCCTTGGCACCAGACAAGGCAATAATGGGTCCTGGGCACCAGGCATTGCAGTGCTGGGCTCTGGGCACCAGGCATGGCAGTGCTGGGTCCCGGGCACCGGGCATGGCAGTGCTGGGTCCTGGGCACCAGGCATGGCAGTGCTGGGTCCTGGGCACCTGACATTGCAGTGTTGGGTCCTGGGTACCAGGCATGGCAGTGCAACGTCCTGGGCACCATGCATGGCAGTGCTGGGTCCTGGGCACCGGGCATCAGTGCTGGGCCCTGGGCACCAGGCATGGTAGTGCTGGGTCCTGGGCACCAGGCATGGCAGTGCTGGGTCCTGGGCACTGAAAATGGCAGTGCTGGGTCCTGGTCATCAGGCATGGCAGTGCTGGATCCAAGGGGGTCAGTGTAGGGAGGCGGGAGCATAGGGGGTCCTCTAGTCACAGCCATCGGCCTCAGAGGGACGGCTGTGGGCACATGCAGTTACCAGACGAACATAATCTGGGGCACCTGGCAAGCTCTGGGGTCACAGGAGTAAGATGGAGAACACAGTCTAAGGCCATGCGTTGCACCCCATGCCCACTGGCAAGGTCCCAGCCCTGCCCAGGGGTGTGATGCTAAGAGAGGTTGGGGTGTGGCCAGCTGAGCCCTGAGGCAGCTGGTGAGACCTGGGTCACTGGAGTAAGATGGAGAACATAGTCTAATGCTCTGCTCTGTACCCAAGGGTGACTGGCAGGGAAGACAGCCTTTACAACGCGAATTTTACTCCGCATACTGTTACAACGCGGTTTTTAGAATGCAACTCGTAACCACGACTTGCGCTGGAGGGCGCAACAGGACAAGGCATATTTTAATTGTACGTAGGCTGGTGTTGGAATAGTAAATTAGTCCGCACCCCTACAACGCAAGTCGTGGTAACGACTTGCGTTGTAAAAACCGCGTTGTAACGGTACGCGTGGTAAAACGATGCGTCGTACTGTCATACATCCGACTGGCAGGGTCACACCCCTGCCCAGGGCTCTGTGGATGCTGCGGAAACAAGGATCAAGGAAAACCTTGTAAAGCCAAAAACAGTCCCTCAAAAACAGACATTATGTGCTGTGAAATTTCAGTATTGAAAACAAACCTTAAAAATACTCTTGAACGCCTTCACGTAGAGGGTGTTAGGGCTGAGAGCTTAAAGATTAACTCTCTTGGTATGTTGAGCTGTGCAGATAAAATGTTCCAGTGAAGGCCTCAGGCACCCATGGATGGTGATGCGGAAGACATCAGAAGTTACATCACTCATGACATCACGTTACACATCAGCATTACCATCATCAGTTACGTCACTGAAGACTCAGCAGGTGTCTCTTTTCAGTACTAGATTGTGTTTGTGCCAGTTCCCCTTATTCATATATGTGAATAATGGCACTGCAAGCTTGCAGCCATAATTAATATTCAAAACAAATGAATTAATATCAGCTGTAACTACCAGATCCGGTGCTGGAGTCTGGAGCCTGAGGCAAAATTCCGCGTTGCTGCTTGAGGACTCCCAGTCCTTACCAACAAGACAACATTTTGTTCATTCTTGGAATACACTGCCCTCTTGGGGCCGTTTGTGTTAGTACAGTCTAACGTCATTAGCGTTTGTTGTTAAGAACATCTAGGCCTCCAAGGCGCTACACTTGTGGCGCACAAAGAGATTGTTAGAAATGGTTGATACCCTGTCCAAGTAGGGACCCTTCCTTCTAGCGAGGCAGTGTGAAGTGCAGTGCCCTCAGGTCACGGTGCAAGCAGTGGCTCAGTTGCAGCATCAGGTAGTTTTGTCAGTGAGACCAGTGTTGCAGTACAAAGCAGGGCGGTGTTCTCTGCGGTGCCTTCAGATCACTGAGTCGGAAGCAGTGTTGTTGACGGCATCGTAGTGGTTGTTATTCTGTTGAAGCAAAAAACACAATGAAGTCTGTGATGTTTCTGAGAGCTCTTCGACAGGGGGCTAGTTCTACCTCAAGCACTTGTAGAAAGTCAGGAAATAAGTAGTTGAAAGAGCAGTAAAGTCCTTTCACTGCCCAAGTCAGAATCAGCAACTACAGTCCAACCTAACAAAGCACAACACAGCAAAGAGGCCGTGCTCTCCTAGCAGTTCTTCCAGTTCATCTTCTTGGCAAGTCTGTAGTCCAAAAGAGTTCTAAGTTTTTGAGTTTTAGGTCTAAAACATATACCCCTTTTTCCCCTTTGAAGTCTTTGTTCAGAGCTTCTCTCTTGCTCAGCAAAACCAGTACTGTGCTCTCTTGTCTAGCCACACCACATGGTATAGAGACAGCATTGTGCATGGCAGCAACAACCTTCTCAGGTGTTAGTGACAACTCCTGCCACCACTCCAACCCAGAATGCCCCATCAGCATATGCAGGGCACACCTCACCTCCCTTTATGTGAGAAGCAGACCATTTCAGTCTAAAACCACAATGTGAATCAACAACCAGACAGAGGCACATTGGATAGTTGAACACGAAAATGCCCACTTTCTAAAAGTGCAAAAACAACAGTTGATGAACAGAATGCAGACCAATGTCATACGTTCACCCCAGTACAGAGATCTGGGCCTAAATCCCTCATGAGCACAAAAAAACTATGGATTTAGGCCCAGATCTCTGTACTGGGGTGAATGTTTGACATTGGTCCGCATTCTGTCCATCAACTGTTGTTTTTGCATTTGTCACCCCAAGTGGGATGGGTATGCTCAGGCGTGAGTCCCGTGCTCTCCACGCCACTGGAGTCAAGCTATCCTGGCTGAAGACGGCTGATAGCCAGAAACCGTTCCGAGGATGCTTGATTCTGGTCCAGGAAAGACATGGCTTGGCAGTTCAGGCTGGACTGTTCCCATGAGGCATAGGGTCAAGACTGATTTGCATATGGCTAGGTTTAAGCTGGAATGTCATGGTGAGCAAAAAACGATGGATTTAGGCCCAGCTCTCTGTACTGGGGTGAATGTATGACATTGTTCTCCATTCTGTCCATCAACTGTTGTTGTTGCACTTTCTAAAATTGGCATATTTAGATCCACAATTTAAAAATAATCTTTTCTTAATTAGGTATTTTTAAATATTGAGCTTAAATTTGAAATCTCTATCTCTTCCCAAATACATTTTACACTTATAATATGTTACAATGGCAGCTCCAATGATAACCCACGGGAGAGATAGTCCTTCCAATCATGAAACAAGCAATGGGCATTACTCTCTTTTTCTGCAAGAGATATCTAGTTTTCAGAAATGTCTGAGTTTGTAGATTTTCCTTGATCGCAGCTGACCTAAAGTCCAAATGCTGCAACTACCCACATCACCAGAAAGGCCGAAATTCAAAGAAAAAGTTATGTTTACACATCACATCTTTCCTATTGAGGGTGATTAGCCCACCCACACAAGTGGGGTATTATTTTATTTGGGAGAAGTGTGGCTTACGAATAGTGGATTGACATTATATATTGAATTTTAATCAATTCTTTCCCTCCAAACGGAAGTCAATGTTGAGGAAAAACACATTTTGCAAACCACCCTCTCCATCATATGGCATTATGAGTAACCACATATTCAGTGTTGTACAAAAAAACCCACCCCTGAATTCAAATTCTTGCTCCCATTTTAAACATGTATAACTTCCCTTCACACCCATTTCTTATTCATTATAATTCACTGTGAGAAGTTGGCCTGGTATATGCTGTCCCCTAGTTCAAGTGGGCACCTTGTACTAGCCCAAACAGATAGGTTAAAGACAACCTTATTTGAAAGCTATCCTAGTGGTAGCTATGGAGCGCAGCGTCTAAAAACACCCTACTCATCTCTTTATGAAGTTAGAGGTCAAAGTACACATGTTACACGTAATATATATATATATATATCAGTAAATTAGCACAATATACTTTGAGTACGAGGGGCATACCAAACCATATTTTAAGAAAGTTGAATAAGAACCACGACTTGACTAGACACAAGAACTAGAATCTGTAGAATCGCTGGGACCACAAGGAACCACCCAAGGTAGTGACACGGGAGACCAAAGGGAGAGGCGTGCAGAGTGAGAACACACCCGCGACTCTCCGTTAGCTTTCATGGGAAACGTCGCGGTTGGGAATTTAAAGATAAAGGACACTTAGGTGAGGACTTTTAGCAAACCGCTTTAGACTTAAGGAGTTCTAGGGCCAACACCCACAGGAGTACTGGAGTACTCGTGTTACCTCACCCAGGGTAGCCGGATACATAGGTGTCTTTTGTTGTCGGGAATCTTTTTTGATTTCAAGAACTCGTGAAGTCCAAAGACGATCACACGTTCAGAAAAACCAAACCTCAATTCTCCAAAAAGAAAGTAGCAGGTCTAAAGATCAGACATGCCGAGGATTCTGAGAAAACAGCTCAAGAACAGAGAATGGGCTCAGACGATGTTGGACAGTGCAGCAGAAGTATCAATAGCTCGCCAGAACCTGAATGGACTTTCGGAGACAGTGGACCTGAATGAAGACATTCATGTTGAGACTGCAGATACCAGGGTTAGCTCTCCACGTAGGTTAGATGAAATAACACTACGGATGGAAGGAGACATACCAAGAAAAGTGAAAGCACTTTTTTGGGAGTGACTTTTAAAGGGTTAGGATATACTTCTAGGAGAACAGGACTGGCGACCAGACTTTGGCAGCGAGTGCCCACATGGCGAAGACAACATTATGCCAGCCTTCTCCAACCATGTTCCATTACATTTAAAATATTCTTATGCCAGGCAATGGGCAGTTGCTCAAGCCCCAGCACTATACAAAAATCATGAGGATCGGATGAGGACTCACCTCACCACATACTCCAGTTAAAAAATCTACCAACTGCACAAAGGCAGTATCCAATAAAGCACAAAGCTAAAAAACAGGTCATGGAGATCTTAGATCAACTTGAATACCAAGGGGCGATTGAAACATGCATCTCATCAATGAACAATACTTTGTTTCCTTTTTCCAAACCAGACAATACATATCATCTAGTTTTGGATTACAATAATAAAATATAAAACCACATTAGATATTTCTAACAGTTTATTTTGTCAAAACATTGCACCTGAAAGTAGGTATTTCACTGCTTTCTCCATAATGGGGACTCAGGGTCACTTCTTTTGTCTGCCTCAAGGGTTCAAGAATAGTCCGGTGTTATCCTCAGTAAGGGTAACAGAGTTACTGTAAACTTATGATGACAAGGCATTGTCATACGTCGATGATATCTATTCGACAGACGATGACCTAAATAGGCACTTGAACAGGGTGAACACCATTTTATTGGGCTTCGCCTCTGAGGGTTATGATTTCAATTTAAAAAATCACGAATTGCCCATCTCAACGTCCTTTTCCTAAGATATGAACTATCAAGTGAAGGCAAAACCTGGCAGCCAACTTTTTAGAAAAGTATGCGCTGCTCCAACCTCCAAAAATGCTGAAAAACGTACAGTGATTCAAGGTTTCCTGAATTTTGGAAAAACGTACATTCTAAGCTATGCAGAAAGGGTTAAATATCTCTACAAATTCATCATACCTGATTTTAAAACAATAAATTGGACAAAAGAACACACAGAAATTTTGCGTTCAATACAAACAGACATGTTAGCAATAAAACATTTACAAACAAGCGTAAACGTGCGCAACTTAGTGATCCGAATCATTCTGGGTCAATGCGGATTCACATACTTAACTTTTAATGAAGGTGACAAAGTAACAATTGCATTCAAATCACATTTGTAGACTCAAGCAGAAATGAAATTTACATCAACAGAAACAATTCTGACAGCGGTTCAAACCGCTATAGCAAAAGAAAGAGCCCTAGCACATGGGAAACGCATTATGGTCATAACTCCTGTTCCAGCCTTAGAGGCAGTTACAAAACTAGTATTATGAATGCAAAAGCTTTACATCCGAGAAGGATACAGTGATTAATTCTCTTGCGACAACTGATGTTGAATATGTTTTTGACCCTTATTTGAAAACACAAGCATTCCTGCAATACGAACATGAATGTCATCTGCCTACTGAAATTCTACATCTAGACCAGTATGAATGTATAATTTATACTACCGAATCTGCACAACCTGCTACAAGGGGTAAGCAAGCCTTTAGTGTGGCATGCGCAATCGTTAAAGGTCATATGCGCGATGGCAAATTCAGACCTATGGTCACAAAAGCGCAATCTCCGGAAGATTGTACAGCTCAACGAGCTGAACTACAAGCATTCATAATGGCACTTGAAAATACGGATCGCAAATTCCCCACACTCAAAGTGTGCGATTCCTTTAACTGTGTTCAATCTTGCAATTAATATTTACAGAATTGGCTTCAAAATGGTTTCAAAGATGCAAAAGGTGGCACAATCAAGCATAAAACACTTTGGGATCAAGTAGTTCAGTTTCTAAATGGACTACAAAACACTCACATGATTCACACGCTGAGCCATCAAAGTAATGGCGTTCACGTTGACGGGAATTCATTGGCTTATGAAGCCGCGAAGGGGGCTGTGAAAACGGCTTCCATAGCTGCAATCACTCATTCAAAAACGAAAATAGACAGTGAAATATTACTGGCTGTCAAGGCTTCAAGCACAGGCAGCGGTGCAACGTTACCTAAAATGTTTCCACTCAAATACTGATATACAATTAATGCGTACAATGTTCCCTGAAGTGGGGGATAGGGTCAATCCAAACATGGAACATAGAGTAGGACTAATCCTAGTAGCACATGAAGGGCTTTCCGATTCTTATGCAGGTGTTGCCACCACAGTGTCATTATTCAAACAACAATACTGGTGGCCCGGCATTAGGAAACAGACCAGAAACTATGTCTTGGACTGTGAAATATGTCAAAAGATTAAAGTCTCTACTGTGAAATGTCCTGAGCAGACACCCTTGTGTATTTCAAATAAACAATTAGCTGTGTTTACCTGGACTACTGAGGTCCCTTACGAAGAGATGGTAACTGCAGATATATCAAGGTCATGTGGACTCATGTTCAAGGTTTCTTTGGATGTGGCCTCAGCACCGGGCTGAAGCTCCAACTGTTATAAAAGATTTGCGAGTCTTTATCGGCACATACGCAATAGGCACACCACACTCTTACAAAGAAGCCATGTCCAGTTTGGGTGTTGAATTGCGATATTCTTCTCTATTCCATCCTGAGGGAAATTCTATTGTGGAAAGAAGTCTATAACAGCTAGGGTATTAGGTTTGGGTGATGAGTGGGTCAAACATCTTTATGGGGTCCAACATGCATTAAACAATTTGCCAAGAAGTTCTCTAGGGGGTGTCACTACATATGAGGTCCTATTTGGGACAAGAATGTTGATTCCGGATCTTGATTGTCATGGAACAGTGGTGGAAAATAAAAAAAATGATATCAAAGATAGTTTGGCTGTTTTACAGGACTTAACTGAAAGCAATAAGTTCCAGAAGTCAACCACCACTGGGGTAAAACCAACTGTCCCAGTAAGGCCTGTCTGGATACCAAAGCTTGGTGATCTTGTCAGAGAAAATATTGCGAAAAATAAGGATTTTCTGCCTTCTTACAGACACCCAGTACCTGTCCTAGCAATCCACGGAACAAGAACAGTACTACTGCCACCCCTTGCTGGTAAAAAGGAGAAAACATGTGTGTCCATCGACCTGATAAAACCACACTATGTGGCTGATACTAAGCAGTAGGCTAAGTGGACTCCGACAATATAGAAGACGCACTCCGCTAGCTACAATCCAAGAGGTTCAAACTGAGAGACTCATCGTCTTTGAAGATTCTACAGTGAGAAAAGAAGGACTATGCAACAAAGCTATGGAACTCGTTCCTTTTGAGACCCAAATAAAAGTTCATCCAGATTCACCTGTCTATAACAAAGTAACAAGTGATCAAGTGGTTCCAGCAATTCCAACGAAACCGGATGCAATTCGAATCATTGACAGAACTGCCTCTGTCTAATTCATTAACTTTGATACGTTTTCTTAGGATCTCAGTGAACCTGAAAAGACGCCAGCACAAAGAACTTTCACAGAACAAGCAACAGACTTGTTTCATCTCCTGAAAAAGACTTATCTGGTTTCACCACATGTTGAACTATGGATTGTTTTGGGAATATTCTTCTGTCTACTTTGGCTAGCTCTGGTAATAATTCTGGGTATTCTGATAAATGGAAGATATATTCAAATGGATACAGCAAGTGAAAAAGTGAATTTACTTCTCCAGCCACACAAATCATCCCAACGTGAACAAAGAGACGTGTTCAAGATGAACATCACAGCCGTTCGTATACCGAATGGTATAGTTTGGGACAGAACTGAATATGACATTTTTGGCCCGTCTGAGCTTTTGAAGATTCCACACTTATTCAAGATTTCATTAAGTGACTTTATTATCTCTAGTACCTTTTCTGATGATTGGGACTTCAAGAATGGTAATAACATGGAGGCATATGTAGGTAATTTACATTTTGCGATTCTCAAATAGCGATTTTTAAGGAATTACTATTTGAGAATTGCAAAATGGAATGTAGGTAATAAATCTCAATTTTTTTGCGAATCTCTAAAATTCCTTAATTGCGATTAGCAAATTGCGAATTGCAATTAAGGAATACGTTTCCCATTCATTCCTATGGGCCAAGAGGCCCATAGGAATTAATGGGGATATATTCTCAAATTGCGATTTTCAATTAGAAAATCGCAATTTGAGAATCGCAATTCCAAGGGTGCCAGGGTGTCCAAAGGACACCTGTTGTACCCCTGGAATGTGCCTGTAAGTACATGATGCGCATATACATGCCCATGTCTGTTCGCCCCATGGCACTTTGAATTTTTAAAAAAAAATGCATTTTGACAGGAAATCGCAAAATACCATCTATTTGGAGTAGGTGGTATTTTGCGATTCATTAAGCCAAAATCGCATTTTGCAAGGCACCCCTACATAGCATTTAAGGAATCGCAAAATTGCGATTCCTTAAATGCTAGAGCAAAATAAGGAATCACGATTTTTGCGATTCCTTATTTTGCTATGTGGCCCCTACATACCAAAACGCCGTTCCAGCATTTGTGAATCACAAATGCCTTCCTACATATGCCCCATGATGTCTGATCTAGAAATGTCTGCAGTATTCAGAAATCTTGAATATTTAGAGGGTTCATCAGACTATGAACAAATGTATTGTTATAACCATTATGGTCATCATTTCTTGCATAAATCTGTAATGCCTAGAAATGTATATATGTATAACCAATGGGAACATTGTCCTACACCTCCAAAGGGTAGCTCAAAAACTTTTTACAATGGAATTTCCATATTTTTCAGGGTTCAATGTATCCAATGCTGAATCATTTTATTTAAAAAATGTGAACAAGACAGGAACAACACATTTTTTAACCAATACAAAACAGATTTATTCTGCAGCCTTTATTGCCCAACTGTCTAGACAGGTTTTTGACTTTTGGAAAGACAACATTGAGAGAAAAACTGTCTCGGGTACAAATCATTGGCAAGTGCAGGGGGTACACGCTTTGTTTAGAGCCTGTTTCATCCCTGAGCAAATTATATTTTAACACTGTCCAACAAATGTCTTGCCTTGGGTTAGCCAAGATCAAAGACATGAACACACCGACCATACCTATACCTACAAGTAATAGCACTACACGGGGGAGGTCGACGTACATAGTATTTTGTATCACAACAGATCAGATCCAGAATGGAACAAATGTTTGCTCTGGCCGACAGGCACAAACAACTGTCAAGATCGATACCTGAACAAATCACAGGGTTTCACTGTCAATAGGCCCGACCCAAGATATGTTCAAAGACAGCATCCTGGGGTAGTAACAACATACAGTGTAGGAAAACTATGCCTTGATTGGCTACAGAAATCTACACTTGAGGGTGTTAAACATCATTTTTCTTTACATAAATATGGTGCAGACCTTAGGGAATTCTTGCTAGGACCAAGAAAACCACATCAAAAAGTTTCATATATGCTGGTATCTATGCTGCTTATAACAACATATCAAAGATTACCCAAGCAGAGACTGCAGAACGAATCAGAGAAATTGATAATATTAATTTAAAGAAAGCTCTCTCTGTAGTAGACAATGTGTTAACAACTCTGTTATTCAGGATATATTCATTGGACTGCATTGTGTCTTCTGCCATTGACATCGTGGAACAAGTCTTGGTCATGTTGCAACATGGTCAGTTTCAATTACGTTCTATCATGCTTTTTGGCTGGACGTTACAAAACTTGCGTGCAGAATATGTGCCTTGGTGTTTAATCAACACCATATCACTGTTTTCAGAATTCAATCTCACTGATAAACAGATCACCAGAGCTAGATTTTCTCGGCTGGAGAAAAAGACAGCGTCTTTCTCAGTGCGTCAAAAGGGAGGGGCGGCTTCCATGGGTTCTCGCCTCAGCTGGGCTTCTGGGCAAGTAGATAGCCGCTCTGCTCCAAACCACCGTGTGTTTGCTTAAGGCAGCGTTGGTATATTTATACCTGAAAGGTGCCGGGTTCGACGTAAGGTTGGATATAAGACGTCACTAAGAACTAACAGTTCTTTGTGGACTCTAGGAGTTCTTGTGCAAATCAAAACAAGAGCAGGGGGATTTCCCGGGCTGCTGAAGGCTTGGTTTGTTTAAAGAACGCGTTGTACTTTCTAGGAGTCTAGGGGAGTAGCCTTGCCGTATTTGGACTGCATGGGCTATTACTAAATATGGATATGATTCTTATGCCTTTATAAGGATATTATTTATTATAACCATATAAGGGCATAAATCGGGAATATCGAATTAGGGTCCTAGATAGAAACACAACAAAATGACATTGCCTGTTACAATTGTCCATTTTCAGTATTGCCTAAAACATATACCAGCAGGCAAATATGAAAGGTTAGGTAAAGAATACATCAAGACATCCTGGCATTTCCCATACACCCACAGATGTTGGAGTGGGTGGCGTGAAGTGTTTCTTTTGGTTCTAACTCTGGAAAAGCACTAAGCGATTCTCTCCTTTGTCAGGGTATTAGTTTACACAGGCCTGTGATGGTTCCACTACAATCTTATCCTGTCACCTACAAGGCTCACCAACTGCAGTGATGAATGTAATTTTTGTACTACTTTCTAATGGAAGTTACCTCATGTTGAATGATCACAGCTGCTGTGGCATGTTGCCAGGTATCCCATATCTACTGACTGTTTCTTCCAGGGTCACTTGTTGTATGCAAGTATTGTTTCCACAAATCAAGACAGGCAGGGAGTCGCCTTTATGGCCTTCACTGACCATCTCTTCTATACAAATTGATACTTTAATCAGAATGAAAGCCATTGTATCTTAAACATGTCCGATACGAGCGGTATTGTACATGTATTTAAGACTGTGTATTTGTTAGACCTGGCATCATTAGCGTGAGTCTCCCTTCCATTTTGACGGATTGCCTCCTCTGATTTGATATGTTTTTGCTGGTTATATGCTTTGTGCACTGTGCCACTGCTAATCAGTGCCACAGTGCAAGTGCTCCCTATGTTAAATTGATGTACTAATCGGTTATTCCATGATTGGGTTATTTGGTTTACCTGTCAACCCCTAGTAGAGCACACCATGTGTGCCCAGGGCTTGTAAATCAAATGCTGGTGGTGGGCTTGCAGCACTGGTTGTACCACCCACAGAAGTAGCTTGTAAAAGTATTTCTCAGACCTACCATTGCAAGGCCTGTGTGCAGTCTAGCACTGCCATGTCGACTTGGCCAAGTGTAGCCACTTGCCAGTCCCTAAACATTCCCTTTGCTTCATATTAGACACCCTTATCGTAAGCCCAAGGGTAGGGTGCATTGTAAGTATAAGGTAGGGCATGCTTTGATGTGTGTAGCATGTCCTAGTAGTGGATTACAGGCAGCCATTTTTTTTCACTATTGAAGGCTACCTGTTCTCCATAGGCTAGAATGGGCGGTTAGATTATTACATTCCTATAATCCTTACTGACTCAGGGAACATCATAGAAATTCTAATTTAGTATGCCTGAACTCAGAATGATAAAATACATATTTTAGTAAAGAAGGTTTTAACATTCTGTGTTTGAAAATACCACTTTTAGAAAGTAGGTATTTTCTGTCCTAACTGTCCAGGCCTGCCTCTGCAAGGTTGTGCATTCCTTGTCTGGGTTTGTGAATGACAGGGCTGGGGATTTTAGGAGACAGGCTGGGGCAGCCCGGTAGTAAATAGAGAGATCGGCATCTAGATGGGAGGGAGGAGTTGCACCTGGGACCTGAATAGGGCTGAGCCTTCCCTCTACAATGCTGGCTCCACCTCCTGCTGCTTGTCTGATGTCTCTGTCCTGCACTGTGAAAGGAGAGAAGGAATATTGTCAACAAAGTGCTCCAGAACTGTATCTTCCATCCCCTGTGCTGGCTTCACCTCATGTGGGGTGGCTGAAGTCTCTGAACTGCACAGTGAAGGAAGAAGAGAGTCATGTGAACAAAGAGCTCAGGAACTGGTTTGGACTAGGCAGAGGCCTCTCTGCCTTCAGAGAACAAAGGATTTTGGGGTATAAATAGTGGTAACCTGATCTCAAGAAATTAGATCACTTCTGGAACAAGAAACCTTTTGCCAAGGAGAAGAACCAAGGAAGCTGCAGGAGTTTGACTGCCCCTCTGCCAGTGTGCTGTTTGCTGGGTTGGCCTGCAGTGGTTGCTTCATTGCCAAGGAAAGGAGAAGGAATTTTTTAAGGACTTCATCATTTACAGAATATTCTCCAAAGGCTTGAACTTTGGTTGCCTCCTGCTGAAGAAGAATCAGGGACAAAAGACTTCATCTCCAGCTCCCCTCTTAATTTCCTTGCTGGGAATTCTCAACTCCAGACATTTGCATGTCGCTGGGAGCTGGAAGTGCGACGCATCGAGAAGAATCGTGTCGCCCCGGCAGCAGAAATCGTCACATCACCTAAGAAGCGAGACTTCGTCGCATTTTCCTGGAATCGTGTTTTCATCGATGCTTCTTGCTGTCGCATCACCAGAGAAGCGTGACGCCATTGAGAGAGACCCCATCACATCACTGGAGAAGCGTATTGCAGGGCCTGTCGCGGCTATAAAGTACAGAGTCGTCGCAAGGCTGCCAGGGCGTCTACGCATCAGCATCGCATCGCCGCATCAAGGGCGCCATCTTCTCGCATTGCAACCGGATCATCGCATCGCATCAGGGCGCCAACTTGCGTACTGCAATGGGCCCGCATGCCGAGAATCTACGCATCACCTCCGCACCGGTAAGGATTACGATGCATCCCCTACTCTGCACAAGCTTTGAGGCGTGACACATTATCTCCCCCGGATCACAGAACCAACGCATCTCCCCTTTTTCGAGCCTTTAGTTTACATTGCTTTACGCATCCTGGTATTTTGTTGAGGACTTTGTCGCATTTATCATCAACTTGAACTAAGTAACTTTTATCATCTTTAAAGCAATCTTAAGTGTAGTATTGTGGATTTTTGTTGTTTGTGGTCTTGTGTTAAGTCTACATAAAGAATATGTATTTTTTATAAAACCTGTGTTGTGTCCATCTGTAGTATTTTCACTGTATTACTGTGTATATTAACAAATGCTTAGCACACTGCCTCTGAAATAGGCCTGTCTGCTCGTGCCAAGCTACCAAGGGGGTGAGCAGGGGTATTTAGGAGTGTAATCTCCTTATCCTGACTTAGAAGTAAGGGTCCCTATTTGGACAAAGGTGAATACTATTGCCAACTAGAGACCCCCAGATCTAACAGTATTCAGGACTGTTAGCACCTTTTCCAGCAGCAGAATACTTCCCAACTTCATGCACTCTGTTTTTGGTGGACAGCCACTACCTTCTGGACTCATTGCAGGGATACTATTTTTGCTCCTACTGCTACGATATGGCAAACCAAATTACCAACGCCACTCAAAACTCCATAGAGAGAGCTATATTGGAGATGAAGTGTTGTGAGCACATCGTCCACATTTTAGGTTTACCTTGTCTACGAGAATACCACATTGTTTCTGTCATTCAGACCAATCTGGCAAGAATGCATCTTACCTGTTCTACACTGCCTTGTTTGCGGTGTAGAATGCGTGCGAGACATCTGTCTAACACTCACATAAGTCATGCCTACGGATATCGATACTCTGCTGGATCCGGTAACGGCCTATGCTCTGTGTTGTCCCTAGCGGCTACCAATCCTTATGACGGCATTCATTGAGATCTCACAGACGCAAATTGGTACTGCTGAGGGAGGAGTGGAAATAACAGGCGCGCAGGTAACATCCGATACGGACATTGCTGATGCGACCAATGCTGACGGCGATGCTTCTCATCTATGTGCGGTTAGTCTTCTAAACGAGGTAATCCAACTTTCACCTACAATGGTAGACAACTTTTTGTCTACAGACATAGAAGAATTCATGTTTTCTCCAAGCCCTAACACTGACTTTTGATTTTGGCACACAGTGTTCTGAGAGACTTTAAATGTGACCTTCATTTTTTAAAAACAAGGAACTAACTTTGGAACTTTTTCCTATGATTAATTGTTTTTCCCATATTTGTATTTTTAATTTTTTGGCACTAGTAATCTGCTTATATTAGAACTATGTATAGCGAACAAGAATTTTTTTAATACTTGCAGAGACTATATGTCACCTTGTCCACAACAAACTAATTATGTAATCTGAAATTAAATGGTTTTAGCCCTTTTTCTTCTGTATTTATGAGCCATTTTCCTGTATATATGTTATGATTCACTCATGTAGCATTCAAACGTCTACATATGCTAAGAATGAAGCATTGGTTTAATGTGTGCTGCAAAATATTGTTTGGACATGTTTTATCAAATCATGCAAACCTATGTTTTAGATATGTTTAACATGTTTGGATTTAGTAATGTCGTTCATACAAAAGTGGAGTGGGTGTTGTGTGTCGATTTAGATACCATATATAGATTTCCAGATTCATGCCTTTATATAGGTACAATTCACATTGCCCTTATTTAGGCATAGAAATCCATCCCCTATTTAGGCATTCTCCATACTAACCAAATACAGGCATGATCGACTACATCCGTTAATCTACATCACATCGAGTTCTTAGTAAACCAGACTCTTAAGCCTTAAGGACTTCCCGTTGCTTGGATATTGATTTCTCCAAGAACTCATTTATTATGCATGAACATCTATTCCTTGGGGGTTAATTCATAATGTTCTTCTGCCCAACTTTTACGTCAATACTGGCATTCCTAAACACCTTCAAGGTATAAATATACCATAACTTGCCATGGCGAAACACGGTCCACGGTTCGGCTGCCTCCTTGCGCGACAGGGCTTGCCACAGCAAGTTCAGAAGGAAGTCGAGTCCCCAACTGATGCACTGACCAGACACTGTGCTCCTCCTCATGGAGAATCTAGCTCCAGTGTTTCTGACTCCCCTTTCGGGGTGTTAGAGATCGAGACCCGGAAAGCGATTCCAACCTCACTCATTCTAAGGTATGGAACGGACTAGAAACTAGAGGGACTTTTGGCAAATCTTGGCAACTATAGCTAATGTAGGCCATAGCTAAACAGCACCTACCTCTTCCCTGACTCTACATTTAGGTTAGGTACAATGGGGGAGGGTTATTTTGGAAGTACCAGAAGAGTATTTTAGCCTGTGTTATTTATGTATGTATTTTTATGAATATATGTCATAGCTACTGTAGTGTAGTTCCTATTATCCCAATAGGCTCTGCGCATTGGAATAATATCTTCAATAGTATAGACGTAGGACAGAGGTTAACTAGGTCTTCTACTGACGATATTAGACTTAAGTTTTGTGTGCCAGCTAGCTCAGAGTTCACTAGAAACTTTCTCGAATAGGCAAGGAGGAGTTTAACCTCCCTGGATAGACAAGAAGGGATTTAGTTTCTGACAACCATAGAACATGACAACTTTGCTCTCCCTAATCAAGAGTATATCTCCAGAGCCGTGTGAAAACAAAAGACAGCTATTTTACTCAGTCAATACGTGCATACTTAGTTTCACCAGATTGTAGAGAAAAGGATGAGACGGGCGTGTTCAATAAAAGGTGTTATTTATTGATCAGTCTCTTTTTCTCATACAAGAGAAATGAATCGCTACAGTTGCAATACTTAAGGTTAAGTAAAGTGCATACAGTAAAAGCAGGATTATAAAATAATACTGTAAAAGCATTGATATGGTTTCTTAGCCATATGATACTTTAAAATGGATAAAAGATATACATACATATATACATTGACTAATCGTACTCAACTGGTGCTTCTAACTACGCCTACCCCGGTGTACCTGACCTAAGCCTAATACAGGGAGGGAGGGAGTAAGTAAGTAGCAGTTTAAGTTAAGTTTGTTTTGCCAAGAATCTGACTCAAGAATTCTCTATAAGGGATAGTCAGTTCAGTACCTGGGATTTAGAAGGCTGGAGGTCTGGTATCTCTTTCTCAGGACTCGGTATCTCAGTCACCCGCGAAGGTTGGCTGGAAACGGCGGAGGCTGGATTTCTCGGCAGGAGAAAAGGCAGCGTCTCTCTCAGCGCGTCAAAAGGGAGGGGCAGCGTCCGTGGGCTCTCGCATCAGCTGGGCTCTCCGGCAAGTAGTCACTGCTCCAAGCTCATCACTACCGTGTGTTTGCTTAGGGCAGCGTCGGTATATTTATACCTAAAAGGTGCCGAGTTTGACGTAAGGATGGACATAAGACGTCAATAAAAGATGTCATTAAGAACTGGTCGTTCTTACATTCTTTACAGGAGTTCTTGAACGAAATCAAAACAATAGCAGCGGGGATTTCCCAGGTTGCTCAAGGCTTGGATTTGTTTAAGAACTCGTTGTGCTTTCTAGGGGGCTAGAGGAATAGTGCTTGCTCAATGTGACAGCATGCGCTATGACTTAATCTGAAAACGGGTTTCTGTGCTGTTGTATGGACATTAGTGAATAATAACCGGACAAGGGTCAGAAATAGGAGCATCGATACAGGTCCCTAGATAAACATACTACACCCACTCCACAAATTCATGTCCATATTTACTAATCTAAGCAATAGTTAACATAACTAATAGTGCATGTGTATACCGAACCACCCCAAAATACATTTTATGCATTAAGAAAATGGCATATTCGAAATACACGAAAAATGAGTATAGGTACTGTATGCATTCAAGCAGTGTAATCATTCAAAAAGAGATGCACATATATATCAGCATGAATGATTTGCGAAATTACACATGAAATGGCTCTTAATACAGAAAAAAAAAGTGCGAGACCATCTCATCACATATAAATACAATCACTTGTATATAAGCTAGAGGTTGAGGTAACGTATTGTCTCTAGAGTTCCTAAAAATAGAAGCTCTGTTCTCTAAGAATAGTTCTACTTTAAGCAGAAGATAAGTGCCAAAAAAAATGTAAATATTTTTGGATTAGGAAAAAAAGTTTTCGTTTTTTCGGGGGAAGAAAAAAATAGTTCTCAGTAGCTTTGTTTTCAAAAGCTGAAGGCAAATTCAGAGTTCAGGGAACGCTGTGTGTTTGTTTGCTTAAAGTCATTCTCTCTGTTCGGGTGAAAACATCATGTCAGACAGATTTTCAAAGAAACAGTCTACCGCTTCTGGTGAAAGTTCGACCAAGTTGGAAAATGTCGCTACCATGCAGTCATGCGCATGTTCGCTTTCAATGATGTTTCGATCAGCATTGCTAACAGATGGTCGTACCTGGTTGATGCTGCTTTCATCTTGTACTTCACTACCCTTCAATCATAGTGGTGAAGTCTCCATGAATGCCGTCATCAGGATAGGTAGCCGCTGGGGACAGCACAATGCATGAGCCTTTACTGGACTCAACAAAGTATCTGCATCCAATGGTACTTCCGATTGTAGTGTAAGACAGGTGTCCAACACGCATTCTTCGCCGCATAGCATGCACCTCAATACAGGTAAGACACAATTCTGCCATATGGGTCTGAACGAAAGAAACCAGGTCATATTCAGATCTCTTAGCCGGGCTAATCCAAGGACTTTAGTTATTCGGTCCTGATAGCGTATAGCTAGGATCATTTCTTCCATTGTTGCTGGAGTTTTGTCTGTGACATGGCTTGCCATAACAAAGCAGGAGTAGCAAAAATAGGATGCCTGCTACGAGTCCCAACAGGAGTGGAAGTCCGCCAAAGACAGAAAGGACAAAATTGGGAAATATTCCCAGGACTGCTTTGAATGGGGTTAATAGTCCCGAAAAAACGGTCTTAAATACACTCGCGATACCAGTTGTATCCGAAATGTTTAATATTTCGTTTAGCATTTCTGCGAAGTGTAGGGGGCAGTTTGTTGATAACAATGCATGTATCTCTCCTGTTGTCCTTGCAACTTGGAGATGATACCTTTCTTTTGATGACGTCAAATGAACTGGCGTCTGTAGGAGCACAGTCTTCATTCTGCTTAAAGTATCAATTTGAATAGAAGAGATTTTCAAACTGGGCCAAATTTTTCCCTCCCTGTCTGGAGTCTCGTTTGGATACAATACTCGCTCACAGCAAGTGACCATGGAGCTTACGCTTAACAGATAAGGTTTTCCTGGCAGCAAGCCACAACATCTGTGATCCACAATTAGAATGTAGCTCCCGTTGGAAAGCCGTCTAAAGAATGGTTCTATTTGTGTTGCAGGTGTACCGAGTTGGTGACATGAAAGGTTATTTGAAGTCCCCTCACAGGCCCCATGCAAATTTATGCCCTGACACAGAAATACCACTTAGTGATGTTTCACAATTGTTACCACTAAGAAATACACTCTGTCCTTTTTCACTATAACATGTGTGTGTGTAAGGCAGGTTCCATGTTGACTTAATGTATCCTTTACCCTACCTTTCATACTGGCCTGCCTGTATATATTTTTGGCAGTATCGAAATTGGAAAGTCGTTATCGGAATAGTTATTATCCCATGTATCATCCATTCAATGAAAGGTCGTTCTGACATTGTCAATGGTAATCTCTCAAGTTTTTCAATGCTCAGAATTGTATATTCTGCACCCTTTTGTGATTTGTGTATCAGTAAGGTTAAAGATAGCAAATAATGACGTTGTGTTGATTAAACGCCAAGGCACGTAGCCTGAACGCAGATTTTGTAACGTCCAGCCAAGCTGTACAATAGAACGTAATTGGGACTGACCGTGTTGTAACATCAGTAAGTCTTGCTCTATTATATCGATTGCAGATGATACAATACTGTCCAGTGAATATATTCTGGAAGACAGAGTCATTAACCCATTGTCCACAACAGAAAGTGATTTTTCCAAATTAACACGGTCAATTTCCCGTATTTTCTCTGCTGTCTCAATTTGAGTTTCTTTCCAAGCTTCGTTATAAGCTGCATATATAGAGGCCGCTATGAAACGTTTTTGACGCTGTTTGCGTGGTCCCATAATGAAATCACGCAAGTCAGCACCTTCTTTAAGTAAAGTCAAGTGTTGCTTAATTTCTGCCAGTGTGGATGTATGTAGCCATTCGAGGCAGAGTTTCCCCACACTGTATGTAGTCACAATCCCTGGATGTTGTCTCTGGGAGTATCTTGGGTCTGGCCTGGTCAATTTGAACCCCTGTATTTTGTTCAGGAATCTATCTTGACAGTTATTTGTGTCTGTGGGCCAGATCAACCATTTTTTCCAATCAGTATGTGTTCTGTTTTGGTTAAAAATATGGGATACGTCTATCTCAACATTTGTAGTGCTATTACTTTCAGGTGTTGGTTTTGGAATAGACGGTTTGTTCAAGTATTTAATTTTGGCTAGGCCAAGACAGGTAGTCTGTTGAATTGTGTCATTCAAAAATATAATTTGTTCTGGGATCATGCAGGCTCTAAATAATGATTTTAAACCTTGCACCTGCCAATCTTTTGTACCCCAGATTGTTTTCGTTTCAATATTATTGTTCCAGAAATCAAAACCAAATGTAATCATTTTGTCAAAGAATGATTCTGAATAGATTGATTTTGTGTTTGTTAGCATGGTTTTCATTCCTGTCTTATTTAACAATTTGAAATAAAAAGTTTCTGCATTACTTGTGTTAAACCCTGAGAAATATGGACATTTTTCATAAAATGTTTTCAAACTGCCTTTTGGTGGAGTTGCACAATGTTCCCATTGGTTATAATTAAAAACATTTCTATGTTGAGCATATTTATGCAGATAATGGTTACCATAGTGGTTGTAACAGTACATCTGGTCATAATTAGATGAACCCTGTAAATAATCATGTTCTGTAAATTTAGCTGACATCACTAGATCTGACATCATATCATTAATACTTTCAAAGTCCCAATCATCAGCGAATGTGCTTGGTTTTACAAAGTCACTTAATGAAACCTTAAATTGATGAGGATACTTCAAGAGCTCGACCGGGCCATAGATTTCGTAATCAGTTTTGTCCCATGCTACCCCACCGGGTATAGGATTGGCTGTGAAGTTTACTGAAGAAAGTTCTCTTTTCTCGACGTGTGAAGACTTGTGTGGTTTCAGGACCAAGTTGATATTCTGACTTGCTGTGTCCATTGTAACATATTTCCCTTCAATAAAGTGTCCTAAGCATAGTACCATGAAGAGCCAAAGTATGAAGATGAATACACCTAGTGCCACCCAAAGTTCAATCCATGGAGAAATCAGATAGGTTTCTTGTAGTTGATGAAAGAGTTCCTTTGCTTTGTCTTTAAAAGTCTTTGTTGTTGTCGGCTGTTCCTCAGGTTCACTCGGATCCTCAGAAAAATCATCGAAGTTGATGAAGTAGCCTGATGCTGTTCTGTCAATTGTTTCAATTGCTTCTTGATTCCTTTTTGTTTTTGGAATTTTCTTTGTTTCATTAGCATAGTCAGTGGTTACATCATTGTAGACTGGTGTTTCTTGATGTAAGATTTGGATTTGGGTTTCAAAAGGTTTAAGTTCCATGGCTTTGTTGCATAGACCTTGTTGATTCACTGTAGGTTTATCAAATGTCATTAGTCTCTTAGTTTGAACCTCTGTGTTTGTAGCAAATTTTGGTGTTCTGCTATTTCTTGGGAGTCCACTTGGCCTACTACTTATTATCGGCCACATGATTGTGGTTTAACCAGGTCGATGGATACAACTCGGTTCTCCTTTTTACCAGCAAGGGGCGGTAATACAACTGATCTTGTTCCGTTGATAGCCAAGACAGGTACTGCTTTTCTGGAAGAAGGCCCAAATTCCTTCTTTACCGCGATCTTCTCTCTGACCAGATCCCCGATTTTTGGAATCCAGACAGGCCTTGCTGGGACAGGTGGTTTTTCTTCAGTGGTTGTTGGCTGTTGTTTCAATTTTATGTTGCTCAGGTCTTTTCTTTTTTCGTTTAAGTCCTGTAAAATAGCCAAACGATCTTTGATATCAAAGCACTTTTCTTTAACCACTGAAGTTTGACTATCGAGGTCCTGGATTAACATTCTAGTCCCAAACAATAGTTCGTACGGACTGAGACCTCTCAGAGAATTTCTTGGCAGATTATTAAGACTACGTTGGACACTTATTAAATGTTTGACCCACCCAGCTCTCGAACCTAATACCTTTGCCGTTATAGATTGCTTTATGTCACGGTTTTTTCTTTCCACATTTCCGTTTCCCTCAGGATGAAAGGGACAAGAGTACCGCAATGCAATGCCCATGCTGGTCATGGCCTCCCTATAAGCCCGAGAGCTAAAAGCAGGACCCTGGTCAGAATGTAGCATGCCAATTGCGTATGTGCCGATAAAGACTCGCAAATCTTTTATAACTGTTCTGGCGTCAGCCGAGCGCTGGGGTCTACATTATAAGTGAAAATAGTCTCTATATGTTTATGTGACGCATTATTCCTACTGGGTTTTTTATGTCGATAGCCTAATCCTTTATTGAGCGAAACGCCATGGCAATACACCGTCTCGGTCACCACTGCGATCTCTGTTGCAGTTTGGACAGTTTTTTGCGAATATGTGATGTTGCAGGCTCATTCCTGGCCACCAGTATGTGGATTATAATTCTTCCAGAGAATCCTTTAGTTTAAGGTGTCTAAGACCCTCACCCATATGTGCGTCTGCTATTAACAATACTCTCCTGTTCATGTTTGGAATTACTCCATCCCCCACTCCAGGGATTTGAGCAAAAGGAACGGAGTTTGCATCGATTATGTATGTATAATTGAGTGGATACATGATGGGTAGCGCTGAGAGGTTGCCTTTTGATGAAGTCTTCACCGCCAGCATTGTTTCCCCGTCAATGTATTTTTCCGAACGCTTTTTTGTAGCTACGGAAGCCGATTTAGTTGCTTCCGCTGTGGCTGTCTCAGCCAATGAATTCCCTGCAACGTGAACGCCATCACGCTGATGACTCAGAGAGTGTATCACGTGAGTCTTTGGTAGTTCTTTCTGAAAAAGAACTACTTGTTCCCAAAGCGATTTTTGCTTGATTGTGGCACCTGTGTCATTTTTGTAACCGTTTTTAATCCATTTCTGTAAATCATTATTATATGATTTGACGCAGTAATACGAATCGCACACTATTAGTGTCGGGAATTCGCGATCGGCATTATCTAGCGCCATTTTTAACGCTATTATTTCAGTTTGTTGTTCTGAATTATTTTCCACTGAGTGTGTTTTCGTTATCAGAGGTTTTAACTGTCCTCCGTGCCACACGTTTTTTACAATCTCGCATGTGGCGTTATAGGCTTGCTTACCCCTAACTGAGGGTTGAGCATGTCCGTCTGTATATATCACACAGGCGTACTGTCGTATGGGCAGAATGTCGATTGGCAGAGGATATTCTCTTTCATATTCTAGATTTTTAAATTTTTTCATTTCCGGGTCAAAGTAGTATTTCACTTTGTCTGTAGCAAGAGAATTTTCCCATTGTATCCATTTTGGATTTAATGCCATTGTAGGTAAATTACAGGGGCTTGTTAATGCCTCAAAGGCTGATTCTGCTGTTCTGACTGTAATCCGTCTCCCGTCAGCTTGGTCTGTTTCTCTTGCTATAGCTGTTTGAATCGTATGAACAATGTTTTCCTTAATGCTGAATGTTTCTTCAGCTTCTTGCTTAATTGGGTACTGCCTTTGTGCAGTTGGTTGAGATTTTAACTGGATTTTGTGAGGAGGAGAGTCCTCACCCCATCCTACGTGGTTTTTATATAATGCAGGAGCTTGGGCTACTGCCCACTTTCTTGCAAGTGTATATTTTCTATGTATTGGAATGTGATTTGAGAAGGCAGGCATAATCATTTCTTCGCCAGGAGGGCACTCCCTGACAAACTCCAGTGGCCAGTCTTTTTCAGCTAAAAGGATGTCATAGCCTTTGGAAAGGTTATCCCAAAATAGACCCCTTATTTTCCTAGTCTTATCTCCCTCTATACGTAATGTTATTTCGTATATTTTATGAGGTTTGCTAACTCTGGTATCTGCAGTTTCCACTTGAATGTATTCATTTGTGTCCACTGTCTCCAGATGATTCATCAGGATCTTGCGAGCTATGCTCACTTCTGCTGCGCTGTCTAGCATTGTCTGAGCCCACTCTCCGTTTTTCAACTGTGTCCTCAGTATCCACGGCATGTTTGATTACTTTAATACTGGCTACCTTCTTTTTTGGAAATTGTAACTTTTTACTTTGATGAGCAGGTTCCTTGTCTTTGGACTTGAAGTGTTCTTCCCTTTGTTCTGACCGTCCTCTTCTTTCCGATTTCTGCGAGGAAGTCTGAAAAGATCGAGATGGACGTGTATCAATATCTTGATATCTATCAGGTTTCTTCAAATTATCCCTATTTCTAAGGTTGTATTTTTTCTCAGAGGGCTCCCTCTGGGGAGACTTGTGTCCTTGGTCCGGAGATTTTTCTCTCCGTCGAGGAGACCTTCCTCTGGACTGGAATCTTTTTTCTTTGGGAGTGGATTGTTTATTTCCATCCCAACTCTTTTTTGGAGTGTTCACATTTTTATTTAATAATTACTTTTTCAGGATTTTCAGTTAGTTGGGGTTTAACTGGTTTCCCACCCAAACTATCTCTTCCTAGTTCTTCATAGGACTTTTCTATGATTCTGGCAAGTTCAAATGGTTGTTCTGCTATAACTGTCTCTTTCAGTTTCTGGCGGATCGCTACAGATGCTGCTTCCCCTTTTATGTTGGCTAGTAATATAGCCGAGACCTGCTTGAAGTCTTTCAGTAATTTCATACCCAGAGTTAAAGCAGGTTCTGGACCGTATTCATTTTGAATCTGTCTTAGCACATCAGGTATTACCGCCATGGACGGAACACCATGGGTTTTTGTGTAAATGGAAGCAAAGACTGTGCCCCAAGTGTCACAGTCCTCCACATGTGGTGCGATCCCCATTGGAAGGCAGATAGTCAGAATTCTGTGTTTCTCAACAGGGGTGGATCCGGAAATACTGCCTCTATTTGAGTAATTTTCTGTGCTAACCAGAATGGAATGTGTTCCCTTTTAATGGGTACTTTACCTAGACAGGACTGTATGTTTTGTGGTGTGATTTTATTAGTGTTCCCCTGATGAGGGGTCAGCTGTGTAATTTTAATAGCTGGTTGGACTGTTGAGGTCCGCATTACATATTGGACTAATTGTCTGTGTATTTTAAACAGTATTTTAAGCTGTGTTAAAAGTTCTGGTATAGACATTTTTTCAATGTCTGGATGTGGTGTGTAGCTGGCTAGTACCGGCCATGTTGCTCCTGGTCTACCTAGTGGGCCGAGACTGGTGATGTGATTATTATGTTTTAGGGCGCCTTTAAACCAGAGCAGGTGCTCTTGGTACTTTAATGGTATTTCCACCTCCTCGAAAGGAGTGTACTCATCTGGTGGTTCCTCTATTTTGTAATAGTGGAACTCCTTTGTTACAGCGTTTGCTGCTGGAAAGTTTATCCATGAATAGAATACCTCTGTCTGCCGATATTCATGTGCCTCAATTACGAATATGACTGTACCACCTCTCGATTTCAGTCCATTTTCTATTAGCTTAAGAGTTATAGTTTTTCTTATGCTGACCGGGATGAGTATTGCCTCCGGGTCAGTCTGTAGGAGACTTGTGTCGTCTGCTAGGAGTTGAGCTGCTATTCTATCTGCCTCCCTTTCTCCTTCATTGTCTGACATTTTACTGACAAGAAGGTTTTTTGTTGTTGCAGATCAGGTTTCCAAGGAAACAAAGATTAGGTGCACAATATTTTGGAACACTGTATCCTTCAACGTTGAATAAACCAAAAACTATACATAGGAGTCTCCTCCTACTAAGTTTGGCGGATTTTAACCTTTTACCCACTCCAGACGTCTTTGGAGTATTTACGGGAGAAAGGGTCTGTGTGAAAAAGCACGACTGAGTTACTCTAATGTCTTGCGTTAGATTTATCGCCTTACCAAACCGTTGGGCGCCATGTAGTGTAGTTCCTATTATCCCAATAGGCTCTGCGCATTGGAATAATATCTTCAATAGTATAGACGTAGGACAGAGGTTAACTAGGTCTTCTACTGACGATATTAGACTTAAGTTTTGTGTGCCAGCTAGCTCAGAGTTCACTAGAAACTTTCTCGAATAGGCAAGGAGGAGTTTAACCTTCCTGGATAGACAAGAAGGGATTTAGTTTCTGACAACCATAGAACATGACAACTTTGCTCTCCTTAATCAAGAGTATATCTCCAGAGTCGTGTGAAAACAAAAGACAGCTATTTTACTCAGTCAATACGTGCATACTTAGTTTCACCAGATTGTAGAGAAAAGGATGAGACGGGCGTGTTCAATAAAAGGTGTTATTTATTGATCAGTCTCTTTTTCTCATACAAGAGAAATGAATCGCTACAGTTGCAATACTTAAGGTTAAGAAAAGTGCATACAGTAAAAGCAGGATTATAAAATAATACTGTAAAAGCATTGATATGGTTTCTTAGCCATATGATACTTTAAAATGGATAAAAGATATACATACATATATACATTGACTAATCGTTCTCAACTGGTGCTTCTAACTACGCCTACCCCGGTGTACCTGACCTAAGCCTAATACAGGGAGGGAGTAAGTAAGTAGCAGTTTAAGTTAAGTTTGTTTTGCCAAGAATCTGACTCAAGAATTCTCTATAAGGGTTTAGTCAGTTCAGTACCTGGGATTTAGAAGGCTGGAGGTCTAGTATCTCTTTCTCAGGACTCGGTATCCCAGTCACCCGCGAAGGTGGGCTGGAAACGCCGGAGGCTGGATTTCTCGGCAGGAGAAAAGGCAGCGTCTCTCTCAGCGCGTCAAAAGGGAGGGGCAGCGTCCGTGGGCTCTCGCATCAGCTGGGCTCTCTGGCAAGTAGTCACTGCTCCAAGCTCATCACCACTGTGTGTTTGCTTAGGGCAGCGTCGGTATATTTATACCTAAAAGGTGCCGAGTTTGACGTAAGGATGGACATAAGACGTCAATAAAAGATGTCATTAAGAACTGGTCGTTCTTACATTCTTTAGAGGAGTTCTCCAACAAAATCAAAACAATAGCAGCGGGGATTTCCCAGGTTGCTCGAGGCTTGGATTTGTTTAAGAACTCGTTGTGCTTTCTAGGGGGCTGGAGGAATAGTGATTGCTCAATGTGACAGCATGCGCTATGACTTAATCTGAAAACGGGTTTCTGTGCCGTTGTATGGACATTAGTGAATAATAACCGGACAAGGGTCAGAAATAGGAGTATCGATACAGGTCCCTAGATAAACATACTACACTACAAGCCATGCTCTTGCAGTATTATTTCATCTTACTGCTAATGCTGTACGTATTAAACTTCGCATTCTATCTTACGATTGTAGCGGTTCATATCTCTTGCATGAGAAATAAGACTGTTCAATAAACTCTTTTTATTGAATCGCCCGTCTCCCTATTTCTGTGCAAACTCTAGAAACAAAGCATGCACGATTGACTGAGTAAAAGGGTTATCTGTTTGTTCCACGATTCTCAGATTGTTCCGACTCTAAGAGAAACAAAGTTGTCATGTTTATGCAGTTGTCAGAAATGAATCCCTTGTTGTTCATTTAAGAAGTTTCAAGTGACCTCTGAGTTAGCTGTAACACACAAGTAATAAGTTAAGTTTATTGAACTCAATAGAGACATACTGACCTCAGTCTATGTCAAAATTATAGTGTATATTTTTCCAATGCGCAGGGCCTATCAGGGTTATAGGAACTACACTACACTCCCATCCCTCCAATATGGCCGACTTCATAACTCGTCCACTACTTAAAAGGAAGCCCCTCCTTTTACCAAAAGCCATCAACCAAAAAATGAAGCCAGCTACAACAGGTCAGTGAGGGGTGGGAAACTATACTGTGGAGAGGAAGACCTGGACTCAGAGTACTGAAGAGTGCCGGTAACTAATATGAGGAAGACGCTCACTGATGTCTCAATGAACATTTCACATACATTACTCCACTTTCAATTACTTCCATCGCTTCTACTATAGCCTAGTCAGGCTACATAAAACAGACTCTTCTGTGGCTCTGCCCTAGTTGACTCTCTAGGGAATCCTCCATCATACGTGCTGATTGAATGTGCTTCCAATGTTGATTGTTTCCAGATAACAACAGCCATGAAACCCCCAGCAGTGACTCTTCACCTTCCAATCTCTGTGATCCTCTCCTCCTCCTCAACTGTTTACTCTGTTTGCAAAGCATTGCTTGTTGTCCACTGTCAGTCATGCTCCTCTTGCTATTGTCCTGCTGGTTGTAAATGCTGCTTTGATACTTAAGAACATGTTTATATATAAATAATTAAAGATTTATTTCACTTTTAAGCTTGTTGGTTGTTGCTTCTTGTACCATGTCAACTGCTATCCTGTTATCCCCTCATTCGCCTGTGATTTTACTTTCTTCTCAAATCTATTGCCTCGCCCTCTAACTCAATCATCCTGTTTGTTGTCTTGTTCCCTCAGGCACCTCACATCTTTAGGACTCACAGGATCTTTGGAGCAGCGCAGGCGTGAAGACGCTCTTCCACCATGGGGAACTACTGCATGACTGTGGTCAATGAGACTCCGTACACCTTCAGCTTCGGCTTTGGCTATCTGGGCAGTGAGTGGAATATTCAGGTGAGTTTGGCCATAATGTACTACGACGTTTTCCTGTAGAAAGAGTGTCCTGTTCTTTGATGGGTCTGACCCTATATCCCTGGCATGTGATAGTGCTTTCCAAAAATTGCATAACATAACATATCCTAGAGGCTCACTTTTGTGGCCTTGGCAGAAATCTCATTCAATTGTATGAGAGGACTTGTGCTTTCACGCTCTGCTCCATCATACAATGTTCTTTTCCTGCAGACTTCAACTCCTCCTCCTTATCGGAAGGATCAGAAGGGCTGTGCAAAGTTTCTTAAGCCGTGGAGTACTGTGGAGGTCCCAAGTCTATACCTCTGTGAAGTTTGTGGACATTGAACACAATTGTCAGGTGTTAACTTACATATTTAATGAGAGAATATTTTTTCTAGTCACAAATTCAGAATCAGAGAGTTTGGGACTAGAAAAATGCTTTGTACCTCTGACGCTAGGGCTTACCTTACTCTTATCTTAAATAAAAGTTAGTGCCTTCAATTTACAAAACAAAGTCCATGTAGGTTTTTGTGCATGACTTAGCATCACAAGATTGATTACCATCCATCCATATCCCAGGAACTTCCTCTGACCAGGATACAGAATCCTTGTTTTGTGGTAAAAGGCAGAGAAAATGGTGAATAATCCATTCCAACAGGCTGGACCCAGGCCATGTAGGTGATCAAGGAGGCTAAAGTGCAATGGCCTTCAGACTCAGATGTGCCCTCCTCATTCCCTACCTGGTTCTCACCCATCCCCCCAGCTAATGGCATGGAAGCCTGGCTGAGGTTGTTGCTGCTTCCTGGTGGCCAATGTTTTTCAAGGCAATATTGATGTCATGGTAAGCGGTGTGGCGTGATTCATTTATGAATCCTTGGAGTATCAACCACATAAGGAATCCACCTTCATTGACTGAGACGTCTCGCGGAACTTGAGGATGAAGCTATGAGTTCAACCACCACTTCGTCAACCTGTATACCCTCAGCTCCCGAGGACCAATCAGGGGCTGAGAGTGATGCAGCTCTACAAGAGACCTGTATACCCTCAGCTCCCGAGGTCCAATCAGGGGCTGAGAGGGATGCAGCACTACAAGAGACCAGTATACCCTCAGCTCCCGAGGTCCAATCAGGGGCTGAGAGTGATGCAGCACTATAAGAGACCTGTATACCCTCAGCTCCCGAGGCCCAATCAGGGGCTGAGAGGGATGCAGCACTACAAGAGACCTGTATACCCTCCGCTCCCGAGGTCCAATCAGGGGCTGAGAGGGATGCAGCACTACAAGAGACCTGTATACCCTCAGCTCCCGAGGTCCAATCAGGGGCTGAGAGGGATGCAGCACTACAAGAGACCTGTATACCCTCCGCTCCCGAGGTCCAATCAGGGGCTGAGAGTGATGCAGCACTACAAGAGACCTGTATACCCTCAGCTCCCGAGGTCCAATCAGGGGCTGAGAGGGATGCAGCACTACAAGAGACCTGTATACCCTCAGCTCCCGAGGTCCAATCAGGGGCTGAGAGGGATGCAGCACTACAAGAGACCTGTATACCCTCAGTTCCCGAGGTCCAATCAGGGGCTGAGAGGGATGCAGCACTACAAGAGACCTGTATACCCTCAGCTCCCGAGGTCCAATCAGGGGCTGAGAGGGATGCAGCACTACAAGAGACCTGTATACCCTCAGCTCCCGAGGTCCAATCAGGGGCTGAGAGGGATGCAGCACTACAAGAGACCTGTATACCCTCAGCTCCCGAGGTCCAATCAGGGGCTGAGAGGGATGCAGCACTACACGAGACCTGTATACCCTCAGCTCCCGAGGTCCAATCAGGGGCTGAGAGGGATGCAGCACTACAAGAGACCTGTATACCCTCAGCTCCCGAGGTCCAATCAGGGGCTGAGAGGGATGCAGCACTACAAGAGACCTGTATACCCTCAGCTCCCGAGGTCCAATCAGGGGCTGAGAGGGATGAAGCACTACAAGAGACCTGTATACCCTCAGCTCCCGAGGTCCAATCAGGGGCTGAGAGGGATGCAGCACTACAAGAGACCTGTATACCCTCAGCTCCCGAGGTCCAATCAGGGGCTGAGAGTGATGCAGCACTACAAGAGACCTGTATACCCTCAGCTCCCGAGGTCCAATCAGAGGCTGAGAGGGATGCAGCACTACAAGAGACCTGTATACCCTCAGCTCCCGAGGTCCAATCAGGGGCTGACAGGGATGCAGCACTACAAGAGACCTGTATATCCTCAGCTCCCGAGGTCCAATCAGGGGCTGAGAGTGATGCAGCACTACAAGAGACCTGTATACCCTCTGCTCCCGAGGTCCAATCAGGGGCTGAGAGGGATGCAGCACTACAAGAGACCTGTATACCCTCCGCTCCCGAGGTCCAATCAGGGGCTGAGAGGGATGCAGCACTACAAGAGACCTGTATACCCTCAGCTCCCGAGGTCAAATCAGGGCTGAGAGGGATGCAGCACTACAAGAGATCTGTATACCCTCAGCTCCTGAGGTCCAATCAGGGGCTGAGAGTGATGCAGCACTACAAGAGACCTGTATACCCTCAGCTCCCGAGGTCCAATCAGGGGCTGAGAGGGATGCAGCACTACAAGAGACCTGTATACCCTCAGCTCCCGAGGTCCAATCAGGGGCTGAGAGGGATGCAGCACTACAAGAGACCTGTATACCCTCAGCTCCCGAGGTCCAATCAGGAGCTGAGAGGGATGCAGCACTACAAGAGACCTGTATACCCTAAGCTCCCGAGGTCCAATCAGGGGCTGAGAGGGATGCAGCACTACAAGAGACCTGTATACCCACCGATCCCGAGGTCCAATCAGGGGCTGAGAGTGATGCAGCATTAAAAGAGACCTGTATACCCTCAGCTCCCGAGGTCCAATCAGGGGCCGAGAGGGATGCAGCACTACAAGAGACCTGTATACCCTCCGCTCCCGAGGTCGAATCAGGAGCTGAGAGTGATGCAGCACTACAAGAGACCTGTATACCCTCAGCTCCTGAGGTCCAATCAGGGGCTGAGAGGGATGCAGCACTACAAGAGACCTGTATACCCTCAGCTCCCGAGGTCCAATCAGGGGCTGAGAGGGATGCAGCACTACAAGAGACCTGTATACCCTCAGCTCCCGAGGTCCAATCAGGGGCTGAGAGGGATGCAGCTCTACAAGAGACCTGTATACCCTCAGCTCCCGAGGTCCAATCAGGGGCTGAGAGGGATGCAGCACTACAAGAGACCTGTATATCCTCAGCTCCCGAGGTCCAATCAGGGCTGAGAGTGATGCAGCACTACAAGAGACCTGTATACCCTCAGCTCCCAAGGTCCTATCAGGGGCTGAGAGTGATGCAGCACTACAAGAGACCTGTATACCCTCAGCTCCCGAGGTCCAATCAGGGGCTGAGAGGGATGCAGCACTACAAGAGACCAGTATACCCTCAGCTCCCGAGGTCCAATCAGGGGCTGAGAGTGATGCAGCACTACAAGAGACCTGTATACCCTCAGCTCCCGAGGTCCAATCAGGGGCTGAGAGGGATGCAGCACTACAAGAGACCTGTATACCCTCAGCTCCCGAGGTCCAATCAGGGGCTGAGAGGGATGCAGCACTACAAGAGACCAGTATACCCTCAGCTCCCGAGGTCCAATCAGGGGCTGAGAGGGATGCAGCACTACAAGAGACCAGTATACCCTCAGCTCCCGAGGTCCAATCAGGGGCTGAGAGGGATGCAGCACTACAAGAGACCTGTATACCTTCAGCTCCCGAGGTCCAATCAGGGGCTGAGAGGGATGCGGCACTACAAGAGACCTGTATACCCTCAGCTCCCGAGGCCCAATCAGGGGCTGAGAGGGATGCAGCACTACAAGAGACCAGTATACCCTCAGCTCCCGAGGTCCAATCAGGGGCTGAGAGTGATGCAGCACTTCAAGAGACCTGTATACCCTCAGCTCCCGAGGTCCAATCAGGGGCTGAGAGGGATGCGGCACTACAAGAGACCTGTATACCCTCAGCTCCCGAGGTCCAATCAGGGGCTGAGAGGGATGCAGCACTACAAGAGACCTGTATACCCTCAGCTCCCGAGGTCCAATCAGGGGCTGAGAGGGATGCAGCACTACAAGAGACCTGTATACCCTCAGCTCCCGAGGTCCAATCAGGGGCTGAGAGGGATGCAGCACTACAAGAGACCTGTATACCCTCAGCTCCCGAGGTCCAATCAGGGGCTGAGAGGGATGCAGCACTACAAGAGACCTGTATACCCTCAGCTCCCGAGGTCAAATCAGGGCTGAGAGGGATGCAGCACTACAAGAGATCTGTATACCCTCAGCTCCTGAGGTCCAATCGGGGGCTGAGAGTGATGCAGCACTACAAGAGACCTGTATACCCTCAGCTCCCGAGGTCCAATCAGGGGCTGAGAGGGATGCAGCACTACAAGAGACCTGTATACCCTCAGCTCCCGAGGTCCAATCAGGGGCTGAGAGGGATGCAGCACTACAAGAGACCTGTATACCCTCAGCTCCCGAGGTCCAATCAGGAGCTGAGAGGGATGCAGCACTACAAGAGACCTGTATACCCTAAGCTCCCGAGGTCCAATCAGGGGCTGAGAGGGATGCAGCACTACAAGAGACCTGTATACCCACCGATCCCGAGGTCCAATCAGGGGCTGAGAGTGATGCAGCATTAAAAGAGACCTGTATACCCTCAGCTCCCGAGGTCCAATCAGGGGCCGAGAGGGATGCAGCACTACAAGAGACCTGTATACCCTCCGCTCCCGAGGTCGAATCAGGAGCCGAGAGTGATGCAGCACTACAAGAGACCTGTATACCCTCAGCTCC
This sequence comes from Lissotriton helveticus, assembly GCF_964261635.1. Lineage (NCBI taxonomy): Eukaryota > Metazoa > Chordata > Amphibia > Caudata > Salamandridae > Lissotriton > Lissotriton helveticus. The sequence continues at coordinate 11,292,259 of NC_136059.1, forward strand.
TGAGGTCCAATCAGGGGCTGAGAGGGATGCAGCACTACAAGAGACCTGTATACCCTCAGCTCCCGAGGTCCAATCAGGGGCTGAGAGGGATGCAGCACTACAAGAGACCTGTATACCCTCAGCTCCCGAGGTCCAATCAGGGGCTGAGAGGGATGCAGCTCTACAAGAGACCTGTATACCCTCAGCTCCCGAGGTCCAATCAGGGGCTGAGAGGGATGCAGCACTACAAGAGACCTGTATATCCTCAGCTCCCGAGGTCCAATCAGGGCTGAGAGTGATGCAGCACTACAAGAGACCTGTATACCCTCAGCTCCCAAGGTCCTATCAGGGGCTGAGAGTGATGCAGCACTACAAGAGACCTGTATACCCTCAGCTCCCGAGGTCCAATCAGGGGCTGAGAGGGATGCAGCACTACAAGAGACCAGTATACCCTCAGCTCCCGAGGTCCAATCAGGGGCTGAGAGTGATGCAGCACTACAAGAGACCTGTATACCCTCAGCTCCCGAGGTCCAATCAGGGGCTGAGAGGGATGCAGCACTACAAGAGACCTGTATACCCTCAGCTCCCGAGGTCCAATCAGGGGCTGAGAGGGATGCAGCACTACAAGAGACCAGTATACCCTCAGCTCCCGAGGTCCAATCAGGGGCTGAGAGGGATGCAGCACTACAAGAGACCAGTATACCCTCAGCTCCCGAGGTCCAATCAGGGGCTGAGAGGGATGCGGCACTACAAGAGACCTGTATACCCTCAGCTCCCGAGGTCCAATCAGGGTCTGAGAGGGATGCAGCACTACAAGAGACCTGTATACCCTCAGCTCCCGAGGTCCAATCAGGGGCTGAGAGGGATGCAGCACTACAAGAGACCTGTATACCCTCAGCTCCCGAGGTCCAATCAGGGGCTGAGAGGGATGCAGCACTACAAGAGACCTGTATACCCTCAGCTCCCGAGGTCCAATCAGGGCTGAGAGGGATGCAGCACTACAAGTCTCTGGGGCCTGTAGCACTCAAAATCTACCCTTGTGACGGGTTTCCAGGAGGCTTTGGCACCACAGAGACCAGGCACAGCTGAAGGCTCACTACATTGACTGGGACTTCCCTTCAAAGGGTAAAGTCTCACTCCTGAAGTTTAGTGTGAAGTAAAATGTCAAATACAGAGCTAATAAACAACATACAATAAATCACATTTGTATTCTGTACTAATATTTTCATGAAGTATCGAACTTTTATTGAATTTAAGGTCAATAGTGTAGTGAAAACAGTTGTGGTGCAATTAATCAACCAATCCATGAACTCAGAGGCACTGACTTCCTCTAGTAGAAGGGCCTCCTCTGCCCGGTTCATATTATAAAAGGTGACACGTGTGCATTTGGTGGCTAGTGCTGCTTAGGTTGGTCGAGTCTGCTTTGCACATTTTATAATGTTCAACTGCCCTCCAGCCATGACTTTATGCCTATGCATCCCAACGCTATCTTAGCATATAGTTGTTACTGCAGGCAGTCGGGCAGAAGATACTTGTTGGAAGTCCAATGCGGCCTACATGACACAGACTCAGCAATTAAGGAATGGTGGTCACAGAGGATGAAGAGTGACTAGATCAAACATCTTCTTGGCACTATTTTACCTAAAAGCACAGAAATGACGGAGCCAGACTGACCTGGATTGCAATGTCCCCTGTCTCTCAAACGTCGACAGGGAGAGAACTGGATGAACACAGATGCTGGTGGGATGAGATCTTCATTGTCAGGCCTGGATCCAATTGTGATTCCCTGATGTTGCACAGGTCCTTGGCTTCAGGCAGAAGGTCATTGCATGATCATTCTCTGCTTCTCATCAGATTCTCAGCACCTCAGCATATGAGTAATTTTACATTGTTGCTCTCATTGCAGCAACAACAGGTCTTGTCCTCATTTCTGGATATACCTCTTGCTTGATTTCCTGTTTGCTGCTGCAGCAAACTATTTGATGTCAAATGGTACCTGGCTCACATGGCCAGTTTATATGTATAGAAGTGGAAACTGGTGACAAGCCAAATGGCTGGTCAGATTTCAAGTTACACCAACAGTTAGGTGGGCTCCAACCAATGCCAAGAGCATCTTCTTGCAGGTGCAGCTCAGTCCTATGGACCAAGGATTCCAGAATATGCGCATTCCGTCTGGCACCCATGACTTCAATGGCTTTGTGTATCTGACCCGGTCCTTTAGACAACCTGGGTTGCTCGGGTCAGTTGTGGGTGAGTGGTGGGCAGCACATCTCCTTTGGGGATCTGTTTGCCTTTAATGTGTTCCTTTGCTTAGGTGAGAGGCTAATATTCTGGCACTGGCTTGATTCAAGAACAATAACACTAAGATATCTCTGCTGTTTTGATGTGGATGTGAGTTCATCAGCAGACACACAGTGCTTGCATTACCATGTCTGATTCAGAAATATGGGAGTCAGGAAAGAGCAGATCAGAGTGTAGGAAGGTGGAGTATGTATGTACTACTCTCACAACTTTGGATTCACTATAATAAATCACTAACTCAGCCCAATGTATACACATAAAACAGCTTTTTATATACATTTAGACACCTAAACAAACACAATCAGATGAGTATAACAATAGTTATGGATTTTACAACGAAAAATAAATCACTGCATTTCAACACTGCAAAACGTGAACATTGCAGTCAATTGTAAAAAGTACTAGTGACAATCGGCCACTTGCAGGTCAAGTTGCACAGAACACACTGAGAGCTACTGTGATGCTGCTCCCAGGACCAGTCCATAACAGTCGGTTTACCTGGCTCGTAGAGTCTGGCTGCAAAGTTGCTCTGGCTGTCCATGTTGCTGGAGCAGGAGCTGTGAGGGAGCTGGTTTTACTGGTCAGACAGTGCTGGTGAGGAAACCGATGCAAAAAGTCAATGACAGGACTGCCAAAGTAGTTGGTTGAAGGTTCTGTGGTGTTCCTTCAAGTTGCATGTAGTGGTGTCCGGACTGGCCACCAACAAGCCTTGGCATTGGTAAGATCATCGTGAAGCTATTTCAATGTCCGGATGTCTAGGAGAAAAAGGTAGCCACCAAGAAACTTGCTGGAGGTCAGATCTACATTTCCCACTATGAACTGGACTATCAAATTTTGGGGGATCCGATGCCTAGTGATTCTTTGGTTCCGGAGGTGTTCTTTTACCTGTGGGCTGCACTGGACTAGTGGCACTTGTCCAAGGGAGTCTAGAATTGCCTTTGGCTCTCAAATGGGTCCCTCTGAAGGGGGATACAGTCTTTGGTCTGGGACGAATCGCAGTTGTGCAGTTGCAGGGTGGTTGCCACAGGGTAAAAGTATTGTACCTTTTTTTTGTGCAGGTCTTGAAGTCGCAGACTTGAGTCTCTTCTTTTTCGTCTGTTACAAGTCAAATAAAATCTGATCTGAGGTTCTGGAACCAGGGGTGTTATGCTATGTTATTTGATTCTTGATATAGCACAAAGGCTCATCTCCGGAGGGACATCTCAGTGCTGCAGGGTGGGCAGTAAGAAAAAGAGGTGGTTAGAACAGCCAGGTTTTTAAGCGTTTCTTAAATTCCACTAAGCTTGGGCATGTTTGAATGGAAGGAGGACATTTATTCCAGTGACGTGGGACATGATAGGGCACAGCCTCCATATTTGGTTGTGCGATTATGTCTGCAGCATAAGAGAGATAGCTCCCTAGATTAGAGTTTTCTATTTGGAATATAAGGGGTGAGCTTATGCATGGATATTTTGATCCGGATCTTGGTAAAGACTGTCAGTGTCCGAGTATGGAACCCTTCCTTAAACAGACAGCTGTAAGCCACTGTTAGGATTTGGATCTTTTTGTTGAGCAATATATGTCAGCAATGTATGAAAGTGATTTCTTTTCAAACGACATGATAGTCTTAGGATTTTGAGGCAATCAGTCAATATACACAGGCAGCGTATCCATTTCTCTTGCTGCTTTTTCACATGTCTGAAGGGTAGCCCACAACACGGTTGACGAGACACCGAGGGGAACAAACAAAGAAAACAAAAGAAGTTCAGGCTACTGCCCTTCTTTAGTCAGAGGGGCTGGGGTTTGTCTACCTCCACCAGTGCCCTAACTGTGAAGTGGGTAGGGGAGGGATTATGTGTGCTTAAATTGGTGTAGCTCGTAACCCTGACCACCAAACCTTTAAAAAAAATAAACTTGCAGCTGGCACTTGCCTGAGTCAACGATCCTCCTGGGCCGTTGCAAGGGGAGATCCAGCCTCCTTGTTCCCCATTTGAGTGCCAGTCTCGTTCGTAGTGCTCTAAAAACATCTCTCGCAGTCCATGATATCCTACCGCTCTGGTGAATCCTCCATGACCTTTGGGAATTCCTCTTCTCTCTCCTCGGCAGTTCAGGACCTCGCGTCCTCTTCTCTGGTAGTTCTTTCATCCCGCTCCTCCTCCTCTCTGAGCTCTGTCCGCCAACCACCCGAGTTTGTCTCGGGTGCCACTTTTTGTTCCTCGTTGATTGGGGTCACATTCTCACAACACGACTGGTGGTCTAGACCACCTCCTTCACTTCCTGGTCGGCAAGTATCCACAGCCATCCTGGATACATCGCTAAGCTCACGAACGTGAATGGGGAACGCTTCACAGTCAGGCAGAGCAATTTAAATAGTGATATCTTTAGGACGGGAAGCCAGTGTAGATCTTCAAGTATGGGGGCTGAGGAGGTTTTAGGGGGCAGGCTATTAACCGTACTTGCTGCAGTATTTTAGATCACTTGTAATTTGTCCAGAAGGAATTTGATGGAGGCACAAAACAAAGCATTTCCATAGTCCAGGCTAGAAATTATTAGCGGCTGGATGAGAGTCTTTTGTGGGTGCAGTGGTAGCCATGTAAATATTATTTTTTTTGAAAACGCATGGTGCCAAACCATGTGCCACATACAGTGACAATCTGGATTTGCATTGATAGTTGATCGTCTAAGATTATACCTAGATGTTTTGCAGTTCTAGTGGGGAGCAGAGCCACTTGTGCTGGCCACCACTCAGCATTCCATAAACTTCGAGCTTTGCCTAACAATATCATTTCTGTCTTTCCTGCATTAAGTTGGAGGCAATTAAGGGACATCCAAGTAGCAATCTCTTTCATGCAGGGGAGGAATTTCTATTTAATGCTGTCTATATCTTGGCCAAATGAGATGATCCATTGTGTGTCATCTACAAATGAAAATGTCTTCAAACAATTGGATTTAATGAGTTCCACTTAAATCCTAGATTTGGGGGAGTTATGGGGTTTGGGTGTAATTGGCCAATAGGCTACTATCCCCAGTGCCTAATCCACCCATGAGGTGACCTAATGCTGGCATTTGTGCCACCTTTGCTACCCAGAATCCTCCATTCTGCCACTTTTAAAAATGGCAGGTACCTTCTTTGGCTGTACATTCCAGGTAACCAACCCCATGGGGTATGGCTAACGTTTTGGAGGTGTACACTTCCTGACTACCTAATTTTGACCACCTGTCTGGGAGCAAATGTGCCTGTTGATAGGGGGATAGCTGCATCCCTCCCGGGAGGCAGCCTGGATTCATATCAGAGAGGGTCAAAGAGTTGAAGCTCACCGACTTTATTCGTCACTTCATTAGCCATCCTGTTATGGAGGGAGGAGTCGCCTTCCCGTCCAGGCCTTTGCTTTTGACTCATGGGGTGGTCATACTTTCTGGCAGGGGGTCAGATACCTGCAAGGTAGCCACTTGGGTACATGCCACTTCAAATCAATCCAACAAGGGAATCATATCAGGTTTGAGGCGACAAGTTGTATGATACCAAACATGACATATTTCAGTGTGACGATAATGGAAAAGGCAACCTCAGGGGTGCCCAGTGCCAGCCCATGTTTTGCTTTAGCTCCCTAATCATTTATAGTAGCCCTTAATGGAAAGAGGCTACTATGGGGTATTATAAGCTTGCACGTATATATGTTCACACCTTGAATATTATGCAACCGGCTTTCTGGGCTCAGGAGGCCTACCTCAGGGGTGAATGGCATATATTAAAAATGTTACTTTCATCTTGCCACACATGGTTAGGGCAAAGTTGAGTTTGAGCCGTTTGAACTGCTCATGCAGTCTGCAATAGCAGAACTGTTGTCATCTGTAAACCTGTGTGACTCAGCTTGGCACAATCAGTGCTCCAGGCCCTGGTGACCCCTGTATCTCCCATACTCTAGGTACCACTGGTACCACATACCAGCAACTTATAAGGGGGTTAAAGTAGTTGCCATTTGGGGTTACTGAGTCCCATGTTTCAATTTTAGGGAGAGAACACTGCACTGGGGACTGGGCAGCAGGATCAAGTGCACTTTCGGAGTCATAACCATCAGCATTGGAGCAAAAAGTGTGGCAGTGACTCAACCAAAAAGGCCACTTTATCACATGCCCCACCCCCAGACAAAAGGCGATGAGCAACTAATCCACACCCTAGTAGTTCTCTTCATCTAAGTGGAAAATCCTAGAAAGGCTACGTACTATGGCATGGTCAGTCTTAGGTCTGTGTCCTACTGTAAAGTCCATCCCTGAAGGGAAATAAATGGGCCACCTCAACAGCTTGGGGTTATGCCCTCTCATCTACATCAGCAATCTGGAATGCCTCCAGTCAGTTTGAACCTTACAGTGAATGTTAAACGAGTATGGTCTCAGCTTCTGCAGGGTCACAATCACAGGAAAGGCTTCTCTCTCAAAGGCACTCTAACACTGCACTCTAGGGAGGAGCCACCTTCTAATGTAGGCCATTGCAGATTCTGGCCTTATTTATTTGTGACAGAATTACACCAATGTCAAGTTCATGAGCATCTGTCTCAACTATGAACTGTATTAAATAGTCTGGTTCTTTCAAGACAGGTTCTAAGTGTGTAGTCGCTTTCGGGTGTCAAATGCCTTTTGGTATCCTTTTGTCCAGATGACCTTCTTAGGCTGGTTTCTGGAGTTGATATGAGTGGATGGGGCATAATGGTCCCAAACCCCTTCACAGAACTCCTGTAGGACCCAATCAAGCTAAAGAGACCCCTGACTTGAGTCTGGGTCATGGGAATCTCCAACTCCATAATAGTCTTTTGGGTTTGAGAGGTTGCACCTACAATGTGGCCCAAGCAAACAACTGAACTTTATCTGGCTCTTATCACCCTTGATAGTTAGGTCTGCCTGCTGCAGGGCCTGTAGTAATTCCCTTAGGTGGACCAGGTGATCCTTTCAGGTGGAACCAAATACAGAAAATTGATTCCGATATGCTGTGTAAAAGTTGTCCAGTCCTGAAAGAACTCAATTCACCAACCTCTGTAGCTGGTGCATTTTCCAGTATAAAAGGCATCTCTTTGAATTGAAAGTGGCTTTCATGGGTTGATAAGGATGATCTCTCTTTGTCCAATTTGCCAACACCTTCAAGTTAAATCTAAGGTAGTCAAACCTTTGCTGCACCCAGCTTATCAACAAGCTAACCTGCTCTTGGGATGACGTGTGCATCATTTTTAGTGAGTGCATTTAAACCCCTGCAATCCACACAGCCCATATCTCCGGTAAGTAACCATTGGAGCTGTCCCAGGCACTGTCAGAGGGTTCTACCCCTAGCAACTTGCTGACCTCCGCTTTGATGCAGACTTCAACTTGGTCAGATAGTCTGGAAATCTTGTTTTTAACAGAGAGGCTGTCACCAGTGCCCGCATCATGGACATGAGTCAGTCCAGGGGTCAAAGAAAAGAACTCAGCAAAGTAATTCAGGACTTACAAACGGGTTACTGTTGTGCAATAAGAGAGTCTAAAAACACAACACCCTCGACTGAACCATCTTTGGGTTGTTTGACAGTCGGTCGGTGGAGCATTGTCAACTCAGCTCTGTCTTGATGGGACTTTAAGCAATTTGCATGGAGGACTCCTACGCGTGCCTCAGTCTGCTAAGTAGTTGATTGCTTCTTTCTTTGTCACACTGGGATAGGGCCCAGTCCACCTGTCCTGGAAGACACTGAGAGCCGCAGGCTCTAGCACCCAAACCAACTGACCGGCTTGGTACTCAACCAGGGCTAACCTTTGGTCATGCCAATGGTGCTCGAATGTGAATGTACCTTAAAAAAAACAAGAGGCATTTGACAAACCAAGACTAGTTGGTTTAATTAAATGCTACTGCTGTGAGCACAGTTATAGAGTCGGGGTGTATGGACAGTCTTAAAGTACATTGGTTCTGAGTGTCATTTATACATTTCACGAAGCATCATGAAAATGTGTACACACTTATTGGGGAAAAGGAATTTGTGCCTAGTCTTGGAGCCATACATATGACCACCTGATTGATTTATTTATTTTAGGTTTTAAATATTGTTAGCTAGACCCACAAGTATTGGAGTGCTTTACAGAGTGATGAGGAAGGCAATAGTCATTGGTACATGGTTGGATACAATGATAAAAAACAATTGTATGTACCAGAAGGAGGGAATTACTGAAATTAGGTCACACAAATTAACAATTGAGGGACAATAAAACGCTGGCTGGGCTGGATCCTGAGGTATCCGAGTGCTTTACAGAATCAAGAGCAAGGTTATAATCATAGGTTCAGGATTTAATAAAATACGATAAGGGAAGTAACATGTACAGAGAAGTACACATTTACTGTATATAAGGCTATGGAGGATGGAAAAGTAGTGAAATGAGCATTAAGGGACCCTAAAGAGAAGGACAACACAAACAATAAAGGTGTACAGATGGGAAGAAATGCTAACAGATTAGACCTGATGAAAAGGCCAACAGAAATGTCAGAAGAGAAGTATGTTTTCCACAGGACAGGAAGTGAAGTCCTCAGTCCCGCCCACGATTACCAAATACAGACAAAATATAACATCTATCTCCGACACCAGTGAGGGGGGGAAAGGGGAATGGGACATGTGGGAGAGTAGGATCTGCTCTTATGGTTACCCCCACTCTTTGCTGATGTTTCACTGTTTTTTTAATTTAGTCTGGCTGGGGACCTGATATCCAGGACCCCAGCCTAGCTGCTTCCTCTCTAAATTGCTTCCAAGTACTTTAGGTGCACTACAGTTTGGTTACTGGGGTACCCTTATGAGTCCCTAGTATATGGTACCTTAGGTACCAAGGGCATAGGTACCCCAGAGGCCTACCAGGGGCTGAAGCATGTATTATGCCACCTGTGGGAAGCCTTCCAAAATGACACCACAGGACTGCTACTGCAGCTTGGGTAAGGTGGTGCATGCACTCTGTACATAGATATAGGTAACCTACATCTACCTTAAATCACTACACATATAAACCTATCAGTCACCCCTATGGCAGGCCTTATCAATCCTGAAGGCAGGGTGCTTGGTTTTGTGTGAGATGATGCCCATGCACGAGCTGGGCCCCTTTGCAGCCTTCGGAACCTAATTTCTGGGGCTGTTTTGTGATGCAGCCGGCCTATATATTCTTAAATGCATTATAACCTCGCTGCAAATGCTAACTTTGGAATGGCTGCATGAAAACATGTTGTGTTTGGTGTCAAACACTTTAGAATCCTACCCTTCCACCAGTCCTGGCAGCGGGGGTAGAATTCCACCCTTCTAGAGGGAGAGACATGTACACACTGGTGTACCCGGTACCAAGTTTAAAGAGCCCTGGCATCACAAAATGGATGCTGCAGCCACAGACAGAAGTCTGGCCTCCCGCTGCTGACCATAACTCCAGCAGGGGAGGCCAATTGGTTTCCTGTCACAGGGAGGTGTAACCACCTCAGACACACCTTAGTGTATTGGGTTGGGTGGGAGAACTCCAAGAGTTCTTTGAAGACTGCACTGGGGCACATTTGGGGTCCCTGTGAATAGCCCAGTTCAAACTGTTTGCCGGGGCAACCAGCCCCTGCTCTGGCATGAAAATGGACAAAGGAAATGGGTGTAGCCACCTCTCTTTCCATACCCTCCCATAGGTGGGTCCCCAGAGTTAGTCCAACCCCTTCCCTGGGTATAAGAAAGGGACCCCTACTACAGGACTTTAGATTACAGATGGACAAAACTCTGCTATGGATTTCCTGGAACTTCAACAATCTACATGACTAGATGACTGAAGAATCTCCCTTGGGGTAAAGGACTTACTCCCCTGCTTGGCAGGCACCAACCAAGCATTTGCCGGTCTGCATCTCTGAATCTCGCACCGGACTCTGAAGTATTTGCAGCCAAAGAGGTAGATTTCCAGACTTCTCAGAGGCAAACCCGAGTCCCCAGCAAAGCTGCGACACACAGCCATCATGAGAGATGTGGAACAAGAACTCCTGGACAAAGTGGATATTTGCAAGTGCATCAGCTTCTCATCGTTCTTTGAGGCTATGCTTTGGATTACTTGCAGCCTAACTCCCGCGCTCCTTTTATACTGAAAATGGCTGGCCTACACTCCACGAGTGTTCCATGAGCCAGTTCTGTATGTTTCCACTCGAGACCTGTTCGCAATCCCTGCTCTGTCGACTGGTGGATCCCTGTGAAGGCAACTCTGATTTTCATTGGGCTTCCTAGATTGCTTCAGATGAACCCTAACTCTCCACGGTGTGGTGTGCCCCTCCAACCTTTTAGTCCACATTAACGCATTTCTTCACTTTCTGTATGGGTTGCTGTTGCCAAGGGTTGTTGGGTTCAATCCAGTCACCAATGCTGCAGCACTCAACATCCTTTACGGGACACCTCAAATCCAGCTCCTGGTCATCATCGATGCCTCCTGGTCCTCGTGGAAATCACCCGACAACAGTGGGCATTCGACTATCGTGCCCCGGTCACTGGCTAGTGATCCAGACTCTGTCCCCTCTGCTTTCAGGTTCTTCTCATCTTCGATCCAGGCTTGGATAACACCGGACACTTTCCTCTTCAATGGCAGCAGCACTTTGCAGCAGATCTCCATTGAAATCAACAACGATTCCCAACACTAAAAGACACCTATGCACCCAGCTTCCCTGGGTGAGGTAATCCAAGTACCCCAGTGCTCTCATGGGCGTTGGCCCTAGAACCCCTTAAGCCTAAAGGGGTTTGCTCAAAGTCCTCTTCTAAGTGTCGTTAATCTTTAAATTTCCAACCGTGACTTTCCCCATAGAAGCTAATGGCATCTCGTGGCTGTGTTCTCACACTGCACGTGTCTCCCGTGGGTCCCCTGTGTCACTACCCTGGGTGGTTCCTTGTGAATCAAGCGATTCTACAGGCTCTAGGCCTCGTGTCTAGTCAAGTCGTGGTTCCTTTACCACTTTGTTAATATATAATTTGTTATGCCCCTAAGGATCAACGTACATTGTGCTAACTTACTGTGTGAAATTAAGTGTAACGTAAGTGCTTTTACCTCTAGCCACATAAAGAGACTAGTAGGGTGTGTGTTAGGATAAATTCAGATATTTTATATATATACTAATCCTGGGAGAAGCACTATGCTACGCGTGCGTAGTTTGCAATGTTTGCGCAACTTCGCACTATGCGAACTGCAGGTAGCACAGTGCGAACACGCGTAGCATAGCGTAGCATAGTGCAGCGGTCATTTTTCGCTTGCTCGCGGTCCTCAATGTCATGTTGGCGACCACGAGCAAGCAAAATGACGTCCCGGCGTGACTTTTTCCATGTTCACGATCAGCTACATGCCGGGGGGTTTTGAGCAGCGCTCTCGCTTACCTGTGGTCACGCCAGCACTCTGCCTCAGTCCCTGGGTCCCTGGGTTGCCTACGCTGTGAGTCTCGCCGCCATCGACACCCAGGAGCGGCTAGAGACTACAGCTCCCAGTGGGCTTAGCGCGGACTTCCTGCCACCGCTGTTCCCGCGCCCGGAGGCGCTACAAAGCGGAGCCTCGCCCTCGGTGGAGCGGGGGTTTTGAGCAGCGCTCTCGCTTACCTGTGGTCACGCCAGCACTCTGCCTCAGTCCCTGGGTCCCTGGGTTGCCTACGCTGTGAGTCTCGCCGCCATCGACACCCAGGAGCGGCTAGAGACTACAGCTCCCAGTGGGCTTAGCGCGGACTTCCTGCCACCGCTGTTCCCGCGCCCGGAGGCGCTACAAAGCGGAGCCTCGCCCTCCGCGTCGCGGACGCGCGCGGACGTCGCCGGGCGGAGCCCGGGCAGAGGGCGGGCCGTCTGTGGCCGTCCGTGGTCGACTGTGGTCGGGCGGGCCACCCCCCTAAGATTTGCTTGAAAGTACGTTTTTAACATGGCTGATTTTACTGATACCACTACTCAAATTGACATATTATCCCAGGGGGTTGATACCTCCGTCTCTCTACTTACATCTTTTGAAACTTTGATTGATACTGCTTTTAATGAAATAGTAGAGACTGAGAGGAGGTTCTCCATGGGCTCTTTTGCCACTAACAACATATCGAGCGCTACTAACTGTGTAAACGGGAATACACACATCATCCCTGAGGTTACTGTAGTTAAGTCTTTACAACCGTCTGTTAATGTGCCCATTGTTGTGGAAGACGAAAATACTGTTATTTACATAGCTGCAGACCCGGCACTTTCAACAACTGCTGCTGCTAGTCTACAATCGGTACCTTTATTATTACCGTCTGTATCGACACAAGTAGAAATTGTTCCCCAGTGTGATGTTATTACACTAGATATCACTGACTCCGGTAATAACAAATTGGGAGGGGAAAAAAGAAAAAGAGGCACTAACAAACAAAGTGCTAATAAAAGGAAACCACCTTTACTGAATAAAAGTCAGCCCACCCCCCAAAACCTGTGGAACAAACAAAAATCCATGGGGGCGGTATCTGTTCCTATGGAAGACAAAGGCTCGGTTGATACAGATAGTATTTCCCCTTCACCCAATATTGAGCCAAGTGGCAATGTTAATACTATATGGACCCAAACAACATTAATGGGAGATAATTTCAATCTCTCTAAACAAAATGGGAACTTTATAGATACTATAGTGGACACTATTTTTAATCGTTTGGAAAAATTAATGATCAACCAGTTTAATAACGTTTTTAAAAGACTGGACAGACTAGACAATCTGGTCAAAAATGATGTAGCCAAAAGGAAGGGATCTATTATCTTGGACCAAATTAGAGCTGATCGTTTACTAAAAGACCTTGATTCCCTAAGTAGCACTTTGTCACTAAAAATACAGGACACTTGTATTGTATTAGATGAGGGCAAGAATAACCCGGGAACAACTTTATCATCTCCTAATGAACCACCTACTATCCAACCCCGATCTGTTAATATTGGGGCTAAGTGTGCAAAAATTATCGAATCTACTAAAACTATCCCAACCCCCGCACCTAGGAAAACTACCCCCTTGGGAACTAATAATAATAAAAACACCATCAATAAGGGTAACGCCTCTACTCAACCTATCACAGCAGTAATCCCAGCTGTGGATAACAACAAAGGTACTGATCAAGCTGGGTCTAATAAGCCTCGTAAATATGAAGGGCGCGTTTTACCCTTACACCTGCCACCGGATGCATGTCCGTTTGTCCTGGTTCTGGCAGGAGTACCGGTGCTGAGGGAGGATCAGGGGGAAACATGGGTACAACTACGAAATAAGTGCATAGATTGGCTGACCAAACATAAAGGGGTTGGATATGATATATCAAGAGAAATTATATCGGTCCGTAGGGTGTCATGGATCGGACCATTACCTAAAGATAAGGACGGAGATTGCATAGTTCTTAACTTTAAAAATCCAGGCATCGTAAGGCATTTGCTCAACATAAATGGTAACTGTTCGGCCATTTCTACGGTTGCTACTATGCTACCTTTAGGTTATTTCTACAGACAACCCCCTAAGCATTTTCAACCACCTTTTTTGCAATTTCATCCACCATCTAGGTATTTTCAGCCACCTGCTATGCAATTTCAGCCAGTAGCCTACCCTTTTAATACATATAATAGATTTGCACCTTTGTCAGATTTGGATATGTTAGATTGACCCTCTCCAACAAAGAAAGTTGACCCAGCCGGTCCATCACCAATTCTGACGACTGTAATTCAAGAAGCTTCGCGTTCCTCGGTAGGGACTTCCGGAAGAGGCCAAACTATGTATAATAATCATGGGGATTCTGTCCTCTCTCTTGTAAGTTGGAATATAGCGGGTCTTAACTCCAAACTGAAAATTAAAGAATGGTTGGAGTGGGTCAATAATAATTGTGACATCTTGTTGCTTCAAGAGACCTGGTGTTTAGCTAATCCCACAGTGGAGGGTTTTTGTTGTTACAACTTAAAGGCCTCCACTTCATCTATGGGACGCCCCAGTGGAGGACTATCAATCTGGTCTAAGATAAAACCCGGGGTTCAGACCAAACAGATCCCTACATTAGGCAAATGTTTTATGGCTGTGAAATACATTAATAGGATGATTTTATGTATAATTAATTTTTACAATAATGATTTTGTTAGCCATCCCAATGGAAATTTTCTGTCTTTATTTAATTTTATTGATGACATCGTGGAGGGGAGGAAGTATGGGTCTTTTGACGGCATCTGTATTGGGGGTGATTTTAACGCTCATATGTTTCGCACTAGTGCTCCATGTCGTAACGGTGAAGAGCTTAAGAATTTATTAGCATCCCGTAACCTAGTTAATTCCATGGAAATTGCTGGAATCAATGCTGAAAACATATCTGCACCCACTTACATAGGTCAAGGCTGTGCTTCTACGATAGATTATATATTTCTTTGTTCTTCCCTGTGCGATGTTATCCAAAAAGCTGAGGTCATTTGTTCTGCATATAGTGACCATTACCCACTTAGAATACATTTAGACAATCCTCAATCCATAAAGGCTGCCTTGAGAACTGAGAATGGGCCACAGAATCTGGCACTGTCTACCGATAGGCTAAAACTAATATGGAAAGGGGTGGATAATAAAGCTATCCTGGCTAAGGTAATTAAAAAGCATCCTCTGATAATAGAGACATGCTTGTCGCTTGATAGTACAGGCGAAGCATTAATTGTTGCTTTCAGTAATTTATGTGGGGCTATCAAACGGGAATCCTCTAAACCATCTAGGCCCAATATAGATCATAGCCCCCGTTGGTTTGACTCTGCATGTTCAAAGGCCAACAGGGAATTGAGGGCAGTTTTACAACAAAATCCTAGGGATTTTAACCTAGTGAGAGAATTAAGATCTAAATATAAACTCGCCCTGCGGATAAGATCCGAGGCCTTAGTGGTTAACCATTGGGAGTCACTCACACGGACAGCCTCGCTAAAAGACACTGCGGGGTTTTGGAGAGAAGTCAAATCACTCAGGTCCTTCGGTTCAAACATCCAACCTATTAATTGCAATATAAACGGTGAGGTCTGGGTGGAGCATTTCTCCACAATCTATACTGTAGCAGCCCCTATTCCAGATTCTGCATCTTTATTAAATAACGTTAAACAACTGAAGTTTTTAATATCCGAGGTGGAAGATGCAATCTTGGAGAGCGCCAGTAATAAAGTCCCTGGCCCCGACGGTCTATCTATTGACCAGATTAAATCAGAAGTTAATTTTTGGGCCCCTTTGTTATGCAACCTATTCAACAACCTGACCGACAGCTCAATCCCTGAATCATGGTCAAACAGTGTCATCGTACCGATATTTAAGAAAGGCGACAGGTCTGATCCGGCCTGCTACCGTCCGATTTCACTGATTGACAACACACTAAAAGTCCTCGGTAGGGTACTATTTAAGAGGATAAGGGATTGGGCCGAGGATAATAACGTGCTTCATTGCAGCCAACTGGGGTTCAGAAGCCATGTGGGCACGGTAGAGCAGTGTCTGAACTTAAATTTAATCATGGCTAAATATATCATTGTTAAAAAATCCCCACTTTATTTAGGTTTTATGGATTTGAGTTCAGCTTTTGATTTTGTCAACCGTTCTAGGTTATGGTCACAATTGCTCGACTATGGTTTGGATGATGCATTAGTATATTTTCTTTCATATCTACATAGGGACCTTAAGGCAAGAGTACGCATTAATAATGATGGTGAACTATCTGATGACATTTCTATCAGAAGAGGCGTCCGACAGGGCTGTGTACTCGCCCCTTTGCTTTTTATTTTATATATTAATGGTTTGAGCCCTGCCCTGTGTAAGAATTCTAAGGACGTTCCAATTATTAATGGCTCCCCCATTACTACCTTACTTTATGCGGACAACGCAGTATTAATGGGGCGAACCCCTAATGCTTTGCGTTCATTAATTACTGGGTTTGTCGTTTTTATGTCAGATTTAGGTTTAAATACCAATTTTAAAAAATCCTTTATCATGAACTGTGGACCAAAAAGATATAACATTCTTTCCATTAAAAGTGGTGATAATGAACTAAAATGTACCAGCACTTTCCCCTATTTAGGGTTATTGTTCTCCAATACTGGTTCATGGCAGCATCACACTGCCCATGCTAGAAATAAGATTGGTAAATCTATTAACTCAATCTTGTCTCTTCGTCAACCAAGAACGGCTGATGTGATTACGCCCCTACTAAACATCTACCGTACCCAATGTCAGCCATCTGGGACATACGGTGCAGAAGTGTGGGGCTACTGCAACAGTCTGCCATTGCAGTTGGAGGAAAATAGATTCTGTAGGAGGGTGCTGGGTGGCACTTCATGCGCGCCAACTTTCATTTGTCACCAAGAACTTATGTTGCCATATATAGCTGATTTCATTAGGTCAAGGCCTACGCTCTTTTGGATAAAACTATGGACAAATCCAGCGGCTTCCTTGACCCACAGTATAATTACAGATTGTCTATTACATGAACGATCCTATCTCATACCTTGGCTAAATGCAGTTAATACCAGCCTGCTGAGCGTGGGACTTGGCTCTTTGTTTAGCTTTCCACATACAATTGTCCCTGCTCATAAAAATATTGCTAAAAGGGCACTGTTTAAAGTATATAGAGAGGAACGTATGAGAACTGTGTTAATGAAACCTGCAATTGTTAAATATCTTCCACTAACTGAGACAGGAAATGATATTTTAAATAAACCTTACAAACCCTGTGGTTATTTGTTGAAACCTATAGGAAGATGGAACCGGAGCCTTCTATTCAGGTTCCGAGATGGTAGTATTGTAAATTTATTGAGTTTTCCACTTGGCTATAATAAGAATTTAGAAGAACTAGACTGCTCTTGTTCAGCCGGAGGGAAACAAAGTTTATTGCATTACTTTATCTTCTGTGGCCACTACAAACTGTATATTCATCACTATTTAATGCCGATATTTAGAAAATATAATTTGAGAGATTTTAAATTGGCATTTAAATTTTTGCAAATGTTACCAACTGATGATATTATATACACTATAAGCTGTTTCTTAAAAGCCTGTGTGAAATCAAGGGCGAGTATGGAACATGCATAATTGGTCTATGTACGTATAATGCACTTTAAACTGAAAATATAACCAGGATAAATGATTAACTATATGTATGGAATTAATGACTATTGGCATCGGCTAAACAGAAATTCAGGATGTATTTTTTTTTTTTTTTTTTTTTTTTAAATTGTATAATGTTTTATATTTTTTGAGTCATGCACTTTATGCAATATGTTGTTTATACCATTGGGCTGTTTTTAATATCTTTAATGTATTTTTAAAATGTTTTATTCTGTATGTACTTTTATGGATTTGTTATAATCCGAATAAAGATCATTCAATTCAATTCAAAGTTGCCGATCGCGAGCATGGAAAATAAACCTCCGGCGATATTCTCAACATGGGGAGGTCAGGTTTCTCATTGCGAGTGGTCGCGCATGCTCGCGACCGCTCACAATGAGAAACTACAAGTTTGCATTGAGAAAGCTGCCGCTCGAGTAAAAATCTACTCGAGCGGCAGAAAACTACAGCTCGCATTGTGCAAGATGCCGTTTTCAATGAGTGCACAGTGCCGGATGCTTGTCAGCACTGTGCAATCATTGAAAACGGCATCTTGCACAGTGTGACATGCTACTACGCAGTTTGCGTAGTGCTACGCGTGGTTCACGTACTGTGAAGTGCACTTGGCGTAGCTACGCGTAGCGCTATTTTGCGAACTACGCCCACCCCTACCTGATGTGGTTCTCCTTTCATTTGGTCATTCACAAGATTGTAGACTGGTAAAAGAAGCTGCTTTACATTCCTTCAAGACTTAGCATGAAGGCTGCTCTCCATAGCTACCCCTAGGATAGCTTTCAATAAAGGTTGTCTTTAACCTATTGTAGTGTAGTTCCTATATTCCCAATAGGCTCTGCGCATTGGAATAATATCTTCAATAGTATAGACGTAGGACAGAGGTTAACTAGGTCTTCTACTGACGATATTAGACTTAAGTTTTGTGTGCCAGCTAGCTCAGAGTTCACTAGAAACTTTCTCGAATAAGCGAGGAGGAGTTTAACCTCCCTGGGTAGACAAGAAGGGATTTAGTTTCTGACAACCATAGAACATGACAACTTTGCTCTCCCTGATCAAGAGTATATCTCTAGAGTCGTGTGAAAACAAAAGACAGCTATTTTACTCAGTCAATACGTGCATACTTAGTTTCACCAGATTGTAGAGAAAAGGATGAGACGGGCGTGTTCAATAAAAGCTGTTATTTATTGATCAGTCTCTTTTTCCCATACAAGAGAAATGAATCGCTACAGTTGCAATACTTAAGGTTAAGTAAAGTGCATACAGTAAAAGCAGGATTATAAAATAATACCGTAAAAGCATTGATATGGTTTCTTAGCCATATGATACTTTAAAATGGATAAAAGATATACATACATATATACATTGACTAATCGTACTCAACTGGTGCTTCTAACTACGCCTACCCCGGTGTACCTGACCTAAGCCTAATACATGGGAGGGAGTAAGTAAGTAGCAGTTTAAGTTAAGTTTGTTTTGCCAAGAATCTGACTCAAGAGTTCTCTATAAGGGTTTAGACAGTTCAGTACCTGGGATTTAGAAGGCTGGAGGGCTGGTATCTCTTTCTCAGGACTCGGTATCCCAGTCACCCGCGAAGGTGGGCTGGAAACTCTGGAGGCTGGATTTCTCAGCAATAGAAAAGACAGCGTCTTCCTCAGCGCGTCAAAAGGGAGGGGCAGCGTCCGTGGGCTCTCGCATCAGCTGGGCTCTCCGGCAAGTAGTCACTGCTCCAGGTTCATCACCACCATGTGTCTGCTTAGGGCAGCGTTGGTATATTTGTACCTGAGAGGTGCTGGGTTTGACGTAAGGATGGACATAAGACATCAATAAGATGTCACTAAGAACTGAGCGTTCTTGCAGTGCTTTACAGGAGTTCTCGGACCAAATCAAAACATAGCAGGCGGGGATTTCCCAGGTTGCTCGAGGCTTGGATTTGTTTAAGAACTCGATGTGCTTTCTAGGGGGCTGGAGGAATAGTGCTTGCTTAATGTGACAGCATGCGCTATGACTAATTTATGAAACGGGTTTCTGTGCCGTTGTATGGATATTAGTGATTTATAACTGGGCAAGGGTCAGAAATAGGAATATCGATACAGGTCCCTAGATAAACATACTACACCCACTCCATGAATTCATGTCCATATTTACTAACCTACGCAATAGTAAACATAACTAATAGTGCATGTGTATACCGAACAACCCCAAAATACATTTTTTGTTTTTGAAAAATAGCATATGCGAAATACACGAAAATTAGTATAGGTACTGTATGCATTCAAGCAGTGTAATCATTCAAGAAAAAGAAGCACATTTATATCAGCATGAATGATTTGTGAAATTACACATGAAATGGCTCTTAATACAGAAAAAAAGTGCGAGACCACTTCATCACATATAAATACAATTACTTGTAAATATGCTAGAGGTAGAGGTAATGTATTGTCTCTAGAGTTCCTAAAAATAGAAGCTCTGTTCTCTAAGAATAGTTCTACTTTATGCAGAAGATAAGTGCCAAAAAGGTAAATATTTTGGATTTTGAAAAAAAGTTTTCGTTTTTAGGGGAAGAAAAAATAGTTCTCAGTAGCTTTGTTTTCTAAAGCTGAAGGCCAAATTCAGAGTTCAGGGAACGCTGTGTGTCCGTTTGCTTAAAGTCATTCTTTCTGTTCGGGTGAAAACATCATGTCAGACAGACTTTCAAAAAAACAGTCTACCGCCTCAGGTGAAAGTTCGACCAGATTGGAAAATGTCGCTGCCATGCAGTCGTGCCCATGTTCACTTTCAATGATGTTTCGATCAGCATTGCTTACAGAAGGTCATACCTGGTTGATGCTGCTCTCATCTTGTACTTCACTACCCTTCAATCGTAGTGGTGAAGTCTCCACGAATGCCGTCATCAGGATAGGTAGCCGCTGGGGACAGCACGATGCATGAGCCTTTACTGGACCCAACAAAGTATCTGCATCCAATGGTACTTCTGATTGTAGTGTACGACAGGTGTCCAACACGCATTCTTCTCGCATAGCATGCACCTCAATACAGGTAAGACACAATTCTGCCATATGGGTCTGAACGAAAGAAACCAGGTCATATTCAGATCTCTTAGCCGGGCTAATCCAAGGACTTTAGTTATTCGGTCCCGATAGCGTATAGCTAGGATCGTTTCTTCCATTGTTGCTGGAGTTTTGTCTGTGACATGGCTTGCCATAACGAAGCAGGAGTAGCAAAAATAAGATGCCTGCTACGATTCCCAACAGGAGTGGAAGTCCGCCAAAGACAGAATGGACAAAATTGGGAATTATTCCCAGGACTGCTTTGAATGGGGTTAATAGTCCCGAAAAAACGGTCTTAAATACACTTGCGATACCAGTTGTATCCGAAATGTTTAATATTTCGTTTAGCATTTCTACGAAGTGTAGGGGGCAGTTTGTTGATAACAATGCATGTATCTCTCCCGTTGTCCTTGCAACTTGGAGTATCCTTTACCCAACCTTTCATACTGGCCTGCCTTTATATATTTTTGGCAGTATTGAAATTAGAAAGTCGTTATCGGAATAGTTATTATCCCATGTATTATCCATTCAATGACAGGTCGTTCTGACATTGTCAATGGTAATCTCTCCAGTTTTTCAATGCTCAGAATTGTATATTCTGCACCCTTTTGTGCCAAGCTGATTTGTGTATCAGTAAGGTTAAAGATTGCGAATAATGACGTTGTGTTGATTAAACGCCAAGGCACGTAGCCTGAACGCAGATTTTGTAACGTCCAGCCAAGCTGTACAATAGAACGTAATTGGGACTGACCGTGTTGCTCTATTATATCGATTGCAGATGATACAATACTGTCCAGTGAATATATTCTGGAAGACAGAGTCATTAACCCATTGTCCACAACAGAAAGTGATTTTTCCAAATTAACACGGTCAATTTCCCGTATTTTCTCTGCTGTCTCAATTTGAGTTTCTTTCCAAGCTTCGTTATAACCTGCATATATAGAGGCCGCTATGAAATGTTTTTGATGCTGTTTGCGTGGTCCCATAATGAAATCACGCAAGTCAGCACCCTCTTTAAGTAAAGTCAAGTGTTGCTTAATTTCTGCCAGTGTGGATGTTCATAGCCATTCGAGGCAGAGTTTCCCTACACTGTATGTAGTTATAATCCCTGGATGTTGTCTCTGGGAGTATTGTGGGTCTGGCCTGGTCAATTTGAACCCCTGTATTTTATTCAGGAATCTATCTTGACAGTTATTTGTGTCTGTGGGCCATATCAACCATTTTTTCCAATCAGTATGTGTTCTGTTTTGGTTAAAAATATCGGATGCGTCTAACTCAACATTTGTAGTGCTATTACTTTCTGGTGTTGGTTTTGGAATAGACTGTTTGTTCAAGTTTTTGATTTTGGCTAGGCCAAAATAGGTAGTCTGTTGAATTGTGTCATTCAAGAATATAATTTGTTCTGGGATCATGCAGGCTCTAAATAATGATTCTAAACCTTGCACCTGCCAATCTTTTGTACCCCAGATTGTTTTCGTTTCAATATTATTGTTCCAGAAATCAAAACCGAATGTAATCATTTTGTCAAAGAATGATTCTGAATAGATTAATTTTGTGTTTGTTAGCATGGTTTTCATTCCTGTCTTATTTAACAATTTGAAATAAAACGTTTCTGCATTACTTGTGTTAAACCCTGAGAAATATGGAAATTTTTCATAAAATGTTTTGGAACTTCCTTTTGGTGGAGTTGCACAATGTTCCCATTGGTTATAATAAAAAACATTTCTAGGTTGAGTAGATTTATGCAGATAATGGTTACCATAGTGGTTGTAACAGTACATCTGGTCATAATTAGATGAACCCTGTAAATAATCATGTTCTGTAAATTTAGCTGACATCACTAGATCTGACATCATATCATTAATACTTTCAAAGTCCCAATCATCAGCGAATGTGCTTGGTTTTACAAAGTCACTTAATGAAACCTTAAATTGATGAGGATACTTCAAGAGCTCGACCGGGCCATAGATTTCGTAATCAGTTTTGTCCCATGCTACCCCACCGGGTATAGGATTGGCTGTGAAGTTTACTGAAGAAAGTTCTCTTTTCTCGATGTGTGAAGACTTGTGTGGTTTCAGGACCAAGTTGATTTTCTGACTTGCTGTGTCCATTGTAACATATTTTCCCTCAATGAAATGTCCCAAGCATAGTACCATGATGAGCCAAAGTATGAGGACAAATACACCTTGTGCCACCCAAAATTCAATCCATGGAGAAATCAGATAGGTTTCTTGTAGTTGATGAAAGAGTTCCTTTGCTTTGTCTTTAAAAGTCTTTGTTGTTGTCGGCTGTTCCTCAGGTTCACTCGGATCCTCAGAAAAATCATCGAAGTTGATGAAGTAGCCTGAAGCTGTTCTGTCAATTGTTTCAATTGCTTCTGGATTCCTTTTTGTTTTTGGAATTTTCTTTGTTTCATTAGCATAGTCAGTGGTTACATCATTGTAGATAGGTGTTTCTTGATGTAAGATTTGGATTTGGGTTTCAGGAGGTTTAAGTTCCATGGCTTTGTTGCATAGTCCTTGTTGATTCACTGTAGGTTTATCAAATGTCATTAGTCTCTTAGTTTTAACCTCTGTGTTTGTAGCAAATTTTGGTGTTCTGCTATTTCTTGGGAGTCCACTTGGCCTACTAATTATTATCGGCCACATGATTGTGGTTTAACCAGGTCGATGGATACAACTCGGTTCTCCTTTTTACCAGCAAGGGGCGGTAATACAACTGATCTTGTTCCGTTGATAGCCAAGACAGGTACTGCTTTTCTGTAAGAAGGCCCAAATTCCTTCTTTACCGCGATATTCTCTCTGACCAGATCCCCGATTTTTGGAATCCAGACAGGCCTTGCTGGGACAGGTGGTTTTTCTTCAGTGGTTGTTGGCTGTTGTTTCAATTTTATTTTGCTCAGGTCTTTTCTTTTTTCGTTTAAGTCCTGTAAAATAGCCAAACGATCTTTGATATCAAAGCATTTTTCTTTAACCACTGAAGTTTGACTATCGAGGTCCTGGATTAACATTCTAGTCCCAAACAATAGTTCGTACGGACTGAGACCTCTCAGAGAATTTCTTGGCAGATTGTTAAGACTACGTTGGACACTTATTAAATGTTTGACCCACCCAGCCCCCGAACCTAATACCTTTGCCATTATAGATTGCTCTATGCCTTGGTTTTTTCTTTACACCATCCCGTTTCCCTCAGGAAGGAAGTGACAAGAGTCCCGCAATGCAATGCCCATGCTGGCCATGCCCCCCCCCATAAGCTCGAGAGCTAAGAGCAGGATAATGGTCAGAATGTAGCATGCCCCTTGCGTATATGCCATTATAGACTCGCAAATCTTTTTATAACAGTTCAGACGGCAGCCGAGAGCTGGGGTCTACATTTTAAGTGATGATAGTCTCTACATGTGAATATGACGCATTATTCATACTGTTTTTTTTTAATGTCGATAGCCTAATCCTTTATTGAGCGAAACGCCATGGCAATACACCGTCTCGGTCGCCACTGTTGCAGACAGTTTTTTGCAAATATGTGATGTTCCAGGCTCATTCCTGGCCACCAGTATCTGGATTGCAATTCTTCCAGAGAATCCTTTAGTTTAAGGTGTCTAAGACCCTCACCCATATGTGCGTCTGCTATTAACAATATTCTCCTGTTCGTGTTTGGAATTACTCTATCCCCCACTCCAGGGATTTGAGCAAAAGGAACGGAGTTCGCATCGATTATGTATGTATAATTGAGTGGATATATGATGGGTAGCGCTGAGCAGTCGCCCTTTGATGACGATTTTACCGCCAGCATTGTTTCCCCGTCAACGTATTTTTCTGAACGCTTTTTTGTAGCTACGGAAGCCGATTTAGTTGCTTCCGCTGGGGCTGTTTCAGCCAATGAATTCCCTGCAACGTGAACGCCATCACGCTGATGACTCACTGAGTGTATCACGTGAGTCTTTGGTAGTTCTTTCTGTAAAAGAACTACTTGTTCCCAAAGCGATTTTTGCTTGATTGTGGCACCTGTGTCATCTTTGTAACCGTTTTGAATCCATTTCTGTAAATCGTTATTGTATGATTTGACGCAGTAATACGAATCGCACACTATTAGTGTCGGGAATTCGCGATCGGCATTATCTAGCGCCATTTTTAACGCTATAATTTCAGTTTGTTGTTCTGAATTATTTTCCACTGAGTGTGTTTTCGTTACCAGAGGTTTTAACTGTCCTCCGTGCCACACGTTTTTTACAATCTCGCATGTGGCATTACAGGCTTGCTTTCCCCAAACTGACGGATGTCCGTCTGTATATATCACACAGGCGTACTGTCGTATGGGCAGAATGTCGATTGGCAGAGGATATTCTCTTTCATATTCTAGATTTTTTAATTTTTTCATTTCCGGGTCAAAGTAGTATTTCACTCTGTCTGTAGCAAGAGAATTTTCCCATTGTATCCATTTTGGATTTAATGCCATAGTAGGTAAATTACATGGGCTTGTTAATGCCTCAAAGGCTGATTCTGCTGTTCTGACTGTAATCCGTCTGCCGTCAGCTTGGTCTCGTTCTCTTGCTACCAATGTTTGAACCGCATGAACAATGTTTTGCTTAATGCTGAATGTTTTTTCAGCTTCTGTGTACAAATGTGATTTGTATGCTATTGGTACCGTTTCTCCCTCATTAGAGGTCAGGTATGTGAATCCGCATCTCCCTCAGATGACTCGGATTACAAGGTTGCGTGTGTTATCGCGTGTTTGCAATTTTGTTTTAGCTAACATGTCTGTTTGCAATGATCTCAAAATTTCTGTGTGATTTTGAGTCCAATTGATTGTTTTAAAATCTGGTTTTATTAGTTCATAGAGAGGTTTAACTCTCTCTGCATAATTTAATATATAAGTTCTTCCGAAATTCAGGAAACCTAGAATTGATTGTAAGTTTTTCAGCGTTCTTGGTGCTTGGATTACGGCACATTTCTCTAGGAAATTGTCTGCCAGGCTTTTGCGTTCACTTGATAATTCATATCCTAAAAACAGGACAGTTAGATGGGCAATTCTTGACTTCTTGAAGTTGAATTTATAACCCTCTGCTGCGAACCCAAGTATTATGGTGTTCACTCTTTTCAAGTGAGTTTCTAAGTCATCGTCCGTTAGATAGATGTCATCGACATAAGATAATGCCTCGTCATCATACATTTGTAGTAACTCTGTTACTCTCGCTGAGAATAATCCTGGGCTGTTCTTGAACCCCTGTGGCAAAATTTTTCTGCGAGCCATTTATTGAGAAAGCGGTCAAATATCTGCTTTCAGGTTCTATATTTTGACAAAAGAAACCATTGGAGATGTCTAATGTTGTTTTGTATTTTTTGCGCATTATGCTATTCATTAGTGCTGCACTGTGTGAGTTTTGTACTGCAAAAGTTTTGCAACATGAGTTCAAGTGTCTGTAGTCCAAAACTAGACGATATGAATCATCTGGTTTGGAGACAGGAAACAAAGGATTGTTCATTTGTGAGGTGCATGTTTCAATCACCCCCTGGTATTCAAGTTGATCTAAGATCTCCCTGACCTGTTTTTTAGCTTCTTGCTTAATTGGGTACTGCCTTTGTGCAGTTGGTTGAGATTTTAACTATATTTTGTGAGGAGGTGAGTCCTCATCCCATCCTACATGGTTTTTATATAATGCAGGAGCTTGGGCTACTGCCCACTTTCTTGCAAGTGTGTATTTTTTATGTATTGGAATGTGATTTGAGAAGGCAGGCATAATCATTTCTTCGCCACGAGGGCACTCCCTGACAAACTCCGGTGGCCAGTCTCTTTCAGCTAAAAGGATGTCATAGCCTTTGGATAGATTATCCCAAAATAGACCCCTTATTTTCCTAGTCTTATCTGCCTCTATACGTATTGTTATTTCGTATATTTTATGAGGTTTGCTAACCCTGGTATCTGCAGTTTCCACTTGAATGTATTCATTCGTGTCCACTGTCTCCAGATGATTCATCAGGATCTTGCGAGCTATGCTCATTTCTGCTGCGCTGTCTAGCATTGTCTGTGCCCACTCTCCGTTTTTCAGCTGTGTCCTCAGTATCCTCGGCATGTTTGATTACTTTAATACTGGCTACCTTCTTCTTTGGAAATTGTAACTTTTTACTTTGATGAGCAGGTTCCTTGTCTTTGGACTTGAAGTGCTCTTCCCTTTGTTCTGACCGTCCCCTTCTTTCCGATTTCTGCGAGGAAGTCTGAAAAGATCGAGATGGACGTGTATCAATATCTTGATATCTATCAGGTTTCTTCAAATTATCCCTATTTCTAAGGTTGTATTTTTTCTCAGAGGGCTCCCTCTGGGGAGACTTGTGTCCTTGGTCCGGAGATCTCTCTCTCCGCCGAGGAGACCTTCCTCTGGACTGGAATCTTTTTTCTTTGGGAGTGGATTGTTTATTTCCATCCCAGCTCTTTTTTGGAGTGTTTAGATTATTTTTAATAAATACCTTTTCAGGATTTTCAGTTAGTTGGGGTTTCACTGGTTTCCTACCCAAACTATCTCTTCCTAGTTCTTCATAGGATTTTTCTATGATTCTGGCAAGTTCAAATGGTTGTTCTGCTATATCTGTTTCTTTCAGTTTCTGTCGGATCGCTACAGATGCTGCTTCCCCTTTTATGTTGGCTAGTAATATAGCCGAGACCTGCTTGTAGTCTTTCAGTAATTTCATACCCAGAGTTAAAGCAGGTTCTGGACAGTATTCATTTTGAATCTGTCTTAGTACGTCTGGTATTACCGCCATGGACGGAACACCATGGGGCAGATTTATGAGGCACTTGCGCCACGTTTACGCCGCTGTTGCGTCACGCAAGGCGGTGTAAACGTGGCGCATCCCTACGAACGATTTACAACGTGACGCATCTAGGCAGATGCGTCACGCTGTAAAGCCCTGCGCCGCTTGTGGGCGTTCCGGCGCAGGGTGGGCGTTCCGGGGCAGGTGCGCCTCGCAAAAGTGGCTGAGTGAAATCTATAAGATTTCACTCAGTCACTTTCAGGCCAATGCTGCGTCAAAAGCCTGCGCCTGCTTGAAGCAGGCGTAGGTCTTGACGCAGCATTGTGGAGATGGGGCACCCCCGAGCCTTGCTGGAGCTGCGTCGCGCTTGCGACGCAACTCCAGCAATGCGTCACCTTTACGGCACAGATGCGTCACGCATCTGTGCCGTTTTTGCCCCATGGTGCGCCGCATCATAAATGCGGCGCACCATGGGTGGCGGAGCTGTGGCGCACTGTGGCGCATGTTAACTGGCGCATCCCTGGGGATGCGCCAGTTAACATAAATCTGCCCCCATGTGTTTTTGTGTAATTGGAAGCAAAGACTGTGCCCCAAGTGTCACAGTCCTCCACATGTGGTGCGATCCCCATTGGAAGGCAGATAGTCAGAATTCTGTGTTTCTCAACAGGGGTAGTATCCGGAAATACCGCCTCTATTTGAGTGATTTTTTGTGCTAACCAGAATGGAATTTGTTCCCGTTTAATGGGTACTTTACCTAGACAGGACTGTATGTTCTGTGGTGTGATTTTATTTGTGTTCCCCTGATTAGGGGTCAGCTGTGGAATTTTAATAGCTGGTTGGACTGTTGAAGTTCGCATTACATATTGGACTAATTGTCTATGAATTTTAATCAGTAATTTAAGCTGTGTTAAAAGTTCTGGTATAGACATTTTTTCAATGTCTGGATGTGGTGTGTAGCTGGCTAGAACCGGCCATGTTGCTCCTGGTCTACCTAGTGGACCGAGCCTGGTGATGTGATCATTATGTTTTAGGGCGCCTTTAAACCAGAGCAGGTGCTCTTGGTATTTTAATGGGATTTCCACCTCCTCGAAAGGAGTGTACTCATCCGGTGGTTCCTCTATTTTGTAATAGTGGAACTCATGTGTGACAGCGTTTGCTGCTGGAAAGTTTATCCATGAATAGAATACCTCTGTCTGCCGATATTCATGTGCCTCAATTACGAATATGACTCTACCACCTCTCGATGTCAGTCCAATTTCTATTAGCTTAAGAGTTATAGTTTTTCTTATGCTGACCGGGATGAGTATTGCCTCCGGGTCAGTCTGTAGGAGACTTGTGTCGTCTGCTAGGAGTTGAGCTGCTATTCTATCTGCCTCCCTTTCTCCTTCATTGTCTGACATTTTACTGACAAGAAGGTTTTTTGTTGTTGCAGATCAGGTTTCCAAGGAAACAAAGATTAGGTGCACAATAATTTGGAACACTGTATCCTTCAACGTTGAATAAACCAAAAACTATACATAGGAGTCTCCTCCTACTAAGTTTGGCCGATGTCAACCTTTTACCCACTCCAGACGTCTTTGGAGTATTTACGGGAGAAAGGGTCTGTGTGAAAAAGCACGACTGAGTTACTCTAATGTCTTGCGTTAGATTTATCGCCTTACCAAACCGTTGGGCGCCATGTAGTGTAGTTCCTATTATCCCAATAGGCTCTGCGCATTGGAATAATATCTTCAATAGTATAGACGTAGGACAGAGGTTAACTAGGTCTTCTACTGACGATATTAGACTTAAGTTTTGTGTGCCAGCTAGCTCAGAGTTCACTAGAAACTTTCTCGAATAGGCAAGGAGGAGTTTAACCTTCCTGGATAGGCAAGAAGGGATTTAGTTTCTGACAACCATAGAACATGACAACTTTGCTCTCCTTAATCAAGAGTATATCTCCAGAGTCGTGTGAAAACAAAAGACAGCTATTTTACTCAGTCAATACGTGCATACTTAGTTTCACCAGATTGTAGAGAAAAGGATGAGACGGGCGTGTTCAATAAAAGGTGTTATTTATTGATCAGTCTCTTTTTCCCATACAAGAGAAATGAATCGCTACAGTTGCAATACTTAAGGTTAAGTAAAGTGCATACAGTAAAAGCAGGATTATAAAATAATACCGTAAAAGCATTGATATGGTTTCTTAGCCATATGATACTTTAAAATGGATAAAAGATATACATACATATATACATTGACTAATCGTACTCAACTGGTGCTTCTAACTACGCCTACCCCGGTGTACCTGACCTAAGCCTAATACATGGGAGGGAGTAAGTAAGTAGCAGTTTAAGTTAAGTTTGTTTTGCCAAGAATCTGACTCAAGAGTTCTCTATAAGGGTTTAGACAGTTCAGTACCTGGGATTTAGAAGGCTGGAGGGCTGGTATCTCTTTCTCAGGACTCGGTATCCCAGTCACCCGCGAAGGTGGGCTGGAAACTCTGGAGGCTGGATTTCTCGGCAATAGAAAAGACAGCGTCTTCCTCAGCGCGTCAAAAGGGAGGGGCAGCGTCCGTGGGCTCTCGCATCAGCTGGGCTCTCCGGCAAGTAGTCACTGCTCCAGGTTCATCACCACCATGTGTCTGCTTAGGGCAGCGTTGGTATATTTGTACCTGAGAGGTGCTGGGTTTGACGTAAGGATGGACATAAGACATCAATAAGATGTCACTAAGAACTGAGCGTTCTTGCAGTGCTTTACAGGAGTTCTCGGACCAAATCAAAACATAGCAGGCGGGGATTTCCCAGGTTGCTCGAGGCTTGGATTTGTTTAAGAACTCGATGTGCTTTCTAGGGGGCTGGAGGAATAGTGCTTGCTTAATGTGACAGCATGCGCTATGACTAATTTATGAAACGGGTTTCTGTGCCGTTGTATGGATATTAGTGATTTATAACTGGGCAAGGGTCAGAAATAGGAATATCGATACAGGTCCCTAGATAAACATACTACACTATCACCTCTAAGGGGTTGTTTGGACTGGGACAAGGTGCCCACTATAACTAGTGGACAGCATATGCCAGGCCAACTTCTCACAGGACAAAAGAGAGACTCCTCAATGCTTTTCGTCTATGTCTCTAATGGACTCCTGCTACTTTAGCAGGTGTCAGCAATGGTGTCTAAAAGAAGGGTAAAAACAATTACTAAGGACACAGCTCTATTTTCTCTTCAAGGCTCCAATGCTCAACTCTATGATAATTAATAAAACGAAAAGTGGTATCAATACCTGCTAGCTGTTGAGGAATTTCTTCTCTCTTGGTTAACTTCAGAGGTGGAGAGAATTAGTTCTTTCTGAGGTACAACGCTCTTCACTTTCTCAATCTCTGCTCTAGAATAACAATTTGGTTGTTTGGGTCATTACTCTTCCGATGAACTCAATTACATTGCAAAACCAGGGATTCTTGACAGTATCCTGCCTCAAAGACTCATCCCCCACCTTGGGTTTGTTAGGATTTGTCTTCTGGAAGGCTGGTCCCATCTGGGTGCATGAAGATTCGAGGATGGTCCCAATGATCTTTCTTCAATTAGGTAACACCATTTTTATCTTTGAACCTTAGATTTTAAAATGTGATTCACTTCAAACTCTTCTGCAAAGTTTAACTGGATTGGTGCTGGTGGAGCAGTTATTCTTAAGTCTGGAGATTTAATTTTTAATAATAAGACATGAACAATGGGGTGCACTTTGTAAATAGGATAGTAAATGTATTTTGACCACAACAGGATTTATCACAAGGTCTACCCTAAATGGACCTCTGGTTCTGGGCTGAAATCTACGATTTCCTTTTATTTGCAAATGGTGAGTAGATAGCCAAACCTTGTCTCCTCTCTTAAACCTTGAGCCTTTCTTTCTTTTTTTTCTGCCTGCTTCTTTTATGATTTTTTAGGTGATTCTAAAATGTTTCCTGCCATCAAATAAGACTCTTGAATTTATTTAACAAATTCCTCAACTGCTGGGACTGATTTCTCTTTTTTGCCTAAGAGCGTGTTAGGGTGTTTGCCATGGTCAAGGTAGAAAGGGGTGGAACTATGAATAGCATTAATATATACAGACTCTGCCGCCATACACTATCCACCCACTCAAGACTCTGTTCCAAAAGATAGAATCATAAATACTGCTCAAGGTCCTGATAACCCTCTCTGTCTGCCCATCTATCTCAAGGTGGTAACTTGTAGAATAGCGCATATCAATCCCTAACCTCTTGGGGAAGGCTCTCCAAAAGTGTGACACAAACTGTGACCCATAATCTGAGATCAGTATCTTTGGAATTCCATGGTGTTCCACTACATAGTAAGTGAATAGCTGAGCTACCTGAGGGGCCTTGGGGACACTTTTTATGGGAAAAACGTGTGCCAGTGTCTACAAACATCATGATGGTATTGTAACCCTGGCTGGGGGGAAGGTCTACTATCAAGTGCATTGTGATTGTGTGCCAAGGGTGTGGGGCTGTGGGCAAGGGTACCAATAACCCATGAGGAGCAGAACGACTTTGTTTTCGCTTTAAGCATCTCTCGCAAGTTGACACATATTGCCTTATTTGAGCTTCTATCTTTGGCCACCAAAAGTTCCTTTATATCAGTACTTCTGTTTTGAAAATTCCTTTGTGACCTACCATTGGATCATCATGATAGGCGTGTAACACCTTCCTTCCCCATTCGTCTGTTGGCAAGTATAAAGTTCTAAATGAAAGGGTAAGCCTTCCTTGATCTCTCTTCCTGCTTCCTCTTTAGACCAAGCTGCTATATTTTCTTCAGTGAAGTTTTACCTTTTTTCAGCACTCAGATTGGAATATTGCATGGCCAATGCAAACCTTTCTATGGGGATTATAAGGGTGGTTTCTGGGATCTTGTCTATCAATTCTGTATTGAGTCGAGAGAAGGCATCTGCTTTCCCGTTAGCCACTTCTGGTCGGTAAGTGATAACAAAATCATAATCTGTGAAGTAGAGACCATTCACAGTTGACTTGCTGTCAATGTTCATGTAGATTTCAAACATTGCATGTTTTGATGATCGGTATAGACTGTGACCTTATGCTGGGCTCCCATTACGTGATGTCCTCCTTCCAGAAAGCGGAACAAAAGGGGGTGCTCATGGACGGAGCATCTGAACCAATCAAACACTCACTCCCAGTCAACAGATCTGGGTTTGATCCATCACCGTTCTTTTGCCCACTCTGCCACCCCAGTTCAGACATGGCCATATGCAAATCAGTCTGACCCTGTGCCTCATGGGAACAGTCCAGCCCGAACTGCCAAGCCATGCCTTCCCTGGACCGGAATCAAGCTTCCCAGGACCGGTTTCTGGGATTCCAGCCGTCTTCCGGCCGGCTTGCTTGAATCCAGTGGCAGTCATTCCAGAAAGGCCTCCTTGACTGATAACAGCTCTCTGTCAGCAATTGAATCATTTTGCTCTAGAGAGGTGAGATTTCTGGAGTAGAAGGCCTCTGGGTGTAGCTGACCAGTCCTCCTATGACGCTGCAAGAGAATTCCCCCAATTGCCAAATCAGAAGCGTCTGCCTTGACATAATATGGCTCCTCTTGATGCGGGTGTCACAAAATGGGAGCTGGGATGAAGGATTCTTTCAGGGACTGAAATGCTGAGTCAGCTTCTTTGTTCCTGTCAAATTTGACTCCCTTTTTCAGTAGCCGAGTAATGGGACTGACCTTTTGAGAGAAGTTGACAATGATTCGTCGGTAAAAATTAGCAAATCCAAGGAAGCTTTGGATTTCTTTGACACTTTGCGGAGGGGGCCAATTGTGCACGGATTTTACCTTGTCCATATACATACTGACACCATCTGGTGATATGTACCCCAAAAACTCTACCTTCTTCATATGGAATGCAAATTTTTCCTGCTTTACATAAATGTGGTTGTCCAATAATTTTCTGTAGTCAGCTCGGAAATGAGACACATGCTCTATTTCATTGTTAGAATAGATCAAGATGTCTTCAGTATAGGCCACGGCAATTCTGTACAGGACCTCTCGCAGGACATTGTTCACAAAGTGTTGAAAGGCTGCAGGGGAATTGCATAAACCATATGGCAACACTTGGTACTCGAACAACCCAAACGGCGTTCTAAAGGCGGTTTTCCATTTGTCAACTTGCACGATGTGAATCAGGTTATACGCTACTCTCAAATCCCATTTTATTTAGATAGTGGCACTCTTCACTTGATTAAATAGTGAGACACCAGGGGCAATGGCTATCGATTTTTGATGGTTACTTGGTTGATTGTTCAATAGTCCATACAAGAGCAGAGCTCGCCATTCTTCTCAGGATGAAAAACAAAGGAGACAAAACAGGGGATTGGGGAAAGGCTTATGACTCTATTGGCCAAAAACTGGTCCAGATATTCCTTCCTATTCGCAGCATTTGACACAGTGCATCATTCTCTCTTGGTACGTTGTCTAAGGGAGATTGGTATTGGAGGCAAAGCCCTTGCCCTGCTGACATCGTTCCAATCTGAGAGAACTCAGTCAGTGCACTTGGGGAATTTTAGGTCGGCATCATTTTCTCTACCCTGCTCCTCCTTAAGCCCTACGTTTTTTAATATTTACGTAGCAGAGCAAGCACCCTTGATTAGAAGCTTCAATTTGATCCCCACGTCATATGCTGATGATACTCAGCTGGTGATTTCTACAGTGGATACGGACATTTATCACTCTCTTAACCTCTACAGTCTCTTAGCCATTGGATGAGTACCCATTGCTTGAAGTTAAACTCAAGCAAGACGGAGGAGATAATGTTTGGAAATCTTTTTCTCTCCTGGTCTCCTGCCTGGTGGATGGATAGTCTCAGACCTCCCCCTACACCGGTGGAAAAAGCAAAAAATCTTTGGGTCATTTTAGATGGAAAGTTGAACTTTAAGACCCAAGTTTCTAAAGTAGTGTTGTCTTCTTTTTATATGATTAAGACGATTAGGAAAGTTCTGCCATTTATCCCTAAATCCTGTAGAAAATCAGTAGTCACTGCTTTAGTTTTGTCAAAACTTGATTACTGCTTCAGCTTGTACATCAAGGTCCAGGCTGTTCTTCTCAGGAAGCTGCAGACAGTACAAAATGTGGCGGCTAGACTGATCCTGGATATTCCAAAATGTCAATCGGTAAGAGTAGAAATAAGAAAACTTCACTGGCTGTTGGTCCACCAGCGGATAAAGTTTAAAACTCTATGTATTGCACATAAGGCACTACATAAAGAAGGACTAAGGTTCATAGAGAACTTGTTCAAATGGTACTCCCAAAATAGAGTACTAAGGTCAGCTAAAGCGTACCTTATGCAGCCGGCCAGGATCCATATGATGAACTGGGATGGAAGGAGTTTAGCATTTAATACTATCAAGGAATGGAACTCCCTCCCAGTGTATCTGAGAAAAACACTTACCCTACTGTTGCACCCCCTGGAGTTAGAATAGTAATTTCTACCCCTACATTATCCAACACTTACCCTACTGTTGCAAGCCCTGGAGTTAGAATAGTCATTTTTAGCCCTATACTATCCAATACTTACCGAACATGCGTGTAATGGTGTGCGTTGTGAAGTTAGTATGCATTGTAATGGAATGCGTTGTAATGGTAGTTTTTTTTTTTGCCGTTGTTACCGAGACTCGAACCTAGATCCCCAGGTCCGAGGTCGAGCGCCTTAGCCGTTAGGCCAACTCCTCTCCCTGTTATAAAGTGATACATTCATAGAACTCTTGCAGTTGTAGAATTGACCAGGCTTCATTTGTCTAATAGTCAGTTAGTTTAAATAATAGACAAGTGTTGTCAGAAAGTGACCTATACATTCAGTTATTTTATTTGAAAAAAAAGAATTAAAACACAAATAAATAGAAACGTAAGTTTAATACAAAAACAGCATAATAGAAAAAACGTGGGTTGGAGTCCAGTAGAAGCAGTGTAGGAAACCTGCAAGACAAAAATGAAACATAAGTATGTGTGCTTTGTGGAAGAGGTAAAAAAAGGTAGTCCGAATGGAAGGACGATAGTAAGAATGGGAGGGAGGGGGGGGGGGAGGTGGAAGGGAGAAGGGGAGGGAGAATCAAAAGAAGTGAGGGAGGAAGAGACAGAACGTCGGGCTATTGCACCCAGCCCTTAGTGTTTACCCTCCCGTCACCTGTTTGTCTAGGTCGCTGGGGTACGCAAGGAAGAGTGTGGTTCAGCAAGTCCTTAAAATGAAACACATGAGGTCAGAAATTAGGGGCCATATTATCAAGGAATAGCGATAATATTATCGCCGCTTTAGCAGCAGGAAACTGCCGCTAAAGCAGCAATAAGGGGTTGATAATATGTCCTTGTAAATTCTCATAGAAGTCCAGGTTCTGGCGAACATTATTAGCTATGGGAAAATCGCTTGCATGCACCTGTGCACCCAGGGTGATGCACCCCAGCCCCTACCCCCGCACTGTGCTCAATTGTAGGTCTTGCACACCAAGGCTTCACTGCTCATCTGCCACCACCGGTGTGTCCCACGGTGTATTGGTGCAAGCTCTGAGTCAGGGGTACGTTGTACAATAGGAGACCAGGTCTCCAGTCAGGGACGGTGTCTTGATACCACAATGGAAGGTGTCAGAATGCCCAGGGCATCATTGCGGGGTCAGGTCCCGCTCCGCCCTTCATGAGCCAATCAATTGAATGTCTGAAAAGGGAGAAATAATTTAATGGTGGAAACGTCTAGAGGCAAATGAAGGTTTATTTCAAGCTTGATAGAAAACACGAGTTGAGAGAATTCTTCATTTTTTAAGTATGATCTACCAACTGTAGTGGTAATCATGGTTTAAGAGTAGTTGGAGACCTCGAGAATTCCCAAGGTTAAATAATATGTTATACGAAGGATCATATAGAAAGGAACAGAGCGCATGCTAGAAACATAATGTACGCGTGTAATGCAGTGGCGGAAGGCTGTGTGCATGTAAACTTAGTAACAAGCTCACTATAGTGCCCTAAAAGCCAATGCCACGTGTCTGTAGGGCACCGGTGCCCACTGGCTCAGGCCTACAGTATGGTACAGCAGGTCCTTAAAATGAAACAGAGATGTGACTGAATAATGTCAGAGATCACATCATTATGCACAGCAACATCGCTTATTCGCACGTGCGCATTCAGGCTGATGCACCCTACCACTCCCGCAGCACCAAGCTCAACAGGTGTCTGTAGGGCAGTGCTGCCCGCTGCCTCAGGCCTACAGTATGGTCCAGCAGGTCATCAAAATGAGACAGAGATGAAACTGAATCAGTTCAGAGATCCCATCATTACGCACGGCAACATCGTTTGTTTGCACCTGCGCAGCCAGGGTAATGCAACCCACCGGGCTCACCGCTCTCAATTAGAGGCCCTCTGTACCCAGGCCTTTCTGCTTACCTGCTGTCATTTTTGTGTGAGCAAACACTACGGGCAGTAGTGCTCACAATTCAGGTGGAGTTATGATTTCAGGATGGTGTACACCTCATGAATCCCTTTCGTAGATGACGGGCAGTAGGGCTCACAATTTAGAGCCCATATTGATTACCAGGATGGTGTACACCTCATGGATCCCTTTCGTAGATGACAGGCAGTAGGGCTCACAATTTAGAGCCCATATTGATTGCCAGGATGGTGTATACCTCATGGATCCCTTTTGTTTAACAGCACATTGTGATATGAAAGGTGGCCATATCACCTGAGGTAGTGTGGAAGAAGAGGGACATGCATCGTCATGGTTATCCTAATTATACATAAGCAAAGTGGGCTGGGCTTGCGTACATCAGGCCAGCGTAGGGGTGTGAATAATTATTCCGGGGACCTGGGTGTTGTTCAATTCCTGTCTGGCCAGGAAGTGTACTTATGAGTGTTTCTTTTGTAATTTTGACCTTGTAGAGTGTGCAATTTACATTAGTGTAGCGTATGTCGGGAGGACGGCAACTATCGTTAATGAAATGGTGTTTGGAAAGATTGAATGGTGAATATCACATGTCATTGTCAAGGTTGTGGATATGCGCAGACACACATGTCAATGGTGTGTGGTATTATTAAAAGTGTTGCTATTGCAAAGAGTACACATCTGAATGAGCTCAGATGATGGGAGGATGAGCAGTGAGGCTACGTCATACACAGTGATAACACTCATTACAGTCAAGGAATACATGTCAAATGTGAATCTGAAAGTCTCACATATAATACGCTAGTATATTGGTAAAGCCAGACAACAGAGTGTACAGCAAAAGAAATCTATACATTGCTGTTTACAGTTTGTCACATGTGATCTAGGATGTGCACTGATCCCGTGGCTCCTGATACTTCTTAGAGTCATGAATACCCAGGCCGAAAGGGAGCACAATAATGTGCACACACACACACACACCAGGGGCATCATGTAAAACATATTTGTTTTGTGATGCAACGTTTGAGATGCATGGCAATCACAAGTGGAAGGCTAATGTACAGACCATGAATATTGATCAAGATGATCGTTGCATGTTGTGTGTAGTATAACATATGTGTACACAGAAAAAAAACTTTTAAAAAAAGCTCTCTAAGCAGAAGAGGTGTCTCTCATGATCAAACGCTGTAGAGAGAATGAGTAAAATGGGTGGGATCGTCTAACTGTTACAATGGGAAATGTTATGAAGCAATCAAATGGTTCTTTTAAGGTCACATGGAAATCGCGCACCGAGCGCACAAGGAGACCGCACCTGACACGGTTTTGACAAAATATATTTGCCATAATAGAAGTTTATTACAGTTAGAAATATATAAAAGTTTGAAATATTTTAGATTATTGCTTGCTCTCACATGCTGTTTAAAGTTATTTAGATATACATTTGAGACAAAAAAAAACAAGGGAATGGCGTACCCAGTGCGACACTATGTCTGTGACATAATACAGGGCTTGGCAGCGTGTACTTATTGCATATGCAACACGCAGCGGGTGCGACTTATACGTACATGACGTAACGCGTGTCTTGGTACTGTCTACCCATCATATACTAAAGTGGCAGCTGGGGTGACTTCATATGTATATGATGTTACGCGGGATGAGGTGCCACAAAGTCGTCAGATACGAAATGTGCATCATGTACGAGTTTAGCAATATGGCGCATAGGATTTGCGTGGTGATGGAACTTAGTACGCTACTGGTATGGGAGTGCAGTTTTCTCCCTCAAAAAATATATATACATATTTTTTGTTGACGATATAAAACATTACATAATTTTTTAAGTAAAAAAAAAGAAGTGAAATAGAGTTGCAAAATATTTTACAAAAATTGAAAAAATATAGGCTGTAGAAACCTTAAAATATGAAATTAACATTTAAAAAACGTTTGAAATTCACTGAAAAAAACTATAGTTAGTTGAACATTTGACTCATATAAAACGAGAGAAATTCGCCTGTTATAGTTGGTTGAGCTAACTATAACTTGCACTCCCGCAATGCACTGCTGATGATGTCACATATTACATCACTCATGACATGGTCAGTGACATCACTCATGACATTACTGATGACTTAACTCATGACATCACTCATGACATCATGCACGTGACAATCTGATGCACATACTGATGCTCTAATGCAAACTTTGATACACAGATGCTGACTACTATTTTGAAACCATACACAGAAGAATGCCATATACTATATAGCACTCACTATTTTCTAGGTCTAGATAGACATCCAGTCACTTATACTTGTAGTTACTCATCAATATAGGACTATAATATGCACTCACAAATCTATACATACAGTCAAACTCCGTCACTCATCCATAGAGTTACTAACACACCTAGTCAGTCATGCAAAGAAGCAATCACATACCCATTTAGTCATGTATACAGTTATACCCATCAACTTCATTATTTTTAGACATACCACATCACTTATTTATACAGATACTAACACAAATTTACTGTCTTATACAATCACTGTATGAACCAGACACTTATTTATACACCCCCTCTTAAAATACCTTACTCTTATGTATAGTCATCAATATACTCCAACATTCACATCTATTGCCTTAAAATATACGTAGTTACTCACAGATATGCCACTGAGACATTTATTCACTCACCAACACACCCATAGACACATTAACTCACCCATAAAGCCCTCTGCAGATGCACTTTTTAATCCATACAACCACTGAATCACTCTCTCAGACATCTAAGCACAGACTCATACACCCCCACGTACTCAGGGACCCATAGAGATACTCAGACTATAAATCAATAACCTAGATAGACACTCATGTAGCTATTCAGCAATCCATGCAGTTGCTTACACACCAACGGTGAGACTAATGCAGGCTTTTACACAGTTTAGTCACTAACCCATGCATTCAGTAAGACACGTTCAATCACTCACTTAAACAGTCAGTCAGGCACATACGAAATAATTCCTTTAGGCACTTGTAAATGCATTCATTCTTCAATACACCTTGGCATATGTATATACATTTTTTTTAAACTTTACAGAAACACACATTCACTGGATGATGTCATGAATGATGTCATCAGTGATGTCATTTGAGATGTCATGAGTGATGTCATCAGTGATGTCACTGAACATGTCATGAGTGAGGTAATATGTGACATCATCAGCAGTGCATCGCGGGCGCACAAGTTATAGTTAGCTCAACTAACTATAACAGGCACATTTCTTTGGTTCTATATGAGTCAAATGTTCAACTAACTATAACGTCCCTGAAACCTATGTGAATATATATATATATATTCACTGAAAAAACCATAGATTTCACACCAGTTATAGTTAGACAAACCATTGAAATTCCCCGTTATAGTTAGTTGTACTCACTAAAACTCGCGCGCCCGTTATCCACTGCTGATGATGTCACATATTACATCATTCATGACATGATCAGTGACATCACTGATGACATCACTGATGACATCTCAAATTACATCACTGATGACATCACTGATGGCATCATCCATGTGACAGTCAAATACACCTCATCACATACTAGTATAATCTTTCATCACTCACTGTGAAATAGAAAGTGCCATTTTGAAACCATTGACACACCAATAGACATTTCTAAACACCCACTCAGTTATTCACAGAACTATACACACATCTAATCACTTACCTATAGATTCAGTGTTATATGCAGTGAATAATCATCAGAGCACTATCAAATATACTTATACTCCTATGTCAACATTAGACACCAGCACACATTGTATTAAAAAATAAAGACATCCTTCTGACTTATGTAAACAATTGAATATACTTACATTTACTCACAGACACACTTATACAAACACCACTTCATCTATTTATATAGATAGTAACTCACACTTAGTGTGTTATAAAATCACTATTACAAGTTTACAGTTATCCATATGGTGACTCATACAATCACTAAGTCTTAGGCACACTTAATTAGATATAACTGTCACATACACTGCCTTTTTTCAAGTTTAATGGAGATGTACCATTGAGAGAAATATTTCATCACCACCACACCCAAAAACATATACACTCACTGAAACAACTGTTATAACATGTAGTTTTAACCTCATATACCTACTGAATTAACTAATAACACATTTTTGGGCAATCACACACCCCCCACCAAACCACATAGACATTCATTTACCCACACAAATACTCAGTTAAGAAACCAATAACACATATAGTCTTTAACATAGCATTTAAGACAAAGCAATGAAGACTTTCATACAGTTTAGTAACTACACATTATATATAGTGAGACTCTACAAATTAGTCAAGGAAAAAATGAATGACACTGTTACTAAATCCACCATCCACACATTTATATTTATATATCCACTCATTCTTCAATGCAAAGTAGTGTATTTCTAATACATATTTAAATATCAAAGCAAACCACATTCACTGGATGATGTCATCAGTGATGTCATCAGTGACGTCACTGACCATGTCATGAATGATGTAATATGTGACATCATCAGCAGTGGATTCCAGGCGCACGAGTTATAGTGAGTACAACTAACTATAACGGGGGAATTTTAATGGTTTTGTATGAGTAAAATGTCCAGCTAACTATATTTGGTGTGAAACCTATGTTTTTTTCTGTGAATTTCGAAGGTTTTTTAAATGCTAATTCCTAACTATAACGAGTGTTAAACCTATGGGGCCTTATTTACGAGCCCCTTACGCCTCCGGAATGTCACTTTTTGTGACGTTCCGTTGGCGCAGAAGACTGAGTGATATTTATCAGGCCGAAATAGGCCACTTTTTGTGACGTAATCCTGCCTGATAAATATCAGTCCCTTTAACACAGTGTCCTGCGTTAAAGGGGCGTGCAATGGGTGTTGCTGGGGGCGTTCCCAGCAGCATCCATGGACTTGAGTAATTTATAGCATCCTCAACGTCAGTCTTTCAAAAATTCCAAAGTATAGGACATGATAATCTAAATCCAAATGTTTCTCAAGAAAAGTCTGCATGTTAAGTCTGGTTGAGTGGGGATAGCATTGTTAGGTTCCAATGAGGTTAGTTGATCATGGCAGGTTGGTGGAGGGCCCTTATGAGTATGGGTGATGGCCTTGAAAGGTGACAGCGTGGTAGGGGCTGTTGCATGCAAGCGGGTTATGGTCGAAGAGTGGTGAATCAGAATGAGAGGAGAACGTTTCAAGAGGGAGAGGCACCAATCATAGAGTTGGTGGCAAGTCATGGGGAGCTTTGGAGGTCAGTTCAACTGTAGGTGAGATGAGAGGGATATCAGGGTTGGTGGATTCTCCATTGGTCAGCAAGGATATCGGGGGTGTATGCACTGGGTTGGTCGGTAGCTATGTGGATCCTTGTCCAGGAGACCCTGACTCGATGAATTTGTTGTGACTGATAAGTAGCAGTCATTGGGGTATGGTGACATTTAGGTACAGTTGATGCAGTTATGGGGTTTTGTGGGAGAGTTGAAGTATCCATTGTAACTGATAGGTAGCAGTCATTGGGGCATGGTGAAATTTAGGTACAGTTGATGTTGTTATGAGTTTTGTGGCAGAGTTGGAGTATCGTCAGGATATTCACAATCAATGAGAATGGATCACTTGTACTTGCTACCAGGGTTCTCGGTGTTGTATCCGTCAGGATAAACAGAATGATTAATGATGGGGAGTGGGTTTTCCTTTTCTTCCAATGATTTCCGTGAGAATAGGGAATAGCGAGATTGACATTTGAGGGTCATATAAGGATATTACAATTGTTTTATAGGGATATAGTAGCATTCACATTGCAGAAGTCTAAGGCAGATACCGACAATTTGAGGGCATGTGGGTTTTTTCTGGAATCGGAGATTCGAAGCATGGAGTAGATCTTCCTCCATTGGGCACGTTTTTGGGGTGTGAAAGATTTGTTCATTAGATAGAATACATTTGTTGATACAGAAATAAGGATCTGAAATAAGAGTCTCTGGGTGAGTTTTGATTAGCCAATTGCGAGGATATTTAATGGTGAAGGCATGGAAACCTGAGGGTTCTAGCTTTTGATTCATTTTTTTTATTTTTTCTTCTCCTCTTCTTTTTTTCCTTATTTCTCTGAGTCTCCCTCTCTACTTCCTTACTTC
Organism: Lissotriton helveticus; assembly: GCF_964261635.1. Lineage (NCBI taxonomy): Eukaryota > Metazoa > Chordata > Amphibia > Caudata > Salamandridae > Lissotriton > Lissotriton helveticus. The sequence continues at coordinate 11,334,972 of NC_136059.1, forward strand.
TTTACGTAAAAAACGTCCTTCTCCTAGTTTCTCTTTTATTCTCTTTTATTGATTTTCTGTCTGGTGAATACACTGGAGGAGGTTCATACTATTCCAAGATAGCTGCTACTTTTTCAGGCTTAGGGGGTCATTAGGAAAGAGGGCGGATCACCACCACCCATATGGCAGTGGCGATCTGCCTGCTAAACTCCTTTGCCCGCATGACTTTTCCCCCCACCACATTATGACGGTGGGGTGGACCCTGGCGGACGGGAAGACCGTCTACCGGTTTTCCACCGATAGGCAATTTGACTGATTGCCTGCTGGCGAAAAAGTCCAGGAATATGGTGGCAGTGCCTTGCAGGCACCGCCATCCATATTATCATTGTGGTGATGGACAGCCTTTCCATGGTGGAGACTCCGCCATGGAAAGGCAGGTGGTTTCCATAATTGGGGGCCTGTAGCGGGCCCCCAGGGATTCTGAGGGGTGGCTGTTACACAGGGTACCCTCCTGTATTTCAATGTACCACGTGGCAGGCACCGTGTGGTGCCTGTTACCTTGTGCATTGAAATGCACAACTTGCATTTGTGGCATTGTGGCAGGTGGTGCTTTCAGCTGCGCCCACCGCGATGTTACAAATTCGGGATGGGCCCACCAGTGTGGCTGGTGCATCCTAATTGTTAGTGCGGGACCGCGCATTGCATTCCCGTTTTCCGGGGCTATGGCAGGAGGACAAAGTCCGCTCGCCATACTAATGAACCCTTTAGTTTGTTGGTCCCATTTTAGATATCCATCTTCTTTCATTCTTCTTCTTTCATTCCTTCTTTCTCTAGGTCACCCTTTCTACTTCCTTTCTGCCTTGCTTAAAAGTGCCCTACTCCTATTCCTAGTATCTTCTCTTGTCTGGTATGGGCACTGGAGAGGTTTGATACCTTTCAAAAATTGCCGCAGCTCTATGCCTAATTTGTTAGTCCTATTATGATATCTATTTAGATTAGGGAGAGAGTGCCATCTTCCAAGAGAGAGGTGGCAAAGATTATCTAAAAAAAATGGAGGCCTGGGCCTCTAGGCACCCTGCATCCAAGAGATGATGAAACTGAGAGGCTCCCTCAGGGACAGTCACTCCGTAAGTTGGGATGGGAAAGCACGGCTCCTCCGTGATTGCCTCACCCATTCCGGGTCTAGCCAAGCAGCCTGGAGTCAATGCTGTCTTACAACACATTCTGTCTACCCCTTATGAGGAGCAACCCAAGGGACACAGACAGGTTTCAACAAGGTGACAAGGAGTTCATCAGGGACCCACTAGGCCTCCCGAATGAGACACAGAATCCATCAAGGACCCACAGTTGTCATTTGGTACAGAAGACTTGATGCTGCTCCAACTCAGTAGGGTCCAGGGTCCAAAACAGGCAGACTGCGACTGGGAGAAAAACTGCTGGACACTCACTGAGAAGACGTGCGCTGCACCAGCTTGTCACAAGTCTGAAAGGAGCCAGACCCTCTCTGGACCCTGCTAACCAGTGCTGGCTCGAGTCCAAATCCTCTCCACACCCCGTCTGCACTGAGTCCCACAGGGCATCGGGTTGTCACTCCTTCAGCACTCGACATCGACTCTATCACAGACGACATCGGCTCCTAGTACAGCATTACCCTCTGTGGCAAAGAAGATATACATGCAGCAAGTTGTAGATCAGCTCACTGCTCAAAAGTGTACAGTGAACACAACGCGAGAATTCCAAGATGGCAGAAGAAATTTTGAGCGGTCAAGTTGTTGAACCCAGTCTGGGGTAAGGAGGGCGCTTGCAGAGCACAACGCATTTCAACTGAATTCCTGGAGAGAGCGGTAGCGTTTCACATGTTTACCTGTCATGAGGAGACAGGTACACATTAGTGTCTCTTCAGCACGCTGGTAAAAAGAAGAAATTCCAGTCAGCATCTATTGCAAACATCTTTCACCATCCTGAAGTGCCCTTTGAGAAAAAGATAATAGTGTTTCTTGAATCTGAATGAGAAGGCAAGTCGTGATTTGTGTCTTGTGACACACCCTGAAGTGAAGTTGTGGAATGTTTAAATAAAACTTTCCTGAGCAGCTGTTTTTGTTAAATCCTGTGTTCTGAGCTCATGAATCCAGTTAATCGAGATTCAAAGCAGCAAAAGGTTTTTCTGTGATAAACAATCAACACCCTCATAAGAGACTAACTAAGGAAAAATCACATCTTCCAAGAGAGAATTCTTAGTGTCTACATTCGTCAACCGAGATATACACGTATATGATATATATATATATATATATACATATATATATATATATATACATATATATATATATATATATATATATATATATATATATATATATATATATATTCACTGAAAAAAACATAGGTTTCACACCAGTTATAGTTAGCTGGAAGTTTTACTCGCATAAAACCAATGAAATTCTCACGTTATAGTTAGTTGGACTCACTATAACTTGCGCGTGCAATGCACTGCTGATGACGTCACATATTACATCACTCATGATATGGTCAGTGACATCACTCATGACATCACTGATGACACCATCCAGTGAATGTGTGTCTTTCTGAAAAATAAATATGTGTTATATATGTATATGTAAAAGTTGATGGAAGAATAAATGTTTAAATAAGTGTCTAAATGGTTGTTTTAAAAAAAACAATTGATTGGTTAACTCGTTTATTAAGAGTATCTTAGTGAATACATATATTAGTGATTAATGTTTAAATATTTAAATATATGTATTAGTGTTTCACTTTGTGTATAAGTGGCTGCATGGGTTGGTGAGTAGCTACATGTGTATGTATATGGGTTATTAGATGTTTTTCTTAGTATCAGTATGAGTGTTTGTATGGTTTGGTGGGGGTGTTACTTAGCACATAGATGCATGAATGACTGACTCTCTCTTTGTATGTGTTTTGAAGACAGCATATGTGCAGGACTGTATGGGTGGATGAGTGTGTATATGTGTGTGTTAGTGAGTGAATGACTGTCTCACTAGTGTCTTTATCAGTAACTACATATGTTTTAATCTAGTATATTTGAATATTGATGTATATAAGTGAGTATATGTGAGAGTGAGGGATTGTAAGAGTTCCTGTTTAAATACCTATGTTTTTCTATAAGTGATTGTTTAACAGAGTAAATATGTGTATGTTTTCTTAGAAGTAAGGTGGTAGTGTGTGTATAGCTGTATATGCAAATAAATGGATGTTCAATAGTTTATTTGCATGTGTCAGTATGTGTGTGAGTAACTTTTGGATGACTGTCGTTGTGTAACAGGATATGTAGGTGTATCACTATATATGATGAGTGAGTATATGTATGAGTGACTACATAAAGCTGTTGGTGAATGTGTGGATGTGTATATAGATGGTGGAATTACTGAATTGGTTGTTGTAACTGGTATGGGTATCTCCATTTTTTTGAAAATTTTTGTTTCTATTTTTGAATATGTTTCAAAGTTTACATTACAGTGAAAGGAGGTCTGTCACTCTGTCACAAGGATGGTGTCATCAGTGATGTCATGAGTGATGTCACTGACCATGTCATGAGTGATGTAATATGTGACGTCATCAGCAGTGCATTCCACGCGCAAGTTATAGTGAGTCCAACTAACTATAACGTGGGAATTTCATTGGTTTTATGCGAGTAAAACTTCCAGCTAACTATAACTGGTGTGAAACCTATGGTTTTTTCAGTGAATTTAATATGTTTTTTAAATGCTACTTCCTAACTATGGGGCCTATTATGACTGCGGAATTTCCGCATCCTCCGGGTCGGCGGAAGCCACCGCCGGCCCGGAGGATGCAGAAAAACCGCAGCGGACCCACTAAAGACCCACCGCCACATTAGGATGGCTGGTGGGTCCTGGTTTCCGTCCACCGTTTTTCCGCTGCGGTTGGCTTACAACCGCGGCGGAAAAGCTCTAATATGGTGGCGGTGTCTCTCAGACACCGTCCGCCATATTAGGATTGCTGCCAAGATATGCTTTTCCGCGGCGGGTTTACCGCCGCTGAAAAGCATACGGATCTTCACTGCAGGGGCCCGTTGCGGGCCCCCTAGGTGAAGGGGGAGTGGAGGGTACCTATGGTACCCCCCTGTATTTATATGCAGAAAGCGGCAGGCACTGCGCGGTGCCTGCCACTTTCTACATACAAATGCAATGCATGCATTTTTAACATTGCTGCAGGTGCAGCTTGAAGCTGCACCCGCCGCAAAGTTAAAAATAGAGGATGTGACCGCCAGGGTGGCGATCACATCCTAGTAGCACAGGAGGGAACGCCGCAGCCCATGCGGACGTTCCCTCATCCTCGGTGATCGCGGACAGACTCAAGTCCGTCCGCGATCATAATCGGCCCCTAAAACTGGTGTAAAACCTATGGTTTTTTCAGTGAATTTCAAAGGTTTTTTAATAGCAAATCTCTATAGGTATAAAAGTAAAAAATGTTATAACAAATTTTATATTGTATAATTATGTTTTTTTTTTTTGTTGCCCCGGGGCGCTCCCAGGGCGCGTACCGGTGAGCACACGGGTAAGCGCAATGTTACGGCGTGCCCCGGGGGGGCGCGTACCGGTGAGCGTCCCATTAGCGCTATTCCCGCGAACGAAAACAACATCGTGACGTTTCGCGTAGCCGCGTGATGTGTCATATGACGAACTGCGTAAGCGCACCCGGAAGCACGTGAGCGCATACGATCGCGCAATGTCATGACGCGCTTACGCTACGCGTAGTGTATGCGCGTAGCGTATGCGCGTCGAGTCATGTGATCTGAAAATAACACTTTTCATTGGTCCAGAACAGTTTTGTTTTCCAAATGATGAAAGCCCCCACCTTTTTTCCTTATTCTGACTTTGTCCTTTGACTGAGGAAAACCTGTTTGAACAACTTAGAGAAATATTTTGTACTTTAAAATGGCTACAGTAGCAGCAGCAGCTGGAGCATCTGCACCACCACCACCACCACCACCACCAAGAGGACCACCACAAGATTACATTGGTGGTCAAGAAGAGGAGGAGGAGGAGGAAGAGGAAGAGGAGGAGAGGAGAAGATGGCTGCATGAAGACAATACCCCATACCAGCCAATGCCACACATTGTATGGGAGTTTTTTTCTATCCCAGAGGGCAAGAAAAAAGTCAATGCGGCCAAGGTGACTTGCCTAATCTGTGGCATGGAACTTTCAAGGGGCAACCCTAACAAGAAGTATTCTTTTGGTAATAATACCATGATTAGACACATGACCCGCAAGCATCCGAACAACTATTCTCGTGCAGAGATGAGGGAACTAGCCAGTAACCTCCCCCAATCTTCATTACCACCTCCAAAAGAAAGAGACCCACTCCATCAGGACCAGAGACAACGGAGACGATGCCTTGCATTCAACCACGATTTGAGGATTACCGAATTACATGTATTTATTGTGGTAAGCTCATCTCCTACGGTGAAAAGAGCGTAAAGCTCATCGTCCTTGCTGGTTACCACCACAATTGCCCCCAAAAATCCACATTTTTTCAGTTTTTTGTTTTTTGCTCCAGTTGAGCTATTTTCAATTCCCTTTTTTTGTTGCTCCCCATAAAAAATACAAAAAAAATATAAAAGTGTTCAGAAATGCCAAAAAAAGTACAAAATGTTCAAAAAACATAAAAAAAAATATAAAACAACAAAAAGAAGAAAAAAAACATTTCTTTTTAGAACTACCTTTAATTTATAAAAAGAAACCTATATTTTTGAAGAATCTCTGTCAATTTTTTTTCCTCAGGGTACGCGTACCGGGGCGCGCCCCCCAAAAAAAGAAAAACAAAATTAATGAAGGAGTTAGCATAAGGGAAGAACACAAAGAGAGTAATGTTAAGAGAAAGAGAGCTAGAGGGAGAAACACAGAGGGATTGTTCATTACATAGTAAAAAACAGAGAAGGTGTAATAGGGTGAAATTGAGAAAAGTAAAATGAATAAGGGAGCGAAAGAAGGGAAGAGAGAGGAAGAAGACTAAAGTAGAAATAGTTGGAGAATGTGAGTGGGTGTTGAAAGAAAAAGAAAAGACAGTAAAAAATGGGGAATGAAGGGTAGTGACGGAACCGGGATAAATGAACAATGGTGAGGGAGGGTGAGAAAAGAGCAGTGAGTGTAAGTAAAGAGGGGTGGAAGAGGGTGAAAAATTGAATTAGGATAAGACATGGGGAGTGACAAAGAGAAAGGACAGAGAGAGTAAAGGAAACAGTGCCTGAATGGGTCTGAGTGAAACAGCAAAGAAAGGTAAGTAATGCAGTGTGTGTGACTTATAGGGAGTCAGTGGGTGTAGGTCGGGGTGTGGGTGTGTAAGGTGTGTCTGTGGGGTGTTTTGGTGTGGGTGGAGGTGAAGGTGTGTGAGATATGTGTGAGGGGTTTGTGGGTGTGGGGGGTATGTGTGTGGGATGTATTTGTATGTATGGAATGTATGTGTGTGTGTGTGAGGAGTGGTGTGGGGGTGTGTGTGTGTGTATGAGGTGTGTGTGTGGTGTGTGTGTGGGCTGTATGTCAGAGGTGTGTGTATGTGTTGGGAGGGGGATGAGGTGTGTGTGTAGGAGTAAAGTAAATAATTAAGAAAAAGAGAATGAGTGAGGGAGCGAGGAAGGGAACAGAGGGTAAGTGAACTAAAGAATGGGGACTGAAAGAAGTTGAATGTGAGAGGGGAAATAGGAAAGGGGAGTAAACATAGAGAATAAGAATAAGTGAAGGAAGCAGAGTAAGGAAACAGGAGTGAGGTTGCTTGAGAAAATATTAGTGAGGTTAAAGCAAAGGGTGATGACAAACTACATTTTTTTAGTCACACTTACCATATAATAAATGTAACTTTTATCACTTTTTTTACTACACTTTGTAACTGTGACAGAGAGAAGAAAAAATAAGTTTTAATTAGTAAAATATCTATTTTAAAATAAAAGATACAAATGAAGAGGTTAAAAATCATAACAGTGTATTTAGAAATAAAGTAAGAGTGAGGGACACAGAAAGAGAAATAAAGTAAGGTAGAAGGACAAAAAGAGAGAAAAAGAAATAGAAGGAGAGCAAATTAGTAAGAGTAAGGCATATAGATTCACTGACAGAGAGGAAGAGAAGAACAGAGAAATGAACTGAAGGTAAGAAAGATACTAAAAGAATGTGAGTTAGCAAAACTAAATCAGGAAACAGTAGTACATAAAATAATGACTGAGACGCAAAAGAGTCTAATTAAGGATGCATTTAGAAGAATGAGGAATGGAAGATAACTGAGAGTAAGTGAAGAACAGTCATAGAGTGAAGGGATGAAGGGAGAGAGGATAATATAGAAGGATTGAGGGAAAAGGAGTGAGGAAGTTAGTAGACAGACAGACTAAGATAAAAACTGAGTGAAGTGGAGTACAATGAGTGAGGAAAGGAAATGAGTAAGGGAGCACAAAAAGGAAAGAGAGGAGAAGAGGATTAAAACAGTGGTACTGAGAGAAAATGATTCGGTGATAAAAGTAAAGAGAAGGACACTGAAAGATAGGAAATGAGGGATAGTAATAGAACCAGAGTAAAAGAAATGGGATGAAGAACGATGAGAGGAGCAGTGAAGTTGCTGTAAGAGAAATGATAGAAGGTAGATAAACACAAGTGAACATAACACAATGAGAGTGAGGGACTGAGGACATAGAGGTAGTGAACGGAAAATAAAGAGAAGAGGTCAAAAGAAAGGAGCAAACAAAGATAAGCGAGGGAGAGTGGGTGATTTATAGTGATAGAGTGCGACAATACTGCTGAGTGAGTAAAGAGGTATTACTAAAAGAGCAAAGGAGGAAAAGACGGAAAAGGGAAGTAAAGCAGAGAGGCTGAAAGCTGAATAGTTATGCAAGGGAGAGAGGGGATGCAGACAGTTGAAATGAGAATGAGGGGTTGTGAAAGAAGTGGAGTAAAGGAACGGGGGTGAAAGAGAGTGAGAGAACATTGTAAGTGAGTAAAAAGAGCTGAAAGAGAGTGAAAAAAAGAAAGTGAGTGTGAGACAATGGGAATACAATTTAAATTACACAATCCATAGTATGTAATAACTGGTACAACATGTTACATAGTTTATTTTTGCTGTTCTCAGAATATATTGAATTTCACTTAAAACAGTGAGTTCAAATTACTCATCATATGACAGCGGGAAAAAAAACCACAATCTAAAAGATTGTGTTTTTAAAAAAAACCTTAGATACTGACAAATGACAAATGTACACTAATCTTTGATTCACTTACTTTTCCTTTAGGCCAAATAGTATATCATGAAGGTCCTTTTCTCGTTGGAAAGTACTCTGCTGTTCACTAATAAATCCATTTCATCGACTTTCTAGAAGAAAAGCTCCAAGAACATCTGAAATATTTCCATTATTTTCATATACTCCTTTTTTTCAGTCATCACTTTTTACTCATTCCGTTACTTTTCCTTTAGGCCAAATAGTGTCAGATGTATGAGTATATTTTCAAATTAATTAAAAGAAACTCTGAAATTACCGTTTTCCCGATGTTCTGAAAGAAAGGCTCATACAACATATTCACAATATTTAAATATTCATCAAACCATCTCTGAGACACTCATGTTCATCATTTTGTATAATACTGATATCACTTACTATGAGATCCACTTACAGTACCTATATGACAAGTCAATTTTTTATATTATCTTGATCACTTTTACTCAGAATATAATTTTAAACAGCAAACTAACCTTTATTAACTGCTCCCGTCTTCATAGGCCAATTACCTTTACTTAAATTTTGGTTCTAAAAACACTAGGTATGAATTTTTTAAGTCAAAAGGCAAATATTGTTTGAAAGTCAAATGAGTGTCAGTACACTGGGTCCAACCTTTACAACTTTTTAAATAGCATGTGTAATGCCCTGATGTTGTAGAAGGACCGTCATGAAAAATAATAGCTACAGTTGCAAAGGTTCTTCCTGAAATTGATAACTGAGAAGCCACAAAATTTTTAATAGAAGTTGACAATTTACTTCCATCAGGTCTACATCATTGGAACATTAAAATCACATATTTACCATAAGTTTGTAAAAATAATGTGGACAGCATTGCAGACTTACATTGGGTGCACACCATATTGTGATCAACTGCTTTAACTAGAGTATTAAAAGGCACTGATTTGCAGTCTGGTAAACTCAAATATATAAATCTTTCAGTGTCTATTCTAATACTACTTGATAAACTACAGTTGTCGCAGTCATGCTGCCATTGATAAGAAAGACTAAAAAGATATTTTATATATGCACCTTTATCTTCCAAAACATCAAACATATACATTAAAAATTCCTGACAATCCTGCTGAATATTCTATGAAAATTGATTTTGACCAGAACATATGTCTAGAAGATTTCTAATTTCTGAAACACTTTCCATTTTTGCTCTATCACTGCTACATTTCTCAAACACGGAATTCAATAAACGGCAGAATGTTTGATCCCGATTTTCAACAATCTGTTCTTGTAAATTTTGAAGAAAAAAAACTACATTAAGCACGACATTAGCATAGCAGTTGACACCAAAACTGTTTTCACACTGAAATCCAACAGCATCTTCAACAGAATCCTTTTTCTTTCTGCTTACAATTACAGTTTCATCTACTTTTTGTCTTTTTGCTACTAACTCACTGCAATTATTCTCATTTCTTCTTTTTCGGCCTACCACACGTTTTTCAAACAGAGGATATTGAGGCAAATGTGGAGCATACTCTCTTCTTAACCTATTGTATTCTTTAACACAATCTAGATCAGCACAAATCTTTGTTTCATCACACTCAATCAAGTACAATCATGATAAAGTTCTGACTCGTGATAATGCCACATATGCCATACCCTCTTTACACACGGAACTTCCAATGTTCACCAAAGCACTATCTACACTTAAACCTTGAGATTTATGAATTGTCACCGCATATGCCAAACAAAGAGGAAACTGTTTTCGGCAAACTTATAAGTCTTTCACAAGCAAAAACCTAGCTGAACAAAGACAAATGTGTTCTATTTCATCAATGCCATCAAATTTAATTTTTAAAATTTCAATTCCATCTCTATTTTTGTAATTCACAAAACCAACAACATGACCCATTGATCCATTTACCAGACCTCTTTCAACATTTAAATTCCTTCTCAAAATAATACGACAATGTAAACACACATTCAGAGTCTTTTCAAAACCAGCAGTTTTAGATATAGTCTTTTATAATGAATCCAATTTTGATTTCAAATTTTCAGACAAAATAATTGTTGCTCCCATATGCTCTATTTTATCTATAGCTTCCAGTTTCACTATCTCTTTATTTTCTAACTTTAACATTTTGTTGTTGAACATGGAACATTCTTTCAGAGTTGGCATCAAACATATGCCAGATTTCTTCTCGTTAATTTTCTTAAAAATATTCTCTGGAAAAATGTTTTCATTTGGGTACAAATTTGAAATTAATCGTCCATGTAAAGCTTCTTTTCCATGCTGACTTATTTTTCCGATTCTTACATCTTGTAGAATATTTTCATAATCTTCATCCTTTGCCTGACGCATATTTTGGAGTAGTTCTGCATATTTGAAATTTAACCATATATTAACGTTTTAAGTGCTTCTTAGGCACTTCCAGGTATCTTCATGCGTGACCATTTTAAACACTGGTTGTCCTTTCACTGAAGTCAATTGCAGTAGATCTCCAAAAACAATAACGTGTTTTCCTCCGAATAACACATCATACTCTGTTCTAAGAATTTCTTGCATTCTCAAATGCTCAAAAGCAAGCATTAGATTTGAGACCATGCTTACTTCATCAATGATAAGAAGTTTCATTTTCTTCAGGACTGTGGAAACTTCGGAACACGCATCTCCAGATAGCTTGTGGTATTGCAATTTGTTATCATGCTCAACTGGCAGCATCAGTAAACGATGTAAAGTAATCCCTTTAATATTATGTGCTGCCAGCCCAGTTGGAGCGGTAACAACACAAGAGAGCGGTGATTCAGTCCTTTTCTGCAGATAAGTTTCAATTGCTTTTTTTTTGTTTAATAAAGTTTTATTGAAGATTTTGCAGATAAAAGAGAGTACATGCCATGAAATGAAAACGATAAAATCATGAATAGAGAAATACAATCAGGCATAATGGTATACGATTAAAAGATATCAAAAGGGATATGCAGGGGGTGGTATAGAAGAAAAGAGAGGGAGAGAATGGAAGAAAGGAAAGAAAGAAGAAGAAGGAAAAAAAAGGAAGAGGAGAGAAGAGAAGAGAAGAGAAAGAAAGCAGATAAGGCTTAGGTAGGTAGATTAGTAGAGGAAAGATAGGAAGTAAAGGGGAGCCATAAAAGATCGGATTTTATTTTTTGAGGAATGGAGGAAGAGGAGACAGTTGTAATCCTATGTTCATCACAAATAAAGTTCCACCACATGGATAATGATAATTTGGAATTATCTTTCCATGACGAGAGAATGACCTTGAAAGCTAGAGCAATAAAAAGGTCAAACAGTCTAGATTCAGATGAGGCTATATCAATATCAGGTGATAAGGATCCTAGAAAAACATGTAGAAATGATATAGCAGTACTAAACTTAAAAATTGACATGCACACCTTCCAAACTGAATTCCAAAAGGAAGAAACAGAAGTACATTCATATAATAAATGAATTAATGTTCCTGTAGCATTAGAACAAGACCAACATAGGGGAGAGGAATTAGGAGAACATTTGCAAATGCTAACAGGAGTAACAATCGCTCTATGATAAACAAAATATAAAGATTGAGTTATACGTGCAGCTGCAGAAACTTTAAATAACTTAGACCAAAGTTTTTCCCACATAGTAATAGGAAAAGAAACAGATAAATCATTTTCCAAAGTAACTTCAGCAATTGCTTTAATCAGAAAACTTTTTCCAGTTCCCGCTTCTCCACTCACGTACAGTTGGACAGGCTTAAATGATGTACATGAGAACTCTTTCCTCTCATGACTGAATCCATGTTCAACCTGTTCTGTGACTTCGTCATATATCTGTTTCTGCTCAAGGTTAATTGTTTCACCAAATCTTCTAAATTAATTACATCCTCTTGAGCTTGCTCCATAGCTCTTTCCACCTCATCCATTGCAGTAGCAGCTTCATTTTGGATAATTGGTCCTCCTAGTGGATCCTGACTCAATGAAACAGAACTCTGACTGTCTTGAGAACTGTCTCTCGCAATCTCAGCAGCAATTGTTGCTTCTTGCTCTATTTCTTCATTCAACATTTGCAGATAATTTGCAAAAACAGGACATTCTATGGTATCCTTCGTTGCATTAAAAGAGTCTTCGTAACAGAGAAAATCTCCAAGTAGTTCCTCTTCTGTACACCATGGTTTAAAGAGTTGCAAAAGAGCCAAATAGTAAAATTCTACTTTGTCTGGATTTTCAGAACTCAATTTTCGATGATTAATCAAATGACCTTTCTCTGTTTCACTAGACATCCTTCACATCCAATGACAGCATATATTCCATTATCGATATTTTCTCTGATGTTCCTCTTATAAATATATCTTTGCAGAACTTCATAGAGACAAGAGTTATCAAGGTAAGGACTTCTATTTGGATAGTATATATCCAACATGTTTGTCTTCAAAATATCTGTACTTTCTGGTTCTTTCTCCGCCAAATACTCTATTTCCTGTACAGATTTCAAAACTCGGTTTCGTGTTGCAGCAAGACCTAGACTCACCCAAATGATGGTTCTAAATTTGGCATATAGACTTGCTGATGACAATCGATCGGAACATTCATATGCTCCAATTTCTCGATGTGACAACATCTTTAGACTGTAACTGTATAATTTCTTGCTTAGACTCTTTTCATGTGAAATGTCCTCCCACATTTCCTTCAGTTCTGTCTTTTCTTTTTTTGTGATATAAGACGTCACATATCGAGCCACAGCAATAGAGTTGTCAGCAACGAACTGAATATCCATGTTAGCATTCCACATGAACAAAATCACTGGGTTGTAGTCGTTGATGTACTTGGACTCTTCGTTTCTTTTTAAACTGTATGTATTTTTGGGTGATTTCCTCGTCACAGTATGTCGCAGAGAAGACATCAAATTATTTACTCTTCCTTTAGAAATCACTGCTCGTGGAAAACCAAAACGACATTTTGTGTAGAACTTGTCCTTGTTTCTGAATTTTCGATGACAGTACTTTCCACAACGATGGGATTGAAAGCGTAAAACTTGTTGCCTTAAACTGTTTTCTCCAGTAGTTTTCGGAACAGCACATGTTGAATACTCCTCAATGAAGCTCATCACTGTCTCATCCGAATCTGTTCCAAATTTGGGTGCATCTTTAATCCACAACAACATATGTATGTGAGGAGCACCTCTCGCTTGGTACTCCTTTCTCCAAAAGAAATCCAAAACCTCTCCAAGGGGAGGATTTTTTTTTGTTGGTAATGAAAGACATCATAGCTTCAAATCTATGATTAAAATATCTGCACACATTCACTGGATCCAAAGAACACAGTTCTCCAGGTGTTTTGAATTCTATATTTTGTATATTTGCATTTGCCTCTCGTATAAATTGAAGTAAGTCGTCCCATGCATACTCGGCACAGCTAAGAGTGAGGAACCATGTAGGACTTCCTAAGTTTCTTAGCATACATTTCAATTCCCAATGACGACGGTACCAATACTCGTTTGTACCACGCTGACATGCCATGAGATTGATTAGATGAGATTCCAAAGTATTATCTTGCAGATTAACTTTCTCCATAAAGTCCCTCGCCGAAACATTTTGGAGATGTGGTTCACTTTTCAGTATATGGTTTACTGCATAAGAAAGCCCAGACAAGTCACTTTCATACAGTAGATGAAACAAATATGGGATGCATTGACGAAACCTTGGATCTTCAGCATATAATCTTAAAGTCCGGTATTCAGATGCTGGAATTTGAAGTGGTCGATCGTCATATCGTCCACCTCGACCTGTTGGAAATAGCTGTGGAAAACAACGAGCTTCCAAACTTTCTTCCCATACAATAATGGGACTTCCTTATGCTGATTTCATTTGAAACAAGTCAATTGCATTCCCCATTAGATCTTTGGAATGCAAAGGATGAACAGTATAATGTTCATATATTTCTTCACTTCTAGACACATCAACTTTTTCAATTTGGCCAGCTGAACAATCACTGTCTTCATCTGCAGTTGTTTCCTCTGCTCCAACACATACATGTTTGTAGTACTCATTGTTTTTGACCAAAAACAACGTTGCCTTTTTGACTTTCCTAACATCCACTAAATCTTGCCAGATTTTCTTACTCTTTATCAGAACCCCATTAACTAGAATAACCAGAGGTTCCTCTTCCACTTTCTCTACACCAATTGTATCAATATTTTTCTTGAAATCTAGAGGCAAATAAACAACTCTTCCCTTTAATCCTCTCTGTAAATCTGAAGGAGGCAATTTCCCTATCTTAGGCTCCATGCGAACAATTGCCTGAAAAGGATGGAAACATTGAATCAAAATACACTCATATGTATTTAAATCCATCAATTCAGGAGGAATGGCTACCAACTCAAGATTATTATGAACAGTTCTAGCAGGCATTCTGTTTTGATTTAATTTATCATAACAATATTTACAAATACGCTGATCAGAACTCAAATCAAAAGAATTCTCCACCCACAAATAAGTTGCAAAATCCTTCCACTCATAATTATTTATCTTTTCACTTTTTACATATAAATCAACTAATCTAGTTTGATGCTTATAATGAGTTCGTCGACAACACACACAAGTAAAATTCGGCCTTTCACTTGATTTCACCTTAAACCTGATAATTTCCTGCTCAAACCTTTCTGTACTTGAAATCTGTACATTGCCTTCCACATTGCCTTGAATGTCTGTGTCAATTTCTACACTGTCCTCTTATTCACTAAAATAACAAATCTCAATTTCTTCACAAATCTTCTTCACATCTAATTCAGTTCCATGCAAAAGAGCACTGTTTAATTGTTTAAGCTTAAGTGCTGGACTTTTTGCATAATACAACATTCTCACTAATTTCCTCATTTTGTTATGATGCACTGCTAACATCCTAAAATGATGAAAAACACTCTGACAGACTTTTCTAGAAAGACAAGCCAGTGAATGCCCTTGAAAACCTGTGTTTTCTCTCACTCTGCAAGGATCTAAGTCTTGCAACATCTTCATTTTCTGTTTTAGAGTTTTCTTACTATATGTACGTACGAAGTTACAAAACAAATCGATTGATTCCTGTTGCACACTACAAATACTACTACACTTCCATGTGTACACTGGACCCTTACTACATCTCCCTAAAACTTCATCAGTTAACACCTCTTCTGGTTCTCTAGGCACAAGTTTCTCTTTTTTAATCGGACAACCGTCTTTTACCTCATATGCTCGACCACTGGTGTCAACTGCATGCACTAAATCATTCTCCTGAAAGTAACTTTCCTCATTAAAAAATGGCTCACAACTTGAACTGTGCATCCATTCTCCAGAAAAAACTTTACAAAAATTAGTCCGATTAATTACTCTTTTCCATTTACTGTTTGATTTGAAAACATCAATTGTCTTGTTAAGTGTCCTAATTCTATTGATTATTAAAATAAATATTTTTTTCTTAACTTCAAAAGCCTGATCAACAATCTTCTCTACACTTTTCTTTTTCTTATAAAAAGCAGATCTCTGTTTACCTTTTTTAATATTTTTTAACAAATTTAAAACCACCCTATTTAGAAACATTCGTTTACGAATGTCCCTAAATTGATTTTGCCTTCTATTCCTATACATATTATTGTCTCCTGCTGCAGTAGTAACAATTTTTCGGAATCTCTCCTTCCTCTTCAAATTTGCTCTCTCCTTCTCTTTTTCTACATTCTGTCCAACATTTTTTCTTGATCTACATATGTTCCGTAAGAAAGACTTAGTTGTCTTACCAGGAGCTTTTTTCCTGTTTTTTTAAGTATTTGTTGAAGGAGACTGCTTTAATTCCGTTGCTGTTTTTGATTTTTCCCGCTTACAATCTTTTCGTCTCCTTTCCCTTGAGGGCATTTTTTCCTATTTTTGAAATCTTGATTGAAATCTGTGGATAACAAAAAAAAAATAATAATAATCATTATAGACCACTATTACCAAACAACAAAACAATGACAATAAGCAAACAATATAAACACTATAATACTTCTACATATGACCTTATCTCTGTTTTTTAAATATAATTCTAAAAAAATATTTCGGGCACATGAATTACTTTTACATTATTAACAAGGATTAGGTAGTATCTGCATATTTAAAAAAAATATATTTGCACATTTCACAATCATATCACCTGTGTTTCCTCAGATTAGTAAGCAGATTGTACACATGAGGTAAGGACTGTCCTGGGGAACATAGGTGGTGAGGCCGGTGTCTAGGAGTCCACTGGACTGCACTTCATGAAGCCTATCACCCACTGCACTCTTAGACACAGCCCTCACCTCCTTTCCACCCCTGGACAGACCTCTCTTCCACTACACTCCACAACACAGGCATCACCTCCTATGCACCCATGGACAATCCTCACCTTATCTGCAACCCAGAATAGACCTCAACTCATCTGCTCCCTTAGACAGGCCTCAGTTCATTTACACCCCTGAACACACCTCATCTCATCTGCACCCTGTTACCATCAATTATACTCAATGTATTGAGGCCTTTCGAAGGGGCACAGATTAGATAATGTTTGTCTAAAGTTCAGAGGAGGTAAGTCCTCACCATTGCACTCATGGACACAGGCCTCAACTCCTTTGCACCCCTGGACATGCCTCACCTCATCTGCACAATCCACTTCGTAATTTGAGGAAACACATGTGATTAATTGTGAAAGGTTCAAATATTTTTATGTAATCATGCACACACTATTTATTCCTTCTCAAAAATGTAAAAGTCATTCATTTGCCCAAAAATCGTTTTTTGAATAACATTTTAGAAACAGAGCACAGGTCCTATGTACAAGCATTCAACTTCACTACTGAAACCTCACTATTTCACAAAATAAAAATCCTCTATCTTGCAAATGTAGATACCAAGCATTATCAAAAAGCATGACACAAACCAACTGTTTCACTGGCTTTTCCCCTTGGTACGCTCCCCGGTACGCTCCCCGTGTGGGGAGTGTGTGGGTGTGGGGGTGTAGGGTTATGTGTGTGTGGTGTGTAGGTGTGTGTGAGATGTGTGGGTGTGTGTGTGTGAGGAGTGTGTGTGTGGATGTGTGTGGGGGGTGTGTGGGTGTGGGGGGTATGTGTGTGGGATGTGTGTGTGTGTGTGTGTGTGTGGGATGTGTGGATGTGTCTGTGAGGTGTGTGTGTGTGGGGGGAGGTCTGTGTGTGGGATGTGTGTGGTGTGTCTGTGAGGTGTGTGTGTGTGTGTGGGGGGGGGAGGGGTGATGTGTGTGTGTGAGTGTGGGGGGGTGTGGGTGTGGGTGTGGATGTGTAAGGTGTTGGTGTGGGTGTGTGGGGTGTTTGGGTGTGGGTGGAGGTGTGGGTGTGTGAGGTGTCTGTAGGGAGTGTGTGGGTGTGGGAGTGTAGGGTTATGTGTGTGGGGTGTGAGTGTGTGTGTAAGATGTGTGGGTGTGTGTGTGTGAGGACTGTGTGTGTGGGTGTGTGTGTGGTGTGTGTGTGGGGTGTGTGCGTGTGGATGTGTGGGATGTACTTGTAGGTACCTAAATCAGCCACAGAACCCAAAAGCTCACTATTTTTCACCAAAGTACGCTCCCCGGTGCGCGTACCGGGCGCTCCCCTCGCGAAAATTGAAAAAAAAGATTTTTTTTATTTGCCCCGCGGAGCCTTTTACGGCCCCCACATCAAACCTAGAGGGTCAGGGGGGGTCTACCCTGCCCCCTTTTGGTCATTTCCCACTTTGTTTTTTGCCACCTCTTGTGTCTCTATCCTACCGAGACACAAGATGATGGCCACTCCGGACTGTTTGGTATGTTGACAGACACCCGAGAGACAATCAGCTTTCCGTGCGCGAACTCGTGTTACTCGCGGTGCGCGCCGGGAGCGCTCCCCGGTGCGCTCCCCGGTGCGCTCCCCGGTGCGCTCCCCGGTGCGCTCCCCGGTGCGCTCCCCGGTGCGCTCCCCGGTGCGCGGCGATAGATAGATATATTTTTTTAAACCCAAATTACTCAAATTCCACTGGAGTACATATCTTGAGACATAGCAAAGGCACATCGGGCTACCAGTCCCTACAATTTTGCCAAGTTTGGTGAAAATCCATTCAGCCGTTCGAGCTAAAAGTGAGTCCAACCGCCCTATGGAAATTAACATGGGGAAAACACGTTTTGGGACCCCCCTTTTATCTCGGCCCCCGATTGACGAATCCCCCCAAACTTCCAGGGAAGGAACGGAGAGCTGCGAGGCAAATTTGAGGAAAATTTCAGGCAGATTCCTCAACCGGCACCATAGTTATTCCCAATAGAAAGTTGCGATTTCCCTAAGGAAAACAATCCTAACTATAACTACCTACTGGCGACCACCAGTAGGTAATATATATATATATATATATATTCACTGAAAAAACCAGAGGTTATAGACCATATATAGTTAGGAATTAGCATTTACAAAACCTTGAAAATTCACTGAAAAAAACATAGGTTATAGACCATATATAGTTAGGAATTAGCATTTACAAAACCTTATTTTACTCACACAAAACCATTGAAATTCGCATATATAGTTAGTTGCACTAACTATATATCACGCACCCGCAATCCACTGCTGATCATGTCACATATTACATCATTCATGACATGGTCAGTGACATCACTGATGACATCACTGATGACATCTCAAATGACATCACTGATGACATCACTGATGACATCTCAAATGACATCACTGATGACATCACTGATGACATCTCAAATGACATCACTGATGACATCACTGATGCCATCACTGATGACATCACTGATGACATCTCAAATGACATCACTGATGACATCACTGATGACATCTCAAATGACATCACTGATGACATCACTGATGACATCTCATTTGACATTACTGATCACATCACTGATGACATCATTCATGTGATAATACGATGAACCTCTTCAGACTCTAATATAACCTTAGATACACTCATTGTAAACAGACACTCACAGACTGTCACTCATCCATGGAGTTACTCACACACCTAGTCAGTCATGCAAAGAATCAATCACACCTCCATTTCCTCAACTATACAGTTATACACACCTTACTTATTCAAACATATACTAACACATATTTACTCTCTTATATAATCCCTGATACAAGTTCACAATGATCCATACAGCCACTCACACATTCACTGGCTCTCATGCACAGTTATTTATATATGTCAACTCTCACATGTACTTTGTTTTACATATGTACTTACTATGACATGTAGCACTGAGATATCCATTCACTCACCAATACACTCATGCACACAGTCAACCGCCCATACAGCTGTTTCCACATGCACTTTTGAACCCATACATCTAGTGAATCAACTGCTCACACATCTATGCACAGAGTCATACACCTCCCAGCCATCCACACACACACTCAGTCTCCCATACAAATACTTAGGCAACCAATCAATAACCCATATAGTTACTCATATAGATACTGATCAACACATGCAGCAGTTTACAGAACAACAGACATAATGATGCACAAATTAAGACAGTTTAGTAACTAACCCATGCACTCAGTGAGACACATTTAATCACTCACTCATACAGTCAGTCATGCACCTACTAAATCCTTCATCCAGACACTTATACATCCACTCATTCTTCAATATGTAAGACATATTTATTTTTACAGAAACATACAGTCACTGGATGTTGTCATCAGTGATGTCATCAGTGATGTAATTTGAGATGTCATCAGTGATGTCATCAGTGATGTCACTGACCATGTCATTAATGATGTAATATGTGACATGATCAGCAGTGGATTGCGGGTGCGCGATATATAGTTAGGGCAACTAACTATATATGCGAATTTCAATGGTTTTGTGTGAGTAAAATAATGTTTTGTAAATGCTAATTCCTAACTATATATGGTCTATAACCTATGGTTTTTTCAGTGAATTTTCAAGGTTTTGTAAATGCTAATTCCTAACTATATATGGTCTATAACCTATGGTTTTTTCAGTGAATTTCAATGGTTTTTTAATAGCAAATAGCAAAAGCTGTAAAATGTATTCTTCTTTTAAAGGAAAAATATATTTTATATGTATTTAATATAATTTTTTATATATATACATTTTTTGAGGGAATGCATTTATCAACTATCATGCTGAAGAAGAGTGTGGGGAAAAAAAACAAAGAGGAGGACTAAGAGGAAAGAACAATCAGTTCAAAAATACAATTGCTTTAAAGCATGAAGTGCTTTTCCACACATTTACATTTAAATAACCCATATTAGAACATACAAAATATCTACAGAGGAGACGGTGTACATTGAATTTTTTTTTTTACATATATGGGCCTCCTCAGCCACCCTCAGAAAACCTAGGGGGTCAGGATATGTCTCCCGTGCCCCCTTATACCCATTCCCAACATTGTTTATCTTCCATCTTGTGACTAAATTCGTCCGAAACACAAGATGGCGGACTCCCGTTACGCTACCGGTGAGTTACCCGGTTCGCGTACCGGGTAGCGCTTCCACCGCAAAAAATTGAAAAAAATGTATTTTATTTTTTTGCCCCGCGGGGCCCTTTAATAGCCCCCACATCAATCCTAGGGGGTCAGGAGGGGTCTACCTTGCCCCCTTTCATTCATTTCCCCCTTCGTTTATTTCCACCTCTTGTCTCTCGATCCTACGAGAGACAAGATGGCGACCGCTCCGGACTGTTTAGAATGTTGACAGTCACCCGAGAGCCAATCGGCTTCTCCTCGCGAAGTTCCGTTACGCGTCTGGTACGCGAACCGGGGCGCTAACCGGGACGCTGTCACAGATATATATATTTTTTTGAACGTTAATTTCTGAAAATCCACTGGAGCACATATCTTGAGACCTAGCAAAGGCACATCGGGCAAACAGTCTCTACAATTTTGCCAAGTTTCATAGAAATCCATTCAGCCGTTCGAGCTAAAAGTGAGTCCAACTGCCCTATGGAAAACTCAATGTTAAAAACACGTTTTGGGACCCCCTTTTTTCTCGGCCCCCGCTTGACGAAACCCCCCCAAACTTTTAGGGGACGCTCAGAAACAATATGTGCCATTTTCCTGAAAATTTCAGCCAATTCCGTCCATCAACGCCAAAGTTATTCAAAATAGAATTTTCAGAAATCCCTATTCAAAAAAATCCTAACTATATATACCTACTGGCGACCGCCAGTAGGTAATATATATATATATATATATATATATATATATATATATAACATTTCTATGGCAAAATGAAACCCCTCATTTTGTTCCTTTTCAAATTAAATGTATTAAGTGTTACCACTTTATTCCAATCAAGATGACTTCAGGTGTGCCATACTTTTGTCATAAGTAAGACTGTTAGCGTTCTAGTTGTTCTTTAGAACACTCTGGGACATTCTGTCATTGGGCTATAGTTGGGCTACATCTGGCTGATATTTGGGCTATATTTGGGCTCTTTTGTCCCTTGTGGCCATAAGAGGATTTGAGAAGTCACTCAAAATGTGCCCTAATTTTGCTTTCTTCAGCACTAATCATAATTTCTATGGCAAAATGAACCCCCTCATTTTGTTCCTTTGCAAATTAAATGTTTTAGGTGTTAACACTTTATTCCAATCAAGATGACTTCAGGTGTGCCATACTTTTGTCATAAGTAAGACTGTTAGCGCTCTAGTTGTTCTTTAGAACACTCTGGGACATTCTGTCACTGGGCTATAGTTGGGCTACATCTGGCTGATATTTGGGCTACATTTGTTTTTTTTGTCTCTGGTGGCCATCTTTGGGCTACATTGGGCTACATTGGGCTACATTGGGCTACATTGGGCTACATTTGGGCTCTAACATATATATATAGCCCAATGTAGCCCAATATATATTTTTCAAAGTTAATTTTCGTAAAAACCACTGGAGCATATATCTTGAGACATAGCAAAGGCACATCGGGCTACCAGTCCCTACAATTTTGCCAAGTTTTGTGGATTTCCATTCAGCCGTTCGAGCTAAAAGTGAGTCCAACCGCCCTATGGAAAACTCAATGTTAAAAACACGATTTGGGACCCCCCTTTTTTCTCGGCCCCGCTTGACGAAACCCCCCCAAACTTTCAGGTGATGCTCAGAAACAAAATGTGCCATTTTCCTGAAAATTTCAGCCAATTCCGTCCATCAACGCCAAAGTTATTCAACATAGAATTTTCAGAAATCCTATTAAAAAAAATCCTAACTATATATACCTACTGGCGACTGCCAGTAGGTAATATATGTATTCACTGAAAAAACCATAGGTTTCACACACGTTATAGTTAGGAATTAGCATTTAAAAAACCTTAGAAATTCACTGAAAAAACCATAGGTTTCACACATGTTATAGTTAGCTGGACATTTCACTCATACAAAACGTTTGAAATTCCCCTGTTATAGTTAGTTCAGCTAACTATAACTCGCGCACCTCCCATGCACTGCTGATGACATCACATATTACATCACTCATGACAAGGTCAGTGACATCACTCATGACATCACTGATGACATCTCAAATGATATCACTGATGACCAAGCTTCATGGAGATAAGTGCTGGCTAAAGATCCATATCTGCCTATAGGATAGTATTTATGCAAACCTCAAACTTAAACAAGCTAAAAAGTAACGTTATGATACCATGGATAAGCCACACAGCTGAATCGGATCTCCAATGAGTAACCACTTCTAACCATTCTCATAGCGCGCCCTGTGCTCTGATTTGACAGTGAGAGAGTGATCGCACCATAGTTTGTCCTGCTAATCATTCTCAGCATACGCTACGAATACGCTTTCACGTTACACGTCGCATCAAAGCTTCCGTGTGATGTCATGTACGGCACCCCGTACTCAAAAGACGCAAATGTTTTTAATTGTATATATGTATTTATGTAATTAATGAACGTACTAACAGAAGACATTATCTAGGATAATTATTAATTCCTTTTTTTTTAAGTTTCAAAAATCCTATGTTACTTCTATATTGTATGAGAGGGGCTGCGTGGCCCTCCGCGTGGTGCCCTGTTCATAAGCATGCATGATCATCACTATTAAGCCATTAGCACACATATGGCTTTACCACAAATGCTTTTACAACTAGAATGCATGATAAACACATAATCTTAATATTGTCTTTGTATTGACGAACACGCCTTGTAATGGCTGTGGCTTACGTCCTTCAAATTAGTTTCTAGGTATACGTTTGACCAAGTCTGATAAGATCGGAGGCCAAGGACAAACACCGTGGTGTCTATGGCACGAAATCTCATCGATCACAGACAAAATATGCGGAGTGTAAAATGAAAGTGACAGGTAACAGGTATAATAAAAATAACGGAGGAAAACTATTAAAATGGCGGTGGACGGAGTATGTAATCAACATTTTGGCACCTCAACACTACATTTCAAATAAATATACATACAATATGTTTATTAATATATTACAAAAGTATAGCAGCGGATGACACACACGACCCGGGTAAAGAAAGTGGCAAATTTAATACCTGAAATGAGGAGAAGTTTGCGTGGCGAACTTAAAGAAAAAGAAAAAAAATGTGCGCTTGAAAACAAGATTGCGCATGACTAGCGAGTACAACTGGTGCAGAAAAAAAACCTGAAAGTTTTACATACTATCACAGAAATGTAGCTCTAAAAATTGCCCATGGAATTTGCTCTCCCGAGACCTAATGAATAAAACAGACTTCTAGTTTTTTTTCCCTTTTCCACTGCGTACTAAAAAAATAAAAATTGAGCCTAAAAAATTCATGTACGACCCCCTGAGCAAGCCTAGAGGGTCAGAATGTTTCTATCCTGCCCCCTTTCCTTATTTCTCAACTTTGTTTTACTGTTTTCTTGTGACTCAGTTCTAGCGACGAACAAGATGGCTGCCAACACTTCCTGGTTTGGAGTGTTGACAGACAGTTGACATCCAATCAGCATACAGCTCGTGCTCAAGAGTAGTAGAGAGTGAATAGTAGAGAGTAGTAGAGTAGTAGAGAGTGAGTAGTGGAGAGTGAATAGTAGATAGTGAGTAGTAGAGTAGTAGAGAGAAGTCAGTCAGTGTCATTGTCACTCAGTGTCAGTCAGTCAGTGTCAGTTAATTGTCAGTGTCAGTCAGTCAGTTAGTGTCAGTCATTCAGTGTCAGTCAGTGTCAGTCAGTCAGTCAGTGTCAGTCAGTCAGTGTCAGTCAATCAGTGTCAGTCAGTCAGGGTCAGTCAATCAGTCTCAGTCAGTCAGTGTCAGTCAGTCAGTGTCAGTAAATCAGTGTCAGTCAGTGTCAATCAGTCAGTGTCAGTCAGTCAGTGTCAGCTAGAGCAGCTCTGCTGATCTGGTTCTTTGCCTCTACAACAGCTCTGCTGACCAGGTTCTCCGGCTGTAGAGCAGCTCTGCTGACCTGGTCCATTGGCTCTAAAGCAGCTCTGCTGACCTGGTTCTCAGGCTCTACAGCAGCTCTGCTGACCTGGTTCTTAGGATCTAGAGCAGCTCAAAAGCAGCTCTGCTCTGCTGACCTGGTTCTCTCCCTCTAAATCATCTCTGCTGACCCGGTTCTCTGCCTCTGGAGAAGCTCTGCTAACCTGGTTCTTTGGCTCTAAATCAGCTCTGCTGACCTGGTTCTCTAGCTCTAAATCAGCCCTGCTGACCTGTTCTATAGCTCTAAAGCAGCTCTGTCCACTCCTACAATCATTCTGACAGAGGTATATCATTATCTAATCCCTCTGCTGAAACAAAAGTCCTTGTAAATGTATCCTGCTGTAAACTACCAGCACTCTAGGAACCTATTCACTGTCTATGCACTTGCATTTTGACTCAGGCTTGGAGACAAGCAGTGTTACAGTCAAATGTGTACAATGTATGCGGCCATTAAAACCTTGCAGATGACTGAGTCAGTCCTGCAAATGTCCAGGTAATAGTCATGCTTGTCTGGAATCACACTGTGAGTCTGTGTCCACTCCTACAATCCTCCTGACAGAAGCATGTCCTTATCTAATCTCTCTGCCGAAACATAAGTGCTTATAAACTTTTCTTGCTGTCAACAACTAGCATTCTAGGAACCCAGTCACTGTCTATGCACTTGCAGAATGACTCAGGCATTGAAACAAGCAGTGGTAGAGTAAAATGTGCACAATGTATGTGGTCCCTTAACCCCTCGCAGACTACTGAGTCAGTCCCGCAAAGTGCCAGGTAATAGTCATGCTTGTCTGGAATCACACCGTGAGTCTGTGTCCACTCCTACAATCATCCTAAGAGAATCATGTCCTTATGTAATCACTCTGCTGAAACATAAGCACGTATTAACGTATCCTGCTGTCAACTATGAGCACTCTAGGAACATAGTCACTATCTATGCACTTGCATTTTGACTCAGGCTTGGAGACAAGCAGTCTTACAGTCAAATGTGTACAATGTATGCGGTCCCTTAACCCCTTGTAGACTACTGAGTCCGTCCTGCAAAAGTCCAGGTAATAGTCATGCTTGTCTGGAATCACACTGTGAGTCTGTGTCCTACAATCATCCTGACAGAAACATGCCTTATCTAATCACTCTGCTGAAAGATAAGCGCTTATAAACGTATTCTGCTGTCAATTACTAGCACTCTAGGAACCCAGTCACTGTCTATGCACTTGCAGAATGACTCAGACATTGAGACAATACCTAAGCTCTTATAAATTAACTGAACACTCTGTTTGCAGCACTGTCACCATTCTAGCTACTAGTGATGTTCTTATAGAATGACCTAGGCACCAACAGAAGTACACGTACATTATTCTGTGCACAATCGCTACAAACCTCTAAGCAGATACATACTATTGGTACACTCCACTAAATATTGAAGTAGTACTCGTGCATCCCAGGATACCTCCTGTCAGTCTCATGCAGTTTGTCAATCACCCATCCAGCACTATGTTCTTATTGTATCACTCTGCTATTACCTCAGCACTTATGGGGCAGATTTACATACCCCCAGCGCCACCAGTATTTCTCTTTTTGTAACGTGGTGATGGCGCTGAGGACTCCTCCATATTTACAAGGAGAGGAAAAGCCACCCTGCGTGGCTTTTCCTTTCCTTGAAAATACAACCCATTCAAACGTAGCACTTTGTGTTGAAGGACATTCCGTGGGTGTTGCTGTGTCTGTTCCCACACAACACCCATGGAATAACACATCTCAAGACTTACGAGAAAGTGTAAATCTGTAGATACGTGTGACTGGTGCGCCACCCTAGAGGTGGTGTAGAGTGGCACAACAAGGAGAAATGTGCTAATTTCTCCTCGTTATTCTGTAGTGTAGTTCCTATTATCCCAATAGGCTCTGCGCATTGGAATAATACCTTCAATAGTATAGGCCTAGACCAGACGTTAACTAGGTCTACTACTGTCGATATTAGACTTAAAGTTTTGGGTTTTGCCAGCTAGCTCAGAGTTCACTAGAAACTTTCTCGAATAGGCAAGGAGGAGTTGAACCTCCCTGGATAGACAAGAAGGGATTTAGTTTCTGACAACCATAGAACATGACAACTTTGCTTTCCCCTAATCAAGAGTGTATCTCTAGAGTCGTGTGAAAACAAAAGACGACTTATTTTACTCAGTCAGTACATGCATTCTTAGTCTCATCAGATTGTAGAGAAAAGGAAGAGACGGGCGTGTTCAATAAAAGATGTTATTTATTGATCAGTCTATTTTCTCATACAAGAGAAATTGATCGATATTATTGCAATACTTATGGTTAAGTAAAGTACATACAATAAAAGCAGAAGTATAAAATAATACTGTAAAAACATTGATATGGTTTCTAAGCCATATGAAGGTTTAAAATGAATAAAATGAATACATACACATTTACATTTGACTAATCGTACTCAACTGGTGTTTCTAACTACGCCTACCCCGTGTACCTGACCTAAGCCTAATACGTGGGCGGGAATAGAAAGTTATAGTTTAAGTTAAGTTTGTTTTGCCAAGTGACTGACTAAAGAATTCTCTTCAAGGGGTTATTCAGTTCTGTACCTGGAATCTAGGATGAATGAGGGATGGTATCTCTCGTCTCTGGTCTCGATATTCCAGGCTGCCTGCGAGGGCTACCCGGAAGCGCCGGAGCTGGATTTCTCGGCAGGAGAAAGCAGCGTCTCGTTCTCAGCGCGTCAGGAAGGCGGGGCTGCGCCAGCGGGGTCTGCTCTGCTCTGGGCTTCGGCAAGTCTGGCTGCTCCGATCTCGTCACCACCGCGTGTGTTTGCATAGGGCAATATCGGTAATATTTATACCTTTAAGGTGCCGAGATTGACGTAAGGATGGACATAGATACGTCAATAAGGATGTCATACGACCTGGTCGTTAGCACATTCTTTTGCTGAAGTTCTCGGTGAAATCAAAACAATGGCCGCAGTGTTTTTCCCAGGTCTGTCATAGGTTTGATTTGTTTTGAGAACTCCGTGTGCCTTATCAGGGGCTGGAGGAATATCGCTTGTCTAATTAGATGGCAAGCGTTTATGACCTAATCAGATAACACGTTCCTGTGCCGTAGTGTGGCTTTATCAGATAACGGTTCCTGCATCATGGGGGTTTTCTGCCTCATGGGATGGCTGCTAGTTAACTTGTTAACCAGAATAGGGTCAGGAATAGGGGGATCGATACAGAACCTATAGGAATACATCCCAATTCCACAGCACACATTGAAGGAGGAAAATGCCTTTAGTGATTGTTTTTGTGCAGGAAGGGACAACCTGCACAAAAACAATCTCCCTACGACACAGATATCCTTGCACCATGGTGCAAGTGTGCCTGTGTCACTGCATGGCTGCAGTTTGTGTGCTAGTGCAGAGGGAGCACAGAATTGCGACATATTCATGAAAATATGTCACATCCCTGTGCTTCAGAAGTGACGCAGCAAAGTGCAGCTAAAGGGCTTGCAATGTCACGCTGCAGCACTTCCTCATAGATCTTCCCCTATAAATTCACCATACAGTACTAATTCTTCTTTAAGTCAATCATGCTCTACATATACATTCAACAAAACTTGCAGACATTACCATACAATTGTAGTTCTTTTTTTAAACCAGATAAGGTAGTTCTGAACTTTTATTTTCTTCTGTTTTTTGTTTTCTATTTTTTTGTCGTTTTTTTTACAATTTTGTACAAAAAAGAAAGTAAACGGTTAGCTTTTGGAATCCAACATCATTCCAATAATTGCATTTGCGGTTCCGTTGAGCTGCACAAATAGCATCCACTGACAGTTCAGCATAACAGATGATCGTTTTGCACTTAGTGCAGTGCTGCTGCAGAAAAGCACATTCTG
Organism: Lissotriton helveticus; assembly: GCF_964261635.1. Classification (NCBI taxonomy): domain Eukaryota; kingdom Metazoa; phylum Chordata; class Amphibia; order Caudata; family Salamandridae; genus Lissotriton; species Lissotriton helveticus. Next base: position 11,363,451 of record NC_136059.1, read on the forward strand.
AGCCAATGTCTACTTGTGGTGCTGAAGTGGACGCTCCGGAGGTGCTAGCAATGCCTGATGGAGGATTTTTTGCTGCACGTCTCATTTCTTCACGTGCCAGATTCTTCGGATGAATGGTCTGCAGATGTTTATACATACTCGCTGTTCCACAGGAGGATTTCTTGCCAATGCCTTGCGACAGGACCCTGTCACACAGCAAGCATGTGACTTTTCTTGCGTTGACCTTTTTTTCTCTGTCAGGAAAGGTGAAACATTTCCATACCACTGATTCAGGCCTCTGCTTGGGTAGATCTTCCTCCAAGATAACTTCATCTGAAGAATAATGAGGAGCTTGCGAACCAGATGCATTTTCTCCAATGCAGCACACTTTTTTTTCCAAAACTAGCTCTGGAAGAAGAAGAGATGTCTCTCATCAACTGCTCCAAACAGAATAAGTCAAATGGGTGGGGTGTTTCAAAAGTTACAGTGGGAAATGTTATGAACCAATCAAATATTTTTTGGGGAGGTCACATGGGATCCGTGCACCGTGCGCTCGCAAAGTATTCACCCGACGTGACTTTAGGAAAATATAGTAAAAACTAATATACATTTATTACAAGTAGAAATATATTATTTTTATGAATGTTATGTTATGTTATGTTATATTTGTTTTATATAGCGCACGGCTACTCGAAGAGTGTCCCGGCGCTTTTCAATACACACCTGTATCATAACACAACTGAAAAGAAGGGCAGAAACAAAATACAAGAGGGATCCAGACTCACCTAGGAAACCAAAATCTACGAAGCAAAAAGCCAGGTTTTAAGGCCCTCCCTGAACGTCAGTAAGGTAGAGGTACTGCGCAAAGTCAGTGGTAAAGTGTTCCAGAGCTGGGGCGCCAACAGTCTGAAAGAACGGCCTCCTATACGAGCCCTCTTAATGCGAGGGACCGCCGCAAGAAACAGGGATCCAGACCTCAAAGGTCTTGTAGGGTGATAGAAAACTACCCTTTTGTGGAGGTTTTTGGTTCCAGACACATAAAGAGCTTTATGAGCCAGGGTCAGGGCCTTGAAAGTTATCCGCTTCCGGATGGGAAGCCAGTGAAGTGCCTGCAGGAGACCAGAAGTTCGAGCACGGCCTGATAGACCGAAAATGGCCCGAGCTGCCGAATTCTGGACCACCTGCAGTCGTTGTAACAGATACTCCCGTAGGCCGAGATACAGAATGTTGGAATAATCTAATCTCGAACCGATTATCGCCTGTACCGTTATCTTCCTGTGGTCTTCCGATAGTATGGGAAGAGACTTGCGGAGCATCTGGAGCAAACCGAAGCAGGTACCGGTAAGACCGATTATTTGCGAGCGCAGTGACAGGTCCTTATCAATCTTAATACCCAGGTTCTTGGCCACCTGGGATGGACCTGAAGGTGGATACATGTTCTCCGGCCACCATTCCTGCCACTCTGGATCCGAGCTGCATCCGAAGAAGAATACCTCCGATTTATCCGAGTTGCACTTGAGGCCTTAGATAATCTTTTGCCCTAATGTGTACATTAAAATAATGTACGTATCATTTTAGGACATAAAAAATTTCACGGGAGTGATGCACCCAGCGCACCTCAGCACGTATATGATGTCATGTGGGGCCGCCACCGCACAAGTATCGCGTACCGTAATCCGCATGTGTAGCGGATACACTGAAGCAAGGGTCGCCGACCGGTCGCATACCGGTCGTGCACACCACGTAAGATTTTCCAAAATGGCAGCTAGAATATGCGGAGAAACTGCAGCAGGTACGCTTTGGGAGCACAACTCTCCAAAACATTTTGAAAAGAAAATTATATAAATATATTAAAATACAAAAAAAACAAAATATTTACAAATATTTCAGTTTTAAATTCATTTTAAAACAATTTGCAATTTTCAGAAGAATATATAATGTGGTTTAATAAATAAAATATTTATAAATAAACAGTTAAAACCTAGAAATTTAGTACAAAACAATAGGTATAACTACTAAGCACTTAAAAATTAGCATTTAAAAAACCTTTGAAATTTACTGAAAAAAACATATGTCTCAGAGACGGTATAGTTAGATATTAGCTTTTAAAAAACCTTTGAAATTCATTGAAAAAAACTATAAGTTTCAGAGACATTATAGTTAGGAATTAGCATTTAAAAAACCTTTGACATTCACTGAAAAAACCATAGGTTTCATGAGTGTTATAGTTAGCTGGACATTTCACTCATACAAAACCATAAAAATTCCTTGGTTATAGTAGGTTGTGCTAACTACAACTCGGTTGCCCAAAATGCACTGCTGATGATGTCACATATTACATCATTCATGACATATTCAGTGACATCACTGATGACATCACTGATGACATCTCAAAAGACATCACTGATGACATCATCCATGTAACAATCTGATACACTTCAACACACACTAGTATAACCTTTGATCACTCACTGTAAAATACCATATTTGAAAGCATTCAAAGTTAGTGATCAACTGATTCAGCCTGTTATACAACAACAGAGACCGTGATACACACATTCACATAGTTTGGTTACTAATCCATAAATTTAGTGAGACACATTTAATTAATCACTTAAACAAACAGTCAGACAGCTACTAAATTCTCCATCCAGACAGTTATATACCCACTCAATCTTCAATACAGATTGGCATATATATAATAGATATTTAAATTTTAAACAAAACCACATTCACTGGATGATGTAATCAGTGATGTCATTTGGGATGTCATCAGTGATGTCATCAGTGATGTCACTGACCAGTTCATGAATGATGTAATATGTGACATCATCAGCAGTGCATTGTGGGCGCGTGAGTTATAGTTAGAGCAACTAACTATAGCAGAGGAATTTCTATGGTTTTGGATGAGTGAAATGTCCAGCTAACTATAACACTCATGAAGCATTTGTTTTTTTCAGTGAATATATATATACATACATATATAAACATATATGTTATCTGCATATCTATATAAATACAAATATAAATACATGCATACATATACATATATGCATACATAATATATGCATGTAATGTATATAACATTTAAAAAAACACTAATAAAAGCCAAGCTAAAAAGCCACCTAACTACAAACAGAATTGCTTTAACTAAAACGAGGGCGAGACCTATTGCATTTTCAAAGCTTATTCACGTTGGTTCCATCAAGAGGGCATTCATATGTGTCACACATTTGCCATAAATTCTGAATGTAAGCACTCTAGTTGCACATTAGGTCACTGCAGTAAAGCTACTGCTCACCACAGAAGTCTGCTGCTGGTATGAAAAGTGCTTGCATTCAGGGACTTGTTGAAGGTTTGCTGGGACACGAGGGAGCAGTGGACTTGAAGATCAGTGGAATAAAAGCCAAGGCAAGGCCTTCGAGGAAAGAGAAGCAGCAATTCCGAGGCATTAAACTCAAGCTCTGAGCTTACTAGCAGCAGGACCCCGAGGAAAGAAAGGGAACCTCCAGTACAGAATACGGAGGATTTGATTTTCCAGATACATTATCAAAAAATAACCAAAATAATACTACACAAATGGTGTAAGTATAAAACTCTTTGTTTGTGAGTCCTGACCCTTTGGGCCCAGAGAGCTGAAACATGTCGACGCTTTATACAAAATACTGCCAGATCAAGTAATTCGATCTATTTAGTAGTACCCTTTGTTTTTAGACAACTATTGGAAATCACGCCAACATTAAAGTTTCCCAAGGGTGATTTACCAGTTTTTAATATTTTTTCCTTCTTTTGAAAATTTATTTTTTCACACTTACTCACTTAACTTCTCTGGACACTGCACCCAAGACCAGAGGTGCCTCGGGTTGAGGCTGGCAAACCACTACTTTGGAGTACCCAATGATAACTGCCTAAAACATCAATGCGGGGCGGATGAAACAGATATACCGCACGAACACAAAAGCATTGGGTTTTTTGAGGATACTCTAATAGATCCACCCCCTTTTTACCAACGGTCAAAAGGTGTAACAAGTGTCTGTTTCTCTTTTGATAAACCCTAATTTTTCTTTCTGCAGCACTAATCATACTTTCTATGGCAAAATGAACCCCTTCATTTTGTTCCTTTTTAAATTAAATTTTTAAAAGTTACGACTTTATTCCAATCAAGAAGGCTTCAGGTGTGCAATACATTTGTCATAAGTAGGACTGTTAGCGCTCTAGTTTTTCTATAGAACACTCTGGGAAGCTGCAGTAGAACACAGAGGAATCTACTGCCAGTCTCTGCCCTTGTTGGATGTACATGTTTTACTGAGCATGTCAGACTTCATTCTCACATGACTGAGAAAGATAATGAGAATTTACAGAAAATATGCTCTCAGTTTAGTTTGAAGATTACCTTCCAAACCTCTGTGGGAAAAGCATGAGAAAATAGTTTTCTCTCAAACATGATTCATGATATCCCAGCTTAAGGCTTTTTCACATGGTAAAATCACCTTAGAACACACCACAATTCCTAAAATGAGTATGACACCATCAACAAATGGTTTATAATGTACCTAAAGTCTTAAAAACCTTCTAATAGCTGTAATGCTTTTTAATGAGGTGCTATCATGTATATTGGTCCCAAGATGGCTGCCAACACTTCTTGGATAAGGTGCTGACAGCCAATCAGATCTCACGATGAGATGTGTCGGTAGGCTCCGCCCAGATATATATATTTGTTTCCTTTAATATCTAAAAAACAACTGAACAGATTTACAACATTTAACCAAAAGGCACGAGTGTGAATCAAAGACTACCTTTTTGCCAAATTTGGTGTAATTCCATTCAGCAGTGTGGGCTGTAGCTGCGATTAAATGTTACTATGGACATTTGCATTGGAAAAACACATTTTGGGAACCCCCTTCATTCTTGTCCCCCACTTGATGAATCACCCAGAGACTTTCAAGATTGGAGTGGACCGGAACGCCCCACTAGTTTTGAAAATGTCGCAAAGATTTGTCAACCGTCGTCAAAGTTATTCCAAATAGAGTGTTGCTGATTTCCTATGGAAAATAGGTCCTAAGTATAACTATCTACTCGCGACCACCAGTAGGTAATATATATAATATGTTTGAAGATCGGCAGTGTGAAATTGTGTGGTTGCCTGAGAAGTTGCGGTATTGCAATACACAGGTTAAACAGCAGCATGTCGGCAGAAGCTGTCCGTGCACGAGAGGAGGAGGCTGGGGAGTTTTTGGGAAAAATACCGGCTTCTGGTGCTAGTTCCAATTTGGCTCCGAATAACAGCGATGCTACAGATAACAGCAATATAAAAACCTTGTATAAAGAACTGGAGAGAAATAAAAAACTAGAAATTACGAAATGGTGGGATCACTATTCCCTCACCAAATACGCAGACGTAGGGAGGGTGCCGAGAGGCCTGCGAATTCTGCAAGCACCAAGTTTTGATAAGCCCAATCTGATGATGTTGAAAGAGTGGGGGCAAAACAACCTGGCGGCATCAGTGAATCTGGTCCATATATTAATAAAATACGCGGAGATTGATCGTGTGGAGGTGCTCAAAGAAATAGATAGATTGATTGCTGAAATTGACAAATTTGAGGAGACAGATGCCATCATTAAATTGAAGGACACTATGGCGGAAAGGCTATAAAACATGAAGACAAAATCAACATTAGAAAAGTACAAAAGTCTGCAAGAGATCAAGCTGACTATCAACATGGCCAAATCTTCAGGTTCGCATGTAAATATAGCGCAGTGAAGCGCCAACAATATAGTGAAAAAGGAATCAATAAGAAAATAACTCCTCACCAGCCAAACTCAGCAGCAACCAACATCAACGAAGAGGTATCCAGCTTCTATTCTGCATCCTTCACTAGTGAATCAAGTCGGGATTCAGAGGACAGTTTACATCCAACGACATTCTTGAATTTAGAGGAGGAGTTAGATTTTTTAGTGGAGGAAAGACTCCAAACGCTCAGACCACGGCAAAGAAATCAAATAAAACCCGTAGAACAAAAAAAAATGAGAAAGAAGAAGAAAGCATGCCCAAAAAGCAAGAACAGAAAAATTCTTCTCAGTGCAGAAGTTGAAAGGTTGCAATTAAGGAGACACCGTGCCAATAGACATCTTGGGTGCTGAAGCTACTGAACTAGTAGCGGGGGATGTCCCTACTTTAATGACTTTCCATGAGCTAAATGATGCGACTGATTCAGAGCCTACAGGCTTGGATGCGAATTTGAATACACAGACCAGATTGAGAAAAATCAACAACCTACAGAAAGGTGCGGGTATTACTCCCTTTAAAAGAAAATCTAGTTTTATTCCTCTGACGACAAAGGATGTGATAGATACTTTTCATTTTCAAATTGGCGGAGGTAATCAACCCACTGGCGAACCCTCTCCTCAACCTATCGTTGAGCTCGGGAGTGGTCCCGTCAGAGTGGAAGAAGGCCATGGTTATCCCGCTACTTAAAAAACCTGGCCTTGACCCAAAGGTCCCAGCAAACTATAGGCCGATTTCGCTGCTTCCGGCCTTGGTAAAAATCTTGGAGAAGCACGTCCAGTCGGTGCTCTCCAATTTTTTGGAGTCTCACGAGATTCTGCATGACTCTCAGTCAGGCTTTCGCTCTAATCGTAGCACCGAGACCGCGCTCCTGGAGGTTTCTGAAACCATTAAAGGGGTGTTGGATACCGGGGGCAAAGTCATGTTGGTGTTGTTGGACCTGTCGGCGGCTTTTGACACCGTCCCCCATGATGGCCTTCTCGCAAGACTCTTTGAGATTGGTCTTCGGGGGACGGTGCTCAAATGGTTTTCGTCCTTTCTAGCCGGCCGCCGGCAGACGGTCTGGACGCCATCGGACTCCGCCGTTATGCCGCCATTGGGAGTCGGGGTCCCTCAGGGCTCTATTTTGAGCCCGACCCTTTTTAACATCTTTATGACCCCACTGGCGGCGGTGGCGGAGTCGTTCGGCGCCCGGATCGTGTCGTATGCCGACGACACCCAGCTCCTCTTCTCTTGCGAGAGAGGGGCTGACTTTGACGGGGAGAGTATCAGGATGTTGCCTTGGGGCGGTGTTTGCATGGTTCCAACTAAACAGCCTCAAGTGCAACTCCGATAAATCGGAGGTACTCTTTTTCGGGTGCGATGTAGAGCCCAGCTGGCAGACCTGGTGGCCCGTCGACATGTTGCCACCATCCGGCTCCTCCCCTATGGCTAAAAACCTGGGGGTTAAGATGGATGTGGGGTTGACGATGAAGGCCCAGATCCTGGGGGTGACCGGCACTTGCTTTGGCCTATTAAAAATGCTGCGGAGGTTTTTGCCTCTTCTGTCTGAGGAGCATAGGAGGCTGACTGTGCAGGCTCTGATAGGCTCCAGGTTGGATTATGCCAACATTCTTTACCTGGGCCTGCCAGAGTACCTGCTACAGCGGCTTCAAGTGGCACAGAATGCGGCGGCCAGGGCCATTTTTGGTCTAAATAGACGTAGTAGCGTCTCTGGGCTATTGCTGGCGCTACATTGGCTGCCCATCCGCAAGCGGATTGCCTTTAAGGCTATGACCTTGGCCTATAAAGCGCTCCATGCGGTGGGGGCGAAGTATCTTCAAAAGAGATTGGCCTTCTACCAGCCGGCGCGGTCGTTGAGGTCTGAATCTCTACTCCTGGCGATGGTCCCTCGGGTTAAGAGGGCCCGCCTGGGTGGCCGTTCTTTTAGTTTATTGGCCCCACAGATGTGGAATTCGTTGCCGCTCCCACTTCGGGGGGCTACCTCTCTTCTTGAGTTTAGGAAAGGGCTTAAAACCTGGCTGTTTTCCCAGTAGGTGTCCAGGTGGTTCTTTTTTAATTATCTGTGTGCTGTTCATTTTTTTTAATCTGTGCTATGTTATTCTACATTACTTCCCCTTACCTAAAGCGCCGGGACACTCTTTTTGAGTAACCGTTGCGCTATACAAACTACAAATAACATAACATAACATAATTGTGTGACCAATGAAATCAAACAACTATACAGGTCCACTACAGGCAACAATAAGAACAAGAAAAGATACCACCGCCAGGAAGCTGAATATACCACCCTTATGAAAAAATTAATTGACAACACTGAAATTGTGATTAAAACATCTGATAAGGGTGGTAATGTGGTTATATGGCCCAAAAAGGAATATATCGAGGAAGCTTACAGGCAATTAAATAGCATGACCTGCTATGAAAGAACTAACCATAAAGAATATACAAAAGCCAAGGAGACACTTTTGAAGCTGCTACACAAATGGAGCAGAGAAGGCCTAATTTCAATCGAAGAATCCAAGTTCATAATAATGAATTCCCTGTCTTTCCTGTGTTTTACCTAATCCCCAAGGTTCTTAAGTGCACTTTTCCAACACCAGGAAGACCGATCATTTCGGCAATTAACAGTGCTAGTGAACATGTCGGCCAATATGTTGAATTTTTTTTGCAGGATTTGGTTAAGAGTTTGCCTAGTTACGTTCGGGACACTAGTGATTTCTTGCAAAAATTGGGGATGTGGTTTGGAACAATAACATGTTGTTAACTTTGGACGTAGAGTCCTTGTATACTAGCATAGCACACGTGTGCGGATTGAAAGCAGTCAAACACTTCCTTGATAAACGAGCCATGGATTTTTATGAGCACAACAAAGTAATCATTAGTCTCATAGAATGGTCTCTGTACAACAACTTCTTTCTTTTTGGTAATGATGTGTGGAAGCAATTAAGGGGTGTAGCGATGGGATCCTGTTTCTCCCCCAGCTACGCGTGTTTACACGTAGGCTTGTGGGAGGAACAGGTCCTTAACATCGTACACCAAGCTTGGGTTAATGAGAAAATTGTAAAATACTTATGTTACATTGATGACGTTTTCATTCTTTGGCAAGGGGATGAGGAAGAAGCATTGGCTTTTGTTAGTGCTATTAATATTAATTCCCTCAACCTCAATTTCACTTCACACATAAATAAGAATGAGATAGAGTTTTTAGATGTGAAAGTGTTTGTCAAAAATGATAAGTTGGAAACAACTCTTTACAGGAAATGCACAGCCGGCAACACAACATTACCAGCCACAAGCCTGCATCCTAAACACACCATCAGCAGTGTTCCCTATGGCGAGATCTTACGTCTCAAACGCATTTTTAGCTCTAATGAAGAATTTGAGAAGTGCGTTAGAGAGATGAAAGTCAGACTTAAGGAACGTGGTTATTCTGATGGGATGTTAAATCAAGCGCTGGTTAAAGCGAATACATGCCCCAGAGATAGCCTGTTTGAATACAACTCTTCTAGGACTATGCAGGAGGTATCCAATGTGATGCCTGATTCCAAGATGAGCAACTGTCCTAGATTGATTACCATTGTTAAGAAGAACTGGCCTATTTTGCTAACGGATACAATCTTAGGTCAACAATTACCTAGTATGCCGTTGGTTATTTTTCGAAGGGCAAAAAATATGGCTACAGTATTAGACAGAAGTAGCCCATAAACAAGACATAAAAGCATGTGGCTGCAACCCAAACCAGGATTTCGGAAATGTTCCTCTTGTAGGGCATGTAAATTCGGAATCAACAAAACCCATTACCAAACTCCAGAGATATACCGATTGTAGGCAGCTTTAACTTCAAAAGTGAATTTGCAGTGTATGTCCTGACGTGCACCTGTGGCCTAAATTACATAGGCAGTGCGAAATTACAGGTGCACGTCAGGATTCTGCAACATCTAAGGGCTATTCTGCATAGTGACCCGGCGTATCCAGTAGCACGTTATTTTAAAAAGAAACATAATAATGACGTTACTTGCTTAACCTATTTCGTGCTGGGGTCTATAGCCAAAACCACGTAGGGGTGGCAATAGAGAGCAAAAATTAAGGCAACTTGAGACCACCATGATCTTAGAGTTTGACAGCAAATGGCCAAATGGTCTTAATAACACTGAGGACATGTACAATTTTTAATGAGATCTGCCTTAGATTTTGTCGAGCAGATCTCAGTCCTAGTAGTGTTAGCCAATATAGGGTTTTTCATTCCTTTGTTTGCCCATATAAGCTTCTAACATCCTTTGCAGGCATGTTTGTCTATACTGGGTAGTCAGGATGCCTGTTACCCAGTATTCTATGAATGAACCAGACAAGAGTGCTAATGGGGTGATACGGGTTTGTCAGGTAGTCAGGTTCCCTGTTACCTGACTTATGCATCGTTGTTACAGTCTCTTGTGAATAGAATGACATTTTGATCCTCTCTTTTTTATATATGGGGTGCTCACCATTTTTTATATATGATGAATTACTGTTTTTACGAAGATGTGTTATTTATGTGGTTTTAACATTGGATTTAGGCCATGACCAATTTCTGTCTGTTAACTATAGACAAAAAATGTTTTCACACAGATCTATTTATCATACACTTTGCACTTTTTTGTAAATAGTACTTGCACTGTTTTGCACAGCTTTTTTGCACATGAAGCAGAAGTGTTTTTCGAATAGTTATGCACTTTGTTCGCACAATATCTTCCCTGGCTATGTAATGAGCTCTCTGCCGAGGTACATCAAATAGTAAAGATAGTTTATTAATGACAAGGATTTATCCTATCTGATAATATGTTGGGCTCATTTTGATGTTTCTTAAATGCTGTAACATCTGTGCGATCGCAGTTCATTTATACCAAGAAAAAGCATTTATGCTGTAATGTATACCGATACTGATCTTTGATTGACTGTGTATCTCAACAAAGAGGAGACTACATTCACAATGGATAATGTATGTTAAGAGCAGTTAGTTGAGGCATAACATTTATGTTTTTTACAAATGTAATGTGATTTTGATATTTGTCTAAAAAACCATCTCTCTACGATAACTCTCTGCAGTATCGTTGTTTAATAGTACCTCTTCTGTATCCATGGTCATGTAACCTGGAAAAAGTTGGAGCCGGGGGGGTGGGTACTTGTGTTCACTGCATATAAACGGTAAAAAAATATAAATGCTCTGCATGTGATCAAGGGCTCACGAAGCCCGAAACGTGTCATGGCTGTTTACCTGTGCCAATAAATTCATCTTGTGGCCAGATCCTGTGGTCCGTCTCCTGTTACTAGCTTCGCCGGTCTTAGTGAGTCAGAGGTGGCTTGAGGAGAATTTCTGTGCATATATATATATATATATTACCTACTGGCGGTCGCCAGTAGGTAGTTATAGTTAGGACCTAGTTTCCATAGGAAATCCGCAACATTCTATTGGGAATAACTTTGGCGCCGGTTGTTGAATCTTCACGAATTCCTCAAAGAAGATGGCCCGCTCCTTCCCTGAAAGTCTCGGGAAGATTCGTCAAGCGTGGGCTGAGAAAAAAGGGGGGTCCCAAAACGTGTTTTCCACATGTTAATTTCCATAGGACGATTAGACACGGCTACAGCCCGAACCGCTGAAGGGAATTACAGCAAATTTAGGGAAATGGTAGGGTCTGGTACGCAGATCACCCTTTTGGTTAAATGATGTAAATCCCTCCAGTAGTTCCTGAGAAAATCAAAAGAAAAAAAATATACTTATCTGGGCGGAGCATAACCACACATCTCATCGTGAGATCTGATTGGCTGTCAGCACTTCATCCAAGAAGTGTTGGCAGCCATCTTGGGACCAGTATACATGAACGCACCTCATTAAAAAGCATTGCAGTTAATAAAAGGTTTTAGGACTTTAGTTACATATAAATCATTTGTTGATGGTACCATACTCATTTTAGGAATTGTGGTCTGTTCTGAGGTGATTTTACCATGTGAAAAAGCCTTCTGCTGTGATATTATGAATCATGTTTGAAAGAAAACTATTATCTCATGCCTTTCCCACAGTGGTTTGGAAGGGGATCTATAAGCTAAACTGAAAGAATATTTTCTGTAAATTCACATTATCTTTCTCAGTCTTAAGAGAATGAAGTCTGACATTCTCAGTAAAACATGTACATCCAACAAGGGCAGCGACTGTCAGTTGATTTCTTTGTGTTCTACTGCAGCTTCCTAGAGTGTTCTAAAGAACAACTAGAGCGCTAACAGTCCTACTTATTACAAAGGTATGGCACACCTGAAGCCAACTTGATTGGAATAAAGTGGTAACTCTTTAAATATTTAAAAAGAAACAAAATGAGGGGGTTCATTTTGCCATAGAAAGTATGATTAGTGCTGCAGAAAGAAAAATTAGGGCACATTTTGAGTGACTTATCAAATCCTCTTCTATTTCATTAAAAAACTTCTGACATGCAGTCTCCAAAGATGGCCACCAGAGACAAAAGAGCCCAAATGTAGCCCATTTATCACCCAGATGTAGTCCAAGTATAGCCCAATGACAGAATGTCCCAGAGTGTTCTAAAGAACAACTAGAACGCTAACTGTCTTACCTATGACATAAGTATGGCACACTTGAAGTCATCTTGATTGGAATAAAGTGGTAACACTTAAAACATTTAATTTGCAAAGGAACAAAATGAGGGGGTTCATTTTGCCATAGAAATTATGATTAGTGCTGAAGAAAGAAAAATCAGGGCACATTTTGACTTCTCAAATCCTGTTCTATTTAATTAAAAAAATTCTGACATGCAAACTGAAACATGCACTTTGAATACCAGCAGCAGACTTCCCTGGTGAGCAGCAGCTTTACTACAGTGATCTAATGAGCAACTTGAGTGCTAAAATTCAGAATTTATGGCAAATGTGTGACACATCTAAATGCCTTCTTGATGGAACCAAAATAAACAAGCATGAAAATGCAATAGATCTCGCCCTTGTTTAAGTTACAGCCATTCTGTTTGTAATGAGGAGGCTATTTAGCTTTGCTTTTATTAGTGTTTTTCAAACTTTCATGTAAATAACATGCATATGTATGCATATATGTATATGTATGCATGCATTTATATTTGTATTTAGGTAGATATGCAGATTATATATGTTTATATATGTATGTATTACCTACTGGCAGTCGCCAGTAGGTATATATAGTTAGGACCTAGTTAACATAGGAAATTCCAAACATTCTATTGTGAATAACTTTGGCAACGATTGAGGGATCTGCCTGTAATTTTCCTTAAATTTGCCTCGCTGCGCTCCGCTCCTTCCCTAAAAGTTTCGGGGGGATTCGTCAAGCGGGAGCCGAGAAAAAAGGGGGTCCCAAAATGTGTTTTCCCCATGTTAATTTCTATGGGGACATTCTGACAAGGCTACAGCTCGAATGGCTGAACGGAATTACACCAGATTCGGCAAAATGGAAGGGACTGGTATGCAGCAGTGCCTTTTGTATGTTTGGTGTAAATTCCTCCAGTAGTTTTTGAGAAAATTGAATGTGAAATTGAGTCCAATGCAATTTTCCATAGGACCTTTAGACACGGCTACAGCCCGAACGGCTGAATGGAATTACACCAAACTTGGCAAAATGGTAGAGCCTGGTATGCAGAAGTGCCTTTTGTATATTTGGTGAAAATCCCTTGAGTAGTTGTTGAGAAAATCAAATTTGTTCAAATTATATATCTATAGGTGGCACACGTGAGTGCACTGCAACCTTACTGTACTCTGTACCTTCCCGAGTACGAGCTGCATGCTGATTGGCTGCTACTGTCTATGAACATTCCAAAACTGAAATTGTTGGCAGCCATCTTGTGCCTCGGTAGACTGAGGCACAGGAAAGCAGAAAAACAAACGTGTAGAACTAAAAAAGGGGGCAGGGTAGAAGCACTCTGACCCCCTAGGCCTGCTCAGGGGGCCCCACAAGGCCCCCCCAGGCCCGGAAAAATGTTTTTCCCAAAAAATTGTGAGGGTACGCGCACCGTACAGAGTACAGTAAGCTTACAGTAAGCCCTCACAGCTTACACAGCCCTCACAGCCCTCACAGCCCACACAGCTCTCACGGCCCACAAAGCTCTCACAGCCCACACAGCTCTCACAGCTCACACAGCCCACACAGCTCTCACAGCCCACACAGCTCTCACAGCCCACACAGCGCTCACAGCTCTCACAGCCCATACAACCCACACTCTCACAGCCCACACAGCTCTCACAGCCCACACAGGTCTCACAGCCCACACAGCTCTCACAGCTCTCACAGCCCACACAGCCCACACTCTCACAGCTCACACAGCTCTCACAGCCCACACAGCTCTCACAGCCTACACAGCTCTCACAGGCCTCACAGCCCTCACAGCCCACACAGCTCTCACAGCCCACACAGCCCACATAGCTCTCACAGCCCACACAGCTCTCACAGCACTCACAGCCCACACAGCTCTCACATCCCACACAGCTCTCACAGCTCACACAGCCCTCACAGCCCAAACAGCTCACATCCCACACAGCTCTCACAGCTCTCACAGCCCATACAGCTCTCACAGCCAACACAGCTCTCACAGCCCACACAGCTCTCACAGCCCACGCTGCCCACACAGCTCTCACAGCCCACACAGCTCTCACAGCTCACACAGCCCTCACAGCTCACACAGCCCACACAGCTCTCACAGCCCACACAGCTCTCACAGCTCTCACAGCCCACACAGCCCACACTCTCACAGCCCACACAGCTCTCACAGCCCACACAGCTCTCACAGCCCACGCAGCTCTCACAGCTCTCACAGCCCACACAGCCCACACTCTCACAGCCCACACAGCTCTCACAGCCCACACAGTTCTCACAGCCCACACAGCTCTCACAGCTCACACAGCTCTCACAGCCCACACAGCTCTCACAGCCCACACAGCTTTCACAGGCCTCACAGCCCTCACAGCCCACACAGCCCTCACAGCCCTCACAGCCCACACAGCTCTCACAGCCCACACAGCTCTCACAGCCCACACAGCCCACACAGCTCTCACAGCTCACACAGCTCTCACAGCTCTCACAGCCCACATAGCTCTCACATCCCACACAGCTCTCACAGCTCACACAGCCCTCACTGCCCACACAGCTCACATGCCACACAGCTCTCACAGCCCATACAGCTCTCACAGCCCACACAGCTCTCACAGCCCACACAGCTCTCACAGCCCACACTGCCCACACAGCTCTCACAGCCCACACAGCTCTCACAGCTCACACAACCCTCACAGCCCACACAGCTACCATCCCACACAGCTTTCACAGCTCTCACAGCCCATACAGATCTCACAACCCACACAGCTCTCACAGCCCACACAGCTCTCAATGGCCTCACAGCCCTCACAACCCAAACAGCCCTCACAGCCCTCACAGCCCACACAGCTCTCCCAGCCCACACAGCTCTCACAGCCCACACAGCCCACACAGCTCTCACAGCCCACACAGCTCTCACAGCCCACACAGCTCTCACAGCTCTCACAGCCCACACAGCTCTCACAGCTCTCACAGCGCACACAGCTCACACTCTAACAACCCACACAGCTCTCACAGGCCACACAGCTCTCACAGCCAACACAGCTCTCACAGCCCACACAGCTCTCACAGCCCTCACAGCCCTCACAGCCCTCACTGCCCACACAGCCCTCACAGCCCACACAGCTCTCACAGCCCACACAGCTTTCACAGCTCACACAGCCCACACAGCTCTCACAGCCCACACAGCTCTCACAGCCCACACAGCTCTCACAGCTCTCACAGCCCACACAGCCCACACTCTCACAGCCCACACAGCTCTCACATCCCACACAGCTCTCACAGCCCACGCAGCTCTCACAGTTCTCGCAGCCCACACAGCCCACACTCTCACAACCCACACAGCTCTCACAGCCCAAACAGCTCTTATAACCCACAAAGCCCTCACAGCCCACACAGCTCACATCCCACGCAGCTTTCACAGCTCTCACAGCCCATACAGATCTCACAGCCCACACAGCTCTCACAGTACTCACAGCCCACACAGCTCTCACAGACCACACAGCTCTCACAGCCCACACAGCTCTCACAGGCCTCACAGCCCTCACAGCCCAAACAGCCCTCACAGCCCTCACAGCCCACACAGCTCTCACAGCCCACACAGCTCTCACAGCCCACAGAGCCCACACAGCTCTCATAGCCCACACAGCTCTCACAGCCCACACAGCTCTCACAGCTCTCACAGCCCACACAGCCCACACTCTCACAGCCCACACAGCTCTCACATCCCACACAGCTCTCACAGCTCACACAGCTCTCACAGCCCACACAGCCTACACAGCTCTGGCAAAGATAATACCAGCAGCGAACAAGCACTGGCAAAGACAATAACGGCAGCAAAGAAACACTGGCAAAGACAATAACAGCAGCAAACAAACACTGGCAAAGACAATAACGGCAGCAAAGATACACAGGCAAAGGCAATACCAGCAGCAAACAAACACTGGCAAAGATAATACAATCAGGGGGACAGGGGCACGAAAAACGGCACAATCAGTGATGTCATTTGAGATGTCATCAGTGATGTCATCAGTGATGTCACTAACCATGTAATGAATTATGTAATATGTGACATCATCAGCAGTGGATTGCGGGTGCGCCAAATATAGTTAGTACAACTAACTATCTAGGAGCAATTTCAATGTTTTTTATATGCTAATTCCTAACTATATAAGGCCTGAAACCTATGTTTTTTTCAGTGAATATATATATATAGACACATACATATATACAAATGCATATGCATATATTTGCATATATATGTGTATATGTGTGCGTGTACAGAGAGGTAGAGTTGTAGAAGTAGAGGTGTAGAGGTAGAGAGGTAGAGGTAGAGAGGTAGAGACTAGTAGAGAGAGGTAGAGAGGTAGAGAGTAGAGAGTGAGAAATAGAGAGTAGAGAGTGAGTAGTAGAGAGTAGTAGAGAGCAGTAGAGAGAGTAGCAGAGAGTGAATAGTAGAGAGTAGAAGAGTGAATAGTAGAGTGAGTAGTAGAGAGTAGTAGAGAGTGAGTAGTAGAGAGTGAGTAGTAGAGAGTAGTAGAGAGTAAGTAGCGGAATGAGTAGTAGACAGCAGTAGAGAGTGAGTAGTAGAGAGTAGTAAAAAGTGAGTAGTAGAGAGTGAGTAGTAGAGAGTGAGTAGTAGGGAGTAGTACAGAGTGAGTAGTAGAGAGTGAGTAGCAGAGAGAGAGAGTAGTAGAGAGTCGTAGAGAGTGAGTAGTAGAGTGAGTAGTAGAGAGTAGTAGAGAGGGAGTAGTAGAGAGTGAGTAGCAGAGAGTAGTAGAGAGTGAGTAGTAGAGAGTGAGTAGTAGAGTGAGTAGTAGAGTGAGTAGTAGAGAGTAGTAGAGAGAGAGTAGTAGAGAATGAGTAGTAGAGAGTAGTAGAGAGTGAGAAGTAGAGAGTGAGTAGTAGAGAGTAGTAGAGAGTGAGTAGTAAAGAGTGAGTAGCTGAAAGAAAGTAGTAGAGAGAGAGTATTAGAGAGTAGAGAGTAGTAGAGAGTGAGTAGTAGAGAGTAGTAGATAGTGAGTAGTAGGGAGAGAATAGTAGAGAGAGTAGTATAGAGTAATAGAGTAGTAGGGAATGAGTAGTAGAGAGTGAGTATTAAAGAGTAGTGGAGTAGTAGAGAATGAGTAGTAGAGAGTAGTGGAGAATATTCCAAAGTTTGGCACAGCACCACTTACACAACAAGTCCAATGAAATCATATCACTTAGAGTCCTTATTGAAGCTCTGAATCTTGGTGTATATTCAAATGCTTTTATTTTCCTTAAGTTTATGTTCCACAGCCAGCCGACGCGTTTCATTCTGTACAACAGAAAGTCATAAACCGTGTCCGTGGGTCATATCTGCCCAAATGCCGATATTCTGAACGATTGAAAATGACTTTTCTTGAGAAACATTTAGAAACTTCCCCCTCTAATAGAACACATATCTCAACATATAACTAGCTATCCTAAATCAGATTGGATCGCACGATTCAACAAGATATCCCTCTGCCTATGCCATCTCAAGGATGAAATGCAAAATCTATCAACCATCACCAAAGAACTCCTAAACTCCCACAGAACCACTAGTGCCACTGTGAACCAAATTAGTTTCAAAACTAGCAGATAGATCACCAAAAGTCCACACACTGAGTATTCTAGTCAGAATACGATACCTTTCCCCAACGGCCCTTCTCATCCCAGAAGGCTAATTGCTAAGTTAACTAACCTCCTCCTATCCTGTGACAGTCCTATAGACTACTGCAAGCCTCTACGTGGCAGTATGTAAACCATTCAAGCTAACCTACACAGAGTCAAGTCAAGTCAAAAATGTGTATAGCGCACTACTCACCCAGAGGGTCTCAAGGCGCTGGGGGGGGGGATGTTCGTTACTTATCAAATAGCCAGGTTTTGAGTTGTTTTCTGAAGGAGAGGTGGTTCTGTGTAAAGCGGAGGTGGGTGGGGAGAGAGTTCCAGGTTTTGGCCGCTAAGTAGGAGAAGGATCTTCCTCCCATGGTGGCTCTCCGATGCGTGGAATCGTGGCGAGGGCTTGATTGGACAATCGTAGTTGGCGGGTGGGGGTGTAAAAGGTCAGGCGCGTGTTGAGGTATTTGGGTCCCAGGTCATGGAGGGCTTTGTGTGCGTGGGTGAGGAGACGGAACGTTATTCTCTTGTTGACTGGGAGCCAGTGAAGATCTCTCAGGTGACCGGATATGTGATTGTGGCGGGGTATGTCTAGGATGAGTCGGGCAGAGGCGTTCTGAAAGCGTTGGAGTTTATTCTGTAATTTGGCTGAGGTTCCGGCGTATAGGGTGTTTCCGTAGTCCAGTCGGCTTGTGACAAGTGCTTGGGTGACCGTCTTTCTTGTTTCGGTGGGGATCCAGCAGAAGATCTTTCTGAGCATACGTAAGATGTTAAAGCATGATGATGATACGGCGTTAACTTGTTTGGTCATCGAGAGGGAGGAGTCTAGAATGAATCCCAGGTTGCGAGCATGGTCCGTTGGTTTGGGTGCGCTGCCCAGGGCCGGTTGCCACCATGAGTCGTCCCATGCGGAGAGGGATGATCCTAGGATGAGGACTTCCGTCTTGTCAGAATTCAGTTTTAAGCGGCTGTTCTTCATCCACTCGGCAACGTCTTTCATCCCTTCGTGTAGGTTAGTTTTAGCGGTGTTTGGGTCTTTGGTGAGGGAGAGGATCAGCTGGGTGTCGTCGGCGTAGGAGATGATGTTGAGGTTGTGCTGGCGTGCAATGGGTGCTAGGGGGCTCATGTAGACATTGAAGAGGGTGGGGCTGAACGATGATCCTTGTGGTGCACCGCAGATGACTTCGGTGGCCTCTGATCTGAAAGGGGGGAGGCGGACTCTCTGGGTTCTTCCAGCGAGAAACGAGATGATCCAGTCCAGTGCTTTTCCTTGTATCCCGACGTTTCTGAGGCGTTGTACAAGGGTGCTATGACAGACCGTGTCAAACGCTGCGGAGAGGTCCAGGAGGATGAGGGCAGCTGTTTCCCAGTTGTCGAGAAGTGTTCGGATGTCGTCTGTGGCTGTGATGACGGCGGTCTCGGTGCTGTGTTTGGCTCGGAAGCCAGACTGTGAGGGGTCGAGGGAGCCGTTAGATTCGAGGAAGGCTGCGAGCTGATTGTTGACGGTCTTCTCTATGACCTTGGCAGGGAAAGGGAGGAGCGAGATGGGGCGGTAGTACTTAAGTTCAGTCGGGTCTGCTGTGGGTTTCTTCAGTAGAGCACTGAGTTCGGCATGTTTCCAGCTTTCTGGGAAGATAGCGGTGTAGAGGGAGCAGTTGATGATATCCCGGAGATGGGGTGCGATGATGGAGTCGGCCTTGTTGAAAATGTGGTGGGGGCATGGGTCGGTTGGTGATCCGGAGTGAATGGAGTTCATCAAGCAGATGGTGTCTTCAGTGCTGATTGGGTCCCAGGCGCCAAGGGCGGTGGTGGGGGGCTTCAGTTTGGTGGTGGTGAGGGGGGAGGACTGGTCGCCAAAGCTGTTATGTATGTCAGCGATTTTGCTGTGGAAGAATGAGGCTAGAGAGTTGCAGAGGTCTTGAGAGGGAGTGATGTCATTAGAGCCGGCGGTGGGATTGGTTAGCTCTTTGACAATGCTGAAGAGTTCCTTGCTGTTGTGGGCATTGGTGTCGAGTCGATCTTTGAATGCAGATTTCTTGGAGGATCGGATCAGCTGGTGGTGTTTGCGGGTGGCGTCCTTGAGGGCGGTCATGTTGTCTGTGGTTGTTTTTTTTTGCCAGGCTTTCTCGAGGGTGCGCCAGTTCTTTTTGGAGTTCTTGAGGTCGTCATTGAACCAGGAGGCTTTTTTGCTACCTGATTTGTTGTGATGGGTTTTCAAGGGTGCTAATTCGTCGGCGCAGTGGGTGATCCATAGTGCGAGATTGATGGCCGCTTGGTTTGGGTCCGATGGTTTGGCGGGAAGGTTTTGGTTTAGCGATGTGGTGAGCTGGTCGGTGGTAATTTTGTTCCAGTTTCTGCGTGGGACTTGTTGTGGGTGGTGGTGGGTTGTGGTCGTTCTGAAGTTGAAGTGGATGCAGCTGTGGTCTGTCCAGTGGAGTCCTGTGGCGTGAATGAAGGAGATGTGTTTGCTGGAGGAGAAGATTGGGTAAAGCGTGTGTCCGGCGTGGTGCGTGGGGGTGTTTACCAGTTGTATGAGTCCGAGATTGGCGAGGTTGTCCAACAGGGTGGTGGTGTTGCTGTTGTTATTCTTTTCCAGGTGGAAGTTGAGGTCCCCTAGAAGAATGTAGTCCTCGGAGGGGAGGGCATGTGGGCTGATAAAGTCAGTGATCTCTTCGCTGAATTGTGTGCGGGGTCCTGGTGGTCTGTAGATGAGGGTGCCTCTTAGTGTGGTCTTGGGGTCGGTGTGTATCTGGAAGTGGAGGTGTTCGGCGGTGGTGAAGGTGTCGTCGGAGCTGGTCGTGATGCGGACGGTGTTCTTGTGGACGATGGCGATGCCTCCTCCTGTTCAGTTGATGCGGTCCTTTCGGATGATCTAGTAGCCGTCCTGGATGGCTATGGCGATGTCAGGCGCTGAAGCTGTATTCATCCAGGTTTCTGTAAGAAAGGCGACGTCCGGCGTTGTGGTGTCCAGTAGGTTCCATAGTTCGAATGGCGTGTCTGTGGACCGAGCGGGTGTTGAGCAGGATGCATTTCAGGTGGTTATTGTCGGAGCTCTGTTTGGCATTGGTGGGCGTAGTGTAGGTCTTGATGCAGCAGAACTTGCAGGATTGACAGGTGAAGGGACCATGGGTGCGTCCTGGGGCGGCTTGGTGGCAGTTGGGGAGTCGGCCGGTGTTGAGTGCAGAGAGGGTTGCAGCGTCGTAAGTTAGGTGGGTGGAGTTGGATTGGCGGCGGCCAGGGGGTCTGGCGCTGGGCACGGTCCAGGCGCGGACTGGCGTAGACAGGCTTACCTTTGGCGCGCCTTCGGCGCGCATATGGCGCATCCGCTGCGCTTGAACGCTGTGTGTAAGTGCATCTGTCATAAGTGGAAAGTGGGGGGGCGAAGCGAGGGAGGAGCAGCTGGGAGGCGGGAGCGGGGTGGCGAGTGGGGAGGGGATTGGTCTTGGGATGCTGTAGGGAACGGGGGGGCCGCGTGGGAGCAGCGGCAGGGAGCGGGGTGGAGGGACGGGCTAGGGGGCACAACAAATGGCACCAAAAGCGAAACTAAACAGTGCAGGTCTAGATCGGGGGCACGATGTTCTGCAAGTACAAATACACAATAGTATACAATGCAGCCAATATCGAGATCACAATCTTCAGCAGAAGCACAATGGCAAACAATGCAGGCAGGTCGGGGTTACAATGCGGCACAGATGACGATCGTAAACAAAGGCGCAGGATGCAGGCAATATCGGGAGCACAATCTTCAGCAGAAATACAATGGCAAACAATGCAGGCAGGTCGGGGGTACAATCTGGCACAGGAAATGATTATGAGTAAAGCCACAGAATGCAGGCGAGATCGAGGGCAAAAAGCAAGGTCGATACAATACCAGGTGGGCGAGGAGCGGTTGGAGCGGCCGGTTCTGACCAGGTCAGATCGGTCACAGCGCTTCACGTCCCGGGTCCTCCCTTAACTTTCCAGTGGGAGGGAGGTGCAGCTGGGAGGCAGGAGCGGGGTGGCGAGTGGGGAGGGGATTGGTCTTGGGATGCTGTAGGGAACGGGGATGGGGCCGCGGGGGAGCAGCGGCAGGGAGCGGGGATCGGGGTGGAGGGACGGGCTAGGGGGCACAACAAATGGCACCAAAAGCGAAACTAAACAGTGCAGGACTAGATCGGGGGCACGATGTTCTGTAAGTACAAATACACAATGGTATGCAATGCATCCAATATCGGGATCACAATCTTCAGCAGAAGCACAATGGCAAACAATGCAGGCAGGTCGGGGGTACAATTCGGCACAGATGATGATCCTAAACAAAGGCGCAGGATGCAGGCAATATCGGGAGCACAATCTGCAGCAGAAATACAATGGCAAACAATGCAGGCAGGTCGGGGGTACAATCTGGCACAGGAAATGATTATGAGTAAGGCCACAGAATGCAGGCGAGATCGAGGGCAAAAAGCAAGGTCGATACAATACCAGGTGGGCGAGGAGCGGGTGGAGCGGCCGGTTCTGACCAGGTCAGATTGGTCACAGAGAACCTATTAAAAACTAAAGATCTATAAATAGAGAAAACATCACAAATATCAACACAGTGCAGACAGCCTTCACCCATTCTACTAGCAAACTGATGTGCGTACTCCTTAACTGCAGATCAGCGCTCCGATAACCTCTAGGGTCATGTTTGCATCCGACATCTATGATCTCATTCTCTCAAATGAGCCTGACATTGTTTACCTCACTGAAACTTGTCTAAATAGTTCCCCATCACCTATCCTAGACCTACTGGTCCCTCCTGGTCATGACATAATCCGCCTAGACAGACCCATGAAACCTGGTGGTGGGTTAGCCTGCATTTACCGAACGACAATCTCAGTGAATAAAACAAATACCATCTCTTTATCCACCTGTGAATATTTCTGCATCAACATCTCAAATGACAAGTGCCTCACTAGACAACCTTCTCATAATATAGTACCCCCTGGAGATAATCTGCTGCTCAATGAAGAGATAAAGGAAGTCATTACATCCAGGGACAACCCACAAGTGTCCCAAATTTACCTAGGAGATTTCAATCTCCACTCAAACAATACAAATTATCATGTTGTAAACTATCAAATCCTTCCTGTCAGATTAGGATCTGACCCAACTCTGTGACAGTCCAGCGAACAACAATGGAGAGACATTGGACCTCATCATAGCTAAAATAAAGAATTTCACATTAGACTCCATTATCTCCTGCGATTGGACTGACCATTACAGCATCTTCTTCTCCATCAATATTAAGGTGACTCCAAAAAGATGGCAACATACAAAAACAAAACAATGGAAACGGAGTATCCAAAATATCAACCCTATCGGCCTGGTAAACCGATGCCACTTTGACCTGATCCCCACGACAGGCATGGTTGACGTTCATGACTGCACAGACTTTTACAATTCCACTATGCTTGAAATTCTTGACTCCTCCCCCAAAAAAATGTTTCCGCCAAAATCTGTCTGAACTCTAATCAGCGCAAGCTAAGATCAGCTCAACAAATATGGAGATCTGTACTCTCCATTCAACACCTAAATCCCATTAGAGCGCTGAGGAATACATGCAACAGAAACATCTCATGGGCTAAGGAAAACTTCTTTAGAACCCAGCTGAACCAAGCCATTAATCGCCACTTTTTTTTCTTTTTTAAATAGTCAAACAACAATTGCTAAATACACTAAAAATCAACCGAACTAAGCGAGTCGGCTATCCCTAACAGCGAGGAGCATACCAATTTCTTCCTAGAAAAGATAAAAACCATTGAATACGACATACAACCTAAGAAAGCTCTTCCACAAGCTATTGATCATGAAGATACATTTTACTCACAGATCAGGACCAATTTAGTATACCGATTGAAACTCCAAAAAACAATGACTCTTGGTACATCTTCACGCCCTTCACTGAAAACGAAATCTGTAACATTCTTCTAGCGATTAACCCATCCAATCACTTCTCTGATCCGTCACCTTCTACATTATTCAAAATGATAAAAACTTCTATATTACCCTTATGGTCAAAGATTGTAAATGCCTCTCTTAGGCAAGGGACCATCCCTGACTGTCGTAAAGTAGGGCAGGTAACACCCATACTAAAGAAAGTCAACTGCCTCTCCTCTGATGTCAACAAATACCGCCCTATGTCTAACATCCCCACTCTGGCGAAACTGCTGGATAAATGTGCACAAATTCAATTATGCAACCGCATTGAGAACTACAACCGCCTAGACAAACACCAATCTGGCTTCATTCAAGGTCACAGGATTGAATCAGCACTCACCCACATATTGGATGACATATTAAAGATGTTAGACATAATGAATCATGTCTTTTGATATTTCTTGATTTATTTTCCGCTTTCGACACGGTTAAGCACGACTACCTACTGTCCCTATTAGAACGATGGAAGGATCTATCTGGTCCCATGCTATAATGGTTTACCCCTTCCCTAAACAACAGAACCCAAAGACTTAAGATGAAGCAATCCCTCTCTCAACCCTCCATGGTCACCCTAGGGGTTCCACAGGGCTCAGCACTTTCACCCATTCTTTTTAATCTATTCATCGAACCCCTGGCAAATGCATTGAATTCAGCGAACATTCTATATCATCTGCATACAGACGACACACAACTATATATGAAAATCTCCTCACCAGAAGACTTCATCTCCCTCAACGCTATTCTACAGACTACTCAAAGTTGGCTCCCTGGCAAC
The DNA here is from genome assembly GCF_964261635.1 of Lissotriton helveticus. Taxonomy (NCBI): domain Eukaryota; kingdom Metazoa; phylum Chordata; class Amphibia; order Caudata; family Salamandridae; genus Lissotriton; species Lissotriton helveticus. The sequence continues at coordinate 11,388,162 of NC_136059.1, forward strand.
CACCTCATGCCTAACACCAAAAACCCCCAGAATTCCTCCATATCTCCCCTTCCAACCACACACCCAAGATAGACCTCTGGCTGAAGCATCTGACATCCTTTGTCTTCTCTCCCCACATCATTGACTCCCCTAAATCCTTGAGAATCACGTTAGACAAACACTTGAATATGCAGGCGCATATCAGTAATGCCAGCAAGGGAGCTAATCATCAGATGAGCATCCTAAGGAAACCTAAACCCTTCCTCACACAGACCAATGCAAAAATAGTGGTACAAGCCCTAGTGTTACCAAGAGTGGACTACGGAAGCAGCACTCTATGTGGACTTCCCAAATACAAGCTGGCCCCCCTGAGGACATATCTTAACGCTGCGGCCAGGCTTGTCTCTGGAACAAAAAGAAATAACCACTTTCTCTGACCTTGAAAGACCTGAACTGGCTACCTTACGATGACCATAAAGTGCTGCATAGCTATACCCCCAGTTACTTAGCACAAAAGCTAGAGAGGTCGGGAGTATGCAGACATTCGCCAAGCAAAAGTTCACTACTACTGAAACCAAAATCCTTTGACAAAAAGAAAATGTGTGGCAGAGCCTTTTCAGGTATTGCACCGAAGATTTGGAGCTCCTTACCACCAGATATACGCAGAATCCCTTCCTCATCCTCCTTCAAAAAAGGTGTAAAAATGTTTCTAATGAACAAATTCACATCCTAAGACTAATTCATAGGATACTGTTAACAACATATGTTATCCTATCTATCACTGTCTACTTCATTTGTATTGATTGTCGGATATTCAATGCATGTATATTACCCCTCAATCATCTAACGTTTCCAAACGGTGTAATGTAAAGCGCTCTGATAACCTCTAGGGTCATGTTTGCGCTAGATAAAACTTTAAATATAAATAAATCAATTGGAGGTATTTGTCTTTCCTTCTTTTTCTGATGGACTTAATTACATCGCAATGCCAGGGATTCTTGACAGCACCCCCCTTAAAGACTAACCCCCACCTTAGGTTTTGGGGGATTTGTCTTGTGGAAGATCGTTATCAATCTGGGTACATGAAGATTCAAGGATGGTAACCACGATCTTTCTTCTGGGCCACATTTTTTCCAGTCAATTAGGTAAAACAGTTTTCTTCTTTGAACCTTAGAGTTTTTTTCACTTCAAACTCTTCTGCAGAGCTTTCCTGGATTGGTGCTGGTGGAGCCAGGGATTCTTGACAGGAACAGACCTGATGAAAAAGCAGGTGTGTCTTGACCTTGCGTGGACACAATGTGGGCCATTGGGTAACATGTCGAAGTGTCCGGCATGAGAAACACATGATCACTGCGTCTACTGTGCATGCTCTGTTGTGATTGACTGAGTGTTCCTAACTTCATGTGGCATCTTACTTTATGATGTTTTGAGAATGTGCACACCCCACCCACTATATGTGTTTTATTGGGGCCAATTTCCTGGGACTGTTGTGGTGTGGTGCCCATCTCTGGGATCGATCTGGGTTTCCCGTTCAAGTGTTTGACTACTTGCTCAGTGTCACTCCACCTGTGACCTTGTGACCTATCAATCAGTTGCCTCAGGCCTACGCTGCAAGGCCAGCCTGAACTCGTATTTTGGATAGAGAGGGGGGCATATTGGGTGCATTCAACAACAGCGATGTGAGTTTGTTATAATGCGTACATATATATCATTACGTACATTGATATTGTAATTTCCAGTATTGTTTGTTGAGCTCCTGGCAGGCCCCCAGATGATTGTTTGCCCTCTTCATGTACTCAGTCATGTGTGAATGCAGACCCAGTAAATAGTCCACTATGTCCAGTTTGGGCTCATAGAGAGATTTCTCCCAGCATTCCCTTATCAAACTTAGGGGACCTCTTACAAGATGACAAAACAGAAGTTCAAAGGGGCTAAAACCAACCCCCTTTTCTGTATTCAAGCACGAGGTAAGGTAACAGGGCATCCCATCTCCTGCTGAGCATTGCAGGGAGGCCCATTATCAGGCCCTGCATGATTTTGTTGAATCTGTCAACTAAACCATTTGTCTGGGGTGAAGCAGGCTAGTGAACTTGTAGCTCACACCACATTCATCCTACATAGCTTTTAGGTATGCAGACATGAAATGTGCTCCTCTATCAGATACCACCTCTTTAGGAAACCTCACTTTGGTAAAGATACAAAGAAGGACCTTGCCACTGCAAGGCAAGTGATAGCCCTCAGCACAATTGCCTCTGGGGACCTGGGTGCATATTATCAAGACAGGCGATAAAAGGATCGCCGTTTTAGCAGCAGAAAACTGCCACTTTTTTCTGCCACTAAAACAGCAATAATTTTATCGCCTGTCTTGATAATATGCCCCCTAGTGTCATGGTCTTCTACCACAAGACTCAATCTGTTCCCAGATGCAGTTTGAGGGTCAAGGGGTCAACAATATCACTTACTGCTCTCCTAAATGGAGTTACAACTACTGGAAGTTGAATAAGGGAGCATTTTGCTGGCTCCCTGTCTTGGCACAGGACTGACAGGTGACATAGGAAGGACAAAGCTCTCACCTTTTCAGACATTTGCGTCAAATAAAAATGGGGTTCCAACCTGTTCCAGGTTTTGGTTTGCTCCAGTTGTCAATTTGGAGGGTTGTCATGGGCTAATGTCAGACCAAACTCTCCATACATTAGAGGACCACCACTCTCCTAATTGCCCCTGGTTTGGGGTCCTTGGTCAAAGTATGCAAGACCTCATCTGCCCAGTAGAACCTGTGGGCACCGCTGACATTTCCCTCATCTGTCCTTGCCGCATGCTGCCTAAGGCCTCAAACAGACGGCATGACTTTTTGCCTTTGGCCAAAGTCTTCTCTGGAGTATGTACGAGTTCTGTCAGGTCAGGCTTGACTTTTTTAGCTGCAATTCACTCCTCAGGCTCCAGGGTACCTCCATCAGGAGAACTCTCTCCCTGGTCTTGTGACCTCTAAGAAGCTGAATTGTCAGACTTCCTGCCCTTTCTCTTGTTTTGAAAGGTCTGGGCCAAGCTCCAAATTCCCATGACTTCCTGTCATGCTGCTTGTGCTCTAGTGGTCAAACACACCCACATTTTGGCGTGAGTCTTCCTTTCCACTTCTATCCAAGCAAAAGTTTCCGGATCATTCAACAGACACTCCACTGGAATGGCAGGGGACATAACCACCTTCTTTGGGTCATTAATCCGTCCCTACTCTAGGCTTCCCAAGGCAATTGGATGGAGCTTAGCAACATTGTCAGCATTGGTAATCTGGTAAATGACATAGGATAACATTTGGTCTGGGGAAACCAGTCTAGCTGCCACCATAGTGACACTGGCACTTTTATCCCTTAGAGCCTCTACATCAGGCCCATTGATTTTAGGCCTTAGTCTGCACATCTCCATGCTTGTAAGTAAAACAGCCAGGGCTTTAATATCTACATCATCTAGGGAAACTAAAGTAGTGTCAGTGTAAACTCTAGCCTCTCCAGAGCACACTTACACCTCCGCTCCTATGCTAGCAAATCACTTGGATTGTCCAACACTGGAGGACATTTTGGAGGGTTCACTGACACAACATTGATGTAAAAAATATTGATGTTAGAAATATATATAGTAAGAAATATAGACAACAAGAATATCAACTCCAATACTTAAACAGGCAAGAACAAAAATATCAACTACAAAATATTGATGTAAAAAATATAGATGTATAATATATCGTCTTTTATATAAATATAAACTAAAATATATATTAAATACATTAAATATAATATTAACAACATCAAATAAATCTCATAAACATTTTAATACAAAAATAACAAATAAACATTAAGGTTCAAAATACTTTATTCGTCTTTAAAATTTTATTTACAACTGTTGAAACCAGATTGTGTAACTTTTACAGTAGGCTTTCTGAGAACCTCAGTGAGATTTTAGGATCTGCATGGAGAGCTACTAAACTCTCATCATTGGTAGGCACCCCCCAATGTGTGTCTTTTCCTTCCTACTATTCCTTGCACTAGATGTATATATTTTTGTTTTTAAGGGACCATCTCCATTTTAATGTTATGAATTGTATGTTTTAATTGCTACATGGAGTTGTGTAACTTTTATGGTTTTATTTTAAAGCCGAATCAAGGGGCCCATCAGGATGGGGGGCGGTTCGCCCCCGCCAGGCTGGCGGTACCCACCTCCGGCCTGGCGGGGGCAAACCGCCCACCATCGGTCCGGGAATGACCCCATGCCATATTAGTATGGCTGCGGGGTCCGGAAAGACCGTCGGTCGCTTTTCCGCCCCGGTTGCCTTGCAACTGGGGCAGAAAGGGTTTCTAGGATGGCCTTTTTCTAATGCCTTTCCGTGGCGGCAATGCCTCTACCGAAAGGCATGTGGAGTCTGCATTGGGGGCCCGATGCGGGCCCCCATGGACTCTGGGGGGGTGGAGGGTAAACATGGGGGGTTCCTATTCTACCCCCCAGAAGTTCAATGCACAGCATGGCAGGCACCTGAGTGCACCGCCCGCCACAATGTTAGGAATCCTGTGGCAGGTGTATCCTAATTCCAGGCACGGGACCCTCACCCTTATGGCGGACGGTCCCTCGTACCGTCAGGATGGCAGGCGGGCAAAGTCCGTCTGCCATCCTAATGGGGGCCCAAGTATTTTGAACCTGAACAAATAAACATAATATTTTTTTTTAAAGGTTATAATTCATAAATATATGCATATTTACTTTAAAACAACAAATAAACTATTATTTTTAATGTATGTTAAAAGTTTGAAATAATATATAAAAAATATATCTATTGATGATTTAAAATATAAAATAGAAAAATCTATAATAAATTAAAACATTAAACTATTAGAAAAATATTTAAAATTGCATTTCACAATGCAATCAGTGCAACAGTAGGGAAAGTGTTGGATAGCAAAGGGGTAAAAGTAACTATTCCCATTCCAATGAGTGAAAAAGTAGGGTAAGTTTGGGATAGTAAAGGAATTCAATTTACTATTCCAACTCCAGTGAGTGCAACAGTAGGGAAAGTGTTGGATAGCGGAGAGATACAAATTACTATTATCACTCCAGTGAGTGCAACAGTAGGGAAAGCGCTAGATAGCCGAGGGGTAAAAATTACTATTCCAACTCCTGTTAGTGCAACAGTAAGGAAAGAGTTGGATAGCGGAGAGGTAAAAAATACTATTACCACTCCAGTAAGTGCAACAGTAGGGAAAGTGTTGGGTAGCGGAGGGGTAAAAATTACTATTACAACTCCAGTGAGTGCAACAGTAGTTTAAGTGTTGGGTAGCGGAGGGGTAACCATTACTATTCCAACTCCAGTGAGTGCAACAGGAGGGAAAGTGCTGGATAGCCGAGGGGTAAAAATTACTATTCCCACTTCATTGAATGCAACAGCACAGAAAGTGTTGGGCAGCGGAGGGGTACAAATTACTATTCCAACTCCTGTTAGTGCAACAGTAGGGAAAGAGTTGGATAGTGGAGAGGTAAAAAATACTATTCCTAGTCCAGTGAATGCAACAGCATGGAAAGTGTTGGGTAGCGGAGGGGTAAAAATTACTATTGCTACCCCAGTGAGAGCAACAGTAGGGAAAGTGTTGGATAGCAGAAGGGTGCAACTTACTATTCCCACTCCACTGAATGCAAAAGTAGGATAAGTGTTGGATAGCACAGGGGTAAAAAATGTTTCTCCTCACTCCGGTAAGTGTAACGGTATGGAAAGTGGTGTATAGCGGAGGGGTTAAAATTACTATTCACACTCAAACAGTTACAAAAACATTAAAAACATTAAAAATGTAAAAAAGTAAAAACATCTTTAAAATAAATAAAAACTATTTAAAAAATAAGAAATCAAATATATAAAACATATAAAAAGAATGTATATATTATAATATTAATTAGATATAACAAAAACCTACATATTTTACATAAAATAACATAATAACTACATTTATTAACAATAAATATTTTAAGCTAGAAAATATTTACAAACAAAAAATGTATTAAAACATAAACGTATTTATTTTATTTTCTATCCTATAACAGCACACCAATAACAAAACACTTTAAACTTTTTAATGACATTTATTTCCATAATTAACATAATCAATTAAAAACATGTATTAATTGAAACCCAAATAAACAATAATTGACTGCACACACTTTAACACTTTAATATCCACAACACACACCTAAATTAAACTGCAAAATAATAAAACATGATTACAACGTATTTTTAAATTAAAAACGATTACTATTAATAACTAATAATTAAATAATGAACATTTAATTAATACCCCCCTTTCTCCCTTTAAAAGTAAAAACAACACACACAAAAATAAACAACTACCCAAATTAAGTATCAAATAATTAACATTAATTACCAACTATATATTAATTCATGAAACACAAATTATTTCTCACTCTTTACTCCTATAAACACCACAATACACACCCATAATTAATTACACAATTACCATCATTAATTCCCAATTAATGAATGAATTAAATTAATTAAAAAACATGTATTAATTCATCAGTTAAAAATAAATTACTTCCCACCCTTTTTACATATAAACACCACAACACATATCTAAAATTACTTTAAAAATTACCATAATTAATTAACAATTAAATAAATAAAATGAATTAACAACCAATTATTAATTCATGAATTACAAATAAATTACTTCCCACCCTCCACACTTATAAAATCACAACACACACCTAAAATTCATTACACAATTAAAATAAATAATTACCAATCAATTAATAAAAATGAATTAACATCCTATTCCAAAGAACACGATAAAGAGCATAGACATACAAATTGACGCAGATCTATCAATGAGCCCTCAGATAGGCTCTGGCACTTCCTCCTGCTTTTTCCAACTATGGATATTTCGAAAGATGTGAAGATTTTTCAGCAGAGAGGCAAGAATTCAAATTATTATGGCTATGATCTTGTCAAAAATGTACTATGCAAATGCAATCCATCTAGGCCCTCCATGCAATCAGAAATATCGACTTCAGCTGATACAAAATCAAGCGGCTAGAATCATAGGGTCTCCTACTGCTGTCAGTCACTTACACTTCAGACATCAGGGTGAATATACTGTCTTCCCTACACGGTTTCCTGCTGCTCTTTCTTTTTAATACATTTTTAGTAGGTTTTAGTGTGGTTTTAATTCTCCCGCTCACTGCTGCTGCTACTTGCGCTGTTGAATTAAAAATTTTACAGTGCTGCCTCATTGCGCACTCACCTCTTTTATGTCCATTGCCTGGCTGCCCCGCTCCGCTGCGGTTTCGATCGATTGATGCAGAGGGAAGACCACATATTGGCTGCACTTCTGGGGCCTCATTTCTGCCCCGTTTAACTCTCTAGTTCCCAGGAGCATCTATATAGGTGCAGGCTGGAGAGGACGCACAGCAGATGTGCGCAACTGGTATGACGCCGGTGCGTCAAAGGCACACTTAAGGCAAGCCTGTTTGCACCCGTCCGCGCCTGGCACAGGCCTAGGGCCAGAACTCCTGGCAGAAATACTAAAAATAGGCACATTCTTTAATATTCGGCCCCAGAAATAGCTTCTTGACCAATGTTCATCCTCTATTTGAGTTAGGTCTGCAATTCATATTTCACTATTTTTGGCAACCTAAATCGTCATCTTGAAATATTAGATTATAGTGATACACAGGAGCTTCTCGACGTCACATCAGATTTAGGACTGCAGCCGCTCACCCAACCCATCTATCAGGACACACTTTAGATGGGCTGTTTACTAATAACCCCGCTATTTCTAGGATATCTGTTCTCCCTTTGACCTGGACTGACCACTATGCCATTTTATTCATCTATAATTTACCTCGATCCAACATTGATAACACGTCTAGCACTAAGACCTTTGATATGATGTGGAGTAGTGTGGCTCACTGGTTAGAGGCGGCAGACCTGGGAGCAGAAGTCGGCCCGGGACCAGGGTTCAATTCCCAACGCGGCAGGGTCGTGGACCTGAGTCAGCGGACTCGATAATTCTCGCTTTGGTGCCTACTCTAATCAGGGGTCCCACTCGGCAACTCTGGGCATTAGCTTACCTAATCCCCACAACGGCCCCATCAATGTCGGGGATGCCTGGCTCCACCTTGGGGACTCCCAGCAGGGACCATCCCACAGGGAAAGCCAGGACGGGCCCCCCAGCGTTATACAGCGCCAGGAAACCTCCGGGTAGCAGTGCACTTTACAAGCTCAATTACATTTACATTTACATTTAAGACCTTTGATAGATCATGGCATAAAATTGTCCAGAGCGTACTGTAAAAAAAGTTAGCACAAAGCCAACCAGATTTGAATCTGGAAATAGAGGTCTCAGCCACGAACTACGCAATGTGGCTGGAGTCCAATTTTGCCATAGTAGCACCTATCACGGTAATCAATAAAAAAAGAAAGATTTCTTCGGCCCGTGGTTCTCGGAGGCCCTACGATTAGATAAACAAGCCTGCGGAAGGCAAGAAAGAAGGTGGAGGATAAACTACGAAGCACCAGAAAAGGATTTCTATAAAGGCATGCTGGCAGATTACAAGAAAAAGATATTTGCGGAAAAAACCCAATATTTAACGTTGCACACTGAAAAAGCAAGTATTTCCAGTAAGGAAGTTTTCAAGACATTAAAAAACGTAACCATAGTCCCTAATGACAACACTGCCATTACTAGTCAAACTTTTAGCAACACTCTTTTGTTTTTTTTTTAAATCTAAGGTGGACCAAATATACAGGCCCGTATATTGCCTCTCTTAAAAAAATACATTTGGACATAACAGATCCAGCCAACTACCGCCCTATCGCAAGGCTCCCACTTCCCGCAAAAATTATTGAGAATCTGTTAAACACTGAACTCTCTAGTTTCATTACAGAGAACAACATCTTAGACCAGAGTCAGTTTGGTTTCAGAACGGATCATAGTATGGAGATAGCTCTAATAAAAACTACAGAGGAAATCCCTAAGACACTAGACGGTAAAGGGTTGGCAGCCCTCGTTCTCCTCGACCTGTCTGCGGCGTTTGATACTGTGGACCATACACTTTTGGTCGAACGCCTAAAAAACATAGGGATAGGAGGAAAGGCCCTTTCCCTTCTAATTTCATTCCTCTTGAACAGAACTCAATCCGTGCACTTGGGCAATTTTAAGTCAGCACCTTTTACGCTGCCTTGCGAGTGCCACAGGGGTCCTCGCTAAGCCCGATGCTTTTTAATATTTATGTCTCCGAATTAGCTCAGCAGTCAACAAGGATATTAATTATTCCAGCAAACCACATGAATGTATGGTCACCCTGAGCAACTGGATGGGCAGGCATTACTTGAAGCTGCACTCAAAAAATACTGAAGTGGTTTTGTTTGATAACCTTTCACCTCAGTGGTCGGCAGTTTGGTGGCCAGACACCCTGGTCCCCCCTCCCACGCCAGTAGCCAAGGCAAAGAATTTGGGGGTTATTATAGATGAAAAACTCAATCTTAAGTCCCAAGTCTACAAAGTAATGTCCTCTTCCTTTCTTACTATTAGAATTTTAGGCAAGATACTACCTTTTATCACCTTAAATACTAGATAAACTGTCCTGACCTACCTGGTTTTTATCCACACTGGATTTTTGTAATGGGTTGTATCTTAATTTGCAATCTAATTTACTCAGAAGGTAGCAGGCAGTGCCAAATGCCGCAGCTAGACTGGTCTTGGTTGCGTCCAAATACCCTTCTCTCAGAGCAGGGATTCAGGAATTGTATTGGCTACCAGTTGGTCAGCGAGTCAAATTCAAGGCTCTTTGCATTGCACCCAAGGCCTTCCACAAAGAAGGACCACAAATTATTTGGGACCTTTTTAGCTGGTACTGTCCTAATAGATTGCTTCGTTCTGCCAATACCCAACTGATGCCCTCCCCAAGAGTTAAAAGTACTAATTGGGGGTGAAAGAGTTTCAGATACAATACAATAAAGGAATGGAACTCCCCTCCGCTCTACCTTAGGAAGACGTCCTCCCTACTTGAGTTCAGGAAACTGCTTACGACATGGCTTTTTAGACATTTGCATTGCCTGACACAGTATGGTAGACCGTCAGCGCCTATACACCTGCGGGTATCAGTGCAAACTACACATTGTTATAACATAACATAACATACACCAACACGCTAGAAGATGTCATGTCAGGCCATTGTTGAAGGAGCTCCACCGGCTTTCAGCGGAGCAGTGATCCATGTTTAAAACAGGTTGCGTCCCTTTCAAAGCTATCCATGGCACATGCTCAAGTACTCCCCTAAGCGCACTCTTAGATCTATGCACATGAATCTATTGGTGGTCCCCAGATTGAAACGCAAACGGACAGGAGGGTTGCCTCTCTCAATACAGGGACCTCAATTGTAGAATTCTTTGCTCACCACTATGAGACAAGAAACAGACTGCATGGGCTTTAGGAAAAAGCTGAAAACATGGCTTTTTACCGAAGCTTACAGTTAGACACGGACTTTCAGAAAGGGTGACTTCGTAAATTAGCGCCAAGAGACCTGATGGTGTAAGCGCGCTTTAGAAATGTCCTATACCATAACATATTAAGTAACTAATAATAATTTAACAATATACCATCTCAATTAAACAAATATTAATATATAAAATATAATCAATACACTTAATATATTAGAGTACTTCACACACTATTCCTCCATAAACCCACAACCAGCTACGAAATAAATAACGCAAAATTCAAATAAAAAAAATTCATAACTGCTAAAAATGTAACACATATATTAAAAATACAAACAAGTCTTATCCAACAAAACATACATTACATGCATATAAAATATATACTAAAATACATAACATTAATAAAAAAACTTTATTTTCAACAACTATATTTTTGCAATTGATCTTACTTACCTTAAGTCGATATTATTGACCACGATATTCATGCTGTTGATATTTCTGAACCACAATCTTAATGACTAGATATATGTGTAACTTGATATTTTTTACTTGATATTCTGTCTCTACTCTCTTCATTGTTTTGGAGCATGCCCCGTCTGTTCTATTATGTCCATGCTCAAGCCATTCTTGCATACCCAGAAGTCTCTGCATGGTCCCAGTTCTTACCCTAACCCCCACCTTTAGTCAGGGAAGAGTCTTGGAGCTTACCCCCCTGAGAAGAACTTTGGGGGACTTTTGAGAACTCCATCTTTTTATCCTTGCTGTTGTTCGCATCTTTTCCCTGATGGGAAGACTGAGCACCTTTTTCTGGTCACTCCCACCTTGGGTCTTTCTGGATATCCTGGTTCTGACCCATTGGCCAGCTATCCTCCCCAGCTCTCTCGGAGAACACAGCTTGAAATACCCCAAATGCAGACACAATTTATCTGTGTTACAATGTGTCACAATTAGTCAAAATGTCGAAATAATTTAGATATACAGACTATCATAAATGGCCACGTCATTGCCTTTTATCAACCCTTCTAGTGCTTTAACTGAGGAGTCGATGAGATACACTGATGTCTAGGTTTGGCCTTTATGGATGTCCCTAAACTTCTCTCTGTACTCTTCGATGATGAATCCAAATCCATCTATTCAGGTCTCCTTCATATGCTGCTAGGACTCAGCCACATCCTCATTAAGGGTCAGAAGTCTATCCCTGCCCTTGAATGAGAACAACTCCCACAATAGAGAGCCCCTGTGTTAGTGAACGATCCTCCTTATTTTGCAGGCCCTCTCAAAGACTGCAAATCATTTGTCAAACATGTCTTCACCGTCACTAAACTTTGGGACAATCCTTTGGGGATCTTATGGTCAAAGGCTTCCTCTTTTTTCCTATTAAAATTGCTGCCACCATGGGCGTTACGCTCATTTTGACCCTTCTTTCTACAAGGGCTAGTCTCCTTTCCACAAGTTCAATCTTTTTTCCTCTAGTGAGAGGAAATCAAGCTCGTCCCCAAGGCTTACTACCACCATACTAGTAGGGAGTCTGCTAGAGTGATATCTGTCACTTCCTGCCATTTAAGGAGGCCTGGGAAAGGGTGGAGAGTTTTTGGTCTTCGTCTTCTTCCCAAGCATTTTTTGAGTTTGAGCTCAGGCATCATCCTCACCCTTTTCGGGGTATTCCTCAGGGCAATTGCCCTCCCTCTCTAGTTTCCCATTCTAATACAGCTGAGGGAGTTTTCCAGGTCCCCCCTTTTAGCTGTTACTCTGTAGCTAATGTCCCAAACTTTGCACAAAGTACTTAGATCAGTGATCATCAGAGCTTAGATGACGTACAGGTCAAGATTCTTTTCAGCCTCCATTTTGCCTAACCTTTTACCTGAAAATTGGGATCTTTTCAAAACTTGCAAAAACTTTTATACTTTTCTCCAAATGTTAAAGTTTTTTACTTTGCTTTTGGAATGGGGGTCTACAGAAGGCCCTAAAATTGCAATAAAAAAATCAAAAAAAATCAAAAAAATTACTTTTGGGTCTAATGTCAGTAGTTCATTTCTTGTGAAAAATCACTTACAACAAATGTGTGGTATCTGGACCTTGGTATCTGAGGGCGCTCCGTAGTGACAATGGAATGTAGTCACTGGAGTGGTGCCTATGTCACAGGTGGGGTTGTAATATTTGATTTTCAAGTGGGTGAGCTGTTGCTTAGCCAAGCTGTTGGAAGATGGATGGGTTATTCTTTAGAAGGATTACACTTCATCAGGCTCACTCATGCCTTGACTGATTATTTGAAGCGCTACTATCACTGGATCTGACACTGGCGTAGTCAGTAGCCTTATGAACCTGAGGAAGAAGATACCCACAAGGTTTACTTGTGGGTTATCAGCCGTTATAACTTAGAGCACTCCCCTGGCTCACAATAGCCTTACCTTTAACACTGCAGTGTCCATGTGTCTCTGCTCCATTTGAAAAGGCCAAGCCGGTTCCTCGAGGTGTCTGCCAAAGTATGCATTCAAGTGGAACTTTGGCCCCATCTCTCCCCTTCCCTTCCCGGCTAAAGTCATCAAGAAGACCATTAATAAACAGCTGACTGCTTTCCTCGAGGCAACCAACTCGCTCGACCCGTCCCAGTCCGGTTTTCGAGACAACTACAGCACCAGAGACCGCCCTCATCGCAGCCACCAACGACATCAGGACCCTGATGGACAACGGAGAAACAACTGCCCTCATACTCCTAGTCCTCTCGGCAGCCTTTGACACCGTATGCCACCGCACCCTAACGCCCCACCTCCTCAACACTGGGATCCAAGGAAAGGCCCTGGACTGGATCACCTTGTTCATCTCTTCGATAGAACCCAGACAGTCTGCCTCCCTCACTTCCGCTCAGCGGCCACAGAGATCATCAACCCCAAGGCTCCTCGCTCAGCCCTACCCTCTTCAATATCTACATGAGCCCCCTCGCCGGCATCGCATGCAAACACAACATCAACATCATCTCCTACACTGACGACACCCAACTGATACTCTCCCTCACCAAAGACTCAGACACCGCCAAAACCAACCTCCAGGAAGGAATGAAAGACATTGCAGAATGGATGAAGCTCAGTTGCCTGAAGCTGAACTCAGACAAAATGGAGGTCCTCATCCTCGGACAATCCCCATCCTCCTCGGACGCCTTCTGGTGGCCCACATCACTGGGCTCCGCGCCAACACCCACGGACCACGCACGTAACCTGGGATTCATCCTGGACTGCTCCCTCACGATGACCAAGCAAGTCAATGCCGTCTCGTCATCTTGCTTCAACACCCTGCGCATGCTCCGAAAAATTTTCCGATGGATCCACATCGAGACCAGAAAAACCATCACCCAGGCCCTCATCACCAGCCGACTGGACTACGGAAACACCCTATATGCAGGAAGCACAGCCAAACTTCAGACACGACTTCAACGCATACAGAATGCCTCCGCACGACTCATCCTCGACATCCCTCGCCACAGCCACATATTCGCCCACCTGAGAAACCTGCACTGGCTCCCCGTCTGTAAGAGGATTACGTTCAGGCTCCTCACCCACACACACAAAGCGCTACACGACAAGGGCCCCGAATACCTCAACAACCGCCTCTTGTTCTACATCCCCACCCGCCAGCTCCGCTCCGCCAGCCTCGCCCTTGCCACCGTCCCATGAATTCACAGAACCACCACCGGAGGAAGATCCTTTTCCTACCTGGCAGCCAAAACATGGAACTCCCTCCCCGCGCACCTACGACTGACCCAGGACCATCTCACCTTCAGAAATCACCTCATGACCTGGCTATTCGAGCAGTAGCGACAACCCCCTCCCTTCAGTGCCTTGAGACCCTTACGGGTGAGTAGCGCACTCTATAAATGTATTGATTGATTGATTGATTGAGGCAGTATGATGGTTTGTGAAGAGAGAGGTTGGGCTGATAATCCTTTGTTCGGAAGAACCGTCAACTGCAAGATGTCCTCTGGAGTGCACTCGCAGGAAGGGCAACAATTGTTGCTCAGAGGTAGGCTGGACTTGAGATTTGATGTGGAACAATGCAAAAAAAGACTGCACCTTCTTCTTTACAACTCCAGGTGATCCCCCAATCAGGTGGTAGAAGTGGAACAATGTTTTTGAATGGTATGCAAAGGTTTGTGGGGCCTCTTTCAGTGCGTAACAGACGTCATCTCTTCTTCTGTATTGCTTAGGGTCTAAGGGACAGGAGATTTTGGATCATCTCCCAGTACTTCATGAATCAATATTCAATATATTTATTATGTATTTGGAACTCCTAGTAGGTCCACATAAAATGCATGCAAATTACAGGTAAAGAGAAACATATAACAAGCACAATCCACAAACCATCATAAGATGATCAAAAGCCAGCCTTAGATTAGCTACATTTCTTGTAAGTAGAAACAAACAATATTGTCAGAGAGCCCAGATCATACAGTACTTAAGAATTTTGGCAGACTCCTAAGATGTACATAGGACATTAAGAAGCTGACAGTTCATTTAAAAAGTCCAAAAGATACCTACTGAATCCCAGTACATTTAAATGTTTAAAATTAACAGCTTGTCTCCCAGGAAAATAAAGAATGTTTTAGGATGCATGCCATAAAAGCTTGTGATCTCTATCACTCAGAGACCAATGGAATGTTGAAGAGTTTCAATGAAGTACTCAAGGAGACCATTGCACTAGCAGAAACTATGGGGCATATTAGCAAGGGCGTCATCCCCGCTTTAGCGGCTCTTTTTGCGATAAAGCAGTGATTTTTTTATCGCCCAATTACCAAGCTGTCGCTAACAGCACTTAGCGACAACTTCCAGGTGATAGCGACCGGTTTGGGGCCTGTTTTGCATGTCAGCGATATTTATCTCTAATGACATGCAGAGTGGGCGTGCCCACACTGATAGCAACTGAAAGCAGTCACTAACAAAGCTATCGCCTATTAGCAATACCCGCGACGTGATAAACAAAACGCGCGCTAATCGATATTAACGTCAGGATTTTACACCTGGTAAAAACCTGACTTATACAAAAGAATATGGCTGTGCACAGCTAGGTTTCAACTCTTTTTAAATTCTATTGAACCGTGCTCCTTGGGATGGCTCCCCGCTCGGAGTAAGCAATAGAACATGAAAGTAGCACCGACACGGATGTGTGGGTGTCCCCTAGGGCACTGGTGATGGTGGGCTGTTGGACAACAGCAAACTTTTCAATGAATTTCAAAAGACACGAATATCCTTATGTATCGATCAGTTTAATGATAATGATTCCAATAAGAGTTACATTATCTCTTAATTCTTTAATGACGTGATTCCAAAGATAGCGATATTTACAAGCTATCACAGATCCGTTACTTAATCCCAATGCATTTCGGCTTTTGCAGACGGTAAGCTTTTTTTGGCAACGCCAACAGCATACTAGCATGACCTTTAGTAGACATTCTCCATTTAATTGCGCGTAGTATCGGTAAACATACGCACATTGTGACTCACTTTGATCGTTACAATATTAGCAGAGCTAGCGATCCACTAACCACACTTCTGCCGTGACTTATCCTTTCAAGCCGTGCTAGCAATGGATCTTACAGAGTGGTACAAGTTCAGGATCCCACCACTGACAAAGAAATGTACGAAAGTGTAGTATTTTGCAGTGAGGCTGGGTAGGCTTTATTATGTAATGCTCTCACAATACCCCAAAATAGGTCCTTTTGATCCACACTAATAAATCCCCAGCTCAGCACAGAGCAGTCAGGCTTTACCAGAGGAACATGTTTAGAATTCCAGAGTACCAACATTGACGATAAGTAATACAATCTACTCAAAATAAATCCAACACCAATTCATAAAAATGTACATGATTCTTATGTAAATTTAGACACTAAAATGAAGACAAACAGACAAATGGATCTGGATTGATGGATTTTAGAAGGAAAAATAAATCAGTGCAGTTCAATACTACAAAACGTTAACTTTGCAGTCAATGGTAAAAAACACGAGTGACAATCGGCCACTTGCAGGTCGAATTGCATAGAATACACTGAGGGCTACGGTGATGCTGCTCCCAGGAACAGTACACAGCAGCCAGTTGAATTTTACCTGGCTCGTTGGGTCCAGGTTCATTGTTGCTCTGGCTGTCCAGGTGCTCAATCGGGAGCCGTGGGTTTGCTGGTTTTACTGTTCAGACATTGCTGGAGAGAAAACAGGTGCAAAAAATCAACGACTGGTCCAGTGAGAGGTTGGTTGAAAGTGTTGCAGTGTTCCCTCATGTTCCAGCATAGACTAAAGGTTGTGGTTGCTGGACAGGCCACTAACAAGCCTTGACAGCGGTATGGTCAGGGAGAAAGGGTAGCCACCTGAAACTTGATGAAAGTCAGGACTTTGTTTCCCTCAATGCACTGGATGATATACGTTTGGGTGATCCCTCAGGGGGCCCGATGGTCAGTGATTCTTTGGTTCCAGGAGTAATCATTAACCTGTGGGCTGATGGAGACCAAAAGAGGCTGGAGTGGCATTTGTCTCTCAAAGGGGTCCCTTAGTGTGTGGGAGCTGGTCTTTGTTCTGGGATGAGTCCCAGTCATGCAGTTGCAGGGTGTGTGCCACAGGAGCAGAGTACTTCACCTTTATTTTTCTGCACATCCTGATGTCACAGGCTTAGGTCTCTTCTTCGTTGCAGGTCTTATCAGATCCAATGTTCCGGTACCATGGATGCCCCTCAGATCCTGGATTTAGGGGTGTTAGGTGTTTGGGTGCAAATAGCCAATGGGCTACTAGCCGCCAGCAGCTAATCTGCCCATGAGGTGACCACATCTGGTGATGTGTGCCGCCTTTGCTACAAAGAACCCTCTATTCTGCTACTTTTAGAAATAGCAGAAACCTCTTTTGGTTGTGCAGACTAGGTAGCCACCCAAGTGGTGTGGCTACCCTTCTGGCGGTGTGCACCTCCTGGTTACCTAATTTAACTGCCTGCCATGGGGCAAATGTGCCTTGCGACAGGGGAACATCTGTGTCCCCCCTCTGGGAGGCATCCTGGGTGCCTATCAGAGGTGGTGAAAGATGTGAAGCTCACTGCTTTGAGATGCCACTTCACTAGCCTTCTTGTGGGGGAGGGATGTGCCACATTTTTTACATCCAGGCATTTGTTTCTGACTCTTGGAAGTGTTCACACCTCCTGGCAGGTGTCAGATTTCTGGCCTGGCAGCAGCAGCTGCAGGGTGTGAGACAGATCACAGGAAAATCTGGTCCAACCAGGTGGGAAATCTCTACGGTAATCTCCTTGGTGTCTTGAACATCAAATCCGACATGGGAATCATGTAAGGTTTGAGGAAACAAGTTGTTTAATATCAAACATGACATATTTTACTGGGGCTATATTGGACTGGGCAACCTCGGGGTGCCTGGGTGCCAGCCTATGTTATGGTGTTTCATATAATTTCATTCTATAGCCCCCAGATCACTAAAGGTAGCCCTTAATGGAAAGAGGTTACTATAGGGTCATATATGGTTGCAATTATATGCCCACACCTTTATTATAATGCACATTGCCTCCTGGGCTCAGGCGGCCTACTTTAGAAGTTTTAATTAATCATGCATAATAATAAATTACTTACTTACATACTTTAGAGGTGACTAGTATATGTGAGAAATAGTGCTTTGTCAGTGCAACACATTGTGAGAGCAAAGATGAGTTTAATAGGTTTGCACTGCACATATAGTCTGCAATGGCACGACTGCTGTCATCTGTTTACCTGGGTCACTCAGGGTTGCATAACAAGTGCTACAGGCCCTAGTGACCCCTTCAACTCCCATGCCATGAGAACCACTGGTACTTTTGACCAGGGACTTTTAAGAGGGGTAAAACCTTGCCAGTTGGTGTGCCCAATTCACATGTATCAGTTTTAGGGAGAAAGTATTGGCACTAGGCCTGGTTAGCAGGCTGCAATTCACTTTCAGACTCCTAAATATCAGCATTGGAGAAAAAAGTGTGGGGGTGAGCATACCAAAAAGGGCACTTTCCTACACAACAAACATGCAGGGAACAGGGGGACATCTAATCTAAGTCTGTGCCTATGAAGTATCCTGGAAACCTTGGCCAACCTTTCTTCAGGGGGAGCTCGTTAAAAGAGTACACTATTCATCATGTACTTGCCGTGCAGTTAAAAGGTCTGTACCACATGGCCGTCAATAAATCGCATTGTTACATTGTCATGGGGACAATAGTCACGCATTTAAGAGGCGTTCCACTTTAAATGGGCCACTTCCATTCAAGGGAGGCTAGAGTGTTGCTAGGAAGCAACAGAAAACTCGTGTTGATCAACTGTCAAGGGACTCCTGGCGCAGCCCACAATAGCAGGAGGAAATGGCAGGTTTGTCTGAATGATGAAATGAGGAGAACTGCACAGAACATCTGTCAGTCCCTTTCAACACTTCAGATGGGGTTAAAACTAATCAGGTCAGATTGGACAGAGCACAGAAGCTGGGATCTAAAGCATGTGAAATGCCTAACATTTTTGATTAATGGAACATTCAAATTTTGATGAATGGAAACACATATTTTTATTGTGCTGTGAATTCATAAAATCATTTTGTCAAAGTATTGAACAGACACATTTTTGACCTCCCTATAACCTAAAATATCCTATTTCTGAAAATGATAAGCGTAACAACTGAGTGATCATGCAGTAGTATTTGATGCACATGGTTTGATGGACTACATTCTGGTTTCAAGGATTGCCATCTTGTCCTTGAGTTCCAAAGAAATGGAATATCCCTAATCAGGATCCACCGTCACGTCCAGACACACCATGACCCTGTGGTGGTCTTTGTTGCCCATGAATGGAAGCTGCTGCTATAGCGGGCTCATTGCTTGTGAGGTCTGGACTCCACCGTGGAGCTCAAGGCAGGAATGCTGATGAATGTTCTCTAGAGTTAACTCCATCAGATAACAGAGAGTCACCTCAAAAGGGGTATGCAGGTGGTTGACTTGAATGTACCTGGAGTAGATACAACCATTGTGCTCATCGCGTAATCATTCTGATGATGTTATTTTTCACACAATCCTGACAGGTGCACACATGTTTTTAGAGTTGCTCTGCAGCTAAGGACAAGACTTTTCAGGAGTGGGAGGGTTCACTCAAATCCGAACATCTATTAACTCGAATGTCTTCTGTCCTTTTTCACTTCCCTGCCAGTCCCTCTGCATTGCTCTCTCTTCTTCCCCATCTCTACAGCAAGGTTGGCAGGTCAGGTGTTATGTATTTGTTTGTGAATTTATAAGGACCACATTAGAACAAAAAAATACCTTTGTTTTTATCCTTTTTGGATCTAGGGATCTACCCGCCTACTGAATACTAATATTTTCCCTCACAGATTACCAGAGATGTGGCATTTCTCATCAACTCTGCCATGGTGTACCATTATTAATTCTTGTCAGTCCCAGTTATTGGGGGCATCCAGAGAGTGGAATGGTGCACAGAGCTGTCGTACATGAACTGGAAGTCATGAGATGTTCTTCTGAAGCCATCACATAAGTGTCTTTTTCATATCCTCATGTGTGATTTCCCTGAGCACTCTGACAATGAGTGTAACAGAGCCCTTCATATATCTGCTTATTTCTCCTAAGATGCACACCACTTAGAAGCCACCCATACCCTCCGCCTGCTTAAAAAGCCACTCCATGAAGATCAGGCTGGAAGAGTTCCTCAGTGGATATCAAGATATCCAACGGGTGAGGGAGGCAAGTCCTCCGCTGCCACAATCTCTCTCAAGCTCTGATGCTATGTTTTCCAGTGTTTATTAGTCTCACCTACACCCACTCAGATGGGATCAAGGTGGCAAGACTGAGCAACTGATGGTGAGGTTAGGGAGCCCTACTCTATGATAAGCCAGGATTGATGGCATTACAGAGGGGCAGACGGCTCACTGTGACTTACAGGGGAAGAGGGTTCTAAGTGGATGCCGCTTGGTGCCCCAAATGGTATACAGTCATAATATCGAGTAAAAAATATCGAATGGGCAAAATATCGAGTTAAAAATATAGAATAGGCAAAATATCGAATGGACAGAATATAGAATACAAAAATATCGAATAGAATAGCAGTAATATCGAATCCAAAATATAGAATGGACAAAATATAGAATGGACAGAATATAGACAACAAAAATATCGAATTTTAGGTACGTAAGTCAATATTTATATTTTTAATAATATGTAACTGTTTTTATGTTAGTATATGTGTTAAAAGCGTATTTTTATTTTAATATTTATTTTAATTAATTAATTTTATGGTATTAATTTTTTGCGTAATATAATTGTGGAGTGGGTTGTGGGTTTATAGGGAAATAGGGTGGGAAGTAATTTAAATATAATTAATTAAATATTTAAATTTATTTATTGGTATTTGCCGCAGCGTAAGGTGTGCCTTGCTGTTACTTTTGTTGCCTGACTCCACGTAGCGCTGGGAGCTTTTCTGCCACTAACCGGGACCTGAGGTGGCTGTATTTCGAGGACCAGTCGCGGGAGAGACGCGCTAACAGCAGCGCGGGGACTTCACGTCCCAGAACTGACTCTGCCTCACACCTGCAGCGGGGGTTCAAGCACCGCCCCCTGCCTACGCCTTATAACACCTCGCCCGCACCCGCTTCGCGGGTGCCGCAGCGTAAGGTGTGCCTTGCTGTTACTTTTGTTTTCCTGACTCCACGTAGCGCTGGGCGCTTTTCTGCCACTAACCGGGACCTGAGGTGGCTGTATTTTGACGACCAGTCGCGGGACAGACGCGCTAACAGCAGCGCGGGGACTTCAAGTCCCAGAACTGACACTGCCTCACACCTGCAGCGGGGGTTCAAGCACCGCCCCTGCCTACGCCTTATAACACCTCGCCGCACCCGCTTCGCAGGAGCCGCAGCGTAAGGTGTGCCTTGCTGTTACTTTTGTTTTCCTGACTCCACATAGCGCTGGGAGCTTTTCTGCCACTAACCGGGACCTGAGGTGGCTGTATTTCGAGGACCAGTTGCGGGAGAGACGCGCTAACAGCAGCGCGGGGACTTCAAGTCCAAGCACTGACTCTACCTCACACCTGCAGCGGGGGTTCAAGCACCGCCCCCTGTCTATGCTATATAACTTCCGGGCCATACTGTTGCCCGGGAGAGCGCGGGAGTGTCCCGGGAGAAGCCCGGGACAAGGGCGGGACCGTCCAAGGCCATCCCAGGCCGGAGGAGGCCGGGCTGGGCCACCCCTCTAAGATTCTATATTGCTTTCTTGTCCACTCTGCATGCCTAGAATCTATTCTTGATTTGTGTATCTCCTATTGTTCCAACAGGTTATACACATCTACCCATTTTAGGACTCATCTTTAAATGCCCATGTCCACGCGTGCAAGTAAGGGGAAAAGGGCGGGGGGAGGTAACATTTTTTGTGGTACACTAGATAACTTCATAACTCGGGCTTGCTCTGTTTTAGAGAAAGAAATAGCTATTGCCGAGCGAAGGATTTCTACCGAGTTACTATCAACCAAGCGTTCGTCACTAGGGTTATTGGCATTAGTAGCCTCACTGACCCCCTCCTTAGGGACTGACATTGGATTAGACCTCAATGATGTTACTATTGGGTGTACTACCGAGGAGGTGGAGACGGAGGGCCCTGTCACACTTGACAATACATCTGGTCAGATCCCCCTGGATCTGTCGGCCTCGGTGAGTACAAGTACTGGACATGGCGAACATGAACTAGGGCGTCTTACCAGTCCTACGCAGAGTTCTCAAAATCCCATTATGAACCTCGATTCCCCTAGACCCAACATCAATATCACCATGAATAAAAGAAAGAGAACAGTTAGCGACCAGAACGGGGTTCGCCAGAAATCTAACAAAAAACCTAAGGTCGCAGGCCATAATAATAGAAGCAATGATAAGGATAAGGGAAAGGGGAGGGTGGGGAACCTAGTCAAGCCAATTATAAACTTAGATACATCATTAGCTAGTACATCTCCCAGTGATGGACCAGAGTTAGCTATAACATCCCTAATCCCTTCTATCCCTATAGAGACTGTAGCACAGGCCCCCTATTTGGTTCAATTTGAGCAAGTTGTAAGATCTCTTGTTCTCCCGATACTAGAGAGGGTGAAGGCATTAACAGCGAGAATAGACAGATTCGAACAAACGTCTCTTGATAACTTTTGTTCACTTAAAAAACTTATCAAATTACATTCTAGCCCGGGACACGAAACCCCTGTACAGGGGAAGACGTCTGAATTGAACCCTGTAACTCGGCCAGTATTGCTGAAGGATAAAGTAAATCCTGTTGCTAACCACAGACCCCAGCCCAGTGTCGACTTGGGAGCCACAAACAACACGCGGAGCATCGCGAAAGGAGTTAGTAAATCCCTATCCTCTACTACACGTAAGGGAAAAAAGAAAGATGCCTCGCAGCAGGCCCCTGCCCATAGCCCCAAAGTTGCTAATAACTTGAACAAACCATCTATGACAGGCAATGGTAACCAACTGCAACACCAGGAGACAAGCAAGTTAGCGCCCTTAGCACAAACTACTAGACATATCAATCTACCTCCGCAGTGTTCACCGTTCGTAGTGGTCTTGACCGGAGTCCCGCAGCTAGAACCTGGGAGGCGGGAATCCTATCAAGAACTTAAAAATAAAACAACCCATTGGCTGTATGTTAACAGACCCTTGCAACCCTATATGAACGGCCAAATCCTCCATGTGAGATGAACCCACTGGATTGGGAATAGGGCTAAGGACATCCCTGGGGATTGCATCCTAGTAAATTTTAGAGATGCTAGAGTTGCAGGCTATATATGTTCCCAACAAGGTTGCCAGGAGGGCAGTGCGATTAGAACTTGTGACTTGGGATATTTTTATTCCCTTCCGATTGTATGCTCCCCAGTCCTCCTATGGAGGGTGGCGGCAGGACATTCCTATTCATAGCAACCATCCAGTCTGGCATGCAATACTTACAATGCCCATTTTGATTTTAACTCGTACGGGGAAGATCTCTGGTACTGATATGATCCCTATAAGTGAATGAATAGTAAGGAAGATCGTGGGATAGACCTAGGTGGAGTAATCTCACGTGGGGATCTGTGTGACCACCAAGCAAACACCATGGTAGGCTCTCGTCAGGTCCCGTCTTCCCCGAAGGTATCCTCTGAGGGTAAACACAATGGTTCTGAAAGTTTTTTCTGTCCTGCCAATTCTAGTCAGTTAAGCACTACTAAGGAATCCATCTGGGAGGTGGGTAGCCATCCAGTAGATAAATCCCTAAAATATGTAGAACCGGTCTCAGATGTATCCCCCTTGAGGATCTTGAGTTGGAATGTAGCTGGCATTTCGCAGAAATTACAGGTACCCGACTGGAACGAGCTCATTGAGTCCCATGCAATTTGCATGTCACAATGTAGGATATACTACCTTTTTTCTTCCAGCAGTACCCTCTAAATCAGGTAGAGGTCGCCCCTCGGGTGGGCTCCAGATATGGGTGAGTATTTTGCTGAATTGCCAGATTACACAGATCCAAAGTAATTCCCCTGATATCCTAGCCCTGTCCCTAACTAAAGGACGTAAGGGCAACAAGTTGGACATCTATAATATATATGCCCGTGGGACAAAGGAGGAACCCCCTCACCTGAGATTAGTCTTCTGGAAAAAATGTTTAGACAGCGACCCAGTGACGTGCATGCTTTAGTTGCTGGAGACATGAACTGCACATTTGAACCCCTTGCAGCAGAGGACATATTGGACACTGATGAGGAGGACATTAGAAGGGGTGTCCCAATTCTTAACTTACCGCCCATTAAGAAGTGGTCGCAACGAGCCATCCAGTTGAATTCGCTAACTGCTGAATTCGACCTAAGAGCAGTAAACGGCAGATCAGCTTCAGACAAAATGGGGGCACATACCTATAATAGAGTGAATCATACCTCTAGAATAGACTATATCTTTCTTGATTTTAAACTTAGGCAGCTTATGAAAGATATGGAAGTCCTTCCTACGTCCGACAGTGACCATAACTCCCTATCGCTCCGTATTGACATTGTGGCCAAACACTGGAGAATCTAATCCTGCGGCTCTAACCCTCTCAACCAAAGAAGTACACATATCCAACTGTGGAAGGCGCCTGAGATGGCCCAAAATTGCCCTCGACGAAGGCAAGCTGAAGGGTATTGAGAAAATCACTGAAACAGCACTGGCTGATCTTGCAGATCAACCTAGTCTGTCTAAGGTTACTGAAATTTTCCAGAAAATGATTACCTCTATGGGAGGCCTCTTTCTCATCCAAATTCCATCATCACAGAAAATGAGGCCACTGACGACAGTTGCCAAAAAAGGCTGGTACAACAATGAGTGCCGCAAAAAGAAATCAGTGTTAATCAAGGCAGTTAAGTCCAGGCAGGTAGACCAACTAAAATTGGCGAGGATTGAGTACAAACAGGCTATAGTGTCAGCAAAAGAGGACTGGGAAGATCAATACTGGGAAGCTTTGAAAGAGGCAAGTTTAGGGAGGGATGCGGGACGTTTTTGGAGTCTTATTAGAGAAAAAAACAGGCCAGACGGGACCCTAATAACTTGTAATGTATCAGCCCAAAGGTGGTTTGACCACTTTTCGATGCTGTATTCATGTTCCCAGAATGCCTCACTGCAGCAAAACGTCCTAAACCAGCTAGGAATTATGGAGGATTTCAACACTGACCCATTCACACAAAAGGAAGTAGAAAGGGCAATTGACTTTATTGTTCCCTGCAAAGCGGCAGGGCCTGATGGCATCCCAGGAGATCTTATCCGTTTTGACCGGCCGAAATGGGCAAGGATCATTACTATGTTAATTAATGCTATGGTAAATGGTGCACAGGTCCCTGAGTCGTGGAAAGGGGCAGAGGTCGTCCCTATTTTTAAAAAGAGGGATAGGGACGACCCTGCCAACTACTGACTATTTAGTCTATTGGATTCCTCACAGAAAGTAGTAGGAAAGGTGATCCTTCAGAGAATCCAACACTGGATAGATGGGAGCAGAGTCCTTTCACATTACCAGGCAGGTTTCCGATCAGGAACAGGGACCATAGAGCAGGCATTTCGCCTGTTACTTATTTATTGGAATGTGGTCGTTCTGGGCGGGGGCAGTCTTTATTTCGCGTTTATAGATCTGAAGACTGCCTTCGACCTGGTCCCTAGGGAGCGCCTGTGGGGTGTTCTTTTGGAAATGGGGATTCCTTGGTATATCCTTCGGCTACTAGTGAGGATGCATGAAGGCAACTTCGCGCAGGTAAGGTGGGGCCAGCAGGGGCAAAAGACTGACAGAATTCCAGTGAACAGGGGCGTCCGCCAGGGATGTGTTTTGGCTCACACCCTGTTCTCCTTATATGTGAACGGGGTGGTGCAGCACTTACTGCAAGTTCTATCAGATGCACCATCCCTGGCGGGCAAAAAAATCCCAACTCTCCTGTTTGCCGATGACACTCTGCTCATCTCTAAATCCCCTGCTGGCCTGCAGACTCTCCTAGATAGTTTCCAAGCATTTTGCACTTTGCAAAGCCTGGTGATAAACACAGATAAAACGAAATATTTGATAATAAATGCTCCAAAAAAACATGTTAGGGCCCCTGTCCTGAACCATGTCCAACTGGAAAGGGTTACAGTCTTTGATTATCTCGGCATTCGCATTTCAGACAACATGCAGTGGACACCCCACCTACAGAAAATGTTATTATGCCACAAGAGAGTAGGGGGGACTTTACTTCGAGAACAGCGTTGCGCAACATCTAAGCCTATTGCTCCTGTGATAGCCATATACAAGGCTAAGGGAGTGACCTCTGCGCTGTATGGCGCAGAGCTATGGGGATTGGGCAACGTAGATCTGTTGACGAGATCGGAAAACAAGTTCTTTAAGGACTTAATGGCACTTCCCCAGAGCACACCTATGATCCCCCTGCTCTTGGACTTGGGTTGCCATGCAATATCCGACCTTGCCAAACTCCGACCACTCTAATTATGGGCCCGGTTGTGGCGCGTACCCGAGTTACCCAAATACGCTGAGGGCTTGTCAGAGGTCATGTCCATGGTTGGTTGGCACAAAATCAGCTGGCTCAAGCACATTAAAACACTCCTATGTGACTTGGGCCTTAAGGATGCCTGGGCAACTAAATCTGCACCCCCAAAAGCAGTTCTAAAGAGAATCTACTGGAATTGGGTAGCGTCCAAACAACATTCTGACCCTAACCTAGGCAGACTTACTGAAAACTTCCTGGGGATTAAAGGCGTAGCATTGTGTGAACCCTATTTGGATATCATCCAGAAACCCCTTGATCGGGCGTTGTACTTTAAATTCAGGCTTGGTACTTTACCCATCTGTGAGTTCACCGCCCGATGGGCGCCTCCTCGCCAGACCCTACCAAATTGCCCATTTTGCACTACAAAGGTAGAATCAATGGCCCATGTTTCGTTAATCCTGTTAGTCATTCCTTTAATTGTCTCAACCTCTATAAAAACACCGAAGACATGACCGACCTCGGTAAAATACTCCTTCTTTTTGAGCCTCCTCCCAATGTTTATCTTTATGAACGCCGGCCTAGAATCAACAACTATTAACTTCTCATGAATAATGATCTACAATTTTAATATCTCATCTAGCATCAAGATTGACCAGTATTCGGTATTATTTTCACCAGTCGCCTTATTTGTCACATGATCAATTCTAGAGTTCGCAATATGATACATGCACTCAGATCAAGATATTAACCGCTTTTTTAAGTATTTACTAACATTTCTCCTGGCAATAATAATTTTAGTTTCCGCTAACAACATATTTCAACTATTTATCGGATGGGAAGGAGTGGGAATTATGTCGTTTTTACTAATTGGCTGATGACAAGCTCGAGCTGATGCTAACACTCCTGCTATAATATATAACCGAGTTGGAGACATTGGCCTAATTTTAAGTATGGCATGACTCTCGATAAACTTATATTCATGGGAACTACAACAAATATTTACCCTTTATCATAAAGAATCGAGGGGTATATTATCAAGGGGTTTTATCTCCGCTTTTTTGGCTTTAAAAGCCAAGAAAGCGGAGATAAAATTATCTCCCTATTACCTAGCTGTCGCTAACACCAGTTAGTGACAGCTAGTAGGAGATAGCGACCATCTTGGGCCCCACTTTGCATGTCAGTGATATTTATCACTAATGATATGCAAAGTGGGCGTGCCAAGATGTTAGCGACTGGAAACAGTCGCTAACATCGCTATCTCCTATTACCAACTTTTGGAGATATTCGCGCTAAGCGCGGTTATCTCCAAAAGCTAACACCTGCCCTGAGCAGTTCTTCACCATGTTATCCAATGGGAGGTGGATAACATGGCTAAGAGCATTTGCTCGGTAATGCATGAATATCGCTGACTTTTCAGCGATATTCATGCATTGCGGCCGTTTTTTATCGCATTTGCGATAAACCTTGCTAAGAGCAAGGTTTATCTGCGATAAAAATCGCCGATGTGCGGCGATAATTTTTGTCTCTAAACAAGTTAGAGACAAAAATTATCGCTAGTTGTTGGTAATATGCCCCCTAGGTCTGATCTTCGCAGCAATAGGAAAATCGGCAGAGTTTGGACTCCATCCATGGCTCCCCGCAGCCATAGAGGGCCCCACTCCGGTTTCTGCCTTGCTTCACTCCAGCACAATAGTTGTAGCCGGAATTTTCCTGTTAATTCGATTTCAACCAATAATGGAACAAAATAAAATTGCCCTATCGGTTTGCTTGTGCCTTGGGGCTCTAACAACCGTATTTACGGCTACCTGCACCCTAACCCAAAATGACATAAAAAAGATTGTAGCATTCTCAACATCCAGTCAACTAGGCCTAATAATGGTAACAATTGGCCTTAACCAACCGCAACTAGCCTTTTTTCATATTTGCACACACGCCTTTTTTAAAGCAATACTATTTGTGTGCTCAGGTCTATTATTCACAGCCTAAACGACGAACAATACATCCGAAAAATAGGGGGACTACAAAAAATACTCCCAATAACCACAACTTGCCTTACCATCGGCAGTTTAGCACTAACAGGAACCCCTTATTTATCAGGGTTCTTTTCTAAAAACGCTATTATTGAAACAATAAATAGTTCTAATCTAAACTCATCAGCCTTAATCCTGACCCTTATCGCAACCTCTTTTACAGCCGTCTACAGCTTCCGAATTATCCTTTTTTCTTCAATAAACTCCCCTCGAACTCTTTCAATTTTACCAATTAACGAAAACAACCCCCTAATTATTAACCCCATCTCACGGTTGGCCTGAGGAAGTATAATCGCGGGCATGTTAATTATTGCCTGTGTCGCTCCCATGAAAACACAAATTCTCACCATACCAATTATCGTAAAACTGGCAGCACTACTAGGAACTGTCCTTGGCCTTCTCGTATTTCATCTAGCCAAAAAACAGGCACCCACACCTTCACAAACATGTTAGCCTTTTTCCCCGAGCCGCGCCAAAAACAAAACTAAACTTCGGACAAAACATTTCAACTCACATTACAGACATGTTATGACATGTTATGGTAACCAGGCCCAGTAGGAGTATCAAGCCAAATGCTGCCACCAGTCAAAGCCACAACAAATCTTCAATCAGGCGTAATTAAATCATACCTAGTAATCTTGCTAGTTAATATCTTATTTATTTTAATGTTATCTTACAGCCCGTAATGCCCCTCGGGAGACCCCACGAGTAACCTCCAGCACTACAAATAGTGTTAAAAGAAGCGCTCACCCACAACAACTAACAAACCCCAACCAAAGACATATATCCCGCCTACTCCCCCTCAATCAAATCCAACAGTCTCGTCATTCAAACATGTACCACTAAATAACTGCCCAACGGAATAATTGCAACCAAACCACACACCTCCTAGCACTAACAAAACCACATAAACACAAACATAAAACGCAACCGACCAGCTTCCCCATGGCCCATGTTTTGTTTGCATGCCCACTGTACCAATTACCTGGGAGGTGTTGGCTTAAGCCTCTTTGTAGAGAACTAGGAACAAGGCACCACACTGTGGCACTTCGTATTCTTACATCTGATACTCGTACACTCTATGTATGCGGTATCGCAAAGTTTTTAAGTTGGGCTTGGTCCATCAGATCTCATAGGCTTAAGGCTATTATTTAATTTAGGGGTATATTACCAACAACTAGCGATAATTTTTGTCTCTAACTTGTTTAGAGACAAAAATTATCGCCGCACATCGGCGATTGTTATCGCAGATAAACCTTGCTATTAGCAAGGTTTATCGCAAATGCGATAAAAAACGGCCGCAATGCATGAATATCGCTGAAAAGTCAGCGATATTCATGCATTATCGAGCAAATGCTCTTAGCCATGTTATCCACCTCCCATTGGATAACATGGTGAAGAACTGCTCAGGGCAGGTGTTAGCTTTTGGAGATATTCGCGCTTAGCGCGAATATCTCCAAAAGTTGGTAATAGGAGATAGCGATGTTAGCGACTGTTTCCAGTCGCTAACATCTTGGCACGCCCACTTTGCATGTCATTAGTGATAAATATCACTGACATGCAAAGCGGGGCCCAAGATGGTCGCTATCTCCTATTAGCTGTCACTAACTGGTGTTAGCGACAGCTTGGTAATAGGGAGATAATTTTATCTTAATTTAGTGCTAGGAGGTGTGTGGTTTGGTTGCAATTAAACTTAAATTCATGGGAACTACAACAAATATTTACCCTTTATCATAAAGAATCGAGGGGTATATTATCAAGGGGTTTTATCTCCGCTTTTTTGGCTTTAAAAGCCAAAAAAGCGGAGATAAACCCCTTGATAATATACCCCTTAGTTTTTAAAATACTGTGATAACGAATCGAATCCTTGTGCCTTTTGTAACTGATTATATGTTAACACTGTAGAATGGATTATGTGTATTTTATTGACTTTACAACAGTCACTAAGGATGTTTTATCAAACTGTTTTTCAGCTTATTGAATTGTGTTGTATTTATGCTTTTAAGATATGTTTTTATCGAAATAAAGCACTTTGAACTTATTGGTATTTATTTTGAATTAATTGTTAATTAATTTTTAATTGGTAATTCATTAAAATATAATTGGTAATTATTTTTTATTCATTTATTCATTGATACTTATGTTCATTTTATTAATTTATTTTCTGTAGAGCTTTGTGTGTTTATAGAGGAATTGGATGGGAAGTAATTTAATTGTAATTAATTACATTTTTCAATTTATTAATTGGTATTTTTTAATTAATATTTAATTATTTTTCAATTGTTAAATAATTAATTGTTCTTGGTAATTAAGTTGATTAATTATTATAATATATTAAATTGGTAATTAATTTTAATTATTTTGTAATTGGTATTAATATTTAATTTATTTTTAATTCTATGTGAATTATTTACTTTCCCTACTGTTGGTCTCCTTGGAGTGGGAATAATAATTTTTACCCTCCCACTATGCAATGCTTTCCCTACTGTTGCCCTCCTTGGAGTGTGAATACTAATTTTTACCCCTACGCTATCCAGCACTTTCCCTACTGTTGCACTCTCTAGAGAGGGAATAGTAATTTTTACCCCTACACTATCCAACGCTTACCCTACCGTTGCACTCTTTAGAGTGGGAATAGTAATTTTTACCTTCCCGCTACCCAACGCTTTCCCTACTGTTGCACTCCCTGGAGTGGGAATAGTAATTTTTACCCCTACGCTATCCAATGCTTACCCTACTGTTGCACTCCCTGAAGTGAGAATAGTAATTTTTACCACTCCGTTATCCAACGCTTTCCCTACTGTTGCACTCTCTGGAGTGGGAATAGCAATTTTTACCCCTACGCTATCCAACGCTTTCCCTACTGTTGCACTTTCTGGAGTAGGAATAGTAATTTTTACCCCTATGCTAACCAATGCTTACCCTACTGTAGCACTCCCTGGAGTGGGAATAGTAATTGTTACCCTCCCGCTATCCAACGCTTTCCCTACTGTTGCACTCACTGGAGTGGGAATAGTAATTTTTACCCCTACACTAGCAAAGAGTGTGGCAACTACTTCTACCAGTGGCCTAGCCACCGCCCGGGTAGACGCACCCAGTATAGCAGGAGGGAACTTTTTGTCCGCCACAAATAAGACCCCGGTACAACAGAAGTCACTTAATTTACCGGTCCCGGTAACCACAACCCTTTCTTCTAGTGGCCCAATCACCACTCGGGTAGACGCACCCAGTACAGCAGGAGGGAACCCTCTGCCCTCTAAAAATAAGACCCCGGTACATCAGAAATCACCCAACTTACCTGGCTCGGCACGTCAACTTATAATTAATCTGCCGCCTGAGGCAGTGCCTTTTGTAGCCATCCTGGTTAATGTTCCCCTACTTAAGCCTGGAGAATATGAACAATCGCCCCAACTGCTAGCAAGGGTAAAGTCGTGGTCTAATTCAATCTGCTCAGGTGACAATGATATTTCTAGTGCGATTCTTTCAGCCCGGCGGGTGGGTTGGATAGGGCGCACAACCAAATCATTAGAGGGTGATTGTGTGATAATTAATTTTAATAATCCTGGGGAAGCGAGTAGATTATTATGGGACGCTTCGCCTTTGGAAGGACTGGATGCTGGGCCCCGAGCGGTACCTTTGGGCTTTTTTTACCCCATCACTAAACCTCACTTAACCCTGAATAAGGGCTGTGCCCAAGGAAAGGAATACGACCGGATAACCCCCTGGCCTATTCAATCAGTGTACTCTTCTCAGGAACCTGACTATAGCTGGATCAAGAGTACTAGGTCGAACAACTTTAAATCTGGTACATATACATCATCGGCCCAAAACAGACCTATACCTTTGCACAACAGATTCATGCCTTTGACTTGGGCTGACGAGCAGAACTGACGCCCAACCTTTAATGTCCCATCACCTACTCTACCCTTAGCGGATAATTCCCTGCCAGGAAATCTTAGTAGAAGGCTTAAAATAGTAAGCTGGAACATAGCCGGGCTCCGCTCGAAGAGGGAGGATAGTGTATGGCTAAATTTCCTAAATCTTTATGACATCATAGCCTTGCAAGAAACATGGGACTGCAATAGCAATTTTTGGGTCCCTGGGTACACACCCCATTTTGTCCCAGCTACCACATCTCCCATTGGTAGGGACAAAGGGGGCCTCATGATCTTGATCACTGTACACCTGGTGGGAACTGTTAAACAAATTGCTACCTGTTCCCCTAACTTTCTATGTTTAGAGATCAGTTTAGTCAATGATCTCAAATTCATTCTTATTAACTTTTATAACTCCGTATTAGACAGAGATCCAAACGAGCACCTCAGCTCTCTAGAGCATTTTTTGATTAATTACACAGCACGCCAACCAACTTTTATGCACACTATAGTCATGGGGGACTTTAACACCCATCTCTGCGAGCTCTCTTGTCACATAGAAGATATAGATTGCCCCACCTCTGCCCATTACCAACATTTTGAACACAGCTCAAAAGGTCATGCTCTAGAAAATCTCTTATCTACTGTTGATCTTTATGAACCTGGGTTTAATGACATTAGCGACCGTGTCATGACATATAGCGCAAGAAACTCTGAATCTATTATAGATTATATTTTTGTTTCCCCTGGTTTATTAAATCTGGTTCTTTTTTATAATGCCACTGTGGCTGCGTTTAGTGACCACAATCCAGTCATCCTTGAACTCGCTAACTCTGTTGGTTTGATCAAGGAAGGAAACATTAAACCGTTAGTCCCGGCTGTGCGGTCCACGGACCAAGGTAGAAGGGTGAAGTGGACCAAGGTAGTTCCCGAAGACTTTTTTAATAAAATAACAT
The DNA here is from genome assembly GCF_964261635.1 of Lissotriton helveticus. NCBI lineage: Eukaryota > Metazoa > Chordata > Amphibia > Caudata > Salamandridae > Lissotriton > Lissotriton helveticus. The sequence continues at coordinate 11,421,488 of NC_136059.1, forward strand.
GTATAGCCAGCAAAGAAATTATCATTTGCTTAGACAGTTCAAAACAGGGGGAGGAAGTGATCCCTGCTTATACTACTCTGTGTGCATTAGTTTCCAATGAACTCACAGCTAAAGCCAGAAAGAACGCTCAGCCACATAAGGGCTGGTTCGATAGAGCCTGTTCAAAAGCACACACTAGACTCCTGGCAGAACTTAAAAAATCACCAAGGGATAAGGGGGAAGTGTCCAGATTAAGAAAAGAATACAAAATCATTGCCCATGCATGCAAAGATGCCATTAAAAAGGATGCATGGTCTGCACTTATGGAAACGGCAACTCTAAGAGATAGTGCCAGTTTTTGGGCCATAATAAATAATCCCTTCTTTACGGGTGAGGTTAATGACAACTTGGAGGCCAACATTAGTGAGGAAGATTGGTTAGCTCATTTTAAAACCATCTATAGGAGTGATTACGTTTGTGAAATTCCCACTTTTCTCGCAACTAATACACCCAAGTCGGCACGTTCCTTCTCTGTGGAAGTAGTTGAAAAGGCCATAACCAACACCGAAGGGAAAAAAGCTCCAGGCCCAGATGGCGTCCCAGCCGATATGTACAAAGCTAATATCCCTTTCTGGGCCAAAATCTTGACAAATGTTTTCAATACTGCCACCATTTATAATCTGCCTGCTTCCTGGTCACAGGCAACCATTATTCCTATTTTCAAGAAAGGCCAACGGGGAGACCCAAGGTGTTATCGCCCCATCTCACTCATCGATTCTTCCTTTAAAATCCTGGGGAAAGTGATACTGGCTCGAATCGATGAGTGGGCTGCCAGCAATATTATCCTATCTAATGTCCAATATGGGTTTAGAAGGGGAAGGGGGACTGAGGACCAGTGCCTAAATCTACACCTGATCCTGGGAAAGTACACTATGGCATCAAGTGGTTCTATTTACTTAGGGTTTATGGATCTGTCCACAGCCTTCGACTTGGTCAACAGGTCCAGGCTGTGGACAATTCTTGTGAATCTGGGGATGGACCATTCTTTGGTACACTTTCTGGCTGAGGCGCACCGGGATCTGGAAGCCTCAATCAGGATGACACAGGGGGGAGTTTGCACCGCTGGTTTCGCGTCAACCAGAGGGGTGAGACAGGGTTGCATCCTTGCCCCACTGCTGTTTACATTGTACATAAACCATCTCGAATCCACCTTGGATCTAGCGACATTAGACGTCCCGCGCTTTGGAGGGCTGTCCACCCCGGTCCTCCTTTACGCAGACGACGCCGTGCTTGTGGCACGAACACCTCTTGGACTACAACGGCTATTGACGGCTTTTGATGCCTTCATGTCCTCCCTCGACCTAAAAATAAATACAGACAAATCACACGTCATGTCAGTGGGTGGGAGGAAGAATAAAAAGCTGAAGTCCTTTTTTTGCGCTAATACACCTATTTCCAGCGTAAAAACATTTACCTATTTAGGGGTGGTTTACGACGAAAATGGCACATGGGGACCCCAAACATCGGTAAAAGTTAATGCCATGAAAAGATCTGCGGCTGCTATCGCAGGTTTTGCAAAACGACTGGGCGGCAAACCTACAGAAGCCATGCTAGCAATTTATAGAGCCAAAACAATTGCTATAGCAAGGTACGGGGCTTCTATATGGGGCTACACCAACAATGTAGTAGCGATTCAGGTAGAGGAAAATAAAATCCTACGTATGCTTCTTGGTCTACCACAATCCACGGCCACTTTTTCTGTCCACACGGAACTAGGTCAGGGGTACATAAGTGACATCATTAAACAATCCCCAATTTCAATGTGGCTAAAAACTTGGTCTTAAGGGACTGCCTACGTATGGACAAGATGAAAAATATTCCTTGGTTAGCATACATTAATAATACCCTAAGCTCCCTGGGCCGCCCTGATTTATTTTCGAAACCTGAATGTATTGTTAAAGCCGACCTGGAATGGCTAAAAACGACTTTTATTAAACACAGAGAATTAGAGCGGGAGAGCAGTGAACTTGTGAAACCAACAGTGAGGGAGCACTATATCACCAAGACTACCATTGCTATTGAACCTTACTTAAAAGTTGTGTCAATCCCGCTTCACCGCTGGTTACTTACAAAACTTAGATTTAACCAGATTCATCTCCTGTTAAATGACTCTAAGGTGTGGGCTAAGCCCGAGGATTTGCCTGTATGTAATTGCGATGGTTATTCTTTGCAGGACACTCTACATTTCATGTTTTTTTGTAGTTTTCATGACTTGCCTAGGAAAAAATATATTATCCCACTACTTAAAAACAAGGGGTTTGTCCAAGTGAAACCAGCTCTTCTTCACCTTAAGCAGTTAGATTCCCCGCTAATTATGTTTGGTGTTGCAAATTTTCTGGTGGCTGCTTATCGTTTTAAAAAAACTTACCAAGAACAGACAACATAACATCTCTAGTGATAATTTATGAATTCACTGAAAAACTGTATTTTTTTAAATTATGTAAATATTTTAAATTGTTCAATTTTAAAACAGTATTATCAATTCACTGCAATTGTATTCCCCTGACTATGTTATTGTGCCTGTGTGCTTTTTATGATTTTTTATTAATCGAAATAAAGCTGACTTGACTACTACCCCTACACTATCCAACGCTTACCCTACTGTTGCACTATTTAGAGTGGGAATAGTAATTTTTACCCTCCTGCTATCCAACGCTTTCCCTACTGTTGCACTCAATGGAGTGGGAATAGTAATTTGTATCCCTACGCTATCCAACGCTTTCCCTACTGTTGCACTCTTTAAAGTGGGAATAGTAATTTTTACCTTCCCGCTACCCAACGCTTTCCCTACTATTGCACTCGCTGGAGTGGGAATAGTAATTTTTACCCCTACGCTATCCAATGCTTACCCTACTGTTGCAATCCCTGGAGTGAGAATAGTAATTTTTACCACTCCGCTATCCAACGCTTTCCCTACTGTTGCACTCTCTGGAGTGGGAATAGCAATTTTTACCCCTACGCTATCCAACGCTTCCCCTACTGTTGCACTTTCTGGAGTAGGAATAGTAATTTTTACCCCTATGCTATCCAATGCTTACCCTACTGTTGCAATCCCTGGAGTGAGAATAGTAATTTTTACCACTCCGCTATCCAACGCTTTCCCTACTGTTGCACTCTCTGGAGTGGGAATAGCAATTTTTACCCCTACGCTATCCAACGCTTCCCCTACTGTAGCACTCCCTGGAGTGGGAATAGTAATTGTTACCCTCCCGCTATCCAACGCTTTCCCTATTGTTGCACTCACTGGAGTGGGAATAGTAATATTTACCCCTACGCTATCCAACGCTTTCTCTACTGCTGCACTCAGTCGAGTAGTAATAGTAAATTTTACTGTCCCGCTAATCTACGGTAAAAATATTGTATATTTTTTATTAATATTATGTTTATATATATATATATATATATATATATATATATATATATATATATATATATATATATATATATATATATATATATATATATATATATGTATTTAAAAATTAAATCGTATGTTTATTTATTTTTAATTTAAATTTAATTTTTAGGATATTTAAGTATTTTATGTATGTTTAAGTTAATTATATTTAATATTTTATTATTTTTCAATTCATTTTAAGACTTTTAAAAAATTTGTTATTTTGACAATCTATATCTTTTACAACAATATTTTTGATTCAATATTTTTGCACTTACCTGTTTGGAGATAGGAGTTCGATATTTTTGTATTCTATATTTTGTACTCGATATTTTGCTACATCGATATTTGTGTTATCAATGTTATGTCAGTGATCCGCCCCAAATCTTGTTCACCTTGAAGGATACAGTGGTAGTGGGTCAGTATCAATAGGGTCTGAGAAAAAGAGCAAGAAGCCTAGTATGCAGCACTTCGCTTAGGATAGTTCAGTATAATGCAGGGCCCTGAACACAAAAATGGGTCAATTAATGGATGAATACATGCATGAGTGCAAGGATGAGTGAGTGCATGGATGCTAGTGAGTGATTTCATGGATGGATAGATGAGTGACTTCATAGATGAACATATTCATGCATTCAGTTCTAAGGAAGACCAACTGATATTGTATATATTTGTTGTGACTGGAAGGAATTAATTTGTTTGTTTCTAAGTCAGAGTATTTTTTGCCTGCCCATTATATATTTTAATCTCAATAATCCTTTTTGTTAGCATGACGTCCCTCAGTGCTGTAAGACTCATCTTTTCTTTTCTCCCTTAGGGTGAACAAATCCTTGGGCGAGGCGAGAAAGTAACAAAGAATCAGCGAGAAATATTAAGTCGCTTGTATGTTAGATATGGATCCCATAATGGGGCTACTTGCTATAAGGCTCCAGACTTATGGCGCCAGTACACCGGAATCGACAGCCCAACATTCTACATCCGTGTCATCAACGCAGATCAGTCGCAGATACAGCTGGTGTGTAATCATGGGGGTGAAGCCCCTGTCTGCCCCAACTATGGTGAGAATATAGTGTCAGTGTTTGAAAACACACTTTTGAAAAAGATCTACATAATATTCAGAATCTGAGTTGATTAACATGCATATCTTACTGAGATCAGGGTCCCAGGGGGGTACTCCCGTAACTGGTTCTTCATCCTGTGTTTCATCAAACATGTCTCTGTAGCAGTGATTTGGTGCTGGTGTCTGGTACATCCATGAAGCATCCCCAAATTGTCCTACTCCTTTTCATGCACAGTTGTAACCCTTGCAACCCACAGCCCATGACCCTCTCGAAGTTGTACCAAACTCTCCAAATTCTCAGGTAGTATTAATTGTAGTAGGAGACCCTCTGGAACTGGTAGTTTCTGTAACCCTCCTGTACTCCTCGAGGTTTCTTCATGGCTGCTTCCATAACTCTCCATCCCTTCCCTGGGCATTTGCTTGTGACAGCAAAGAAACTGGGACTTAGTAAAACAAAGAACTCACCTCACAAGCCTCCCACACTGCACTAAATTCGGCATACAGCAAATATACTGTTACAACTGAGTCAAAACTCTAAAATATTGAGGGATCCTTAGATAGTGACTCCCTCCTATAATAATTCAGTATCCCTTTAATGCAAACGCAACTAAGCATCTCATCCTCTCTACTCATAGACATGTCTAAGCAGTGGCTTTATTGTGTAGCCCTGGTATCCCTTGTCCGGCAACAATCACCACCATGGGCACCTTGATGTTAGTGGTGATTGTAAGGAACAGTGGTATTAGTTGAGGGGGTGGGTTCCACCTCGCCACCTCATGCCATAACCACAAAGTTTGTCAGTGTGATCCTCGGATGTCAGTAGATTAACATGAGCTCAGCCCCCTAGTAGTAAAGGAGGAGAGCACACAGGTTTAACTAAGATGCTATATGTAAAGTAGTTATGCAGTATCAAACAGTAATAAACCCAAAATTGTAATAAATAAATTGACACCTAAATAACAAAAATGCAATAGGTAGAACAGGAGATATGAATTAAAACATTTCTAGGGTCAAAATGGTATCAAAAAGTGTTAAGAAAGAGGTGTGGTGCAGCGGCTGACTCCAGAATATAGGGGCTCAGAGTTTGATCCCCGGTACCAGCGGGAGGTTTACCCAGCACCTTGTGACCCTGGGCAATAGCTCGCGTAATCTTCCCGACTACCCCCAGGGCCGGGATACCTCTCTGGAGGTAGCTGTACGCTTTTCAAATGCTGATATTATTATTATTATTAAGAGCTGATTGCGATCATCTGGTTGTGCTTGCATGGGTACGATTTAAGTCAGAGTCAAATTAAGAAGGATCAGTGTCAGAGACCAAGTTCATTCCAGTGGCGAGTTTAAACTTCAGGCTTAGGAGTCAATTACGATGATGTTCGGAAGGGCTCCAAATCGGATTCGGGTTTGCTGAATCAGTTCCAAAAGGCATTAGGACAGGTTGAGTATTTCAGATCCAAATCGTACAACTCTATGGATACAAAACGGTTGTTGGAATCTGTTTTTGGTGGCCTGTAGCAGGCCCTCCTACACCAGTGCCTTTCAAATCAGGCCCTTAGGGATATCCAAGGGACCCCCCTTTCAATCAATCAATCATTCAATGAGGGAAGTGTGAAGTGCACTACTCACCCGTGTGGTTCTCAAGGTGCTGGGGGTGCAGACCGGCCAGTTACAGAGCCAGGTCTCAAGGGTCTTCCTGAAGATGTGCAGAGCAGAGGTGCATCTGATGTTGATCAAAAGCTCATTCCAGGTCTTTGCCGCGATGTTTGAGAAGGCTCCTCCACCCATTCTGGCTCTGCAGATGAGCGGATTTTGGGCAAGGGCGGTGTTGGCAGATCGAAGGTTTCTCTTGGGTGCATGGAAGGAGATTCTTGCTTTGAGATATTTGGGTCCGGTATTATGGTGGCATTTGTAGAAGTGGGCGAGTATCTTGAAGGTTACTCTCTTCTCAACGGGAAGCCAGTAGAGGTCTTGCAGGTGTTGGGTGATGTAGGGTGCCAAGGAGGACTCTGGCTGCGCTGTTCTATAAGGTCTGGAGCTTGTGGAGCAGAGTTTTGTTGAACCCGGATTAGAGGGCCTTTCTATAGTCCAGTCTACTAGTTATGAGTGCGTGGGTGACAATCTTTCTTGATTCGTTGGGGATCAATTTGAAGGTCATGCAAAGGATGCAGAGGGTGCTGAAGCAGGTGGAGGAGACGGAGTTGATCTGTTGGGTCATGGTGAGGGACGAGTCAAGTATGATGCTGAGTTCCGGGTGTGGTCTGTGGGGATTGTGGGCTGCCGAGGGTGGTCGGGCACTATGTGTTATCCCATGCAGAGGTGTAGGGTCCAAGAAGCAGGACTTCTATCTTCTTTGAGTTAAGCTTCAGGCAGCTGCTGCTCATCCAGCCATACTTCATTCCTTCCTGGAAGCTGGGTCTGGTGGTGAGGGGGTCCTTAGAGAGTGAGAGGATGAGCTGGGTGGTATCAGCGTAGGATACTATGCTGAGTCCATGCTGTTTGATGATGGCGACGAGGGGAGCCATGTAGATGTTGTAGAGCATGGGGCTCAGCAGTTGATCTCTGTGGGTTCGGAGAGGAAGGGGGTAAGTCTGACTCTTTGGGTTCTGCCGGTGAGGAAGGAGCAGATCCAGTAGAGGGCGCATCCCTGAATGTTGGACTCATGGAGTCTAATGGTGAGATTGTGATGGGAGATGGTGTCAAAGGCTGTACATAGGTCAAGGAGGGTGCGGATGTCATCTGTAGCAGTGAGTAGGGCGGTGTTGGTGCTTTAGCTGCTGAGGAATCCGGATTGGGAGCGGTTGAGGATGGAGTTCTCTCTTCGATGAATTTCGTTAGTTGAAGATTGATGATCTTCTTGGTGACTTTGGCTGCAAAAGAGAGGAGAGAGATGGGTTGGTAGTTCTTGAGGTGCGTCGGGTCTGCTGAGGGCTTCCTGTGGAGGGGTTTGACTTCTGTGTGTTTCCAGTTGTCAGGGAATGTGACGGCTTTGAAGGTATCATTAATGGTGTGTGGAAGATGTGCAGGAGTCCGTGGGGGCTCCTGAGTGAATGCCTTTCATGGTCAATGTGGTGTCTGGAGTCCAGGAGGAGATGGCAGGCTGGCTGTCATTGCTGTGGGGAGGAGTGGGTTTGGTGTCTGTAGTCTGTTTGTTGAAGTTGTCATAGAGGGATCTTATTTTCAGTTGGAAGTTTGTTGCAGAGTTCCTGGGAGGGTGTGATGTCCATTGCTTTGCTAGGGAGGCTTGGTGATGAATGATGCTGAAGAGTTCTTTGGAGTTGCTGGTGTTGGCATGGATTTTGTTTCGAATGAAGGTATTTTTGGTGGATCTGACTAGTTGTTGGTATTCTGGTATGGTGTTCTTATAAATGGTGTAGTCCTCGAAGTTTTGCTGTTTCTCCAAATCTTTTTGAGATGTCTGCAGGTGCATCTGTATTCTTGGAGGTTGGCAAGGATCCAGGTGGCCTTCCTTGGGCGCTGTCTGTTGGGGTTGCGGAGGGGGTGAGTCGGTGCAGTTGGTGATCCTCCTGTAAAGGTCTTTGGCTGCGGAGTTAGTGTCGGTCGAAGTGGGGGGGCATTGTGGTTAAGAATGGAGGTGAGCTGCTCCTTGGTGACCTTGCTCCAGTTCCTTCGTGGAGGGTAGGGTGCAGGTTTGAGGGCAGTGTGTTTGTAGATGTGGGAGTGTACATAGTGGTGGTCTGTCCAAAGGGGTTGCGTTGTGTGGCTGAAGTGGATGTTGTTACCTCCTGTGAAGATGGGGTTCAAGGGTGTGTCCTGCCTTGTGTGTAGAGATGGTGACGAGTTGTTTCAATCTATGTTTGTAGAGGTTGTCCAGGAGAGTAGGGGAGTTGGGATCACTGAGATTTTCGAGGTGGAAGTTGATGTCCCCAATGAGTAGGTAGTCCATGGAGGGGATGGTATGGGGTGTGATGAGGTCGGCATTGGTGAATGTGGTTCAATGTCCCGGGGTCTGTAGTTGAGGGTGCAGCACAGGGTCATTCTAGGTATGGTCTGGATCTAGAAATGGAGGTGTTCGGTGTTGGACGGGGAGTCGCTCATAGTGGAGGTGGTGAGTCGGAAGGAGCTTTTGTGTGCAATGGCGAGTCCTCCTCCTGGGTGGTTATGGCGGTCCTTCCACTGGATCTTGAGACCATCGGGGATGGTGGTAGCGATGTTGGGGCGGAGTGGGATTGGTCCTTGTTTCCTTGAGGAAGGTGATGTTTGGTGAGAGGGTGTTGAGGAGGTTCCAGATCGCTACATCTTGTCTGTGCAGGGAGCGCATGTTGAATAGGATATAGCTGAGGGCTTTGGGGGTGCTGGCATTGGAAAAAGAACTGGCCGTGGGTGGTGTTTGGCATAAACAGCTTGAAGTTGTTGTTCCTTCTGGTGTTGAGTGCGAGGAGAGCAGCTGAGTCATAGCTGTGGGTGGTCGGAGATCCAGGGTCTCTGCCGCTTGTCACGGTTGGGCGCTAGTGGGCTTACCTTGGCACAGAGAGGCGCACCCGCTGCATGCGGTTGCTCAGCGGCCTCCATTAAGTAGGAAAAGTGGAGGAAAGTGCTGCTGGGAGGCGGGAGGGGGGAAATGGCAGGGGGAGGGGCTATGGGGACAGCAGAAATGGGAAGAGGGTGCCAAAAACGGGCATGGAGGAAAGAGACAAAGGGCACAGGTACACATATTAATAAAACAAAGAAAAATTAACAGAATTACAGAAAAAACAGATACAATGCACAATAACAAAAAGACAGATAAAAAGACAATAATGGGCACAAAACACACAGACAGACACTGCAGACCAGCAGACGTGCAAGTCTCTCTCACTGGACCACCAGGACTGAGGTGCAGGCAGGAGCTTGCAGGTTGCAGAGGGCCTGGAACACAAACCAGGAGAGAGCTGTAGGGGGCAAGGGCAGGCGTGACAACAGAGGTGCTGATTGGGCAAAAAGTGGGGACTCTGGCCACAGTGTGGCAGCACCTTGAGGTGCCTGTCATAGGATGCACAAATTTCCCCAGCCACTCCTTCCTTCAATGGGAGCCTGTGTTCTTGTTTGGATCACAGGCTGGCATTGAAAGCAATGAAAGTCCAACCGAATCGTATCCGGAAGCATCCAAATGCATCAAAATTGCTCGATCGGACTCCCCAGATCCAACCTATTTGGTTTGAATGCTTTATGGACGAGATCGTAAATGGCCCTTTAGCCTCTGGAATCAAAATAAAACTTCTCAGCATTCCGCAGGTTAGGGTCAAGGAATGCATCTCTTCATCAAATAGCCGCTGGATTTAAGCAAAGCTGTTGGCTTTTGTCAGGAAAATTGTGAGTGGCAGAAATTCTCATTTTTAGGCTTAGAGTAGGTACTCACCAGCTGGATACTTTTCACTCCTTCCACTAGTGAAGATTTCTACCTTCTGATTTTGTCACTATTTTAGAGCTCAGATTCTTCCAGCGGGGAAAGGCTGCTGGCTGCAGCTGAGAAGGGCTCCATTAGGCCGTATACCTTCTCTGCGCGGTCCCGCTAAATAGCATTTGCTGCTGATGGTAGCTTGTGAAACGTAAATCTTTGGCCCAGCTACAATACACCTACATCCAATCAGTTTTGCCAGTCGGTCCTAATCCCCCATCAGTTCTCAGTGCAAAAGTTGGCAAAACGTTTTCAGGTACCAGGTTTCATGTTTACTAAGGAGAAGTTCACATTGGCAACAGTCAAGGGTCCAAGACCTTGGGAACAGCATTCGGGGATCAGACATCGGTAGAGGGCAGCCACAGTAATCAGGGATGTCCAGTTGCAACAGATCAGCTGTGAATTGGGAAAAAGGCCTCTTGAAGCTTGTTGTGTCATTGTAGTCCAAACAGGAGGCCAGCCTCATGACCCTTGAAGTCAACTCCTGGGTACAAGAGGGAGCGTGTTGTGTAGTTCCTATATTTCCCATACAGGATCTGCGTATTTGGATAACATAAACTGTAGGATTGGTGGCAGACTGACTATGGACACCCCCACTAAGAATGTTAGCCTTTCTGTTTTAGCTAGCTCACAGTGCCACTAGAATCTCCTCTTATGGAGAGAGGCTAGTTCTTGGCAACCTCAGAACATGAAAATCCTGATCCCTCAGAATCATGGAAACAATTTACTACCTTTCGCTCAGTCACTCGTGCTCTCTTATTTGGTCACAGAGAGTTGCAAAGAAGAAACATTTGTGCTTGTTACAATAAGAAATGATTGCATAGTTGTTCTTCTGGTACAACCGTTCGACAGTAGCAGATATATCTGATTAGCAGCACAGTGAAAATATAAGGATAATACAGATCTACCATCTTGCAATAATCATGAATACATACATGAATATAAAATGCATGATAAAAAGAGAGTGAGTTCTCCTACAATGCCTGTCTAGATGTACGTTAGTGTACCTAGCATGCGAGTAGGTGTGAAGCCTAGAATCCCTCTAGGATTTAGTCTAACCCCATTACCTGAAGTGAGAGAGTGTGGGACCCCGTCCTGTTGTCGAGTTGGACACCCCGCAAGGGATGTTTTAGACCACTGTCAACTGGAGCATCGGCATGCAGGAGCCTTAGTGTCTCCGGTCAATGTGCCAACTGGCAAATCTCAGTCTCCTCTGTCTAACCCTAGTAAGAGTGCTGCATTCATACAGTAAGCATCTAGGGTTTCTTTGTCCCTTGTTTCTTGTAATAGCCATTTTGGGATTTGAGGATGACGCATGGGATGAACCTTGCACGTAGATATTATGCAGGTGGTGTAGCCTCTGTTTGGTTTCCAAGAACCCTTATGAATATTCATTCGTACAGTGTGAGTCTATTGATGAAGATATAGGGCGCTATTGTTCAGGGAAAAACCCTCCTTCTGCACCCAGGACTAGATCTAGGTAAAGATTCAATCCTAAAAGGCTTGTTACTGTGGAGTGTAAGGGTGGTAATGTAGGTGAAAGTGTATGATATTACCCAAGCCTATATTAGGGTACCTCTATGGAACATAAGACGAACAGGTCCATTTTTCAATGCTCTTCTCAGGTCACAGACAGCAGGTCCTGTCCTCTTCTGTTTTTTCAGTTCCAGACTCGATTTTACAAAGGTAATGTAAGTGCCACAATTATGCTCAGTTCCAGCTTGTGTCCAGGGAAATCCCTGGCCACTCCCTAACCAAAGGAATAAAGGTTCCCAGGGCTGACCCATCCACATTTGTCACTCTATGTGCGTTTTACTGTAAACAATCCCAGAGTGCCCCTCTCTGCCCAAAACCTACATGTCAGACCCTTTCTTTCCCTATGAAGAGCCCCCATGCCACTGTAGAGGTGTGGTGACGGAAATGAGCAAACTCTTCTCTGTGGTGGCTGAAAACGGGTTTTGCGGTCAGCTCTTCTCCACTGCACTTGGTGCCTGCCTGGCTAGGTGGAGAAAGGAAGGTGGAAGGCCTCGGTGTTAGCTACATCTGTTTGCTACTGGGCAGGGCCCTTTGAAGATAAATACATTTCCGAACACATCCCAGATGATCAGCCTGCTAAGGAAAGAAAACACCTACCTATATATTAAATATTAGAATTCATTTTCAAAAAATTAGTTAGGTTTAATATATGTTTTAACAAATATAACAAACTAACGTAATTAAAAAAAGCTAAACCCACATATATAACAATTTATATATATATTTTATATATATATATTTACTTTAAAACAATTAATAAAGTGTTTATTTTAATTTATTTTATAATTTTGAAATAATATAAAAAAATTAACAAATAAATATATATATTTTATTTAAATATATATATATAAATATATCTCGTTCCACTGCCAAGAAATTGACCAGACCAGCACTCTCAGTAGATTAAATCTCCTTCGATTTATTGCACAGTGAACAAACGTGTTTCAGCTTTTGCCTTCGTCAGTGTCGGCTGACGTCGGCGAGGCGGAAGTTAATAAAGGCAAATACAAATGACATAAAAAACGGACTGATAGTCCAAACCATAAGCGCCATCTTGTAATGGCAAAATCGTGAATAAACAAAATTAAATTAAATCTGTGTGCAGTACAAATATCTCCAGATTGATATACATGGGCACTCGAGGTTACTGTAATCACTAAAACATATTATGGTCATGTCATTCAGCCCTGGATCAATCAATCAATCAATCAAAGTATTTAAATAGCGCGCTACTCACCCGGAGGGTCTCAAGGCGCTTGGGGGGGGTCCGCTACTGCTCGAACAGCCATGTCTTGAGCTGCTTCCTGAAGGAGAGGTGGTCTTGGGTCAGACGTAGGTGGATGGGGAGGGAGTTCCAAGTCTTGGCTGCCAGGTAGGAGAAGGATCTTCCTCCCGCGGTGGCTCTTTGAATGCCTGGAACGGCGGCGAGGGCGTGGTTGGTCGATTGTAGCAAGCGGGTGGGAGTGTAGAAGGTCAGGCGGTTGTTGAGGTACCTGGGGCCCAGGTCGTGGAGGACCTTGTGTGCGTGGGTGAGGAGTCGGAACGTGATTCTCTTGCTGACGGGGAGCCTGTGCAGGTCTCTCAGGTGTCCGGAGATGTGGCTGTGTGGGGGGATGTCCAGGATGAGTCGTGCGGAGGCGTTCTGGATGCGTTGGAATCTTTTCTGTAGTTTGGCTATGGTTCCGGTGTAGAGGGTATTTCCGTAGTCCAGTCGGCTGGTGACGAGTGCCTGGGTGACCGTCTTCCTGGTTTCGGTGGGGATCCATCGGAAGATCTTTCGGAGCATGCGTAGGATGTTGAAACATGATGATGAGACGGCGTTGACTTGTCTGGTCATCGAGAGGGAGGAGTCCAGGATGAAGCCCAGGTTGTGTGCGTGGTCCGTTGGTTTGGGTGCGCTGCCCAGGGCATGGGGCCACCAGGAGTCGTCCCAGGCAGAGGGTGATGATGCAAGGATGAGGACTTCCGTCTTGTCTGAGTTCAGTTTCAGGCGGCTGTTCATCATCCACTCGGCTACGTCTTTCATCCCTTTGTGTAGGTTGGTTATGGCGGTGGCTGGGTTGTTGGTGAGGGAGAGGATCAGCCTGGGTGTCGTCGGCGTACGAGATGATGGTGAGGTTGTGCTGGCGTGCGATGGCTGCGAGGGGGCTCATGTAGATGTTGAAGAGGGTGGGGCTAAGTGATGATCCTTGTGGTACGCCGCAGATGACTTCGGTGGCCACGGATCTGAACGGGGGGAGGCGGACTCTCTGGGTTCTTCTGGCGAGGAACGAGATGATCCACTCCAGTGCTTTCTCTTGGATTCCGATGTTGCTGAGGTGCTGCACTAGGGTGCGGTGGCAGACAGTATCGAACGCTGCGGAGACGTCCAGGAGGATGAGGGCTGCTGTTTCCCCATTGTCGAGCAGGGCTCGGATGTCATCAGTGGCTGCGATGAGGGCGGTCTCGGTGCTGTGGTTTGCTCAGAAGCCGGACTGCGAGTGGTCAAGGGATTCGTTCGTCTCGAGGAAGGCGGTCTTCTCGATGACTTTGGCAGGAAAAGGGAGGAGCGAGATGGGACGGTAGTTCTTGAGGTCGTTGGGGTCTGCTGATGGTTTCTTCAGGAGGGCGCTGAGTTCGGCATGCTTCCAGCTCTCCGGGAAGGTGGCGGTGTTGAAGGAGCAGTTGATGATGTCCCGGAGTTGGGGTGCGATGGCGGAGTCGGCCTTGTTGAAGACGTGGTGGGGGCATGAGTCGGTTGGTGATCCGGAGTGGATGGTGTTCATCGTGTGGATGGTGTCTTCGGTGCTGACCGGGGTCCAGGCGCGGAGGGTGGTGGTGGGGGCGTTGGTTCGGTGGTTGGGGGCATGGTCTGTGCGCCGAAGCTGTTGTGTATGTCGGCGATCTTGCTGTGAAAGAAAGATGCGAGTGAGTCGCAGAGGTCTTGTGAGGGAGTGATGTCGTTGTTTCCGGAGCTGGGTTTGGAGAGCTCTTTGACGATGCTGAAGAGTTCTTGCTGTTGTGTGCGTTGTTGTCTAGTCGTTCCTTGAATGCTGTCTTCCTGGTGGTTTAGATCAGCTGGTAGTGTTTGCGGGAGGCGTGCTTGAGGGAGGTCATGTTGTCTGTAGTCAGGGTTTTTCGCCAGGCTTTCTCGAGGGTGCGGCAGTTCTCTTGGAGTTCTTGAGGTCGTCGTTGAACCAGGAGGCTTTCTTGCTGCCGGACCTGCTGGGATGGTTTTTCAGAGGTGCGAGGTCATCAGCGCAGTTGGTGATCCACTGTGTGAGGTTGTTGGCTGCCTGGTTGGGGTCCGTTGAGCTGGCGGGAGGGTTCTGGCTCAGTGATGTGGTGAGCTGGTCGGTGGTGATCTTGTTCCAGCTCCTGCGGGGAACCTGTTGCTGGTGGTGGTGAGTCGTGGTCCTTCTGAAGCTGAAGTGGACGCAGCTGTGGTCTGTCCAGTGGAGTTCGGTGGAGTGGCTGAAGGAGATGTACTTGCTGGAATAGAAGCGTGTGACTGGCGTAGTGGGTGGGGGTGTTCACCAGTTGCTTGAGTCCGAGGTTGGCGAGGTTGTCCAGCAGGGTGGTGGTGTTGTTGTCGTTGTTGCTCTCCAGGTGGAAGTTGAGGTCCCCTAGGAGGATGTAGTCTGCAGAGGGGATGGCGTGCGGGCTAATGAAGTCCGTGATGTCTTCGCTGAATTGGGTGCGTGGTCCCGGGGATCTGTAGATGAGGGTACCTCTGAGGGTGGTCTTTGGGTCGGGGTGTATCTGGAAGTGAAGATGTTCGGCGGCTGTGAGGTTGTCGTCGGAGTTGGTCGTTGGATGGGCAATTTATAACCAGAATTCATAGATCACCTCGAATAACATTATAGACCTCCCCGTATTACGTTCTGGTGTGTACTTAAAATTTGTATTCACATAGCCACTGTCTTCGACATAACACGTACTGGGGATTACAAGATCCGGTATGTACGATGGTACAATATCTCAATCAAGCCCTGGATGGGCCAGTAGTGAAGAATTTAAACACCAATACTTATTCATTCAATCAAAAGCTCCAGCTCGCTATTTACTAGATGATTATTAAAGGATCCCCTCCCTAGTCGTTCAGTTCAGGCAAAATTCATTAATACATTTCTCACATTAACTCATGGTACTCTCCCTGACACTGCTGCTGATCATGGTTAAAATAGAGGTGGATTTATGAATGAGATATGAGTTCCTCCCCCGCATTAAGGCCCTTTGGTGATTTTGGCTGGAGTTTGATTATATATCTGGACTCCAGACGTCTTAGCCTTTTCTTGAAGTCCCCCCCCTTATATCAGGCGGGATGCAATCCAAACAGAAGAAGGATAAAAGATTTCTATCACTATTGTGATGGGTAGCATAGTGTCGGGCCACAGGGTAGTTCTCTTCTTTATTGATGATGGCCCGTTGGTGTTCCAATACTCGTTTCTTTACTGCATTCCCTGTGCTGCCCATATAACGGTAGCCGCAAGGGCATTCCAGGCAGTATACTACCCAGGCCATGGAACAGGTCATAAATTTAGAGATAAAACAACCGCAAAGGTGCACCACTAGAAACAAGAAATAGGTGCAAATGATATGAACACAAAAAAGAATTTTTTTAAAGAGATGTTGATATTCTTCTAGTAATCTTTATTTTCAATTTTCAGAACAACGTACAGCCGACGCGTTTCGTCCCAAGCGGGGACTTCTTCAGGGCTGTCGGTAAAAACGTACATACAATCAATTTATAGGATATATACATAAGTTTACAAACATTAAAACATCATAGAAAATTACAAACAGTTTAAAAAGCTACAAGATAGACATTGAGCTTGTGCATCAATAATTAAAAGTATAAGCCCTAAAGATGGTCAAGGGCCTATATGTACATGAAAAGATATATACAAACATATTTTCATTATTTACACTGACAAGGAAATGTTCCCTGGGCGGTGGCTAAACGTTTATAAAAAGCAAGTAGATATTGAATATAACACTGGAAATCCAGTGACAGTGCGCTACCATAACCCAAGGTATATCTACTGAACCAATTTTTATGTAAAGGGATTCTCAAGGCAAAGAAAACGAGAAGAAAAAAGGTAGAAAGACAGAAAGAGACAGACCAGAAATGAAACACAGGTGATGTGAACGGGTTGTCTTATGGTGTGTGCAAAGTTTATTAATCGTAAGGTCTAACCAGAAGTTTAGCTCGACTGACTGAAGGGAGAGAGAATAGGGAACAATGGATCCGGCTAAGGGATAGGGGGAAAACAGTCTTAGAATCCCATTATTCCATAAAGGACCAAATATTCAGTTACCTTTTTTAATCGTGGTTTGTCACTTTCAGAGCAAGTGTACATATAACAAGTCCGGAGAACGTCTTCCCAGACTCAGTATCCCAATGTGCAAGATGGTATATATATTTTCATCTAGATTGGAACAATCAAGATTGAACCTCCAGGAATAAAGGGAAAGGAGAGACAAAATCAGCTTGTGTAACTAGCAAGATGACGGAGAGGCTAGGATGCTTTTCTGGATTGAAATAGAATACTAAGATGGGGATACCCTAACGCTGAGACGCAAGACCAGAAAAATATAACAACTTACTGTGGAGTTTTAATTAATGAGGACAAGGATTTGCAGGATTCCTAAATAATAGACCGGGTTGGTCTCACAACCTTAATAAGTATATAACTCTTTTCATGTTCTAAAAGACATAACAAAAAAAGAAAAAAACCATTTTCATTAGAGGATATGCAGTTTCCATGGGTTTCCATACCCAACGGACATATGAATTACAAGATATGTCCAGGTAGGATAGTTTAGACTAAAAGAGGAAAAGGGGAGTGTAGTATTTACAACAGATTGTTTACCTGTAATATTTTACGGAATTCCAAGGACAAGTGGTCCTGTATGTCCCTGGGAAGAGGATGTGGGCACTGAGTTCCAGTAGGCCTGCCAAGTGAATAGCAAAGAGATAGGGTGCTGGCTGTTAGAACGATGTGAGCTGAAGGGATCATGGATCTTTATTGAATGCCCATCAATCTGTCTAAACCCATACTTTGCTTGACCATACCTTACTGAGCTAGGCAGATAATATATTTCCTATAGGGGAAATTAAAACCCTTGTCTGTAAGTGAATATTGAAAGAACGCTCTACCTATTTGTAAGAGTGTAGAGCAACAATTATGATGGCTTCCCCATTGTGTGTCCAAGGGGTATTAAATGAACGCTCTACCTGTTTGTAGGAGTGTAGAGCAATAATTATCAAGGCTTCCCTATTTTGTGTCCAAGGGGGAGCTATACGTATATTAGTATTTCGAGCACTTGATAACTGGTATCTGTTAAGTATAAAGACATTCAGAACCATTGACAGCTTTGGATCATGAATGTAAAGTAAACCCACAAAATGTATAAACTTTGAAAATGAAGAAAATGACCCTGGGGGTATAATTCCCCACCTCATCATCTATATGCTGGGGAGATTCCACTCGTCCCTACTTCCTTCCCCAAGCTAATCCTAACATGCGTTGTGCACGCTAGTGAAGTACTGAATAATGTATTGAGCCTCAAAATATAATCCAAATTTAAAGCCCTGGCAATAAGGTCTATGTCCTATGGGCTATGCTCACATATATATCTGTAAATAATGGAAATAAATGCAGTGCAAAGAGAGAATCCAACCCAAAGGCACTTCGAATTTAGTGAATGTTCCCTTGGCCTTACAAATTGAATTACCTTATATTAGCCTGGTCTAGAGGGGAATCGGCCTAGGACTGCTATTAAAGCAAATCCTAACAAAATCAGCAAACAAGAAACGGAACCACCACGAGTACAGATTCTTGCAGACAGTCTTACCGTTCGTGTTAAAACAGCCGGCGCCCATCCACAAAGCCTTCGTCCCGCCGAAACACCCGCAACGTCAATGTGTTCGAGCATTGTGAACATTGCCTATCCTTATATACAATTGTTAATTGGGTATAGACAGCTACACCTGTGATTCTCGCGCCAAAACTCAAAATGATGAATACAGGCGTTGCGCTATTAATTCACAAGAAAAAGCGGCGGCCATCTTGTAGTTTGTTTATAGACCCTAGCTCCCATGCACATCCTATTCCCATAGCCCACGGGGTGGGAATACCATGGCTCCTAGCGTCCGTTAATCATTTATTACAACGACTCACATGCCCTACAAATTATAAATGGCAGATTGAGATAAAACGACATCTATCGCATGTCGTGGAGGTTATGTGATATAATTAACATCCTAGTGGAGAAAACCTATTGCTAATGAAAAGTATCTCCTTTTGTGTAATGTATTGAGAAGAGGAGCGTGAAGTAATCGCGGGTGGAATTTGTTGGTTGGAAATCCATATCCATATCGAGGCAAAGTGAGGTCTGCAGCGTGTAGTTAATGGCAAACAGAAGAGAAAGCGGCGGCCATCTTAGCCTATGTCTCTGTCCCTAAGGCTTGGTAAGAAACCTGTTTAGAGGGCCATGTATCAGGATTTATATGGTTTCCAATTGGGTTAAACATGTTGTGTAAAACCCTTCTATTAATTGTTGGAATGGCCGATGAATATAGAAAAGGCAGGGGGGAATTTGATAAAGAAAAACGAATCGTCAAACGAACATACTTGAAGGTTGGAGAAGTGACTTCCTATCCAAGTGCATATCTTCAGTAAGGAATAGTGAGAACGTCAGACTAGTCGCCTACGTCAGAATTTTTGGATTTAAGAGCCCAATGGGGGTAACTTCATAATCAGAAAGAGGCAGTCATAAAGCTAAAGAGCGGTTTGCCAAAGACCCTATGTGTCCCTTGAGAACAACTCCAAACCGGGATATGAGGTAAAATCCTGACGAGGTTGTCCACATTATTTCAAAGGCAGATGCCAACATGAACATTCCTATTTATTAGAATTCTACTTGACCGCTTAATGCCTATATCAAGTAAAGTGAAGTAAAGAGGAAAGGAAAGAGAGAGCAAGGTATGAAAGGGTAATCAACATGAAATTAGAACGGGCTAGAAACCAGCCCTAAGGGAGTAAGGTTATTTGCAAGCTTATGAAATACCAATCATTATGGTCATGAGAGGGAACAGAAATGGAGTGAACTCCAAGGGGAGAAGATTATTTACAAGATTGCAATGTCCATGTCATCATGGCCTGGGGATTTTAATTTTTGTACATAGACAAATGTCAATAACAGCTTCTTGTGCATGTGTAAAAACAGTATGGCGTGAATATGCCTTTGTTGAATTATGCTTAACCCAGGTTTTCTAAGAAAGGTGGTATCTGCATATACCCTTATTGTAGTGTGTCCATGAGACTTTGTAGGGTTACCTCCCTAGTGAATGATCCTAGATTGTTTTACACAAAAATAGAGCATCAAGGTGCCCAATAAACAATTTAAGGGATTTAAAGATTCTAAAAATGAGGGTCTTACTCGGTGGGGGCCGGGCTAGTCAAGGAAGTAGTGTAACTCATCCTCAGTGTTGTGACCGAGTTTTATGCATCGTAGTCTACATATCCAACCCGCCTCTCGTTGTCTCAGTGCAACTTCCCTGTCTCCTCCTCTTGGGTGGATGGGAAATTTAGAGATTTTGGTCTCAGAATTTTTATCTGG
Source organism: Lissotriton helveticus (assembly GCF_964261635.1). NCBI lineage: Eukaryota > Metazoa > Chordata > Amphibia > Caudata > Salamandridae > Lissotriton > Lissotriton helveticus. Next base: position 11,441,519 of record NC_136059.1, read on the forward strand.
TGCCTGATAGGACAAAACTTTCCTACTTGAGCTGCAGGCCTTGCATTTGCCGCACTGGTACGACCCATGCATAGTCTGTAGTGCCTTTCTTGGTTTTTCCTTTGCCAGATGACTTTGCACTAGTTTGTCCCTCAGGGATCTCGTTTTCCTAAAGGTAATTGTAGAATGATCCGAGAGTTCTTTTCCTATGACTCTATCTGACTTAAGGATGTTCCAGTTCCTCAGCAATATTGCCCTCACCTTATTCGCAGCCACCGAATAATTGGTGATCAATCTTACAATGCCTGTTCCTTCCTTTTTTGTACGACCTTCCTTCTCGATTAGTAGTGTCTGTCTGTCGTATATGTCTCCCTTGCTTTTGGCTTGTTGGAGTACCCTTTGAGGATAGCCGCATGATGTAAAGCGATTTATGCTCTTTTCAGCCGCTTCCTCAAAGTCCTTCTTCATTGAGCTGTTCCGTTTGATTCTAAATAGTTCCCCATAGGGGATACTGTTAACAAGAGTGTGGGGGTGGCTGCTACGTCCATGAAGGACAGAATTACCCGCCGTGCCTTTCCTATACAGGGCAGTTTGAATTTCAACTGAGTCCACGAAAACTTTGAGGTCAAGGAAATTCACTTTCTCTCTGCTCATTTCATAGGTGAAAATTAAGTTCAGATCATTCATAAATATATATCAATGCTCCCAGCTCCACTCCTCTCGTTACGGAACACTCACAGGCGGGTGCGGCTTGCGGTAGTGGACAACCGCTTCATATTCCGGCTTCTTTATTTGCCGGCAAATAAAGAAGTGTGTGCCACCTTCCCTCCTGCGAGTGCTGTATTTCTTGTAGTATATTTCGAGATTTGAGCCGGTATATAAATATATATATATATATATATATTCACTGAAAAAACCATAGGTTTCACACCAGTTATAGTTAGCTGGAAGTTTTACTCGCATAAAACCATTGAAATTCCCACGCTATAGTTAGTTGGACTCACTATAACTTGCGCGTGCAATGCACTGCTGATGACGTCACATATTACATCACTCATGACATGGTCAGTGACATCACTCATGACATCACTGATGACACCATCCAGTGAATGTGTGTCTTTCTGAAAAATAAATATTAGTGAGTAATGTTTAAATATTTAAATATATGTATTAGTGTTTCACTTTGTGTATAAGTGGCTGCATGGGTTGGTGAGTAGCTACATGTGTATGTATATGGGTTATTAGATTTTTTTTAGTATCAGTATGAGTGTCTGTATAGTTTGGTGGGGGTATTACTTAGCACATAGATGCATGAATGACTGACTCTATGTTTGTATGTGTTTTGAAGACAGCATATGTGCAGGACTGTATGGGTGGATGAGTGTGTATATGTGTGTGTTAGTGAGTGAATGACTGTCTCACTAGTGTGTTTATCAATAACTACATATGAATTAATCTAGTATATGTGAATATTGATGTATATAAGTGAGTATATGTGAGAGTAAGAGATTGTAAGAGTTCCTGTTTAAATAAGTATGTGTTTCTATAAGTGATTGTTTAAGAGAGTAAGTATGTGTAAGTTTCCTTAGAAGTAAGGTGGTAGTGTGTATATAGCTGTATATGCAAATAAATGGATGTTCAATAGTTTATTTGCATGTGTGAGTATGTGTGTGAGTAACTTTTAGATGAATGTCGGTCTGTAACAGGATGTGTAGGTGTATCACTACATATGATGAGTGAGTATATGTATGAGTGACTATATAGAACTGTTGGTGAATGAGTGGATGTGTATATAGATGGTGGAATTACTGAATTGGTTGTTGTAACTGGTATGGGTATGTCAATTTTTTTGAAAATTGTAGTTTCTATTTTTGAATAAGTGTTTTGTAGTGTAGTTCCTATCATCCCAATAGGCTCTGCGCATTGGAATAATACCTACAGCAGTAAAGGCCTAGACCAGACGTTAACTAGGTCTACTACTGTCGATACTAGACTTAAAGTTTTGGGTTTGCCAGCATAGATCAGAGTTCACTAGAAACTTTCTCGAATGTTCAAGGAGGACTTAACTTCCCTGATTAGACAAGAAGGGATTTAGTTTCTGACAACCATAGAACATGACAACTTTGCTCTCCCCTAATCAAGAGTAAATCTCGAGAGTCGTGTGAACAAAAGGCAATTTATTTTACTCAGTCAGTACGTGCATTCTTAGTCTCATCAGAATGTAGAGAAAAGGAAGAGACGGGCGTGTTCAATAAAAAGGTGTTATTTATTGATCAGTCTCTTTTCTCATACAAGAGAAATGGATCGATATTATTGCAATACTTATAGCTAAGTAAAGTGCATACATTAAAAGCAATAGTATAAAATAATACTGTAAAAACATTGATATGGTTTCTAAGCCATAAGATGTTTTAAAATGAATAAAATATATTACATACACATATGCATTTGACTAAACGTGCTCAACTGGTGTTTCTAGATACGCCTACCCCGTGTACCTGACCTAAGCCTAATACATGGGCGGGAATAGAAAGTTACAGTTTAAGTTAAGTTTGTTTTTGCCAAGTGAATAACTAAGGAATTCTCTGTGAGGGGTTATTCAGTTCTGTACCTGGAAGTTAGGATGAATGAGGAATGGTATCTCTTTCTCTGGTCTCGATATTCCAGGCTGCCTGCGAGGGCTACCCAGAAACGCCGGTGCTGGATTCTCGGCAGGAGAAAGCAGCGCGTCTCTCAGCGCGTCAGAAAGGCGGGGCTGCTGCCAGTGGGGTCTGCTCTGCTCTTGGCTTCGGCAAGTATGGCTGCTCCGTCTCGTCACCACGCGTGTGTTTGCATAGGGCAAGATCGGTAATATTTATACCTTTAAGGTGCCGAGATTGACGTAAGGATGGACATAGATACGTCAATAAGGATGTCATACGACTTGCTCGTTAGCACATTCTTTTACTGAAATTCTCGGTGAAATCAAAACAATGGCCGCAGGGTTTTGCCCAGGTTGTCATAGGTTTGATTTGTTATGAGAACTCCGTATGCCTTATCAGGGGCTGGAGGAATATCGCTTGTCTAATTAGATCGCAAGCGTTATGACCTAATCAGATAACACGTTCCTGTGCCGTAGTGTGACTGCGTCAGATAACGGTATCTGCATCATGGGGGTTTTCTGCCTCATGGGCTGACTGCTAGTTAACTTGTTGGTTTGTTTAACTAGAATAGGGTCAGGAATAGGGGGATCGATTCAGAACCTATAGGAATACATGACAGTTTCAAGGGTTACATTACAGTGAGTCTGTCACTCTGTTACAAGGATGGTGTCATCTGTGATGTCATGAGTGATGTCACTGACCATGTCATGAGTGATGTAATATGTGACGTCATCAGCAGTGCATTGCACACGCAAGTTATAGTGAGTCCAACTAACTATAACGTGGGAATTTCAATGGTTTTATGCGAGTAAAACTTCCAGCTAACTATAACTGGTGTGAATTTCATAGGTTTTTTTAAAGGCTACTTCCTAACTTAACATGTATAAAACCTATGGTTTTTTCAGTAAATTTCATAGGTTTTTCAAATGCTACTTCCGAACTATAACGTGTATAAAACCTATGGTTTTTTCAGTGAATTTCAAAGGTTTTTAAAATGTGAATTATTAACTATATTTTCAATGTATTCTATAGTTTTATCATAGTATTTCGAGAAATGTTTTCATAGGATTACAAACTTTTCTTCACTGTCAGAATTGTTTAGGGACTCCTTATAAATTTTAGAGGTTTACGAAGTCTTTACCTTACCTTCTTTTTAACGTTTTCAGACTTCTCACTAAATGTTGGAAAACGTACTGTGGTGCGCGACCGCGTGCGTGCACCCCGGTATTTTTAAAGATTAAAAAAAGGATGTATACTTTATCGGTATTGTTCTTGGGACCCCATATGAAGGTATACAACATCAGAGAATGTCTACCTTTCCTCCTTTTCACATTTTAAAACTTCATTAAATTAGACTGATACTTCCAAATGACGTACGTGTACGGATTCCGTCACCACGTATACGTCCTAATACGCGCATGTCAAATCATGTGACTTGAAAAGAACACTTCCTATTGGTTCATAGTAGTTTCTATTCTGCAATTTTCCAGAAACCACCAACTTCCCTCACTATCTATTTGGCGCTGAAGGGAGAAGAACCTTTTTCATCTTTCCGGAGACTTTGCTGAAATGGCTGCCGCAGGCAATTCATCCTCGGAATCTGAAGAAAATGTTCGTGTACCTTTTAAAAAAAAAAAGAATCTTTCTTCTGGCAATTTTTTACCTATCCTCAGGATCAAAAAAAAGTAAATGCTCCGAAAGTAACTTGCACAATTTGTGACACAGTACTTTCAAGAGGAAATGTTTCAAAAAAATATTCCTTTTCGATTCATACCATGAAGAGACATGTGAGCCAAGTCCATCCTGTGCAATATGCACAGGCAGCGACAAGAGCTCTGGCAACAGAACTACCACCAGCTGTGGCCAGTACTTCATCGAGAAGACGACCTACATCTCCATCTACTGCACAGTTGGAGTTGAAACCATTTTTGTCGAAAGTGCGTATGAAATGCAACAAGTGTCATGGATTGATTGTGTACGGGGAGCAGAGCCTCACTCTTGTAGAAAGAAGAACTAATGACCATGAAAGATTCGAATGTAGCTAATTTTTTAACAACTTCTTATGTTCCTGTTTTACAGTTAAAAAATTCGGCTCCAGTTTAACAAATTATAAAGAATAAAAAACTTGTCCAAAAATAAAAAAAAAGTTAAAAAACTACAAAACTCAAAAAAAAAAGTTCTTTTCAGAACTACCTCATTGTACCAAAAAGAGCTCTATTCATAAGCTAAAGTATCGCCGCATTTTCAGAACAATTATTAAAGAATGCGGCAATACTTGGGGCATATTATGAAGAAGACGTGATTATTTATCGTTGCTTTTATCGGCAGAACGCTGCTCTAAAAGCAAAGATAATCGCCTTCATAATATGGGCCATATTATCAAGGACGGGCGATACAATATCGCCACTTTTATCGGCAGGAAACTGGCGATAATGGACTTGATAATATACTGTATGGAATTTCTATCGAAGCCCATGTTAGATGTTTTCACATCTCACATGGGCTTCGATAGGATTTCCATAGGGCATATTATCAAGCCCATTAACGCCGCTTTATCGGCAATTTCTTGTCGATAAAAGCAGCGAAAATGTATCGACCGTCCTTGATAATATGCCCCTATGTTCAACAAATTCCAATTGAAACGTATGTTATATGTCTTTATATCTAACATTACGTTTGACTGCAATTTATAAAAAGCATATTATGAACGCCGTTTTTGCCCCTATATCGGCAACTTCCTGCCGTTAAAGGCAGTGATAATGTCTTCCGTATCCTTGTAAATGTTCCTGAACACCTTTGTGACAACGTCATAACACCGCCTGCGGTAAGAGCACTTTGCATGTGTGCCGCACAAACAGTTAATGACATGCATAGTAGGCGTACGTTAAACCACAAGCAAAATGTGTTTGGAGACGAAAATACTATCACAAACACGGCTATTGTTAGAAAAACAGTTTAAATAAACTTCTTTATCGTACGAGTGCCACGGCCTGCTTTGATGAAGCATTTGGCAGTGTTAACATGGAGGTGTGGAAAATAAAACTAAATCAACCCCCTCTCCTAATTACAAAGCACACATTAGTGCATAAAAACAACGCTTGTTTTCACGCGGTAATGTTAACTGCCGCTGCCTGTTACAGGGGTACTATCACATATATATTTAAATTAATAATGACGTAGTTACACTGCGGAAAACTTTGGCGATACTTATAAAACTTGTGATTCCCAAACTGTGCACCGCGGCTCCCCAGTCCCCCGTAATGAAGTGCCAAGGGCACAATGCACACTAGGGTGACCAACCGTCCATAAATTCCACAGACGTCACTACCCTGTTATGTGTAACTGTATCCATCTCAGAGAGCTGCGCGCTCCTCCCCTGTGAGAAGGCTGACAGCCCCTGCTGGAACGGCCTTGGATTTCACTGCTACAGGAGCACCCCTCCCGCACACTGAAATTCTCTATGGAACTTATTGGCACTTACTGAATGAGAATATGGCAGTCAAGGTTTTTTAAAGCAGATAGCGCTCTTTCTGCCTCAACGAACAGAAGGCATTATCTTAGATAAAAAAAATTAAACCACCAGCATGCCATATTAAAAAACACTTCCTTTAAAGAAGGCTATGAAAGAAAATTAAAAAAACAGATTAACGTTCTTTCATTCTCTCATGATTTTTAAACAGCAGTATTTTCATTAATATATTCAACAATGCCATGGTTACTACTTTTGTACTTAAAGGAACTAGCACCCATTGTCAAAACCAATAGTCTTTGCTTGTTCTTTGTGTAAAGATAGTTGCTGTACTACATATCTGCATGCAATCAGACATACAACATAACACCAGTCGAGCACAACACTGTGCTAGACGCATATTTGTAGCTTAGGTGTTTTAAAGTGCCCTCGGAATTACATCCAACACATCCTTTGAAAAGACCCCTCCATTTTTTTTTTAACAGTGCATAAAGCCATGGAAACAACACCATTTTACAGTAACCTCACATCCTGTTACTGGACATCATGTATAACTGATAACTTCTACCTTTTCAGTCTGCCTATGTACGGAGGCATTGTAAACTCTCACCAACCGCACCCCACCCCTTGCTGTAGTTTGTTCTTCACAGGCCTCTTCTCCCTACAACTCTGCGGAGAAAGACTCAGGTCATAAAGTACAAAGCTGAGTGAGTAAATAAATTTGGAATGTCTAAATGGCTGGATCGATTACTGAAAGAATGAATGGATGAATGAAAAGAGAATAGTTAGATAATCAAAGAAAAGATGGATGGATAAACAAATGAGTGTAAGTATAGATGAGAGAAAAGATAAATAGATGGATGTATGGCTGGAAGGGTGCATAAATGGCTAGAAGGATGGATAGATATGTTAAAGGATGGATGCATGAGTAAAAGAGCACCTGATGCATCAGTGATTTAGTGGATGGATGTGTGAAAGGATAGATAGATAAAAAATGAACGGTAGATGATGGGCAAGTAAATGCGTGGATAGATAAAATGATAAGTGAAAAAGTAAAAGAATGGATAACTGAAAGGGTGATTATAAATATTAATTAGTAAGTCAAAGGGGGTAGATGGACAAAAGCATGGAGACATCAGTGAAGTAAAAGGGTGGATGGTTAAGAGAGCGGATGGCTGGATCAGTGAACGGATGATTGGATGAGTGAAAGAATGTGTCCCAATTACTTTAAGAAAGGTAACAGAACGTACATACCACCTACCAACCATTAAATAAAATGGTGAGGAACCACTGTAAACTGCTGAGTAGGTCAAGGAAACCACAGGTGAACATTGTTTACGAACCAATGTCCTAAATGATAAAAATCGGTCCAAATACATAAATATTGTTGTGAAGTCAGCAATATTCATCCATTACCGAGCTATTGGTCTTAGTCATGTTATCTACCTACCATTACATGACATAACTAAGAACTGCTCAGGGGCAGCTATTAGATTTTGGACATTTTCGACCATAGCACAAATATCTTCAAAAGTGGGTAAAAGGAGATAGCAATGTTAGGAACTGTTTCCAGTCACTAACATCTTGCAATACTAACTTTGCATGTCAACAATAATAAATTTCACAGACAAACAAAGCAAATCACAAGATACGCATTATCTGTTATTAGATGTCGCTAACTGGTGTTAGTATCACCTACATACTAGAGAGATAATTTTATCTCCGCTTTCTTGGCTTTTAAAGCCAAAAAAGCAAAATAAAACCCCCTTGATAATATGCTCCAAAGTTCTTTAACACATATCATTTACCTGCAATGTTTTGACACATCCGCATTAGTGAACTGACTCACTGAAATGTTGCTGATTTCTTAAATGAATTTTTAAGAGACTCCTTGTGACCGTAGAGCCAATCCTCCATGAAAGTGCTCACATAAAACACAACACTGGTATGACCAGGATACTCAAAAAAATGACACAGTGATGAAAAAGTATTTTTATTTTTTATACTTACCTAAGAAATAGTAATAAAGAAAAACTTAAAATCTTTAAAAAAAACATGGTATCTGTTGAAAACAAGTAAAAATAAGGTTATAGTGTCAGTCAGTCACAATACACTTTATTCGATTTTTGTTAAAATCATAAAAGACAAGAGAAATACATACATTAAAAACATAGCAAAAGTACCCACAATTCATTTTGTATTTCCAGAGTGTCCGTGAAAGAGTCACTTAATTAATCTCCATGAGATATAAAAATAAAGTTACAGTTAATATATTAATATTTGGTTTAGGGCAATACGGTTCTGGGGATTCTTTTATTTCTTCCTCTGTAAGCGGCTGTTAAAAAACTTGCTACACAAAAAGTGACGTGTGCATCCGGTAATCTTTGGAGATAAAGCAAGGCTGGTCTCACTTGTATGAAGCCAAGAATTTTCAAGAGGGGAATTAGATATTTTCTCCTCTCCGTGTCATGAAATGCACAAAAAAACAGAAAATGGAGTGTGTCCTGATTAGAGAACTGGTCACACTCACACGGTGGTGAATGCTCCGGTTTGCCCCACGTAGGGAAGGAGCCTAATAAATAGTGGATCAAGTTCATTCTAAATCTGGTTAGCAAAAATCTGTGCAAGGGTTTAGAAACATATTGCAGGTATGGTTCCATCGAGGGGGAAGAGGACAAAACCAAGTGTGCTCTTACTAATGGTTTGTTAACTTCAGACTCCTCTCTCATTAAGCGTGTCCTCCCCTGGAATTCCTTCTTGATCCATGCAATATCTGCTTTCCTGATTATTGACGGTGTTGAATATAAGTCAGGTCTCCCGAGGGCAGTGAATGATGACTTTATGTATCTCAACCAAGGTATGTTCATTGCCCCCTCCCTTGCAATCACATCTTTAAGAATTGTATGATTTAAAGACAACTCAGTATTTAACCAGGTATTGGCCCAAAAAAGTAAGGGGGCCAATTTCAATCCATCTATAATATAGGGTAGGCCAACTTCCTCATGTATGGAGTAAGTAGGTGTGGAGTTTGGAACCGACAGGATTCTTCTAATAATCTTATTCTCTACCCTCTGCATACTATCCAAATTGGTATAACCCCACAAAGCTGCACCATATGAGGCTATCGAAATGCATTTACTTTTATACACTTTTATCACAGCTTCCATTGGTTTAGCCCCTAGTCTTTTAGTGAAATCCATCAGGGCTGCTGTGGACCGGGCTAAAGAAATATGCTTGGCCTTAATTTGCGGGACCCAGGAGCCCTTCTCGTCAAACAGGACCCCTAAATATGGAAAGACAGGGACCCTGGAGAGAACCTCGCCTTTACAGAAAAAGGTTTTTGTGTGTGATTTATTTTTCTGCGGGCCCACAATCATTGTGTGCGATTTGGTCACATTAATTTTTAAATCTAATTTAGCCATAAAGGAGCCAAAAAGCTCCAAAAGGGTCTGTAGTCCAATGCCCGTGCGGGCGATGAGAACAGCGTCATCCGCATATAACAAAGCCGGAATCTGCTTCCCACCTACCCGCGGGACATCAGCGTTACCTGCTAACAAGGACTTTCCTAGGTCATTAATATAAATTGTGAATAAAAGTGGGGCCAAAATACAGCCTTGTCGGACACCCTTATTTGACCTAAAGCTGTCAGAACATCGCCCTTCCCTAGTTACCCGGACCTTCGCAGTAAGTCCTTGGTGCAAGCTTGCTATAAGGGCCACCAAGGAATCCTCGATACCAAGCTCACGGAGTATAACCCAGAGCTTGGCCCTATTAACCAAGTCGAAGGCCGAGGAGAGGTCCATAAAAGCTAGATATAGTGAACCCTCCCCGGCCACCGTGTACTTAGATATCAGGAGATGTAAATTTGAACATTGCTCCAAGGTTCCCCGTTTTTCCCTAAAGCCATATTGAATCTCTGCGAGGCCCCCACAGAGCTCCAGGTTTGATCTCAATTTAGTCAATAGTACTCTGCCCAGAATCTTAAAGGCAGAGTCTATTAAGGAAATTGGACGGTAGCATCCCGGATTCTCCCTATCTCCTTTTTTAAAAATGGGTACTATGACAGATGTATTCCAAGTTTCTGGAAAACATCCATCATTTGTTGCCCTAAAAACATTTGTGAGGACTTTAGACCAGGTTGTTGGGGCATATATAAAAAAGTCTACCGGGACTCCATCTGGTCCCGGAGCCTTATTCTTCGTGGAGTCCATTATAGCTTTATATACCTCCTCCTCACAGAATTCTACTGCCGCGAGCCCACTGCACAGTCCTATATCGTTTCCGATCACGGGGTCATTACCGCCATATATATTGTTAAAATGATCAACCCATTTCTCATCACTGATAATGCAATCCGAGATTGTGTTAGTCTCCCCAGAAAAGAATTGGTTATTTATAATGTCCCAGAATCTCTTACTATTGCGTAGTATATCCACATCAAGCAAGTCATTCCAGGCATTTTTTTTAATTGTGTTTTTCCTATTTTTAATAGCCAATTTATACTCCCGTCTTAATTTAGAAATTAAGGTTTTATCCCTCGGTTTTGCTTTGAGTGCATTTTTCAGGTCTTTATGGGCTTTAGAACAATTTCTATCAAACCACTTATGAGGCTTGGGCGGCAAATTAGATTTGGGAACTGTGAGTTCCTTAACTATTTGTGAACAAATGGAATTAAAAGCTAAAACAGTCTCTTTACTAGTGACATTTTGGTCCAGACAAGTACACATGGCTTCCTCTATCTTTGGGCACAGGGAAGCCATGAAGGTTTCCTGAACCACCTTACCCCACTTAAGCCGTCTGCCCTGGTCGCTGGGCACCGTCGATGTGCAAGCCCTAGGAGAACCCAGGTGTTTGCTCCATAAGTCACTCCAGTGAACCTGAGCAGAGACTGGATTATGGTCACTGTGTGGGGAGGCAATTACCTCATATATCCCCATCTTAGGGGTTAAACCCTGAGAAACGAAAATGAAGTCTATCACAGACCCACTTTCAGACCCTTTATAAGTGGGCAAAGATTCGTCACTACCAGTGCTAGGAGGTTCAAACATATTAAGGCTAGCAAGAAAAAATTCAAGCGCCTCCCCCGCTTTGGTGTGAACAAAGTGCAAATTACCACTTACAGTCTGACCCTCCAGGTTGCCTAAATTACATTTTAAAACACATTTTTGAATATTAAAATCACCTAAAATTATGAAATCGAAATTAGTGCAAGATTTTTGACTGTAATCGTTAAGAACATTTTCCAAGTGATCCACATGGGCTGTATCTGTCTGTCTAACCCAAGAATTATAAAAATTTGAGACCACTAGGACCCGCCCTGGTGAGATAGTCCACTCTACCATTAAAATGTTTGGGGAGCCAGACTCTAGTTGTTTAAACGTCCCTGCCAGATTAAGTGAAAAGAGAAGCACTAGTCCACCCTTGGCTCTTCCTGCGCTACTTGGGGTTGCAGGTATAGTAAAACTTGTGAACCCGTCCAACCAGAAAGTAGGTGAGGTGTCCCATGTTTCCTGGAAGGCGATTACGTGGTTGTTGGCTATGAAGTCTATCCATGTGGGATCTGTTCTTTTGGCTCTAGTGCCCGCCACATTCCAACTGAGAAACCGACATGGAATGAGTTCCACCTCCCCTAAGGAAGCTAAAGGCGGTGTCTGAGTATGTATTGGTTGTATATTAGCTACAGGCAAAAAATCCTCCGCCCTATCTAATTGGAATTGCAGAGCCGAATGTCTTAGCCCCTCTGGTGTTTCGGCTTGGGCACCCTTTTCTGTAATCACCTTAGAAGCCTTACCTATTTGTCAATCCACCCCCTCTAGGCCATTTAAACAATTAAACCGATTATAAATAGGAAGAAAAGGTGCCGGTCTACCCAAAAGTGGCCAGGGATGAGAAGACTGGTGGCGCCCACTACTTCTGACTTTCTCCCATCTATCATGATTTGGGGGTGGGTGATGTGGGCTTGGCGTAGTAGGGAAGAAAAAAGACACACGGAGGGTATGGATGGTGGATTCCCTTGATATATTCTCCCCTTGGCATATATGCGACACCGTGCCCCTATCCCTGAAACTCACCAGAATGCAGTCCCCTGTAATGGATTTCCTAGTTCTCCCCACCCATGGAACCCTTCTTACCATTATGATCTCGTTGTTAAGGTGTCTCGGGAGGGGTCTATTTTTATTTAGCCACTTAATAACCCTGGTTTTTAGGGCACAAAAATCCTCTACTTCTCCCTCATCAAGTGGCGGGACCCCTGCCATAACTACTGTGAGATCATTAGTCTCAGGGGGTAGATTAGGTCGACGAGGTCTTGCAGAGGGCATTTTTTGGTGGTCCGGCATGTTATTTTCTATCGTATGGGCCTGAGGTACTGATGCAAGGGGGGGGTTAAGCGTATAAAGTGAATTGGTAGCCACAGGATTAGATTTTAGGGATTTTTGGGGGACTACCTCTTTTACAGCCTGAAATAAAACTGGCACTGGGTTATCTACCCTGGGTTTTGACCCTTGCGAGGCAACAGGGGTGGTAATAGGTGCTAAATCGCTTTCTTGTCGGCCACCGCGAGATTTCAGACTTCCCAGTGTGGCCTCCAATATGGTTAGTCTGATCTCGATCTTCTTTACGCTTTCACTAATCGGGAGTAACAGTGACCTTAAGAGAAATTCCAAGTTTCCCAGCGGCACAACAGATAGGGGGACATTGACACTGCTGATTCCCGGATCTGTGCTCAAGGCGGGAACTATAGCTTCCTGAACATTAGATTTAGGGGGTGACACTACCAGTGGTTTTACTGTGGGTATGGAGTGTTTTTGAGATTTGCCAAAATCTAGGTGTAGAGTCTTGGATTTACTGCCACCCTGCACTCCCTTTGCCATTCTCCTACGTTTTTTTGGGGGTGGGCCCGGGATTACTTGTGTGATGGCTACTTTCAGTTTGGGATGTCTATCTTTATGTGCAATGGGCGGTTGTGAAGTTAAATCCGTAACCCCCCTAACGGGACTAGAACTACTAGGTAGGGCTGTGCTTGTTATTTCGACTAGGGAGTTGTTCGTACCCTCCCTTAACAGGAGTGGAATATCCTCAATTCTGGTTATCTCCCATAGGGGTGTTTTTCAAGTTGTCCACTGAACGTCTGCGTTCCGCCCTTAACCTTGACAAATTTCCCTCTTTATCCGCCTCCCCCACGGCCCGTGAAAAATAATTTTCAAGAGTCCCACTTTTCACTCCTCCCGGCTTTTGGGGCGTACTCTCCCTTGTCGGTGAGGGCATGATTAAGCTCCGGAAGGGTCAGTCAGATATGCCTCCAGGGCGGGTACAAAAAATATATAATAATCCGGTAAATACCTGCAAAAAAGGGAAACCAAGAGGGTAAGCCCAGCCCGGCCTACTCCGGCCGATGACGGCCTTAGACGGTCCCGCCCTTGTCCCGGGCTTCTCCCGGGACGCTCCCGCGCGCTCCCGCGCAGCGGTGTTTGTTGTCCAATTTAAGTCTTCCCTAGCAATTGAATGGCTATTAGGGGGCGGGGCGATGAGGGAGAGCGGCCCAGGTGTTGCGGGCGCGAGGTAGGCTGGGACTCTTGGGAAACTGAGTCCAGCCCCTCCTGCTCGCAGCCCTCACAGCCAGCAGCCCCGGATGGAAGGTGAAAGCGCTGCCCCAGCAAAGCTCGTCTGTGCCTCTGGTCGATGCGGGACCCGCGCAGCGGGTTCCGCGAGTCGTGGGTCTTTAACTCCAGCAAGGAAGTCCAGCAAGGCAAGGAAGTCCGCAGGTCCGCCAGGTATGATGCAGAGTGGTGTCCCACGAGAAGGAGAAAGTCCGTCCGCTTTCTACTGCCTGTTAGGGGGCGGGGCGATGAGGGAGAGCGGCCCAGGTGTTGCGGGCGCGAGGTAGGCTGGGACTCTTGGGAAACTGAGTCCAGCCCCTCCTGCTCGCAGCCCTCACAGCCAGCAGCCCCGGATGGAAGGTGAAAGCGCTGCCCCAGCAAAGCTCGTCTGTGCCTCTGGTCGATGCGGGACCCGCGCAGCGGGTTCCGCGAGTCGTGGGTCTTTAACTCCAGCAAGGAAGTCCAGCAAGGCAAGGAAGTCCGCAGGTCCGCCAGGTATGATGCAGAGTGGTGTCCCACGAGAAGGAGAAAGTCCGTCCGCTTTCTACTGCCTGTTAGGGGGCGGGGCGATGAGGGAGAGCGGCCCAGGTGTTGCGGGCGCGAGGTAGGCTGGGACTCTTGGGAAACTGAGTCCAGCCCCTCCTGCTCGCAGCCCTCACAGCCAGCAGCCCCGGATGGAAGGTGAAAGCGCTGCCCCAGCAAAGCTCGTCTGTGCCTCTGGTCGATGCGGGACCCGCGCAGTGGGTTCCGCGAGTCGTGGGTCTTTAACTCCAGCAAGGAAGTCCAGCAAGGCAAGGAAGTCCGCAGGTCCGCCAGGTATGATGCAGAGTGGTGTCCCACGAGAAGGAGAAAGTCCGTCCGCTTTCTACTGCCTGTTAGGGGGCGGGGCGATGAGGGAGAGCGGCCCAGGTGTTGCGGGCGCGAGGTAGGCTGGGACTCTTGGGAAACTGAGTCCAGCCCCTCCTGCTCGCAGCCCTCACAGCCAGCAGCCCCGGATGGAAGGTGAAAGCGCTGCCCCAGCAAAGCTCGTCTGTGCCTCTGGTCGATGCGGGACCCGCGCAGCGGGTTCCGCGAGTCGTGGGTCTTTAACTCCAGCAAGGAAGTCCAGCAAGGCAAGGAAGTCCGCAGGTCCGCCAGGTATGATGCAGAGTGGTTAAGAGAGCGGATGGCTGGATCAGTGAACGGATGATTGGATGAGTGAAAGAATGTGTCCCAATTACTTTAAGAAAGGTAACAGAACGTACATACCACCTACCAACCATTAAATAAAATGGTGAGGAACCACTGTAAACTGCTGAGTAGGTCAAGGAAACCACAGGTGAACATTGTTTACGAACCAATGTCCTAAATGATAAAAATCGGTCCAAATACATAAATATTGTTGTGAAGTCAGCAATATTCATCCATTACCGAGCTATTGGTCTTAGTCATGTTATCTACCTACCATTACATGACATAACTAAGAACTGCTCAGGGGCAGCTATTAGATTTTGGACATTTTCGACCATAGCACAAATATCTTCAAAAGTGGGTAAAAGGAGATAGCAATGTTAGGAACTGTTTCCAGTCACTAACATCTTGCAATACTAACTTTGCATGTCAACAATAATAAATTTCACAGACAAACAAAGCAAATCACAAGATACGCATTATCTGTTATTAGATGTCGCTAACTGGTGTTAGTATCACCTACATACTAGAGAGATAATTTTATCTCCGCTTTCTTGGCTTTTAAAGCCAAAAAAGCAAAATAAAACCCCCTTGATAATATGCTCCAAAGTTCTTTAACACATATCATTTACCTGCAATGTTTTGACACATCCGCATTAGTGAACTGACTCACTGAAATGTTGCTGATTTCTTAAATGAATTTTTAAGAGACTCCTTGTGACCGTAGAGCCAATCCTCCATGAAAGTGCTCACATAAAACACAACACTGGTATGACCAGGATACTCAAAAAAATGACACAGTGATGAAAAAGTATTTTTATTTTTTATACTTACCTAAGAAATAGTAATAAAGAAAAACTTAAAATCTTTAAAAAAAACATGGTATCTGTTGAAAACAAGTAAAAATAAGGTTATAGTGTCATTTTATAAAACAAAACAAATTAGAAGTGATTGAAACAGAAAGTGAAAGAAAAGAAGACTGAGGGACAGAAAAAGACCGAGACAGAATTATTTGAAAGAAATATTAGCACTCAAAGAATGACTGTCTAAAGGAAAGGAAAGTGAGAGACAACATGAGAGTATAATCAGTGATAATACACGAAACAAACAGTCTGTAAAATAAACAGACTAAGAATACTGAAATGTCTTAAAGAGATAGATAAAATAAAGGAACAACACTAAGAGAAACAGAGTGAAAAAGAATGAGTAACAGAAGATGAATGGAATAGAAACAGATATGGAGTGTAAGAGAGACAGATAAAGAGAAATGAAGTAGGATGAGAGAACTAAACTATAGATTTAAGTTTGGAAATTGAGCATAATTAATGAAAGCAGAGTAAGGGAACAAATTGGAAGGAACAGTAAAATAAAGAAATTAAGATTCAGGAAACAAAGGTGATAAAGGGTCAATAAAGGTGACTCAGTATAAAACAACGTAAGTAACAAACTGAAGAGTTAGATAGACTGAATAGAATATTAACAGAAAAGATGTAAGAGAAACAGTATAGAAGATTTAAAAATGCAAAATGGGCATGAGTTCAAGGGAATAAACATGTCTAAACACCACTAACAAAGGAAGAGGATGAAAGAAATAAGGATAAGAGAGAGGTACACGACACTCTCAGATATGATTAGTTGTACTTACCTTGAAAATGTAATATCTGTGGAAGACAATAAAGAAATCTGTTATAATACATATTTCTAAATCCAATGTAACAAAATAACTTAGACAACATATTAAATGGTTTATTTTTGCTGTCCTCAGATAAATTGATTTTCACTATAAACAGTGATTTCAATACTAATCATCATGTAACAGCGGGGAAAAAAAAACACAATCAAAATGATTGTGTTTAAAAAACCCGTACAAGATCTCTATAATACTATAAATACCTAGAAAAAAACATGTCTTAAATGTTTTTGTCTAATTCGTAATTTCTTGAGTAAGCACAGCACATACTCCACAATTACAAACTAATTAAAGTATACCAGTAACTTTTAATTTCCTCACAACAAATAACCGTGCAACTATGTTCTTAAAACATTTATCTCAAGTCAACATTTTGATATCTAATTTTTTTCAGCGTGGCCAAATACTATGAGTTAATTCGTTATTTTTTGAGTACCTGTCAACAAACTTGCGAGTAAGTATGTTCTAGAAACATTTATCTCAGGTCCACATTTAGATATCTCATACTTTTCCGCGTGGCCAAATAGTATGAGTTAATTCATTTTTTTAATACCTCTCAACAAACTTCAGAGTAAGTATGTTCTATAAACATTTATCTCAAGTCCACATTTTGATATCTCATTGTTTTCCGCATGGCCAAATAGTATGAATTAATTCCAACATGTCCTGTACCATAAACATTAAGGAAACCTTACCTGATACTATCACTTTGCCACATAAAAGTTTCATTTCTAGATTTGAACACCCTCAATCACATGATATTTCTAAACAACACAGGGGCATATTATCAAGGGGGTTTATCTCCGCTTTTTTGGCTTTAAAAGCCAAGAAAGCGGAGATAAAATTATCTCCCTATTACCAAGCTGTCGCTAACACCAGTTAGCGACAGCTAATAGGAGATAGCGACCATCTTGGGCCCCGCTTTGCATGTCAGTGATATTTATCACTAATGACATGCAAAGTGGGCGTGCCAAGATGTTAGCGACTGGAAACAGTCGCTAACATCGCTATCTCCTATTACCAACTTTTGGAGATATTCGCGCTAAGCGCGAATATCTCCAAAAGCTAACACCTGCCCTGAGCAGTTCTTAGCCATGTTAACCAATGGGAGGTGGATAACATGGCTAAGAGCATTTGCTCGATAATGCATGAATATTGCTGACTTTTCAGCGATATTCATGCATTGCGGCCGTTTTTTATCGCATTTGCGATAAACCTTGCTAATAGCAAGGCTTATCTGCGATAAAAATCGCCGATGTGCGGCGATAATTTTTGTCTCTAAACAAGTTAGAGACAAAAATTATCTCTATTGGTTGGTAATATGCCCCACAGTTTCATATCTTTACAGTATTACTCTGACTAGACCAAGTAATTTCACTGAAATGTTGGTTCCAAAAATATCAGACAAGAATTTCTTAACTCAGTAAGGCAAACATTTCTTAAAACTTAATTGACTATCATTGCAGAGCATCCAACCATTTGGACACTTCAAATAAGCTATGTAATGTCCTGATGATATTGATGGCCCTTCATGAAAAATAATTGCTAGAGTTACAAATGTTCTTCTAGAAATAGATATTTGAGAAGCCACAAAATTTTTAATTGAAGGTGACAATTTACTTCCATCAGCCCTGCATCGTTGAAGCATTAAAATTACATACTGTCCATATCTGTGGATAAATAAGGTTGATACCATTTCTGAGTTACATTGAGAGCAGACCATGTTCTGATACGCATCTTTAACTAGTTTATTAAAGGACACTGTTTCACGATCTGGTAATGTTAAATATATAAATCTTTCTGTGTGTATGTCAGTACTACTTGTAAATGAGCAATTATTGCAAATATGTTCCCATTTATAAGATAGGCCAAAAAGACTAGCAATACCTACACCTTCTTCTTCCAAAACTGTAAGCATCTACATAATAAATTCCTGACAATCTTGCTGAATATTCTGAGAAAATTGATTTACTCCTGCACATATGTCTAAAACATTCCTTACTTCTGAAACACTTGCTACTTCACTATTACCACTGGTACATTTTTCAAACACAGAATTTAAAGAACAACAAAATGTTTGCTCCTGATTTTCTCTAATCTGTTGCTGTAAACTTTTTTAGAAAAAAAAAAAACACATTAACCACTACATTTGCATAGCAGTTGACACCAGACCTATTTTCAAATTTAAATCCAACAATCTCTGTAGTACTAACCTTTTTCTTACTCCTACCAATGACAGTCTCATCTTTTTTTCTTCGTTTCTCTATTACTTCAGTACATTGTTCCTCATTTCTTCTTTTCTGACCAACTATACTCTTTTTAATTAAATATTATTGAGGTAAACTTGGAGCATATTCTCTTCTTAACCTATTATACTCCTTCACACATTTTAAATCTGCACTAATCTTTGTCTCATCAAAATCAATTAGATAAAGTCCAGATAAAGTTCTAACTCGTGATAAAGCAACATATCCCATACCCTCTTTGAATACACTATTTCCAATATTTACCAAAGCACAATCTACACTTAAACCTTGAGATTTGTGAATAGTCAGTGCATATGCCAAACAAATTGGAAATTGTTTCAGACGGACATACAAGTCTTTCACAAGTAAAAAACTACTTGAACAGCGACTGAATTGTTGAACTTCCTCAATCCATCACATTTTATTCGTAAAAATTAAATCTCATCTCTATTTGGGTAATTTACAAAACCAACAATATTACCCATTGCTCCATTCACCAAACCTCTTTCTACAAGTAAATTTCTCCGTAAAATAATCCGACAATTTAAACATACATACAGATTCTTCTCTAAGCCAGCAGTTTTAGATATAGATTTCTGAAGAGTATCCAATTTTAACTTTCATTTTTCAGACAAAACAATAATACTTCCTTCATGCTCTATTTTATCTTTAGCTTCCAGTTTCTTAATTTCTTGATTTTCCAACTTCAGAATTTTTCAAATTGAAAACTGAGCATTCTTTTAGAGTTGGCATCAAGCATATGACTGACTTATCTTTTACCTCTTTACTATATATTTTCTCAGATACATTATCTTCATTGGGAAACAACTTACAAAGTAATCGAGTTCGTAGAGTTTCTTTCGCATCTTCAGTTAGTTTTCCAATCCTTATATCTTGAAGAATATTTCCATATTTAGTATCCTTTGCCTGTCGCATATTTTGAATCAATTCAGTATATTTGAAATGTGACCATATATTAACATTTCCAATACTGCCAAGACACTTTCTGGTGTCTTCATGTGTAACAGTTTCAAATACAGATTGTCCTTTCACAGGAGTTAGTTGCAGTAGATCTCCAAAAACTATGGCATGTTTCCCTCCAAATAAGACATCATAGTCAGTTTTAAGTATCTGCTGCATTCTTAAATGTACAAAAGCAAGCATTAAATTGGATACCATTCTTACCTCATCAATAATGAGAAGTTTCATTTCTTTAGGAACTCTAGAAACTTCATAACAAGCGTCTCCAGATAGCTTGTGATATTGTAATTTATTTTCATGTTCAACTGGCAGTATCAGTAAGCGATGTAAAGTAATGCCTTTAATATTATGTGCTGCCAATCCAGTTGGAGCAGTAACAACACAAGAGAGCGGTGACTGAGTTCTTTGCTGTAGATATGTAGTAATTCCTTTTATAAGAAAACTTTTCCCTGTTCCAGCTTCTCCACTTACATATAGTCGAATAGGTTCAAATGACATACATGAGCATTCTTTTTTGTTATGACGAAAACCATGCTCAATGTGCTCTGTCACTTCGTCATATATCTGTCTTTGCTCAAGATTAAATTCCTTCTCCAATTCTTCTAAGTTTATTATATCTTCTTGAGCTTGCTGCATTGCACTTTCCACCTCATCCATGGCAGTGGCTGCTTCATTTTGGATAATTGGTTCTCCCAGTGGATCCTGACTCAACGATACAGAACTTTGAGTGTCTTGTGAACTTTCTCTAGCAATCTCCGCTGCAATTGTTGCTTCTTGCTCTATTTCGTCGTTCAACATTTTGAGATAATTACTAAAAACAGGACATTCTATACTACTTTTTGATGCGTTAAAGGAATCTTCATAACTAACGAAGTCTCCAAGTAGTTCCTCTTCAGTACGCCATGGTTTAAAGAGTTGCAAAAGAGCTAAATAGTAAAATTCTCTTTTGTCTGGATTTTCGCAACTCAGTTTTCGGTGATTAATCAGGTGTCCTTTTCTTTGTTTCACCAGACATCCTTCCTGTCCAATCACAGCGTACATACCTTTTTCAACATTCTCTCTAATATTCCTTTTAAAAGTGTATTTTTCAAGTACTTCATACAGACAAATGTTTTCAAGCAGAGTACTTCTATTTGGATAGTATGTATCCAACATATTTGTTTTCAGAATGTCTGTACTGTCTGGTTCTTTCTGTGCTAAATATTCAATTTCTTGCACAGTTTTCAAAACATGGCTTTGTGTTCCTGCAAGACCTAAACTCACCCACAGAATACTTCGAGATTTCGCATAAAGATTTGCTGATGATAATCGATCACAACATTCATATGCGCCAATTTCTCGATGAGATAACATCTTCAAACTGTACGTATACAATTTCTTGCTTAGGCTCTTTTCATGAGAAATATCTTCCCACATCTCCTTCAGTTCTGTCTTTTCAGATTTCGTGATGTAAGACGTTACATATCGAGCCACAGCAATAGAGTTATCGGCAACATATTGTATATCCATGTTAGCATTCCACATGGTCAAAATGACAGGGTTGTAGTCATTTATATATTTGGACTCTTCACCTCTTCTTAAATTGTATGTATTTTTGGGTGATCTTCTTCTGATATTATGTCGCAAAGTTGACATCAAATTGTTGACTCTTCCTTTTGAAAGCACCGGTCGTGCAAATCCAAAACGACATTTAGTATAGAATTTATCCTTTGATTTGAATTATCGCAGACAATATTTTCCACAACGATGGCTTTGAAAGCGTAACACTTTTCGTCTTAAGTCCTTATCAGTTGTACTGTTAGGTATGTCACAAGTGGCATATTGTTCAATAAAAGACAGTACAGTGTCATCTGAGTCTTTTCCAAATTTGGGAGCATCCTTGATCCATAGTAACATGTGAATATGAGGAGCACCTCTTGCTTGATACTCTTTTCTCCAGAAGAAATCCAGAACTTCACCAAGCGGAGGATTTTTCTTATTTGTAATAAAAGACATCAAAGCTTCAAATCTATGATTAAAATATCTGCAAACATTAACCGGATCCAACGAACACAATTCTCCTGGTGTCTTGTAGTTTATATTTTCAATATTTACATTCGCCTCCCGAAGAAAATCAAGTAAATCTTCCCAGGCATACTCTGCACAGCTTAGAGTTAAAAACCATGTTGGTGCTCCCAAGTTTCTTAGCATGCATTTTAAATCTCCATGACGACGGTACCAATACTCATTAGTACCACGCTGACATGCCATTAAATTAATTAGGTGAGAATCCAAAACACTATCTTTCTCTTGCACTTTATCCATAAATTCCTTTGCTGAAACATTTTGCAGATGCACTCCACTTTTTAAGATATGGTTTACTGCATAAGAAAGACCAGATAAGTCACTCTCAAACAGAAGATGAAACAAATATGGAATACATTGACGAAATCTAGGATCTTCTGCATATAATCTTGTTGTCCGATACTCAGATGCAGGAATCTGCATAGGTCGATCATCATATCGCGCACCTTCACCTGTTGGGAATAACTGTGGGAAACAACGACCTTCCAAACTTTTTTCCCATACACTAATAGGACTTCCTTCTGCTTTTTTCATCTGAAATAACTCAATAGCATTCCCCATTGCTTCTTTCGAATACAGTGGATGTACACTATAATGTTCATAAATTTCTTCCGTTCAGGACAAGTCGACTTTTTCAATTTGTCCAAAAGACAAATCATTATCCTCTTCTTCACTTACATCCTCTTCTTCTACATACACATTTTTATAGTATTTATTATTTTTGACTAAATACAACGTTGCCTTTTTCACTTTCCTAACATCCACTAAATCTTGCCAGATTTTCTTACTCTTTGTAGGTACACCATTAACTAGAATAACTAGAGGTTCCTCTTCTACATTTTCAATACCAATTGTCTCCATATTTTTTTTAAATCAAGTGGCAAATATACAACTCTACCCTTTAATCCTCTTTGTAAATCTGTAGGATTTAATTTCCCAGTCTTAGGCTCCATACGAACAATAGCCTGAAAAGCATGTACACATTGAATCAGAATAGTCTCATAAGTATTTAAATCCTTCAGTTCCGATGGAATATTTATCAACTCAAGATTATTATATACAGCTCTAGCAGGCATTCTATTTTCATTTAATTTATTATAACAATATTTACAGATACGTTGCTCAAAACCTAAATCAAAATAGTTTTCCACCAACAAATAAGTCGTAAAATCTTTCCACTGACTATTATTTTCATCTTCACTTTTTAAATATAAATCAACTAACCTACTTTGACTTTTGTAATGAATGCGTCGACAACACACAAGTTAAATTTGGTTTTTCACCTGCAATCACCTTAAACTTTGTTATTTCCTGTTCAAATTCTTCAGTATTAAAATGTGCAACATTTTCTAACACATTTCCTTCTATAACTATATCAGTTTCGACATTCTCTTCATCTCGAGCAAAATAACTTACCTCAATTTCTGCACAAATATTCTTCACATCTAATGCACATCCATGCAAAAGAGCACTATTTAACTCTTTAAGTTTAAGTGCTGGACTTTTTGCATAATACATCTTTCTAACTAATTTTCTCATTTTGGTATGATGCACTGCTAACATCCTGAAGTGATGAAAAACACTCTGGCATATTTTTTTAGAAAGACGAGCCAGAGAATGGCCTTGCAAACCTATTTTTTCTCTCACTCTGCAACGATCTAATTTTTGCAACATTACAATTTTTTTTTTAGACTTTCCTTAGTGTACTTACGTACGAAATTGCGAAAGAAATCAATTGAATCCTGTCGTACACTGCAAATACTGCTACAATTCCAAGTATAAACAGGAGCATGAACACGTCCCTGTAAAACTCCCCCACCTATTTCCCCTTCTGGATTTCTGACCTCAATTTTCTCTTTCTCAATAGGACAGCCATCCTTCACTTCATACGCTCGACCACTGGTGTCAACTGCATGCAACAAGTCGTTACTTTGAAAGTAACTCTCTTCATTAAAAAATGGCTCAGAATTTGAAGTATGCATCCATTTACCAGAAAAGATTTTACAAAAATTAGTTCTATTTATGCGTCTCTTCCATTAACTCTTAGCTTTTAAAACTCGGATTGCCTTATTTAGTGTATTTATTCTTTTAAGCACTAACATAAACAATTTTTTTTTGTCTCGAATGCATCATCCACAACTTCCTCTATATATTTTTTCTTCTTATAAAAAGCAGATTTCCTTTTAGAAACTTTTTCCTTTTTCAATAAATTCAAAACTACTCTCTTATGAAACATACGTTTCCTTATTTCCGCAAACTGATTAGTACGTCTTTTACTGTACATACTTTCCTCACCACTGATTTCAGACACAATTTTCATTTTTTCTTCCATTTCTCCTTGTAGATACTGAAAACTGTTTTTCCTTTTCAACATTATCCAATTGAGTTTTCCTTTGACACAATATTTTCAAAAAATCCTTGCTGCTCTTACCAGGAGCACTCTTGTTTTTCTCCGTCCTTTGTTGATTGGATAAATCTTGTGCTTCTTTCCTCTTCAAATGGTATGTCTTTTTATACAGCTTTCTTTTTTCATTTCTGGTCGGCACAGTGATTGATGTTAGTGATATAAATGACAATCTGTTTGGAAAAAAGTTAAAAAATATTATAGACCCCTACTACCATATAAATTACAAATAATAACCACTGCTTGATTTTATAACTACAATAAAGACAAAGAAACAGTCTCTGGTCAGAGTAGGAAATCCTATAGTGAATATATTCTAAATTTATGACACTCCATACCTGTGTTATCATTATACATGTATTTTATGAATGTAATTTTTCAGGCATATAAGTACTATACTAATTTTCAAGCATTGTAGGTGTTCCTAATTCTTTTAGTTTTTTTAATTTAATCTGTTACACACCTCATCAAAACTTTTACTATCATTCTCAAAAAAGAGAATACCGATGAATAGTACAACAATCATGTTTTCAAGTTTTTTTTTTTAAACAAAATTTTATTGATTTAATAATTCGTATTCCAGAAGCACATGTAGCATCATTTCATCAGATACTTCATTAATATTTTTTTCTTCTTGCAAATTCTCTTCTTCTTCCCCTTCCACCATTTCTAAGTATGAACTATCAAAACTGCAGTCCCAAAAGTCCTCATTTTCTGTCCCATTTTCGTCTTCAAATATTTCTTGTAATAATCCTTCAATAAGTTCAGTTGCCATTTCAAAATGGACATTTATATTTTCTGAAGATTGTTCCATTTTACTACTTCCTTTCTATCTTCTGTGTCCTTTTAAGAAAATATAAAGACTAAATTATATCTTTTTTATGATTAGATGACCAAAAATTACCTGGACTAATCTTTAAACTATATAAATTTTCATACTTTTTAAGACATTAACTACATAGATTAAGATAGCACCTTCCTCTTTATTTTAGAAAGAAACTGATCCTACGCATTAACACTATTCCTTTTAATTTTTCTAATTGAAATTGTGCTGTAAAAACACATTTCAGTGTGAAATTTGTTTTCAGGATGTGTGTGCTGTAGAACTATTTATACACTTCCTAATTTATTTGTAGGGATCTATTTTCAGAGTTCACCACTACAAACTATGATTCAAACTGTATGCAAACTGAAGGAGTGACTCACAATATACCAATTAAAACATTCACTAAACAGATTGCTACTTCCCACAAAGGCTGTTGCTTTTACCTTTAAACAGCATACTCAACATGTAAATTTCATCTAATGTAAAACATTTCATCATAACCATATGAAACCACATTCATCCGGGACTCGTGGAGGGAATTATGTTGGGTCAGGGAGACAAGGAGGAGGAGGTGTAGGGTGGAGAGACCTAAAACCTGGATATAGATAATTTCTAGTAAATACATAATTTAATTATTGAAATTAATTTTGTAGTGCGCACTGCATTGCAAAATACGATGCTGTGTACACTACAAAATTCGTTTTATTAATTGAATTGTATACTTACCTGCAATTATCTATATCCCAGATTTTAGATCTCTCCACCCTACACCTCCCCCTCCCTCCCTCCCTGCCCCACCGTAAGTCCCTCCACAGCCTCCGACTGACCACGTCATAATACACCTGTGCAAATGCATATAATAGAGTGCAAATAGATAGTACAGTCACAGAAATGCATCAGAAATGGCCATCATGCCAACAGCCATATCATAATAGACCTCTATAAATCAAGAAAAATGACTGTACACAAATGATACAGCATAAGTTAGAGAGATAATGATGACTTAGCAAAAATTAATCCACGTAAACAGCAAACTCTTACAATCAAAGAATAGATTAACCCAAACTACATAGAAAATAACACATGAACCCGGCCCATAAAAAGATAGTACCAACAAACAATGGAACCGTATTTCAAAATACATATGTACTGCAAGCAGGTACAGACATGTTTAAAATAGAAATTAAAATCCTCCTGAAAAAGAGAAGCAGTGCAAATATTCTTAAAAATCTTGCTTATTATGGTAATCTGCACAAAAATAAATTGTCATTTAAAAAATTTCAACTCACCTGTAAAAAAGAATTTGGTCATTGTATACTCTCAAGTTCACTTCAAGTTGTTGCTTTTCAGCACCAAACACTCTTAAAAAAAATAAACAACTACATTTTAGTTAACATATTACAGACATATTTATTAGACAACATACACCCATTCTGCCAAATTTCATGCCTAACAGATACATTCCCTAATTTTCTATCCAATATATATCCTAAAGCCTAAGTTTTATATTTCTTTGTGAAACACATTTAATTATCAAATTTTTCACCCACAATTTTTTAAAATCAATCATCAATTACAGTATAATCTACCACACATTGCCAGGATACTACATGCAATATTTATGATATGCACTTCTACACAACCTTACTTAGTATATTTGTTTCCTAAATACATGTACATTATGTGCAAGGTGTTTTTTAACAAAATGGCGGTCAACACTTCCTGATTTCCACCGAATCAAATCTTTACAGACGTTAATCAGCAAATCACAATGCCGCTCACGCACAGCCGCATAAGTGACTGAAAAGGGAAAAGTGTCTACGCATTGAATGTGGAAAACCGAGAAACAATCGTGTGTGATGAAAAGGAAACGTGGTTTGTAAATAAAATTTAATGGTGCAAAGGGAGAGGAGACATGAAGAAAGTTTCAGGACTTTAAGTTTTGTAATTTTGCCTTTTTTTCAAAATTGCAAAAATTTACAGTTTGTGGAATTGTGATTTGCTGCTTAACGTCTACCAACATTGGAATCGGAGTAAATGAGGAAGTGTTGACCGCCATTTTGTTAGTGCGAGTGAATATATTCTACAGAACAAAGGGTTAGAACATGGAAAGGGGAGAAGGTACAGATTATCTAACCGGGTAGTTTTTCTCAGGAGGTGCAGTATACACCCTGAACGCGAAAACAACATTTTTTTTTCTTTGAAAAAAGTTACAGGGTGCGCGCACTCGATCACGCACCCCTATTTACAAAACTGACGACTACGTGGTTTGTAAATAAAATTTAATGGTGCAAACGGAGAGGAGACTTGAAGATAGTTTCAGGTCTTTAAGTTTTATAATTTTGCCTATTTTTCAAAATTGCAAAAATTTACAGTTTGCGGAATTGTGATTTGCTGCTTAACGTCTACCAACATTGGAATCGGAGTAAATGAGGAAGTGTTGACCGCCATTTTGTTAGTGCGAGTGAATATATTCTACTGAATAAAGGGTTAGAACATGGAAAGGGGAGAAGGTACACATTATCTAACCGGGTAGGTTTCGTCAGGGGGTGCAGTATAGACCCTGAACGCGAAAACACCATTTTTTTTTGTGAAAAAAGTTGCGGGGTGCGCGCACTCGATCGCGCACCCCTATTTACAAGACTGTGGACTATTGCCTTTCACACAGATTAATAGCTGCACAAGTTAAATAAACCTTAATTTACTCCTCTCAATAATGTTTATCAAATGTCAACTTACAGTCCCGCTGACACTACAACAATATTCTCATACCTAAGTTTCTTAAAAATTAAAAAGTATTCCACACTAAATGTAACTCTCTTTAAAGGTTTTCCGTTCCGTTACTACACTACACTCACCTAACATCATCTCATTGCGTCACTTCTCCACTACTCATAAGTACACAGTGTCAAAAATATCAATACCGCACATAATCAATCACATCCAGGCACTACCAATTGCATGACTTATTTAACAGGAAGCGCTGTAATGTTGCATGTGTTTTCAAAGGTACACCGGTACCTCCTATAATGCAGAATTTTACCTTAATACTCAGCAGTGATTATTTATTTTCAAGCAATGTGAATTACTTTGAGTTTTTAAACGACAAGCCTTACTCTATAATAGTCACTCTGCATATATCTCTCTGTAAAAATGTAGTTTATCCACCCCCGCATGAGAACCTTGATGTTTCCATCTGGCCGCGAAATCCGGCCTTGAACTGAAAGTTCCATCCCCAGACTTGAACAACAGCCTTATTGTCACAAAATCAAGCTACCCGAGCATCTGTTCACAAACAAATATCATTCACTTAGCTAACACTCGGAGAAAACTGCATACCTTATTAAATAGTGACCTTCCTTTACAATTTTCTGAGGTAACTCTCATAATCTTTAACGCTCCTCCACTTTCCAGCTGGGCTATTTTTTTTGCAACTACTAACCAATGGTTTGGTGATTTTTTTGCACCAAATTATTTAAAGGCATTCTGCTACTCTTCACTCCATACTCTCTGATCTATGTTTCTGAACTTCCTCATCTACTACCAGCAGCTGTTACTTTTGTATTCCTATTTTCTTTATTACAAAATGGAGGTCCGTCCTGTCTTCGCAAACGAGCTGGAGCACTTAGAACTGTTTCGCCACAAGATGCTTGAGTACTATGGCATCCTACCACTCGCGACTTTGAGTGCATCATATGGATTATCATTTCTATTTTCCTATTTCACCTGTGTGCAGCCTGTATTTCATTGCCTGAGCTGTGATTTCATGTGGGCCCTGGACTTATGTCTCTGCAACTCAGTACCTCCTGAAGTGAATTACAATCATCTCATGAATCCGTTACTTGATCATGAACAGCTTTGTTCCGACGGAGGGATTATGGCCTTTGCAGCGATACATGGAGTTCTGGGTCATTGGAATATATTCGCAGTGGCGCAAGATTTTTTGGCACACAGCTACATTGAAAATTCACCGAGTAGTCCTCTGATGGTACTAGAGGCTCCAGTAATTAATTACTATGTATGTTCATTTCCTCTTTTCAATTGGATGGCTGACTTGTTTTCGGACGATAACAATGACTTTCTTTTAGAAGCGGTTGAGACTTACTTTGCCTATTCAATGGAAGGATGACTGTTATGCAAGCCATTGATATCTTGACTGTTTTTTCCCTTCCTTATTTTTCTTATTATTTTTTTATTGTTATGTTTTATATAAACAGACCTATTGGCTTTACTAACATTGGACATTGCAATTTCCTGCTGGTGAGATTTTTTTATTTTATGTGGAGTTAATTATTTTTTCCACACCTACTCGATTTTGTTCAAAACATTTCATGATGCTTTAATTTCAACAAATCACTAGCTTATGTTATCTTATCTGATTTGAAATATTCTCGAAGCAAGACTGCGTAAAATATGGTTAAATGTGCCCTGATAAATGTGTATAGTTACAATGACTTTTTATATCGTTTATCACCATTTTCCCTTTCTACTCCAATTTCCGCCTTACTCACATATGTGCTGTTTTTGTTTTATGCCTATTGAAAGATTTTTGATTCATAACTGAAAAGTATATGATTACACTGATATTACCCATGCTTATCAACCTGTATGTCACATCGAGTACTGAAACCTTTCAAAAAATTATCTCAATACAGTAGTTGTTCTGAGTACTAATTTTCAAACGTACCGGCAGATAACATACATGCACCTCCAGCCAAGTTCTCGCTTTTGGCGCGTTTTTCATTTCCTTTCACAATACCATACAACAAGCTTGCTAGTGCTTCGTATGCACAAAACTAATTGTTAATGAGGTGATGTTTAACCACTAGCATTTTCATATATGATTACTGAACTTAAAATCAAAAGACACCTTCTTGCATGCAATATAATTTAATATATTTGATTGCGGGGCTGTACAATATGTTTTTTAAACGTTATTCATTTTGCTTCATACTACATTTCCATCATTTGTGTTGTATGGACTAGTAACTATGCCCACTACTTATAATATCTTTACTTGTATTAGATAAAAAACTTCGCTTCAAAGCACTGCATCAGTGAATAAATATTTCAAATATATACGTTCCCTCTTTTAACCCATATTCACAACTGAAATAATGTATACTAAAACTGTATTCATGTGTTTGACGTAATCTCAGCTGTACTCAATTCATGTTTTCTTTTGTCAACCTGAATTATTCATAGTTCAACCCGCAGGCCTGCGATGGTCAGTCAAGCCTTTCTTTGCGGGTTGTGAACCATAGCATCAATCGTACCTCTGGCAAAAAAATAATTTATTACTGTAACGAAGCACCGCCGCAGTTGTGGTTCACTCAGACTGTTAATCACTGCTCCCCCGCTATGTCGTAATTCAGTACTTATCACCCTTTCATCTCCACTATAAAAAACACTTCTTTGCCAGCCATCAGACAACAAAGTGAAAAACCAAAGGGACTAAGAAGTGAAACACAACAAACCCTCATCTCTGTGGTGCCCACCGAGCGGTAATTCTAAAACTCGACATACACTGACTAACGCTTCCAAAAACCATCTCAATTATATAAATAATATTTTCGAAACATGCCAAGTACTCTGATGCGACTATCTGTGTCTGCCTCCAGAACAAACTTCCTCAACCCAGACTGAATGCACACACACACACATACACACACTAAAATAACACAAAGCAACTGATACGGAAAGCAGGAGTAAGAGGAAAATACAGTCAAACGGCAGAGCACAGAAACCTCTATATATATTCGGTCTTCTACATCACTTTAAGAAGGCATATACTCCACGAACCTGTGTACAACCTCATGGTCACAATTTTTCATTTGATTGTACTGGGACACCTCTCCTTCTCACCCCACCCCCACCAGTGCATCCCTCGGCCACAAACCACACTGTAATTTTTTCCTCAAACTTAAATTTTAAAATACCTAAAGCATTCCCACTTTTTGTCGACGATATCACATATAATCTACCATTTCTCTCTCTACCTGCATTATCTGTGTCTCTGCTAATTCCTTTTTTTGATCTGTAACCAACTTTACAAATTATGTACAAACGTTCCCAAATCTCAATTCATTTCTGTCTATTTTATTACATTTTATATTCCGTTTATTCAGTATACCACAAATACATTCAAAACTATAATTCACACTTCAAAGAAAGTGAAAAAACGGCGCACAACCCCTATTAACTGCACACAACTTCACCCCCTACCCCCCTCACTCATGTCTGCTGTGGAAGCCCAAGATGACATACATCCCAGATACACACAGAGCCGCACCTGAACGTTTCACATCTCTATAAAGAACCATTTGAATGTTAATTAGGCCTTGCACTTGTTTTACCCATTCTAAGAGCCCCTCCAGCTTTACTCTACCTACATATTACACGTTCATGTCCCCCTAGAAAAAATCCTTTTTTTTCGTCCCCCCCCCCAAATTGCGTTGCAGATCCGTCTTTAACTGACATTTAATTCATAGACCTAACAGTAGTGGATAGCATAAAAACATGACTGAAGTCCACTAACCTTAATCAAATTTAAAAAAAACAGTAGTTGAAAACATATAAAACCGTAACAAAGTCAAAAATGTGGTTGCTTAGACACTGTAAGTCAAATAATCAAATATAGTGATCAAACCACATTTAACGGTACATCATAAAACAAACAGTTATACACTCACCTTTACCGATGCTTTATAAGATGTAGAACAATGGTAGTAGCAAAACGATAGCCGTTTGATGGAGCTCTCAATAATACTTCTATCACTGCAACCAAAGAATAATGGCATAGATTTCCTGTCAATACAGACCCATATATGTCTCTCCAACCAATCATATTTGTTCCTGCACAATTTCATAATCAAATTAACATTTCAGTTGGTTATCCTTTCAATATTTTCAAAGTCACATAACAGTCACCCTTCACCCTCTGCCTTCTCTGGCTGTTACCATGGTAACAGCTCATTCTGCACCTGGCTGAAGGCACAGGTCAAAAGTTCATATCTCAACGTTCTAAATCAAAGCAATAAGGCGCACTTCCCTGCAAACACACCTGCCTATCCACTGTTTTTTTACATTTCTTTTTTTCCACAACCAATAGAACATTTCGTTTTAAAAAAACAGTAACATACAACGTAGTCTTCAATCTTGAGGTATAACAATCAACCAATCATTTTCAGTTTTTCATCAACACGACACCTCATACACTTTTTTATCGTGACTTTCACCATCTACTTGCCATTCCACTTCAAGAACCCATCGGAGTACTACTGCATCTGCCTTGAAAATGAAGGTTTGGCTTGTAGGACACAGTTATATTCACTGGAGTGAAAAATATGCTGCAAACAGACGAATTTCTAACCTTGACTTACCAAATGTGCAAATTACGTGGATTGGCCAAAGAGGATTAAGATGTAACCAAATGATACCATTGGTGAAAACTTTTATGCATCTCCCTGAACCTAACCTGATAATTGTGCACTGTGGTGGGAATGATCTAGGCACATTAACAGGGGTAGGTCTGGAAATGCTTCTAAAAGACACCTTTCGTCAATTGATGTCACTTTTTCTTTGAACTGTCTTGGTGTATTCAAAAATATGTGCCAAAGCCAAAAATGGAATTGGTCCAATCAACGTTGTCCACAAATTGAGAAAGCAAGGAAACATGTAAATAAATCTGTTTCTGCTTTCCTCAGAGAATATAACATGGGTTCTATATACAACAACAACCTGCGTTTCAACATGGAAGGCATCTATCGGAGAGATGGTGTTCATTTCACGGATGAGGGAAATAGAATTTTCCTCTGTAACATGAGACTCTGCATCGGAACTTACTTATAAGTGCAGAAAAAACTCAATTAACACAAGGGCTCTTTTAAGAGCCACCTTAGATCTAAACACTCAAACTTGTAATTTATCTCCATCTTTCTTTATGTTTTTTGTTCGCCGTGCACGACCGGGTGCGCGCACCACGTAACTTTTTTGCAAAAAAAAGCTACTATTAGACTTTCGGCATCCTTAATAAACCCCTCAAGAAACCTACGAAATCAAACAGTCTCCACCCTGCTCCCTTTGCATTCTCTCCACTATAGTTTTTCACAGTCTTGTAAATAGGGGTGCGCGCACCCCGCAACTTTTTTCACAAAAAAAATTTATCTTTTCGCGTTCAGGGTCCATACTGCACCCCATGAGAAAACCTACCCGGCCAGACAATCTCTGCCTTCTCCCCTTTCCATGTACTAACCCTTTGTTCTGTATTATATATTCACTCGCACTAACAAAATGGCGGACAACACTTCCTGATTTCCTCCGAATCGAATGTTGACAGACGTTAAACACCAAATCACAATGCCGCTCGCGCACACCCGCATAGGTGCGCGCACCCGTGCGCGCTTACAGATATATAACTGATTTCAACTTTAATTTTCTCAGCAACTACTGAACGGATTTACACCATTTAAACAAAAGCGTGATCTGCGACCCACACTCTACCTTTCTACCAAATTTCTTATAAATCCATTCAGCCGTTCGAGCTGTAGCCGTGTCTAAACGTCCTATGGAAAATAACATGGGAAAAACATGTTTTGGGACCACCATTTTATCTCAGCCCCCACTTGACGAACGCCCCCAAAACTTTCACAGAATGAGCGCAGAGGACCGAGCCATCTTCTTTGAGAAATTCGCAAACATTCATCCACCAGGGCCAAAGTTATTCCCAATAGAATGTTGCAGATTTCCTATGGAAACTAGGTCCTAACTATAACTACCTACTGGCGACTGGAGGTAATATATTTATATATCTATATATATATATCCAGTACACTTCTCCAAACCACTTCCAGCAGTGCCGGCGAAGAAGGAGGACGGACCACTTAACTTTGAGGCAAGTTCTTATTTTATTTCAGCCCGTTTTCCAGCAGTGACGCGTTTCGGGCTTTTCAGCCCTTGATCACACATTGGATACAAGGAGAATCTGCCTTTTTAAAGTGCTTCTTTTGATAAGTGCACACCTACTCACACCATTAGGTCACCTGACCATTGTCATAGAAAAAATACTGGCGTTTTTCTAGCATACTTACAAAGTTACAATTGTATAAATACATTTATCTCTGTATAAATACTTTACAAGGTAGTAAAAAAATGTTTAAAAAAATGCAATACATTGTAATAGCATTAATAATTAAGTGAAAGAATAGCAGCTATAACTGTATAAATAGACGATTATATATTTGTAATAATCGCAATTCTAACCGTATAAATACTGTGTCTCTGACAACATCTGTGTACCTAACAAATATACGTGAGAGATCACTATAGAGTATCAAAATCTGCTATCATTCCACAAGTTGTACTAAATTCCTAACCAGTACATAATGACGTATGCTACAGAACACTGTGCAAAACAATATATATAGAGGTAAACATCTCCACTGTGCAAAACTGTGCAAAATAGTGTGCAAATGAGCTTGGAAAGTGCATAACCGATTAGGGCAACATTACGATATAAATATTGTTAACAGGAATTCATAGATCCAGAATTTCATTGTTAAAATACATATAAATAATCATGTAGTTAAAACCATATTAAATCATCCAATCGGTAAAAACATGAGCAAGGGAGGTGCTAAAATAATAATACAAATTTAACTATATTAATACATAGAAGTATAGAAACAAACTATTTACATAGGTGCCAAATGTTAATTTGAAGCGAACATACAATGAGTGCAAGAAATTAATGAAATCATGGACTCATCTCCCACTAACAATCTTGGGCCGGGTCAACTTGATCAAAATGTCTATTCGGCCTAAATTCACTTTCATTTTTAATACCATCCCTCTGGCCTTTGACATCAAATTACTGGATAAAAGTCAGCGAGAAATCAACTCCTTTGTATAGAATTATAAGTCCACCCGACTGGCATGGAAAAAGTTGAGGAGGAGTAGGGAGAAAGGTGGACTTGCCTTGCCAGACCTGCAGTACTATGCATGGGCTTTTCAGCTGCCCCATACAAGAATGCTTTTAAAAACACCAGTGGGCATATCTTCTGGAAAATGTTTAAAGCCATGCTGATAGGAGCGGACCTGATAGGAGTTAGTGGCTGGGGGGAGGTTGAGGGTCTGGGAAGACTTACGGGAATTGGTGGGCCTGAGCTTTTCCAGATACAAATATTTACAGTTAGACAGTTGGGCCAGGGGGCTGAGAAGGAAAGGGGTCCCATTGGGAAAGACCTGCAGCTTGGAACAGCAGCTGGTAGAATGGTCAGGGGGTGGGCAAGGAGGTAGCCCTATGGTATTGGAGTCTGTTGGAGGAGGCTGATGGGGACCTTTATCTTCCCGATGAACTGTGGGGGGAGGAGGTTGGGTTCCCATGCGAGGAGATATGGATAAAATCTTTCACCCTCCTTTATAAAATCGTGAAACCAGCCTGGCTCAGGAGAAATCATCTGTTCACGGTTCATCGGGCCTACCTTTCATCCTTAAGACTGTTTACATTTCTCCCAGGAAAGAAATGTAACAAATGTAAGTACAGTGAAGCATCCGATGTGCATATGTTCATGGACTGTCCCTACATCGCCAGTTTCTGGGATGAAGTAAAAAGGACTTTGGACTCTATCTTAAACATCTCACTGTCTCTCATGTTGCCATTAATCATCTTCGGCTTCAAGGCAGGCATAACCGGCCAGGAAACGTCCTTTTTGTTTTATGCAATTTTGCTGGCCAGGAGGGAAATCTGTAAAGTTTGGGTGGAGAACACGGCCCCTTCACACTCGGGATGGTTAACATCGTTATATGAAACATCCAAAGTGGATCTTGCTAGATCTGGTAACAAAAGAAAGTTGGCCTTCTGGGACTTTTTGGTTCAGTGGAGATGATGAATGATGGTTCCGGGGTTTTTTGTTTTTTTTCTCCCCGGGTCCAATGATTATGCCTAGTATACTCCACGGACCAAGGACAAGGGCCCCTTTCGAAAAACTGTCGGTCCAGCAGGTTGAAAAATAACGAGATGGAGTTGGAGTCAGAGCGTGTTTGCACTCTATCCTCCTCCCCTCATACTTTTGGGATTCTCCTTCCGCCAGAAATATAAATTTGTGTCTTGATACGGGAGATTGCAAAAATCTGAAGTCTTCTGGTGGGCGACACGCAAGGTGGTTGGCAATTCTGAAAGGAGGGCAAGGCGAATGAGGACAAAAAAAAAAAAGCAGAGACACAGATATTGCAAGCAGACACAGACATGGTACACACAGAGGATACAATGGTACAACAGAGAAGAAATGCTGCAAACAGTGAGAGAAATGTTACATGCAGAGGCTAATTTGAGCACACAGAGGGGGAGATAGTGAAGACAGATATAAAATGGTAAAAGCAGAAGGTGCAAGACTACAGGCAGACAAGGAAAATATTTAACATGGTAGCGCTGTCTAATACACACCAGCAGCCATATCATAATAGGCCTCTGCAGATGCACATGAGATGGTGCAGGCAGAGGGTGCAGGCAGAGGGAGAGGGATAATGCAGACAGAAAATACATTTCCAATTTACAGCACTATCTCTATACCAGCATTTAATCAAAATATGAGACACAATATCAAAATAAAGAGTACCCTATAAGCAGAGAGATGCAAACTGTGAGGAGACACAGATGACATTATAGAAAAAGGTGCAAATATAATTCTTTAATTTACACAGACACTCAGTGTGATCCTAGTCAAAAATGTTAAAGCCATACATTTTACCAAAACACATATACCACAGTAAATCGTTTAAGAGACAGAACACAGCCCATGGAAATAAGCACTACATTACAGTGCAGAAACCTGACTCATTTCCAAAATACATTTCCAATATGCACCATTAGTTTTTTGCCAGTATTACATCCAAACATGAGACACAATGCAAGACGATAGAGGCCCAATATGCTTGTAAATCTGCCCAAGAGTGTATACAGCACTCTATCTATATTAAGTGGATCATTGCTAAGAGGAGGTCTAATAAAACAGAGAGTATTATGAAGAAAGCAGAGGAGGGAGTACAAACAAAAATGGGAACATTAGGGGACAGTAAAGACAACCACAACAGAGGGAAAACAAGAAAGAGTAAAACAAAAATAGCACTCTCAAGAACGTCAAGAAAAAATGAGGACAGAGTAGAAATTTCAGAAAACAAAGGACAGTATAAGTAGAGAGAGGTAGACTGTTAAGACAGACAGGGGAGATTGTAGAAAAAGATCAAAATGTAATTCTTTCATGTAGACAGACACTCAGTGTGATCCTGGACCAACAATTTTAAAAAATACATTTTACCAAAACACATTTCCCATCCTAAAACATTTAACTGACTAATAACATTCAATGTATATGAACACCACATTTCAATTAACAATCCTAAGTTAATTTTCAAATATATTCTAAATGTACTGCAATATTATTTTCCCAACATTAAAAACAAAAGCAAAACACAGTGCAGGGCTGCAGGCAGAGGAGAGTTGCTGCAGATAACAGAGGACAGATAAAACAGAGACAGGGTAATATGGTTCACACAGAGAGACAAATGGTGCACACAGACACAGAGATAATGCACACAAAGGGATAACATGGTACAGCAATAAAGAAATGCTGCAAACAGAGAAAGAAATGTTACACGCAGAGAGGAGATGAAACACACAGAGAGGGAGATAATACATACAGAGAGAAAATGTTACAGAAAGAGGGTGAAAAGCTACAGGCAGAAAGAAAAAAGCAAATTATTCTGCAAGAATCTTCTGAAATGAATACTGACTCACACTGTGATCTTAGACACATAACAGAAATCCTTGCAATTCAGTCAAATGATTACTAAAGTGAAGGGGGGGTCTTGCTAGTAGTGTTGTATAAAGAGAGCAAGGGTGAGGGAGAATGAAAGAGGAAGACAAAGAGAGGGAAGAAATAAACAAAAGGAAGTAAATCAGATGGAGAGAGGGAGTTATAAAAGAGGAGTAAAGGAAAGGGATAATGACAGTTAGGAAAGAGATATGAGGGTGAGGAAAGGAGAGTGATAGAAAAAAAGCATATTAAGAAAAAGGAGAAAGGAGTAAGTGAAACAGAAGGATTTATAGAAAAAGATAGGAAGGAAAAAAAACAGTGGTGGAGAGAAAGGAAGACAGTGAGAGAGAGAGTGAAAGAGAGGGAGAGTGAGTAACTTCCACATTAGAACACATTTTTTTATTAACATAAAGTGCACAACATATATCTCCTAACAAATTAATAATTCACCTTTAAAAATGCTTTTGAAGATTTAGAACAGTGTCAATCACACACCAGATTTTCTTAAGCAGAATCTCTGAAATGTACCTCAGACACTGCAAACACAAAATGGCCCTGATTTCCTTCTCATTTTTCACACATATCCATGTACATAACCAATGAAATGTATTCCCACACAAATTCAAAACCAAACTAACATTTTAACATTTTAATTGGTTGTACATTTCAACACTTTCAAACTCATATAATGTTCAACCTTCCCCCACTGCTCTCTATTCCTATTACCATGGTAACTCTTTGCAAATGGCTTTAAATTAAATTAAAACTCTCCATAGAACACCTATCTGAACTCAAAAGGTGAAAAGTTCATCACTCAATGTTGCAAACCAAACCAGCAAGTGTGTTTGACTTCTCAATATTCCAGCTTATCCTGTGCAATGTTCTTTTCAATGACTTTTTCTAAACCAATAGTAATATTCCTTTTAAAAACAAGTAGTATGCACCCTAGTTTTCAATGTTAAATTATCAGAAACCACCAATCATTTCTTTTTTTTCCAAGTGCACTGAATCTCATCCACACTTTTTTCTAAATTCCTACTTTTCAAACTGCCATGTCATTTCCAGAGCCCATCTGAGTACAACCAGATCTGCCTTCAAGATGCTCAGAGTGTGGATTGTAGGACACAGTTTTATTTTCTGGAGTGAAAGGTATGCAGAAAATAGATGCTTTCTCAACCTTGATTTACCAAATGTGTATAATATGTGGATTGGCCAGAGAGGATTGTGATGTCACCAATTGATGCCATTGGTAAAATCCTTTTTGCATCTCCCTCACATTGACCTCATAATTGTGCACTGTGGTGGAAATTACCTGTGCACTTTGACGGGTAGGTCTGGAAATGCTTTTAAAGGACACCTTTGGGCAATTGATGTCACTTTTTCCACAAACTGCCTTTGTATATTCTAATATATGACAAAGGCAAAACATGGAACTGATCCAACCAATATTGTCCACAGATTGAGAAAGCAAGGAAACATGTGAATAAGTCTGTTTCTGCTTTCCTCAGAGACTATGGTATGGCTTCTATATACTACAACAACTTGCGTTACAACATGCAAGGCATCTATAGGAGAGATGGTGTACATTTTACAGATGAGGGGAACAGAGTCTTCCTTTTAAACTTTAGTCTCCGCATCGGTACTTACTTGTAGGTACAAAAACACTCAATGAACACAACAGCTCTTTTTAGAGCCAACCAACATCTAAACACTCAAACTTGTTATTTACCTGTCTTTTTTTTGTTGTTTTTTTCCCACCGTGCGCGCACCGTGCGCGTACCTCGCGATTTAAAAAAAAGGGGTTTTTGCCCTTCGGGGAGAATGCCTAGGGGGTCAGGGAGACTCTACCCTGCTCCCTTTTCACGTTCTCCACTTTCGTTTTTTACTCTCTTCTGAAACTACACAAAATGGCGGCTGAAGGGTGCGGCACCGTGCGCGCATCTCGCGATTTTTTTCAACAAAAAAAAAGTTTCTTTTGCCCTTTGGGGTCTTTCAGAGACCCCCTGAGAAGGCGTATGGGGTCAGGGAGACTCTACCCCCTTTTCACATTCTCTACTTTTCTTTTTCACTCTCTTCTGCCTCGAGGGTGTGTGCACCGTGCGTGCACCCCTACGGGGTCCTTCAGGGACCCCCTGAGAAAGCCTAGGGGGTCAGGGACTCTCTACCCTGCCCCCTTTTCATGTTCTTCACTTTTATTTTGCCCTCGTTTCAGCCCCACACTGACAAAATGGCAGACAACACTTCCTGGTTACCACCAAATCGAATGTTCACAGACGTCTAACAGCAAATCAGAATTCCGCTCGCGCACACCCGGTGCGCGCTTATACATATATACATTTTTCGAAATTCGATTTTCTCAACAACTACTGGAGGGATTTACACCATTTAAACAAAAGGGTGATCTGCGAGTCAGATTCTACCATTTTGCCAAATTTCTTGTAATTCCGTTCAGCCGTTCTGGCTGTAGCCGTGTCTAATCGTCTTATGGAAGATAACATGGGGAAAACACGTTTTGGGACCCCCCTTTTTTCTCAGCCCCCACTTCACAAGTCCCCCCAAAACTTTCAGAGAAGGAGCAGAGCGGAGCGGGCCATCTTCTTTGAGAAATTCACAAAGATTCATCAACCGGCGCCAAAGTTATTCCCAATAGAATGTTGCGGATTTCCTATGGAAACTAGGTCCTAACTATAACTACCTACTGGCAACTGCCAGTAAGTAATATATATATATATATGTATATATATATATATATATATATTACCTACTGGCGGTCGCCAGTAGGTAGTTATAGTTAGGATCTACTTTCCATAGGAAATCTGCAACATTCTATTCGGAATAACTTTGGCGCCGGTAGACAAATCTTCGTGAATTTCTCAAAGAAGATGGCCCGCTCCGCTCCGCTCCTTCCCTGAAAGTTTGGGGGGGATTCGTTAGGCAGGGGCCGAGATAAAAGGGGGGTCCCAACCGTGTTTTCCCCATGTTAATTTCCATAGGGCGGTTGGACTCACTTTTAGCCCGAACGGCTGAATGGATTTCCACCAAACTTGGCAAAATTGTAGGGACTGGTAGCCCGATGTGCCTTTGCTATGTCTCAAGATATGCGCTCCAGTGGATTTTGAGTAATTTAGGTTTAAAAAAATATATATATCTATAGGCGCCCCCCGGTACGCGCACCGGGGCGTTTACCAGCGCGCTACGCGAGTTCGCGCGCGGAAAGCTGATTGGCTCTCGGGTGTCTGTAAGCATTCCAAACAGTCCGGAGCGGCCGCCATCTTGTGTCTCGGTAGGATCGAGACACAAGAGGTGGCAAAAACAAAGGGGGAAATGACCATAAGGGGGCAGGGTAGACCTCTCCTGACACTCTAGGTTTGATGTGGGGGCCATAAAAGGGCCCCGCGGAGAAAACATATTTTTTTTTAAATTTGATTTTCGTGGGGGGAGCGGCCGGTACGGGCACCGGGGAGCGTACCGGGGAGCGTACCATGGGGAATAAAGAATGACAGAGTTTTTCAAAAATGTAGCATTTTTATATAAATTGGAGGTAGTTCTGAAAATAACTGTTTTTTTTATTCTTTTTTTTGTTTTATATTTTTTTTAATAGTTTTTTTAAATTTTTTTAACTTTTTTTGGCTTTTCTTAACAATTTTATATCTTTTTTAGTTTTTCTGGGGGTCAAACAAAACACAGGGAATTGCAAACAGCTCAACTGGAGCAAAAAAAAATAGAAAAAAATGAAGTTCGCTTGCTGCAGTGACGGTTGTCTGCAGCTCGATTGAGTAAAGTGATGCTTTGCTCACCATATGAAATTGTTTTGTTGCAATATTTGCAAACAAATTTAAAATCTCCAAACCTGGTTTGGACATTAGGGACAATCTCCCTAGCCTCTGCATCCAATAGATTGGGTTGATTGGAGGTGCTTGAAGAAGAAGGATAGGAAGGGTTCTTGGTCAGTTCCCTGACCTCTGCTGCCGAATAAATGTTCGGGTGCTTCCTCTGCATATGTCTAATCATCGTGTGGTTCCCAAAAGAATACTTCTTCTTTGGGTTCCCTCTTGACAGTTCTTGGCCACCGATGAGGCAAGTCACCTTAGCTGCATTCACCTTTTTTGCACCCGTTGGCATCTTGTAAAAAATCCAAATAAAATGTTCCTTGGGTCTGTATGGGGGATTGTCCTCTGGCAGAAAGTCCCTCTCCACCTCCTCCTCTTCGTCCTCCTCTTCTTGTTGACCACCAATGTGGTCTTGTGGTGGTCCTTGTGGTGGTGGTGGTGCAGATGCACCTGCAGCTGCTACTAGTGAAGCCAATTCTCACAGAATGAATGCAGGTCTTCTTCACTCAAACCACAAAGTGAAAATGAGGAAAAAAGGTGGGGTCTTTCATCATTTAGAAAACAAAACTATTTTGAACCAATCAAAAGTGTTATTTTCAGGTCTCATGACCTGGGCCTTCTCATCATTTGGAAACAAAAAGTGTTCTGAACCAATGAAAAGTTTTATTTTCAGGTCACATGACCCGATGCGCTTACGCTACGTGCCCCGGTGTGCGCCCCGGGGCGTGCCCGTAGTCGCGCCCTGGGGCGCGCCCGGCTGCGCTTACGTAGCGCAATCGTATGCGGTCGGGTGCTTCCGGGTGCGCTTACGTAGTGCGTCATATGAGGCATCACGCGGCTACGCGATACGTCACGATGTTTTCGTTCGCAGCAATAGCGCTAACGTGACGCTCACCGGTACGTGCCGAAGCACTGCGCTTACCGGTGAGCGCATCGGTACGCGCTCCGGGGCAAAAAAAATAAAAAAATAAAATACTATTACACAATTATACAAAATAAAATTCGTTATAAAAAATATTACTTTTCATACCTATAGAGATTTACTATTAAAAAAACATTGAAATTCACTGAAAAAACCATAGGTTTCACACTACTTATAGTTCGGAATTAGCATTTAAAAAACCTATTAAATTCACTGAAAAAACCATAGGTTTCACACCAGTTATAGTTAGCTGGAAATTTTACTGGCATAAAACCAATGAAATTCCCACGTTATAGTTAGTTGGACTCACTATAACTTGCGCGTGCAATGCACTGCTGATGACGTCGCATATTACATCACTCATGACATGGCCAGTGACATCACTCATGACATCACTGATGACACCATCCTTGTGACAGAGTGACAGACCTCCTTTCACTGTAATGTAACCCTTGAAACACATATTGAAAAATAGAAATTCAAATTTTCAAAAAAATGGAGATACCCATATCAGTTACAACAACCAATTCAGTAATTTCATCATTTTTATTCACATCCACTCATTCACAAAAAGTTCTATATAGTCACTCATACATATACTCACTCATCATATGTAGTGATACACCTATACATCCTGTTACACACCGACAGTCATCCAAAAGTTACTCACAGACATACTCACACATGCAAATAGACTATTGAACATCCATTTATTTGCATATAGAGCTATACACACACTACCACCTTACTTCTAAGGAAACTTACACATGCTTACTCTCTTAAACAATCACTTATAGAAACACATACTAATTTAAACAGGAACTCTTACAATCCCTCACTCTCACATATACTCACTTATATACATCAATATTCACATATACTAGATTAAAACATATGTAGTTACTGATAAAGACACTAGTGAGACAGTCATTCACTCACTAACACACACATATACACACTCATTCACCCATACAGTCCTGCAAATATGCTGTCTTCAAAACACATACAAACAGAGGATCAGTCATTCATGCATCTATGTACTAAGTAATACCCCCACCAAACCATACAAATACTCATACTGATACTAAGAAAAACATCTAATAACCCATATACATACACATACTCACCAACCCATGCAGCCACTTATACACAAAGTGAAACACTAATACATATATATAAATATTTAAACATTACTCACTAATATTTATTTTTCAAAAAGACACACATTCACTGGATAGTGTCATCAGTGATATCATGAGTGATGTCACTGACCATGTCATGAGTGATGTAATATGTGACGTCATCAGCAGTGCATTGCATGCGCAAGTTACAGTGAGTCCAACTAACTATAACATGGGAATTTCATTGGTTTTATGCCAGTAAAATTTCCAGCTAACTATAACTGGTGTGAAACCTATGGTTTTTTCAGTGAATTTAATAGGTTTTTTAAATGCTAATTCCTAACTATAACTGGTGTGAAACCTACGTTTTTTTCAGTGAATATATATATATATATATTCACTCAAAAAACTATAAGTTTTAGTGGTGTTATAGTTAGCTGGACATTTTACTCATACAAAACCATTGAAATTGCTCCTATATAGTTAGTTGTACTAACTATATTTCGCGCACCCGCAATCCACTGCTGATGATGTCACATATTAGATCATTCATGACATGGTCAGTGACATCACCACGGGGGCACGCTGTGGGGAATCAGCCCGTAGACCCTGATGCGAGTCGCCTGTGACCACGAACTGTAGAGGTAGTGTAGCCGACGTGTTTTCCAGTTGCGCAGAGAACTGTGTTTAGTGTGATCGAGTCTTTGGTGTGATCCGTCGATTTCAGGATGTCGGTTGCGCTGAAACAGGGTGAAGCTCATTAATTCTGGCCCTCAAACTTTGCTCTGCTGTTATCGCGGTAAGCGATGAAGCTGCTCCTGTTACTTTTGTTGTAATTGATTGATTCTGAT
The DNA here is from genome assembly GCF_964261635.1 of Lissotriton helveticus. Classification (NCBI taxonomy): domain Eukaryota; kingdom Metazoa; phylum Chordata; class Amphibia; order Caudata; family Salamandridae; genus Lissotriton; species Lissotriton helveticus. Next base: position 11,486,124 of record NC_136059.1, read on the forward strand.
GGGGCTAACAGGGATATTGCTGTCTGGGTTTGGCTTCCACTCCTCACAATCAATAACCCAACTTCTTTCAGAACTTTACCACTATTCTAATGGAAGCTTAATTACTGCAGATTCTGCCCCCAGCTGTTGGTTGGCAGTTTGATTCCTGCACACTTTGACTTTCTAAATTCCTCTGTTTCAATTGCATCAGAGACCGTAAATTTCTACAGACATTCAGCACAAGCTCCAGGCTCCCTTCTCAATTGGCAGAGCAGGAATCAAATCTCTGAACACAGACAGTCCATGAGGCTAGGTAGATTAAGTGATTGTCTACCACAGTCCTGGTAAACTGTATCATTCAAAAAAAGAACATAGAAATCCTTGGGTCTGGAGTGCCTGATCAGGCATAAGAAAACAGTAGAGGTATCCCTAGTTGCTTTAGAAGAAATCCCTTTCAGGACGAAATCCCGCACCCACCTTAGGTGGCATGTTTCATCATCTGGGATTCTCCTCTCAACGGGGTGACCTAGTCCCACTGGAGCTCAGGGATGTTTTATGAGAAAGGTCCAGAACTTGTGTGATGAGTGCGCACTGCAAAAAAGAAGAAAGACTCTAAAGTGTAGTTGGTGAAGCTAAAACTAATTAGCAAGAGCGATGGAATTTCCTTTGTTTGTTCATTCTTGCTGCTAGGATTAATAACAGTGCACCTGCAGTATGAATATAAAACTGCACGTGTCTGAAATATATTCTCTGACAGAAGTCTAGAGTCCTTAGGAGAAGCTAAGGCACACAGGATGAAATTGGGACCTTGGAGGAATTAAGCCACAGATGTCCCAGACATATCAAAGGCCCACAAGATCTCAAAAATCACTCCAGTCAAACACCTTGGAACCCTGACCCCAAAGGTACATACATGCAATATGACAAGCACACCACGTCAGGTTCTGGAGGTCTGTCACTGGTGCTTCAGATCCTTGATGCCGTTCATGCAGTCTCAAACACTCTTCACACCATCTCGTCTACCCTCCTCGAGCGAGAACAGCTGGCATCAGCACAGTCTGAACAGTGGAAAAGCATGCTGATTTCCTTAATAAAAGGAAAGTCACTTGGACCTAATCCATTTCATCACTTTTTGTTTTACCAAAGCCACTTACTTTTTCCATGAAGCTAGAAGACATTATCAAAATAATAAAACTTCCCCTATTGCATCTGAATCTGAGCTTGACAGCCATTAAGAACTCACTCAAATTCAAAATATCTTCATTAAACACTGGCCCAGGTGGCTCGTCAATTAGCTGAGGGTGCTAGGGAAATAGGTCGGGAGCCGAACCTGGACAGTGTGCTTCGCCCTTGAGCCACACAGGCCACCATCAATATGGCTGAATGAGCTTAGAATTTTGCTCTTAAACACTAGGAATGAAAAATTGAGAAAACCCGTTATGAATTAATACTATTCCTAAGTCCAGTACAGCCCATAGTACAAGTCGTTGTAATCACTTGCAATGTAAATGCATCGCATATTAACAACGCAATCATAGTAACGATCGCTTTGTAATAGTAGGCAATGTTTTAGCATGCGTTGTAACATTCTATATTCTGAAAAAATATCCACCAAGGAAAACAACTTAGGTTTTTCCACCATGTGCAGCATGAAGTATATGAGGAAGTTGCATTAATTAAAATAGTTTGTGAAAATCCAAAGCCATTTAAAGAAACTGATCTCTTCAGTACCACCAACCCTCAAACAAGGAGGTGCTTACCATCAACCTGCAGACAAGAGAAATGAAAGATCATGCCTCACGGGGCAAGGCGTACACATGGTGCACATTATGGGCTTAATTGAACTTTATAGTAATTGTATAGTTTGTGAGAGTCAGAAACACTTAGCATGAAAACATAAACTCTGCCTTGCCTTAGAATATTATCATCTATTTACAGGCTATTGTAATGCCACCAGGTCCCGCCATCTGTACTTATAATTTATGTGATTCCATTTTCAGGAAAATTAGCAGTAGATCAGCTAAGGAGAGAACAAGAGGAAGCAAAGAAGAAGCAGCTGGAGGCCGAGGCAAAACAGAAGCAGCGAGAAGAGGCAAAACAAAAACAGATGGAGGAAGAGAAGCGACAACAGGAACGTCAGGAGAGGTTGAGACAGATTGAGCAAGAAATGGAGAGAGAAAGACAAGGCATTGATGAAAGACTAAGTAAAACATCAGCGAAAATGAGAAAAATGAGCCTCCAGCGAGGGCAAACCAACGAAGAACGCTTGCTCGTCACGGATTTTAGTACGGCTGATGATTCTGAACTGGTTGAGATCAATGAGGTACAGTAGACCAAACCAGTCATTTAACATCTTTTGAGTGGAGTAAAAAAATGGGAGGAGCATTGCTTGAGGCTGTGGGGTCAAGAGTGACACAAAGCGTGGAAGCGAAAGAGAAGCGCCTGTGAGTGATAAACTTGATTTAACAAGAAAGAGAAGTGAAAGCACAAGGGGGAGGTTCATGATTGAGTAGGAAATGTCAGTGTCAATCAAGCAAGCAGTGGTACAACCAAGGGAAGACATTCAAACAGTGGAAAATGTAGACATGTGGTCACCAGTAAGAGACCTATGTCTCTAAGTGAGTGATGGTGAAGTGGCTGAATGAGAGGAGAAAGGTCACTGTGAAAGTGTGAACAGGTTGTGAAGAACAAGGAAGCAATGGAAGCACAAATGGAGACTTGAACGTGAGGGATATTGGGCTAGAGAAAAAGTAAAACTTTCTTCACACTTGCCACTCTCTGCAGAACTCTCAGGAAGCTGGAATCAGGTCGGTGGTGCCCATGTTATGACAGACGATCAGACTTAGGGGTTGATTACAATGTTCGTTGGAAAGCATTTTGACCGAATTGGTCTCGGTATTTTTTCTGACCGAATCAGCTTTGGGGGGTCTGACCGAAGGATTACTATGCTTACAGATACTGATAGAAATAGGGTAGCCAATTCTACGGGGGTAGCATGGTGCAGAGCGGGCAGACCAAACTCCTGAGGACATGTGTGAAACATCCACCGCAATATATACACAGGGATTATTTACAGGGTAACTTGAAAAGAAGAAAACTGTAAGTCCATTAGTTTCCAGGACTGAAATAAAGACATGCGTTATCAATTGACATGAAACATCAGCAATATAAACGTGAGGGGAAGAACCACTAGGCATCAGCCTTTGGTCATGTCAGCATAAAATAAAACATTAGGCGTGAAATTCACTGTGGGCACAACCATTTCAACATGGGGCCTCAGCAGGATCAATAAAGCAGTGGTTCAGGATCATTAGACATAACAACTTCTGCTGGCATGGACACTCAGGTAATACTTCTTCCGATAAACATATGCAATGATATTCCGTTAGAAATCAATCAACGTTTCATTCTGTGGGCATACATCAGCATTGGCCTAAGCTGGGTTAATAAAACCAGTATTGCATAGGACACTTCAGCCCCTGTACCCCTACTTCTATGGCACCTTGAGGACAGGGACCCAGCTGGCAGAAAGCATTCCCCTAACCCGGGGTCATTGTGAGCCCAACACCATCAGCATTTACCGTCATGTCCAGTTCAGAGGCCTTTGTTCTTTTTAGGCCTTCCTCAGCTAAACAGGGGTCAACGGGGCCCGACAACAGTTTCCAGCAGGGGCAGGGTGACCTCAGGAATCCTTCAAGGCCTTCGCACCATCAAAACACTGGTCCCGGGGGCAGGCACCAACTCTGTGCCCCGACACACACCCTCAACCACCACACAGCTTAGCCCCACTCAACGGGGCTCTTCGGGTGGGCTCCGGAGGTCTCTTGCAGTCCCCACTCTATGGGTTCTCCAGTGCTTCTCCAGCAGGCCCTCAGGTACCTCCACGTAGGAATGGGGGGAGGGGCAGGCACCGATAACATGCCTCGATGCCCCCTCCCTCTCATTCGCTCTCTGCAGTGATGACCACTACGGGGCAGTGACCGGCGGGGTGGGCTCCGGCTCCGGTCTCTCCCTGGGGGCGTGGCGGCAGCCGCCAATCCATGTGCAGCGGCTGGGGGGCATGGCCGGTGACGTCACCGACGCCCCAGCCACGTGATACCGCCCACCTTGACTTACAGAGGCCTACCGCGGCACTGTGGCGGCCCTCTCCTTGCTCCAGGGGCCACCTCGAGGAACCAGGCACTAGAGGCACTCCCTTTGTCACGAGGTCGCGGCGATGATTTCCAGGCAACAGTCATGCGGGGTGAGCACCAGCAGAGTTAACTAAGGCGCCCGCGCGGGGTGGGATCCCGAGGCATTTCAATTTGGCAAAAGGGCGCGCTCCCCAAAGGGCACACAGATGAGCCTCGGGCTGCGGCGTTGAGTGGGGCCTGCAGCGCGATTTAGGGTGCAGCGCTATGAAGGGAGCAACAGCACTTTGAGGGGCAGCAAGGCAGCCTGGGTCACAGTGCTCTTGGGCCACGAGGCAGTCTCCTGCAGGCCAGAACTGGGTGGTGATTACAGGCAGGATCGCTCTGTGGAATAATAGCGCTCCAGTAGCTCAGAGCACTAGGACTACAGCACAGGGGCACAGTCTGGCAGCAGCAGTCTGTCAGAGGTCCTGGGCAAAGATAGCGCTTTGCAGATACAGCTCTTTCCAACAAACAGTTCTCCTTCACCCCACAGCGCTTTCAGGCAGCCCAGCGCAAGGGGGGGCAGACAGTCCCCACAGCAAGCCTCAGGGGCCCCGGGTAACGCTCCTCACCTCCTGGGGGTCCAGTCCAGCCTCAATATAACGCTCTCCTCTTCAGGCACTTTTAGATGTAGCGCTGGCTTGGCGCCAGGTCCCACCAGCCACCCAGAACCTAGTATGGCACATCTTTCTTCTTCAGGGGACAGAGCAGCAAGCACTACTGGGCCAGGTCAGCCGTTAGTGGGAACTCATCAGAACAGGGCGGTAGGCTTTCACCATCCTCCACTGTAGCGTGGCCCTCCTCCTATACAGCAGCCTGAAATCCTGCAGTGGGGCTTCCACTAGCCCTGGGGACAGCAGAGGGGTTTTAGTAAGGTGCAGGGTCAGCACACAGGCCCAAGTGGAGGTATCCCCTGGCAGCAGGTCCCCTCGCATTCCTGTCCCTGCTCTGTCTGAGCACATGGTGTCACATCCCCCTTATTTATCTGCCCCTCACCCCCCCTACCAGGCAGTGCCAGAGCCTTCTAGAATTTTCAGGGGAACTAGTTCTAACTGGTTTAGGGGGAGGAATAGAGCAACCTGGGTGCCAGACTTTCGCTCCAAATGCTGGGATTGCTGGGTACTGAACATCTTGACCGCTAACCCACCGCAATCAGGTGGCACAACACATAGCCATGGCATCCATTTTAAATACAGCATTTCACCAGGGTGCATAGCCACAATGGGAGGTTAATAAGTGCATAAACCATTGCATTACATTTTCATTTTAAACAGGGCATCTCATACCACACATGGCCTATACAGTTTTCCTACCATGCGGGAGACATCCTAAACTAGGGGGTGAAAAGCAAAAAAGTTCAGGGGAAAATGGGCCATGTCCAACATGACCCCCCCCCAGCCAAAAGCCAGGGCAGACCAATCATTGCCTTGATGGGCTACCCTGCTTGGGGCAAAAAAAGGTAGACACAGGCCTTCAACTACAGGAGCACCTGCAGTTTCTTCTCTACTCTCGAACCCTATGGTTCACTCGCTCAACCCTCCCTTGACCAACCAAACCACCTCACTGAAGCTCTCTAGCGGGATGTGGCCAGGACTGGCCTCTAGGCCATCCAGAAGTCTCTGGCCCTTGCTCTCTCACAGAGTGGGAGGCTTTAGCCCAAGGCCCGTAGTACCCGTTGACAACTCTCCTTCTACCAAACTGCCTCTGGTCCTCCCACCCGGGGTCCGCACCCTCAGGCTGACCAGCAACCAGGGGCGAGGCTCTCCTCCCCCTACCTCTCTTTCTGGGGTTCCGCCTTCTCCTTCTACGCAGGGTACCCTCAGAACACCACTCTCTCCCCAGTCCAGGGCCTTGACCCTGCAACTGATTCCCTCACCCAGAGTCTGAACCCTTAGGTTGAAGTTGTGACAGGGGTGAGTTCTCCCTCTCCTTGTACCCTCTCCCAGAGTTCCGCACTCTCCCACCTGGAGTAGTACCCCTGGAAGACAATTCTGGGGGGACACTGATTACAGACATCCCTCCCGCCAGGTCAGGCAGCACCTGTCCCTGGCCCCCCAACCCAGGATCTATTCCCTGTGGCTGAGCCGGTGCCCGAGGAGAGACCTTCCTCCCTCTGCACCCCCTCCCAGAGTACAGCACCCTCCTACCTGGAGAAGAACCCATGTAAGTCAACCCGTTCGGGACCTTAATTACAAGTGTCCTTCATCCAGGTCGGCAACCCCTGAACCTGGCACCCCAACCCTGGATCTAAACCCTGTGGCTGAGCAGACCCCCAAACCTCTGGAGCAATGATTACGGATACTCTGGGTTCTCCAGACACGAGGGGATCCCTTTCACTGGAAGGCACATCAGGACAGCCTAGGTTCCCAACCAGGGGTTCCCTTCTGAAACTCTCCAGGCCCGGTGACTGCGATTGGGGCACTTCGGGACACCTCCCTGTCTCACTTCTTCCTGTCGATAGGGTGTGAGGCCCTACAACCCTCTCACTATCCTGGGACCTAGCTGGGCTATTCCTCGCCTCTCCCACCTCGCTGGGTCAGAAGATCCATGCACCTCTCCCTTCAGGATTACTCCCCAGTGTCCTCTCATACTCTCTGGCACTCACCCAAAGGTCAGCAGCCGGCTGGATTACGGCAACGCACTCTACGCGGGAATCCCGACCAAACACCTACAGCGACTACAACGCATCCAGAACGCCTTTGCCCGTCTGATCCTCAACCTCCCCCGATGCAGCCACATCACCCCCCACCTCGGAGACCTTCACTGGCTCCCCATTAACAAGAGGATCACCTTCAAGCTCCTCACCCACGCTCACAAAGCACTCCGCAACTCTGGACCAGCCTTCCTGAACAACAGACTTAACTTCTACACCTCCGCCCGCCAGCTTCACTCCGCCAGCCTCGCCCTCACCGACGTCCCACGTATCCAGAGTACCACCTACGGAGGCAGATCCTACTCCTTCCTCGCAGCCAAGACCTGGAACACCCTCCCCACCCACCTGCGACAGACCAAGGACCTGCTCACCTTCAGGAAGCTCCTCAAGACCTGGCTCTTTGAGCAGTAGCAGCAGCCACCACCCCCCCCAGCGTGTTGAGACCATCAGCATTTACCGTTCATGCCCAGTTCAGGGGCATTCGTCCTTTTAGGCATTCCTCAGCTTAACAGGTGCCAACAGGGCCCAACAACAGTTTCCAGCAGGGGTAGGGGGGCCTCAGGAAACCTCCAAGGCCTCCCCTGCAGCAAAGCATGGGGGCGGGCACCGACACTGCGCCCGACACACTCTCCCAACCACCACACAGCTGAGCCCCACTCACAGGGGCTCTTGGGGCAGGCTCTGGACGTCTCTTGCGAACCCCACTCTCTGGGTTCTCCAGTGCTTCTCCGGCAGGCCCTCGGGAACTTCCATGCAGGACGGGGGGAGGGACAGGCACTGATAACGTGCTTCAATGCCCCCTCCCTCTCATTTCCTCTCTGCAGCGGTGGCCACTACCGGGCACTGACCGGCGGGTCGGGCTCCCGTTCCGGTCTCTCTCTACGGGGCTCCTTCGATACCATGGGAGCCCCGCTACCACTCTGCCTACTTCCTCTTCTCGGCGGGCGGCCAATCAGCGGGTGGCATTCAGGGGCGTGGCGGCAGCCGCCAATCCATGTAACACTACCACTGAAACACTACTGAAAACTATGAAAACAAATTCAAAGCATGAATTAGTAGAAAAAGCAGGAGACAAAGAGAAACCAGAGTAATAATATGGCAGACATGCAAAATTACACTAAAAAGTCAGCTTCGGATCCTTCTGAAACCTTACTAGACAAGACCCCAAGAACAAAGTTTAAAAAAGCATTTTCCCCACAATGGACTGTGAAAGAAAATCTGTGTACACACCAGTCGGAGCCTGAAGCCTGAAACAGTTTAGTAATTAAAGCAAATATATATATATGTGGGAAGCCGGGTTAGTATATGGTGCCTAATGATGCAAGTGTAGCACCCTCCACTAATCTGGGGCAACCCTTATGGTGATTTTAGTGGTTTAGACAACTGTAGAAAGCTCTCTAAGTGCTAGCTCTGGAGAACAGCCTTCAGGCTTAATCTAGGAGGAGGCAAAGTAGCTCGGTTTACTAGTATCTAACCTTTTAGTATAGGGCAATTGAAAAATAACCACACAGTGTACTTATAAAAAAAATTATATTTATTACAATCACTCACTAACACTGGGGTCGATTATGATGGCAGACGGATCTGCATCCGTCTGCCACCCCCGAGGTGGAGGGACCACAGGGGCGGCGGTGGTCCCTCCGTTGGAATTAGGATGTGACCGCCACCCTGGCGGTCACATCCCGCATATTAAACATTGCGGCGGGTGCTGCTTTAAGCAGCACCCTCCACAAAGTTAAAAATGCACGCTATGCATTTGCATGCACAAAGCGGCAAGCACCGCGCTGTTCCTGCCGCATTGTGCATCCAATTGCAGGGGGGTACCATGTGCACCCCTCACCCCCCTTCAACCTGGGGTCCCGCAACAGGCCCCCAAAGCGGGAACCGTATGCCTTTTCGTGGTGGCATTGCCATCACGGAAAGGCATATCCCCCAGCACATCCTAATATGGCTGGCGGTGTCTGATAGACACCGCCACCATATTAGAGCTTTTCCGCTGTGGTCGCAAGGCAACCGCGGCGGGAAAGCGGCGGAGGGTCTTCCCCTCCGCCACGGTCCCCCCCCGCCATCGTAATATGGCGGGGGAAGAAAAGTGGCGGACGGGCAGGGATGGCGGACGGATCGCCACCGCCTGCATGGCGGTGGCGATTCGTCCGCCATCCTAATTGACCCCATTGTATGGAATTTCCTACCCAGATATATGCACAATGCACACAATACTTTGGACATGGGAGAGTAAGTAGCACCAATACATTGTGGTCCCAAGGGGTAGACCACACCAAATATCAAAATGAGAAAATACAAACCACGACCTAAGTCTAAAATTAACCCAGGTGACATAGAAAGGTCAGGGATCCAAGGAACCATCCTGGTGAGAGTATAGGAACCCCACAATTGTTGTGTGGAAAGAGGATACTTGACTACGTACTCAATACTACTCAACGGGTATGTCGCGGTGGCAGTCTTACCACCATAGGATGAAAAGAGTCTACTGGAACTCAGACATGAGTTCGAGTCAAAGAGTACCTGAAAACAGAGGGGACAGAGTCCATGGCACTCAGGGGTGAACCGGAGGCATGGAAGACAAAGGCGCCTCAAGTTCAAGGTAAAAGCGGATGAGGAGCTTCAAGCACTATTACACCGAGTCAGGAGCTCTGCCTGAGCCACCATGACGCTGAAGATGACAAAGTCTGTCAGTTCCAACCAACTGCATCTGTGCAGATCAGATTTAGCAGGGACAGACTCGCTGACAGAACCTTTCGATACGTCCGATTCCGTTGGCACGAGTTGTTCGAGACAACTGAAGCGATGCAGCAATGCCGTGTACAGGGGTTCGGTAGTAGGGATACTGACCTCAACTTGATGAGAGGACAGTTCAGGCCTCGAGGGAGTGCTGGACCACCACCTGTGTTACAGAGCCTTGTGGAGCCTGTGGGAGCCCAGGATCGGCAAACAGGTTGTCTTTGATGTCCACAGGCCTTGGAAGGACCTGTACAGAGCATGGGCATGGACATTGGTGCGGATGTGCAGGACTAGGAAGCCAAGAGCAGCGGGGGTCTGCCCGGGTGCAGTCTTGGTGCCAAGAGCGAAGTCCAGCGGAGTCCAGTGTACCCAGATGTTTGAAGCAGAAGTGAAGTTGGATCATAATCGAATCCCACAATGAATCTAGAGACCCACCCACTGGTAAGAGATTAAGTACCCTAAGGTGAGGGTTATGATGATATAGGGGTCCCTCTCAGAGGAGGAGGTTGATAGTGAGGAGGATACTCCAATGTCCTTTGTCCAGATTCGTGCCAGGACAAGGAGCCCACGGATCCCATATCTGTTTTTTTACTGGAGTGCAAGGAGGGCACTAAATGCCTTCTTGCAGTAGATTATGTGGCACTGGCAAGCACTCCAACCCGGCCTAATACACTAAATGCTGTCTGGGAGGTGGTCACACCTTCCTGCGACAGACAACATAGTGTTCTACTTTACCCTGCTCAGCTTGGCAGAATTGTGTGGAGAGTCTGCACCAGCTATAGGTTGCTGTTAGGCTCTGTAAAATCAGTCCCGGGAGCATGGCGGACTCCATGGATGGAAAAAGACACACAGATGATGGACGGAATGCATAGCAAATAAAACATTCACCACTATTCAATAGATCTGGGTTAAATCCATCATTCTTTTGCTCATCATACAACCCCAGTTAAGTCAGAGCCATATGCAAATCTGTGTTGACCCTGTGCCTCATGGGGACAGACCAGACCGAACTGCCAAGCCAGGTCCTCCATCGACCGGAAACAAGCATCCTGGGATCGGTGGATGGAATCATACCTCAAACACCAGAGAAGGTGTTGGAATATGAATCCAACAACCCCAAACATGCCCAGGTTTGTTACACCCAGTTTAGAGATGGGCATCGCATATTGACGCATAGCCTCTCTATATCTTAATGTCTGGTTCACTTACAAAGCTCGGAGAATGGACTCCAGGGTTTTTAGGGGGCGGTCTGCTCATGCAGGGCTACCCTCACACTCATAACAGAGCACCCTGCTGTGGTGGTGAACCTACCAGTGCAAGGGATTTGCCCTTCTCTGCACAGAGTCCTCAGACCAATAGGAAGAAGTTGGCACAGAAACTGGTATAGAAATTACAGTTTAATAAACCTCTTGAGGTGGAACTACATTCACACAACACCCTTCAGTAACGTATGACATAGCACACTGAATGGAAGGAGCTTGGTTCTTTTATACCCACACAGGGGCTCAAATGAAGGTGGTACAAGTACAAAATGCAGGTTTTAGGTACATATAAGGTCATACAGAAAATGCACAGTCAACAAGTGGGAGGAGCTAACACTTGCTAATTCTGGTGAACACATCCTGACAGTTACAGACTGGGGACAGCTACAAGGACAGCTACAAGCTCAACTGAGCATGTGTGAAGCAGTAAAGGCAAAATATATCTCGTCTGTAGGCAAATTTCAAGAGCAGTTAACAGGAAGGTAGGACAGATCACATGGCGAGCACACGGTAGCACATGGCAAACAAAATGACCCACGGAAATGCAAAATGGATTCCACGAAATGGACAAGATAGTCTCTAAATGCAGGATGGCTTCCGCTAATGCTAACCTAATTGTTGCCAAATTACAACAGACGTCCCTTTTAGCATTAGCTGAAGACATTTGTTTTTCTGGGGTAATCTAGATATGCATCCTGTATATTGATGCTCATAATCTCAGCTGCTTCTTTATTTAACATTTGTTGTTCTTTTATTTCTGCAATATTTCTTTCGGCAGGTGTACAAGCAGTGATACACATGGAGCAAAGCATAGGACCATGTTGTATACAAGTACAGCATGTAAATAGTACCACCAGTAGTAAACATAGAATACTCAGTAGCTTCCAGCCCCAAGTAATAAGTAGTGTCCATATCCAGTTTGAAAATGTTCATGTACCAGTCTCTGGGTGAATTTCTGCAGCAATCCTATGCAGTTTTGATATTGCGTCATATACTGAAGATGAGTGATCTGGTATAAATACACAGCAACTGCTACCGGTGATGCCACATGCACCACCTCGATTAGCCAAAATCACATCAAGCACCCTTCTGTTTTGGAGTGCAACAATCCTTGCAATTTGCAGTTCCTCTGTAATGTTCCCAAGTGCCATAGCTGTTTGATTGGTGACAGCTTCCACAACACGAGTCAATCACCTGATCTTTCTGCTATTCAATGCAGCACCCACAAAGAAGAACAAACCCAAATTTAAATTGACATATTGTTGCAAATTGGTATCAGTCTGATCAACCTCATCTGTAATTATAGTTCGTTTGTATCTATTCTTTGAAATGTCGATATATAACTTTAAATTCAGGTGATATGATGGAGGGGCCAAGAACACAGGTAAAAATGATATGTAACATACCCCAGACCACCCAACAGGTAATTGATAGTATCCTTTATTACCACACATAAAATAAATATTATGTGAAGACGTAAAAACTGCTGTTATTAGCACCTTCAATAGTCAATGTCAAAATACCTTCACTCCGTCCTACTGGAATTCTTCTAGCACTGCCAATACATAAATCTGCTTTAGTTCTGGTCACCGAAATTATAAAAAATCCAGTGTTTTTAATGTTCCTCATATTTGTGAAGACATATGGTGTTGAAATATTGTCCGGTTGATACTCTTCCCATTCCCATTTAGTCCCTTTAGCTTGAGGATAACCATCTTCATCCTGATAGCATACTTTATTCAAACGAAAGATAATTCCACCTACTGAAGGTTTTCTGGAAGCAAAAAAAAGTGCATACCAAGCTTGACAAGAACAATTATGGGAAAACGGTAGAGGAATAAAAGGTGTTCCTCCTTTCGTTTGGTGCGCAGGTATCATCCCACACACCCAACTGTTGATAGTATTAGTGGCGTTATGCGTATGATGCAACATCTGGATGAATGTGTTATTTAGGTAGGCCAGTCGATGCTTCTGTTCATGGTAGGGAAGCTTGAAGTAATCATGTTCCATTGGCGCTGTAGTAGTGGCAACAAAAAGCTCTCGAGCAGGAGCCACTTTCTAAACAAACCAGGTGATTATTGCCATAACCAACAGGGCAACATCAAACACTACAGCACAAATGATTCATTCGTTATTCATTTCAGCAACAGCGATAATTGATCTTTCTAAAAACTCATTGAAACAATCAATTGATCTCTTATCCCTGGGCAGCCGTTGATTTCCTCACCACGAGCCAAGACGGGTGTCACTACACTACGCAGGGCTGATCCCCCCTTGCCACATCGGCTCTCAGTCTTAATGACCCAGGGCGGGAGCTCAACCAGTCTTTTTCAGCACAGCAGATTCTTTCCTCGGTCTCAAGTGGTATCGCGATGCTCCAGGAATCGTGTGGTCCGGGAAGACTTCTGCAGATTCGTCAGGTGAGATAGCTTGACCTTTCTCCGTCTCCAGAATCTCTCGATGATTGGTCAGCACAGCTGGTTCCACCAAGGCAGGCGACACACGCTTGCAGTGTGTGCTGTGGACCCAGTTCTTCTTGTTCGTCACTCCAACTGCTGTCCTTGTAGCCAGAAGCTCCTGATCCGGACTTTGCCACCACGGCTCCAAGCTGTTCGATCTGTCGAAGACCTTGACCATCACATGGTCACCAGGACGGAGTTCATGGGCCTCACCTGTAGACCTGTCAGGAAGCACTTCTCGAACCTGCTGATGAATAGAGATCAAACTGTCGGTTAACTGTGCAAAATAATCATTGAACAGAACACAAGGAACATCATGTATGGGGCGTGGCTTAGGAACCCCCCAAATGTTCATTGGCCTTCCAAATACTACCTCATATGGAGTAAGCCCAGATTGTGAGTGTGGCACCGATCTCGTGGACAACAATGCCAAAGGTAATGCATCTGGCCACTTTAAAGACGTGGAAGCCAGTATTTTCGCCAACTTAAATTTTAAAGTAGCATTGTACCTTTCCACCAATCCTGCTGATTGCGGGTGGAAGACTGTATGGAATTTCTGTTTGATCCCTAATCCTTTCAGGACATGCTCAACAACTTGCCCAATAAAATGAGGTCCGTTGTCACTCCACAAAAAATTACAAACACCATATCTAGTGAAAAACTCCTTTAGAAGCACCTTCTCTGTGGCGAGAGCAGTATTATCCTTTGTAGGGTACGCCTCTATCCATTTGCTGAAGGCACATACCCTCACTAGGCCATATTTCAGATTATTGCAGCATTCGAGTTGGATGTAATCCATCTGCAAAACTTCAAAAGGTGCGGTTGGTGTAGCAAACCCTCCCGTAGGAGTCTGTGTCCCTTTTCCAGGATTATACTGCAAACAGATCAAACAGGACTGCACCACTCTTTTAGCTGTGCTGGCAATTTCAGGATGCTCCCAAACTTGTGGAAGCAATTTAGTTATCGCTAGAGCTCCAACATGTGCCAACCCATTTGCCATTTGAACCATAGCTTGAAAATAAGCTGCAGGCAATTTCCACTTATTCATTTCTTTGTAACGCCAACATCCCTCATCGTCTAACATTCCTTCTTTAGACCATTGCTCAAGTTCTTTCACAGAGGCAAATCTCTGTATATCCAATACTTCCTCTCTAGCATCATGCCAACGCTCAGCTTGTGATTTCACTACATACATGGATGTAGTGCGTCGCTGCATCGCACTCTCATGGGCTACGTGGTCTGCAAGGGCATTACCTTGCCCTATTTTGTCAATGATTTTCTTGTGCGCGCTACACTTCATAATAGCAACTCTCTTTGGAAATGTCAGTGCAGTCAAGAGATTATGCACTAATTCTCCGCGCATTATCTGCATCCCGTGGGATGTAAGAAAGCCTCCAGAGTAGGCCAAAATCATGAACCACTCCGAAAGCATAGCGGGTATCCAAGTAGATGTTCACACACAAGTCAGTGCTAAGTTCACACGCTTGTGTCAAAGCTATTAGTTCAGCTGCTTGAGCCAACTTCTGTGGTATGCGAGCTGTTTCCACTACTGTCTCAAGTGTCGTAATTGCATATGCAGCTAAGTAGTGCCATCTGGTAACTTCAAACAGGACCCATCAACCCACAGTTCCCCATCCACATCTGGAAGGGGCGTATCTTGCAAATCGATGCAACCCTTTGTCTGTTCCTCAGTAAGGAATATACAATCGTGAGGCTCCTTTGACTGAGACTGAGTCGCAGGATATGGCAACAAAGTGGCTGGGTTCAGTGTTGCGCACCTCTTCAAGTTAATATGAGATGCTAACAGTGTCAGTTCATATCCTGTCAGGCGAGCACTAGTTAAGTGTTGTGTCTTGGTCTGATTCAAAAGGGCATCTACTGCATGGGGTACTAGCACCAACAGTTTGTGTGACAAAACTATCCCTTCACTCTGACATATGGACACAGCTATCGCTGTAACTGAACGAGCAACAGGATCAAGAACTGCAGAAAAATATGCACAGGGGCGCTGCTTATCACTGTGTGTCTGTACTAAAACTAACAATGCACACCCATCTTTCTCGTGTACATAGAGTGTAAAAGCATTCATGTAATCTGGTGTGCCTAACACTGGTGCAGAGCAAAGAGCTTGTCTTAACAGACGAAAAGCATTTTGGCATTCATCTGTCCATGGAAGGGGGATCGGAGTGTTTTTAGTCAAAAGCGCAAGCAGGAGTTAAACAATGTGTGAAAAACCCAATATCCGTTGCCTACGAAACGAAGTCAAACCAATGAATGCACAGACATCTTTCTGTGTGGAAGGTACTGGTGTGTCTAATATTGCTTGAATGTGTTCTGGTGTTAGTGCACGGCCCTCCTTAAACAGAAGGTGACCTAAGTAGGTTACCATTGGTCTACAATATTGCAATTTGTTCCGGGATACTTTATGATGGTGTGTAACAAAAAAAGAAAGCAAAGACAAAGTACATTTTTCACACTGCCCAGTCGTATCAGCTGCCAACAAGATGTCATCGACGTATTGTATGAGAGCCACTCCTTCAGACAAAGTAAAGGAATCTATGTGTTGTTTTAAGGCTTGACTATGAATACTCGGACTCTCAGTGTACCCTTGAGGAACTCTACAAAATCTGTAGGATCGATTATTCAAAGTGAAACCGAACAAATATCGGCTGTCAGGATGAATAGGAATCAAGAAGAAAACATTCTTCAAATCGTTTACAGAAAATGTAGTTGCTGTTAGAGGGACCAGGGTAAGCAATGTCGTTATGTCAGAAACCACAGGGTACTGCGGTACTACAATCTTGTTGACTTCTCTCAAATCAATGAGAATTTGTAAATCCTAGTGTCAGTATCTCTTTTCAAAATGGGAAGAATCGGACTATTGCAAACATTGTATGGAGTTTCTTCCACAACCCCCACTTTAATCAAATCATGTAAAATGCGTGTGAGTGCTTCTTCTCCTTCTCGAGATATTTTATACTGAGCTAGTCTTGGCAATGAATGAAGCTCCCTCCTTGACACTAATATGCACTGGCGGAATAACCATTTGCCCTACATCAGTGTCTGAAGTAGCCAACAAAGTACTAGGAGGGAAGCTAATGCAATGCCCTCTTTAATAATACAGGATCTCTCAATCATAGGATAGTTGTCCTTCAAAATAACCCATACTCCTTCCGGAGAACATCGTATCGTAGCCCTGAAATATTTGAGCATATCAAGACCCACAATATTATCTGGTGTGTTCGGAGAGAGCAAAAACGGACATGGAGCAGTAAACTTATCAACATGGAATGCAAGTGGTTGTGACAGTGGGCTAAGGGAAGGTGTTCCATCGAAATCTATCGATGTAATAGTTAAGCCAGGAATCATAGATTCATCTACCATGGAATTTCAAATTGAATCACATGACATTATAAAACAAAGGGAGTGTATAAGCACCCGGATCAAAGATCACAAGAAAGGAAGAACTTAAACTTTTTAGCCTGAACAACTTAAAAATATGTGAAAGGCATGCATAAAACATCACAGACAGGCTCTTCTTTATGTGGGGTTGGTGCATCAGTGTTCCAGTCTATGGTAGATTCCACAGACAACACCTATTCCCCAAAAATGGAAGTTAAGCTATTGGCACCTTCCAAGAACAAGAAAATTGATCAATCAATCAATCATGGTACTTATAAAGCACACTACATACCCGTGAGGGTCTCAAGGTGCTGGGGGTGGGGAAGCTGCGACTGTTCGAAGAGCCTGGTCTTGAAGAGTCTCCTGAAGGTTAGAAGGTCTTAAGTCTGCCGCAGGTGGATGGGGAGGGTGTTCCATGTCTTGGCGGCGAGGTGGGAGAATGATCTGTTGCCGGTGGTTACTCTTGTGGCTGAGGGGGACGGTGGCTAGGGCTCGGTATGCAGAGGGGGGCTGGCTGCTGGGGTTGTAGAGGCTGAGTCTGCTGTTGAAGTATGCTGGTCCAGTGTTGTGGAGAGCCTTGTGTGAGTGGGTGAGGAATTTGAAGGTTATCCTCTTGTTGATGGGGAGCCAGTGTGGGTCTCTCAGATGGGGAGTGATGTAGCTGCGTTAAGGGATGTCGAGGATCAGGCGTGCGGCTGCGTTCTGGATGCATTGGAGTCCTTTCAGAACAAACGATGGGCCTTGTGGAGATGGTGTTGCAGCCTGTGCAATGCTAATCAAGCTTTTAGGAAATGCAGACACATTGATAAATCTCCTTACTGGGAATGAACATTTGTTTAAGAGCATTCAGCCTTTCCACAGAGAGACTGGGCAGTGAATGAATACTAGGAATGGCATGGCCATGTCTTGAAAGGCAAGGAAAAAGTCCTACACATTGATACATCTCCGTACTGGGTTGTCTTTCACCTTCCCATAATCAAGTCTGCACACATCTTGTACTTGGCTATGTGAGAGAAAGACATTGATCTGTAAGTTTAAAAAAAGCATTGAAATTAAATCATGTGTATGCTGTTAAAACATTTCTTTAATACTATCATCCTATATTGTTCACCTTTTCGCAGTTTCGCTTCTCACATTGCTCTGATGCTATGCCAGTCAGAGGCATGTTTATGTGACTGAAATAAACAGAATAACAAAGTCTTGCTTTCCAAACTTGAGGCATTTTGCTAGCATCCTGTACATGTAGTGTCATTCCATTACATTTTCTCTTCTAAAATATGGGTGCAAGGGATTGTTTATTTTTAATCTTTCTAAAACATTCTATCACAACCACAGTGCTACCAGCCTGAAGACATCTGGGTACAGAGTGATAACAAATCCTACCATATACCAAACTTCTGATATATTTCATTCTGTTTACCCGAGAATGTCCTGTTTGCTGTCTGAGTAGCGCCAGCTTCTCATGAGAAAGACGTTTTATGCTGCTGTGTACATGTATAATGCATGTGGTAATGATAGCTTCTACCGCATACCTATATAACACCTCAGAAGGAACATCTCCCCCTCAGGGGTGGCTTGAATGAGTGCCTCTTCTATTGAGGGTTTTAAAATAAAGTGACTTACCTGTACGCTGTGGTTCGCCAGAATTGATATATTTCATAGATGCACATGCTTGAATCTTCCCTGTCGTCATGGTGGGAGTCCCACTGTAACAGAAATATAAAAGCAATGCTAATAAATATGCCTTACAAAGCCCATCGTAAACAATAGGAATTGTTAACCGATTGACCTTGTTTTAAAGCATCCAAACTTCAGCCAATCAGAGCAGAGGCCCAGAGACACTCTCCCCCTGCAGAGCCACCGTACCTCTGAGTGATTACCGTACATCGTTTGATACAGAGTCTCTATGAGCTCTGCTCTGTCACAGTAACCTAGCTTTGACCTTTTGACCTGACTCCCACCATGACAACGGGGATGATTCAAGCATGTGAATTTATGAAAGATATAAAACTGCAGAACTTGATTGGTTTCAATGACATTTTCTCAAAGTTACATTACAGGCAAGTTCAGAGGGATGAGGATGTATAGAACCACAGGCTCTGAATATGTTTTATATCAAAGTGCAAGCACATTACACCTTCCAGTAGCAACAACTTATTACACAATAACAAGGTCGGCAAACGCGCTTAGTAAATAAAGCATGACTTTTAGACCATACCAATATTTTATAGAGAGAACAATTAAATATTTAGGACAGGACAGAGCTCATGCCAGACTTACAAGGCGGATACACAAGGCAATCGAGCGGCCATATTGTTTCTGTAAAATAGAGATCTGGTTCAGATAAGGTAAATAAAATATGTTTTTTTTAATTGCAGGAAAAGAATGTAGAGGAGAAGTTTGAACAGCTCTTGCTTGACATCAACATCAAAGAAGAGAAGGGTATGGAATCCCAGGACATCGGTGACCGAATGAGAACACTACAGCAGTACCTTGTAGCCCAGTTCCTGATGAAGAAAGACATACCCATCTGGTGTCACAGAGGTTTGGACAACGCCTTTTATGTAGAGAATATTTCACTCACTGAGCAGTTGAGTCTCCTTAAAGCAACAATCCAGGTAACACTGAAAGAAGAGGGGGTAACACAGTCCTCAAACGAGACAAAAGACATATACAGCTTTTGTCTTCATATCATAGAGGAACTGTACAACACAAACAAGACCTTAGCTGGGAAACTATCAAGAGATGTCTTTTCTGAGCTTTCCAGCACCAGCCAAGACTTTCTTGGGAACATATTATTCAGTGGAACCTGGACCCCAATCCAGGCCGTTCAATTCACTCTGAAGGTGGAGGAGAGCAGCGTTTCACAAGAGAAGGTGGAGGCCATCCTTCAATGTGTGCAGACATATCAGATTGAAATAAACACAACCATTGCATCTTTGAAGGAGCAGGATCCTGTGCTGCTTCTGCAGCAACAGGTAAAGAATGAGAAGGACAAGGACCTAAAAACCATACTAGCGGAAATGAGGAACAACAACTATCCTGAAAAGGTTCTTTCTATCTTGGAGAAACTGCTCAGTGAAGTTGGAGCTCGGCTTCCAGCATATCAAACCTTAGATCTGGATGAAAACATGAAGAATCAAGGTATAGCTATGATCAAATCAATAAACTTTGAAAATCCTGATATTGAGACACTGGTGAAAGTTTTGATTGGCTTGTGTGTGGCTGTTCAGGACACCACGACAATTGTAACGCAGTCAGGGGAGAAGATTGAGGGCTATTTCCCACGCATGACTCAACTCGCATCTCTGTTGGCTCTTCTCATTTCTAAAGACCCTGCTCGCAATGGTTGTCTTTTGGAGATCTTTACTGGAGAGGGTAAATCTTCCATCGTGGCCATGCTCGCCCTTGTTCATGCCATCAGAGGGAAGAAGGTTGATGTCATCACAAGTTCACCAGTACTTGCCCGTCGAGATCAAGAAGAATGGAGCAAACTCTACAAAATGTTTGATGTGTCTTGTAGCGTTGTGCCACCACCAGGGTTAGATGAATGTACCGACTCAAGAGAAATTGACAAGGCAATTAAAAAGGCTTATGCAGCTGATATTGTGTACGGCACTGTTGGGAACTTTGCTGCTGACATTTTAAAACAAGAGTTTGAAAAAGGCAAAACCAGAGGAGACCGGACCTTTGACATAGCCATTGTGGATGAAGTGGACTATATGACCTTAGACAGCGGCGTCCAAGTCACATACCTTTCACATGCAGCAACAGGAATGCGGCACTTAGAACAACTGCTGGCAGCCGTCTGGGCAAAAATGTGCACTTGCCAGCGTATTCAAGATGCCAAAACTGATGATATTCTTTGGGCAACAGGAACACAATACTTTCACAAAGTTGCTGCAGCAGCAGTCATGGGGCCGAACACATCAGAACATTTCTCCTCCCTCGACATTCTGTTGCCAGGACTGCAGCTGGGGTTCTTTACTGAAGAGGATGTGAAGAAGCTTGAAACCACTCTGGTTAAGACTGATCAGCCAATCACTCAAGAGCCACAAGACTCTGCAATCAAAGAACTCATGAATAAACTTGGGCCGGCTCAGCAGCGAGATCTATTGTCTATATTTCAGAAAGTCCTTGAAGATGCAGTTGTTTTTGAATATTATCAGGTAAAGGATGGTAAAGCATCTGAATTTGCGATCAGTTCCGTATCAGACAACAAATCTTCATCTGATCATGACAAAATTTGCATTCTTCTCCAGGAAAGTGGCTGTGCCTGTGTGGTGATGAGCGAGGAGGCTCTGATCGAAGGAGCGGTCACTGAACTGGAATCACGAATCAGGTACTCAGATACCTATCAGCCACCAGATAAACAAGAGAATACGGATGAGACCTTTATTCTCCTGCCAGGCTACCTGAAGCAATATACACAGAACAGGATGAAGGTCTTCGTGGAAAATGCTTTGAAGGCAATCGTGATGGAGAAGGAACGAGAGTACATGATAGAATCAGCCACAGACACGAGTCAAGTAAAGTCCACCTCACCCATCTATGAATACCACTCCATCATCCCAGTGGACTTCAAAGCCACAGGTGTGCTTGAGAAGAACAAGCGCTGGGGTGACGGCTTACAGCAGTTCCTGGAGATGAAGCACCAACTGGCGATATCACCACTGTCAAACGTCACCAATTTCATGTCAAATTTCCATTTCCTTCAACGATACACTAAAGGCACAGGCATGTTCGGAGTCTCCGGGACCCTAGGGGATGAACCAGAGGTTGAATATCTTAAAAAACACTACAAAGTATCCTGCTATGTTATGCCTACTCACCGTCATACCAAGAAGACTGAGCTACCAACTCTCCAGGTTAAAGGAGGCCATGAAGTCTGGATCACAAGTATCTGTGAACATGTGAAGGAGCGCACAAGTCCAACCCGCTGGGGCAAGGGCCAAGCGGCATTAGTTGTCTGCGAAGATGTGAAAACAGCTGAAAAGCTTCAAAATGAGTTAATAGAATTAAAAGCTGTTTCAAAGCCAGATAAAATAACCTTGTACACCAGAAGTGATAAAGACAACATTGAAAAGAGTATCTTTGGTGCAGGAGATGTTATCATTGCCACAAACCTCGGTGGAAGAGGCACAGATGTTAAAATCACTAACGATGTGAATAAATGTGGAGGACTCTTTGTGATTCTCACCCACTTTCCCACAAACATGAGGGTTGAAAAGCAGATATTTGGCAGGACCTCTCGTAAAGGAAGCCCGGGCATGGTCCAAATGATATTGAACTATGATGAACTGTCACCATCCTATCAGGACCAACCCATCGAGGTGATGAGACAACTCAGAGCAAAATACCAGAAAATGCACATCGCTGAGATGGAGGCTGAGGAGCTCTTTGAAGTACAGATGCGAGAAGAACTCTTTCAGAAGTTTTGTGAATATCTCAATGTTTTTCAGGGGAAGTACAGTAAGGCTGAACAACGTGATATTTATAAGACTTCTGATTCATCGAATGACAGTGGCTCCTTTGATTACTCTCAGACAAAGCTCGACTACCGCCCGGCTCTCAATGCGTTAAAGGAGAGCTGGGCTCTTTGGCTCACACTACGTGACAAGGACATAGATAAACACAAAGACATCAACGAGCTCAAAAGAGACCTTGGCCAAGTGATTCAGAAGAGAGCAGACAGCCTCCTGCGAGGAGAATCAGATAACTTCTACGACTTCATCAAACAGGCTATGGATCGCATGTACCTCCACACTCAGTACAAAGCATCGGATTATGGGGCGCTATCATTCTGGCAGAAAGCAGAGAAGACTGATCGGGTGTACGGTGCTGTCTCACTCTACAATCAGGCCTACATTACAATTAATCTAGGAAAGGAAGGATACATTCAGAAGGCATTGGATCTCTTGAACGAATCTAAGAAAATGATCAAAATCTATGTATCTGAGGTGACGAACGCCACCGTTTCCTGCCAGATGTCCTGCTTAGCCAAGTTTGAACCTCACAACAGAGATGATCCCAACTTCACAAAACAAATGCAGACGCGCAAGAGTCTATTCAAGTCCTGGATCGATTACATCGATAAATCCATTGCAAAGCTGACTGAGTTCCAAAAGAACAAAAGCAACGCTATTACCAAGGACCAGGCTGTCTTCTCATTGTCAACTGATCAAAGTCCAATAACAACCGATGAAGTCAATGTGCTGTATGACTATGGCCTGTCCTTTGTGTTTGAAGTCGAGAAGAAACCAGAATTCTGCATCAGTGCTCTCATTTGCTTTATAATTGGAGCTTTGCAGGTCCTCGCTGGGATTCTTGTGTGTGTTTTCACCTGTGGCACGGCTAGTCAGTTCGGAATGGGTCTCATTTCTGAGGGTGTGTCGGACATGATATCAGGGATCGAAGGTATGATAAAAGGGGCATTCAATTGGGCAGAATGGGCAATTTCCAAGGCCATTAGTATTGGGCTCTCACTCATAACTGCAGGTTTTAGCATCATTAAAAAGGCAGCACAGGCGGTCATGAAAGTGACAAAAGGTCTACTCAATGGCACAAAAACATTTGCATCTCTTGCCGATGACATCATTCGTTCTGGAAAAGCGCTAGTTTCTTCCGTTAAAACATCTGTAACATCAGCCACCTCTGCCATTTCTAAAAATACTCTTTCCAACTCCATTAAAAACCTTGCCTCAAATTCTGCCATGAAGAACAACTTTGTGCAGGCAGTCAAGTACACTGGTCAAGAAATGGCCAAACAAAGTGTTATTAAAGCATTAGATTATGGCATGGATGCAGCCCTCGAAGGGGTCTTCAAGGAAATATTTGAAAAAGCCTTTAAAGGTATGATAGCAAAATCAGTCAAGCAGAATCAAGCTTTGAAACAAACACTTATAAAGTTTACAGTTGTCAACGGGGTGCCAGAGATGGCTCTAAAAACAGAAAAACCATCGTCTTTTCAGATTCGAGACACTAATAAACAGATGATGACCAGTCTAATGGCAGATGTTTGCCAGTCTGCTGTTAATGACATTGCTGATGATTGCAGCACTGTTGCAAAATTCTTTAGTTACCTCGACTCCATGAAAGATGGCATTCTAAAAATCCTGGACGAGGCCAAGGTGAAAGGAGTCATCCAGAAAGGATTCAAGTTGAGTGTTGAAGTCGGAAAAAGAACCGTTGAGTTTGTGCAGATGGTAAATTCTGCCCCAACTCAAGACATGATTGACAATCGAGTCATTCCGTTTATAGTTAAAGAATGCGATGAGCTAGAATCTGCTGCCGACTATAAGGATGATGAACGCCGCAACTATCCAGCTGTAGAGAAAATGAATGATCAACTATTGGATATGATATCCCAAAAGATCAATGATAACTTTGTTAATTTGCTTTCAAGCCGTCTAACAGGTTTTCTGGGTAAGCCTTTGTGTGCAGCAGTGAACAAGCAAGCAGGTAAAACTGTCGGCAATATTCTTGGAAGGAATAAGACTGAGCGATTCTTCATTGAACAAAAACACAAAAGCGATATGAAAAAAACACCAGTTGAGGGAGCAAAAAATAAATTAACAGAAGTTCAGCAGAAAGAATTAAATGATTATGTGAAGAAAATGCAGGAAACAAGCTGCCCTGCGACCGAGCTGGACCTGAACGTCCTCACGAAGAGTGACCTTATGGGGGGAAAAGGCATCAAGGTCATCATGGTGGACGAGAATCAGAAGAAGATCTCCACGGAGGTCTACCCCGGCAAAGACTCCGCTGCCGGTGTCATCACCCTGCAGCTGCTGAAAGTAAAGGAGAAAGATGAAGGGTAAGACGGCAATTGATGATTGCTAACAGAACAACTCATAGATATATCTGCTGATTATTATTTAAATATTGTACATTTGTTGAAATGCACACTCCAGCGTCAGTGGCAGCACTGACCAACAAATGCATGTCGGATGAGAAGAAGATAGGCAGTTGCCAGGAATCACGGATAGCCGGCACCGATGACTGTCACTGTGAACCTGCACTGATAGTCTGCACTGATGGCCTTCGCTGTTAACCTGCACTGATCGTCTACACTAGTGGTTCCTAAACTGTGTGCTGTGGCTCCCTGGGGGTACAACCAAGCCAGGGGAGACGCGCACCAAGCACTTTAATGCATTTAAGGTTGAAGGGTCTGTTGGCTTCAGTTAAACTAATTAGACGTAAACGCATGATGTCGATGATTTGTAGGTGACATTCCTAAAGATGTAAACGTAGCACCTAGGGGCAGATATAGAAGGACCTGGTGCCACTTTTGCATCATTTTTAACATGGGGAAATTGACGTAAGGGTGGCGCAAGGAACTTGTATATAAGCCCCATAGTTTATGGCACGTTGAGGGAGATGAACTCCATATTTCACTGAATCCCCACGTTCCAACAATCCCAAAGTAAGCAGAAGATGCCTGATTTATTTTGTTAGACTCGTTAATAGTTTAGTTTTTTCAAATGCATTTTACTCCAATGCAATTTATCAGGAAAGTACAGTTGTCCAGTCAATTAAACACACTAAATATTATTAAGTATTGACATTTGTACTCGAATCATAGGTACTTTCAGTACACATTTCTTTCAGTTCATACACATTTCTAGACAGGCCTGCTCTCTCCTGGAGCACAGGGAAGTAAAACACCATGTATGGCATATTGGCAAGATTTGGAAGCAAGAAAGAGGGACTTTTAAAAAAAAAAGATGAATTTATTTTACTTGCATTGATTTGGAGGCAATTTTAGGGAGGAGACAGCGAAAAAAGCAGTATGAGGTTTACAAAGTCATGAGTCGCCCTGCTGAGACAGGTGTGTTGACTCTTATGACATGGGTAGAAATGGAAGTGTATGCAAAAACTCTTCAAGTGCAGAAACACTTTGGCAATGGGGCCTACATGCAGAGAGCTGCTGTCTAGCACTGTACGAGGGATAAAAAAGTTTGAGAGGGTACTCTAAAAAACGTATGGGCAAAGAAGTGCAACTAGGAATATTTTATTGGAGGCGCTGTTTTAGTAATACGAAACACCCTGCGTATATGATTATAATACCTTCATCCGCTTCATCCCAATCCTTTTCAGGGAGAAAAAGTACTCCAGAGACCGGGCTTACATCACCCCCACCTTTCAAAAAAGTAACAGTGGGGAGCCACGGGCAATGGCCAGTGGGTCAAGGGAGCTGCAGGTCAAAACATTTTGAGAACCACTGGATAAAAGGAAGGCTCAGCAAGCAACTCCTACGGTTCAGCTGTGCCGTACCATAGACACATATCTGGCAAATGCTGTGGGAGCTAATAACAAGGAGATAGATCAGGGGGAGAAGCAGCTTTCAGTAGACATAGGTTGTTCGGGACTAAGATTTTCACCTACCCTGCCATCAATTCCCAAGGCCCAGGTCAAGGCCGCCCCCCCAGTTCCATCTCTTTTGTTCTCAAATTCAGCTCTAGTAGAGTCATTCCTTCCCGAGCCTTCAACCTCGAGGTTTGAGCCCCCCCCCGTCCACCCCACCATCTGACCTGGCAAGTTCACCTGTTCCTAAATGGAAATGGAAGGTCAAGAGCACCACGGAAGCGACTGTGAACACACGCCAGGCACAGGCAAATGCTGCAAACAGGCTTATTGCGGAAGAATTGCTGACCCATCTGGCGCCAGCTCTATATAATTTCATGGTTACTCTTACGCACCTTTTATCTACACTTTTTTTTGAGTTTGAAAAGCTTTATTGAATTGAATAAAACAATGTAAAACATCAGTACAACGGCATAAAAAAAAGAGCAGCAAGAAACAAAATAGTTATCGAGAATACTGTGCCATCAGAACAAGAAAAGCCCCAAGGGGGACAACACTATACATATGAAAGAATGCTTTTATAACTTTTCAGTTTGTGGGGAGAAGAGAGAGAAAGAGAAGGAAAGAAGAAGGAAAAAAAAAAGGGGGGGGGAGGGAAAGGGAATAGCAGTGAAAAATAAATGATAAACAGAGTAAAGATGTACAAAAGAATAAAAGTATATAACAATTGTAATAACAGTAATAATACTAATACTAATAAAAACAATAACAAGTGATCATGAGGCACATTTAGATAAATAGTCAGTTAAAGGGGACCAAAGCAAATCACGTTTAATCAACATCGGAATAAAAGAAGCACATGCACGATCTAATCTGTGATGATGGCAGAGTAAATTCCACCAAGCATTATAAACCACATTTTTGGTATCTTTCCAGTTAGTTGTTATGATTTGAAAAGCAACAGCAATACAGAGATCAATACATTTACGAATATGAAGCGGGACATCCCAAACAGGGGCCAAACCACCCAGAAAAACAGAAGAAAGAAGAAAAGGAACATTAGTGGACAAAATCTTGTTAAGTGTACACCAAATGTGGGACCACATAAGGTGGACCTTAGGGCAAAGAAAGAACATGTGAACCAAATCACCAGAAGTGCATGAACAAGACCAACACTTCTTAGCATCTAACAATTTAAATTTGAATAAGTCACAGGGAGTATAAAATAATCTATTATAAAAAAAGTAAAGGGTTTGTGTGGTGCTAGCGGACCGGGAGGTGGAGTGAAGTTTGGACCAAATAGAGTCCCATGTAGATGAGGGAAAAGTTTGATTGAGGTCCGATTCCCGGGGAAGTTCGAAGTTAGTTTTAGGCCTATCAGAAAGTGGGGGGGAAAGTAATTTATAAATAGCAGAGGCCTTAAGGGGAGCCTGAAAGTTTGGTGGAGAGGCAAGAAGGGGGGGTGAAGAGGGAGAAGGGATGTGTTGCAAGATAATAGTGGATAGTTTAGGTAGAAGTTCGTGAAAGTGTGCGCAGTATTTGTTGGAGACACCAAAGGAGTCACGAAGTGCTGAAAAGGGTAATAAGGAATTGTTAGAAATGAGTTGTCTATAAGTGAGAATTCCTTTATCGATCCATTCCTATCAAAAGAGCGCCCGATTACGTAGTTTAAGAGATTTATTATACCAGAGTGGGGTATTCAAATGAAGAGTAGATGGGACAGAGAAGGAGCGGAAAAGGGCAAGTGTTAAAGCTTTGGAGTGTTTAAAAATAGGTGAAAGCAGCTTAGGAGGTAGTTGAGTGAGATTGGAGGCAAGAAGAAAGGAGAAGGGGTGAAGTTGAGCCAATTCCAGAGAGCTCCAAGCCGTAGTAGGAGGAGACGAGGTTTCGAGAAGGAAAGGCCAAATTTGCTTGTGAGAAAAAGCAGAGTGAAAGCGTGAGATGTTGGGGAAGTTAACACCACCAAGATGTTTAGGTTGTTGAAGACGGAGGAGAGAGACTCTGGCCTTACGCTTATTCCACAGGAATTTGGAAAAAAGACTATTGATAGACTTAAAAAAGAAATGGGGGAGAGAGATAGGAAGCATGGAGAGACAGAAGTTCACGATAGGTAGGAGCATCATTTTAATAGTAGAAAGACGACCCCACCAGGAAAGAAAAAGAGGGGACCAACGTTCTATAAGAGAAGAGAGCTTTTTAAGTATATCGGAATGATTAAGTCTGATAGTTTCTCTAATGGTGTTAGCATATAAGACACCAAGGCATTTAATAGAGCCAGAATTCCATTGGAAACCAGAGCCCTGAAAAATGTGAGGAAGACAAAATTTATTGAGGGGAAGGACTTCTGTTTTATCGATGTTTAATTTATAACCAGAAACTGAGGAGTAATCATGTAGTAAAGAAAAGAAAGCAGGGAGAGCAGTAGCAGGGTTAGAAATATAAAGCAGAATATTTTCGACGTAAGCAGTAAACTTAATCTCCACATCTTTATAAAGAAAGCCAGAATAGAAAGGGGATTAACGAATTTTCTCAAGGAAAGGTTCGAGAGCCAAAATGAAGAGGAGGGGGGAAAGTGGACAGCCTTGTCTGGTACCTCTATGAAGGGGGAAATAATCAGATTGCATACCATTAATCCATATAGAAGTAGAAGGAGCAGAATAAAGCAAATGAACTAATTTAAGAAAAGTGGGACTGAAACCGTGCCAGCGCAGGGCACCAAACATAAAATCCCAATGGACACGGTCAAATGCCTTCTCGGCATCTAGAGTAATGGCCGCCAAAGGAACATCCATTTTAGCAGAGAGATGAATGATATTAAGAAGGGTCCTAGAATTGTCTGTAATGGATCTACCCTTAACAAATCCGGATTGATGAATGTTAACCAAATCGGGGATGATGGAATTAATCCGTAGAGCCAGAAGTTTCGCATATAATTTACAATCAGTATTAATGAGAGAGATGGGTCGATAGTTCTTACACAGGGAAGGGTCCTTATCTTTTTTGGGGAGAAGAACAAGCATAGCTTGCGTGAAAGAGCCTTTGGATTCACCAGAGGAGAGAAAGTGATTAATTAGCTGGAGCAAGTGAGGAACCAGGACAGATTTAAATTGTAGAAAGAAACGCACAGTAAAGCCGTCAGGGCCAGGTGTCTTATCTTTGGGGAGAAGAGAGAGGGCAGCAAGGATTTCTTTTTCTGAAATCGGGGCATCAAGAGAAGAGAAATCCACCAAAGGAGTAGGAGGTTTAGGGACAGAATTAAAGAAAGAATCTTATTGCTCTACTGAAGGGGAAGACTCAGGGGTATAAAGAGAAGAATAAAATTGAACAAAGCAATCCAGAATTTTGGCATCAGAAGTTTGGGGCGAGCCTTGTGAATCTGTAATCGAGACAATTTTAGATTTCTGTTTTTTAATTTTAAGGTAATTTGCCAGAGCCCTTCCTGCTTTATTATGACCACCATACATCTTTGCATTAAATTGAAGAAGCTGATTGGAGGCCGATTCCCAAGAATGTTTATTAAATTGCAGTTTAGCAGTAATGAGAGAGGATAAAGAATCCGGAGAATTAGAAGTGTAATAAAGATGCTCAAGTTCTTTGATGCGTTTTAGATAGGAAGAAGCCTGGGAAAGCGCTTTCTTTTTTTTACGTGACACAAAATCAATAATAGAACCCCGAGCAGTGGCCTTAAAAGCATCCCAGAGAAAATGAAAGTCAGAGGAAGAGTGAGAGTTAGTAGTGAAAAAGTCATCCATGAAGTGAGTGAAATGTTCAATAAACGTGGGATCTAGTAAAAGGAAGTTATTAAAGCGCCATCTGCGGGCCTGAGGCGTGGGAGAGGGGTAATGCATATCTAAAATAACCGGGCATGATCTGAGATGAGGATAGAACCTATTTCTGAGTTGGTCATAAATTGGAAGGCATGGTGGGAGAGAAAAATATAATCAATACGGGAGAGGGAATTATGCACAGGAGAAAAAAAGGAAAATTCCAGAGAGTCAGGGTGAGACAACCGCCATGAATCTATAAGGCCTCTGGAGGAGATGGATCTATGGAAGGACTTTTGCATTTTATTGGGAATGTAACGAGCTTGTGATTTGCGGTCCAAAAAGGGGTCCATCAATTGATTACAATCCCCCCCAACAATCAAATCGTCATTAGCATTAGAAGAGAGAAGGGAGGAGAAATCATTCCAAAAGGAGGAATCAATGCCAATCGGACCATAGACATTACAAAGAGAGAGATGAACATTATTAACTTTACAATCAAGGAGCAACCATCTACCATTAGTATCAACAGTTTCATTTAGAATTTGAACAGACAATGCTTTATGAAATAGAATAACAACACCATTCTTGTGATTAGTAGCAGGAGAGCAGAAAACATCCCCAACCCATTGTTTACGTAACAACGATAACTCCTGTGTAGAAAGATGTGTTTCTTGTAAAAAGGCAATTTGACATTTTAAACGAGCAAGATGATATAAAACACGTTGTTTCTTGATAGGGTTGCGAAGACCCTTAACATTCCAGGAAATTAGTCGAAAACCTTTCATAGGAGGAGATTAAGGGAAAAGGAAAAAGAGAGAATAATACAGGTAAGAAGAGGGAATATATAGAGAGATTGGCAAGGAGAGATGAAGACAAGCCAAATATAATAAAGAGAGGAACAATGGAAATAGAAAAGAAACCCAAGTAGAGAGAGCGGAAGAAAAAAAGGAGCAATGCCAACATACGAAGGTGCAATGAGACTGAGTGAAGAGATAGAAACGGAGGAGAAAAGAAGAAGTGATTAATAATGCAGTGCCAAAATAAAGGTGGAAAGAAGTAACTCACAACTAACATGATGAAATAGAAAAAAGAGCAGAATAGACACCAAACAGAAAAGGAGAGAGATATCAAAGAAAGACGACACAAAACCAGCAGAAGGAGGTACAGAGGGGGAATGAGAGAAAATGAGGAAAAGGGATTAGAGGGACTAGTACCATTGCAACGGAGAAGAGGAAAGAAGAGTAATAGGGAAAGGGCGAGTGAAGTAAAAAATGTTGAGAGAAACCAAAAAGGAGAGGGAAGGAAAGGAAAGGGAAGTAAGTAAGAAGGAAGAAGGGAGCTAAAAGCTACCCTAAAGAAGACAGCAAGAAGAAAGATGGCGAGGAGAATCAAAAAGGCTCCAGCCATACAGAACACGTAACAAAAAGGACAATGAAGTGAGAGCGGGAGCAGCGAAAAAAGACGACCGCACAGGAAGAAAAACATAAAGGTCGAGAACACAGTCCGAGGAACCAGAAGAAGAGAAGACTAGGAATAGAAAAGAAATACAAAGAGAACCAAGGACCGAGCACGACATAAGAACAAATGAAGGAGACTTACCGAACAAGTATGCAGGGAATCAGCGTACTGGGATGACGGAAACGAACGATGACACAATACAATGGAGAGGATGGCAAACAGAACAGGAAACGGACCTAAGGAACGATAAAAACCAAAGAGTGAGGTAATACGAAAGGAGACAACAAGTCAACACATGGTAGACAATAAAATAAACACAGAGGCAGAGACATTGTTAGTTAAGAGCCGCTTTGCTCCATGGAGTCGTCTCTGTGGGAATGGATGAACCTGCGGAGATCAGCCGGATCCTCGAAGCTGTAAGACCGATCCTTGTATGTAACCTTGAAAAAGCACGGATGAATTAGACCATATCTAGCGTTCATGGAACGAAGCGTAGGCCGCAGGTCCAGAAAATCTTTTCGACACGTTGCAGTCGGTTTGGAGACATCCTGAGAAAAAAATAGTTTGTGACCTGACCATAACAGTTGCTTGTGTTGTTTGGCTGAGTGGAGAATAGTCATGAGGTCAGAATAGAGAAGAAAATAAGCAATAATGCCTCTAGGTTTTGAAGATGAGGAGGAGTTTTTAGGACCCAGACGGTGTGCTCGTTGAATATTGACATCCACATGTTTAGGCATACCAACAATTGGTAAGACTTGAGTCTTCAAAAAAAGGATGATGTCAGACCCTTCAGAATTCTCCGGAACACCATAAATACGTAGGTTGTTGCGTCTATTTCGTTTTTCCAAATCTTCAGACGTTTTCTTGAGGACCTGAACCTCCTTAGTGAGAGTGACCAGTTTGGCGGCAATATCTTGGGCGTCACTGATTTTTTGCTCAACATCAGTAACCCTTTTGTCAAGATTAGACCACTTGTCATCCAGCCTTTGCAGAGTAGCAGTGGTGTCTGCAATAAAAGGGTGAATTAAGCGAAGTTCTTCCATAAGGTCCTCAAGAGTGACAGGAGGCGGAGACTTGGAAGGAGATGGTGGGTCCTTTTTGAGGCATTTTCCCACAAGTGTAGGGTCCTTACGTGAGGTGGAAGCAGCATTGGAAGCTTTTGTAGTATGTCCTTGCTCCATATTGGCAAAGCCAAAAAAAAGAGAAAGATTAAAGGCGTAAGGTAAAGTATGAGCAGCGTACCGTGGGATGAGGGCTGCAAATTACCAAAAGGAGCAACAAAATGCTGAAAGAATACACCAACTGGAGTCTGCAGAGCACAAAAAGAAAGTTGAAATGGGTCCAGGAGAGGCAAAACCGCAACCGAACAATGACAAGACAAATGTTGAGGTAAATAGTAGAGGCCAAGGTCCGACGACAAAGGGAAAGCCAAGAAAAGTCACCAAATGCCACAAAAGAGTTCAAATGCCCTTAAAAACCTTTGGAATAGTAAATAAACAAGGCCATTGGGCAATAGTCCTGAAGTGGTTAACATTCTGGGTGGTTAGGAAGCAAAAATATTAAAAAACGATAAAAAAGAAAAAACAAAATGGCGGCCGTTTCCGAGGTAATTGCATTTTCGCAAAAAAAAATGCCCAAACAGTCAGAAAGCGTGCAGAAACATACCCAGGTGTTGGGGGGCAGTTCCGACGCTGGAAACGGCCGTTTCCGCCGAGAAACGCCTTCTGAAAACAGAGCCTTCACAGCAGAAGCGCCGCCGAAATCGCGGAGCTCAGGGGGAGCGGCCATCTTGTTTGCCGCGTTGCGCGCCCTATTTTTTATCTACACTTTTGAATAGATTGGATAAGCTGGAATTAGCTTCCAGGGATGTGGCTAGTAAAATGAATACTCTTTTGATTTCAGGGGCTAAACATCCACGTATTAACTGCCAGAGTGTCCCTCATTAGCTGATACCGCGCTCCTCGCAAATCCGTTGAGTAGCAGTGTTATCCTGCATGTGAATGCTTACCTAAAACCGAAGAGAGTTACAGACCAGCATACAATGCTAGATGCTGGTAGATCTTACACCATGGGAGATGGAACACCCCATGTCGCTCGGTCGAACCAGGTCCTAGGTCTTGCAGACATCCCTTACCTTGATTTGCAACTACCCAAAGATTTCCAGATCCCAGTGATCGACCTTCCTACAGCTCTCAAAGAGGAATCTACGATCCAACTGATCAATAAATCTTCGCATTGGTTGGCCATGCTCTCTGGGTATTCTGTCAGGGATCAATGATACCTTGATGGCGAGGAGGGTGGCGTGGATAGGAATTTTTTTGAGGAGACTGCATCATTATATTCTTACGATACCCAGAGTTACCCCGCAAAATCCTCTCTCGAGCATCTAAATTATTTTCCCCGACCTCATGCATTATACTATTCCCGCTGGGCTTTTTCTATAGACCTCAGGTGTTTTTACTTTCAAACTCTTATGCTCCCATTGTAGATCTGAATGAGTTGGATTAACTTCAGGAGTTTGAGGAGACACTCGTCTGTTCACTCCAACAACAAGGCCCTCCGAGACAGAGTGTCAAGGAAGCTAACCATTCATTAAGATTGAGCCCAAATGTGATTTTATCAGCTTCCCTCTCTCACAAACTTCCTGTGATTAACTGCACGCCCCAGGTGAGCCCTTATGCGCCTTTTCTTTCTTACTCCCTCCCGGTAACATCAACCACACTCCTGGAAGAGAATGTAATCTTATCTCCTGGAACATGACAGATCTGTATTCTCCAAGTTTACTGAAGTCAGATCGCTACTGTATGTCATATGCTTACAGGAAACCTGGGAGACTAAGAATATTTTTTTTATGGACGGGTATAAGACTACCTTCTGCCCCGCGTCATACTCAATATGGGATGAGCTAGTGGGGGCCTCATTTTATTTGTGGATCTAGAACTTTGTAATGATATAAAGATTTTAAAGTGGGACTCTCAGGTATTCCAGGGTATAGAATTGCACAGGGGGAGAGCACTTACACTTGTTATTATTAATTTTTATAATGCCAAGACGGGGAAGGCGGTTCATCCAATCTCAATCCAATCTCAATGCCTTAAATTCAGCCCTAAGCTCAATAAAGGAGGAGGGCTGTGGGCGCATGAACCTCATTTTAGCGGGTGATTTCAACTGTCATTTGTGCCCATATTTTGTGAAAAATCAGTCGATTGCCCAGCCTTGCCCGCTTTTGGACGACCTCGACACAGAAGCCACCATGGAAGGGAAGGTGTTCAACAACCTCTTACTTACTCATAACCTGGTACACACCCTCGACCAGTGGCATTCCGGGCCTATTTCTCAATTGCCCCCAACCTATAAAGGACGGGGTTCTTCATCTATCATAGACTTTATATTCATGACAGCACCATTGGGAGTGATCCCTGGCTCATGTACTATAGAGCACAGTGCTTTTAGTGACCACAATCCACTGACACTTGTGCTGACAGGGCTGGGCAACACCAATAGGCCATCGAAAGCTCCAGGCATCTTTAACCTTCACTGATCAGGGTAGGAGCCTTTGATGGGTGAGCATAGATGTAAAGGCCTTTAACTATTGCCTTTTTTCCTCCTGTCAGGAAGAGAACGGTACATGTCTGGATCCTCATACACGAGCGAGGCCATTTTAAGCTTGTTCTCTTCCAACGCTCAGGTAGTTTCTGGCCTTTTAACAACACAGGCAGCGGGAGTGCCCCGGCTTCCCCCTTATTGTTTGATCACAAGCGTTTGCAGGCTTTAAGAAGGCTAAAAGCAGCCCTGAAACAGGAGCCATGGAGAAAGATAGAGGGCCTGGTGCTTACGCGTTTATAAAGAGACGCTGAAAGAGCGCAGGCTCCAACTTCAAAAGCGGGCTTGGGAGGACTTAACCAAAGAGGGTATATTGAGGGATTCATCCTTATTTTGAAAAATTATAAATTGCCCATGCTTTGCAAACCCAGTCAAACTGTCTGTGTACCATCACATCACGCCGGATCACGCCGGATCAGTGGGTGTCCCATTATGAAAAAGTTTACAATGTAGGCTGTCAGGGCGACCGATGCGTAGACATACCTTCCTGCCCGACAGTTTCCTCCATTAGTTTTTCTCTGGAGGAGGTGTCCTCAAGCATCGAGTTGTTGGCACTAAACAGGGTCACGGGCCCGATGGCATAGCCCCCAGACCTTTTCAGCGATAACATCGAGGTCTGGGGTCCTATATTGACCAAAGTCTTAAATGCAGCGGCCTCCAGGGGTAGATTGCCCTCCTGGTCCGCTGCCTTTATAATGCCAACTTTTAAAACAGGAGATAAGAATAACCCACACTCTTTTCATCCAATATCCCTCATTGAGGCCGTAGTCAATGTCTTGGGTCGGGTACTCTTATCCAGATTGTCTTTGCGGGCCACAGATAGCCAGATTTTATCAGATGTCCATTATGGCTTCCCGAAAGGTTTGTCAACTACGGCCCAATGTCTCAACCTTTATCTCCTGATATCTAAATACACAGTGGCACAACCGGGCACTATGTACTTAGTTTTTATGGATCTTACATTTGCTTTTGACCGGGTAAACAAGACTAAGTTGTGGGGCATATTACCCTCTCTGGGAGTGCATCCTTGCATTGTCCATTTACTTATGTCCTTCCATGGCCCAAACAACGGTGGCAGTGAGATTTTCCCATGAGGGAGACCTGTCTAATCATTTTAACTGTACACGGGGAGTGCACCAAGGCTCCATTTTAGCTCCTTTCTTATTCTCAGTTGATATTTTTGGTCTTGAGTCTTCCCTTTTGGCACTCGAGACAGACTCCCCTAGAGTAGGCGGGGGAGCTTTGCCAGGGCTACTTTATGCTGATGACGCAGTGCTCATCGCCCGTATTGGCCGGGTCCTGCACGTTTTAATAGATGGTTTGTGGCATTCATGGACAACTGATCCTGTCTGTTAATTTTACAAAGTCCTATGTTTTAGTGGCCGGTCCCCGGGGGGCTGCGGGCGAAAAGTTTTAAAACTGGCAACCATACTCTTAGAGGGAAGATGAGCGACCTGAATAAATCCTTGGGAGCCATCACTAGCTTTGCAAGTAGATTGGGTTCATGGGACCCCGAAGTCATCTTGAAATTGTATGAGTCTAAAGGCGTTTCTAGAGTTGTATATGGCCGCGAAATCTAAGGGTATGTGCCATCACACAGTTTGCAGGTGGCAGAAAATAAGTTTCTGCACCGGATCCTGAGAGTCCCCCAAGGCATGCCAGCCTGGTCTGTGCATGAAGAGCTAGGGGATTAGTTATCTGGCTGATCAAGTGGCAATCAAACCTGTAGATTGCTGGTTAAAGATATGGACATGCGAACATAAGGTTTAAAGCGCATGATCCTATCGGATTGTCTGGCATTGGATGATTGCAATAAAATCCCTTGGATACGATACGTAAAGGAATCCTTCCAGGCCATAGGAAGGCCAGACATTTTTCTTGCACATGACACTTTAAGTTTCAGGGATGTTAAAATTATAAAAGACCTACACCACAAATTCTTTACTACGAATCGCGAAAACAATGAGCTTAGTAAACCCTCAGTGAGGTCCTATGTAATGTTAACATCGGTCCCTGGTATTGAACCATGCCCCTCGCCCAGGCACTCGTCACCAGCCAACTGGACTACGGAAACACCCTCTACGCCGGAACCACAGCCAAGCTACAGAGAAGACTCCAGCGCATCCAGAACACCTCCGCCCGACTCATCCTGGACATCCCCCGACGCAGCCACATCTCCGACCACCTGAGAGACCTGCACTGGCTCCCCGTCAACAAGAGGATCACGTTCCGGCTCCTCACCCACGCACACAAGTCTCTCCATGACCTGGGCCCCAAGTACCTCAACGACCGCCTGACCTTCTACACGCCCACCCGCCAGCTACGGTCTACTAGCCTTGCCCTCGCCGCCGTACCACGCATCCGAAGAGCCACCGCCGGAGGCAGATCCTTCTCCTACCTGGCGGCCAAGACATGGAACTCCCTCCCCATCCACCTACGGCTGACCCAGGACCATCTCTCCTTCAGGAAGCAACTCAAGACCTGGCTTTTCGAGCAGTAGCGGACCCTTTTCCCCCAAGCGCCTTGAGACCCTTCCGGGTGAGTAGTGCGCTATACAAGTGTCATGATTGATTGATTGATTGAACTAGTGCTCATGATAGATTTCTAATCACACGTTTTAGATTCAATCAGCTTCATCATTTTTTAGCATCTCCGGCTGGTTTCTTTCTTCCGTCTGACCAAAGAGGTCCCTGTGGCTGCAATCTTCTATCTCCTCAGGACACGTTACATTTTGTATTACTGTATACATTTTTTTCTTTGCCCAGAAAACGCTTCCTCTGGCCCTTATTAAAAGTTCTAAAGTTTAGGCAGGCCAAAGTGGCACTCTTGCACTTACAGTTGTTACCTAACCCCTTTACATTCTGTGCAGTAACACGTGTTTTGCGGGCCCCTTACAGATCTGGGCTTTCCAGAGTTGACTGAACTTGTGTGGCCTGCATTGGTAAATTGTTTTTTTTTGCACGCGGGTGTGTAGAGCTTTGCTCCACAGATTTTTACCAATCTATACTATTCTGAAAATGTTATGAAGTTTTAGCTGCATGAAATTCTTTTTTATATATTATGTTGTGTAATTTCCTATATTGTTAGATTTTTTGAATGTATATTTTATGGATGTGTTTGCACCAGAATAAAGAAAGCCGTATATATATATAACCTGTACTGATAGTCTGCACTGATGGCATTCACAGCTAACTTACCTGCACCGATAGTCTTCACTGATAACTGTCACTGATAACCTGCACTGATGGTTTGCATTGGTGGCCTTTCCTCCTAACCTGCACTGATAACCTGCATTATAACCTGCATGGATAGCCTCCCTTGATAACCTGCACTGATGGCCTTCACTGCTAACTGCCACTGTTGGCCTGCATGGAATGCATCCACTGCTAACCTGCACTGACACCCTGTAAATGTAATATAAATGTGTTTGTATTTATATAGCACATTTCTACCTATAGGTCTCGTAGCGCTGTATTCATATCGCTGTGGAACCCATCCTGGCTTTCCTGTGAAATGTCCACTCGTGGGCACCCCCAAGGTGAAGCCAGGCATCCTCGCGCTGCTGGGGCCGTTGTGGAGATTAAGCAAGCTATTGCCCAGAGTCACAGAGTGTATGTCATGATTGGAATAGGCACCGAGGCGAGAGTTATCAGGTCCGGGGAAATTGAGCCCAAGAACCGCCGAGGCGGGAATTGAATCCTGGCCCCGGGCTAGACCTCTGCATCAGGGTCTGCCGCTCTAACCATTGAGCCACACTTCTCCACACAATACTTCCACCTGCATTGATGACCTGCAACAATAGCTTGCACTGATGACTTTCACTGCTAAACCGCACCGATAGTCTGCACTGACTTTCACTGCTCACATGCACTGAGAGTCTGCACTGATAGTTGGCACTGATGCTCTTCACAGCTAACCAGCACTGATAGCTGGCACTGATGAAAGTCACTGCTAACCTGCACTGACGGCCTTCACAGCTAACCTACACTGATAGTCTGCTCTTATGGCTTTCACTGTTAAGTAGGCCTGGGTGGCAAATTCCGTTCCGCTCGCGGAATTTGCAGAAATTTGGTAATTTTGCATTGTGGTGAGAATGGGGAATTGCCAAGAATTCCGCGATCCACAGCTTCACGGAATTTTTAGCTTGTTCGCGCTTTCAAAATGCGTGTACGTGAGATATTTCTCCCCGAGCACACAAACAGTGTTCGCGAACAGGAAAAAATCATCGCGAACAGGAGGAACAAGCAATTCCGCGTGTTCTCTGAACTTTTGCATGCTCGCGGAGCGCGACTACGCAAATTCCGCCCACCCCTACTGTTAACCAGCACTGATGGTCTGCTCTTATGGCCTTCACTGTTAACCTGCACTGAAAGTCTGCAATAATGAAAGCCACTGCTAACCTGCACTGATGACCTACACTGATCGTCTTCACTGACAGCCTACACAGTTAACATGCACTGTGCATACAATTGGTTTCAAACAATGTAGGTTTGGTGTAGAAATCGTCTCATGAATTTATCTTTTCCAGGGATTCAAACAAGACCAACATTCTCATCAATCGTGTCCTAGGAAAGGAAAGTCTATACAAGGGGCAGTTCAACTTGGTCGCG
Organism: Lissotriton helveticus; assembly: GCF_964261635.1. Taxonomy (NCBI): domain Eukaryota; kingdom Metazoa; phylum Chordata; class Amphibia; order Caudata; family Salamandridae; genus Lissotriton; species Lissotriton helveticus. Next base: position 11,525,537 of record NC_136059.1, read on the forward strand.
CCTGATGGTTCTGTGATCCCAACCAAGTCTGGAGACAACTCCCTGTACCATGCCCTGGCAATGGCCAAAGGGGTCCAGCCGAGCCAGGATATCTCAAAGGAGGCTGCAGATTTCAAGCAGAAGGTGTATAAGGAGGTAAGTTAACATTACATATAGTTAAAAGGAGAGATGACACTTTGCAGGCTGGGATGACATTTTATAGGCCCCTGAGCACAAGTGAATGCAGAGCACGACATTTCGCATCCATCCTGTCACTGCTTCTGGCGTCATTGTGTGACTGACTCTTTCTCGATGCTTCCCCATTCTAAACAAGGCTTCCACCGTCTCACCTACTCGAGGAGATGGCGTGAGCGTTCTGGACAAAGCTCAAGAGATTTGAACGTGATTTAACACGTATACTGAAGAGGGAGCGTGGTGATATTGGATCCTTCTTTCTAATTGTCCCCATGCCGGTGGTCCGTGTGGGTTGGAATAAGTCTAATTGAAGACAGTAAAGCCTTGAAAAAGTTCCATGTGTATATAAACTGAGGCAACAAAACACATGTTTGCTGTCCATCTGGCTTACAAAACTGAATATGAAGATTCCACTAACAAGTATAAAAGAATGAAGACACTAATATGATCTGTTTAAATATGTGTGCTGACTTACTATTGCTAATGCTGTAATTTTTTATGGAAAATTGAATTTTACGTGTGCTAGGGAGTTGAACCTCCCCTCCGAGTGGCAGTCTGTGAGGGTGCCATTGACAGAATGTCCTCGCCTCACTTCCTCATATTCATTCCTGCATGTGTCCTGTCATTCATTCTGATCTACATGTGTGAGGGAGCCTTGGGTGCTTTACTCAGAGCCACATCTCTTCTCACCTGGCTCACTCCTGGTGTTATTGTGTGAGCTTTGGGTGCCACACTCAGAGCCACATCTCTTTTACTCACTCCTGGCTCACTCTTTATGATCTAAGTGTGTGAGCGAGCCTTGACAGCCACACTCAGAGCCACACCGCTTGTACATATTCACCTAGGTACCTTTCTACAACATCTTTGGACATCAATTCAACCCCAGAGAACTTGTTGCTATCCCACCCTCCACCAACTTAGAAACCCACCTTACAGAAAGGACAACTCTCACCAGAAACCACGCAGCGGCAATCATGCAGACCATCTATTCATGGGGCTCAGCGGACCAATGGCCCCACCACATCTACAACGGAGGAACACCACCATACAGCACCACCCTAACCCGCCTCATCAACACCTCCATCAGGTCCACCAGTTTCCCGGATGAATGGAAGCTTGCAGACATCAATGCCCTACTCATGACACACATCCACTGAGTACCTTTTGACCCATCTACCTGCTCCCATAGGCAGCCAAAGTAATTGAAAAGGCCACCAACAAGCAATTCATAACCCACCTTGACCTTCACTGTCTTCTAGACAAACACTCAATCATGATTCAGAAGGCAACACAGCCCTGAAACATCACTCATCCCGACCACCGCCGACATTCGAATCATCCTGGACCTAAGAGAAACAGCAGTACTCATCCTGATTGACCACTCCGCAGCCTTCAACACTGTCTCCCATAACACCCTCATCAGAAGATTCCATAAGATTGGCATACAAGGATTATCTCCTAAATGGGTCTGTTCCTTTCTCATGGCATGAACCCAAAGGGTCAGGCTGCCACCCTTCACATCAGAGAACAATAAATCGATATCCAGCGTCCTACAGCGATCATCCCTCTGCCCCACCCTTTTCTAAATATACAAAACACAGTTTGCCAACATCATCCTATCACAAGACATCACCGTAATCTTCTACACCGATGACACTCAACTCATGCTGTCCTTGATGGACAAGACAATCACCACCAGACCTAACTTCACCAAATGCATGGCCATGGTAGCAGATTGGATGCAGACCAACTGCCTGCAGCGCAACTCCGAGAAGACGGAAGTACTGGTCTTTGGCAAAAAGACCGCCACGTAGGCTTCCACCTGGTGGCCATCGGATCTAGGACCAACACTCTCACATCACGTAAGAAATCCAGGGATCATTATAGACACGCACAACATGATGGCTCATGTCAACACAGTGTGCACCTCCTGTTTTCACATTCTGTGCATGCTACAAAAGATCTTTAAATGGTTGCCTCACTATACCAGATGGACCCTCACATGGACACCTGTCACCAGCAGGCTGGAATACAACATCACTCTCTACTCCAGAAATGCCAAAACACTCCTACAAAGACTCTGGATCATTGAGAACACTGCTGCAAGACTAATACTGAACCTCATATGCTGCACCCACATCACACTGCACCTCAAGAATCCTCACTGGCTCCCCGTCCCCAAGCGAAGTGCAGCCAATTCAAATTTCTCACACACGCATACACAACTCAGGATCAGAATACCTGAACAGCTGCATACACTTCCACCAAACCACCAGACACCTACACTCTGCCTCACTCTTACCTGCACACATTTCCCACATCTGTAAAATCAAAACTGGAGGTCGCTCATTATGCTACATCACACCCATGATGTGGAAAGGCCTCCCTTAACCCTCAGAGCCATCTCTTCACTTCACATCTCTTCCCACAAGAAGCCGAGGACCTGCCTCTTCAAACAAGCACCTTCGGGACCACACACCTACATGCCGAAACACCTGCCCAAGCTCTTAGGTACTCTTCTGGGTGATTTTTGTGCTATATAAACCAATATGTCATAACATACTATGACATAGCCCATAGTCCAAGTGAGACTTGGGAGCCACATTCAGAGCACATCCCTTCTACTCACCACTGTCTCACTCCTTTTTTATCTAAATCTCCAGAGCCATTTGGAAACCCCCTGTGATAATTGTGTGACTGAGCCTTAGGAGCCTTAGCCAGAACCCATTCTATTCTACTTACACCTGGCTCACTCTTTCAGGTATAAGTGTGTGAGTGAGTCTCTCTCATCTTCAGTTGAAAAGTTTGTGGGTGGCCTTCAGGCCTAGCGGTATCGATCCACTCCTCTGCCGATGGACGGGATTCATTTTCAGGTCTGTCCTCGGTGCCACTCCAAGTACCCTCACACTCATCTACCCCAGGTCTGCAACTTGTGCTTATCACCGGAGCACAAGGAAGAATAAGACTGCGAGGCCTGTCCTTTGTTGACAAATGCAGTACCAAGGCACTCAACAGACTCCGGATATCTTCAGAGAAGAATCTGAACAGGAAGAGGCAGCAGCTGCAGAAGAAAAGGAGGTTTTTTTCTGTTCGAGAATCAGATTCCGACCTTGAGATCGAGTTGGAGTCGGAAGACATTCCAGCAGGATAGGGTGTTAGGAGTACCAAAATACTTGTACCCATAAACTATCATTTACTAAATATAAGGCTTCAGCACCACGTATGTCTTTGAGCCTCGGTCGGCACCGAGATGACGTTTTGGATCCCAGGCCCTCGGGCCCGGCATTGAAACAAGTGGTCAAGCCTTCTGGCTAAGGATCGATCCGAGACAGATTGTTTTCGGACTCAAAACCTTTTGCTCCAAAAAACAAATCTGGTTAAGTTCCCAAATCTTCCAGTTTGAAACAAAAGTCAGTTTCGGTGCAGAAACCTTCGACTTCCCAAAGACAAGAAAGACAAGTCTGGTTCGCCACCAAAACCTCTGATGCCGATATCAAAAGATGATATTTCAGATCCCCAGAACCAATCTTAGACAATACAAAGGAAAAACTGTATCCAAAGCAGAAACAGCTCTACATCAGTCCTGTCTCTGCTTCTCTTCAGCAGCATATTTGCCTCTTCCTACATACACCTGCCTACTTCTCCACTACCACCCCTCTATCAGCCCTTTACTCCTGGTCCCAGACCTTCCCACTAACTATGTTGCATAGTAGCTCTCCCCATGTGCCCTAAAGTGTATTATCCTGGGGAATTAACCTTTCTGACACCTTTTTAACATCGATATCCGTCTTTCAATGTACAGAAATGTATACTTGGTATTGGTTTTATGCACTGTATGTCAGTATGTCAGTAGCATGGGCTTCCAGCGCGGTTAGTTATGTGAAATTCAGGGGTCTATTCGGAGTATTTATCACAGACTGCATTTAATTGGGTTTTCAGGTGTGTTTATATGGCATTCCACACCACATAATTCGACAACAAATTACATATTTCAACTCAACAACACAATTGCTCAACACACCACATACAGCTGAAGCTCATCACAGAACTCCACATCATGCCACAAAATTCAACAGCACACCACATAATTACACTTCACAACATAAAACTCCACAACACAAAATGTCATTGTGCATAATTATACTCCATGACACACAGTTCCACTCCACATAATTGAAGTACACTCAATACCACATAACTACTATTCACATATTTCCACTGCACACTGTGCCACATAATTCCAATTCACACATACACTCCACACCACAACTCCACCACACACAATTCCACAACTAACATTTCCAATCAAGCCCACATAATTCCACTCCACACTACATACACTCACTCCAATCCAAAAGGCTTAGGGAAAACACGTTATCATTTACAACGCCAATACCTCTAACTCTAACAATTGCAAGACCAATTTACATTGCAAATGCTTGTTTAAGCTTGCAGATGCTTGCATAGCAAAAAGTAAGGGATACAAGTCATCTTTATCAGCACTTCAAAGATGTACAAAGGAAGTCCTTCCTAAAGCTGATCAGTCACATCCTGTTCTGTCCAGATCCGTTTTAAAAGAGAGTCTCCTCCCTTGAGGGCACAGTGGGGTGGGAGCCTCGGTTGTAGATATGTATGCCGCAGCTACCTGGGCAAATCCTTCTAGACCTGTCCATCTTTAGAGCTTGAAGTCAGTGCAAGGCAATGAGGATATGTTTGGTGCAAAGGTATTCAAGTATAAATAGGTATCTTTGAAGGACTCTTCATTTTCATGAGTTTTGAGATATATGAATTACTTGCAAAAGCTGGGTTTTCTTGAGACTGCAGTAGAAATTCAAAATGAAGTGATGGAAGATCCTGGCATTTTAATCCTGCACAAAAAGCCAAGTTTTCAGCCTTTTTTTAAACACCTCAACATTGCTTACTGCGTGGCGCTCGCTAGGGAGCTTATTCCAAGATGCTGGTCCTAGATAGGCAAGTGATCTACCTCCCGCTCTAACACGTTAAATTCTGGGAGTCCCCAGGTTTGTTGATGGGCAAGAGAAACTGAACCTTGTTCTAAGATAGACAGCACTGGTCTGGTAAAGTGCCTGCTGAAAGCAGATTCTGTACCTGATAGGAAGCCAAGGGAGAGTGCTGATATGAGGGGACATATGCACTCTCACTGGCAGGTTCAGAAGAAAGAGGGCTGTCACATTTTGGACCACCTGAAGCCTAACCAACAGGTGTTCCGGTAAACAAAAATAAAGGGCATGTCCGTAGTCCAACCTCCAGGTTATCAGGCCTGCTTTTTTGCAGTGCACGACAAGAAGAGTAGGAACTTTTCTAGGGACTGCAGTAAATCAGAGAAGGCGCCTGCCACTGACTTAATGTAGCAGGGATTCTGCTCCTACACAGAACTGTGCATAAATACTTGGAACCTCAGTGAATTAGGGTGTGCCAAAAACTCACCTTAGTACCCAAAATCCTCTACCAGACTAGCAATCAGTGTCTCATTGGTTCGTCCATCCCCCAATGATTAGACAACCCAGAACATGGACTTAGAACACCTCAGGTTACGTGGAACGCATGAACACTCTTTCTTTATACTATCATACCAGTCCAAAACGAGGAGTAAATGAGGACACGTGCAAGTTTGAAATATTTCTTTCTAATGCAGTGTTCTCAAGCGCAGTATCTTAGCTAATATAAGCAAACTTATTATTAGCAACAAGGTTATCAGCATAGTTACAATTCCTTAAAATACTAAGGGAGAAAGCATGTTAAAATGCTGAAGGGAAGAAGGCTAAATTGCACCTAAATCTTACCCTCCCTTGCTAGTATATTATGTTATTTCTACAGAAGGTCTCTTTGGGTTGAGAAGGGCGGCCCCATACCTCTGGTTCTAGTAAAAAGGGATCACATCATTCTCTACACCAGCTCTCAGCATGCAAATGTTCTTCAGAGTGTGTCGTGCATGCTGTGCGCAGTGCATTATTAAACGCGCTAAAACTCAGAGTTGGCCACAGCTGCATATGTGTTATGTCTAGTACGTGCGCTGATCAGACCCAACAACAGCCACTGTGTTGAAATAACCTTGAAGGTCTCAGTACTCACTGTTAAGACATAGCTTACCAAACAAAGCTGAAATCATTATTCTCGTGTGAAGCAAAATATTCTGTGATACTCTAAACAATTATAATACTGTGTGCCGTGTGCAAAAGCAGCAGAGAGGAAAAATCATGGCGTTTAAACTTCTAATAAGCTCATGCTAACTTAACACAGTGTAAAGGCAAATCCTATCTTCATGACATAATCTGTAGGTTAAAGGACAGATATAATTGAATTTGAAAACTAAGTTCCTAACTATGCCTCCTTGTGGTACTGGGGGAGGCATCTTCAGGCCAGGAAGTCTGCCAGGTTTCTGAAAAAGTATTGCCAAAGTCAACAATTTCCGTTTTGCCTGCATCACACTTGAACTCGTGACGGCCAGCCAACTGAAGTCTGCAGTCAGGCAGGTTTAAATCAGCATCCCTGAAATCTCTTCTCCTTTGCCACATGAGAACAAATGCTGAGTATTGTCAGCGTAGACTATACCTTAAGCCCCCAGGGCATCTGCCATCTCAGTAAGAGCAGTGAGAAATGTAATAAACAAAGCACCTCATGTGGGGCCATATTATCAAGAATGGCGTAAAAAGTATCGCCGCTTTAGATCTGAACCTGGGCATCTATGCAAATTCACAATGGAATATTATCAAGCTCATTATCGCTGCTTTAGATGCAGTTTCTTACCGCTACAGCGGTGATCATTTTAACGCCGTTCTGGATAATATGACCCGAGGTTTTGAGAAGAAGGGGAGAATCCAGACCTGTTGATGGTGAGGCAGCCAAGGCTTGACCCGCTTTACCAATGGACTGACGTACCACACTGAATCAAAGGCTGCTGATAGGTCTAACCGTCCAAACCACCCCCGGCATCTAAAATCCCTTTAATGTATTCTGTTTCTTCCGTAAGTGCTGTCTCAGGACTAATGTGGGGTCAGAAATGTATCATACAAGAGGAAACTGAAAGAGCAGCAAACAGCTGCAAAGCCTCAAACTAGTGTTGCAGCATAGCTGGGGTGACCTTTGTGCAGTGTGCATTTGCTGAATTCCCCAAAAATGTATGCAAATGCTTAAAAGAGGCTGGTGCTTTGCCTTATGATGCACTCTCAGTTGTCACGTGTTCAGCAGGCGTTTGGTGCAAGCTGTACCTTTCATGCTTCTAGGGTGATGGTGCATCTCACATGACTGTATAAAGATAAATACTTTATCAATTTGAAGACCCAACCGGGATTCATGCAAAACTAATTCCTACTGGAGTTTTCTGGATTATTGGAAGAGCATCGTTAACCCATAGGGTAGTGTAAGTAACCGAGAATCAGTACTAACCAATTAAAAGCAACACAACTCATAGTGTGCATACATCGTGCGAATCACCCAAGTGAGATAACAACTTTACCCTCCCCATCATCTGGCACCACAGAGAGACAACAGGCAGATATTTGGTCATCTTGGCATAATGTGTTAAACGTCAACACACTGGATCCTTTTTACTCGGGCATTGGTAAACCAATCACAAATATTGTAGCCCCGAAGAGGTAGGCTCATTCTAGCAACAGATTGTCTTTACATTCCAGACATGGCCCTAGTCATCAGGATATCAAGACACGCACTACGGTCATGAATCAGTCCCTCTATGCTTGCTGTGCCAGCAGGCCCCATCCTGCACTGCTTTATCAGCAATAACCGGTCCTCCATCCCAGAGGCATTTACCACCACGGCACGGCTTAACGCCTTGCCCCCAAGGGGTTACTGAACACCGGATACCCCCAACATCTTAATACACACCAAGGCCTCTCAGGTAGGGCAGGAGAGTTCAGGACCCCCATCAGGTCAGTCCCCCCTCCTGCCAGCCCAGAGCCACCATTGAATGCTCACCCTGTTCCAGGGTCAGACAGTCCACGCAAACAAGTAGTCCACTCCATTTTCTTGCTCGGGACACCGCCACAGGGCTGGGAGGTCACTGGAGCTCTCGCCCTCCCCCTCGCTCCACCTAAGGCTTGACCATCTGACCCCACTCCAATGGGCCCTAAAATGGTTTGTCATAAACGGTTCGAGCCCTCTGCTAGACCGCTTCTCTCTCTCTGGAAAATAAAACTCCATATTGGTAATCTGGATCAGATTATGCCTGACCATGTGGAGTGAGGCTCCAACCCCTGTGTTCATGCCCCTCACTGGGTGGCACTTGAATATTGTTGGTATAAACCACGCTCGATATGTGATCCACTAATTTACTTTACCAGCACCCTGCCCATAGAAGTCAATATTAGAGGAACTGATAGGCACTCAACGAGGAGTGCCATGCAATATGCTAAGCAGGTAAAGGATTTAGCAAACTGGGGGCCCCTCTGCCATTTTGCAGAGGGGCCTAGCTATTAAAGGCCGATATGGCCGTGGCCTCAGGTATGATTGCAGTGCTGGTTAAAATGGTTGCTAGTGACACCCACCTCAGCGTACCCGACAACAACCATGATTCGAGCCCTGGGGGTCTATGAAAACACAGGCGTCCACCAACAATATATGTACCCGTGTGCTTGGAGGCCTGATGAATCCCCTCCTGCTAAACGTAAATTCAGGTTGCCTTGCCCATACAAACCGGGAAAAGAGTGTGTTGGCACCTCGATGTTCTACCAAGTGTACTCGCCGTGCTTGGTGCCGCAGCACGCCGTACCCTAGTCGATTTTCAATCCAGCTTCTTGCAGTCATGCTGCTGCCATCATATCCTGGCATTGACATGAATAGAAAATTAAGAAAAAGATGTTCAGTGCCCCCCGATTCCCATGCAGATCACATTGATCTTCTCTTCTGCTTGTTTTCCACCCTGAACCATATGCCTCCCCCATTGCCTGTTACCCACCGACTCAGACCTGATCCGTGAAAAAGAGAGGCTACCCCACAGTCATACCAGGGTGATATCACCATCTTATGGTGCTGCATGCAAGAAGTCTGAGCACACCAACAAAGGGGGGGGGCGAGGGGTGTGCAGGTCAGAGAGTCACAAGCATAATGGTGAAGTATACATCAGGTCACTAACCATGTATATTTCTTCACCAAATATGCAATTTAATTCACACGCTACTCAGCTCTAAGTTCCATGCCGATTAAGCTGTGTGCCCATTTACAAGGCACTAAAAAGCGGCAGGCCCTGCTTATCTGAGAAGGTGTCCTGCCTCAGGAAGAAGCGATCCCCGAGATTTGTCATGCAGTAGCCTGCACTGCCCCTCCCAGGGATGAGACCTTTAAGTACGCCTTGGCGGAGGACTAAGCTATGCTCGCGTAGTTTGCGCATCTAGGCGCTATGCGAACTGCACGTAGCACAGTGCAAAAACACGCAGCATAGCGTAGAACAGCGTAGCGGGCATTTTTTGCTTGCTTGGGTCCTCAAGGTGAAGTTGGCGTCCACGAGCAAGCAAAATAACATCCCGGTGAGATTTGTTCTTCGTTCGCGATCAGCAACATCAAGTTGCTGATCACAAGCATGGAAAATAAACCTCCCGGCGAGATTCTACCAGTCCGCGTTGAGAAACTTGCTGCTCAAGTACCAATCTACTCGAGCGGTAGAAAACAATTGCTTGCACTGTGCAAGATGCGGTTTGCACTAATTGCACAGTGCGGACAAGCATCTGGCACTTTGCAATCAGTGCGAACAGCATTTTGCACAGTGCACTACGCAGTTCTTGTAGCTACGCGTAGCTTGCGTAGTGCGAAGTGCACTTCGCATAGCTACACTTAGCGATACTACGCCAACTACGTCCAGGGTTACCCTTAAGCACCAATAAATAATACTACTTATGTGTTGCCACCTTCTGGAGGTGTTTATATTTTATTGTGAATGGAACACTGCTTACAGTGAGTTTGAGTTTAAGGTATTTGTAGAGCGCTCATACACCTAGCGGTTTCTTGGCGCTATATGACTACAGCTACTCAGGGAGCGGGAAAATATGGGATTGTAACAATTTAAGAGGGAAAGGCTTGGGTAAAGAGAAAGGTTTTGAGGCCTTTGCGGAACAGGGGGTACTGGGAACAGGTTCTCAAGTGAAGTGGGAGAGAATTCCAGAGTGCTGGGGCCATGGTAGAGAATTTGGAGCCTCCCCACTTCTTCCGTTTGAAGCGGGGAACCACAAGAAGATGGTGAGAGGAAGAACAAAGTTCTCTCAATGGAATGTAGTCATAAATGACTGTGTTAATGAAGGATGGGGCAGTGCCGGCCCGGGCTTTAAAGGTGGTACAGCCAAGCTTGAATAAGGCGCGCTGCCGGACAGGAAGCCAGTGAAGGGAAGCGAGGAGGGGAGTGACATGGTGTGATTTTGATAGGTTAAAAACCAGCCGGGCGGCTTGGTTTTGGACCAGTTGGAGGCGCCTCATAAGGTATGCCGGCATGCCATGATAGAGGGCATTGCCATAATCTAGGCGAGATGTTACCATGGCCAAAAGTATTAGTTTAAGCGCAGATGAGGAGAAAAATCGTGAGACTTTACGTATCGTCCTAAGGGAGAGGAAGGCTGAGGATACGACGGCACTGACTTGAGAGTGTAGGGAGAGTTGATTATTTATTTTAAACCCAAGAGTTTTAACGGAAGGGACAGGAGTGGGTGGGGAGCCTAAGGCAGGAGGCCAAAAAGAGGAGGACCAGGGACTGGAGCAACCACCTGTCAACACCAATTCCGTTTTATCGGGATTGAGTCTCAGGTGGTTGGAGTTCATCCAGTCCTGGATAAAGGTCATGATGAACTGAAAATTAGATATTGACTCAGGCGAGGAAGAGAGAGAAAAGATAAGCTGGAGATCGTCTGCGTAATTGTACACAGAGACCTCCAGCTGCTGAAGAGCGAAAATAAGAGGGGCAATGTAAAGGTTGAATAGGAGAGGGGACAAAGAGGATCCTTGGGGGACCCCGCATTGGATAGGCCGAGAGTCAGCTGAGTACTCACCCAGGCAAACTGCCTGAGTGCGACCACTCAGAAAGGAGGATAGCCATAGCAGGGCTGTCCCTCCGATTCCCGCCGCCTCGACACGTGAAAGTAAGATGGTGTGGTCCACCGTGTCGAATGCGGCGGAAAGATCAAGGAGGACCAGGGCTTGGGGCTGACTAGTATCCATTCCTTCTCGGAGATTGTCCAGGACAGATATAATTACTGCCTCAGTTGAATGAGCAGGGCGGAATCCAGCCTGCCTCGGCGCCAGGACGCTGTTTCTCTCCACAAACTCACTCAGGGTTCTGACCACATGACGTTCCAATACCTTCGCCAAAAAAGGCAGAAGCGAGATAGGGCGATAATTGGCTGGATCTGAAAGGTCCGCCCCAGGTTTTTTTAATAGTGGAACGCTCACTGTCGATTTGAGCGTTGGAGTTACAATACCCTGGGACAGCGAGCTGTTAAGGAACGTAAGGGGCGTTGAGGGGCAGTGTGTGTAAATCTGTTTCAGTATATAGGCAGGGCAGGGATCCAACGGGGAACCAGACTTAACCGACAGAAGGATGGAGGAGAATGATTCGGTCGTGAGGGGAGGGATCGAATCAAGACGTGCTGTAACTGGAGGGTAGCAAGGGTCAATGTAGGCCGGGGAAGGGGGGGGGGGATCTTGGCTTTGATCATGGTGATTTTATCGAGAAAAAGGAGTTGAGAGAGTCACAAAGGGATTGTGATGGGGGGGTTTGAGTGACACTCTATCGGAATAAGCGAGATCTTGAACAATATGGAATATTTCTCTTGGCCGGTTCTCTGCATGCTGGATTTTAAATGAGAAATAAGTCTTTTTGGTTTCCAAAATAGATTTCTTGTATGGTGCTAGGAGGGCGGTATAGCGAGTTTTAAGAGCAGGACAGTAGTTCCGCCTCCACTGGCGCTCCGCTTGGCGGAGATTGAGTTTTTGGGTCTTCAGATCATTAGAGAATCATCGATTAGCATCTTTGGGGCGTTTGGACGAGATGCGCTTTAAAGGGGCGATGGTGTCTCAGCCCGCCCGCAGCCAGCTGCTAATAACTTCCGCTTGTCCACAAGAAGGCAGCCCGGAGAGGTCGGGGCTGGATAGGAAGAGTGTCGTAGATAAGGCCTCGACGTCAACACTGTTCCATGATCGTTCCCAGATGTTTTTCGCGGGAATAAACTTAGGGCGTGAGAGCAGGGATAGGGAGAAAGTGATCAGAGAATGATCTGACCAAAGACAAGGAGAAATAGAAAGTGAGGTGAACGGGCAGTCTCGATGCCAAATTTGGTCGAGGATATGTCCCAGCCTGTGCGTAGGGGCATGGACAGCAGAAATAAAATTCAGCGACTGAAGGGAGTACAATATTTTGCAATTACTCCAAGTCAAAAAGAGAATATCCTCAGAAACTGTGTCAGATACCCTTTCATAATTGTGCCACGGGAAATTGATTTTAAAATCACACCTTCTGCGTTAGGAGAAAAGATTTGGCACCTGGGCCACAACATGTGACTTTCATGCTAACCAATTAATTAAGAACATAATCCCACCGATTTGCAATTACCTTACAATGCTCTAAAGGCTCGTGGCTGAGATTGTTGACCCTGATATCACTATCTGTCTGTGAGCTAAGGAGATGTGTATTTTTTACCCCGGACACCAATCTAGATGATGCACGTGTCCCACATAGGGCTGCTTCCCAAGCTCAATCCCTTTCACTGGTGACAGTATTGCAGCCTCTGTAATTGTCAGACTTCGTTTAAAATTGACGAACAATTTAGAAATAGCACTGTTACTTTGCACTTTGAACTTTGCCAGCTATCACTATGAATATGTTTGAGGACATTAAATAGCCACCACTAAGATAATCTCCCCAGCGTACACTATGTAACTGGACATGAATTTAGGCCCTGAACAGAAGCAACCAAGTCCTGTTTGGTGCTTAGTGACATCCTCGCGGGGAAACATTGTTTACAACGCGGGGATTACATGGCGATGCTATTACATTGCGGTTTTCACAACGTAAGTTGATACAACAACTCGCACTGGATCGCGCTCTAGGACAAGGAAAAGTATAATTTACTATTCAACACCTTTCCTACTGACTGGAGTTGGAATAGTAAAATATACTACTCCTAAGTCTAGCGCCCTCCAACATAAGTCGTTGTAACGACTTGCATTGTAAAAACCGCGATATAAATGTATGCATTGTAACATCATCCATCCATCCTTGAGCGTGGAAGTTCTCCATGCGGCCTTCTTGGATCAAAGCCCTTTGTTGCTGCTGTCCTCCCTAAAGAGAACATTAGCAACCACCTTATGTTCATATAGGTGAATCCCTTGTATCCCAAAGAAGGACGTGCTGGGGGCCATCGGCCCCCCAACACCCTTATTTCACAGTGTTACATTGCGTGAACCCAAAGTGACAGTATCTGGGGGCTTCAAGTAAGGACCAGTTGCATTACCAACGGAAATATTCATCCTTAGGCATAGAAAATTGGAAAAGGGATTTATTCTTGAGCGTGTGTCTCCTTTTTTGCCTCTATGAGTCCAAAAAATGCTTAGCACTACCCTCCAATAAGCCTAACTTCTCGCCGCCGATTCCACAAAAAGAGAGTTGGTATTATCTACCTGTTGCCTCTATCGTCATCTGGGGATATCTCCCACTTTTTATATGGACTACTTGATTTTAGTAAACTGTACAGAGAGGTGGTATCTTACAAGGTGCACTACCAAAGAAATTAAAATGTACTCTGACCTTTGTCTGCACTCACAACTGTAGAGGGAGCAGAGCAGCTCTCCCCAAGTGTTTTTTACTGAGATTCACAGGGACCAGGAGAGGGAGAGGGTGTGTGGTAGACCAGGAGTGAGGACAATGAGTTGTATCCTAAAATGTGGGCTGAGGTTATAAACCTATGATCCACAGCACAAGCAAGAGATGGGTGGTCATAGGTTTGTGAGGAATGTTCGATTGTGGAAGGAGTAACAAATACAATGTCTCACCGCCCCGGGGTTCTTTCTCAGGATGTGGGCCTTTTCCCTGTAGGATCCTGTCTCCTTTTTTAGATCTGGCTACAGACAGTTTCAGCTGTCTCTTGGCAGACCTATCGTTTCCAATATACAACAGAGAGAGCTTTGATAGGATGATTTCCTTTTCTATCTGAGTTCACTGCTGTGTTTCAATGGCTTTCCTCGCACTTCTTCTATTCTTGTCGCCCAGCATTGTTTTGGTCTCACAGTATTGGATCAATTGTTTTTTTCTACTGAGACTTGCGGGAATTCTCTCTTCTTTATGTTATATTCATCACATCATAGAGAGTATTTTTTTTTTCATTCCTCTCTCAGCTTCCCCCGCATACTCTCTTTTCACTCCCCTTCTTCTACACTTTCCATTGTTCCCCCACCTCACTCAAGTTCCGACTAACTGTGTTAATATATATTTTTTTAATTATTTTTTTATAAGTGACTGGCAGTTGCTTGGTGCTATTTAGTGACTCTCATCCACCTTGCTTTTAATTTTTGGTTTTTAATTTACTGTTCTCATATTGCTGAAATCTGTCCTCTAAATACGGCTGAATTACTCCACATTGTTTTGAAGATTCAGTTGATGGATTCACCTGAGTTCCTAAAGTGTCCTCCAGATTTAAGAGGATCTTCGAATCTCTCCAAACTTTAAACGAGGCTCTAAGGTCCTAATTTAAATCTCGGTAGATGGTTTACTCTGATACAACGGTAATGGATATCCCGTTGCCCAAATTATTAATCCCATTATGTCCTACGGGATTTATATTTCTGTGAGTGGGATATTTGTCATCGTTGTGATGGAGTAAGCTGTCTGCTGAGATCTAAATTAGGTGCTAGGTCTTTAAATCCCAGACAATTAGCAGCACTGCCTTATCTTCATGTCTGCACCCTGTCCCTATCAGTGGAGTGATTACATTGAGTATTTGTGTTGGTGTCCAGGTTTAGGTACCATTTGACTCTTGTGTATTATTTTTTCCAACTCCTGACAGGTCTCCGATCACCAGGACACATATGAGGCACTTGTGAAGAGGCAGCTGGACTTTGAGGAGTTGTACACCACCCCCGGAAAGTACACAATCCAGGCAGCAGGGACCTCAGTACCAACCCCGGCTAAAAAATAGTCTTCACACAGAACAGACATGGACTTCAGGTGGGTGATATGAAATGAGAGCACTGATGCCTGACACAACCCTGATAAAGCAACAAGTACAGGCACGTCGCGGCACTGACACCCAACCACCTTTGTGGCAGTTTTGCCCTACAGACTTCCAGGCCAGTGATCAACCAACCACTTTTATTACAGGTTTTCATCACAGACACTTTTAAAATTAGCTCAAAAATAAATATACCTTTGTCTTTAAAAGCACTAATTTAAGACTAATGTTAGTGGTTGACTGTGTTCTAAAATCCATTAGTTGGAACACTTTCAGCCAAACTGTTTCATTCAGAAGCAAGAACCTTTACCCTTAGAGTGTGGCATGGGTGACACATGGAACGGCATGGATGATGTAGAGACACGGGTATGGGTGGGGCAGACTGGTACAGATGATGTATAGACACTGGCATGGGTGCTGTATAAAGGCTAATTGTTGAAAGAAACCATGACTTCATGATGGACAAACACATTACTCTAAAAGGTTGATACGCAACGATTTAATTGCGATGTCAATAGCAAACACGGCACTCATTATAGGTAACTTACCATCAGGCACCACTTGTTAAAATATTGTTATCATCATCCTTGTGCCATTTTCTTTGCGTAATTATATCAAATATGCAATCAAATTAAATGTCAAGCCTGTTTAAATTCCCTTTTCATCATTTCATCTCAGTAACACCTATCCTTGATTGCAAATTGTCAGAAAATGACAGAACATTCTTTATTCTATTTTTCACGAGTGTGATAAGTTAATAGTTCATCCATTGAGCCACAGAGATTCATGAACCAATTCATCCAGTATGCACTTGTCATCTCCCAAAAATGGTGATTACCTGACTATTTTAAAAGCAACTTCTGTACGCGGCTGACACTTTTACCACTTTCATTGTGGTTCACTACTGATTGTGAAAACTATGTATTCCACATTCTCTTTAGCGGGAAACATGTAAACTCTAGAGTCTCGTTCATCCCAGAGGAATGTAAAGTATCTAGTATTCCTATCCACCATCAGTGTTTTTTATGTCTGAGCTACAGACAGCTTCACATGTACACCTAAGCTTTAGTTATTTAAAATGAGAGTAATAATCATAATAATAATACATAAAACAGGTTTCAGTCACCAATTTACAATCATTGCTTGCTGTGTCATATTCTGATTTAAATCTCTCTTAATGTATGTATGGACAACATAAGTGAGTTACCGCCCCCAAACTATTTTATTGAATTATTTATTTATCTGCTTATTTCATTACTATTCTTATATCGCGCATCTCGACGATGGAGCATTAGGATTCGTTAGGTTGAAATGAGTCAACAAAAGCAAGTCATTTACCATTAGGAGTCAGGAGGCGGCAACCTCGGGAGGACAGTCTGGGTATGTGTAGGAGCTAGATCCCACCTCCAGGCAGGGGTGATGGCTCTGCTGAAAGGCTTCCTAATCCCACAGGAGCTTCTGAAGTTCTGAACATCAAGAAATAGAATATCCCCACATCTGAGGCCCTGTGAGTCCCCAGGATGAAGAGTAGATCAACAGGGTACAGAGTATCGCTTTGTAAGACAGGCAGCAGAGTTTAGGCTGGATTCTAGATGTGAAGGAGAGTTCGTGGAGAATGTGCTGTATTGGAGTGAAACACTGGTTTTACTGGAGGTGGTGTTCTGTCTTGTGTGTGAAACACCCCTTCAAGTGGGGCAACTGGTATTCCAGAAGCTTACTGTGGCCTTTGTCAAAGTGTGGATGGCTCAAGGATTTATGTGACAGACCTTTTTCATGGCAAGGAGATGAAAGCTTGGAGCTTCAAACATCTTGTTTATCTGTGAATTGCTTGGGAGGGCAGAAGCAAGTGATTTTGCAGAGGGTGCATTCGAGGAAGTGAAATTGTGTAGTTTTCCTGTATTGTGGAAAGTAGAGTCACGGTTCTTCTGTAGAGTGTATGGATGTAGGGAACTGGGTTTTGTTGCAGTACCCCCCACACTTTTTGACTCGTTTTTGATGCAAATTTGAATGAGGTGTACTAGGTCCCTGTTAACCAGGTCCACAGCAACAGTGTGCTTTTCCTAAACTGCCCCATTGTTCCACAACTGGCACAGCTTTAGCCCCCACTGTAATACCCTAGTAAGTGGTATGTAGGGCATTGGTAAGGAAAAGGGTTCTCTAGGTCTGAATCACAAATTGTGCCTCTCTAGGGACCCCTCACCAAGACCACACACACTGCCAGTGCAGGCTAAGTATCTTGGTGTAGAAAAGACCAACATGCACATCCCTGTGTGCCATGTTCACAGACACTGCATGCGATATAGGTAAGCTACCACTACAGTGGGCCTTAAAGCCCTGAGGCAGTGTGCACCATACATACCCCATGAATGGAGATATCTGCCTGAATGGATATTACCCTACAATTTCCAAGTCCATTCATGGAAATTGAAAGTGCACAGGGAAGCCATAAAAAGACCATGGGCTGGGTACTCGTCATTACGAGTTCCGTAGCTCCATGATGGCTTCACTGAACCCTCAGATGTTTGGTACCAATCATCTTGTCTTAATGAATCCACGCAGATGCCAGCGTTGGATTTATTAACACCTGCACACAGAGGACACCTGTAAATCTACCAACTACTAGTGGGTTTATCGACTGGTCTTAGCCTGTCTACCACCAATAGACATCTTTCTGGGCTCCTGGAGTGGGAGCCTTCGCTCTCAGACACCTGGAACAACGCCTGCTCTGGGCAGGTTATTTCACACCTCCTCCAAGCAGGATCGGCCGTCTAGTCCAGAAGCTTCAAAGGACATGCTGCCTTTGAAATGCAACTCAGGCATCTCCAGTTAGTGGAGAATGCCAACCACTGTGTCCTGACCCCACTTTTGGTGGGAGGCCAGGCAGGAAAAGTAGTAGGATTCGGTGGTGTGCCCACAGTCAACCAGTATCACCCCTCAGGTGGAGCAGGTGATGTAGATCCCACTTTTCCAATTCCTACATCTTGTGCTGGAGAAACTTAGCCTATCAGGGTCAGGGTTGTGTTGCTTCCCTCATTAAGTGGTCACATAGAGGGTGTAGACATCGTAAAGGTGGGTTGACCATCGGGTACTACCTGTTACTCCCTTTAATGTCCCTACTTTTAATACTTATGTGGGACCCCTCGACTCAGAACATAGATTCAACAGAACTAAAAAAGAAACTAACAAATAAGACCTGCTGAACCCGAGAATGAAGTACATTCTGCAGAATTTAGGCCTGAAAACCTACCTACTGCTTCATGACTCAACCATAATTATTATCTGTCTCGTACTGCTGCTGAGAGGATTCTAAGAAACCCAGAGGACCACCAGACCTTCGCTATACATCCTAAGAACTCCCTTAGAGTAGAAAAACAACTCCCCTGCTGCCCGCAGCCCCTGAACCGTTCAGTTCACTGACTTCCTGCTCCTACTAGACCCCGAAGCAGCAACCACCTGGAAGAGAAGTGCGGCTCAATTGTTAGAGCAGAAGACTCTGATGCAGAGGTCTAGCCTGGGACCGGGGTTCAATTCCCGCCTTGGCGGGTCTTGGGCTCAATTTCCTCGGACCTGATAATTCTCGCCACTGTGCCTATTCTAATCATGGGTCCTACTCTGCAACTCTGGGCAATAGCTTGCTTAATCTCCAAAACAACCCCAACAACGCTAGGATGCCTGGCTTCACTTTGGGGGTGCCCATGAGTGGGCACTTTACAGGGAAAAGCCAGGAAGGGTTCCACAGCGGTATGCGTACAAGCGCCGAGATACCCTCATGGGTCGATTTGTGCGATATACAAGTACTACTACATTTACATTTACATTTACATTTACATTTACAGAGGTACAGAAGCTCTGGAGGGTCAGATCTGTCTCTTCACTGAGTGTGATAACATCAGCACCTACCGGAGCGGTACTATACCAATCCCTGGAGTAACAGACCCCCTGCAACCTACACAACATAGAGTCCAGTCAGGACTGCAACTGCCCAGGAAACAACGACCAGTCCAGGGACTTAGGCACTTGAGCCCTAGTCTGTGAATGGCCCGGCTGTCCTCAAATTGTCCTTGCATCCAGCTTGTCCCTTGGAGGGAAGACTACCTCTGCGCACAGAGCGCGGCTGGCCCGCCTGCTCTGCACCCAGCCTGCCCGGCCTGGGTATCAATGAACCGGCTGTGCTCACATTTTCCTGAGGCCCTTGTGCAGTGATTCCTCATCTATATGCAAGTCCTCTGTTTTTAGGTGGCCCCCCTTTTTTGTAGCATGCCTGCTATCAACACCTCTACTACCCTGCTACTGGCCGAATCCGGGACGCTCCCAACGATCAGCTGATTGAACATTGGACCTTGACATGCTCCTATTTGGAATACTGTAGGTGAACCCCAAGATCCACCTGTATGAATATATATACATTTATGCTTTTCCTCCATAGGAATGTACTGTGTGCAATTGAGCACAACTGTGAGTTGCTTTCCGAACTTCAAAAATTCATAAGAAAATATGGGGCATATTAACAACAGCCAGCGATAATTATCGCTGGACGTGCTTAGCAATAATTATATTATCGCAGGCTATCTCTGGAATGTATCTCCCTGATTGCGCGTTATTAACAATGTGTAACTCCAGGGCGATAAAAATTCCAGAGATAGCGAGGTTATCGCCCTTTTGCAGGGAACACCGCTGGTTTTCCAGCGATGATCCCTACAAAACCACAATAACTTTGCTAATATGACCCATAGGGTCGTATCTGAATAATCCAACCCAATGTTGGGGATAGGTAAGTCTGCATTTTGGCAGACGTTAGTTTTTGGAGAAAACATCTGTTTTGTCCAAAAACTAACATGTGCTAAAATGCTGGGGCAGCCTTGTAAATATTGCGATGTAAACATCAGCGATATTTGCAAGGTTGTCCATCCATGGTACGCCCAGTGGCGCTCACTTTGCTTCTCATTAGAGATGCAAAGGGAGGTGTTGGGAAAAGGAATGCTAACATGCGATTATCCTCTTGTAAATAGGGTGATAGTTTTATCTCCGCTTTTTAAGCCACAAAAGTGGAGATAAAGCCCTTGTGAATGTGCCCCTAAGTACTTACATGTGAACAAAGTTCTTGGTCTGAAACCTGATATGAAATTAAGTGTTATTTTGGCAAATTGGTCTGAGATTTATTCTTGAGTGCGTGTCTCATTTATTGCCTCTGTGTACAACAAACGCTTAGCACTGCCCTCTGATAAGCTTAATTGATCGCCCGCGCTCCCACATTAAGAGCGTTAGTATTAATCTATTTTTGCCGCTGTGTACCAATCTGGCACTCCCGGGACTCTCTGCACGGTGTACTTCATTTTAGAGCCAGCTTCCTACAATGGAAAAAGAGGAACTTGTTACTCAGAGTAAATGTAAATGTAGTTGAGCTTATATAGCGCACAGCTACCCGCTGTGGGTTTCCCGGCGCTTGCTTAGGGAACCCTTCCTGGTATTCCCCTGTGAGATAGCAGGGTATCCACAAGGTGAAAGTCAGGCATCCCGCCGCGAGGGGCCGTTGTGGAGATTAAGCAAGCTATTGCCCAGAGTCGCAGAGTGTGAACCCGTGAGTCGAGGAGGCACCGGGGCGAGAATTATCGAGTCCGTGGAATTTTTTGCCCAAGACCCGCCGAGGCGGGGAATTGAACCCTGGTCCACGGCCGATCTCAGCTTCCGGGTCTGCTGCCTCTAACCCCTGAGCCACACTTCTCCACTAGTTCAGAGTTCAGCGGTAGAAGGTTATATCTCACCCACCTTTATAGGTGTGAAGGGCAGTTTCTCAGGGTAATGATGACCTCGATTTTATAATATGGGAGAATTAACTAAGCATTGTAGGACTCAGCGTTGGCAGTGATGTGGTCCCATCCTTGGGTTCTATCAAGAGGAGAGACGCGCACCAGTCAAATGCTTCCCTTCCGAAGTCCCTGCGATGCTCTGGCTCATGAACAGCTTCTCGTGGTCGATTGTTTCAAAGGCAGCAGCCAAGCCTGCATAGCACGCCTTTTGTATAGTATGTGCTGAACATTGTGCGTTATCTTCTGGGTCGCTGTTTCGATGCTGATGCCAGCTCTAAAGTCAGGTTGGTATTCTGGCAGCGAGTGTTGCTTGGAGGTGATGGTGTTCAGCTGGTTTGCACCATTTGTTATGTGGCGTCTATCCAGGGTGCTTTTGATAGATGGGTCAGGTCCTGAGCCAGGGAGATCTTTGATTGACTTGAATAACCTTGGAATGCACCTTGCCTTATATGAAGCGTTCATGATGTCACACCATGCAGTTTCAAAAATGTGAAAACTGTCATTGATTGTTTCTGATGGGATGAGATCCTGGAAGTATCTCAAATAACGACAATTAGTAATCCTTCGTTTCTGGCTGGTGTGAACGAGCCCATGTTTGAGAGGGGGAGCAGTGCTTTGGGTATTCGCAGCAATCTTTTTTTCTTCTTCTATTGATTTTTTTTCTGTAAAATATTTGTCTAGGGCGTATGTTAGTAAAGGTTCATTAGCAGTGGCTGCAATGTTTCTGGTGTGGAAGAATCAAGCTCAGGGACTGAGGCGTTTTAAAACATGAGAAAAGTGGACAAATGCCCAGGGCCCTTCACTTATATGGAACCCTTGAGAAAATGCATGGTATGTCTTTCTCGAGCTCACCCCTGTCTACATCTGTATCTGAACCAGTTGTCTTCTTTCTGCATAGCTCTATCTATATCTCTATCTCTGCCTCTACCGCTTTCACTACCTCTACCTCTATCCCTATTTCTACCTCAATCTTTACCTCTATCCCTACCTCTACCTCTATCTCTACCTCTATCCCTATCTCTACCTCTATCTCAACCTCTGTCTCTATACCTACCTCTATCCCTTCCTCTATCCCTACCTATATCTCTACATCTACCTCTATTTCTACCTCTATCGCTACCTCTATCTCTACCTGTAACTCTACCTCTATCTCTATTCCTACCTCTACCTTTATCTCTATCTCTATCCCTAACTCTCTCTCTACCTCTAGCTCTAACTCTATCTCTACCTCTACCCCAATCTCTTTCTCTACCTCTATTTCTACCTCTATCTCTATTCCTATCTCTACCTCTGTCTCTTCCTCTATCCCTACCTATATATCTTCCTCTATCCCTACATCTAACTCTACCTATATCTCTATTCCTACCTCCATCTCTATCTCGTCCTCTATCCCTACTTCTAGCTCTATCTCTACCTCTATCTCTATCCCTATCAATATCTCGACCACTATCACTACCTTTACCTTTATCTCTATCCCTACCTCTACCTCTTCCTCTATCCCTACTTCTATCTCTATCTCTACCTCTATCTATATCTCTGCCTCTATCTCTATTCTTACCTCTACCTCTCTCTCTAACACTATCCCTACCTCTATCTCTATCCCTACCTCTTCCTCTTCCTCTATCCCTGCCTCTGCCCCTATCTCTACCTATCCTCTATCTCTATCTGTATCTCTATCTCTATCCCTATTCCTACCTCTATCACTTCCTCTATCACTTCCTCTATCCCTTCCTATATCTCTACCTCTACCTATATCTTTACTTCTACCTCTACCTCTTCCTCTACCTCTATCTCTACCTGTATCCCTACATCTATCTCTATCTTTGTCTCTACCTCATCTCGCTTTGCCCAATGTCTTCTTAAGGATTTTCAGAAAGACATATTTCAAACATTTGTGTGTCAAACCCATTTACAAATCACGTGGGCTACAGTTAGCATAATAGTGGGTAATAAAATCAAAGCTGTTGCTAACAGGACGCACACAATATTTCTGTCTAGGAGCCCCAAAAATCCTTAAGACAACACTGCTCAGAGAGCTACATTTCTATGAACATCAAAATATTTTCATATTTGTTGACGGACTGAGCTGCTCAGGTAAGCAGCACGTTGGGTGCACACTGGGTGCAGTTAATGAGGCTTTAAACTACTATAAACCATCACAGTCAATTCATCACACATGCTATCCTCAGTGTGAATATGTGACTGCTGTGTGGTGACGTCAAGAGGAAAACAGAATGTCGGTTTATGGAGCCTAAGGCAGGGACTCGAGATCAGGCCCTACTGGAGACCTATTCCATTCCAGCACTGATGAAAAGTGGCCAGACCTGCAGGCTTTGCCAATGCTTGTTAGACTTTGTACTGAAAGGCCAGTGAAAGGCCAGAGAGAGTGTAATATTCAGTGTATTAAAATGATTTATTGTCCTTGGGTAAAGGGAAAAGAAATGTAATGGTTAGTTCTCCAGTGTGGGCGGGTTGTTGGCATGGCAACGGTGGCTGTTGTATGAAGACCGTCCTGTTCTTTGTCATCACTGACAGACGTGTCTATGGTACCTCCTTAGGACTTGTTAAACTTACCATTTTTACATTAAATTGTCCATCGTTTCTTATCTCCTTTGATCCACCTCCACAGCTCCTTTTGGGGAGGGAGAGAAGCTGGAGGTGCCAGGAGGGTTCCACACTGTAAGTGCTGAGGGTCATTCATCCAGATCCCCACAAGGGCTTCTGTTGACTTTCTTCTGGCTCAGATTTCCTCCAGTGTCGCGGTCTCTGTTGACAGGGTTCAAATTATATTATTCTAACATTACAGACCTGTACATGTATCCAGGATTGTTTTATGCAAACTTTGCTGCACTTCACTTACCTCAGCATCTCTGAATCATGCACACGTGCATGTCAAACCCTTGAGCGTGCCTTACACACAGTGGCCATAGCATCTTTGAATCACGCTCACCAGTTGTGTTTCACTAACATCTGCATTCCTCTAACCATGCAGTCAAACCCTTGAGCGTGACTGACGCACAGCGGCCATCGCATCTTTGAATCACGCTCACCAGTTGTGTTTCACTAATGTCTGCATTATTCTACATGTGCAAGTCTTGAACTCACAGTATGCTCAGCGGCGATTTTGGAAGTCCATTTTTGGTGTTTGGGAATTTTCCAGTTGTATTACCACCTCAGCACTTTCATATAAACAATGCGGATGCTACAGGTTACAAAATGTTCCAGCATCTGGGACAAGAATTTTAGATTCTATTAAGGACACGGAGGTGAGGATTATGCTTCTCAATTTCTTGACTACTCCAACAGCAACCAATGAAAAAACAGTAAACGTAAAACACTACATAGCCCATGAGGCTTTGAACCACATCTCCTTCATTAACCAATCAAAAATGAGGTTAGCATACAAATTAACGAGGCACCATCTTGACTACCTCTTTCTCATCAATAAGCAGTGCTAAGTGTCCGAAAAACAAAGCAATAGTCTGGGCTCTCAACGGAGAGCAACAAAAACAGCAGTTCAGGCTCCCAACGGAGAGCAACTTTCAACAGGTCACAGACAAGACAACCATCCTGTGTGATTTCGTGTGGTTCTATTCATGTGTGTTTCAGCCCTGATGAAGTTCCATTCAGAACGAAACGCGTTGGCTGATGTCCAATTTTAACTAGCACTACAAAAAAGGATATTTTCTGGATACATTTGGAGCTCACTGACTCTGTGCACCTTCCATCTCTTTACGAGTGTAACACACACTGTTTGAAGATTCCAGATCAATTTATTTTAGGGATTCTGGCCATTTTAGCAACTATTGTAGGCTGCGTTATGAGTTTTGTTTTGTTTTACATTTGTAGGTTTTACATACACCATGCAGTCTGTAAACCAACAACCATAATTTCTAGAAAGCCCAAGACAGCCACTGATCAATTGGAGGAATTGGTTTGAGGCTCTTCAAACCAATTTGGGGACAGGTGGAATGCCAAGTATTTGTGAAGAAATAAATAAATATTTACCTCTTCACTCCCTTGGGTTTGAGAGCCGTGGAATTTTTCAAAGTTTCTAAGATATCGAAGGTACAAAGGAGGAACAGGAGGATGAATTCACTGACGCTGTTAAGAAATTTGAAGAATGTTTCAAATTTCAACCAAGCATTGTAGTATTACGACACAAGTCTCTGATGAGGAAACGATTTGTCCGCAATCAGTTTATTTGCTGCTGCACAAACAAGTCAATCCAACAGAAACTATTGTCTGTTAACAATCCAACACTGAATGTAACACTGCAAATTGCTATAAGCATGGAAACATCACAGTTATCTGTCAAAGAGCTTGAAGAGACAAAATATTTGGTGGCGGGGAATGTTTGCGCAAGAATTAAAATAGAATAAAAGTGTATTTATCTTGTCAGGACAATTCAAGATATGTTAAGGGTTTCTTTAGTCAGTCTAATGTTTGTTTTAGATGTGGCAATATCCCACAGTTTAATTCTCGTAAACAGTGCCCTGCAAAAAGTGATGTTTATAGAAAATGTAACAAAGTGGGGATCTTTGCAAAAGTGTGCCAAAGTCAACTGAACCTGTCTGCCAAAGGGAGCAATATAGTAGCCAACTGAGGTGAGGACAACCATGATCAACAATTATAAAAATTACAAGACGATGTACAGATCATTGTTTTGGTGGTTGGAGACAATGTATGCACTGGTGATCCAACTGATTGTATGGGACCCGTCTGCTGATGTGATTGTTAGTGACACAACAGTTAGGCTGGTATTTGACTTAGGGGCCAGAATCACAATTATAACCCAGGAAATGTACAATGAATTATGGCCAGGTAAGAGACGTGAACCTCCTGACCAGTCACCATTCTCTTATGAAGGGAGGCGTACTGATTTATCCAGCTATTTTGAAGAAGTTTTGGTTTTCAAGAATAGCCACGTTTTCGGGAAAGTCTATATGGCAGTCAAGTGGTTGTGTATTTTTCACCAAGGCCAATTCAAAATAGTGTTGAGGCCTGGTACTAAAGACCAGGTGTCCGTGGTTGGGAAAATTCTTGTTTCAAATGTTACTTCCAAGTTCCCTGGACTATTTTGGGATAAATTGGGTACCATAAAGGGGTTCCAACATAAAATCAAGTGTAAAGAAGGGTCTATTCTGATAAACAACACATTGCGGAGTGTCCTATTTTCTAAAGGAGAAGACCTAGAGAAGGAATTTTTAAAAGTGTATGATAGTGAAATAATCAAACACATTGAATCATTGTTGTGGTTATAATCCCTTGTGGTTGTCAGGAAGAAAAATGGTGAATTGAGGGTCTGTGTGGAGTTTCGAAGTCTCAACAAGTCAATTTGGATTGATTTCCCCCCTCTACCAAAAATCATCTGATCTTTTGGCTTCATTGGCGGGTGTAAGCTTGATTTAGCATCTGCCTATCTTCAGGTGTTTTTAAAACCTGAGTTTAGACACTTCACAGCTATTGTGTCACCTATGGGTACTTTACAGTACTGAAGGATACCGTTCCGATTAGCCTCTGAGGCATTCGTATTCCAAAGGATTATGAACCAAAGGAGGAATATGAAGCTATTATAGTTCAGGTGTTGTCTTTTATTCAACAAAAAGGGATTGTGTTGAAAATAGAGAAATGTGAGATTGGTAAGTCATGTGTTGAATATCTTGGACACAGTGTCCTAAGGGGGTACTGAAGCAAGACCAGGCTTAGTTAGTGCCATTATTGATGCATTGGCACTAACCAAAAAAACTGGATTTAAGTAATTTATGGGCATGTTCAAATTCTACTTTGGTTTAATTACTGATTATGTACTTCATAAAAAGCCTCAACTTCTCTGCTGTAGAAGAACTTATCTTTCAAATGGAACTCAATGTGCCAGGAGTCATTTGAATGCATTAAAAAAAGTTAGCTAGTTCTAGGACTTTGAGACCATTTAATCCAGAGCACAAGTGATGTATTACTGTTGATGCATGCAATCAAAGAATGGGTGCAGTACTAACCCAAGTTGATGGTGAAGTAGAGAATACCATGTGTTATGTGTCAAGGATCCTAAGTGAGTCATAAACTCAAAACTCAATATTTGAAAAACAACTGCTTGCATGCTAGTGGGCGGTATAAAATTCAAGCCATAGCTTCAGGGAACAAACTACCAATCATAAACTACTTGTTGCAATCTTAACTCGTGAGACAAGCAAAGAACAAACCACTAGAAATTCAAGATTGACCACAACATTATTACAGTATCAGTTAATTATTTTGGATGGTTTTCCTTCCACTGATGATGAGTACAAACAAGGGGGGGATGAAGACTTGGATAAAAATTGCTTCATTGCCGCAATGGATCTGGAAAAGCTGTGTGCAGTGTCTGAAAAGGAGTGGTAAGCAGAAATGAGTTGAGATGAAGTTTCAAAACTAGTAATATCTTATGCGAGTACTGGTTGGCCCGCATAGAAATCCCTAGGGAATCCTTGTTACTCTTATTGGAAAATTCATAACAAGCTCACCATTGAAGGTGGTATTTTACTGAAGGGTGACAAGCTAATACCACCAGAGGGTGTCAGGCGTAATATGTATTTGATGCCCCACAAAACACATTTCGGAAAGACTTTCACAAAACGCAGGATTAGACAGACTTTGTGGTGGCCATCTATGGACAGAGAGGTTGATTTTGTAGTGTGGGTATGAGTTTTGTGTGCTGCTGCTGAGAAAGTCATAGTGGTGAGTAAGCCTCCTTTGCGGTTGACTGAGTGTCCTTCTAGAGCTTGAGAGAAGGTTGGCATAGATTTAGTTGCCCTTTTTTTTCAGAGGGGTTTCCCAAATTTCTGATATCAGAGAATGGGGTCCAATTTGTGAATGGAGAAGTGAATGTCTTGCATTAATTCGGGTATATTAAGTATCCGAGAACTACACTTTATCATCCGCAAACCAATGGTCAGGTGGAGTAATTGAATAAGGTATTGTTTCAGTGTGTGCAATAGGCTATTACTAATAAGCGTGTGTTTTTGAATGCGGTTCACTTTAAGCAATGGATCTATTGCACAATTCCACATACTACTACACCTCTTTCCCCATTTGAGCTTTCGAAAGGAAGGAAGCCTGCCACCAAAGTCTACCCCAAAGGGATGAGCAGATGGGTCAAATTTGGTGTTTGAATGGATGAACAGGATGCTAGGGTCAAGAGAAAAGTTGCTGTTCCTAAACTTAAAGAAAAGAAATACTCTGATAACACAACCATATGGGCAATGTGAAAGGTGGAAATATAGTTTACATCAAAAAGGGAATCCATGTCAAAAAAGGTGGTAAGAATTTTAGTGATCCGTAATTGTGGATACATTGTGTGAAACACAAATAGGAGTCAACGATTACTAGTGGCAGATTTTTGGAAGGGTTGTTAAGTGTGGTAGTAGGGTTGACCAACAGGGATGTTTGGTTCCCAGGCAGAGGAGTGCTAAATCAGTAGTGTAAGATAATGTTTCTTAACGATCGAGCGTTTCTGATCTGAAAACAAGTGCCAGTTCAATGGTCTTTCTCTATCTGTCTGACTCTTAGGTTCAGCAAGTAACCTATGCATTTCCTTTTTGCAATATGTTTTTCTTGCTAGGGACCTTGGGGCATATTACCAAGCAATAGCGATTACCAAGCAATAGCGATAATTATCGCTAATGCTTGGTTATAGACAAAAAGTTACCGCTGAGCTGCGGCGATTTTTATCGCAGATAAACCTTGCTATTAGCAAGGTTTATCGCAAATGCGATAAAAATCGGCCGCAATGCATGAATATCGCTGAAAAGTCAGCGATATTCATGCATTACCAAGCTAATGCTCCTAGCCATGTTATCCACCTCCCATTGGATAACATGGCTAAGAACTGCTCAGGGCAGGTGTTATCTTTTGGAGATATTTGTGCTTAGCGCGAATATCTCCATAAGTTGGTAATAGGAGATAGCGATGTTAGCGACTGTTTCCAGTCGCTAACATCTTGGCACGCCCACTTTGCATGTCATTAGTGATATTCTTTGTAAGGGAAGAAAGTAATGTAATAGCAATGTATTAACCCCTTCCATGCTACCGCGATTCTGCACCTGTGCTGAAGATTTCAGCGCGGGTGCGGTCATGACGGCCCCCAGCCGTCATCAGCACACGAGCACTGTAGTGCATGACGGCTGGGGGCCGTCATCAGCATGCAAGGGGTTAAAACAAAGCATTGTCATTACTTAAAGGGAAAAGTAATGTTATAGTTAGTACTTAAGAGTGGACAGAATGTTGGCATGGGAACGTTTGATTGTTGTATGAAGACCAAAACTTTCTTTGTCAGCTGCTCGGAGCTGTCAGCACTGTTAGAACGTGTTTTTTTGGTAGGTCCTTAAGTCGTATTAAACTTATGGTTTTAACAGGAATCCTCTGCTGTGTCTTACCTCCTTTTGATCAACCACCACAGAAAGCTAGTGAAAGGCCAGTGAAAGCTCAGTGAAAGTAAAATGAAAGACCAGTGAAAGCTCAGTGGAAGTAAAATGAAAGGATAGTGAAAGCTCACTGCATGTGAAAAGCCAGTGAAAGACCAGTGAACACTTACTGAAAGTCCCTTGAAAACTCCATGAAAGCCTACTGAAAGCCAAGTGAAAGCTCAAGGAACGTAAGCCTGAACCTTTTGCTACTACAGGTGGCCTTTAAATAAACGACATTAGAAAACTGATGATACAAAGCGTTCAGTCTCCACCTCAGTTTTTCTTCTATTGATTCCTTTTATGTACAGACGCATCTAAACCTTGCCCCTCTATGACAGGTGTGTAAAATACCTGTAACAGTATGGGCAGCGAATGCTATCTGTTAGGATTTATGACGTTACAACGCATACTTTTACCACGCATACCTTTACAACGCGGTATTTACAACGAATACCGTTACAACGCATAGCGCTTAGAGGTGCTGGATAGTGGTAAGTATAATTTTCTATTCCAACTCCAGTCCCCGTGGACACTAGGAAAGGTGTTGGATGGAAAATTAAACTTATTACTTGCCCTAGAGCGCCCCCCAGCGCAATGCGTTGTAATGGTATGCGTGGTAATACCTGCGTTGTAATGGTAGTGCGTTGTAAAAGTTTCGTTGTAAACGTTGCATACCTATCTGTTATAATGTGCAGGGTTGTTAACGACTAGCTCAGCTCTGTCTGTGCCTGCTCGGTTCTTTGAAGGAAGAATCTGTTCAAAGTGTGTGAATAAGCACTTTAATGACTCAAAGTAATATTTTACAAACCCCATGATTCACATGTATTTTTATAAACGGTGCTAGTAGGAGACATTGTACGGCTCACCCGCAGCAGTGTTAGGAGGGCTGGGGCAGTGTCAACCAAATCAGGTGAAAGAAAAGAGACTTGCCAGTGGCTTGTTTATTTTGGGTGTCTGCCCGGGTGGTTGTATGATGGTGTCTGACTGTTTCATATTCTGCTCCTGTGTATAATCTCCTCTCCATTATCTCATCCTTCTGTTTTCATCTCTCTTGACAGACATCCAGCCATGCCCAGTAATCCATGATGATGAAAGGAGGAGCACCTGCGCAGTAACAATAAATAGAGGATTTCTAAGTCAGCGCCTTCAGGGCCTGTTAGGAGCACGGATGTGTTCATCGTGACTCCGCATTTCATGATTGCTTTGCGGGGTCAGTCAGTGGTCTTGTTATTTCAGCTCTGCATTTTATGATTATTTTATGTCATTATAAATGTCTTGCTCGCTGCTTCTTGTTGGGATTGTTATAAAAAGTGACACAGCTCTGGGGGACTCTTATCGTTCATAGGAACATTGACACCTGGTCTTCAGAACTAACAGATTATTATAGGAACATATGGGGAAATGCCCTATAAGACCCCAGCTACCTGTCCATGGTGCAGCAGCTACTTTTAGAGAAACAGCTCCTTTTTGTGAAAGAACCAGTTGCCTCAGTAGGGACGGGCCAACCCCTCAACCACGTGTGATCTCCTTCCCCCGGGCCTAATCAATTAGCGACTCGAAAAATAGGGTTAGCGACTCGCTATTAGGAAGGGGCGTGCCAAGGGTGTCTGTTCCTAATAGGAGTCCAAAACCCATGTATGAATGTTTTGTGACCGCAATTGAAAAAACACTCACAGTTTACCGCCCTTCTTAGAAAAGTGGTAAAGCACTCGCAAACGGGAAGGGGCCCTCAAGGGGCTCCTTCCCCTTTGGGAATGGATGCACACATGTTTTCTATAGGCAGGCAGTGGTCCCTGGGACCACTGACTGCCCTTAAAAAATGAAACTGAAAAGTTTAATTTTTCTTTTTTAAATGCATCCCGTTTTCCTTTACGGAATACCGGCTGCATTTAAAAAAAAAATGCTTTATTGACAAAGCAGTCCCAGACATGGAGGTCTGCTGACCCCAGCAGACCACCATCCCTTTGAGTGTCAGCCATTCCCAATGGGGTCGCAAAATGCGACAGCCTCCTAAATACTTATGAGGCAGACAATTTGCGACTCCATTGGGAATCACAAACAGTGTCTGAGACACTGTTTTACATTGGATTTTGTGACTAACAAATTGCGACTCGCACATTGTAACAATGTGCGAGTCGCAAAATCAATGGTTGTACATCTTGCCCCTATTGCCTTGTGTTTCTACCAGTTTTCGGTGTGTTTCTTCTCCTTTTCCATGATAGAAAACTGGTTTCCTTCTACTCTTGAAAGGATTTAATCTCTCACCACTCTCAGAGCAATGTAGTTCATGAATGTAGGAAGACTTGTGCCTTTCTGGGTGTCTCTGCAGCTTTGTCAGATCTATTCTTTACACCTCTGTGAGAGGATTTCCAAACACAGACAGATCTAATGTGCTGCGTGTGCGTGAATCAGTCACGCTGAGTTGAACCTTCACAGGAGGGGGTGTGCCAGTGAGTGCCTGATTGTGAGTTCATTTTTAATTCGAGTGGAGTCAGTACCTGGAAATGTCTGGTCCCCTCAGATTTAAAAGACCAAGAAGAAGCCTGTTTACTTTTACCCAGAGATTTCATCTGATGAAAATGAAGAATTACTTGGGATGGGACCAGGATTCACCCTTGTAATTCCTCATTTCTCAGGGGATTCTCAGTGTTCAACTTGGACCTCCAGTTAATTCCACATCCCCAGATATATTGGGAAACCTGGAACCTTTAACTCTGGAGTGGGTTGAATTATTACCCATATCCAAAAGTGCCAAATGAGTGTTGAAATACTTTTGTCATTCAAGATCTAAGAGAGACAACATTTTTATTTTCAAAAAGTTTGTTTTTCACAAAATAAGTTAACTATGATTGCTGAGGTAGAAGGTTGTTGATAGACTGGCCCTGCCTGCAGAAAGGGACATGCTGAGAAAGAGTTTTCACTGGGGGGGAGGGGAGGTTGGCGGGGTTTAGTCCAGCCCATTCTTGGAGTAGATTTTATCGGACATGATTTTACTCCTGATGTTGATCAAGTCGTAAGGCGCCTCCAACTTAAATAAACATTTAGACGCAGTGGCGTTCATTCTCGGGACAACCCCAAGTCCCTCCACATCAGCGTCACCCGCAGCTGGAGATGAACCTCCCGCGGCATCTTTCGCGCCTCAAGGTTCCTTCCTTGTTGCCTGTCGCAGCCTCCTCCGCGGTCCCACCTCAACGCTCTCCTCCCAGAGTCCTTTGTGTCTCTGCTGACAATGGTGTCCAGGGCCTTCCTGGACAAAGATCAATCTGACCGGTGTATATTGATTCCATAGCGCCCAGAAGCCAATAATTGACTCATTCTGTGAGATGATTTTCCCCATATATAGGCTTCTGTGCTTGCTTGCTGCAATGAAACAATGACATCTTGCCTAATAATAAATATTCATGATTATCAATAAATTTGATTGTGCTCTATTTTGTGTGTCTGTAATGTAATGTAATGTAATGTAAAAAGGATTTGTAGAGCGCGGCATACACCGGACGGTTTCTTGGCGCTGTCATTTGTTTCAAGTTTGTAACTGGTAATGGGCAGCCAGGTTAAAAAGTTTAGAAGGGGACGAGTTAGGGAAGAGGGAACCAGAAAGATTTGTTTTCAGCACCCCTGGTGAAATGCTCTCTCCTATGGTGGACTCTCTTGTAATTTCCCACATTTCATGTTACACGTGATGCGCTATGAACAATGCAAGCCCATCAGAGTGGCATCTCGACAACTGTGGCATAACGGTTGGATTATGCACATTTCACAGAAGCCCAGCTTTCTGTTCTGTGCTGCCTAGAATTAGATGCTGTTGGTAAGATGAGCAGTGCAGCTGTTGAGGTTCCTCTCAGAGAGACAGCTGTGAAAAAGCACACCTGATGCAGTTGATTACGACTGGTATCTTCTTTATTAAGTAACTCATAATACAGCGTCCTACCCACAGGACAGCCAACAGCAACTACTACAATGCTAGGCAACAGGGCTGCATTCACATAACATTCTAAATTGCTCTACAGAACTAGGGGCTAGATGTAGGTAAGTGGTATTTACCGATTCATAAATACCGAATTTTACCGATTCGGTATTTATGAATCGCTAAATATGAAGGGGGGAGATGTAGGTAATTCCAGATGTGGAATTACCGAATCGGTAACATTCGGTATTTACCAATTCGGTAATTACCGAATTACCGAATCGGTATTTCCTATTGATTCCTATGGGCTGTGAAGCCCATAGGAATCAATGGTAAATACCGATTTGGTAATTACCGAATCGGTAAATACCGAATTCTGCAAGGGTGCAGGGGGTGTCACTGTGACACCCTCTGGCACCCCAAAAATAGGCATGTGCGCCATGTGGCACACAGACATGCCCTAAGGGCATGTCTGTCTGTCACATGGCATAGGTGTGCATGCACACCTGAATTCGGTATTTTAACACCCAATTGGATTGGGTGGTAAAATACTGTTGGAAATGGGATCCCTGGCTGGCCCGGGGCTTTCGCCAAAGTCAGTCAGAGACCACCACTCCCAAGTCAGGGCAAGGGAGTTACACGCCAAGATAACCCCTGCTCACCCTCTAGGTAACGTGGCGCGAGCAGCAAGGCTAAACTTGGAGGCGATGTAAGTTAAGTATTTGCGCACGCACCCCAGCAACAACACCCAAAGGCACACCACAAAGGAAACTCCACACAAGGTTATATAAAAATAGCCTTTGTATTACACCAAAACACATTAGATAAAACACACTTTACAATGTGCCAGAGGCACGGGCAGAATTTACAAGGGATTATTTACAAGACAGGGCCACCTGGACCACTGTCAGGAATCAGCACTTTTAGAAGTAACAATACAATACTTGTAGGCCTAGAACTTAGAACATAGCCTATCAGACAGTACCTTCCGTCCTGGTTGCACGGGATAATGCGAGTGACCTCCTTAGTAAGCTTGAGCGGGCGACCCAGCGAAGCGGCGCGGCTCAGGGGAGAGCGGCGCTGCTCGAGGCTTGGACGGGCTGCCGGCACGGTACAAGCGTTTCTCTGGGGCGACCAATGTGTGCGGCTCAGAAGAGGAGGGGGAGGCAGGATGCGGGCGACCCAGCGAAGCGGCGCGGCTCAGGGGAGAGCGGCGCTGCTCGAGGCTTGGACGGGCTGCCGGCACGAGCTGCCGAGGGGAACGAGCGAGGCACACTTCAGCGAGGCCCCAGGGGCCAAGGGAGATCAGACAAGTCCCAGCAATTTGGCAGGGAAGGCACCATAGAGTCCACTGGTCCTGGGACTCTGGTCAGGGGGCAAGCTTAGTATAAAGCCCTTGGGATCACTTATAACAGAAGATCACTGTAACACAAAATAGGACATAAAGCACAAAACCAGTACCCACTGGTAACTGGTAAGTCCCCCCTACGCAATCCTAACCACCCTAGGAACAGGTCACGCAGGGAACCAGGACCTTACTAGCACCACCTGCACTAGCAAGAACAACCACCTCAGTATCACAAGACAAGTAGGGGCATAGACCTGGGGACAAAACACATGATGCAGAACCTACATTCAGCGGTGTAAGGAACACATGACGCATCAACACACGTTCAGCGGTGTAAGGAACAGGGCACATAATGTATCAACAACACATTCAGAGGTGCAGCAAAGAGCACTTTGCAGAAATCACAGTAACATGAACTTACATTAAAGTCCAGGGTCCAGGTTGCGCCACTGCGCCAAGACCTAAACGTAGCAGCTGCCCACTACTTGCTGGGCAGCTGAGGGACAGAACAGGGGGCCTAAACGCTGCAGCTGGCACTAAATGCTGCGCAGCTGGGGAAAGGCCAGGGATGAAGGAGTGCGCCTCACTCCTAAAGTCCAGAACATGTCCCTAGGAAAAGAAAGACCTACACGGTGCAGCTGCCCACTAATTGCTGGGCAGCTGGAAACAGATCTGCGCCAGGGCGCTTACTAGCCCCTCGGGAAGCAAAACTGTGCAAACGGGGAGCCTTCTAGGCTCTAGAACATACATAGGCGCAGTTTGGAGCCCTCTAGGCCTTCAAATTAAGCAATGCCCCTGAGCCTCTCTGGGCTCGAGCAAATGTGGTGCCAATGTTGGAGTCCCCCCTCCGGGGACTCGAAATCAATAAACTGCCCTCAAGAGCCTCTGTGGCTCTTCAAACAACGGTGGCGCCTTCTTGAGCCTCTCTGGGCTCGAAATATCACTGCCCTGTGAGCCTCTCGGGGCTCTAAGAAATACCTCAATGCCCCCTTTGTTGGAGCGGCCCTCTGTGCACACGGGGCCGCTCTGACTCTGTGCCTGCACTGGCACAGTGAACACTGGGCCTCACGGAGCTTCCCCCCCCCAGCCCTTCCTCACTCACTGGGCTTCTCGGGGGGACTCCTCTTCATCTGGTGCGGCTGCTCGTCAGAAGCGGCAGGCTTGCGGGGCTCTCCCAGGCGGCGGTTCCAGCGGGGGGTCCTCTCCTCTTCTCGAGGACTCCAGCTCTCCGCAGGACCACTGGGGCTCCCAACAGCTCAAGGGAGCCCCGGGCAGCATCTCGCCATCTTCTCTGCCGGCTTCTTCCTCCGGGGCTCCTCATCCGGGCAGACAGCCAATCGCGGCGCGGCGGCGGGCGGGACTTCCTGAAGCAAGCGGAAGTCCCGCCCCGCTCCAGGCACCCGGCCGCCTGACTTCCGGTTTGCGGCGCGAGAGGGCCGCGGCGGTGATTCCAACTTTGGGCACCTCGAATAAAATATACAGCGAGGTGGACACTCGCTTGCCGAAGGTAATAAAAAGTGGCAAATAACGCCGGGTGGGCACCGGCTGAGATCCATAGCGCTCCCAAGCGCTAGCAGGACATCAAGCGCTCCCAAGCGCTAAAAGGCAAATAAAGCGCTCCCCCAGCGCTAGGCACACAGAATACCGCTCTCATGCACCAGGGGTAAATGGAAAGTGCTCCTAGGCGCTAGGGCAACAGCAAGTCCTTCAGGGGTCCATCAGCAAGCCAGGGGCTGGGCAGGGCTCAGGGAGGCAAGCCATCCCTGAGCCCAAGCAGCAGCACGCCCCTGGTAGGATTCAAATTGGGAACAAGAACATTTTTCAAGAGGTCACAGCCTCTTTTTATACAGACAAATCCTTTGTCTAAGGGCAGGGTGGGGGCGGAACCAGTCGCAGCTGGTTCTTGAGTACTCTTGATGGCCCAACCACCCATTTCATTCACTGGGGAG
The DNA here is from genome assembly GCF_964261635.1 of Lissotriton helveticus. Lineage (NCBI taxonomy): Eukaryota > Metazoa > Chordata > Amphibia > Caudata > Salamandridae > Lissotriton > Lissotriton helveticus. Next base: position 11,562,348 of record NC_136059.1, read on the forward strand.
GCTTGGGTCATCAGTCACACCACAGGGGGGCGGAGCCAGCATTGTGTGGGGAAAACCCAGCCCATCCAGGACACAGGTACACTCCTCCCACACATCACTCATGCTAATCTCACACTCACCACCGGGCAGTCCCATCCAGACTTCCTGGAGCCTGGCATGCCAGCCAGCTCCAGCCAATCACGCTCCAGCACCCTCACTGCACACATACATCAATGTCCAGAAGTAGCACTTTCCTTCTAGACACATACCTGCCGCATATACCGTTGCGCAGCATTCATTCCCACGAGTTCACACATACCAAACTCGAGCCTGCACACCTCACGCATCAGGAACTACCAGGGACACAGACATTCCCCATGCATTCCTATGGGAGGGCAGGCCAATCTCACACACGCACTCAGGGAGAGCACGCACTTTACACTGCGCCACAGTGTCAAAGTGCGCAAAGACCAGAAATCACTATCATTTCAAGGCAAAAAGTTCAGGGGTGACCCTGCCAGAAGGCCCAAGTCCAACACGACCCCCTTCCAGCCAAAACGCAGGGTAGGCCAATCACCACCGTGATGGACTTCCCTGCTTGGGGCGATAGAAAACGGACGCGGGCCCGCACTGCAGGGACACCCTCCGGTTCTACGCCAAGTTGATCAATAAGACAAGCACATCCTTAAAAAAAAACACAGGCCCAACTAGGCTACCCCACTGGTACTCCTTAGCTGTCCACGGCTAGGACCAGGCCCTAGGCCACCTAGATACTACTGGTCCTTGCCAATACACAGAGTGGGGGGTAGTAACCCCTGGCCTACAATAGCCATTCTCCACTCCCTTTCTCAGCGTAGTTCCAAACTACCACTGATCCTTCAACCTAGGGTCCGCACCCTCAGGCTGACCAGAGGTCACCGGCAAGAATGCCCCACCCTACCTCTACTTCTGAAGCACCCTCCAGAACACAAATCTCCCACCTGGGATCCAAATTCACCGGATGCACCGGGGTCAGACTCCCTCTGACCCCCTTCCAGAGTTCTGCACCCTCCCACTGTAGAACAGGGTCCCTCCACTTAAGGTAGGCCCCACCTGCTCTCAGGGTAGTACCACAACACTCAGCCAAGAACCCTAAAGATCCCTGCTAGGCCTGTACCACCCCTTCTGGGAAACACAGGGTCTCTTCACTTAAGATGAGCCCCACCTGTGTTCACAGGGGTACCCCTAGAAGACAAACCGGCCAGGACACTGGCTACAGTCGCCCTGCCGTCCAGGACAGGCAACACCTGACCCTGGCTCCCCAACCTAGGGACGCTACCCTTTGGTTAGATGCCTGGCGCACCAGGACTTCTACAAGTTGGAAACAAAAATCTAAGACTTTCTCTCCTCCTTCAGCAGCAAGGCAACCACTGCAGGTCAATACCCCATACAGCTTACCCGGTTCCTTCTCTTCAGGCAGGAGTTCCCTCTTGTAACTTCAGGACACTACATACAGTTGCCCTGACGTCCAGATCTGGAAACACCGGCTACAGGCTCCCCAACCGAGGGACGTACCCTTTGGTCCGATGCCTGGCGCACCAGGACTTCCTTGAGGGTGACACAACTAATGTGTCGTGTACAAGTCTGCCTGACACTCAGGACAGAAGTGGCATCACCATGGTCACTCCCTGGCGACACAACCCTTCTGGTTGGCCCCTGACCCACTGGTTCTTCCACTGGGGAACCTATCCCCCTCGCACCCCTCCATCTGGACTTCTGCACCCTCCCAACTGGAGCGGTACTGCCAGACACCAGAACTACTGGAACCCTGGTTACAGAGGTTCCACGTTCTCCAGACACTCTGGAAGATCCTCCTCAAATGACCTATTGGTACAGCCTAGGCCCCCGACCTGATGTTCCCTTCAAGAACAATCCAGGCCCTGGGACTGGGTTTTGGGCACCTGGAGACATGCAGTCCCACCCACTCCTTCTCCTCTTGAGACAGGACGTGAGCCCCTACACCGAGACCTAGCTGGGCTACACTGAACCTCTTCCACCACGCTGGGCTGGAAGACACCTCAGACACTCCTTTTGGAATCACTCCATCCCCTATGCCTCTCTCCTCCCAGAACATTACCAACTCTAAAATTCTGTCTCTCAACAGACCACAGAAATCAAAAAGCAGGCTCCACTATCTGCAGACGTTCTTGGGAAAAGTTCAACACACAGGACTTTAGGTATCTGAACAAAACAAGCATTCAGCAAGCTCCCCATCCAGAGAACTTACAAACACGTCCAGTGCCACACACCATTCATCCACACACACCCCTCCCCAGACTGGTAAGGCAGTTTCTACCACCCCTGACTTCTCAACCTGACCACACTTGACACAGGTACCATTACTCCAGGGCAGGGACGGGGGACACATGCACTGGACACACTTATGCTGCCACCACTGGATCCCACCCTTCTGGTGAATCCAGAAAACACACTGCACTTAGGGGGATGATCTACCCTCCCGAGCTAGGGACACCTAACTCAAAGTGCACAAGAAACACATTTCCACAGAAATGACATTTTCAGCAAACTCCATACAATAATCCCCAAAATGTTTTTATCTAAAATGCAGAGTTTTGTGGTGCAGCCAGCTGCTACTAAGGTACAACGCAAACACAAATCCTTATCCCACCGCTTGCCGCCAATGTTGGAAATGGGATCCCTGGCTGACCCGGGGCTTTCGCCAAAGTCAGTCAGAGACCACCACTCCCAAGTCAGGGCAAGGGAGTTACACGCCAAGATAACCCCTGCTCACCCTCTAGGTAACGTGGCGCGAGCAGCAAGGCTAAACTTGGAGGCGATGTAAGTTAAGTATTTGCGCACGCACCCCAGCAACAACACCCAAAGGCACACCACAAAGGAAACTCCACACAAGGTTATATAAAAATAGCCTTTGTATTACACCAAAACACATTAGATAAAACACACTTTACAATGTGCCAGAGGCACGGGCAGAATTTACAAGGGATTATTTACAAGACAGGGCCACCTGGACCACTGTCAGGAATCAGCACTTTTAGAAGTAACAATACAATACTTGTAGGCCTAGAACTTAGAACATAGCCTATCAGACAGTACCTTCCGTCCTGGTTGCACGGGATAATGCGAGTGACCTCCTTAGTAAGCTTGAGCGGGCGACCCAGCGAAGCGGCGCGGCTCAGGGGAGAGCGGCGCTGCTCGAGGCTTGGACGGGCTGCCGGCACGGTACAAGCGTTTCTCTGGGGCGACCAATGTGTGCGGGTCAGAAGAGGAGGGGGAGGCAGGATGCGGGCGACCCAGCGAAGCGGCGCGGCTCAGGGGAGAGCGGCGCTGCTCGAGGCTTGGACGGGCTGCCGGCACGAGCTGCCGAGGGGAACGAGCGAGGCACACTTCAGCGAGACCCCAGGGGCCAAGGGAGATCAGACAAGTACCAGCAATTTGGCAGGGAAGGCACCATAGAGTCCACTGGTCCTGGGACTCTGGTCAGGGGGCAAGCTTAGTATCAAGCCCTTGGGATCACTTATAACAGAAGATCACTGTAACACAAAATAGGACATAAAGCACAAAACCAGTACCCACTGGTAACTGGTAAGTCCCCCCTACGCAATCCTAACCACCCTAGGAACAGGTCACGCAGGGAACCAGGACCTTACTAGCACCACCTGCACTAGCAAGAACAACCACCTCAGTATCACAAGACAAGTAGGGGCATAGACCTGGGGACAAAACACATGATGCAGAACCTACATTCAGCGGTGTAAGGAACACATGACGCATCAACACACGTTCAGCGGTGTAAGGAACAGGGCACATAATGTATCAACAATACATTCAGAGGTGCAGCAAAGAGCACTTTGCAGAAATCACAGTAACATGAACTTACATCAAAGTCCAGGGTCCAGGTTGCGCCACTGCGCCAAGACCTAAACGTAGCAGCTGCCCACTACTTGCTGGGCAGCTGAGGGACAGAACAGGGGGCCTAAACGCTGCAGCTGGCACTAAATGCTGCGCAGCTGGGGAAAGGCCAGGGATGAAGGAGTGCGCCTCACTCTTAAAGTCCAGAACATGTCCCTAGGAAAAGAAAGACCTACACGGTGCAGCTGCCCACTAATTGCTGGGCAGCTGGAAACAGATCTGCGCCAGGGCGCTTACTAGCCCCTCGGGAAGCAAAACTGTGCAAACGGGGAGCCTTCTAGGCTCTAGAACATACATAGGCGCAGTTTGGAGCCCTCTAGGCCTTCAAATTAAGCAATGCCCCTGAGCCTCTCTGGGCTCGAGCAAATGTGGTGCCAATGTTGGAGTCCCCCCTCCGGGGACTCGAAATCAATAAACTGCCCTCAAGAGCCTCTGTGGCTCTTCAAACAACGGTGGCGCCTTCTTGAGCCTCTCTGGGCTCGAAATATCACTGCCCTGTGAGCCTCTCGGGGCTCTAAGAAATACCTCAATGCCCCCTTCGTTGGAGCGGCCCTCTGTGCACACGGGGCCGCTCTGACTCTGTGCCTGCACTGGCACAGTGAACACTGGGCCTCACGGAGCTTCCCCCCCCAGCCCTTCCTCACTCACTGGGCTTCTCGGGGGGACTCCTCTTCATCTGGTGCGGCTGCTCGTCAGAAGCGGCAGGCTTGCGGGGCTCTCCCAGGCGGCGGTTCCAGCGGGGGGTCCTCTCCTCTTCTCGAGGACTCCAGCTCTCCGCAGGACCACCGGGGCTCCCAACAGCTCAAGGGAGCCCCGGGCAGCATCTCGCCATCTTCTCTGCCGGCTTCTTCCTCCGGGGCTCCTCATCCGGGCAGACAGCCAATCGCGGCGCGGCGGCGGGCGGGACTTCCTGAAGCAAGCGGAAGTCCCGCCGCGCTCCAGGCACCCGGCCGCCTGACTTCCGGTTTGCGGCGCGAGAGGGCCGCGGCGGTGATTCCAACTTTGGGCACCTCGAATAAAATATACAGCGAGGTGGACACTCGCTTGCCGAAGGTAATAAAAAGTGGCAAATAACACCGGGTGGGCACCGGCTGAGATCCATAGCGCTCCCAAGCGCTAGCAGGACATCAAGCGCTCCCAAGCGCTAAAAGGCAAATAAAGCGCTCCCCCAGCGCTAGGCACACAGAATACCGCTCTCATGCAGCAGGGGTAAATGGAAAGCGCTCCTAGGCGCTAGGGCAACAGCAAGTCCTTCCTGGGTCCATCAGCAAGCCAGGGGGTACACACGTACAAGATAAAGCAAAATGATTAATCTCACTGCTTGTGTGACATCGTGAATTTCAAAAACAACCTCATTGACCACAGTGTATTTAAGTTTGTATAACCCTTGTGTGACAGTAATAAATTGCGCATCATTCTTGATGCAATTTACCTTAAGTTTTTCTTCTGTGTGTGATACCTATTAAGATGAGGGATATAGACCTGTCATTTATATATAGAAGAAACGTGTTTGCATAGAGTATGCGAGGTATGGTATCATACACTATTTTAGGTCCAAAAAAGTTTAGCCTACCTCGCAGGAGTCTTTGCATCTAATCTATATTATCCTGAGATTCAATTTCTCAAGGCTTCAAAATATTATTAAGGTTCCAATCTGCTGACCATTATGTGTCCAAAATTCATCTAAAATAGAGTAATGCAAAAAGCATTCTTATTATTTATTTATAATCCGTGCTTATCCTATCCAGTAGCATGTCTCAAAGTTTTGACCCCAAATATGAGGTTCCATTAGATAAAATGAACATTAAGTAAACATCGAAAATTAAAACTCTCAGTGACCCTTACCTTCGTCTTAAATTTTGCTATGCCCATTGATTCATTCCTGGTTTGCTTGTAATCAAACATGACAGTTTCCAAAATTAGCTCCAAAGAGTATCAATAAACTGCCTCTAGACTGTCTGTGTTACATGTAAAGTTAAGGCATAGAGCGGGGAGTTAATAAAGTCCCTCGTGCTGTATGGTACCAATCACTTTTTCTAGCAGTCTCCCCTGAAGCTGTCTCTTACCTAAATGCCTACAGTGTAGTCCTCCAGCCGCGTGCCGCCAATGTGCAGGCGAACAGGTCCTGTTTCCGAGTCTGCGCTGATATAGTATTGCGCAGATACAGAGAACCGACTGTTGCACGCACACAATTACTGGGCGCCATCTTGTAGTGATGTTAAGCGGTTATACGAGCGTCTATAGATCAAAACCACCTATAAAACCGATTATCCTGGGGATTCATGTTAATCGCCAAACTTATAAAGCGGCAATAATTGTTATTCATTTCATCATTCTTGAGAGATATAACAACCCGCCGGTCCATCTTTATCATCGGGCCCTATGAGAATTATCACTGATATGAAGAAAGGACCAACAAATGAGAGTTGTGCTGGACACCATCCTGGAGAGGGTGTCTATGTGTATATAATAAGAGTACTTTAATCTTGAAGAAGTCAATTAAGAATACGCGAAAACTTTTGAGCTACAGAAATAAAATCAAAGGATGTGAATTAAATAAGAAATAAGAATTTTCCGCGATCTGATCATTTTGATATCTAAAAACTATGATTATTATTTCTTTAATATTTAAAAGATTTATGTATTGGCTCCCAAGGGCACGTATTTATTGATAGAACCTTGCTTATCAAGTCCCGCGGACATTATTAGTCCTCCTGCTCTAAATCCATGTTACAAAATATTTTTTGTTCCCTGTTCCTCTTATTGGCTTCATAAGCAAATGAATTGTGATAGAATGCGTGTGAGCTCCTTCTATCCTTGCGAACATGCTCAAAATATCACTCGAAAGATGAGTATTGAATATGGGTCAAAGTTGAGACTTTAATAGATACATTGTGGTTAGAGGTTGGTAATTTCTCTGATACCCCACAAACATACATATGATCTAAACGGTATCGTAAAACGGTACAAAAGGGAATGGTGATGGACGGAGCATCTGAAGCAATTAAACACTCAAACCCAGTCAACAGATCTGGGTTTAATCTATCACCGTTCTTTAGCCCACTCTGCCACCCCAGTTCAGACATGGCCATATGCAAATCAGTCTGACCCTGTGCCTCATGGGAACAGTCCAGCCGAACTGCCAAGCCTGCCTTCCCTGGACGAAAACAAGCTTCCAAGGACCAGTTTCTGGCATTACAGCTGTCTTCAGCCAGGCTTGCTTGAATCCAGTGTATGCCAGAAACCGGTCCTAGGAAGCTTGAATCCGGTCCAGGGAAGGCATGGCTTGGCATTTCGGGCTGGACTGTTCTCATGAGGCACAGGGTCAGACTTATTTGCATATGGTCATGTCTGAACTGGGGTGACAGAGTGGGCTAAAGAACTGTGATGGATTAAAAACAGATCTGTTGAGTGGGTGTGAGTGTTGGATTGGTTCAGATGCTCCGTATATCACCACCCCTTTGTTCGCCATAAGTTGGCAGGGTATGCTCAGACTGAGTCCCTTGCTTACTTTGCCACTGGATTCAAGCAAGCCTGGCTGATAACGGCTGTAATGGCAGAAAGCGGTCCTAGGAAGCTTGAATCCTGGCCAGGGAAGGCATGGCTTGGCAGTTCGGGCTGGACTGTTCCCATGAGGCACAGGGTCAGACTGATTTGCATATGGCCATATCTGAACTGGGGTGGCAGATTGGGCTAAAGAACGGTGATGGATAAACCCATATATGTTGACTGGGTGTGAGTGTTTGATTGGTTCAGATGCTCCGTCCATCACCACCACCTTTTGTACCGTTGTCTTAAGTTAAGGCCTCCTTGACTAAAACGCTCCAGTACAGACCTTAATCTAGCATCATGTTCATTTTGAGAGGACCCAAAAATCAAAACGTCGTCCTGGTAAATGTTAACTCCAGCCAGACCAGTCAATACATCCTCCAAAAGCGAGTCGTTTGAATTTAAAATTCGTAAAAGGAGTTATGAAAGCTGTTAAATCCATGGACTCCTCATCAATCTTAACCTGATGATATGCAGCACGCAAATCCAAAGAAGAAAATGTGCGAGCACCCTTCAACTGCATTTCAGTTATGCTAGGAAGAGGATATTTATCAGAGACAACCTCTTGATTCAAGGCACGAAGGTCAACACAAAAACAAACCTCGCCAGAAGCCTTACTTGCTAAAACTACTGGAGAAATCCACTCACTAGCTTCAGTCTCAACTATAATACCCTCACATTTTAACTTTTCAAGTTCATTCAACATATAGTCTTTTATGGCTAAAGGTACACTACGTACTTTACACGTGACCGGCTTAGAGTCAGGCTTGAGAACAATGTGGTGAGTGTATCCTGACAGGCAACCCAACTTCTATAAAAAAACATTCTTGAATTCAGCACGTAAAGCACTGCTAGAATCACAAACTGGTTTGGTCTTACATTCATTGTTCACAACCTTGATGTCAGCGATGGATTGTGATACACATTGATTAGAGGATAATTTGTCCAAACCAGAACCGCTGTTAGCTGACATATCCCTCAAAACTATGCATGGATCAGCTCCAGGAACTAAAGATATACCCATATCAGCTTGATGATATCAACTGATTATGCTATCACCCTTGCATGAAATGTATATCTTTCCTGCTGTCATGCGACCTTTATACTCAACTACACCTAGAATGTAACCAAACAATGTTATAGGTTTACCGCCAGAGGTCTTATGTCTGGTTTGTGGATGGTAACTTTACCATGCAACTCAAGGTCATAAAAACTCTTAGGGATAAGGGTCATTATTGCCCCAGAGTCAAATAACATTCTTATTTCAGAATCATTAATTTTGACCATGTCAAGAGGACCTTTACACTTGTTCTTGTTATTAGTAATAATAATCTCTCCACAATGTAAATCATCATCATCATCAGATTGAAACTCACTCTTGCTATGCATCAAGACTTCTTTCACACGCCTATTGGATTTAAATTTCTTGGCTTGACAAGCTTTTGTGAAATGTCCAACTTTCCTACAATTTGTACATTTAGACTTGAGGGCAGGACATGATCTGTCATTAGCAAGGTGATCTGTCATATCACAACGAAAACAGTTTAATTTAGCATCACTTTTAGTAAATGAACAAGAGGAATTAGGAGTGTCCCAAGAACTATTTTTCTTAAAAACGACCTTAGAAGACTTATTAGCAACTACCTGGACCTTCTCCTCAATTGAAACTTTTTCCTCCTTTTTCTTTATGACGTCAACGCAAGCAAGAGAGTGTTCAATCCTCTTTGCGATCTCTATAACCTCATCAAGTTTAGGGTCATCTTTTTGCCAGAGCTCGTCCTTAATTTTTTAAATGGAACAACCCAACATAAACTGATCCCTAATACGCTCTTCGATGGCACTATCAAATTTACATGTTGCACCTAACTTACGTAATGCAGTAATGTATTTTTTAATTGACTCATCAGCTTTCTGTACCCTTCGCCCAAAATGGTAACGTTCAAGAATAGTGCTGACTTTCGGGAGATAGTTTTTGTCCAGTTTTTTAAGACACATTTCAAACTCATTTAAACCGTTTGACTCATCATCAGGTAAGTCAGGAAGATGTTCAAAAACGTTATGCCCTTCAGTGAGTAAGCAATGTAAGAGCAACACAGACTTCCTTTCGACACTTAAGGAAACCCCACAAACATGTGCATAATTCAAAAACACCTTTTTCCATTTGGACCATCTTATATCAGGATCGCCTGATATAAGATGGTCCATTCTGCATTGTCTCAACACGCAATAAAATAATAATGTTTACAGACTATAGATGAGTGTTGGATCAATGACAGAACTTAATCTAGTGTAACAAATGTAAGTCAAGTTAAACAAATACAAAATATCGCACTCATGTACCGTGAATATGTATCTGAAGTATAATCATTTAGCACTTGAGGTTTGAAATAATGGAGGATACAGTGAAAGTAAAGAGTACAAAAAAATTAAAAATAAAGATCAACACAAAATGTAAATATCAACCGTTGACAAGCAGTGTGCATCAGCGCACGTGATTAAGTTAAACAAATTCCTCCATAATTTAGCTGCAAGCTGTGCATATCAGCGCACGTGTTTTGTTAATAAATTGTCCCGTAGTTTAGCTGTGCGCGTCAGCGCATAGAAGAAATAAAGCAAAAACAATAAAGGTTAGCTGTGCGCATCAGTGCATAAAAAGTCAAAGTGTAACACAGATAGAGGCTGTGCGCATCAGCGCATGTGAGCGTGAATACTTGTTTAGCTGTGCGTGTCAGCGCAGGAACAATAAAGTTATTTAATAATGCTCGGCAGACAGCTGTGCGTGTCAGCACATGAAGATAGAACGAAGCCAAGTGAAGAAAAGTTGTGAGGAGCAACTACCAATGAGGAGCCGGCTGACTTGTGACGCAGGAATGCAGAGGACAAAGGCGAAAAGGAGTAGGAGTGCATGCAGCTTCTAACGGTGAGAGTCATGCGCTAAGTTTGAAAGATGCAATGTAACACCGTTGTTAACTCCTTTGACGCTATTGACGGAACCCTTCCGTCGCGCCCCTTGGGTGGGCTGTGCTCATGACGGAATGGTTCCATCCCGGCCCGCTCGCCGCAACTGCGCGGCGCTGATTTCGCACCTGCGCGGCGCGTTTCATTAAGCGGGCGGCCCGTGACGGAACCGTTCCGTCACAAGCACAGCTCACCCGCGAGCCGTGATGGAACGGTTCTGTCACCCGCGCAGGTGAGCCGCGCGTTCGCGAAGGTGTTAAGGCTGAGGCTCAAGCGCTAGGGCTCGAGCGTTGCTTTAACTGTAAAAAAAAAAAAAGTACTGAATATGTAGACGAGTCACTGTAAATCAAACCTTCCGCCCAGGGACGAAAACGGCAAAAGGGGTTTACTTAAGAATAAATGCCTCAGTTTATTATTGTTTTTTCCAGAGTGAATGCCTCAGTTTATTATTGTTTTTTCCAGAGTGAATGCCTCAGTTTAATCTGTGGAAGTCTCAAACAGGGCACGGAGACGAGGCAGAGCTTTTAAAACACTGATAATAAATCTTCAGCGCAGAGATGGAAAACAATAAAGGCAGTCTTTCTTAAAAGAAAATGCCTCGGTTTACTCTATGGAAGTCTTAAATGTAGAAACAAGAAGGAGAGACGAGGCAAAATCTCTCAGAGGCTGATAATGAGTACTAAAGAAAACAGTACCTTAAATTGCAACTGGGTAGAAGCAATTTCGTGTTAGGACGCTGCCAAGTAGAAAATGAAGATACCAACTTGGGTTCTTTTTGAAATAAACGAAGATAGCTGAGTGTTGATCAGAAGAAAGTTGAATCCTGATAGCAGAGGGTTAACAGGATCCCAGGATCGACGTCAGTTCAAAAAAGCACTCCTGACGCAGTTGATTATGACTGGTATCTTCATTATTAAGTAACTCATAATACAGCGTCCTACCCACAGGAAAGCCAACAGCAACTACTACAATCTTATCTTATCTTAAGTGAAATTTGTAAAGCGCACTGACACCATTCGTTTCCTGGCGCTAGGCAACAGGGCTGCGTTCACATAACATTCTAGATTGCTCTACAGAACTCGGTTCTAGCACTGACACTAATACATCCAGATTACTAAGCATTACTACAACAGCCTTTCATCTCTTTTTGTTTGCAGACGTTTGCAATGAGCACAAAATGCATCTCTGTGAGGCTCAGTCTGAAGAAGGCTTCGGAAGGTTAGGATTGGATGGAGTCAATGAGGACACTTAGGATTGGATGGAGTCAATGAGGACACTTAGGATTGGATGGAGTCAATGAGGACACCTAGGATTGGATGGAGTCAATGCGGATGCTAGGATTGGATTGTGTCAATTAGGACACTTAGGATTGGATGGAGTGAATGCGGACACTTAGGACTGGATGAGTCAATGTGGACATTAGAATTGGATGGAGTCAAAGTGGACGCTATGCTTGGATGATGTCAATGAAGACGCTAGGATTGGATAGAGTCAATGTGAATGCCTTGGATTGGATGGAGTCAATGCGAATGCCTTGGATTGGATGGAGTCAATGGGGACGCCTGAGATTGGATGGAGCCAATACGGACACTTAGGACTGGATGGAGACAACGTGGATTAAACGTCAATGCAGAGGCTAGCAGTGGACGGAGTCAATGCGGATGCTAGGATTGGATGGAGTCAATTTTGACGCCTGCGATTGGATGGAGTTAGTGCGGACACTAGGATTGGATGGAGTCAATGTGGACGCCTGAGATTGGATGGAGACACTGCGGATGCTAGGATTGGATGGAGTCAATGTTGACGCCTGCGATTGGATGGAGTTAGTGCGGACACTAGGATTGGATGGAGTCAATGTTGACGCCTGCGATTCGATGGAGTTAGTGCGGACACTAGGATTGGATGGAGTCAATGTTGACGCCTGCGATTGGAAGGAGTTAGTGCGGACGCGAGGATTGGATGGAGTCAATGCAATCAATGCTGAGGGTATAGTGACTTCCAGAGAGGACTGTTTGTGTTCAGTCTTCTGATGGATTCTGATGTTATTGTCATTCAGCAGCTCTTCATGTGGCTCAAGATACTGAGTCTAGGTCACTGGTAGGTACGGAGCCACAGGGAGTGGGGGTGTCACAGGAGATGGGGGAAGAGGGTACAAGAGGTGATGGGGAGGGGAGGTGCCAGAGGTGATGGTGGAGTAGGATGCAACTGAAGATGGGGAGGTGAGGTGAAAGAGGTGGTGGGGAAGGAGGGCTGCTTTATGTTTTGTGGAGGGGAGGTACCTCAGCCGGTGGGGAGATGTCATTGCTGCTGGTAAGGTACCACCAGTGATAGGGAGGTGCAACAGGTGATGGGGATGTGCAACAGTGGAGGTGGAACAGGCGATGGGGAGGGTAGACGCCACAAGTGATGGGGAGGTGCTACAGGCAGTGGGGAGGGGAGGGGCCACAAGTGATGGGGAGGTACCAAAGGTGGCGGGGAGATGGCACAAGTGGAGGGAAGGAGAGGTGCAACATGAGATTGGGGTCTCAGATTGAAAACACTTGGAAATGTAGGAAGAAAGGCACAGTGCATTCTGGTTGGTGGCAGGAAGGTAGCCACCAATGCATAAAATGTGGCTCGTGGCAGCAAAACATTATTAATCAAGCAATCAATCAATGCATTTATAGAGTGTATCACTCACCTGTGAGGGTCTCAAGGCGCTAAAGGCGGGGGTTGTGCTGCTACTGATTGAAGAGCCAGGTCTTGAGAAGTCTTCTGAAGGTCAGCAAGTCCTGGGTCTATCGCAGGTGGATGGGGAGGGTGTTCCATGTCTTGGCGGTGAGATGGGAGAATGATCTGCCACTGGAGGGCGTTCAGTGGATGTGAGAGACTATGGTGAGGGCAAAGTCAGCAGAGCAAAGCTGGCGGTTCGTGCGTAGAAGGTGAGTTGTTTGTTGAAGTATGCTGGTCCGGTGTTGTGGAGTGCTTTGTGGGCATGGGTGAGGAGCTTGAAGGCAATCCTCTTGTTGACGGGGAGCCAATGTAGGTCTCTCAGGTGGGCAGTGATGTGGCTGATAGAGGGGGATGTTGAGGATGAGGCTTGCAAAGGCGTTCTGTATGCATTGAATTCTTCTTTGGAGTTTGGCAGTGTCCCGCGTACAGGGCATTGCAGTAGTCCAACCTGCTGCTGACGAGGGCTTCGGTGACCGTCCTTCTAGTTCCAGTGGGGATCTTGAGAAGCATGCAGAGGGTGTTGAAGCAGGAGGAGGAGATGGCATAGACTTGTTGGGTCAATGAAAGTGTTGAGTCCAGGATGAACCCCAGGTTTCATGCGTGGTTGGTGGGTGTCGGTGCAGCTCCCAGAGTGGCAGGCCACCAGGAGTCGTCCCAGGCAGAGGGGGTGGAGCATAGGGGATGAGGACCTCCATTTTGTCAGAGTTCAGTTACAGGCAACTGGTCTTTATCCATTCTGCGATGGCCTTTATTACTTAGTGGAGGTTGGTTGCCGGGTCCTTGGTGAGGGAGAGGATCAGCTGGGTGTCGTCGGAGGACGAGACGATGTTGAGGTCCTGTGATCGAATGATGTTGGCAAGTTGTGCCATGTAGACGTTGAAGAGGGTCGGGCTGAGTGATGATCCTTGGGGTATGCTGCAGGTGATCTTGGTGGCTTCGGATCGGAATGGGGGAGGAGGACTCTCTGGGTTCTGCCGGTGTGAAGGAGGTGATCCAGTCCAGGGTTTTTTTGTGGATCCCTGCATCGTGAAGTTGTGTGTGTAGGATGTGTTGGCCGACGGTGTCGAAGGAGGCCGCGAGGTCCAGGAGGGTGAGGGCCGCGGTTTCACCCTAATGTCGTCGGTGGCTGCAATGTGGGCGGTTTCCGTGCTGTGGTTTCTCCTGAAGCTGGATTGGGAGAAGCCAGGATGTTGTGCTTTTCTAGGAAGTGGATTGGTTGCCTGTTGACAGTCTTCTCGATGATTTTCACCAGGAACGGGAGCAGGGAGATGGGCTAGAAGATCTTGAGGTCCTTTGGGTCCGCCTTGGGTTTCTTGAGTAGGGCGTTGATCTCAGCGTGTTTCTAACTCAGCAGGAAGGTGGCGGTCTCAAAGAAGATCTTGATGATCTTCCGGAGTTGGGGTGCGATGATAGAGCTCGCTTTGTGCCAGTAACAAAGTGGTGCTGTAATTAGTGCCGATAGTGATGAGGTGCTGTGATTGATTTGTAATAGTCTTTGTTTATTTAAAACTACAGCACCGTTCCACCTTACTCTTCACACAACTAACACAAAGCCAGTGATCTCTGTCCATTCCATGAAGTCAGGGGTTGACTTGGCAAGCTCATAATGGTGCTAAATGGAAAGGTAGTGATCACGTTGTGAGTTGCCTCCATCTTAAATCAAATTAGAGACAGAAATGTGATAATGCTTGGGAACAACCCAGGTAACCCCACAACAGCATCACCAGAAGCAAACATTTAACACACTGTGGCCATCTATCATATCTCAAAGCTTCTTCTCGATGATGGATGCTACTTCCTCTGCATCTCCACCAGGGAAGAGGCCAGCTTGGATATGTGTTTTAGTCTTTTAGAGGCCTATCACTTGGCAGCGGGTAGGTGAACTCTGAAATAGCGCGTACATTTCTGTCTACATTTGAAGTGAGCATCTCTTCCTCTGGGGTAAGGGGTGTTTGGAGGTTCTCCCATTTGGAAACAAATATTGAAAAATTATCAATATTGTGAAATCCCCTCAAAGCCCCTGTCGTCTACTGGCCATCTTTCGTTCAGCCACTTGCTAAAGACTTTCAAATCACCATCTGTCACATGGCCCGTGGGGGCAGTCTCGTCTTCTCTAAGTTAGCATGAGCCCTGCAGACAGTACACAGCTTTGCTCAAGCTACTACATGGCTTTATTTTTGCAAACATTTTGTTCGTACTTTTCACATGAGAACTGATTGCTGTGTTCACTCTCTGCCAGTTCCTGGAATTTAGGGGCCGATTAGGATGGCGGGCGGACTTGTGTCCGTCCGCCACCCCTGAGTAGGAGGGACCGTCCGCATGGGCAGCGGCGGTCCCTCCATGGCAATTAGGATGTGACCGCCACCCTGGCGGTCACATCCTGTATGTTTTACATTGCGGCGGGTGCTGCTTGAAGCAGCACCCGCCGCAATGTAAAAAACAAAAGCTGTGCATTTGCATGCACAAAGCGGCAGGCACCGCGCAGTGCCTGCCACTTCGTGCACGCAAAGGCAGGGGGGTACCATAGGTACCCCCCATGTGCACCCCCCACGCAACCTTCACCCAGGGGGCCCGCAACGGGCCCCCAAAGTGATTGTCCGTATGCTTTTCCACGGTGGAAAAGCCGCCGCGGAAAAGCATTACTTTCCCTACATCCTAATATGGCTGGCGGTGTCTGATAGACACCGCCAGCCATGTTATTGCTTTTCCGCCGTGGTCGCCTTCCGACAGCGGCGGAAAAGCGGCGGACACATTGTGAGACCCACCAGCCATCCTGATTTGGCGGTGGGTCTTTCAGGCCTCCTCGGCGGATTTCCCACATACTCCGGGCCGGCGGTGGCTTCCGCTGGCCCGGAGTATGCGGAAAATCCACCATCATAATGACCCCCTTAGTTTGTGAGCTAGGTCAATACACATGGCCCCTTGCTACTCTGTTCTGGTCGGTGCCTCGCACCTAGACACAACATGCCAATGCAGCTGCTGTTTTGAAATCGTACTTTGGTATTTATGGGATGCATGCATATGGAGCACACACTTGGTGAAGGATCTTTCCAGGGAGAAGAGCGAGACAGCACCTATGATGTAGAACTATCATCTATAGTCTGAGTTATGGGGTCTGCAGACAAAACTCAGAGATCTTCTAATATATAATAAGACTGCTTCTTAGCACGGGGAGTGAGGTTAGGCTCTATTGTCTTTTCATGATGACATCTCCCTTCATGGTTTATGGACTAGCTGCTATGCTGGCTGTATTTGTATTTGTATTATGCATTTTCCTGCTTGCTGTGGCACATGTACTGCATGTTAGAGCATGTTTGTTAAAATAAATAATTTAAACTGGTTGTGTCTCTGTCAGATCTTATTGTGGACAAGTACAAGAATGTAACAAAAGGGCGTGTCTTGCAATCGCAAGTCCTGAGAGATTCGGGAGTGTTTTTTTTCTTGGGTGTGTATTCACTTGTTTTTCTTTCATCAAGTAGGAGGGCAAGTGAGACGCTATAGCTAGTCGGTCCTGGGTTCATGGGTACCAAGGTGGTGGGATGACAGTCCCTATGCACTAAGGTACCATAATCCTACGCAGAGTTCTGTTCTTGGGTAGAATCTCTGCAACATGTCACCACCAACGTTTGGTCTGGTTCTTATTCACGAGACCCCTGAGTATTGATTATGCTTGTCCACAATACTCTCTCACCGGTATACAAAGATGTCTGTGGTGAAGATGAAAAGGTTTTACAACTCAGTTTTATACTACTGTTTTGTGTCTTCTGTTTTTCATTTCGATTATGGCACTACCGGTTGCTTTTACAGGCAAATAACTGCGCTGCGGTAATGGCTTATTTAACTCAACACGGACTCCCCAATACTGGGGCTAACATTATTTTCATGGTTGAAGCTAATCCAGCATACCTCTCTGAAGTCTTTAATTCTTAGGTTACTTTTCCCATGGTTAATGCAAATTATAATTTCTTTCTCTCGGAGTATGGGCCATATGCATTAATTGAAGTTCCGTTGACGTCCTTGAAGCATACCATTTGGATTAATGGTGCCCTTCCTCACCCTGTCTCTTTTGTTCGAATGGGCCACTTGTCCATTGACGGGGCTACTTGGCTTGTTTTTTCTGGTTTTGCACCACATCCCAATGATCTCAATATTACAGTAGCAGAACTGCGAATGCTATATACAGAATAGGTTCATCTTCATGACCTCTAGCCTCATAAAGAGACTAGTAGGGTGTGTTTTAGAATAAATAAATATATTTAATATATATACCTGGTGTGGTTCTCCTTTCATTTGGTCATTCAAGAGATTATAGACTGGTAAAAGAAGCTGCTTTACATTCCTTCAAGACTTAGCCTTAAGGCTGCTCTCCATGGCCAACACTGGGATAGCTTTCAATAAAGGTTGTCCTTAACCTATCACCTCTAAGGGGTTGCTTGGCCTGGTGCAAGGTGCCCACTTTAATTAGAGACTTTAATAACAAAGGGGGGGGAGAGAGTTAAAGGGGGATTCGTTCTCCCTGGTAATATATGTATAAACAAATGGAATCCACTAATGTAACGGGGCTTCCCTACAGTTGGTGGGAGCACCCAATGGTAGTATAGTACCCCTCACACGCCAAAAGGACCCTTGGTGTCATGCTTCATCATTGGGGTCTTCGCACCCCTCTACGCGATGTGGCGTGCTGCGACCTCCGACTATGTGGGAGCACTTTTTGATGACTATGTGAGGTGTATGTGAGGGTTTATGTTATATGTGCGTGAGTGGTGAGGTTATCGACGAGTGATGTTTAAAAAGTACCTGGCTCGTGGGGTTGGCGCAAAAATAATTTTAATGGGCCCCCGGGCTGGCGCAGTTAATAGAGGTGACAGAGCAGAGGCGTAGGATGCAAGATAATGTGCATCACCTCCTGTGTGTGTGTGTCGACATGTTTCGGAGTCGGAACTCCTTCTTCAGGACAGGGCACACAAATCCCCACCCTACTCACGTTTCTCTACTCTTTAAAAAGTGTTTTTTTTACAAAAAGTGAGATATAATGCAGGGTATGCAATGTACCTACAAAGTCGGCTTGTTTGTCGCTTTTCAGATGGCCTGCAAAAAATATTTTGTGGTGGTCCACTCCTTAGCAACCCTAGGTACAGTGACCTGTGGGAAAAATAGATCTATATGTGCGGGCTCCGATTGTGTAGACAAAAAATGTCATGCCACTAGAAAATCGTGCCTGGCATGAAAAAGAAGGTTACAGACAGGACACACAACGATCCTGTATCAGACCTTGATGGTCTGACGTAGATAACCATTGTTCTTTGTTACCGGATCTACAAAATACTCTTGATACACTGGAGAAAGATAATTTCCCCTCATCCACAAATACAGCAGTGCTGATTCCCGTTACTCGCTGGCTTCCTAAAGCTGGATATTTGGTCTAAGAGAAAGTTGAGAACAAAATAGAATTTGGTCCTTCATACCATGCACCAGGGCAAGTCCTTGAATTGAAGGGTACCCGTACTGGGATTTTGCCTCCACTGCCTGGTCACAATGAGAATCGATTTATTTCCATTGAACATGACAAGTTATGTGGCTGTGGTGTGGGATGTCGAGGATGAGTCGTGCAGATGTGTTCTGTATGCGTTGGAGTCTTTTCTGAAGTTTGACTGTGGTTCCTGAGTATAGGGCGTTCCCATAGTCTCGTCGGCTGGTGACGAGGGCCTGGGTGACCATCTTTCTAGTTCCGGTATTGATCCACCGGACGATCTTACAGAGCATGCGCATGGTGTTGAAGCATGATGATGATGAGAAGACGTTAACTTGCTTGGTCATCGTGAGAGAGTAGTCCAGGATGAATCCCAGGTTGCGTGCGTTGTCAGTGGGTGTCGGTGCGGTGCCCAGTTCTGTGGGCCACCAGGAGTCGTACCAAGTGGATGGGGATGGTTCGAGGAGGAGGACTTCCGTCTTGTCTGAGTTCAGTTTCAGACGGCTGAGTTTCATCCATTCAGCGACATTTTTCATTCCTTCCTGGAGGTTGAGTTTGGTGGTGGCTGGGTCTTTGGTGAGGGAGAGTATCAGCTGGGTGTTGTCAGCATACGAGATGATGTTGAGGTTGTGTTTGCGTGCGATGGTGGCGAGGGGGCTCATGTAGATATTGAAGAGGGTTGGGCTGAGCGATGAGCCTTGGGGTATGCCACAGATGATCTTGGTGGCCGCAGAGCGGAAGGTACGGAGGAGGACTCTCTGGGTTCTGTCAGAGAGGAACGAGGTGATCCAATCCAGGCCTTTACCTTGGATCCAGGCGTTCTGGAGGCGGGTTATTAGGGTACGATGGCAGACTGTATCAAAGGCGGCTGAGAGGTGTAGGAGAATGAGGGCGGTTGTTTCCCCGTTGTCAAGTAGGGTCCTGATGTCGTTGGTGACTGCGATGAGGGCGGTCTTGGTGCTGTGGTTGGCTCATAATACAGACTGGGATGGGTCGAGGGATCCATTGGCCTTGAGGAATACGGTCAGCTATTTATTGACGATCTTCTCAATACATTTTGCAGGGAAGGGAAGAAGAGAGATGGGGCTGACATTTTTGAGGTCTTTAGGGTCCTCTGTAGGTTTTTTCAGTAGGGCGTTGATCTCTGCGTGCTTCCAGCTCTCTGGGAAGGTGGAGAACATGAGGGAGTTGTTTATGGACTTCCGTAGGTGGGGAGTGATGATGGTGTCAGCTTTGTTGAAGATGTGGTAAGGGCAAGGGTCGGAAGGAGAGCCGGAATGGATGGTGTTCATAGCGTGGGCGGTGTCTTCCGTCCTGATGGGAGTCCAAGCGCTGATGGTGGTTGTCCGGGGCGTTGGTTCAGTGGCTGGGGGCGGAGTCTGGGCACCGAAGCTGTCATGGATATCGGCGATCTTGCGGTGAAAGAACGCGGCGAGGGAGTTGCAGAGGTCTTGTGATGGTGTGATGTCATTGCTGTTGGCGCTGGGATTGGAGAGCTCTTTTATGATGTTGAAGAGTTCTTTGCTGTTTTGTGTGTTGTTGTCTAGCCGTTCTTTGTATGATATCTTTTTGGTGGTGCAGATCAGTTGGTGGTGGTTGCGGGTGGCGTTCTTGAGGGCTGCCATGTTTTCTGTCGTCTGTTTGCGTCACCTAGTTTTCTTGAGGGTTCGGCAGGATTTCTTCGACAGTAGTGTTGATTGGTGGGATCTGGCTCAGTGATGTGGTTATGATGAGGTGTATCTGATTGTCATGTGGATGATGTCATCAGTGATGTCATCAGTGAAGTCATTTAAGATGTCATCAATGTTGTCACTGACCATGTCATGAATGATGTAATATGTGACATCATCACCAGTGGATTGCGGGTGCGGGAGTTACAGTTAGTACAACTAACTAACGGAGGAATTTCCATGGTTTTGTATGAGTGAAATATCCAGCTAACTATAACATTCCTAAAACCTATGTTTTTTTCAGTGAATTTTTAAGGTTTTCTAAATGCTAATTCCTAACTATAACCTGCCTAAAACCTATGTTTTTTTCAGTGAAGTTCAAAGGTTTTTTAAATGACAATTCCTAACTATAACCTTCTAGAAACCTATGGTTGTTTTCAGTAAATTTAAAAGGTTTTTAAGTGACAATTTCTACTTATTATGTTGAACACTTTCCCCATATTTTCAACCAGAAACCAAATCTGCAATGCTACGTAAAAAACAGGCAATAGTTCCATTTACCACTAACAAATTAACATCAACATTTAACTACTGTAAGAACGTCAAACATGTACTACGTCAATTACATGCAACTCACACCCATGTTTAAACAGCAATATGTGTTAGAGACTGTGATTATACATTTCCGACACCCAACAAAATCACAATACAACCACCCCCACGGACCGCTCCTTCCGACTACCTCAAAGGCAGCGTAAAACAGGACAACAAACCTTTCCACAATAATGTATCCCCTCAACAGCACACTAGCTTAATCTACAGAGATGTGGCAACCAAGTATGTATAAGGGAAAGAACTTGAACATCAACAATAATGTACACAACAATAAAATACTATACACAATTCACTATAGAAATCCAAACCTTTTCAGTGTGTAGATATACCATTGATACGTGTAGTGTACTGAAAAGTGGACGCAACCATATTATCTCAGACACTGGGGAATATTTCGGTCAAGTAGCTGTGTTCACCCCCCCTTTGAAACAGAAGTGGAGTTGGCTGGTCCAGTGTAAACAATGTCAACGTACAACTATAATTAATTAGGCTACGCCTTGGGCGTGGTTCACTTCTGCAAAGAGAAGAGACTGCGCCGCAGCGTAGGTCCCCACCCTGCCACGTGGCTGCCGCCATGACTGAGTACTTCTTTGATACAGGCCGATTGAGAACTCAGTGCCACAGCACCGCAGACTTATGTCTGTATCGACTAGTGTCTTCCATCGACACTGCGGACAGCAGGGTTCCCAACTTGGATCTAAATTTGTCTTCAGTATCTGAAAACTGCCTACAATCTATTCTGCAGTCAGTAGAGTTGACAACTTGATACCAGTTTGAATTCAGCTTTGCATCAACACTACGGACAGCATTGAATCCAGCCTTGCTTTATTTAAGGCAGAGACAATTGTACTGTGTCCTCAGATTCTGTTAACTGTCACAACATAGCATTCATCGATCTTTGTGTCGACTACTGCCTTCAATCTACACTGCGTACAACAGGGTTCACAATTTGAATTAAGCTTTCATCTACTCTATGGACAGAATTCAAGATATCCTTGGTTTATAAAAGGCAAAGATTATTTTGTTAAAGGATGCCACAAAAAACATTCCTCAATGACTGTCGTGAGTTCTGTTTTCAAATGTACACTGCGATCAAAAGAGTTTACTGATTTATACCAGTGGCGACTAAGCACTACAGACAACATAAAATTCAGTCTCGATTTATTTACGGCAGAAAAATAGTTCTGTGTCGTCAGATTTTGGTAACAAAAAAAAGCATTCCTCGATGTCTGTGTGAACTACAACTTTTGATGTACTCTGTGGACAGCAGGGTTCACAACTTGAAGGCACCTTTTCCTGTATACTATGGACAATAGGGAATTCAACCTTGATTAATTTAATGCAGAGACAATGTTATTGTATGTGTTCAGATTTTTTCAGATAGAATGACGATTGTACATGACGCATTCCAGTTGACAAGAGACACTGCGAACCACGAATAATCACAGGGTACACACATGCTGAGTTCATTCGGTACCACTAAATCACTGCACCACAAGTCATTTCCCGGTAGCCTTATTAAATCAGAATTCACTAGGCAAAAAACATTGCTCCCAGTCCAGCCCCCCTGCATTACACATTATTGCATGGTACGTACTAGCTCAGCGCCAAAGATACTACTAACTCAGTGCATCATAAATCATCGGAATGAAGAGTGAACAGTTTTATGTCAGCAATGAGGCATACTATCACTTTTAAGTGGAATTCATGCAGGATCCAATTGACAAAAGACATTACTCCAATTACTATGCCCCCGAGACCACGCATCATCACAGAATATGTACACACTAAGCACCAAAGGTAATAGTAACTCAGTGCACCAAAAATTATTGTCATGTGGCCTTACTAAGGCACAATTCACAATACAAAAAAATATTACTATCAGTGCAGCCTGCCCAGACCACGCATCGTCTCAGGCTCCACAGAACCTTCTTGTTTTAGATACCACTAACTCAGTAGAAACCAAACAAAGTATAACATCCATCAAACCCTACACAATATCCCTTTATTATGCTTCCTTGAAAACATATTTTATATCACTAACAGATTTAGTTGAATAGTAAAATTTATGCTACATATATGTTCTATCTTCCACTTCAATCATACTCGCAGATGATGCACTCCTCCCTAAGATCTACACTGCGGACACCAGGGTATACAACTTGAATTCACCTTTGCATCTACACTATAGACAGTAGGAAATTCTACCTTGATTTATTTAATGCAGAGACAATAACACTGAATGTATTCAGATTTTGTTAAAATAAGTGAAAAAACATTGTTCTATAACTGTACTGACTACTAGCTTCTATGTACACTGTGCACAGTAGGGTTCACAACTTGAATTTATGTTCTCATCTACACTACAGACAACATTAAATTTAGCCTCGATTTATTTAAAGCAGAGAAATAAATAGTGCTGTTGCACTGCTAGTATGTGCAAGCTCCTTCAATCACTGCATCATGTGAACTATGGTAACAAACAATGTACAAGATTGCGCCAAAATTTACCTCCACCACCAGCAATACCATTTACCTCTGGGGTATCACTTTTAACATCGCCATCAAACATTTGTCCCCAATTTTTGAAAGTTACAATGCACTGCGTGAAGAGTAATTGTTTAATTTGTTATGAGGAGCTATCAGTAGACCTAGTTTTCACAGCAATTGATAATGATCGATGCTAATTTTTTTCCCCACTCAAAGTTCATATAGTCCAGTATGCAACAGTGAATGATTTCAGTGCAGCCACGCATCATCGCAGGGTGAGCACACAATAAACACCAGATGTACCACTAACTCAGTACACCGTAAATAATCGCCATATGCCCTTGTTAAGGCAACATTCAATAGTAAAAACACATTTTTACCAGTGTGGTCTTCCTGGACCACGCATCATCGCAGGCTCCGCACAATCCGCCACCGATGTCCAGCACAACTCATCAACTCTTTATGATAGAATCTTCTGTGCATTATTTGACATGCAATGCTCCTACCTTTGTACAGCAGAAGTCATAAACCATTTATGATTAAATATCTTTATATGATATCATGAATACTATTCTACTTCTTACCACCAACAACAACATAATAAAATGGAGTCGAGCACACATGCGCATACCCACTTCAACTATCTATCTGTGTCAGTTAATTGATTGTGTTTGTAAAATGCTGCTTCTCCCCCTACCACATTATATTGTGCTATAAATAGCGTATGCAACCATCTTACCTGTGACAGTAAGTGTGGGCTATTCCTCCTTTACTTTTTCTTTTTTTTATACAGCGCAAAATCAACCCAAAAGTAATAAATTTTCAGGCAAGCATACATTACATCATTACTCTATAATAACAGGATGTGAACGCAAGTCCGAGGCTCGAATACTGATTTCCAGCACCAAGTTCCACAGTGTACCTGAATAACCACATATGTATATATATATTAGCTGCCCTTTATGTGCCAAAAACTGCAACTTAAACCTTTCACTGCCCTGTATTACTACAGCTACAACACTCCACTGAATGTACAACAAACACTCTTAATCACAGAAATCTATCATGTCCACCATCTTTTATGTGTACAACTATGAACGAATATAGAGTCAGTAATACCACGTACCTTCCATGTTGGCCAAGTTGTGGGACTTTACAGATATAATGACACATTTCTTTTTAAGACCCGGGTGACGTCAGCACTACAAAACGGACACCCGAATCACCTGATTTCTAATATAGCTCATGACGGGACCACGCCCATTGCTACGGAAACATGGTTCAGAGCCTCGCACAGCACTGGCATATGTCAGTCCAGCCGACTCCACTTTCCAGGAAAACACAACAGCGAAATATTGCCCAGATTTAATAGTAGTGATTTCTTAGTTCCGGGTCTAGTTGTCAGAACAGCACACACACACTTCCTCATGGCTGGTATACACCCACAACCTACCCATCCAGCACATGCGTCACAACACACATTACTCTACCAATAAAAAAGACAGGGCGCACATGCTCTACACATGTCAGAGTTGCTCCCATCCTACGTGCTGTGATCGCCCGTCCCAGTGATTCAAATGCCTCATGTAGGCCTGAACCACCGTGAAGGGGGGCCCACCACTTCATTTGTGGCCTCTTTGGTCACTGAGTTAGTGGTATCTGAGGGGGTGAGGAACCTGCTATGATGATGGGAGCACGAGTATGTTGTTAGCCATACCGATATCAAGACTCGGCACAATATATAAGAATTCTTAGTGGCAGATCAAGACTACATGATGCAGAAGGTGTCCTGTCCACGAAAAGGTGAGTAGTGAGGCCTGGGTGCGCATCGGAGTGAGTCGAAGGGCTGTAGCAGACTGGATACAAAAAAGTGGCGCAGCGATTTAGACAAATACAGTCCTATATAGTGTATCAAATCACATGTACATTTTTTTCCCAACAGCAGGAAAGTTTTTAGAATCGCTCAAACGTCCGGTATATAAACTATACAAATAGTTCTTTTAAATGTGAGGGAACGAGTGTGAAAGGCCGATGTTATTCAACTCCACTTTAAGATAGTAACAATTACCAAACATAACATCTTTTTTTACTATCTTTTAGATGAAGAGCTTCAGGGTGCTTTATGTCCCAGCACGTGGTAAAAAACACACTGGTGACAGAAAGTTGAGCTGTGAATATTCTTTGCAGTCACTCTCTCACTTCCTCTCTCCTTTGATAAAAATATGACACAAAATGTTAACTTCCTTTTTATCTTACAGGTTGTGTTTCACAAATTGGCGTCCCCCCATACACCGCTAAAATTCAACGTTCGAGGATTCTGCGATAATGCGTGCCCATCGTAACAACTTTAGAGAAGGCTGCTTTGACACGTGGTGCACCGTCTTTAAATAATGCCAGTGGCACATGGTGAACAAGAAAGCTCCTTTTCGAAACAACGAGAAGTCATCTGTGAAAGCACACAGTGGGTAGTATGCAGCAGCTTCACTGCGTAGGAATGTACAATTACCTCTGAGCAGTGACAATAGATAGATTACAACAGTCTGAGAGGCAAATCTACAACCTCCTTATGCCACCTTTGTATGTACTATACTATGATTAACTCTATATACTATGTTTCATATCATTAAACTGCAGGGTGCACTATGAAACAGCACATACTTGGACACACAACCAAGGCAAATGGTGAGCTATGAGTATTTTCTCCACTATTAACTGCTCCATCTATAACTTTCACTCTCTCACACTTTTAATGTTGTTTTCTTTCTCTTTATCTCTTTCCCTCTCACATCATTTCTCTTTCTCTTTTAAAGTTATGGTCGCTGCTGTCCACTCCACCGTGACCAACCAAAGCTGAGTTCTAGTTGTGAACTGTGTTGGTCACAGTTTTTACGCACGGTAATCAGAGCGACCTAGATATACAATGCCTCCGATTAAATGCATTAAAAATGAAAACCTTATTTACAAGTCCCTTGCGCCACTTTTACGTCACTTTCAACATGAGAAAAGTAACACAAAACTGGCACAAGAGTCTTGTAAAAAGCTATAAAGAATATTGTCCTGCATAATGACTTGATGTCTCACCTGACAATGTTGAGGCTATGTACTTCTCAATAAACTCCACCCCTACAGTCTCATTTTCGGGCATTCTCTGCTATAGGCCCCCAGGCCCTAGAGCTTCCTTTACTCAGGACTTGATGAAATTATTAGAGCCTTTCATTGATAGACCCAACCTCACCCTTCTGGGAGATTTCAGTTTTCATCTAGAGAACACATGATCTAGAGATACTTTGTCCCTCGTTGAAGGCCTGAGCTCCTGTGGCCAGGTTCAACTTGTGGAGGGCCCCACTCATCTAGCAGGCCACACGCTCGATTGTGTCTTTTCAAACGACACCAGACTGACGACTGGAATCTCTATTCCGCTGGCCTGGTCAGACCATCTTGCAGTGACTATTGAGCCTAAAACATCCCATACTGTTTCCTTTCCTCTCAGCCTAATTGTAAGAAATGGGAACTAAGAAGGAATTATAGGGAGATTTACAGCGAAACCCTTGCCCCGTTTTTGAATGAATTTAGTTCCCTCCCTAAGTCGGACACTAATGCTGCAGCATTGGGCTTATCTAACACCATTGCTAGAGCGGTGGACACTTTGGCCCCCGCAAAGCATCACTACTCTGCTCGAAAGAGTCCCTCCCTGCCCTGGTACTCCGACCGTCTTAGATTGTTAAGGCAGGAATGCAGAAAAAAGGAGAGGCATTGGCACGACCACCCTGACTCTTCAGGGAAAATTCAACACAAACTTCTTTAAAAAAATATATAAGCTGGCAATAGCTGAGGACAAAAAAGGCCTATTATACGAATTTAACTACCTCATTAAAATCTTCCAGAGATCTTTTTAAGATCATCAACTCTCTTTCTGCATCCATGACAATAAACCCCATAATAGAAACCCAGGAGCTCTGTGATAATATTTTGACTTTTTTCCACTCTAAAATTGTCGATATTTATAAATCTTTAGAACTTCTTAACTCAGAGCTCGATGTCATCTCTCCATCGCCCTCTTCTCACCCCATAGAATCACAAGCTGTGAAGCCTAAGCCTGGCTTTCTCGATTTTCCCCAATAGACTGCGGAGGAGTTAAACCGTCTCTTTCATAACATCAAATCGTGTTCTCCCTTGGACCCTTGTCCTTTGAAAACCTTGAAGGTGATGAATGTGGCTATCACTGAGGGAGTGTTTCCCTGGAAAATGGCTCTCCTGAAGAAGGCCTCCCTGGATCCTGGGGCTCTAAAAAAAATGTGTCCGATCTCCCTGTTACCAGTCCCTGCCAACATTCTAGAGGCTCACCTTAACCGTCACCGTACAACTTTCTTGGAGGACTTAAAGCTATTGGACATCTCACAACATGGTTTCCGAAGTGCTCATAGCACAGAGTCGGCCCTCACTGTTGTTATTAACAACATTCGGTCCAAGGTCGATAAGGGCAATACCAATCTCCTGGTGCTACTCGACCTTACGGCAGCCTTTGACACCTTGTCCCCTTCGGTCTTGGTTACTACACTTGGGGAGATTGGTGTTGGCGGCCCGGCCCTTAGACTATTGGCCTCCTTTCTTCATCAAAGGGAGCAGAGAGTTAAGTTGGGTAACTTTCTGTCCTCCTCCAAGCCAGTGCAATGTGAGGTCCCTCAGGGTTCTTCGTTAAGTCCCTTACTATTTAACATCTATGTGACTCCACTTGCTAAGGTGGTGAGATCCTTTGGGTTTGAGGTGTTGTCATATGCTGACGATACATAGTTGATTAACGACTCAGCCCTTAACTTCAGATCTTGTATGGAGGCAGTGTCCCAATGGAAGATCCGGAACTTTTTAAAACTCAACGGGGAAAAGACGGAGGTGCTAATCTTCGGGGGCAATCTGGAAATTTGGTCTAAAGACTGGTGGCCAGACTCACTCAGAGAGTATCCCCATCCTGTCCACTCTGCTAGAAATTTTGGGATCCTGATAGATATCTCGCTTTCCTTTGACCTTCAAGTCAATAGGGCAGTATCCACCTGTTGTGGTATCCTCCGGATCCTTAGAAAGATCTCTGCTTATCTGTCTCCAGCTGCCTGGAAGCAAGCTACAGTGGCCCTTGTCTCTTCGAGACTGGACTACTGTAACGCCCTGTATAGTGGCATAAATAAGGGTTCAGTTCATCGCCTTCAGATGGTACAAAACGCTGCAGCCAGGATGGTTTTGAATCTCCCTAGGCTGTCTTCTGAATCGCTGGCCAGGAAAAGTCTCCACAGGCTTCCTGTTTAGTCCAGGATCTCTTTTAAACTCCTTTGTTTTGCCCACAGGGCTGTTCATGGCTCTGGACCGGAAGGTATCAGGTCTCTCGTGTGTGTTTATACTCCTAGTAGAGCGCTTCGTTCCACCTCTAAAAATCTTCTCCTGGTTCCCAGATTTGCAAGAGCTAGGTGGGGAGGCAGAGCCTTTTCTACTCTGGTGCCCAGGCTCTGGAACTCCCTCCCTCCTGAACTGGCAGGACAACCCTCTCTGTTGCTCTTCCGTAAACAACTTAAAGCCTGGCTCTTTACAGAGGCCTATCTGTAGTTCTTATATCCGGTGCCCTGAGACGATGTGTTTGTTTGTCTGTTCTAGGCCCCTTGATGCCCTTGGGCTAAGTTGTGCCTTATAAATCGCCGTTCATTTATTCATTCATTCTCCCCTAGTTATGTCTCATCCCTAAATCATTTTAACGACCTTTTGAACTGTAAATGTAAATCTGATGCATAGGCTTAAACCCAAGCCTATGAGACAAGTGAAATGTATCATGCACACTGCACACGTTAAAAGAAGGAAATATATTCAACTGTTATTTTGACTTGTAAAACTGAGGTGGTAAATCGCAAATGTGTAGTCACACACTGACCTGCTAAAAAATGAGGGATGCTATCTCACTCACTCAGCACTCCCTCATACCCCAGGACCTAAGCTCCTCACTAGCCAAGTGTCTTATAGTTCGGATTTTTCTCAGTTTAGGAGTAGTAAAGTTAGGACTCCTAACTTTGCTACTCCTAAACTGAGAAAAATCCTAACTTTAAGACTTTCGGTATTCACAGAAGGCAGTTAGGAGTCCTAAAGTTTGGAGTCCTAACTTTACTACTCCTAAACTTAGAAAATCCTAACTTTAAGACTTTCGGTATTCACAGAAGGCATTTAGGAGTCCTAAAGTTAGGACTCCTAACTTCTGTGAATATCGAAATGAGTAAGTACCTTCTGTGAATACCGAAATGAGTAAGTGCCTTCTGTGAATACCGAAATGGTAGTAAGTTTAGGATTTTGTCAAGTTAGTTCTGTGAATTGAGCCCACAGTGCCTGGATTACTGTTGCTCTAGGGTGTGCTGCTTCGTAGGCTTGCCCGAAAGACTGGAGATGAACTTCAGTATGGATTGTGGTGAACAGGCCTTCAAGGTTAACCCACAATTGACATCTGCCTGTGCTAAGACATCAGGCCTTCTAAGGTCTAGTGTGGGTTTTTAAGGTCTAGCATGAGAATATTTTCCCTCAGTAGAGTGGTCTGGTGGACTAGTCATGAAGGCTGAACCCGGTTCCCCAGTCCCAAATTCGTCAGCTCTGGCCATAGTGCCACATCCTCTCCCCCACTGAATGCCATACTTCCCCACTGAGAGAAACTCGCACTGCCTTCAGCTACAACCTAATTCTGCCTGCTATAAACACTTGGATGTGGCTCAATTCAAATTATGCACTTGATAAGAGTAATATGTTGCCTAAAAAAAAAGTAGAAGCACACACTCATAGGGAATGAAAGATTAAGTAAAGCATGTGAAATGTAAACAGAAACAACATGGTTACCTTACGATCTCTCACTCACTATTTAGAAATCAGCGAGTGGTTTTAACTGAACAGTTAACACATTTTGCTTTACAATCCACCCATCAACCAGGTATTGCAATTCATCCAGGAATGGTCACTTCCCCACCTGGGGGCAACAATGCTGTTCAAGAAAGATGAGAAAACAAAAGTAGCGCTTCACTGCAAAGTCTAAAGTGAGGGTAATGTGTTTGGATGTAAATAAAACCAATCTGGCCACTTTCCAACCACGCTGTCTTGCTTTATTTAGTTATGTATGTATTTTGAATATTTATAACCTTTTATTTCTCTCCATCCCGAGGCTGCAGTTTGGAATAGAAAAATGTCAGAAAAAGGGCATTTAACGCAAGTATTTTTTCTTTTTTGTATTCATTTCACTGGGAAGCAATTAAATAAAAGAAGGAAAGTTAGGTTGTGAACCATTTCTTCAAGTCACAGTTTCAGAAAGTGAGGAGCAAGACAGAAAGAGAGGGTATTATAGGAAGAGAGGGAGGGAGGGGGCACGGAAAATAGAACTGGCCCCCTGTCCCAAAACCGGCCCCTACCCCATCCAGCCTACCGGGGGACTGCCCAGTGCCCGGACTTACAAGTCCGGCCTTGTATGTATAAGATAGGTAGATAAATAGATCGGTTGGCCTAAATTCCAAAATGTAAGTCTTTTGACTGGCTGCGGGGTCTTTATGGAGCAAGCACTTTGATTGGCTGGCCAGAACATAACCAGAAATGTTGCAGTGACCATTACAGGACTTTGATACTTGGTCCCCTGTCATGAAAACATTTTGCAAAAATAACATAAGAGGGCAGGGTATGGATACCCTGACTCCAGGCTCTAATGGAGGGTCCCAGGGGAACCGATCTTAGACCAAAATAATTAGGGTCAGATTTACAAGTTCCTTGCACCACCTGTGCATCGCTCTTTGTCACGCAATATACTGCCCCATGTTTACTAGCACAGGAAAAGCAACCCTGTATGGCGTTTCCTCTCCTTGTAAATACAGCCACTTTACATGCAGCACTTTGCATCAAGTGGAGCTACATGGGATTTGCTGTGGCTGTTCCCACGCAACACCCGTGGAACCTGACACATTTCCAGATTTACGAGAAATTATGAACCTGGAAAAGCGTCTGAATGCGGGGGAGGAGAAGGGAGGTACAACGAGGAGAAATGTATTCATTTCCCCTCATTTGTTTCCCTCTTTCTATGGATGCTGCATTATGCAGCACACATAGAACGAGGAAACCCCCTCTGGTGTTTGTTCGTATACAGGAAGATGTCCCATCCCGCACTCGAACAATCATAAAAATAAAATACGTTTTGCAAGTTCTATGTGTGCTAATGAGGCACACATAGAAGATATAAAATGCCATTTCCTCCACATAAACTATCATCCCTGTGACACAAGCATCCTTGCACCATGGTGCAAGGGTACCTGTGACGGCGCATAGCAGCCCATTGTGTGCCGGCGCAAGAGAGACCTTAGGAATGCGACATATTATTGTAAGTATGTTGCATACTTGTGCTCTGAAAGTTCTGCAAAGTGCTGCAGTCAAAGGACTTGCGGTACTTTCTTATAAATGAGGCCCTTAATTCTTTTTGCTTCTTTTGTGGTCCTGGGGTGGGCCAGGGTCCAGGGGTTGGGGCATTTTTTATTAATGTTTGGGGAGGGGGCTTGTGGACCCCCTCTCTGTGCCAATGTATTGCCACTGCGTCCCTGTCCCCTGGGTCCTGATGAAACAGTGTCCTGTAAACCTCATACCACTGGACTGAATGTGGAGTGGAGCAACAGCCAGGGGAATGGGGTTTTGCTCCTACTGGTGGAAGTGAATAGAAAGGCAGGAGCACAAAGAGAATATTGCCTTCACACATGTGGTCATGGACGACAGAGGATGCATGCAGTGAGCCGCCCAGGACTGCAGGGGGCGTGGGGCTTTACCAACAGGTCCCCAATAAAGAGAAAGCTGTGGGTGTTCCAGGTGGACCTGAGAAACTAAAAAAAGAATTAAATAATGCATCACGAGGTTGCAAAAAGTCATAATCAATAGCAGTCAAGAACTGCTCATTTATTAATCACTGCTCCTAGCAAGGGGAGACCCTTAATGCCTTTCATGGGCTAATGTACCTTTATAACCTGATTTTTGGTGCTCCAGTCTGAGAAGAGGTACCATTAACATGTTACAAAAGTGTTGTTAGGGGGGCTGCAGGGAGTACAGCAGCCCCCTGCAAATAATGTATCAAAAGTAACCTGTGTTTCCTGGAGCGTCACAATGTACAGACAGGAAATGTTTGTGCCCTTTTTAGGCATTCCCAGAGCTTCAGCTTTTTCATTTTTGTATAGGATTGTAGGGTTCCTTTGATGTTGGTATTATGGGTAAATGATGTGGTTGAGACAGAATTAGGCAGTGTTTACATACCTTCATATGATCATGTGATGACCCCACGACAAAAGCAATAGGCTTGCCTTTTGGTGGTTACCCCCTGACAAAGTTAATAGGCTTGCATTCTAATTTATATTGATGTGATGAAAGCTAGACAAAGCCAGTAGACCAGCCTTCTTTGAAAGAACATTCCTTTATATTTTGATGAGTGCTCTCATTAACTGGTCGTGCTCATGGGGATTCGCTACCACTTGTTTGGTTTGGTTCGAGGCCTGTCCACCACCGTCCAGAGAGGACATAGTTAGGTGTGGTAGTAAAATCAGACTCTGTATTAAAAAAGCCCTAGAAATTCACTGAAAATACCCAATATTAAAGTGATGTTATAATTAGGTAGGAAAAGAAGATCTTACTTTATGTTAAAAAAAAACTCAGAAATTCACAGAAAAAAAGTGACACTATGGTTAGCGTTGGTAATAATTTGGAACTTCACATTTGATAAAACCCTTGAAATGCACTGCAAAAACCAAGGGATATTATGGTGGTGTTAAATAATGTCTATTAAAAACATTTTACTTTATGTTTAAAAAACCTCGGATATTCATTGAAAAAAAATAAGGCTAAAGCAAGGCTAAACAATTAAAAATATCATTTTAAACTAAAAACCAATAATATTTACTGGTTACATTTCACTGAAGTATTTACTTGTGCCCCTCCCGTGTACTGCTTATGACCACACATATTATATCCCTCATGACATGTTCAATGATGTAATTGGTGACATCACTGATGATATCTCAAGTACATAAGTGATGATATCACTGATGACATCATGCAATGGGTGTGACAGTGTGCTTTATAATAGAACACATTGTTCATTGGCATTACTGGCCGGTTTTCCTTCGTTAGTTGCTATCACTGAGAAGCAGGTTAGATCTGCACTGAGCACTACACAGAGTTAAAAATACAACTAATGTGTATGCAGGTCATTCTGCCCATTTGTACAAACAACAAAAAGACGTTGACATCACCCCGGCAGTTGAGCTACTTAAAGATATTTCAGGAGAGTAAAGCAGATCCAGTGAAGGGCACAGAACATAAGGCATCGAATGGTCTAAGGGGAGCCCTCACCCACCATGGTGCAATGCAGCCACAGGGGCATTAGCATGAATTATGTGCACTTGGGGGTTAAGGCTTTCATATTTTGGTCCATAATTTGAAGCATATGACCTCCTACAACTATGTAAATGTAAATGTACAGGAATTTATATAGCGCAAATCACCAAGCGGTTTCTAAGCGCTTGCTTAGGGAACCCGTCCTGGTATTCCCCTGTGAGATAACCCCGGCAGGGTATCCGCAAGGTGAAAGCCAGGCATCCCACCGCGAGGGGCCGTTGTGGAGATTAAGCAAGCTATTGCCCAGAGTCGCAGAGTGTGAACCCGTGAATTGAGTAGGCACCGGAGTGAGAATTGTCGAGTCCATGGACATTTTAGAACTCAAGACCCCGCCGAGCCGGGAATTGAACCCTGGTCCCGGGCTGACCTCTGCTTCCAGGTCTGCCTCCTCTAAACAGTGAGCCACACTTCTCCAACTATAGCTCATGAGAAGTTTGTGTTTGTTCAGCTGGATTCATGTGTCAACTGTTTATTTGTTAAATTTGTTCATTATTGCTCAGACATAAATCTGTCATTCTTGTGTATTCGCCTGATCTTCTGGTTCCTGTTGTGAATACTATTTCTAAATGTGACATTATTGGAGTCATTAAATATGAATTTGAGGATCAAGTTTGTAAGAAAGGTCTTTTTAAAACAGTATCTATGAAAAATTAAAGGCTGGAAGTGAGTTGTGGCTTCATGTATTAAGTCCCTCCTTTTTAGCTATGTGTTAGCTAAAAGATGATCCAGGGTCTGTCTATGCACGGCAGTGAAGGTGTCAGATTCCTAGCTTGAATGCTATATTACAGCAAAGAAGCAACAAATGCATCCTTATGATAGCTTAGTGATGGTACATGCCACAGCCGAGGTCACAGCATCCCTCTAAAGATGCTACACGGATGTCTACTCTCTTCTCTTCGCCGCAGTGTGAGTCAGAGACATAAGAACAGGCTGCACACCTAATATAGGCGTTCAGTATGATGGCAGCGGAGGCACCAACGCAGTGCTGGCAGCTGAATACGCACGCGGGCGAGTAGTGGTCCTCACAGTCGCCATATTACAATGGGCAAACATAGCCCATTACCCCTCTGCCGAGGTGTGATGTGAACTGCCATAAAAATGCACCCACCACAGCTGCGGTGTGAGCCAATAGATATATACTGTCGTGCGAAATGATGGCCCAACCGCCATACAAATCAGGATACCCCAAACAGCCAGGTGCAATGTAAGGGAGAAACCGCCCAACCAGAGACGGTGGAAGCATGACCGCGGAGCACCAAACCAGACTCCCGGTCCACACCACCTGGTCCGTACCGCAACGGATCCAGCTCTACACATCTTACCGGTGCTGTACCTGATATACGACCAACAAGTTATAAACCGTCGCGGACGACGACGCAGGTGCACACCAGGCAAGGACAAGGCAACCTACACTCACAGCACTGCATGCATGACAAGCAGTGTGTGCACACCAAGCAGACAAGTTCCACACAGATAATAGTCCCACACCATGAACCTCCATAACACAAATCACCACAGCACACAAACAACATCACACTCAGGAAGGGAAGAAGTATCTCAGCAAACACACATACTGCTCACCCATAACCCACAGAGGCACATGTATGAGCAACATGACCAGAGGACTGTGCAGCTCAAACAGTTGAACTGCATATGAGCAACCATGACTGCAAAACAGTACAAGAAAATCACATATAACCAATTGGGAATCTGTCCTGAGTGCCACATTGGTCCTGTGCACAGATGAGCACACATAATGGCAACCCAAGGGGATAGCTGACATGAGAGTGAAGTGTTTTGTACATCAGTAGTGGACATGTCTGTAGTGCCCCATATGCAAATAGATGGAGTGCTCACTCACAATAGGTAGGCATCAGAAGCACAGATAGGGGATGTCATAACTCCACATCCCGCATGCCCTATTGGAGCCATAAATGCCTCAAATGTCAGCAATGCATGAGAAAACACACCCACAATGTCAGTATGGATAAGCAGGTCTGCACAGTGAGCACAAACAGTAACAAGACACATGGCTGATCAACAAAACACAACACTGACTTGCCAGTCACACACTCAACTACAGGTAGGTGTCACCCAGATGTGCAAGGACACACCAACACACCGCACAGTGTACAACCTACAACTCCCACATGTGCTTCCAATCACAAGCACAGGGCTGACCAATCCAAATAACAGGCACTCAAATCCAGGTTGACACATGTGTGCAGTTGTCATCGTAGGGGCACCCACACATCAACACTACTGACAATGTCAGCCCTTCACAGTGCACTCTTCATGACCACACACGTGAACACATTGAAATATACCCATGTGACTGCGATGACTGGCTATCACAAGATGACCATACACCAACACTGCTGGTCACCCATCAAGAAAGATCACACAGACATGATGGACCCTGGCCAGCCTGCCTGCAATCCTGTGGATAGAATCCCACTCTGTGATGGAAGTGCATCCAAACATCACATGTGTACAAGTTAGCC
The DNA here is from genome assembly GCF_964261635.1 of Lissotriton helveticus. Lineage (NCBI taxonomy): Eukaryota > Metazoa > Chordata > Amphibia > Caudata > Salamandridae > Lissotriton > Lissotriton helveticus. The sequence goes on from NC_136059.1 coordinate 11,598,647, forward strand.
AACATTACCATAGATTGTTTAGGATTACAGCTGCTTATCACAAACAACCATCATTGGACCCCCAAGCCTCAGAGTAAAGAACAACTGAAGTGCCTGTCACCTCTGCAAAAGCCTGAGAAAATTAAAACAGCCATTGGCAATGTTAAAGTGGCATACAGAACATGTTTCACAATAAAGGATACCCACACATAAAACCCTTTATTTAGTAAGGACACTGACAAAGCAGACAACAGGAGTAACTGTTGTTATTCACATATCACACAGATAGGCTTCAAAAGTAGACAAGAGCAAGACCAGTGGCTAGTCCAAAGTGCAGAGTAGGTACATGAGAAGCTGCTCAGGGAAAGGGCAAACAGCAGTGAACATCAAGTCCAGGGGCCAGTACAAGGTACAGTGAGGTACATGAGATCCTGCACAGGGAATAGGCAAACACAGCAAGGAACAGCAAGGCCAGTGGTCCATACAAAGTGCAGAGTAGGTACACGAGAAGCTGCACAAGGAATGGGCAAACAGTAGTGAGCAGCAAGGCCAGTGGCCAGTACAAAGTGCTGAGTAGGTACATGAAAAGCTTCACAGGGAATGGGCAAACAGCAATGAACATCAAGGCCATTGTGCACAAGTTAGCCAACATTACCATAGATTGTTTAGGATTACAGCTGCTTATCACAAACAACCATCATTGGACCCCCAAGCCTCAGAGTAAAGAACAACTGAAGTGCCTGTCACCTCTGCAAAAGCCTGAGAAAATTAAAACAGCCATTGGCAATGTTAAAGTGGCATACAGAACATGTTTCACAATAAAGGATACCCACACATAAAACCCTTTATTTAGTAAGGACACTGACAAAGCAGACAACAGGAGTAACTGTTGTTATTCACATATCACACAGATAGGCTTCAAAAGTAGACAAGAGCAAGACCAGTGGCTAGTCCAAAGTGCAGAGTAGGTACATGAGAAGCTGCTCAGGGAAAGGGCAAACAGCAGTGAACATCAAGTCCAGGGGCCAGTACAAGGTACAGTGAGGTACATGAGATCCTGCACAGGGAATAGGCAAACACAGCAAGGAACAGCAAGGCCAGTGGTCCATACAAGTGCAGAGTAGGTACACGAGAAGCTGCACAAGGAATGGGCAAACAGTAGTGAGCAGCAAGGCCAGTGGCCAGTACAAAGTGCTGAGTAGGTACATGAAAAGCTTCACAGGGAATGGGCAAACAGCAATGAACATCAAGGCCATTGTGCAGAGTAGGTACACAAGAAGCTGCACAGGGAATGGGCAAACAGCAGTGAACATCAAGGCACGTGGTCAGTACAAAGGCAGTGAACATCAAGGCCAGTAAAAAGTGCAGAGAAGGCACTTGTGTACATTAGATCATGCACAGGGAATGGGTGAGAATGTACCCTGCCATGGTCAGCAACACAGTTAGGGGGAGAACAATGGGCGTTCCAGGCACCGCTGTGGGAGAGACAGGTGTGTGAGGGGGACTTTCACTCAGACTTGGCTGTTGGTCAGACTGGATGGTGGCTGAGTGTTGGGGCCAGTTGGAGGACTAGAGCGGGGAAAGAGAGGTCCAGCTGGGATAGAATTATCAGTGGCTTTGAAAGCCGGAGGGCTGCTTGGAACGGGTGGTGTGGTGGCACGTGGAGGTGGAGTCATGCTGCCGTTAGATACAGTGTGGGTGGGAGAATGTGGAAGGGTGCCTTTCCACTTCTTGGGGAGTCTAAATGGCTTTCCTGTCTTGGTAGGAGTGGGAGGTGGGGTGGACCCAACAGGCACACTCTCCACCAAAGCTGTATCAGTCGCAGGCGGTGGCCCTTCCTCTAGAGACATGCTGGATCCAGCAGTACATTTCACCTGACCTTGCCTTTGCCCCTCCATCCCCTGTTTACCACGTGTAACCCCTACAGTGCCCTCCTTTTGAGCTTGACAGGGGTGTGCATGGGAGTTGAGGGTGTGGGTGAATCTGCCTTGGAGCTAATTTTATGCAGACTCTTAGCAGGTACTCACTTCTCAGGAAACACGGCAACTGTCTGCTTGCCTTTGCCGGATGCTTTTGGGACAGGAGAGTCCTTGGCTGGGGATGACTCTGAGGCATGTGAGCCTGAAGCCTGCTTCTGGCTTCATGCCCCCGACTGTCGCATGAAGGGATTTTGCCTTTGCGCTCTGGGGTGGCTTTGTTTTTTTGAAGGATGGTATCTGCACTCTAGCCCACTTGGGACGCTGCTGTTGTGTGCTGCGTGTGCTGTATCTTGAGCCTGAGGTCTGTGGTGTCTGGTCACTATCATCAGATGTAGCCACTGGCAGGGGGTGGAGCTGGAATCTAAGATTGTGCCTGTTGAATGGCTGCTGTCAATGTGGAGGACAAAGACTGGACAGTCCGGTGTAGCCCACACACGTCTGAATGAATGCCCTCCATGAAACAACTACCTGTTGCAACTTTTTGTCATGGTCTAGGAAAGCATTGAGGACAGTTGTCTGGCCCACACACAAAAGGTCCACAGACTCAACAATGATGGCAGCAGGAGAGACAGGGGCAGCAGTGCCTGTGGGGAAGGACACTCGTCCCTTCTTACTGGTGCGCACACGGGTAGCACTAGTGGAAGTTGGTGGGAAGGTGGGCACTGGACTCTGTGTGGTGGAAGAGGAGGCAGAGTTCCCGCTCCCTGTGCCCGCCAACATAGATGTGTCACCGCTGGTATCAGATGACATTGAGGTTGGTGTCTCTGGCTGTGATTCCTCAAGCAGACTCCTGTCCCCCTCCGAGGTGCTGGTCACATCAGTGTCGCTGTGCTCGTGTGTAGCAGTCGTGCTTGATGCCTCACCACTAGAGTCCGTCCCCTGTCCTTCTGTGCCCACGGTTGATGCTGCATGAGACAGAGATGTAGGGTCAGTTTAGTGTCATTAACACAAACATCATATGCTAGCAAAGCACGAAATAAGATGATGATATACCATGGTGCACCCCCCTTGTGCAGTAATATTGTGCAATTTAAATTCTAAACTCAATTTGTGCGTGTTATCATGCAATCTTGGCATAATTGACCCATGTGATGACCACACAACCAAATAGCCTGCCAGCTTTGTGTAACCAGACACACAGATCCCTCTCAGTACACATAGGGCCCTGAGGGGGGAAAAGATGTACCTCCCAACATGTTGCCAAAGCCACATCTGGAGGCAGCAGGAGTGGACAGCACAGATACAGACTCCAACATATCAGTCCACAATGGCCATTAGCTCATGCCATCCACCATTTCGTACTTTGGGGCATAACTACAGTTGCACATTGGTGTCAGATGCGTATTCCTCACAATACTGACATCAGGCAATGCAAACATTGATGAAAGTACACTCAGATGATGCACACTGCAGTTCCCTTCCATGGAATGTCCCTGCCTACCCCAGTGCAGACAATGCCAGAAGGCCACAACTCAGAATGCAATGACAAGGGCCATCACTCCAATACCATGAGAAAGCACAGGTAGGGAAAATGCATGACAGCTGCACCCAACACAGAGGCCACACAAGCCATTGCATCAAACTAGCAACATCACATAGCCCAGCGCTGGCCCAGGCTTGGACCCATGCAGCCACGCACAACCAAAGTCACCCTTCCAAGAATACTCACCCCCAGCTTGCTGCTGATGCTCCTTCAAATGTGCATCCGGCTTAGGCTGTGTCACAGCTAAGATGCGGGCCATTAGTGGTGTCATGCTCCTGCACGTGAACCTGTCAGTCCAAGGGAGCTGCCCCAGCGTCATCTCTGCCACATTTTTGCTCAGCCGGCAGGTGTCATACCACCTCTTGTGACAGTGTGTGCACCTTCAGTTGGTGACACCTAGAGCCCGCACCTTGTGTGCAATGGCCCTCCACACGGCCTTACACTGGTGGACTTTGAGCTGCAGGCATGGAAGACTAGAGGAGGAAATATCAGTGACACAGTGTTTTGTACCAATATCTCTCAGTACAGGAGAATGATACAAACTCAACACAACTTTACAGATATGTCCATTAGGACCAATACAGCATCTCACATAGTACATTTGCATGGGAGAATCATTCGAAAATGCGTGCAGGTATGAGGGTGACCACTAAGCATGGGCGGATCTAGCGGATCTCGCGTACGCGAATTTGCGAATTTACGGATTCGCAATACGCAAAATCCGTGAACTCTCGCGGATTAGCGGATTTGTAAGTTTTTTGTGTTGGCGAGCGTTCGCGAGGATTTGTGGACCATTTCGCAATTGCGAACTTACTTTTCGGCTCGCAACGGCCGCGACTATGTTGTTTCTACGTCTGGTTTATCATCACAGGTTCACAGCATCCTCTGTTTCACCACTGCCACCCTCTGGTACACCCATGCCACCCTCTGGTACATCCTCACTGCCACCCATTAGGTTTGTTTATCACTGTAGATTATGGGGGTGAAAAAAAGCAAGCACACCTGCCCTGCTTCAACTGCCATGAATTAATTTGGGGTTGATTAATGTGTCACTTATTTTTAAACTTCCAGTCTGGCTGGCACCTGCTCCCTTCCTTATCTGTAATTTGCTTTCTGTTGCAGTGAAAGCAAGCACACCTGCCCTTCTTCAACTGCCATGAATTAATTAGGGGGTGATTAATGTGTCAGTAATTTTGAAACTTCCAGTCTGGCTGGCACCTGCTTCCTTCCTTATCTGTAATTTGCTTTCTGTTGCAGTGCAATTTTTTTCCACAGGACCTTTATGGTCTACTTGTAGCTATTCTATAGGCCTGCTGTTTGGGTCATAGCAGGGTCATGGAATAGTTGCAAATAGGCAACTGAACTCTGGAGGGGCCCCTCAGGAAGCACTAGAGTGAATGGTTACTAATGTTAAGTTTGAACTTTTGCACCTGCTGATTGCTTTCAGTTTAGCAAAAATCGTTTTTCTGCAATTTGGCGCGATTTGCGGGGCGCGAATACGTGCGAGATCGATTTCGGAAGCCGCGAATGCGTGCGAATACACTATTTTTTTTTTGCTGCGTGTATGTTCGCGTGATTTTTTGCGTGTTCGCAAGGCGCTTGTAGCTATACGTTTGCGAAGTTACCCTAGCGGTCGTACACGGGCGCGGCCATCTTGTTTGCGTGACGTAATTCCGTTTCCGGCCGCTAAGTGTAATCTCGCAAAGTGTGCTGCTCGCTAGTACAATTTCGCGCGTGATCGCGAGGAAAATCTCGCGCGAACTTACCCACGCGGTCGTGAATGGGCGCGGCGATCTTGTTTCTCATTCATTGCTATGGTTCTGGGCATGCTTTCTGTATCCTCTCTGAATCTCTGCCATCCTTTGCTTGTTTGAAGTTTATTTGATCTATTTTACTTATTATCTCTCCCTCTATTTTTCTAGCTCTATATTTTTGTGTTTTCTGCTACTTTTTGTTAATTTTAAACTACTTTTTTAAACTCTTTTCTTTTCTTCTTCCCTATTCTATTTCTTCTTTATTATTTAACTCATTTCTGCCCAGACCATGGTAAAGGGAGCCGGGAAGCACCCTGAGAAGGGGAAGGGTCCCGCACCCCGTGCCCGGCTCCCGTGCGGGCGTTTGAGGGGGGAGCTAGTGATGCCACGGGAGATCTTTAGCGCGGAGGAGCTGGCCGCACTCATCTTCCACGTCCAGCGCCGCCTCGCCAAGACCATCGTGGGAGGTGGCAAGATCGCAACCGGCTATGGCATCCGGGAGCGCCGGAGGCCGTGGGAGAAGGTGTGCCGGGCCATGTTTAAGCTCTCTGGGGTCCGGCGCACCTATAACCAGGCCACCCACCGCTGGACGGATATCATGGACCGGGAACGGGACTTGCTGGATGGGCTCGGCGTAGAGGTCCCCGGGCTTGGTGAGTAGTAGTAGCTATTTCTAGCTATTTCATCACTAATCTGTTTTATCCGGCTCTGTTATTTGCAAATCTTTGTTCTTTACCAAGAGCAATAATGCTGCCGATTACATTGTAGGTAAATTATATTTCAAAATCTTCTATGCATTTCAGGTGCACTGCTCTCCTTCTCAGTAGCCTTGCTTGCCACGATGCTTATTTGTTTTGTATTTTGTGTTCATTTCATTGGCCTGAGAACTTATGTATGAGTGTAGTGTAAAGAACTGCGTAATGCTAGACACTAAGGGTCATATTTTCAATTACCGGCGCATCCCTGCAAAGTAGCAGGGATGCAGCAGTAATTGTGCGCCATGCCACCACCACCCATTGGCCCAAAACGTCCCAGAAGCCTTACGCATCTGTGCCGTAAAGGCGGCGCATTGCTGGAGTTGCATGCCAATGATGGCGCAGCTCCAGCAATGCTCTGGGGTGCCCTATCTCCCCATGCTGCATCAAGCCGTACGTCGGCTTCAAGCAGGCGCAGGGTTTGAGTCACGCATCATTGTCCTAAAAGTGACTGATTGACATCTTGTAGATTTCCCTCAGCCACTTTTAGGATTCGTTCCTGCGCAGGAACGCCCTCCCTTGCGCCGGAACGCCCCCTGATGGCGCAGGGCTTTACAACGTGATGCATCTCCCATATGCGTTTTTTTTTTATATATACGCCGCACCATGGCGACTCTTTTGTTCTGCCGCTGCGTCACAAAAGTCACGCAACAATGAAGGAAAATGAGCCGCAAGGGACTTCTAAATCAGCCCCAACAGACTGAAGTCCAGTCCTTCCTTTAGACACATGGCTATAAGAAGAAATAGTGGTGGTGGTCGATGGATTGATAGTTTGAGTATTCACTGATCTGCAAGCAGGATGAACTTTGTCTGTCACTTCGCGTGCTGCGGACTGCTGCCTGCCAGGCCTAGGCAAACCTTTTTAGTAGTCTGTTTAGTGAGTTACATAGGAACTTTCAAAGTCAACGGTCCGCAAATCAGGCAATACGAATAACGTAGTATACCACATGAGATAGACAACTATTCCTCGGGATATATTACCTATCTATTTGCTATTTCTCCAAAATATTTTGTTATTGTTCTTTTGAAATGTTTGATTTGGTTGACAAATCTCATCCATGTTTTCTGGTCTTTCTTTCTTTCATGTTGTACATCAGCTCCCCCCAAGGGCAAGAGGACACAGGAGGAGGAGGAGGAGGGTGCTGTTCAGGAGGATGCAGGCCAGGATCGGGCAGGCGAGGGCTCCTTTGCTGGCCCCAGTAAGTTTTAATTTTAATATAGAGTACCTATTTTTTCCTAGCGTTCCTCATTCGATTTTTTCTAAATCGTCTTTGATCTTCTTGTAGACTGGATCTAAATTCTTATCCTGCCTCGACTATGACTCCCTGTGGTATTACTAGATTATTCTTATTAGTCTGTCTGTGTAGCTAACTAAGATTGCACATTTGGCAATTCCATTGGACTCCCATTCTAGTCAGCAATAGCTCTATGCACTGAGTGCAGTCCTCTGGGATTGTCCATAATGTCTTTTCAAGTCTTCTAAATGTTTATGCTTTGACAATTGCCAACAATAAAAAGGTGAATGACCACCAAGAAAGAATAAGATACTACTTTACTTTTGGTTTGGATAGGAGGACAATCCATTCTACTACTGTTGCAGGGACAAATCTGCACAAACCGAACTATGAACACTAAATAGTGCATTGTTTATCAATTATAATAGGCGCAGGTAGACTTTCTTTCCACATACCTCAGTGATATCAGACTTTGAAGAACCCCCAATCTCCTTAATGACTAGATAGTGTGGCAGAGTCATTTAGCTCCCAAAGTCACCGATGATTGATCCCCAATGATCATTAGATTATCCAACGCAGGACAAGAGTACGGAGTCAGAGTCAAGAAGTGCCAGAGGCACTCATGCTTGCAAAAATTCCAAAACCTTTAGCTCATCCACTCTAGTCTGGAGGACCAAAAACCACAGAGTCTATTTAAGTTTAAAAGCTTTATAAAAAGTAAACACATTTATTAAAATCAAATTTGTCATAAAAGTAAACGTTTAACTGAAAATGGAAAAGTGCTTAGTGCTAACGATTAATTGGACACATTTCTTGTGGAAAAAGGGACATTTTTACTTTAGAGTAGACAGTTACAAATTATTACATTGTATTTCGTTTTTTTAACATTTGTTTATTCCTCCTAGACCAAATAATATATAGTAGTGAGTGGTGTATTCTAACATTCTTAAATGTACTTTGTAGGTGGAACATCTGGTGGCGGGGCCAGCGCGGAGGTGGTGGTGTTGGGCGAGGATTCTGGGGAGGAGGCGGTGCAAGTGCCGGACGTTCCTGTGAGGGTTCGCACGGTGGTGGCGGGAAGAGGTAAGCTATATATTCCTTACTCATTGAGATTGAAGACTGCATGGTGTGCTTTCTGCATGGGTGTATTATAAATCAACCAGGTAGTAGCCTCCTCTAAATGTACTTCGACTTAGCTGTGAAGTTTTTGGTGAGAAGAATCCCAATAAGATCTTAGATGAACTTGATGGATGGGATGAACGAAAAGCGAAAGAAGGGTGTAAATAAGTGTAGAAGGACGAGAAATTTTATGATGGCTGGCAAAGAAGAATGATATGTGTTTGCTTGGCCCCCGAGGTGGCTGGGAAGGAAAGAATATGGTATGGTGCATGGCTGGGTCAATGATGAAGCAAGGATGGGTGGAAGGACAACAGCCTGGGTGGGTGAAACAGAAACTGTATGTGTGCATATACTTTGAATGGATGGATGCCTGGATCATGGTATTATCTGACTCTTAGATAGCACATGTGTATCTAGAGAGAGTAGATGGTCACTGGATGAACTAAGTGTTACCTTGAAGAGCATGTAACACCGCACCCGCACGTCCGTTCCAGTGTAGGGAAGGCAAGGAAAAGAAATTGTAAATTTGTCCAATACTATCATGAATAGTAGCAGTAGTTTGTATTGCAACTGCAAGCACAGCATATATCCGGTTATTACGGTGGATACTCCGTACCTCTCTTAATAACTTTAGTTTAGTAGTAGTACGTCATTCATGTGTGGGTGTATCACTGTTCACTCAATAATAAGCAAAGCACCTAAAGTCATCCCATATGTCATCAAATACATCCCATGTGAAGTGATAGATAATCAAATTATTTAGCTTCTTCATTTTCCTTTTCTAGTACTCATTTGCACTGTAGGGTGAAAGGTAAATTAATTAAGCAGTAGCCCTTGTAACAGAGTATTCTGAGTGCCACCCGTAATAGAAAAGTAATAGCTTCACCACCTGCATGTACTGGACCGGTACAGTAACGCAAGTCTGTCTCACTCATCATGGTGTGCGTCTGTTTTTCTCGGGTGCAAGTTCACTGCGCTGGCATTCTACCGGCTTGCATAAGATAACGTACCAATTTTCCTAAACAAGAGAGAAGAAGAAGAATAAGACTGGTGTACTGTCATAGTCGACTGTAATGGAAGTCCATAGTGGTCGTAGATTTTGTTCATTAAACTCCCACTAATGTTAGAGCAAGGATGCAGAAGTGGGAGGTTAGATAGATACTGTCCTCAATAGTTATGTACTGTGCTTTCCATTTGCTACTTGTACTGTGACACAACTTTCGGCTCAATCACTTTGTGTTATTAATGTTAAGGAGCATTGGTTACAGACTATATATTTCTTTCTTCATATAGTTGCTCCTTCCAAATCGACATCACGGAGGGAGCAGGCTCGAATGGCCTGGCAACGGAGGCTGGATGCCACTGTCGCCGAATATTGGCGGCTGGTGGCCCTGGAGGAGGAGGACACGCAGTCAACCGGTGGAACCACAACATCCTCCCCTGGGACAGCTGCATCCTCCTCCGTGCCCCCACGGGCTGCCAGCCAGCGCAGTGCTCCAGCAGTACGGAGCCGGGCTAACAAAGCCAACCGCCACCGCCAAGCAGCAAAAAGACCAGCTGCCCCCCACAGGAGTTGCAAGGCACGCCAGCGCCGCCTAGGAGTCAGAATGTCCTACTTGGAGCAGGAGGTCCTTAGGTACAAGAACTTGGTGGAGGGCCTCCGCTTCAACCATGCCACCCTCCGCAAGGAGTATGATGCCCTGGCCACAAAATTCACCAGCACCCTCCAGTAGTGGAGTGTCCCTTGCCCTTTTTTTAGAGACTTTTGGGGGGTGGGATTTGGGAGTTGGGTTCTTTTTGGGACTTTTCAAAGACAATCGTTGGGGTTAGGGAGGGTCTTGAGGGAGATTATTTTGTTAGGGCTACATAAATATACTTTTTTAAACTTTATCTGACAAATACCTGTTTTTTACTGCTTTTCAGTCTGGTGGGTGGGGGTTTAACAGTAAGTTTGTTTTCCTGAAGAGTCCTAGGGCTTTAGTAGTACTACCGTCAATCTCTCGTCTAGTCCTAATACTCCATTATACTACCTCCCACCAAACGCTTATCTTACCTGTAATTTGTGTTAGAAATTAGGGCTAGGCCCAGGGCTGGCTCCACGGGAAATGGGGATTAAGGTTGGCAATCCTGGGCGGATGAAATTTCCTCGTTGCGGTGGTACTAGTGGTGTGACACAGTGGCAGTTGCATGCCTATGGAAAAAAAAGAAAACGAAACCTGGTTTGTCCTTACTGTAGCATTACAACGGTTACGGTACGATAGAGAATATAGCAGGTGACAGTACACTAGAACAGTGCCACAATGTAGCCTAACAAATGGTAAAGTATTGCAAGTATAACTAGTTCTTGCGTTGAATTTATTTGACATTGGCTCCTACTACTGCAAGAAATAGTACTGAAGCTGAGTAAGTCTAGAATATATCCTCGTATTCCTTCACCAGCCTGTTGCTATGACCTTATCCTCCCCAGCAAGTGTGTGGAATTATTGATGTCATTTAGTCGGGTTTCAAGAACTTGTGGCCACCCTAGCAGTCAACAACTCATCCGTCCTGGTGCTAGGCGACTTCAACTTCTGGCCCTCTGACCCAGCTGAATGCTCCACTTCTAAGGAATTTTCTGAAACTTTACGTTCCCTCAACTTCACCTCGCATGTCCACTCCTCTACTCACACTCAAGGCCATACCCTTGACCAGATCTGGTCTCTGAATTGCCCCATTGCGTCCTTGTCCATTTCCCTTTGTCCCTGGTCTGATCATTCATTGATCTCCTTTCTCTCTCAACTTAGACCGCCCACCAAGCCTCCGCATCCCAAAAACATCTGGGTCCGCTCTTGGGGTCGGGTAGATGTAGCCTCTCTAGCCTCCTCTCTCTTATCCTCCAGCCCTGACCTTTCTGGTCTGCCCTCTTCAGAACAAGCCAAATCCATCAACTCCTGGCTACTCTCAGCCTGCGATTCCATCGCCCCACTTAGGCGGGTCCCTTCTAGACGGACTAATGACTCCAACCACTGGTTCAATGACGAACTGAAGGCATTAAAACTCTCAGTCCGCCACGCAGAACGAGCTTGGAGACGTCAGTACTACCCCATCCTCAAAACGCAGTACACCTCCCTTTTGCAGCAATATAAAAAATCTATTCTGTCCACCAAAAAGGACTACTTTTCCTCCAAAATTCTAGTCGCGGAGAATAAATCCAGAGAAATTTTCTCTATTATAAATAAACTTGCTTACTCCGACAGAACCACTCTCAAACCCTCCCCCTCTCAACCCCTCTGCGATTCCTTGAACTCTTATTTTTTAGATAAAATTGCAACAATCAGAGCTAACATCCACTCCCCCTCTTCCTCCTTCCTCAACCCTCCCTGTTCCCCTACAGAGGCTTGCCTCGACTCTCTCCCTCTTTTAACAGAAGAATCATTTCTTTCCCTTCTCCCTCTAGTTAAATCTGGGTCCCCACTTGACCCATGCCCTGCCCATATTCTCTGTCACATTTTCACGAACTGTCCGCTACCCCCGCTCACTTTTCTCAACCACTCCCTGTCCCAGGGTGTGGTTACCCCTGCTCTCAAATCCGCCATAATCCTCCCCATTCTAAAAAAACCTGGTACAGACCTCTCTGTCCCCGCCAACTACCGCCCGATCTCCTTGCTCCCCTTCCTAGCGAAAGTCCTGGAGCGACATGTCACTAAAGTACTCACCACCTACGTGGAAGCAAACCGAGTCCTGGCTCCCCGCCAAGCCGGCTTTCGCCCGGCTCATTCCACCGAGTCGGTTGTGCTTTCAGTACTCGACAACCTTAGAGAGGGAATGGACACTAACATTCCCCAGGCCTTGGTATTACTCAATCTCTCCGCCGCCTTGACACGGTGGACCATTCCATCTTACTCTCCCGTGTCGGGGCGGCAGGGATCGGCGGCTCTGCCTTGGTCTGGCTGTCCTCCTTTCTAAGCGATCGCACCCAAGCAGTCCGCCTGGGCGATTTCTCGGCTGAACCTCGGAAGGTGGTATGTGGGGTCCCCCAAGGCTCCTCTCTCTCCCCTCTACTTTTCAACTTGTACATAGCCCCCCTCATCTCTGCTCTTCAACAAATGGAGGTCTCCGTATATAACTATGCGGATGACCTCCAGCTTATATTTCCTCTTTCTCACTCCCCTGACTCTAAATCCAATTTCCAATCTACAATGCTATTCATCCGGGACTGGATGAATCACAACCACCTGAAACTAAACCCAGATAAAACTGAGCTGGTTTTGACAGGTGGTTGCTCCAGTCCCTGGTCCCCCCTCTTCTGGCCTTCTTCCCTTGGACCTCCCCCACCCCCCTCCTCTTCTGTTAAAACCCTCGGCATCAAAATTAATGACCAACTCACTCTGCACTCTCAGGTGAGTTTGGTGGTTTCCTCTTCTTTTTTATCCCTCCGCACTATCCGCAAGGTTTCCCGCTTCTTTTCCTTCACGGCCCTGAAACTTATCGTACTTGCCATGGTCGTTTCCCGCTTGGATTATGCCAATGCCCTTTACCACGGCATGCCGGCTTACAGTGTATGACGACTTCAGCTGGTCCAGAACCAAGCGGCTCGTTTGGTTTACAACCTTACAAAATTCCACCACGTCACTCCCCTCTTAAAATCCTTGCACTGGCTCCCCATTCGTGAACGCTCCCAATTCGAGGTGGGCTGCCTCACCTTTCAGGCCCAGCTAGGCTCATCTCCCGCTTTCATCTCTTCGGAGATCAAACCTTATGCCCCCTCTAGGGAACTTCACTCCTCTTCTCAACACCTGTTGACTGTTCCCCGGTTTCGCCGAAAAAAATGGGGAGGCTTGAAATTCTCTACTCTTGCCCCCATCTTTTGGAACTCTCTTCCTATCCAACTTAGATGTTCTACCCAATACTTGCTTTTCAGAAAGGCTTTAAAAACCTTTCTATTCTTAAAAGCATTCCCCCTATAATTTCTCACCAATTCCCCCCCCGTGATTCTCGCTTCTCAAGGACTCAGCATACTGTAGCGCCATGGAACCGTCTGGTGTATGCGCGCTTTATAAATAATTTAAAACTCAATCAAGCAAAACCACACAGCCCGGGGGAAGAGGGTTAGGGTTTGGAAAATGGATGCGAATGGGGGTTTCTTTTTGGGTAGGTTTTGTTGAGAGAAGAAAAAAAAAGCACAGCATGGACAAACAATAATTGAAGATAAAGAAATCTTTGGGTACAAACTAAAGCTAACCACATGCAGTCACACTCATAGAAGAAAACAATGGATACTGTATCTGTATTCTGTATGTTGTTGGAGTTGTCCTGTTGAATTTGGTAAGTAAGTTGCATGCAGCAAACAATTCCTCTTATTAGCGGCACTCCACCATTCCAGCTGACGCTTCGTCCATCAATGTTGGTGACCAGTGACCACTGACAGAAGACACCCTGTCCACTGCCTTCCTGGCGGATGTTGACTGAAACCCGGCCTGTAATTATTGAACGGAAAACAGGAAGTGCTATTACAATACCACTGATAAATAAATATAAGGTATGTCCGCTGTGTGGTGCAAAAAGTCACACTTTGATTTTCCTAATAGACAGTACAATATTTTTGAAATTGCGTAATCTGTCTGAGTCACCTTTTTAAGGATAAATAAGTATGGCCAAATTAATTTAGCGGATCTTTCCCCTCAAGCTAGGTGTACTGTAAACTGTGTTTTAGAACAAAATTAGACCTTCCCAGCAATGCTCCCACCAAGACCCTTACTAAACCCAGTCGCAAACATGTAGAAAACCCCCAATCAGATCTCAAAAAACGAGGCCTAGCAGAAAAATGGTGACAAAACGTACTTTGAAAGTAAAAGTAGGCCCAAATACACCCTTACCCACCGTGGATTGCATTCAAACCACTTGCAAGCAAGCAAAAGTATCCATAGCCAGCATCGCTCCAAGAGTGCTCTAAGACCCCAGAACTCAGTTGCAAAAATCTAGAACACCCTGAAACACATGCAGTCCTGCTGCTAGGGCTAACCCTAACGAACCCTAAGTGACAAAAAGTGCCAAAAGGCTTTTTGGATTTTGTCCAAACCACTTCTATCCGGTATTAGACCTTCCCAGGAATGCCCCAAGAGACCCGCCAACCCACCCGCAAAAAAGCACGCGACAACACCCCCAAACAGCCAAAAAGCAAAATCTCATACTTACAATATCTCTCGGCCTTCGGTCCAAACGCGCTGTGCAGCTAGGTCATCATCATAACTCCTGTTTTCCACCACGGATTTCCTGAAAAGCAAATGCAATCAAGATTAGACTGTCGCAGCAGTGCTTCGACAGAGATCCCGCAACCCACCCACAAACACCAGGAAGCCCCCCAAACAGGCCCCCGAAAACGCTACATTGAGCAAGATGTAAGAAGAAATAGCTAAAAAAAGGCTTTTCCTTATGGATTTTGTCCAAACCACTTCTATCCGGTATTAGACCTTCCCAGGAATGCCCCAAGAGACCCGCCAACCCACCCGCAAAAAAGCACGCGACAACACCCCCAAACAGCCAAAAAGCAAAATCTCATACTTACAATATCTCTCGGCCTTCGGTCCAAACGCGCTGTGCAGCTAGGTCATCATCATAACTCCTGTTTTCCACCACGGATTTCCTGAAAAGCAAATGCAATCAAGATTAGACTGTCGCAGCAGTGCTCCCAGACCCCAAAACTCACCCACAAACACCCGGAACCCCTCCAAAGAGCACCTCAAAGGCAAGCAATTCAGCAAAAACAGCAAGAAATTTCCGCCTCATATTTGGTCCAAAACACTTTTATCCGTTATTAGAGCTTCACAGCAATGGGCCCAGAGCCGTCAACTCACCCTCAAAGAAGTACAACACCCCCACAAGTGCTGAGTCTTTCTTCATTGGGCGTAATCCAGCCCTCTGCTTTGAGGGAAATAGGAGGAGGAGGATAGAGGAGCATGTTCTTCTGAACTTGTGAACCTGAGGAATGTAGACTGCGGCACCTTCAAATCAATAAGCAAACAAGTGAAGACAGTTCTGCTGATGGGCTTGTTTTTGGGATTAGGTGATTAAAGTTTGAATTAAATTAACTGTGCAAAACAAAGAAAGACAGACACACAGGAATAAAAGTGAATAAGGACGAAAAAGAAAGTTATTGATTCATTGTCTCATTTTCAGGGCTCGGTGACAGGGAATAAGAAGAAGATTTCGTCATCATACTCTGCGAATTCAGGCAGGATGAGGTCAGCGTCACCGAACAGAGAACAAATCCCCTCATCTACGTTGCCGTCCTCCTCGTTTTCATGCGGCGTGCTTTCTCGTACTTTGTAATCTGGTGATATGAGGTGCTGATTCATCTTGATCATTGTTAGCCTCTCCACATTTTTGGGCGAGAGGCGGCTCCGTTTGGGAGTTACAATGCCAGCAGCAGCACTGAAAACACGTTCAGAAGACACACTTGCGAGTGGGCAAGACAAATAGTTTATAGCCAGGTTGGAGAGCAGTGGCCACAATTGTTTTTTCCCATGCCGATACGGCAATGGCTCATCATTAAGAAAGACCTCTGTTGAGTCATTCAGATAGTCCTGCACCATCGACTCAAGGTCCTCAACGGTTCCTCCACTTTGCTTACTTTTTGCTGTGCCTGTGACCTTTTTTCGAGAACCATACCCAAGCAAAGTTAGCCAATCCTCTTCAGCAGCCACTGTTACTCTTGTGTGTGGTGCAGATGATCCGGTTGCCGGTGTCTTTAACGGCTGAGAGGTCACTTGTGCCACAGCCACAGGTGCAGAAGTGGATTCTTTTGACTGGGGATGGCCTGCTGATGCTGATGCTGATGTACTGCCTTCTCCTTCAATATCCTGCCGTTCTTTTTCAAACCTCTTGGCTGACCAGGCTAGCCAACGTTTGTACTTTTTAACATCTTCATCAGCAAAAGGAAAGAATGCTTGGCCTGCCAGCGCCTTTTTGTAGGGTGGATCCAGAATAGTAGCACAAATGTAATGCTGTTCTGAGTTGATCTTTTTAAGACGTTCATCACCACGTAGGCGCTCTAATAATTTCTCCGACAAAAGAAAAGGGTCTTTGTTTTTTTCATCTTTTTCTAACCCCGCCTTCAGTTGGTGCTCCAGCATGCACAACAATGGGATAGCTTTTCCCAAATTACAGTCCTCCTGGCTGACTGCACGCCTGAAGAAATCAAAAGGACGAAGCATGTCTGTCAGGCTTTTAACTATGTCCCATTGCGCCGCACCCATCCGCAGGTCCTTCTGAGCTGTACCCTCTTTTAAGATATAGTGATCGAGTACCGTATACTGCTCATACAGACGCTCAAGCATGTAGAAGGTTGAGTTCTAACGTGTTGCCACCTCCTGGATGAGTGCTTTCACTGGCATTCGACGTTCAAGTAGCAGGCTCCTCAGATGCTTCAGGGCCTTAAAAGAATGGCTGAAATGGTTGCACATTTTGCGGCAGGTGGCCATTACCTCGCACGCTGGACTGTCTTTATCACTCAAGAATTTTTGAACTACCAGGTTGATACAGTGCGCCAAACACGGCACTCTGAAATAGTCACCCAGCGCCATGGCCTTAACTACATTGGCGCCATTATCCATGGAAACATAACCAATCTGGCGTTTTTTTGGGGACAGCCAGTGAAAGACCTTTTTGTTAAACTCGTCCAAAATGTTTTGTGATGTGTGACTTTTCTCCAAGCCAAACATGGCTAGTGTTGCATGTTTCCGAGCAGCTTTAAAAACTTGGTCCGGGTCAACACCTGCGTTTAGCTTTGCTTTAACACCTGAAAAAGAGACCCAGTGTGCAGTGATGCACATGTAATCAGCGCATGCGCCACTGGTCCACATGTCTGTTGTCAGATGTATTGTGTGAACAGCACTCTTCTGCAAAGCTGCCCCAATCGCCTCCAGCACATCTTCATGTAGTGCTGGAACCGCAACTCTGGCAAAATAGAACCGGCTAGGAACCTTCCATTTAGGGCAGAGCGTTGCCACTAATTCTAGAAAACCTACCGCTTCTACAAAAGAAAAAGGGAGAAGGTCCACAGCTAGCATTTTAGCCAGCTTAGTGTTATACAGACGCGTCAGTGGGTGGTTGCGTTCATATGGCGCGTCTGAAGAAAACATGGTTCTAATGTTGCCCTGGACCAAGCATTTACGGGATGATAATGACTTCGTTGACCCAATTATGCTCGCTGGTGAACTTTTGCGCCTTGGTGTCTCACTCGCTCCAACACTCTTAGTGTGCCTCACATGGGGTGTGCTGCTGACAGGGGTACTGGGTGTAAGTGAAGTGTTTGACACGTCTTCTTCCTCCTCATCATCATCAGATGCAACATCAACGTTTTCTTGACTTCCAATTCGGGCTTCCTTGATCGCCTTTAGGTGCGCAAACCATTGGACAGTGTGCTGTCTCCTAAGATGACCTCTCTGACCTCCGGTACCATAGTTGGTACCAAACTTACCACGACTAACTGCAACCTTACAAATGGTACAAATGGCGAACTTTTCCCTTTTTGGGCAAACAGTAAAGAAGTCCCAAACTGGGGACTTGAAGTGTCTGTGGGGGCCGGAGGAGGCGGCGATACTGGTGGTGGTGGTCATGCTGCTAATGCCAGATGAAGTGGAGGATCTGGATTGCCCAACTTTTGTACGTTGTGCACTTTCACCGCCACTAATTAAGGTCGAGGTGGATGGAGGTCCCTTCTTGTGAGAAAGAAATATGGAAGCGGTACGAGTTGGTGTACTACTTAACTCCAATGATTGTGGTGTTTCCACTGCCTCCTCGTCGACAACATCATCATCATCACGCTCAGCAGCTTCAAAATGGGTCAAAATGTCTGTTTGCTGCATGCCCACTGGGGCTGCAGTGACCTTTATGATGACTGGGTCGTCGTTGTCAGAGTCTTCATCAGCAGCAGTATCCGCCACTTCTTGTTGAGCCTCATCATCACACTCCATAACTCTGAGACTTTGGACGAGCTTCCTTTTACGCTTAACTACCTTTGTCAGATCATGTGCCTCACTCTCAGACGGCAGTGGTGCTGGTTCCCAATTTTGATCCGTATCATCAGAAGGAGGTGTGCTTGAAGAAGATGTAGACACCACCCTTGATCTCTTCCTTGCTAGGGGTGTGGAAGACAATGAATGATCATCAGGAGGAGTGTCTTCCTCAAATGATACCTCACCTTGATTGTCGATTTCCTGATGTGCCCCTACTTAGGGAGGAACAACTATTGTGGGCACTTGTGACCCTCCATGCACCTCTGCTTGCGCATCTCCTTGCGCTGCCTCTCCTTCCACATGTACTTGGGCTTGTACTTGCACATGTGGTTTTTGTTGCGGCTGTGGTTGTTCAACACTCGTCAGATGAGTTACAACAACCTGTGTTGATTGAGGGACATTGCTGCTACTTTCTTGCGATGAGCCAACATCACTGGTCGATGGTGATTGAACAACTAGACTAAGTGCCTCTGCAGCACTGAAGGGCTTGGACTTAAGTTGGCGTGGTGGTGGTGGTGGCACTGAGCCCAATGGAGCGGGGGTGCTGCTCCCAGCTTGGTCCCCAGCAGATCCCGCTGCTGCTGCAGGCATACTTTTTTTTACTCCCAAAAAAAGGGGCGGCCGGCACACCAGTCTCCTTGGTAACTTGCTTCTTCTGCTCCTTACTGGCAACTTTCTTGCTAGAGGAGCTACGGGTAACTTTTTTTGGGGCCATCTTCTTCAGAACAGCAGGCAGCAGTTGCACGAGTTGCAGAGTTGTCTGTGTCCAGACGTGACGTCGCGTGACGTTATGCTGCACACACACACCGCTGCAGGACTTCTTCCTGGCACTGATGGTTCTCTAGAGTCTTGTGCACCTAAAAGCAATGGAAGACAGAGGAACATCAGTTCAGTTATATACCTCCAAAAATGGAAAAACACAGAAAAATAAGCACAATCCCATGCCATCCATGATGTTTACATTCAAGACACCACACAGAAAGACTAGGCCCATGCAACACTCACTACCCCTGGGGATAATGGATGAAAAGTAGGCTAAATAAGTGCAGGCCTCAGACACTGCCTCTCTTCAAAATGGCCACTTGCACCCCAAGCACATGTTGCCTGTACCAGCCAGCACTCAAGATGGCCACCACCACCACCCACATGGCCAGTCCACATCAACAGTACACCCCAAAAAAACAGAAAAACACCCAAAAATCACCACAATCCAATGCCATCCAGGATGTTTACCTTAAAGAGAGTGAGACCCCACAGGCACACTCAGTCCATGCACCACTACCCCTGGGCAAAAGGCCACACCAGCAGCCCCCAAAAAACGACAAAAAACACATAAAACAGCACAATCCCAGCCCATCCATGGCCTCAATGGTGTTTAAATTCAAGAGGACACCCCACAGAAAGACTGGGCCCATGCAACACTCACCACCCCTGGGCAAAGGGCCCCACCAGCAGCCCCAAAAAACGACAAAAACCACAAAACCCAGCACAATCCTAGCCCATCCATGCCCTCAATGGTGTTTAAATTCAAGAAGACACCCCACAGAAAGACTAGGCCCATGCAACACTCACTACCCCTGGGGATAATGGATGAAAAGTAGGCTAAATAAGTGCAGGCCTCAGACACTGCCTCTCTTCAAAATGGCCCCTTGCACCCCAAGCATATGTTGCCTGTACCAGCCAGCACTCAAGATGGCCACCACCACCACCCACATGGCCAGTCCACATGAACAGTTAACCCCCAAAAAACAGAAAAACACCCAAAAATCACCACAATCCAATGCCATCCAGGATGTTTACCTTAAAGAGAGTGCGACCCCACAGGCACACTCAGTCCATGCACCACTACCCCTGGGCAAAAGGCCATACCAGCAGCCCCAAAAAAAACGACAAAAAACACAAAAAACAGCACAATCCCAGCCCATCCATGGCCTCAATGGTGTTTGATTCAAGAGGACACCCCACAGAAAGACTGGGCCCATGCAACACTCACCACCCCTGGGCAAAGGGCCCCACCAGCATCCCCAAAAAACGACAAAAAACACAAAATTCAGCACAATCCTAGCCCATCCATGCCCTCAATGGTGTTTAAATTCAAGAAGACACCCCACAGAAAGACTAGGCCCATGCAACACTCACTACCCCTGGGGATAATGGATGAAAAGTAGGCTAAATAAGTGCAGGCCTCAGACACTGCCTCTCTTCAAAATGGCCACTTGCACCCCAAGCACATGTTGCCTGTACCAGCCAGCACTCAAGATGGCCACCACCACCACCCACATGGCCAGTCCACATCAACAGTACACCCCAAAAAAACAGAAAAACACCCAAAAATCACCACAATCCAATGCCATCCAGGATGTTTACCTTAAAGAGAGTGAGACCCCACAGGCACACTCAGTCCATGCACCACTACCCCTGGGCAAAAGGCCACACCAGAGCCCCAAAAAGACGACAAAAAACAGCACAATCCCAGCCCATCCATGGCCTCAATGGTGTTTAAATTCAAGAGGACACCCCACAGAAAGACTGGGCCCATGCAACACTCACCACCCCTGGGCAAAGGGCCCCACCAGCAGCCCCAAAAAACGACAAAAAACCACAAAATTCAGCACAATCCTAGCCCATCCATGCCCTCAATGGTGTTTTAATTCAAGAAGACACCCCACAGAAAGACTAGGCCCATGCAACACTCACTACCCCTGGGGATAATGGATGAAAAGTAGGCTAAATAAGTGCAGGCCTCAGACACTGCCTCTCTTCAAAATGGCCCCTTGCACCCCAAGCACATGTTGCATGTACCAGCCAGCACTCAAGATGGCCACCACCACCACCCACATGGCCAGTCCACATCAACAGTACACCCCAAAAAAACAGAAAAACAGCCAAAAATCACCACAATCCAATGCCATCCAGGATGTTTACCTTAAAGAGAGTGAGATCCCACAGGCACACTCAGTCCATGCACCACTACCCCTGGGCAAAAGGCACACCAGCAGCCCCAAAAAAACGACAAAAAACAGCACAATCCCAGCCCATCCATGGCCTCAATGGTGTTTAAATTCAAGAGGACACCCCACAGAAAGACTGGGCCCATGCAACACTCACCACCCCTGGGCAAAGGGCCCCACCAGCAGCCCCAAAAAACGACAAAAAACCACAAAATTCAGCACAATCCTAGCCCATCCATGCCCTCAATGGTGTTTTAATTCAAGAAGACACCCCACAGAAAGACTAGGCCCATGCAACACTCACTACCCCTGGGGATAATGGATGAAAAGTAGGCTAAATAAGTGCAGGCCTCAGACACTGCCTCTCTTCAAAATGGCCCCTTGCACCCCAAGCACATGTTGCATGTACCAGCCAGCACTCAAGATGGCCACCACCACCACCCACATGGCCAGTCCACATCAACAGTACACCCCAAAAAAACAGAAAAACAGCCAAAAATCACCACAATCCAATGCCATCCAGGATGTTTACCTTAAAGAGAGTGAGATCCCACAGGCACACTCAGTCCATGCACCACTACCCCTGGGCAAAAGGCACACCAGCAGCCCCAAAAGAACGACAAAAAACACAAAAAACAGCACAATCCCAGCCCATCCATGGCCTCAATGGTGTTTAAATTCAAGAGGACACCCCACAGAAAGACTGGGCCCATGCAACACTCACCACCCCTGGGCAAAGGGCCCCACCAGCAGCCCCAAAAAACGACAAAAAAACCACAAAATTCAGCACAATCCTAGCCCATCCATGCCCTCAATGGTGTTTTAATTCAAGAAGACACCCCACAGAAAGACTAGGCCCATGCAACACTCACTACCCCTGGGGATAATGGATGAAAAGTAGGCTAAATAAGTGCAGGCCTCAGACACTGCCTCTCTTCAAAATGGCCCCTTGCACCCCAAGCACATGTTGCATGTACCAGCCAGCACTCAAGATGGCCACCACCACCACCCACATGGCCAGTCCACATCAACAGTACACCCCAAAGAAACAGAAAAACAGCCAAAAATCACCACAATCCAATGCCATCCAGGATGTTTACCTTAAAGCGAGTGAGATCCCACAGGCACACTCAGTCCATGCACCACTACCCCTGGGCAAAAGGCCACACCAGCAGCCCCAAAAAACGACAAAAAACAGCACAATCCCAGCCCATCTAGGCTAACTCGAGGGTCAGGCAGCGGCCATCTTACTGAGGGCTCACGCTGCACGTCGCGCTACCGAGCGCTTAAAAACATACGTACATGGCTCCGCGCAGCGGACGCGCATTGCGAGCGCGCCGATCGCGCGCCGATCGCGCGCCGGAGTCAAGCCAGAGTCCTGCCCGTCTGCGCCCGTCCGCGACCGACGGTGGCGCGGGGCAGGACACTCTGGCTCCTCTACCATAGATTCGTGCTTTGACAAGATGGTAGACCAGCCGAGAATCCGCTATTCTAGCGCGACTCTATTTGATTTGGGTAAGACCACTAACAAACCCTGTTTACATTCTATTGACCCCAATTGTATCCCGCCACACTGTAATATTTGTAACTACTCATTCAGCAATGCTTTACCACATAAGGCTCCTACACCCAAATTAAAAATGCTGCTGCTAAATTGCAGATCTATGGTAAAACATAAGACGGAATTACAAGATCTATTACAGTCACAAGACTATGATGTGCTGTTTCTCACAGAAACATGGTTAGAGGAATCTTCTGCCCCCGACATCATAGAGGCGATACCTTTGAGCTATAGCCTTCTAAGAACCGACAGACCTAAACAACGTGGGGGTGGAATTGCACTGATTTGTAAAAAGGAATTACAATGCACACTCACTACTACAGCTAATACTAATAGTGAATGTGGGACCTTCTCAATAAAAATAACTCCATTGATGACCGTTACTGGTCTTCTTATATATCGTCCCCCTGGAAACGCTACTTCTTTCTGCAATCAGCTCTTAGAATTAGCTACTCAATTAGCTATAAAACACCATAACTTCTTGATTTTAGGTGATCTGAACCTTCATTTTGAAGATAACAACGCTAAAGAAGCTCAAGTACTTAGGACTGCTCTACATGCGATAGGAGTATCATTGCTATCAACCTCCCCCACGCATCAACAGGGACACCTTCTGGACCCAGTTTTTGCCACCTGGGAGGGCATTGAAATGTCCCCCCCATTACCAATTATATGGTCCGACCACCACCTAATTACTTTTAATATCCCCATTAATAAGAGGAAGCCAGCCCCCAACAAACCTCTGTTCACAAAACGACAAAATTGGAAAGACTACACCCCTGAACGCATGATCAGCGAATTACAGAAACACACCCCGCCTATAGGATATTCCTTACAAGATACTTGGAACAATTATGAAACATGGCTGAGTAAGGCACTAGATACAATTGCACCGTGGACCTCCAAACCCCCAGTCAGAAGAACCAAATCTGAACCTTGGTACACAGAAAAATTAAAACTTGCGAAAACACACTGTAAAGCAATAGAACGCAAGTGGAGGAAAAACTATTCTCCTGAACTCAAGGAATTATATAAACTGGAGTTAAAATCATACCAGAAAATGGTTAGAGAGGTAAAAAGTTCCTTCTACCAGACAAGAATTGAAGAGACAACCAACCCCATGAAAGAACTATTTAGCATTTATAAGGAACTTACAGATACCACCACCTTAGACATGCAGGACACATATTCTGATGACATATGTGAACAGATAGCTGAGTTCTTTGTCAATAAAGTTGAGAAAATACATGCTACTTTTTCTAAATCTATTATTGAAGGAAAGGTACCACTCCTTACACAAAAGAGCACTCTTACTTGCTTTACTACTCCCGACAAAGATAATTTGATCAACACTATCAACAGTATCCACTCAGGATCCCCTAATGATGTGTGCCCTTTAGCTAAAATTAAAGACATCATGAATAACGGTCTTATTGATCAAATTAGACATTTGATCACCCTGTCCTTCCAAGAATGCTACGTTCCAGAGGCTTGGAAGATAGCACAAGTCATCCCTCTAAAAAAAAAAACCTAATATTCCGGTTACCCAATATCAAAATCTCAGACCCATCTCCCTCTTGCCACAATGTGCTAAAATCATTGAAAAAATAGTCAACGTACAACTTATGGCTTTTTTAGAAGAAGGAAACATACTTCATTCCACACAATCAGGTTTTAGACCTGGATACTCCACGGAGTCCGCGGTTCTCTACTCCACGGAGTGTATCCGCAAGATGGTAGATGAGGGGGAGACAGCTGCACTTGTCATGTTAGACTTAAGTGCAGCTTTCGATACTGTGCTACATGACACTTTGCTGTCCCGACTATCGGACATTGGAGTGAGGGATCATGCTCTTGCCTGGTTTAAATCTTTTCTCTCCAAAAGATCATTCCAAATACATTGCCCACCCTTCAAGTCATCTTCTCGCGACATCAGCTATGGGGTTCCACAGGGCTCTAGTTTGAGCCCTACCTTGTTCAACATCTATATGGAACCCCTGGCTCGAGTCGTAGAGAACTTTGGGGTGGGCATTGTCAGCTATGCTGATGACACCCAGCTCATGTTCAAGCTCACTCCAGATAGCGAGAAATTTGCCACCAATTTCTCCAGCTGCATGGCTGCGGTCGCCACCTGGATGGATAATAACTGCCTCCGTTTAAATGGTGACAAAACGGAGGTGCTAGTGGTAGGGAACAAAACCTCAATATGGTCCCAGGCTTGGTGGCCTACTACACTGGGTGAGTACCCCCACCCAGTCGAAAAAGTCAAAAACCTAGGGATAATGATTGACTCGGATTTGTCGGGAAAATCACAAGTCAATAAAACAATAGGCAAATGTATGGGCACGCTAAAAATCTTGCGAAAAACCATCGATCTGATTCCCACTGAAGCAAGGAAAACTTTAGTGCATGCACTAATAACACCCCACTTGGATTACGGAAACGTTCTCCTATTAGGGGTGAACCAAAAACAACTGCACCAGCTTCAATGCATTCAAAATGCAGCTGCCCGCATGGTACTGGGTTTACCAAAAAGATCATCCGCCTCTGCAGCCTTGTCTAAGCTACATTGGCTCCCAGTTAGAGAAAGAATTAGATTCAAGAGTCTCTGCTATGCCCATAAAATTGCACACAACAAAGGTCCTACCTATTTGAGAAATCTTCTCACTATCCATCGCCCTACCAGAAACCTCAGATCCTCGGGTATGTCACAATTTAAACTTCCCCGGATCTATAGAGCAAAACTGGGTGGTCGCTCCTTTCGATTCCTTGGAGCAAAACATTGGAATGCCCTCCCAGTTCATTTGAGAATGGAACCATCAGAAACCCTCTTCAGAGTTAAACTTAAAACTCATCTCTTCCCCCATTAACATCTTTCTGTACTCTGTTCCGGTGGGCCGTAGGGAGTTTTGTCAGCAATTAGCGCGGGGATACACAGTTGTGCAGCCATGCGCTTTACAAAACGCTTTATTATTATTATTATTATTATCATCCATGGCCTCAATGGTGTTTAAATTCAAGAGGACACCCCACAGAAAGACTGGGCCCATGCAACACTCACCACCCCTGGGCAAAGGGCCCCACCAGCAGCCCCAAAAAACGACAAAAACAACAAAAATCAGCACAATCCCAGCCCATCCATGGCCTCAATGGTGTTTAAATTCAACAAAACAGTTGTATCATGCACCCATAACCAACACTGGTCCTACTGGATACTGTGGCTACCCACAATATATTTTATTTAATGTTCTGAAAAAGTTCCAATATTGTAGTTGCAGCAACTGTAATGCCCCAAACAAACTTACTTGTGAAAGTTGATTTCTAATCCAAAAGTGATCCAAAGAAAGTCAAAAAGGCCTCAAATCCAAATATCCAGCAGCACCCACAAAAAGTAATCCTTCCAGGTCAAGGTCCAAATGAAAGTGACCAGCACATGAAGAAAGCACTGGGAGGAGCCTGCTGGACAGGAACAGGAAGTTGGAGACTGTGGGGCACTTCCCTCCTCCCCCCCCCAAAAAATGGACTCCTTGCAAAAAAAAAGGCCATGCAAATGTCAATCTGAGGAGTGATTCTGATAAAAATCATCATTTTCTGAAGGTTTATCCTGTTTGCTGGTGGATTTCTTGTGCAGAATTGCTAAATCTCTATTTCGCGAGTGCGAGATTGTTCCTTTCCCCCGCAACTACGTGTTCGCAATTGCGAACTCTCGCGAGGCGTGCTGTGCAAGGTGGCAAGCCGCGATTACGTATTCGCGGGCGCCAAACTCCCGCGGGATCCCGCAGCAAGATCCAAAATGGTGCAGCACTCGCAAAATATGATCGAGAAAAACAACTCGGCAAACGCTGAATGACGGAAAGTGAACGCCGTGCACCGCAATATTGTATCACCAAGCAAAAAATCCGGCGCGAGCGAATTCACGTATTTTCGACAAATTCGCGAGAGTTCGCGGATTGCGAATTTGCCGAAAATCCGAAAAATCCACGAGCGGAGCGGATTTTACGCCCATGCTTAGTGACCACAGTACCTGCCCATCACATACACATACAGGATGCAAGCACAGAAAGCTATGTGTAGGCTGCCCACATCTACTATCCAGTTTGTGGGTGAGCATTACTTTAGAAAATATTTTTAGGGGCAGACTCACTATGTCCAACACTGCACAGCCCTCAAAGTCCTTGTCCTGTGAATGGTTCACTGTGGCATTGAGGTCCTATTTAGTGACATGATCTTCTATTCTCACACCCTTCTCACAAGGTCTGTTGTGTGCAATCGATAGGGCTGAGATGGCTCTTTGATAGATAGTCTAGCAAACAACACACATTTATCACTCTGTAGATTCAGTGATGTGTCCTTGTCAGATCGGGCAGCTACTGTGCAGGCCAGGTGGGCTCACACTGAGGTCCAACGTGGGGCATCGGGAATGTCACATGAAGGGACAAATTGAGAGCGTAAACAGTGAGTAAACATGCGAGTCAGTACACATGCTGGTGGAAATGGAAGGGGCTCTGTAAAAAAGTGCGAAAATCTGCTGTGCCATAGATGAATTACCACCAAGAGTGTCACCCTCTTGTATCAAAGTCCTGAGCTTAGAGCTAACCTATACATGATGCCTCTGGACTTAAACCCTTGCTAAGGCCACAGATGAGCCTGTGAAGAACATCAGGGACCCACACATCCATTCACACCGGCAATGTCTGTCCTGACTCCTGAATCCCCAGCTTGCTGTGTCACTGTATGGCTGACAAAAAAATACTTGTCCTTCCAATTTTGATGTGCAGGCAGGGAAACGTGTGAAATACGCTACACACTGCTTTCTCCTGGAGAAAGCATGCTAGGCAGTGCATGACACAACCCCACACTCTCAGGCACATACTGCAGCAGATCCCCTTCATGTGTGCACTCCCTGCACTCTCATTTCCACTCTAAAACACTTACCATGACATCTGGTGGACCATAGAGCCTCCCACACTGTGTGAGCACCTCGCCCACCAGGACCTCCAGCTCCTCAGTGGTAAAGGGACGGGCCCGGATCTTCTCAGTCTTTGACATCACCTTGTCCAGGAGACAGTGTCAGGCAGCAGGCTCTGGAGACAGGAGCAGCAGCAGTTGGTGGTGAGGGGTGTCAGGCAGCAGGCTCTGGAGACAGGAGCAGTAGAAGTTGGTGGTGAGGGGTGTCAGGCAGCAGGCTCTTGAAGCAGTAGAAATGTGAGGCTCTGTCCAACACATATATAGCCCTGGGCCCACCCCCTTGGCCTGGAATGACTCCTGGTGGCCAACCGCACTAGGTATAGCTCCAATACACACCGACCAAGCACACACCCTGGTGGCCATCCTTGACTCCACTAACCCTGGGCGAAGCACTACACTACGCTCGCGTAGTTTGCGAAGATTGCGCAACTTCTCACTACGCGAGCTGCACGTAGCACAGTGCGAACACGGGTAGCGCTGCATAGCGTAGTGCAGCGGTCATTTTTTGCTTGTTTGTGGTCCTCAACGTCATGTTCGTGACCCCGCGCAAGCAAAATGACATCTTGGCGAGACTCTCAAAGCGGAGAGGTCAGGTTTCTCATTGCGAGTGGTCGTGCATGCTCGCGACCACTCGCAATGGGAAACTACCGGTTTGCATTGAGAAAGCTGCTGCTCGAGTAAAAATCTACACGAGCCGCAGAAAACTACAGCTCGCACTGTTCAAGATGCCCTTTTCAATGATTGCACAGTGACGGATGCTTGTTCGCTCTGTGCAATCATTGAAAATGCATCTTGCACTGTGCGTACATGCTACTACGTGGCTCGCGTAGTGCTACGTGAAGTTCGCGTAGTGCAAAGTGCACTTCACGTAGCTTCGCGTAGCGCTACTTCGCGAACTAGGCCCACCCTTAGACTCCACCATCTCCATGACTAAGCAGGTCAACACTGTCTCTTCCTCCTGCGTCAACACCCTCCGCATGCTCTGCAAGGTCTACAAGTGGATCCCCACCAAAACAAGAAGAACAGTCACCCAGGCCCTCGTTAGCTGCAGGTTGGACTACGGAAACTCCCTCTACGTAGGAGCCTCGGCCAAACTCCTGGAACGGCCTCAATGCATCCAGAACGCTTCTACGTGCCTGATCCTCGACATCCCTCACCGCAGCTACATCACACCACGCTTTAGAGACCTGCACAAGAGGATCACCTTCAAACTCCTCACCGACGCACACATGCACTCCACAACACCAAACCAGTGTACCTTAACAGATGACTCAGCTTCAACACCCCCACCCCCCAGCTCCGCTCCACTGACCTCGCACTCACCACTGTCCCCCACATCCGAAGAGTGACCACCGGCCGAAGATCGTTCTTCCACCTCGCCGCCAAGACCCGGAACACCCTCCCCATCCGTCTACGGCAGACCCAAGACCTGCTGTCCTTCAGAAGACTCCTCAAGACCTTGCTTTCTGAGCAGTAGCAGCCCCTCCTACCCCCGGCGCCTTGAGACCCTCACGGGTAAGTAGTGCGCCTTACAAATGTTATGGTTGATTGATTGATTGTAAGGTAAAAATTGTGCTGTCACTCATGGAAAGCACAAGTAGACAATTCCAGCTTTGTTTAAGGCACAAACCGTGAAAAACAAATCGGCCGCAGGGGCTAAAGCCATTGGGAGAATCGGAACCCCTCCGCCCGTTCCTGAACCTGCCCCCATGTCTCTGGATGCTGACAGAGCCGACCCTGGGTGAGACTGCAGAATGGGAAACTGATGGGAGGATAATGGATAGAGGGCTTGATCACACAAATGTAGACAGCCTCCCAGGTGGGAGCAGGGAAGCTGGCAGCATGACAGGTGCGCTCCCCCCTGAGGTGGTAGACGGTACAACTCTTGAACAACAAGGCCAGTGCATTATAGTAGATGGATTTCATCCAAGCAATGGCCAAGCAAAAGGGGCCTTGGATCAGATTCACCAAGATAGGGAGGCTGGCTGGATGGAAGATAACTTACCAACATGTAGGGAGGAGGTTGTAGCTGACTGATTCTACTCCTTGTCATACAACTCTAACTCCTCTGGTGAGGACAGCTGCGGCAAAGACTGGGCTGGGGAAGAAAGTGATACCAGCAGCCTGCCCTGGAAGGAAGAGAATGACAATTCCCTGCTAAATCCTGGAACAGTTAGAAAACTGAAAGATAAATCTACCTTCTCTGTGCAGGCCGAGGGTGTGGCCAGCTCAATTACTTGGGACTACTCTTTCTCACCAAATATGGAAGGAAAGGAGGCTCCGGAAGGAACCGCATTACCTGGAGTGGCTAGCTTCAACCCTAATGACGCTGAAGAAATTACACTATCTATAATATATCAGTCTATTTTGGCCCACCATGAGGAAGCAAACGCTGAGAGCTCCGGGACTCAAGGTGCATGTCGGAAACTTCAGAACTCTATATGCAGGATTGCAAAGACGTGTTTTGATTTTGTAGCAAAAATTGGAGAGGCAGAGACCAGAATTTCTCCGTTGGAAGACTAATTAGCCGCACAGGAAAATTCTGACTGAGTCTATGCAATCCATGAAGAATGATACTTTGTTGAAACTGAGTGACCTTGAAAATCGGTCAAGGAGGAACAATTAGCAAATTCTGGTTATTCCTGAGGGTAAGGAGGGTGCAGATGTCTGCCAGTTCCTGATCAAACTTTTTGAGGAGGCTTTCCCAGAACTTCGACACTGGGACTGGAAAACACAATTGCAAAGGGCCCATTGTTTTCCTTTTAATCAGTAATAAAAAGGGGGCCAAGTCAATAGCCGACCACA
Source organism: Lissotriton helveticus (assembly GCF_964261635.1). NCBI lineage: Eukaryota > Metazoa > Chordata > Amphibia > Caudata > Salamandridae > Lissotriton > Lissotriton helveticus. Next base: position 11,629,231 of record NC_136059.1, read on the forward strand.
TGCTATCCTGATCTGTCTCAATAATATTTGTGCCAGGGAGGCCTAGTATGATTTAGCCAGGCCTGAGCGGGAAAGGGCGGGTAAGGGGTGCGTTTTATTTGAGAGGCCTGACTTCTGTCAGCAGACAGTCGAAAATAGATGGCTAATGCATCAATGAATCCCAGCATTCCAGGCAAAGGGGGATCAGGTCTTTTTGCTCAATCCTGCCTAATTGAAGGTGGTCTCTCAGGGGAAAACATTATCTTCAGTCTGAAATTCAAGCAAAAGACTTTATGCTTTCACTGTAGCTATCCCAGGGACCTGTGGTTTGAATGCGGTGTGTATTGTATCTGGTGGGGGTGATTATGCAGCCTATCTCTGAACCCTGGGGACGCCCCCTCTTGCATGATAAACTATGTATGGTCCTTCTTTTGTAGTTTTTTTTCTACTTATAGTATGGCACACACTTTAAGGAGGGGGGTTAGCTTAGTGGAAGGGGAGGTTTAGCTCAGCATTGCCACGGACCGCTGGTCCCTATGCCTCATGTGGTGGGAGGTTGGGTGGGGGGAGGGCTTCTGCTAGAAGTATAGTGGGGTTTGTGGTCATGGGGTGGGGAGTTATGGGTGGGAGCACAGTCATTATCTCATATGACCAGTCATGGAAATAGTCAGCATCGGGACAGGAAAGCTTTTATAAGTATGTTTTGTCAACGAATTCCCTCGGAGAAATGTTTGTATTGTAATGTGAATCACTCTAAAATACTTCCATTTTATAAGGATGATGGATAGGAAAAGCAAAATCTGAATTTGCTCCTTAAACAGCTGTGGCCTTAATGATAGGAAAAAAAGAGGCTTGCTTGCCAAGTGTATAAGGTATATGCAGATAGATGTGTTGTGCCTACAAGAAACTCATATTCCCTGGAATAATTGCAGGTGGTTAAAGGACCTGGGCCTTGCTCTCCTCGCATGCTCTCGCTAAGCTACGACCACACAGGGGGTAACTATTTTGGCCAGGCATGGTATTTTAAGTAGTACGCAAACCAAGGAGGATAATTTAGGACGATGGGTAATGGTGGAAGCAGTAATTAAGGGCATCTTGTTTACCATTTGCTCTTTGTAAGGGTCAAATCTGTATGTCCTGAATTTTCTGAATATATAACTGGCTTCATGGCCCTCTCCGGTAGTCCTTTGTGGTGATTTTAATATCCAGCTGAACAGTAGTTTTAATCTTCTTAGTAACTCTCCATATCAGGGAAGAAAGGGCAAGACTTTCAGGGCTCTACAGGGACTTATTTGGGAACATGGATTCGGGAAAATGGATTGGTTGATACTTGGTATAGACATAGGCAGGCGGAGACTTATTTTTCAGCTCAACATCATAGGTTTGTCCGTTTGGACTATTTCTTTGTGTCCAATCAAACTGCGGAAAAGGCTAATATTGAGCTTTTTCCTAGAATGATACCAGTCCACAATCCGTTAGTAATTGAACTTCCACTGAGGGACTCTTTACAACTTCCCATGACTTGGACGTTCGACAGGAAGTTACTGCTAGATCAGTCATACTGTTTGCATATGGCCAAATGCATTACAGAGTATTTCAGTATAAACAAGGGCACTGCATCTGAAACAACAGTTTTGGATGCTTTTAAAGCATCTGTATGGGGTAAGACCCCCAGCTTCTCCGACAGGGGATGGTAAAGAAGAACATCAATGGTTGGGTGCAACAGCTTCGGAAGGCAGAGGAAGAGCTTATGCGGGTAATTGGGGACTTGTAATAAACAGATGAGTGTCAGTGGCAGATAGCGGTTGTAAAAGTCAGAATACATCAATTTTATGTGGATGAATTGGCTATTAAATTTTGCACAGCACTGGGCTGATATATACGAATTTGAGGGGTATACAGGTAGATTGCTGGCTAAACGTACGCAACAAAGGGGAGTTTTCAATAGAAGTTGCCGAATTAAGGATCAATTGGGCCAAATTCAGGACACGCTGGTAGAGGTTCTGAAGGTCTTTCAGGATTTCTATCAGGAGCTATATACTGCTGATAGGGATGTAGTAGCGACGGCGGGGGAGGAATTCCTGTGGGATTACAAAACTCTGAAGATCACCCGGGAACAAAGCGAGATGCTGTCTGCCTCGATTACAGGGGAATGCGGTCTAGCTTGCTATAACCTCTTTGGGGACAGGTATAGCTGCTGGTAACAATGCGTTACCTTTAGAATTCTACTGTACCTTCTGGCAAGCTCTTCGAAGCGAGTTTAAATCTTAATTTCAACTTGCCCAGAAGGGCCAGATCTCCGATTCTTGGTGCAAAACTACCAATGTAGTTTTTAAAAAAGGAGATAAACCCATGCTTAGCCCATCTTCATACAGACCCATCTCTTTGATCTGTGCTGATAGCAAGATTTATTCTAAAATAATTGTGCTAAGGTGGGGCAAGGTTATTACCCCATTAGTTACCATCTGCCTACACGGGTCTACCCCGGGTTGAGACTCATCAGACCACATTTGGGGCGCCATAGCCTTGTTCGATTGGGCTCAGGCTACGAAGACTCCTCTTGGGATGATCCTGTTGGACGCAAGGAAAGTATTCAACAGGGTCTCCTGGGGGTTTCTATGGTCAGCGCTGCATGCAAAAGGCCTACCTATTATTTTATTCAAGCATTACAGGTACTTTACGTACTTCCTGATGCCCTATCCGCATATCCGGTTAAGAATCCAAATCATTTGCCATAAGCAGAGGAAACCTGTGGTAAATAAATAAATAATACCTCTATTTTTGACTGGATATAACAATAACAGATAGCTCAATAAATAAGAGTCAAGATTCGAGGTAGTAGGAGTTTGCAGGTTTAATACAGCATAAAGGACAGGAACAGGACAACCTGCACGAGCAAGATCTGGGATGGCTAGCCAACAGGGGGGGCCCCGACAGCTGTCGGGCAGGAGCTGGAATGAGCGCGCTAAAGGGAATAACTTTTTTAATAACAGTGCACAAGTATATATAGTTAAAACAATTGCATTACAATACATACAGTAGGTGTAACAGTGGGTGGGGCTTGTAACAGTCGCGAAAGATAAGGGTGAAAGTAGGTGTAACAAGAGGCGTGAACATAGACATGTGATGTAGACGTAACAGAATATGTCATAAACGGGGCGGAAACATGGAGGGGGCTACCTAAGGAGCCGGGACCTCTAACCTAGTGGTGCGCGCAAGCTGGCAATGACGTGTAACTAGGGAGAAGCTGGGGGCTATGACTTCTGAGCTAGAAGGAGAGACGAAAGTCTGGAGAGTCAGAGCGACATGTACCTAAACACTATCTAGTATCTGATGTTTAGAGAACATGTTGATAGAATCCAAAAGTTATCAGGGCAAAGGCTAACAGACACTAAGACTGGTACATGCATTATTCTACATGTAGTGTGTGTTGAGGAATATTAAATGACCATAAATACAGTATTTCTCTTACATGGAGACGTAAAGGCTAGACGATAACTGAAACTATTGATGCGATTCAGTAGCTTAGGAATGCAGAGAAGGAGGGCTGGACTGATAACTAGAATCATAACATACATTTGGCAGACTGGCAGGCAGAGCCAGGCCGAGCCGGGCACTGTGAGGCAGGAAGTAAGTGAAGGGTCAGGGATACAGGTGGGGGCTGTATCGCTCCTCAGCGAGGGTTCAGGAGACAGGAGCTGAATCTGAGTCCGGGCCCTTTTGAGGCCTAGAAACGGGGACTTTACAATGAAATAACGTGCACACTGTAAAACGTGGCAACGTAGCTTTACATAGGCCTAATACTCGTAGCTTTCACGAGAACTGGAAACTGGCATACTAGAGATGGACACAACTGTAATTGCGTCTTTAATCGATCATGGGGAATACATATGCATATTAATCATGCACATACAACATAAGATGGGGAACACGTAGGGACACAGAACATGGCAAAATTTACTTTTCCACAAACCGGCAAGGATGCCCCTCCTCCCCTCTATTATTCGCAATATATATTGATCCTTTTCTTAACAAATTTGACACAAATATACAGATTAAGCTGTCATGGTCAACAATGTTGCATAAAAAGCATTAACGTATGCTGATGATGCTGTTCTTTCGATCGATATAAGAGTAGCTCTTCTGGCAGTAAACGAATCAGTGGAGCAATTTGGCTCCGTCATGGGATATAAATTAAATATCACCAAAACCCAGATTTTACACTTGGTTACTTTGCTACCGGAAGACGTTCCAACTGTTTCTGTAGCAACTTATCTGGGAGTGAAGATTACGGCATCTGTGGAGCATATACCCGAGCTAAATATCTTGCCAGTAATAAGGACCATCAATAAGACACTCGAGAGATTAGACCATTTACATCTATCAATGCACGGTTGGTGCAATGACAACAAATGATGAATTTTCGCAAATTGTTATACTTGTTTCGGACCATACCTTTAGAATTTCCGTAATTTTGTATCACGAGAGCTGAAAGGTCATGTGTTCGATTTCTATGGGGGTATCGTAGAGCTAGATGGGCAGTTAAATGGATGATCATACCAAGAATCTGGGGAGGATGGGGTCTACTCAGCCTTCTCCTTTATCACCGCACTGCACTATTACAACATATGGGGATATTGCTGGCCGGGGTTAAGGCAGTAGTTCCAGAAGCTGTTAGACCAACTATTTATAAAGTAGCACTAGGCGAGAATGTTGGGCAATGTTTAGTTAATAAAAAGACCAAAATTAAAATTTTAAATCATTCAATCTGCTTACTCTATATGGAAAAAGATACAACGAAGCTTTGGTATTTCAAACATCAATGCTTACACTCCTTTTTCGGCATTTAGGCTTTTACTGCCAATTTTCCAAGATCAAATAATTTCTATCTGGGGGAATTTAGGAATTAATATTCTGGGTGATGTGTGCCACGAGGGCCATATTGCCTCGTTTTCTAATCTACAAGAGAAGTTTGGGCTCTCTATGAGACACTTTTTTAAGTTTTTGCAGATCAGGAGTTTTTTGGGTAAAACTATGCTATAAGTGGACCTAAATCTGGGAAACATACCCCTGGTCAACATAATAGGGAATAGATTCCGTATTGGGAGAGTATACCGAACTCTGTTGGCCGGTTTCCCTGATGATTTGAGTATCCAGAAGGACTGATGAGAGAGGAAGTTTGGCAAAGAAGGCATTGACTTAAAGGCTTCTCTGGAATTAACCAACCAGATTCTAATAACCGGCAGCCTGAGGACTCAACATTTTATGTCGGCTTTTGACTTATATAATACCCCGGGGAAGGTTTCTACATGGGCTGGCCCACGGGGTAATTCATGCAGGAGTGTGTGGGCCATGGGCAGGCAATCTGACTTACATCTTCTTTTCCTGTCCCAACTTTGCAAAAATACCTACAAGACATTGAATTTTTCGTGAACCAGATCCTCGCCACACCGATTTCAATAACATCTGATTTAATCATTCTGGGGATAGAAGGGAGTCAGGGCAGTTTGGCCCGGACTAGATCTGAAATTGGATTTGTATTCATTCCAATGGGCATTGCAAGAACATGCATCACCTCTCAGTGGACCAGCCCTGATTCTCCTACATTCATAACTTGGCAGGCTAGGCTGTAAGTCACTTATAACATGGAATCAGCTGTATATAGACAGAAAGGGCGTAGGAAACGAGAAATGCGGAGGAAAATATGGGTGCCAATTACTAGCTGGATAGGGTGAACACCACTTTGTATATTATCTAGGCTACGCTTGCTTAATGCGTATTTCTCTCTTTCTCCTGTATGATTTTCTTTTCTTTCTTCCTTTTTTCCTTTCATTTCCGCTAACCTACTGCCTTGTTTCTTCTTTGTCTCTTTCTTTTGCTCTCCTTTGGCTAGGGTTACTGCGGTCCAGGGGATTTGTGTTTATGTTTATGCTTACTCTATTTTCTTTTGCTCTTTTACTTTCGAAACATGTGTTAAGGTTTCTCAGAATGTGAATGTATTATTCTGCTGTATTATGTGCCATGACCAATTGATAATGATTTCATAAAAAACTTTTATAAATAAAAAAATAAAAAATGAATGGGTAAACAAATAATTTTTAAGAGCAGGCAGTGGTCCCACGGATCACAACCTACTCTTAAAAAATTAAACTGCATAGTTTAAATTTTTCTTTTTAAATGCATCCTGTTTTCCTATAAGAAAACAGGCTGCATTTTTTTTTTAAAAGACTGCTTTATGTGAAAGCAATCACAGACATGGTGGTCTTAGCGAAGAACACCCCATTGTCTGCATATAAAAGTGCCGGAAAAAGTTAGAGCCAGCTCCTCGAATATCTTTCCTAACAGCCGAGGGAAAATCTCCTAACTTGTTAATATAAAGTGTAAACAGCAGGGGGGCCAAAATATAACCCTGCCGAACCACTCTTTTGACTTCCCAGGAGGCTGACACACGGCCGTCCTTGTTATATCTCACAGCCGCACTGATGTGGTTATGTGAGGAGTGTAAAAAGTCCACCAGATCTGTCCAGCCCCAGATCCAAAAGAATTGCCCATAATTTGCATTTGTTGACGCAATCAAATAACAAAGTTAAATCCATAAATTCCATGCACAGGGTTCCTTTATTTGCTGTTGTATATTTCCCACCTACCAAACGTAGATGAATACATTGATCTAGCATCCCTTTGCCTTTCCTCAGCCATATTGTAGGTTGGAGATGACATTAGAATTATCTAACAAGGTAGATATACTGAACAGGAACACTTTCTCCAAGAGTTTAGCGTCCGAGTCTAAAAGGGAGATGGAACGATAAAATGCTGGGTCATCCCACAAGCCCTTTATAAAAATAGGTCAAATGATGGCCTTTGCCCAGGAGGCGTGGCAACCACACAAACAGGCCACATTAAAAAACTGCGTCAATATCCTGGCCCGAGCCAGTGGGTATGCTTTGTACAGATCCAAGGGAACCCCATCTGGTCCTGGCGCTTTCCCACTGGCTGTGGCCAGAATAGCTTTATGTAAATCATCTATGTTAAAGTGCAGTGTCACACTATCTATACCAGTGCCCCATTGGTCCTCAATCCTTTCCAGGTCGCATCAACTGTACATCCCTTCGAAATGGTCAAACGCATCTCTCTGCAGCTATAGTACAATCTACTCTGGAATTTACTCTATCGAAGAAAAAGGGGCTATTGATGACTTCCCAACATGTTGTGCTGTATGTCAATACAATTGCCTGTCCGAGGACCTCCCAAGCCTGTTCGCTAATGGTCTTCTTTCTCTGCTGGATTGCGAGTCTTTAGGCCCTCCTCAATGATTTAATCCAAGCCAGATCCCTCAGAGTTTCTTTCAGTGTAGACATTAAGTTCCTATGAGCCTTGGAACAAGTGCCACCAAACCACCTTTGGTCCTTAACTCCTTTGGACCTGCTCTTGATGCTTAAACTACTAGCGGTCTGCTTTGTTATTTTGTCAAATTCATCTAGCACGGTTTTATTATGCATACTCATGTCTGTACAAAGTGGGAACTGCACACTCTACGTAAAAATCCTCAAAAAAGACATCTGGTATCAACTTCTCCCACTTCACTCCATGCACTTGATCTTTACCACTAATAACAGAATTTGAAATGCCCCTACCCTCCCGACCATGTTGATAAAAGGTGTAAATTAATTCAAGAAGAAAGGGATTATTTTCACTATGGCCACTCCAGGAAACACTCTATTTCTGGATAGCAGATTCTAAGCTTGCAGAAAGCATTAAAAAATCAAGCAAGCTGGAAGAACTCCGGCCTGTGTATGTAGGAATAGGAACATTCACTCCTGTCTGTTCTAGGCAGGATAGATTGTTAACTGCAAGGAGCTCATCTATGAGATGGCCTGCTTCTGTGTGCTCGGAATGAGCTGCTAAAGGTGGGAGGTTCCTGTTACCCTTTGCATGTGTGCATTCAAGGTAACATTGGTGAGTATTTGTTAGATTTGAGGGTCTCTGGTAGACACAGGTAAGCACTTGTGACAAGCAGGGACCCTCTCCTCTAGTCAGGGCAAGGGACCTACTCTTTAGAATAACCCCTATTCACCCTTCTAGGTTGCGTGGCGCGAGCAGACAAAGCTAAACTTCAGGGCGTTATGGGTTAAGCATTTATGATCACACACAGTAATTAAGGAATGCACCACAAATGGACACCAGTCTAGTATTTGTATCAAAAATAAGGTTTCCTTATATATCTCTTAAGCAGGCTTAAATACAAGACCAAATAACGTTTCAATGAGGCCACAATACTGTTTAGTCAACAAGCGTTCTTTAAACAAGTGTATCTTCTTCTTTAGGGAGCGTTGCGCAGTTTGTCTGACTCCCACTAGTTAAATATGCGTCAGAGAGGTAATTTACACAAAGCGTTGCGGACTCCTGGGACCGGGCATATGCACCGTAGTGCACGTTGGGTGAACAGTACCTTTCTGGTGGTGCGGAGTCCAGCTCGCAGGCGGAATCCACGACATGGATGCTGGCGGCTCCTCTCTGAGGCGGGCCCTGGCTCTAGGATGTCTCCATGCGAGACGTAGAGCGGGGGGGCCTCAAGGAGCAGGGCAGGCGATCCGGTGCGCTTGTGCGGTTGCGGCGTATGAGCCGTACCTTCAGTGCTAGCAGCTTTCTGGAGCAGGCGGCGCGGCAGTGGCAGCCAGTACGCGACATACTGGGCGGCTCTAGAGTGCAGCCCGGCCTCCGGGGGAATAGTGCGATACGGTACGCTCCGAGCGTACATGTCGGACCACACCGGGGACGCTGCGTCTTAGGTCCGGGGCGGCCCAAGGCGGTTGGCAGTGCGGCACAAACAGGCGGGGGAAGCAGATCAGGGTGTTGGGCAGCTCAATTTTGGTGCGTACCTCAGCTCAGGGATAAGCGGAGACACACGGGCAGGGCAGCAGCAGCAAGGGCAGCAGATCAGGGTGCGGGGCGGCCCAACTTCGGTACGTACCTCAGGTCAGGGATAAGCGGAGACACACTGCAGGACGGTGGCAGCACGGGCTTCTACGGCAGGGTTTGCGAGCCGCACTCGGCGACGGCCTCAGCGGCCCACAGACAGAGGCAGACCAGCAGCTTTTAGGGAAGGCAGGAGAAGAGCCCAATGGTCCTGGGGCTCAGTTTAGGGGGCAAGCTTGCTTCCAAACCCTTGCAGATCGTTTTGAAGCACAAGTCTCTTTAGCAAAATAAAAACAAGTCTTTGTAAGTTCCTTCTCTCCTTTGGCAGGAAGGCAACCACTGCAGGCCAGTCCCCCAGAATAGGGACAGTACTCCTCCTTCAGCTTTCCCGGGTTCCTCCTCCTCAGGCAGAGATTTCTTCTTGGTTCAAAAGCAGGATCTGATTCTTAGGAGCAGGGCTCCTATCTTTATACCCAAAATCCTTTGTTCTTGCAGGCCAGGGGGGCCTTTGCCTAATCCAGTCCAGTTCCTGAGCACTTTGTTTTGGAGACTCTGGCTTTACTTTCAGTGAGCAGAGCAGAGACATCAGACGCTCCCCAGTGGGTGGAGCCAGCACTGATGTGGCAGAGCACAGCCCTATTCAGAGTCATGGGGCACTCCTCCCACCCATCCTGGTGTAAGCTCTCTATTCACCTCCTGGCAGCCCAGACTGTCTCCTGGAATCCCCCGGCCCTGTCACTCACATAAACCAGACAGCAGATACACATCCTAGCAGAGGCGGGCTGAAATGGTTATGCAAGCAAATACTAACTTTCTAAAAGTAGTATTTGCAAACACAGGATATTAAAATAAAATTTACTAACAAATGAATTTTATTATTCTGAGTTCAGGCATACTAAACTTGACTTCCTACCATGTTCCCTGAGCCTGCTGGGATTATGGGGTGTAATAATTCCAGCAGCCCATTCTGGCCTATGAGAACAGGTAGCCTTACAATAGTGAAAAACTAAAATGGCTGTAATTCACTATTAGGACATGCCACACACATCAGGGCTTGTCCTACCTTATGCTTACAATGCACCCTTGCCTTGGGCCTACCATAGGGGTGACTCACATGAAGTAAAGGGAAGGTTTAGGGGCTGACAAGTGTGTGCACTTACCCAGCCAGCATGACAGTAGCATACTGCACGCATGTTCTGCAATAGCAGACCTTAGGCATATTTGATAAGGCTGCTTCTGTGGGTGGCACAACCAGTGCTTCAGGCCCACTAGCGGTATTTGTATTTACAAGCCCTGGCACTCCTGGTGCACTTTACTGGGGTCTAACAGTAAACCAAATAAGCCAATCATGGAAACCAATCACATATACATGTTTCATAGGGAGCACTTGCACTGTGGCACTGATTGGCTGAGGCACAGTGCCCTGAGCAGCTAACACCAGCAAAGCATATGAGGCACATCAGCAAAAATGTGGAAGGGAGACTCACTCCAAGGAGCCATATCTAACAGTATTGAAGTGACCGGGAATCATAACCTCATAAGAAGAATGTTTCCTCTCGCTGTATGACTCGAGAAACTCACCTAAGGCTGCTAGGTTTTCAATGTCACTGTTTCTAGAGAAAGAATTTTAAAAATGTTAAACTAACAGAGGAGGGTGGTTCTTGAACAGTACTCAACTGCTAGCAAGTTGGGTGAGAGACAGTCTACCATTCTAGTTTTACAAGATAGTTCGCGTGAAACCAGAAGAAGGCCACAATTGGCTCTGCCCGCTGTTGATGAAATTGCACAATTAATAAATGTGGTAAAACCATCTAAAAAGAAACTCTCTGTTGTATCCCACGTTTCCTGGAGGATAAGTAGATGAGAACACAGAAGGGACCTCCGCCAGGGCACATCATCACTTTTAGACCTCGATCCGGCTGTGTTCCAGAATTATACATCAAGCAAGTGGAACCAACAGTAATTTTGGGGGAGCGACCCTTGACCCTTCCAGGTAGGTCGCCCACCTCCACACAGCACCGCCTGTGTGTCCCAGCCCCAGCTGCCGCTGCTGAGGAAGTTCGAGGCCCTCGTCCACCTGCAGGCTACAACCTGCGCCTCATCCCTGGTGGACAGTGGTAGGCCGTAGGTTTGCTCATCCTCCTTTGTATTGCCGGTATTTTCTTTAATTGCCCCCGTTGTAGTGACTGCATTTTCATTGTTGTGTCTGTGACTGCTGTTGTCTGTATCCCAAGCTGCCTGTAGGTGGTCTGTGCCAATTCTCTCCCTCTGTTCCCCTCGATGCACCCGTGTCTCTCTGCCCGGTTTCCCTCCTGCTCCCATCGCGGCCTCCATGTCTCTCTGACTGTTTTTCCCTTCTGTTGCTTAGCTGCCCCTGCATTTCTGTGACCTTTCTGCTCTCTGTGCCACTCGTTTCCCCCATTTTTTGTTACCTTTCTGCCCTTTTCTTGTGATCTTTTGTCTTCTGTGTCACTCGTTTCTCCCATTTTCTGTGACCTTTTGCCCTTTTGTGACCCTTCTGCCCTCTGTGCCACTCGTTTACCCCTCAATTGTTGTGCCCTTTCCCTTCTGTTTCCTTCGTCACCCCTCACTGCCCCCGCCAGTGCGTCCCCTGCGGCTTCGCCCCCCTGACTGCCCATTCGCTGCCCCGCCTCCCAGCTGCTCCTCACTCCCACCTCCCCATACATAATGGCCACTGCGCGGTCTCGCCGCTGTGGTGCAGCAAGCCCGTCTGCTCCCGTCCGTGCCTGTACCTCTCCCAGCGCTGGCATCCCTGGCCCCCGCACCCGCCATGATGGCCGCCGCCACTATGACACCAGCACTCTGCACGCTCTCAACCCGGACGGACCACAACTGCTTCAAGGCTGCCCCTAAACGCACACACGGTCCCTTCACCTGCCGGAACTGCAGCTACACCAGCCACAGAGCCGACGAACCACTCGCCAAGAAAGACCTCAACTACCTCCGATGCATACTACTGATCATCCGCTCTGCACGCAAACACGCCCTCGAGCTCTGGGACCTGCTCAACACAACCTCCCCGGACGTCGCCTTCCTGATAGAGACCTGGTTGAACGACTCCTCCGCACCGACATCGCCATAGCGATCCCAGACGGCTACAAGATTAGCCGCAGAGACCGCACCAATGGAGTCGGAGGAGGAATCACCATCGTCCACAAGAACAGCATCATGATCTCGACTAGCACCGACGACGCGCTCAGCACAGCCGAACACATGTATTTCCAGATCCACACAGACCCCAACTCCACCCTCAGAGGCACCCTCGGCTACTGACCCCCAGTCCCCACCCCCAGTTCAGCGACTCCATCGCCGACTTCATCAGCACGCATGCCCTGACCTCCACCGACTACATCCTCCTTGGAGACTTGAACTTTCACCTTGAGAACAACAACAACAACTTCTCCACAACCCTGATCGATAACCTTGCCAACCTCAGACTGAGACAACTCTTCACAACGCCCACCGCCGGCCACAGGCACAACCCTGTCTTCTCATCAAGCCCGCACGTCTCCGTCAGCCACACCACTGAACTCCTCTGGACCGACCACAGCTGCATCCACTTCACCTTCCAGAAACCTACTACACACCACCACACCCAACAGATCCCCCGCCGCCACTGGAGCCAAATCACCGAATACCAACTACATGCATCCCTCGCTCTCAGTCCACCCACCGTACCCTTCAACACCGACGACGCTGCCCACAACTTCAGACGCTGGATCGAGGACTGCACCAACACCCTCACACCGCTGAAGAAACCCCCCCACAGACACACCAGCAAGAGGGCCAGCTGGTTCACCGCAGACCTCCTAGATTCCAAGCAAGCCTGCTGGAAACTAGAGAAGAAATGGCACAGTGAACAAACTCCAGACAGCCACGCAGCATACAAGGACGCCGTCCGCAACCACCACCACCTCATCAGGGCTGCCAAGAAGATATCTGTAGGAAAGTAGGGTCTGCTATCCTATGGTCACCCCAAATTTTTGCTTTTTGCTTCACTGGTTTATGACTTAATGTGGCTGTGGGCCTGCTAATCAGACCCACAGCCTGCTGTTCGCTCTCTAAATTATTGCCAATGTACTTTAGGTGCATTACGAAATTGGAACTGGTTCACCTTATTGGCCCCTGTAACAGTGTACCCAGGTACCCAGGGCATAGGTGCTTCCAAGGCCTACCAGCGGCTGCAGCACGTATTGTGCCACCCCTGGCCTGGCCTTCATATTTGACACAACTGGCTGATCACTCAGCTGGGGTAAGTCGGTGTAACCACCCCTTACTTAGGTGTAGTATGCCTATACCTAACCTAAATTGGACACATATGTTCCTATCAGCCACTCCTATGGAAGGCCTCATCAATCCTGGAGGCAGAGTGCTTGGAAATATGTGAGATGGTGCTCTGGCATGAGCTGAGCCTGTCTGCAGCTTTCGGAACCATGTCCTTTAGCTGTTTCATGATACTGCCATACCATATACTCTTAAGTGCATTATAATCCTCGCGGTTAAATGCTATCTTGGGTTTGGCTTTATCAAAACATGTCGAGTAAGGTGTCATACGATTTGGAATACTACCCCCTCGCCAGTTCTGGCGACGGGGGTAGCATTCCACCCTTCTAGAGGGACACGACATGTATATAACCTGAAACCCGGGTAAAGTTAAACAGAGCCTCAGCATCACAAAATGGATGCTGCCACCACAGACACAAGTCTGACCTCCTGCTGCTGGGAGTCCTTCCAGCGAGGGCAGCTTGGACAAAGGGTTTCCTGCCTTGGGGGGTGCTAGCACCACCCCAGACAGGATTTTGTGTATTGGGTAGGACAGGGCTGAATAGAATCAGACATGCCTGGGGCACACAAGGTGTCCCTGTGCATATGCCAGTTCAAACCGATGCTGGGGCTTTCCAGCCCCAGTCCTGGCGCGAAACTGGACAAAGGAAAGGGGGTGTAACCACTCCCCTTCCTGGTCCCACCCAGAGGAGGGACCTAGTAGGTGATCCAACCCCCAGATCTGGAATAAGAGTAGGAGCTGTGTCCTTAGACTTCAGATCATCCTGAACTCGACTTGAAACTAAGAAGAAGACTGGACTTCGACATTCTGCTGCACAGAAGACTGAAGAGAATCTCCCTTGTGGCCAAGGAGTGACCACCCTGTGAATACAGGCACCAACCAGCAACTCGACGTCTGCTTTGCCGCTGCCTCCCACCGGAGCCTGAGCCCAGAGCCTGACAAGACCCAGACTCTCAGACATCTCAGAGCCCGATCCACAGTCCCTGAAAGTAAGAGACCCGTGGAGGTACCGAGAGACGTGGGACCGGACATCTTGGAAGACCCCCGAAGAGCTGACTGCACAGCACCCGAGGCACCCTCGATGCTGTGCTTTGGGGTTTGAGAAGCCCCACCACCGAGCAGCATTTGCACCGAAGATCAGCCCCCCCAGCATCTCCACAATCTGCGTGGGGCCCTTTTGCACTTTGCCACTCGACGCGCCATCCCGGTCACTTGCCACGCGGCTAGTGGCCATCTTGGCAAAGAAAACTATGACTTACACTGCTGGTCTGGTTGCTCCAGAATGGCCCTTGCTCCCCTGAAAAGGAGCACCCGCTCTGACCTTGCTGGTCCAAATGAGAAGCTTGAAACGATTCCTGCGTGACTTGCTTTTGCCAAGGCCTGTTTGCTCTAATCAAGTTGCCAACACCGCCATCAGCGAGAGCCATCGTGGAACAGCTCGTGATTGACTCCTGGACGTCCTTGACCTCTTCGTGTCCACGTGGCTGCAGAGAAAATCTTCATGACATCGCCTGTTTGCACCCGACATCGCCTGGTTCCACGGTAGTCACTGGCTAGTGACTTTGAACATTGTCCCCTCTGCTTTCAGGTCTTCACCTCTTCAGATCCACCCTTGGATCCACCGGAACTCTTCACATCGAGCCGCCTGCAGCATCTTCAGCTCCAAGCACCATCGACCTGCGTGACGAAACCCGACACTACTTTGACCCTATGCACCCGCTTCCTGTGGATGAGGTAACTCAGCAACGCCGGTGTTCCCACACTGGTACACACCTCTAGGGTCCGTGTCTAAAGTTTCATCCTCCTAGGTCACTCGGAAGGTTCCTTAATAACTAACTTTGTAACTTTTACGCACCATTGACATTGCATTGGTGTATGCGTGCACTTTAAGCACTGCACCCGAGTCCCGCGGGCCTTTCCAGACTTCATCACTGTTAGTCCTGAACAGCTCCAGCGATTCCCCAGGCCCTAGGCCTCTTCACTTTCCCCATAGTGGTTCTTATACCACTATTTTAGTATATGGTTTAGGTGGCCCTAGGGCTCATCCATATTTGTGCAACTTTTGTATATTTAAACTGTGTTTTGTTTTAACGCATTTGCTTCTGTGCTCATAAAGAGTATAGGGGATATTTGTAGAAATAAATCTATATATATTTTCAATATATATCTGTGTGGTGTCCTTTCATTTGGTATTCAAGGGGATTGTGTATGGTAAAACAGCTTGCTTCACATGCCTTTACAGAGTTTAGCCTAAGACTGCTTAGTCCATGCTACCCCTAAGATAGCTTGTCTATAAGGTTGACTTTACAACCTCCACCATAAGGGTTGCTTGGCATGATACAAGGTGATCACTAGAACTAGTGAGCATCATATATCAGGCCAACTTCTCACATTGGTGAGCAGCGGATTGGGATTTGAGCTTGCTGTTGTTTTACCATTACAATCTTTGAGAGTATCATTTGAAAGATCATACAGGTACCTGATAGGTACATTAAAACAAGACTTGTATACTTAAGTTCTACTGAACTTAGTTGTTGTAGAGGATAGGGAGTAGCACACCCTGACTACAACTACTAGATAGGTTTAGTAGGAAAACACCAGTGTAGGTAGATTGCAACATATCCACCCACACTAGAGCAATGTCTGGAGCAGAGGGATCCACTGGACCTATCTCTGTTGAGAGTGACCCTCCAAAGGCACCATCTAAAGTTGCTATCTTTACTTTTAAAGAACTGAGGCAGTTGTGTTCCTTAAGAGGAATCAAAACGGGTCCTAGCCCTACAGCAAGTCACCTCAGAGAGCTTTTAGACCAGTCTGAAGCTCTAAAGACCTCCAAACCAGGCCCCCCAGGGACTGGAGAGGGAGGCTCTCCAACTGAAGATGACAACACTGATACCCCTGCCCCTGTCATCCAGATAGATGAGGAAGACCAGGTCACTGGAGATACTCAGCCAGAGGATGAGGAAGAAGAGGAGGAGGAGGAAGAAAGTGGGTCTGATGATGAGAGAAATAGTCAGGTGCTAGTCAGCAGGCTTAACCTGGCTAACTTAAGCACATTTGGGACTGAAAGTGGGTCCAACCCATTCAGACCCCCAAGTGGACTTAACCAGGAGCAAAGGAGGAGAAGGAATCACTCAGGTGAATCCAACACCTCCCAAGCTTCTAGAGGTTCTCATGGACACTCCAGAAGGGAGTTGTCTAGCCCTCAGAGAAGGGAACATGAGTCCAAAATGAGAGAGGCTGAACTTAGGATTCAGAAGCAAGAATTAGAAGTTGCCCTGGCCAAAGAGAAGCTTGCTAGAGCAAGACAGCCTAGAGATAGTGGATTAGGATCCACTGGTGGCAGCACTATCCAAAAGGATAAAGACAGGTCCTATGACAATAGAAACCTGAGTAAGATTGTGCCCCCTTACAAGAGTGGGGAGGACATCCACAAATGGATGACTGCACTTGAGAGAGCCTGCAGAGTACAGCAGATCCCTCAGGAGCAGTGGGCAGCAATCTTGTGGCTCTCCTTTGAAGGTAGAGGCCGAGACAGACTCCTCACAGTTAGTGATGGGGATTCTAGAAACTACCTGGTCCTGAAGAGTGCTCTGATTGATGGGTTAGGCTTAACCACTGAACAGTACAGGTTAATGTTCAGAGATACCCAGAAGACACAGACTCAGGACTGGTCTGAATTTGTGCAATGTGCCACTAAGGCTCTGGAGGGCTGGTTGCTGGGAAGTCAGGTTACAGACTATGAAGGATTGTACAATTTGCTTATGAGAGAACAGATTTTAAATAACTGTCAGAACCAGCAGTTGCATCAACATTTGGTTGACTCAGATCTAACCTCTCCCCAAGAATTGGGAAAGAGGGCAGACAAATGGGTTAGAACCAGAGTTAAGCAAAAGAACCAGAACCAGAACCAGGGTGGTGACCAGAAGAAAACAGACCAGAAGGGTGGGGAGCAGAAAGCTAAAGACCAGAAGTCTTCAACAGGGCCCCAAACTAATACTGAGGGTGGGTCCCAAACTTCCAAGAAGAAGAAGAAAGAAGGTCAAAGAAAACCCTGGTGTAGTACTTGCAAAAACACCTCTCACTGGACAAGTGAGTGTAAAAAGGGTGGAGCCCCCAACACTGCAGCCCCTAAGGCACCTGCACCCAATAGTACAGTCAGCAGTGTTGGTCCACAGACTAAGGGGGTAGTTGGTATCACCTTGGGAACTGAGGGAGATTCTGGCCTAGTCAGAACCCCTACACATGTTGTTCTGATCTGTGATGTGGAGATTGATTTGTCCACTACTGTCAGTCCCAGTAATCTGGGCAAGTACAGGCAGACGCCTTTGATTAATGACAAAGTGGCTCAAGCATACAGGGACACATGTGCCAGTGTCACCATGGTGACACTTAGCTTTGTGGACCCTGGACAATACCTGCCAGGTGATAATTACCTGGTGACCAATGCCAGCAATGTCACTACTACACATAATGTGGCACTTGTTAACTTTTCCTGGGGAGGGGTAACTGGCCTAAATAGAGTTGTGGTTAGTGCTGATCTCCCAGTAGAATGTTTGTTGGGCAATGACCTGGAGAACTCTCTATGGTCGGAAGTTGAGTACAGGACTCATGCAGAGATGTTGGGGATATCATCACATGTTCTTGCTGTGACCAGGTCACAGGCCAAAAAGTGCTTCTCTGAACCTCAGGTCTTGGAACCTGGAACAATGGACCAAGCACCTTCCAAGAAGAAGAACAGGAGGGTAAAGGCTGTGCCTTCCCAACTGCCTACAAGTGAGGATCAGCCTTCACAGGAAGATAATCTTGAGACCCCTGAAGGAACTGTCCCTGAACAGCTTGAACCTGATCAGGTTGAGTTTCTGGGGGCAGGGGGACCTTCTAGGGCAGACTTGGGGCAGGCTCAGTTAACCTGTCCTTCTCTTGAACCCCTCAGACAGCAGGCTGCTGCTGAGGCTGCTGGGAATGCTCAAGGTACCCATAAAGTTTATTGGGACGATGGGCTCCGTTATTCAGAGGGTAGAGACCCCAAGCCTGGTACAACCAGGAGGTTGGTCATACCTCTGCAATTTAGGGGCTTCCTTCTTACCTTGGCACATGATATTCCCTTAGCAGGACACCTAGGCCAGAACAAAACTTGGGACAGACTTGTCTGTCACTTTCACTGGCCTCACATGTCAGAAGAAACAAAGGAGTTTTGTCGCTCCTGTGTAACCTGCCAAGCAAGTGGCAAAGCAGGTGGTACCACAAAGGCCCCCCTAATACCACTACCTGTGGTGGGGGTGCCTTTTGAAAGAGTGGGGATTGACATTGTTGGTCCAATGGATCCCCCTACAGCATCTCGGCACAGATTCATACTGGTGGTGGTGGACCATGCCACCAGGTACCCAGAGGCAATTCCACTTAGGACCACAACAGCTCCTGTTGTGGCCAGGGTCTTACTTGTAGTTTTCTCCAGAGTGGGGGTTCCTAACGAGGTAGTATCTGATAGAGGTGCCAACTTCATGTCAGGATACTTAACATCTATGTGGAAGGAATGTGGTGTCAACTACAAGTTCACCACTCCCTATCATCCACAATGCAATGGGCTTGTTGAAAGATTCAACAAGACCCTCAAGGGCATGATCAAAGGATTACCTGAAAAGCTCAGGCGAAGATGGGATATCCTTCTGCCCTGCCTTCTGTTTGCTTACAGAGAGGTCCAACAAAAGGGGGTTGGCTTCAGCCCCTTTGAATTGTTGTTTGGGCACCCTGTAAGAGGACCCCTATGTCTGGTGAGGGAAGGATGGGAGTTACCTCTCAAAAAGCCCAAGCAAGACATAGTGGACTATGTACTTGGTCTCCGCTCCAGGATACCTGAGTATATGGAGAAGGCATCCAAAAACCTTGAGGCTAGCCAGGAATTACAGAAAGCCTGGCATGACCAAAAGGCTGTCCTGACTGAGTACCAGCCTGGCCAGAAGGTATGGGTGTTGGAGCCAGTGGCCCCAGCAGCACTCCAAGACAAATGGTCTGGACTCCATACAATCATTGTGAAAAAGGGAGAGGTTACCTACTTGGTGGACCTAGGAACTCCCAGGAGCCCCCACAGGGTGCACCGTGTTAACAGGCTGAAAGCATATGTTGACAGGGCAGACATGGGCTTGCTCATGGCTATAGATGAGGGGCAGGAGGAAGAGAGTGACTGTCATGCCTGCCGCGTACATGAAGAGTAGCGCATTTGCCAGAGACTAGAATTGCAGGCAGTAGCCCGTTAAACGTTCCGTTATTCGGGCTGTTACATACCGTGGTTGGCGTTGGTTGGCAAATCCAGTGATATGAGTTTGAGCGCATGCGTAATTACCACGCATGCGCTGAGAGATAGCGTTTCAGGTCTTAAACCCGCCCTAGACCTGAAGGAAGTGCTTCGCGTTTAGCCAGTTTGTTTCCTTACTCGTTCCGGGTTCACATCGGCGTCCGAGGAGCTAGTTGTTCATGGCGGTTGCGGGTTCATCATTGTGCGTGTAAGTTACTAGAAGAGGCTTGCTTCCAGATTCTTTGTTCTGTTTGCGTTCCTTCCGTTACTTTGTTTTACCGCGGTGTTTTAGTGCGGTTGGCTTTAGAGTTGGGTTCCGACTTCCCTCGTTTGTGGCAGGGGTTTACTGTGATCGGTGTGGTTCTACTGGTAGATAGGATCAACGTTCATGGTATCGATTCTGGAGATATTTACAGAGCGCTTACAAGGTGTAATTGATGAGTGCTTCATTTAGAAGAGATATTCTATGATAAGCCGAGAGTACGTTTTCTATATGATGTTATTTTATATTTAGAGTACAGAATATATGTACAAAGCATATCCAGCCAAGCTACAGAGTTCCAGGCATCTTCCTTGCGTTCCTTATCATTTTCCCTAGTATTCCACAAGGTAACATAGAGTACTTGACACTTACTACTTGAGGGTATTGGGGAGGGAATAGTTTTCACTTAAATCCCTTATGTCTTACTGCAGTGTTACAACAGAAGATAAGAACATCCTCTGAGTGGAAGAAGACTGTGGAGTGCCATTCTTTTTTCACCCCTTCCTACCCTTGTTTTGTTCCCCTGTGTTCTCCTTGGTTACTTTTCGGGTGTTAGCGTCCATTCCTGGCGCCCGGGAGGTGACGGGGGGGAAGCAGGGTGTAAAGCTTCGTGACTCCAGGACACTTCTGAGACAAAGAAGGTGTGTGCATGACAGAACGCGAAGCCTTTATTTAATTGTCTCCCAGGTGTCATGGATCTCACACTACAGGATGTTGCTAGCATGGTGGGGAATCTCCAGAGAGAAACCCAAATTATTGCAGACAGACTAGAGGCGTTAAGTGTACAAGGAGGGGAAAGGGCAGGGGCCAGCAATCCTACCCCTGTAGTGCAGGTGGTCACACCCCATACTATTCCTCTGGCACCGCCTGAAAGGTTTTATGGAGATCCCTCAAAATGTGCAGCTTTTCTGACACAGTGTCAGCTACATTTCCTATGCAAAGCTGCCTGTTTTCCTAACGATCAGGCAAAGGTGGCTTTTGTGCTATTGTTAGACCTGGCACCTTGGCGTGAGTTTCCCTTCCACTTTTGCTGATGTGCCTCAGATGTTTTTGCTGGTGTCCGCCGCTCAGGGCACTGCGCCATGGCCAACCCGTGCCGCAGTGCATGTGCTCCCTATGAAAAGTATGACTGTGATTGGTATACCTGATTGGCTCATTGGATTTACTGTCAGTCCCCAGTAAAGTGCACCAGGAGTGCCAGGGCTTGTGAATGCCAATACTGCTAGTGGGCCTGCAGCGCTGGTTGTGCCACCCACAGAAGCAGCCTTAAAATGTGTCTAGGGTCTGCCATTGCAGAACCTATGTGCAGTCTGGTACTGTCATGCTGGCTGGGCAAGTGCACACACTTGCCAGCCCCTAAACCTTCCCTTAACTTCATATTAGTCACCCCTATGGTAGGCCCAAGGGCAGGGTGCATTGTGAGTGTAAGGTAGGACATGCTCTGATGTGTGTGGCATGTCCTAATAGTGAATTACTCCCAAATTCATTTTTCACTATTGTAAGGCTACCTGTTCCCTTTAGGCCAGATGGGCTGCTGGAAATATTACACTCTATAATCCCAGCAGGCTCAGGGAACATGGTAGAAATTAATGTTTAGTATGCCTGAACTCAGAATAATAAAATACTTCTTTTAGTAAAGTTTATTTTAATATCCCGTGTTTGCAAATGCTACTTTTAGAAAGTTAGCCTTTGCTTGCCTAACCAATTCAGCCCGCCTCTGCTTGGATGTGTATCTGGCTGTCTGGGAAGTGTGTGACAGGGCTGGGGGATGACAGGTGGTGAATGGAAGGATTACACCTTAGTGGGAGGTAGGAGTGGCCCTGGACTTTCCCTCAGGCTGTGCTCGGCCACCACAATGCTGGCTCCGCCCCCCTGGGGAGCGACTGATGACTCAGCCTGCCCCTGGGAAGCACTGTCACCAAGGTACTCCTGGCAGCCCCTGTCCCCACAATGCTGACTCTGACCCCAAGAGACTGGCCTGTGGTGGGTGCCTTGCTGCTGAAGGAGAGCAGGAGAGAAAGACTGAAAAGACTTTGCTTTATTTGTGAATTTGTGCCAAACTCCTACAAAGATCTCCAAGGGCTTGCTGTGGAACTTGCCCCCTGACCAGCGCCCCAGGAACAGTGGGCGCTAACCCCCCTGACCAAGGAACTGCTGTGTGTGCTGCTTATCGCTGCAGCGCTGATTGAAGAGACCGAGGGCGTTGTGCATCCCTGCCACGCTCTTTGTGGCCCAGGACATCTGTACCCTCCGAGCACCGTGACCGTGGACTCAGCAGCTCGCATTAACAAAGTGAAGCCCAGCCGCCGCTGGCCCGAGCACCGTGACTGCGCCTGCATCTGAGCCAAGAGAACAAAGCCAAGGAGGACCCGTCCGGTCCAAGCCCCAGAATCGACTGAGCCTAGCGCCGTAGATTCCCCCGCAAAGACGGACTACCGCCCTGTGTCACCCCCCCTCTGATCGGCGTCTTGCCAGGGAGCCCCTCTGAAAGGGCACCACCGCGATCGGCACTTTGGCTGGGTACGTCCCGCACTTGGGGACCGTTTTGCCATTGTCGCCGCACCCAGCCGCCTCCTTCAGGGCTGAAGCGATCACTGAAGAGAAGGACCTCTGACCCCATTAAGCACCGCCACCCCGGGTGACCCGTGACCTGCACAGCCTCGAGCCGCAGCTCGCCTCGCCCTCCAGGGAAGCAACGCGATGTGGGACAGCTCCCCTTCCAGCCGTCCGCTTCAAGATCACCAAAAGTATCCAAGGTACTGTGTTTTGCCCCCTCGCGGTGCGAGCGTCCTGCCATCCGAGCTCGCACCACGCCATGTGATCTTAAGCCACCCCGGGAGCCCCGCAGCTGCAGGCTGCCTTGCGGTACGAGCCGCCCCTATCACCGAGGCTCGCACTGCTCCTGGCCCCCGAGGCCCCCCTGACACTCCCTGTGGCCAGCGCCCCCCTCCGCCTCGAGTCGCGCACAGAAGTGTGACTCATTCCAAGAGCAGACCCGGCCGTGCCTTTCGCCGCTCACGCGAGAAGCGTGAGCTTTGGCAGGCCGGGCCCGATTTCCTCCCAAGAAGTGAACGGAGACGTGGGGAAGCGCAGGAAAGCACTGTACCTTGCCAAAACTGGGCTGAAGGCCGCAAACATTGCATTTTAAAGAACTGTGGCAACTTGAAAGTCTACAAAGTCTATTTTACAAGTAACTGGAACCGCTATTAAATAACCAAGACTGTATTTACAAGCCTGCGTGAAGAAACTTATATAAAGATATATTTTTTACTAAAATACAGTTTGGTGTCATTGTGTGGTGGGTTGTGTGATTGTTGTGGTACTGCAAATGTTTAACCCTATGTACTCCAGAGTTTAGCCTAGACTGCTTGCGCCACACTACCTAGAGGGTGTGCAGGGGTTATTTCTGGGAGTAATCCTTTGCCCTGACTTAGAGGAGAGGGTCTCTGCTTGTCGCCAGTGCTGCACTGCGCCAACCAGAGACCCCCAATTCTAACATTGGACGCAGCGGTAAGGATCACAAATTTACATTTGCAGTGTCCATACATTTACTATTGACCATTGCACAGTGATTACAGTCCAGTAACTTAGCCACAGACTTTTTTTTTAAACTTTTGCTAAAGAAGATCCCTTGTGTTGAAATCATGCCTGGCACAAACAGCGTGGATAGGGCGGAATCTGAAACCTCTGACGTGTTGGAATTAGAATGGGATGAGTCAAAGTTGGATGACTACAAGAGACAGGAACTGAGGTTCTTTTGCAAGAAATTAAAGGTCCCACACGTGGGGTGCAGAAACAAACCAGAGCTCTACAAGGCACTGAAAGCCTGGATTGAATCTAGGAAGGCACCTGAGGATCAGGATACACCTGTGGATCTTGTGGATCATGAAAGACCAGAGAGCATCCATAGCTTGGGCAGAGGCCTGTCACCAGAGGAGCTGGCAGACAGACAGGCAACCAGGGATCATGAAATGAAGCTGGCAGAATTGAAATTGAAGGGCCAACTGGAGCTTGAGAGCAAAAGAATGGCTCTAGAAGAGCGAAGAATCCAAATGGATCATGAAGTGAAATTGAGGGAGATGAGTCTAAAGGAGAAAAGTTTGGAGCATCCTCCCTCTGGTGGCAGCACAACGCCGGTGCAGGTAGAGTCCAGGGTGTACATCCCCAAAGATGTAGTTAAGTAGTTCTTTAGGGGGGATGACATAGGACAGTGGTTTAGGGCTTATGAGGTAGCCATGTCCTCCCACCGGGTCCCTGACAAGGATTGGGGAGCGGGGTTAAGGGGAAGGTTCCTTAGCGAAGGGCGGGACACCCTGCTAGATTTGCCCACTGAAGAACAGAGTTCCTATCCCCGCATGAAAGAGGCCTTGATGACCAGGTATGGGCGTACCCCTGAAATGTATAGACAGAGGTTCAGGGGGTGTGCGAAGCGTCCTGGGACTACATATGTGGAATATGTGACTTTTTTTTGCAGAGCCCTGGATGGTTGGGTGAAGGGTAATAAGGTGAATGATTTTCAAAGTCTCTTTGATTTAATTGCATGGGAGCACTTGTCTGAAAACTGTTTTCCTGAGCTACGCCAGCACCTGATTGATAGCAAGCTGTCCAACCCGAGGAAGCTTGCTGAGGAGGCGGACCGCTGGCTCAGCACCAGGGTCCACAAGGGTCCAGTGGGAGACTCCGCCAAGGGTGGGCAGGGTCCCCAGCAGAAGAGTGGGGGGACAGGGGTAAACAGAAAGGGTTCCCTAAAGGCCCCCAAAGTAATCCTCAAGGGAACCAGCAGAAAGGTTCTCAGCCTCCCCCACGCCCAAAGCAGAACGGGGCCCGACAGGTAGACCTGTTCCAAAGGGGCCCTTCAATTGTTACAAATGTGGTGACCCGGGGCACATTGCCAGTGACCCCAAGTGTCGCCTGTTTGGTAAACCAGCACCCACTGGTGCTCCACCCCGGCAAGTAACTAGTGTTAATTTGGGGGAAGAAGTAGTAGTCCCTGGGGGTGGAGATCCTGTTCAGATGACCCTAGTCTCACTAGGAGACAGTGAGATGGTCCCTGAGAACTACCTGCCCTCTAACACTAAAAAATATGGGCAGGTGGTTACCATCAATGGTAGGAAAGCTGAGGCTCTTAGAGACACAGGAGCCAGTGTGACTGCAGTGAGGCAGCACCTGGTGTCTCAAGAGCAGGTTGTACCCCATGCCTACTGTAGGGTTGTCAACGCTGACAACTCAGAGAGTCAATGTCCGATGGCTCAAGTTCCCTTCGAGTGGGGGGGGTCTCTGGTACTCTGCAGGTCTGTGTGAGGGAAGCCATGCCTGTGGACTGTTTGCTAGGGAATGACTTGGAGGACTCCCCTTGGGGAAAGGTGGAGAAGACGACTCACCTGAAGATGGTGGGTCTGCCTGACTGGGCGTGCGTGACCACCCGGTCAATGGCAGCCGGTAGGGGTGCTCAAGAGATCCTGGAGCCTGAAGGAGAGGCCCAGGAACCGGCCTTAGGGAGAAGGCGCAGGGGGCGTGGGAAACCGGCCCCTGAAGTTCCCACGGTCCAGGAGGAAGCAGACTTTGAGGGGGATGCCCTGGAGCCTACTGGGGAACAGATTGCTGAACTGGGGGACCTGCCTGAGCTGACCCATTGGCAGCAAGAAGGAGGCCCCTCCAGGGAGGAATTCTGCAGGGAGCAGAAATAATGCCCTTCTCTCGTGGGTATGCGGCAGCAGGCTGCAGACCAGGCCAATGGTGTTCAGGCCAAAACACATTATGTGTACTGGGAGAATGACCTCCTGTATTCAGAGCCTAAGGCTGCTGAACCTGGGTCAGCCCGTGTGCTGGTGGTACCCCAGAAGTTCAGAGCCTTCCTACTGGGGCTGGCTCATGATGTGCCTTTAGCAGGACATTTGGGGATGGACAAGACCTATGACAGGCTTGTCACCCACTTCTACTGGCCCCAAATGCACAAGAGCTCAGATGCTCATTGTAGGACCTGTCAGACTTGCCAGGCAAGTGGTAAGAGCGGAGGGAAGCACAAGGCTCCTCTGCAACCTTTCTCAGTGGTCAGTACTCCATTCCAACGAGTGGGTATTGACATGGTTGGGCCTCTGGACCCCAAGACAGCCTTGGGCAACAGGTTCATCCTGGTCTTGGTGGACCATGCCACCCGGTACCCTGAAGCCATCCCTCTGAGGACAGTGACGGCCCCCGTGGTGGGACGTGCACTGATGGGAATTTTCTCACGAGTGGGATTCCCTCTAGAGGTGGTGAGTGACAGGGGGACCAACTTCATATCCAAATATATGAAGTCCCTTTGGCAAGAGTGTGGTGTAACCTACAAGTTCACCACCCCTTACCATCCCCAAGGAAACGGGTTGGTTGAGAGATTCAACCGAACCCTGAAAGGCATGATCATGGGCCTGGTAGGTCCAATGAGGCGTAAGTGGGACGTCCTCTTGCCATGCCTTCTCTTTGCATACCGTGAGGTGCCACAGAAGTCTCTAGGGTTCAGCCCCTTTGAGCTTCTGTATGGTCACCCAGTGAGAGGACCTCTGAGTTTGGTAAAGGAAGGCTGGGAGCAATCTCCCAGGAAACCTCCCCAGAATGTATACAGTTACATGCTGGCCTTCAGAAACCAGACCAGGCGCCTCAGACAACTTGCTGAGGCAAATCTGGAAGCCAGCCAGGAAGAGATGAAGCGGTGGTACGATCAGAATGCCACTCTGGTAGAGCTTCAGCCTGGGCAACAGGTGTGGTCTTGGCCCCAGTGGAGCCTTGTGCACTTCAGGATAAGTGGACAGGTCCATTTGAGGTTGTGGAGCGCAAGAGTCCGGTAACCTACTTGGTGGACATGCAGTCTCCCAGGAACCCTTTGAGGGTCCTACATGTTAACCGCCTTAAGCCCCACTTGCAGAGGTCCGAAGTGGGCATGTTGTTGGCAACTGATGATGGAACGGAGGAGGAGTCTGAGCCTCTTCCTGACCTCTTGGTAGCCTCTGAGAAAGATGGGTCAGTGGATGGAGTTAACCTCTCACCCACCCTGACACCTGAGCAACAGGAAGACTGCCGCCAATTGCTGGGGCAGTTTCCAGATCTGTTCTCCCTGGTTCCTGGTGTCACAGATTGGTGCGTCCATGATGTGGACACAGGAGACAGCTTACCTGTGAAGCATAAGGCCTACAGAGTAACTGACAGGGTCAGGACCTGCATCAAGGAGGAGGTCTCCAAGATGC
The DNA here is from genome assembly GCF_964261635.1 of Lissotriton helveticus. Taxonomy (NCBI): domain Eukaryota; kingdom Metazoa; phylum Chordata; class Amphibia; order Caudata; family Salamandridae; genus Lissotriton; species Lissotriton helveticus. Next base: position 11,656,209 of record NC_136059.1, read on the forward strand.
TTGCCCTTAGGGTGGTTGAGTCCTCCAGCAGTCCTTGGTCCAGACCCGTGGTCTTGGTCCCAAAGGCTGCTGCGCCGGGAGCCACACCTGAACTCCAGTTCTGTGTGGACTACAGAGGACTCAATTCAGTCACCAAGACTGACGCGCACCCTATCCCCAGAGCTGATGAGCTCATTAATCGGCTAGGGGCTGCCCGGTTCCTCAGCACGTTTGATTTAACGTCTGGGTACTGGCAGATCGCCTTGACCGATGGGGCAAAAGAGAGGTCAGCATTCTCTACACCAGATGGGCATTTCTAGTTCCGGGTTATGCCATTTGGAATGAAGAATACCCCTGCCACCTTTCAGAGGTTGGTCAACCAGGTGTTGGCTGGGCTGGATGAGTTCAGTGCCGCCTACCTGGATGACATCACAGTGTTCAGTGGTACCTGGCCAGAACACCTGCGACACCTCTGGGAAGTGTTGACGGCCCTGCGCAAGGCAGGCCTCACAATCAAGGCAAGCAAGTGCCAGATTGGGCAGGGTTCAGTGGTGTACTTGGGACACCAAGTGGGGAGTGGCAAGGTGGCCCCCTTGCAACCCAAAATTGAGACCATCCTGGCTTGTGAACCGCCCAAGACCCAGACTGCAGTGAGAGCCTTCCTGGGGCTCACTGGGTACTACAGGAGGTTTGTCTAAGGCTATGGCACTATTGTGACCCCCTTGACAGAGCTGACTTCTAAGAAGCAGCCCAGGAATGTGATTTGGACTGACACCTGTCAGAAGGCTTTTGACACCCTGAAGACTGCCATGTGCACGGCGCCCGTGCTCCTGGCTCCTGATTTCTCCAAGGAATTCCTAGTGCAGACAGACGCTTCAGAGAATGGTGTCGGGGCTGTTCTCTCACAGATGACTGAGGAGGGCTGGGACCAACCTGTAGCCTTCATCAGTAGGAGGTTACTTCAACGGGAAAGTAGGTGGAGTGCAATAGAGCGAGAAGCATTTGCTGTGGTCTGGGCACTGAAGAAGCTAAGACCCTACTTGTTTGGGTCACACTTCCGGGTTCAGACAAACCACAGGCCCCTCAGATGGTTGATGCAGATGAGGGGTGAGAACCCAAAACTGTTGAGGTGGTCCATCTCCCTACAGGGTATGGACTTCACGGCGGAACATCGCCCTGGCACAGATCACGCCAACGCTGACGGTCTGTCCAGGTTTTTCCACCTTAGTGATGAGGAACTCCCTGGGGAAGGGTAGTTCCCCACACATTTCAGCTGGAGGGGACACGTGTTAGACCTGGCACCTTGGCGTGAGTTTCCCTTCCACTTTTTGCTGATGTGCCTCAGATGTTTTTGCTGGTGTCCGCCGCTCAGGGCGCTGCGCCACGGCCAACCCGTGCCGCAGTGCAAGTGCTCCCTATGAAAAGTTTAACTGTGATTGGTATACCTGATTGGTTCATTGGATTTACTGTCAGTCCCAAGTAAAGTGCACCAGGAGTGCCAGGGCTTGTGAATGCCAATACTGCTAGTGGGCCTGCAGCGCTGGTTGCGCCATCCACAGTAGCAGCCTTAAAATGTGTCTAGGGTCTGCCATTGCAGAACCTGCGTGCAGTCTGGTACTGTCATGCTGGCTGGGCAAGTGCAGACACTTGCCAGCCCCTAAACCTTCCCTTAACTTCATATTAGTCACCCCTATGGTAGGCCCAAGGGCAGGGTGCATTGTGAGTGTAAGGTAGGACATGCTCTGATGTGTGTGGAATGTCCTAATAGTGAATTACTGCCAAATTCGTTTTTCACTATTGTAAGGCTACCTGTTCCCTTTAGGCCAGATGGGCTGCTGGAATTATTACACTCTATAATCCCAGCAGGCTCAGGGAACATGGTAGAAATTAATGTTTAGTATGCCTGAACTCAGAATAATAAAATACTTCTTTTAGTAAAGTTTATTTTAATATCCCGTCTTTGCAAATGCTACTTTTAGAAAGTTAGCCTTTGCTTGCCTAACCAATTCAGCCCGCCTCTGCTTGGATGTGTATCTGGCTGTCTGGGATGTGTGAGTGACAGGGCTGGGGGATGACAGGTGGTGAATGGAAGGATTACACCTTAGTGGGAGGTAGGAGTGGCCCTGGACTTTCCCTCAGGCTGTGCTCTACCCCCACAATGCTGGCTCCGCCCCCCTGGGGAGCGACTGATGGCTCAGCCTGCCCCTGGCCCAGGAAGGGTGAAGCACTGTCAACAAGGTACTCCTGGCAGCCCCTGTCCCCACAATGCTGGCTCCGCCCCCCTGGGGAGCGTCTGATGTGCCTGCCCTCACACTGAATGCAACAGCCAGAGTACACCCCACAAGTGCTCAGAGACTGAAAGGGATTATGCAGAGGCCCCCCTGGCCTGGAAAGACAAAGGAAATGTGGTATAAAAGTAGGAGCCCTGCTCCTTGTAAATTAGATCCTATTTGCGCAACCAAGAAGAAGCTCTGCCCAAAGAGAAGGACCCTGGAAGCTGCATGGAGAAGTACTGACTCTGACCCCAAGAGACTGGCCTGTGGTGGGTGCCTTGCTGCTGAAGGAGAGCAGGAGAGAAAGACTGAAAAGACTTTGCTTTATTTGTGAATTTGTGCCAAACTCCTACAAAGATCTCCAAGGGCTTGCTGTGGAACTTGCCCCCTGACCAGCGTCCCAGGAACAGTGGGCACTAACCCCCCTGACCAAGGAACTGCTGTGTGTGCTGCTTATCGCTGCAGCGCTGATTGAGGAGACCGAGAGCGTTGTGCATCCCTGCCACGCTCTTCGTGACCCAGGACATCTGTACCCTCCGAGCACCGTGACCGTGGACTCAGCAGCTCGCATTAACAAAGTGAAGCCCAGCCGCCGCTGGCCCGAGCACCGTGACTGCGCCTGCATCTGAGCCAAGAGAACAAAGCCAAGGAGGACCCGTCCGGTCCAAGCCCCAGAATCGACTGAGCCTAGCGCCGTAGATTCCCCCGCAAAGACGGACTGACTACCGCCCTGTGTCACCCCCCCTCTGATCGGCGTCTTGCCAGGGAGCCCCGCTGAAAGGGCACCACCGCGATCGGCACTTTGGCTGGGTACGTCCCGCACTTGGGGACCGTACTGCCACTGTCGCCGCACCCAGCCGCCTCCTTCAGGGCTGAAGCGATCACTGAAGAGAAGGACCTCTGACCCCATTAAGCACCACCACCCCGGGTGACCCGTGACCTGCACAGCCTCGAGCCGCAGCTCGCCTCGCCCTCCAGGGAAGCAACGCGATGTGGGACAGCTCCCCTTCCAGCCGTCCGCTTCAAGATCACCAAAAGTATCCAAGGTACTGTGTTTTGCCCCCTCGCGGTGCGAGCGTCCTGCCATCCGAGCTCGCACCACGCCATGTGATCTTCAGCCACCCCGGGAGCCCCGCAGCTGCAGGCTGCCTTGCGGTACGAGCCGCCCCTATCACCGAGGCTCGCACTGCTCCTGGCCCCCGAGGCCCCCCTGACACTCCCTGTGGCCAGCGCCCCCCTCCGCCTCGAGTCGCGCACAGAAGTGTGACTCATTCCAAGAGCAGACCCGGCCGTGCCTTTCGCCGCTCACGTGAGAAGCGTGAGCTTTGGCAGGCCGGGCCCGATTTCCTCCCAAGAAGTGAACGGAGACGTGGGGAAGCACACAAGCGCAGGAAAGCACTGTACCTTGCCAAAACTGGGCAGAAGGCCCCAAACATTGCATTTTAAAGAACTGTGGCCACTAGAAAGGCTACAAAGTCTATTTTACAAGTAACTGGAACCGCTATTGAATTACCAAGACTGTATTTACAAGCCGGCGTGAAGAAACTTATATAAAGATATATTTTTTACTAAAATACAGTTTGGTGTCATTGTGTGGTGGGTTGGTGGTGATTGTTGTGGTACTGCAAATGTTTAACCCTATGTACTCCAGAGTTTAGCCTAGACTGCTTGCGCCACACTACCTAGAGGGTGAGCAGGGGTTATTTCTGGGAGTAATCCTTTGCCCTGACTTAGAGGAGAGGGTCCCTGCTTGTCGCCAGTGCTGCACTGCGCCAACCAGAGACCCCCAATTCTAACAGCTATCTTATCTCGGGGATTCAGCAGCTAACTGGACTATTCCCTTGATAGAGAAAGATGATCCCATGTTGCTAGATTATGACACCTTTCGTAGAGAATTGCGTAAAATGTTTGACAAACATTCGTTTACTCACGCTGATGATACAGAGCTACTAAATCTGAAACAGGGTTCAAAAGATCTAATCACATATATCACTACGTTCAATAGATTGGTTGTAGAGGCGGATTGGCCTGCTAATAAACAAAGTGCTCTTTAAGAGATGAGCTCAAAGACGAGTTGGCTCATGTTGTGGATCCTCCTGCTACTTGTCCTGAATTAATCGATTTGGTGGTGAAACTAGATCATAGATTAGGAGAAAGACGGAAAGACAAAGTGAGGTACGGATATCCTAGAATCAGCCATAGAGAAAAGAAACCGGAATCTGAAGCCAAGTCTGAGGATCCTGAGCCTATGCAGATAGGGAGTATAAAAGGGCCTTTGAGTGAGGCAGAAAAACACAGACATAGGGTGAATAGATTGTGTCTGTATTGCGGCAAAGCAGGACATTTCCCGAGAGAATGTCCGGTTAAACCCAAGCCGTTCCGCAAGTCGGAAAACTAGCAGACCCTAAGGTAACAGAGACCGTACAGCCGGGTCCTTTGGTTCAAATGGTCTCCTCATTAATCAACAATGAAGGACATTTTTATATTACGTCCAGAATGTCCTGGCTGTCACAATCTATTACACAATCCATCATGATAGATTCAGGGGCCTCGGGTAATTTTATGGACTATCAATGGGCCATCGCTAATGAAGTCCCTACGGTGCTGAAAAAAGTCCCAGAGGAAGTGTATACCATAGATGGAAATCCTTTAAAATCTGGACCCATCACGCACTCCAGTATTCCTTTGGATATGTGCATTGAACCCACACATTGGGAGACTTTAGCCTTTGATTTGATAGCTTCTCCCCAGTTCCCAGTGGTCTTGGGTCTTCCTTGGTTACGCCTACATAATCCTCTCATAAATTGGCAAAAAACCAGTATCACTTTCTCAAAGGAAGATGAACAACCAACAACCTCTGGTAGTTTGAATCCACCGGCTCCCTCATCTAAGTTGATTGACTACCCCATACAGAGAACGATTTCTTTGGTCTCAGACTCTCTCGCAGAAACAGATTCGGTAGAACAACCCGATAAAATCGTACCCCCTGTTTATCAAGAATACCAGGCAGTGTTTGATCAAAAACAAGCTACCAGCCTACCCCCCCATAGAGTATATGACTGCCGAATAAATTTGCAGCCTGGCGCTCGTATAACTACTAGTAGGGTATACTCACTTACAGAGAAAGAGAACATGTACTTAAGAGAGTACCTTGACACCATGCTAGAGCTTTGGTTCATTCGACCATCTAGATCCCCTGCTTTTTCGGCATTGTTTTTTATCCCTATAAGGGAAGGGGGTTTACGTTGCTGCATAGACTATCGCTCATTAAACACCATCACCATAAAAAACAAGTACCCCTTGCCGCTCATCTCCTCTCTGCTCGACCAAGTGAAGGATGCCCAATGGTTCACGAAATTAGATCTACGTGGGGCCTATCACTAGGTTCGTGTTAGAGAGGGCGATGAGTGGAAGACGGCCTTCTGCACCAAGTTCGGGCTGTATGAATACTTGGTGATGCCCTTTGGGCTTTGTAATGCTCCTTCAGCATTCCAATATTTCATCAATGAAGTGCTGAAGGAGTACCTTGACAAACATGTAATAGCTTACATTGATGATCTTCTGATATATTCCAAGACCCTTGAGGAACATATAGGTCATGTTAAATCTGTCTTACATCAGTTGCAGAATAATGACCTTTTCTGTAAGTTGGATAAATGTTTTTTCCATCGCCACCAGGTTGCTTTTTTGGGATTTATTGTGTCAGCATCAGGTTTGCGCATGGATCCGAGAAAAGTTAGTGCTGTCTTGGAGTGGCCACCCCCTAAGAATGTAAAGGAAATCAAACAATTCATTGGGTTCTCAAATTTCTATAGGCGCTTTATTCACCAGTTTTCGGATCTAGTAGCTCCTATCACTCGTTTGTTACGAAAAGGGGTCCCATTTCATTGGTCAGAGGCAGCTGACAGGGCTTTTAACATACTAAAGACCGCATTTACACAGGCCCCTATCCTCAAGCACCCTGATCTGTCCAGTCCCTACGTGGTAGAGGTTGATGCCTCGCACGTAGCAGTGGGAGGGATATTATCTCAGGCGGATGTTGACACTGGTTAATTGCATCCTGTGGCCTATTATTCACACAAGTTGACTCCGGCTGAGGTGAACTACTTTGCTGGGGAAAGAGAACTCTTAGCCATTAAGAAAGTATTGGAAGAATAGAGACAATACCTCTTACGTACAAACCACACTGTCACTGTCCTAACGGACCATCGTAACCTACAATATCTAAAATCGGCAAGAGCTTTGTCCATGCGACAGTTGAGATGGACACAGTTCTTTAATGAGTACGATTTTAATATACATTTCAGAGCCGGCAGACAAAACGGTAAGGCTGATGCCTTATCTCGCCTGGGGTTCGAGCCGTTCCCTTGTGATGAGAAGCCTCCTTGTATCATTTCTCCCCAACGGTTAATTGGAGCATTGACTACTGAGGAGGAGTTCATCCTACAGGTGAAAAGTGCTCAACAAGAGCCCACTTCTCAAGACATATTGCAACAACAGCAGTCCATGGCTAAAGATGACCTTCATTACATACAGGGAGGGTTGTTCATCCCCACAATACCCCTTCAAAAGCAGGTGATGGAATGGTGTCATTCACATGGGGTGGCAGGGCATCCAGGTTATAAAAGAACCATTGAATTGATAAAGAGATACTGTTGGTGGCCTCACATGGTTAAGGACATACAACAATATGTACAAACTTGTCACGTATGTGCTCAAGGAAAGTCCTCGCACGAAGGCTTAGTGGGTCTGTTACTGCCCCTTCCTACACCTGTAGCTCCCTGGCAGTCTGTTTCAATGGACTTTATCGTAGAGTTACCAAGGACACAAAGAGGCAATACCACCCTTTTAGTGGTAGTGGACATGTTCACCAAATCGGCTAATTTCATCCCATTAAAGTGTCTGCCTACATCTTTTGTACTAGCGGGTGTCTTTCTACGCAATATAGTTAGACTCCATGGTCTTCCGTCTATACTGGTCACCGATAGAGGCTCTCAGTTTATATCCAAATTTTGGAAACAGTTATGTAAATCAATGCAAATTGAAGTCCGCCTGTCTTCTAGCCATCACCCTCAGACAGACGGACAAACAGAACGAGTAAATCAGAGTCTAGAACAATTCTTGCGTTGTCAACTTCTGCAAGAACAAAAGGAGTGGGATGTGTTGATTTGGTTGGCAGAGCTGTCTTACAATAATAGTCATCACTTTTCTACACTTTTCTCCCCATTTAATGCTTCTTACGGTATCAATCCTAAAGTTCTCCCCTTTTCTCCATTGAGGCCTTGTGCCATCCCGGCTGTACAGGATTTAGTATCACACTTACAGACAGTACATTCCACCATTCATAACAATCTCGACAAAGCCAAAACAGATTACAAGAAGACAGCAGACACACATAGACATACAGGACCAGTGTACCAACAAGATCACAAAGTCTGGCTGTCCACTAAACATCTTGCTTTAAAGGGTGCATGTAAATTTAGGCCCAAGTTTATTGGCCCTTTCTCTGTTCTTAAGGTCATCAATCCTGTAGCCTTGAAATTGATACTGCCCCCTTCGATGAAAATACATCCTGTTTTTCATATCTCTCTGTTGAAACCGGTGCAGCCGAATACTCATCTTCCAGTGACTCCTCTTCCCTCTTTGGTAGATACTGACGATGAATATGAGGTAGGAGCTATACTGGACTCCAGGAGAGTGAGGCGTCGTCTCCAGTATTTAATACACTGGAAGGGGTTTGGTGTAGAGGAGAGGTCATGGGAACCTGCCAGTCAAGTACACGCGCCTCGTTTATTGCGAGCCTTTCACAGGAGCTTCCCCCACAAACCCAAACCGGTGGGGGGTGTTGTGGGAGGGGTGTTCTGTCATGCCTGCCGCGTACATGAAGAGTAGCGCATTTGCCAGAGACTAGAATTGCAGGCAGTAGCCCGTTAAACGTTCCGTTATTTGGGCTGTTACATACCGTGGTTGGCGTTGGTTGGCAAATCCAGTGATATGAGTTTGAGCGCATGCGTAATTACCACGCATGCGCCGAGAGATAGCGTTTCAGGTCTTAAACCCGCCCTAGACCTGAAGGAAGTGCTTCGCGTTTAGCCAGTTTGTTTCCTTACTCGTTCGGGTTCACATCGGCATCCGAGGAGCTAGGTGTTCATGGTGGTTGTGGGTTCATCATTGTGCGTGTAAGTTACTAGAAGCGGCTTGCTTCCAGATTCTTTGTTCTGTTTTCGTTTCTTCCGTTACTTTGTTTTACCGCTGTGTTTTAGTGCGGTTGGCTTTAGAGTTGGGTTCCGACTTCCCTCGTTTGTGGCAGGGGTTTACTGTGATCGGTGTGGTTCTACTGGTAGATAGGATCAACGTTCATGGTATCGATTCTGGAGATATTTACAGAGCGCTTACAAGGTGTAATTGGTGAGTGCTTCATTTAGAAGAGATATTCTATGATAAGCCGAGAGTACGTTTTCTATATGGTGTTATTTTATATTTAGAGTACAGAATATATGTACAAAGCATATCCAGCCAAGCTACAGAGTTCCAGGCATCTTCCTTGCGTTCCTTATCATTTTTCCTAGTATTCCATAAGGTAACATAGAGTACTTGACACTTACTACATTGAGGGTATTGGGGGAGGGAATAGTTTTCACTTATATCCCTTATGTCTTACTGCAGTGTTACAACAGAAGATAAGAACATCCTCTGAGTGGAAGAAGACTGTGGAGTGCCATTCTTTTTTCTCCCCTTCCTACCCTTGTTTTGTTGCCCTGTGTTCTCCTTGGTTACTTTTCGGGTGTTAGCGTCCATTCCTGGCGCCCGGGAGGTGACGGGGGGAAGCAGGGTGTAAAGCTTTGTGACTCCAGGACACTTCTGAGACAAAGAAGGTGCGTGCATGACAGTGACCCTCTCCCAGACCTGCTGACTCAGAACCCTGAGGATGGCTCAGTTGATGGTGTGGCCTTAGATGGCAGCCTCACTGAACATCAGCAACATGACTGTAGACAGGTTTTGTAGTCATATCGACATATGTTCTCATTGACACCCAGTCAGACTAACTGGTGTACCCATGTGGTGGACACTGGTGATAGTCTTCCTGTAAATAACAAAATTTACAGGCAACCTGACCATGTCAGAGATTGTATCAAGACTGAGGTGCAAAAGATGCTGGAATTAGGTGTCATTGAGCCTTCAGAGAGCCCCTGGGCTAGCCCAGTGGTTCTGGTCCCCAAACCTCACACCAAAGATGGGAAGAGAGAGATGAGGTTCTGTGTGGATTACAGAGGACTCAATGCTGTCACCAGGACAGATGCACACCCTATTCCAAGGGCAGATGAGCTCATTGACAAATTGACTTCTGCCAAGTATTTGAGCACATTTGACTTGACAGCTGGCTACTGGCAAATCAGGTTAGCTGAGGAGTCTAAAGCCAAGACAGCATTTTGTACCCCAGGTGGGCATTATCAATTTGTGGTAATGCCCTTTGGTTTGAAAAATGCACCTGCCACCTTCCAAAGGTTGGTGAATCAAGTCCTCACTGGGCTGGATGACTTTTGCGCAGCATATCTGGATGATATTGCTGTCTTTAGCTCCACCTAGGAGGATCACCTGGTCCACCTGAAGGAAGTGCTAGAGGCTCTGCAAAAGGCAGGCCTCGCTATCAAGGCAACCAAGTGCCAGATAGGGCAGAGTAAGGTTGTATACTTGGGCCACCTTGTAGGTGGAGGCCAAGTTCAACCACTGGAGAGTAAGATCCAGACCATAAAGGACTGGTCCCCTCCAACTACCCAGACTCAGGTCAGAGCTTTCTTGGGCCTGACTGGGTACTACAGGAAGTTTGTTAAGAACTATGGGTCCATTGTGACTCCTCTTAATGATCTGACATCCAAGAAGATGCCCAAAACGGTTCAGTGGACAGAATACTGTCAAAAGGCATTTGACGACCTGAAGAAGGCCATGTGCTCTGCACCTATCCTGAAGAGTCCTGACTATTCAAGAGAGATCATTGTCCAAACAGATGCTTCTGAGTTGGGAGTGGGAGCTGTGCTTTCACAACTAAATATAGATGGTCAAGACCAGCCCATTGCTTTTATTAGCAGAAGGCTGACCCCAGAGATAAACGTTGGTCAGCCATTGAGAGGGAGGCCTTTGCTGTGGTTTGGGCCCTGAAGAAGTTGAGACTATACTTGTTTGGCACTCACTTCAAGATTCAGACCGACCATGAGCCCCTCTTATGGCTTAATCAGATGAAGGGTGAAAACCCCAAACTGCTCAGGTGGTCCATGTGCCTACAGGGGATGGACTTTACAGTGGAGCACCGCCCAGGGACTGATCATGGTAATGCAGATGGTCTCTCCAGGTACTTCCACTTAGAACATGAAGACACAACTGGTCAAGGTTAGTCTAATGTCCCTGCGTTTGGGGGGGGTTGTGTAGGAGAGTAGGGTCTGCTATCCTATGGTCACCCCAAATTTTTGCTTTTTGCTTCACTGGTTTATGACTTAATGTGGCTGTGGGCCTGCTAATCAGACCCACAGCCTGCTGTTTTCTCTCTAAATTATTGCCAATGTACTTTAGGTGCATTACGAAATTGGAACTGGTTCACCTTATTGGCCCCTGTAACAGTGTACCCAGGTACCCAGGGCATAGGTGCTTCCAAGGCCTACCAGGGGCTGCAGCACGTATTGTGCCACCCCTGGCCTGGCCTCCATATTTGACACAACTGGCTGATCACTCAGCTGGGGTAAGTCGGTGTAACCACCCCTTACTTAGGTGTAGTATGCCTATGCCTAACCTAAAATGGACACATATATTCCTATCAGCCACTCCTATGGAAGGCCTCATCAATCCTGGAGGCAGAGTGCTTGGAAATATGTGAGATGGTGCTCTGGCATGAGCTGAGCCTGTCTGCAGCTTTCGGAAACATGTCCTTTAGCTGTTCCTTGATACTGCCATACCATATACACTTAAGTGCATTATGAACCTCGCGGTTAAATGCTATCTTTGGTTTGGCTCTATCAAAACATGTCGAGTAAGTGTCATATGACTTGGAATACTACCCCCTCGCCAGTTCTGGCGACGGGGGTAGCATTCCACCCTTCTAGAGGGACACGACATGTACCTAGCCTGAACCCCGGTTAAAGTTAAACAGAGCCTTAGCATCACAAAATGGATGCTGCCACCACAGACACAAGTCTGACCTCCTGCTGCTGGGAGTCCTTCCAGCGAGGGCAGCTTGGACAAAGGGTTTCCTGCCTTGGGAGGTGCTAGCACCACCCCAGACAGGATTTTGTGTATTGGGTAGGACAGGGCTGAATAGAATCAGACATGCCTGGGGCACACAAGGTGTCCCTGTGCATATGCCAGTTAAAACCGGTGCTGGTGCTTTCCAGCCCCAGTCCTGGCACAAAACTGGACAAAGGAAAGGGGGTGTAACCACTCCCCTTCCTGGTCCCACACAGAGGAGGGACCTAGTAGGTGATCCGGCCCCCAGATTTGGAATAAGAGTAGAAGCTGTGTCCTTAGACTTCAGATCATCCTGAACTCGACTTGAAACTAAGAAGAAGACTGGACTTCGACATTCTGCTGCACAGAAGACTGAAGAGAATCTCCCTTGTGGCCAAGGAGTGACCACCCTGTGAATACAGGCACCAACCAGCAACTCGACGTTTGCTTTGCCACCACCTCCCGCCGGAGCCCGAGCCCAGAGCCTGACAAGACCCAGACTCCCAGACATCTCAGAGCCCGATCCACAGTCCCTGAAAGGAAGAGACCCGTGGAGGCACCGAGAGACGTGGGACCGGACATCTTGGAAGACCTCTGAAGAGCTGACTGCGCAGCACCCGAGGCACCCTCGATGCTGTGCTTTGGCGTTTGAGAAGCCCCAACACCGAGCAGCATTTGCACCGAAGATCAGCCCCCCAGCCTCTCCACGATCTGCGTGGCGCCCTTTTGCACTCTGCCACTCGACGCGCCATCCCGGTCACTTGCCACACGGCTAGTGGCCATCTTGGCGACGAAATCTACAACTTACACCACTGGTCTGGTTGCTCCAGACTGGCCCTTGCTCCCCTGAAAAGGAGCACCCGCTCTGACCTTGATGGTCCGAGTGAGAATCTTGAAACAATTCCTGCGTGACTTGCTTTTGCCAAGGCCTGTTTGCTCCAATCAAGTTGCCGACACTGCCATCAGCGAGAGCCATTGTGGGACAGCTCGTGATCGACTCCTGGATGTCCTTGACCTCTTCGTGTCCACGTGGCTGCAGAGACAATCTTCACGACATCGCCTGTTTGCACCCGACATCGCCTGGTTCCATCCTGGTTCCACGGTAGTCACTGGATAGTGACTTTGATCATTGTCCCCTCTGCTTTCAGGTCTTCACCTCTTCAGATCCACCCTTGGATCCACCGGAACTCTTCACATCGAGCCGCCTGCAGCATCTTCAGCTCCAAGCACCATCGACCTGCGTGACGAAACCCAACACTACTTCGACCCTATGCACCCGCTTCCTGTGGGTGAGGTAACTCAGCAACGCCAGTGTTCCCACACTGGTACACACCTCTAGGGTCCGTGTCTAAAATTTCATCCTCCTAGGTCACTCGGAAGGTTCCTTAATAACTAACTTTATAACTTACGCACCATCGACATTGCATTGGTGTATGCATGCACTTTAAGCACTGCACCGAGTCCCGCGGGCCTTTCCCGACTTCATCACTGTTAGTCCTGAACAGCTCCAGCGATTCCCCAGGCCCTAGGCCTCTTCACTCTCCCCATAGTGGTTCTTATACCACTATTTTAGTATATGGTTTAGGTGGCCCCTAGGGCTCATCCATATTAGTGCAACTTTTGTATATTTAAACTGTGTTTTGTTTTAACGCATTTGCTTCTGTGCTCATAAAGAGTATAGGGGATATTTGTAGAAATAAATCTATATATATTTTCAATATATATCTGTGTGGTGTCCTTTCATTTGGTATTCAAGGGATTGTGTATGGTAAAACAGCTTGCTTCACATGCCTTTACAGAGTTTAGCCTAAGACTGCTTAGTCCATGCTACCCCTAGGATAGCTTGTCTATAAGGTTGACTTTACAACCTCCACCATAAGGGTTGCTTGGCATGATACAAGGTGATCACTAGAACTAGTGAGCATCATATATCAGGCCAACTTCTCACAACCTCCTTCAAAGACCTTCCTCGACAACAATGCACACGACAGCAAGGAGCTCTTCAACATCATGAAGTAACTCTCTAACCCCAGCTCCAACACCAATGACATCCTGCCGTCGCAAGCCCTGTGCGACTCCCTCGCCACCTTCTTCCACCGCAAGATAGCAGACATCCACGACAGCTTCAATGCCCAGACAGCCTCAACAGACAGGAACACAACAGAATCTCCGCACACCATCGACCATGTCCCCTTACTAGCCTGGACCAGCGTGAGCGTCAGTGACACCATCAAGACCATGAGCACAATCCACTCCGGCTCTCCATCAGACCCATTCCCGCACCACGTCTTCAACAAAGCAAGAAGCTCCATTGCACCCCACCTACGCAACGTCATTAATCTCTCCCTTGAGACTGCGACCTTCCCAGAGAGCTGGAAACACGCCGAGATCAACGCCCTACTCAAAAAACCCAAGGCAGACCCAAGAGACCTCAAGAACTACCGACCCATCTCTCTGCTCCCCTTCCCGGCCAAGATCATCGAGAAAATCGTTAACATACAGCTAACCCGATACCTCGAAGAGAACAGAATCCTGGACCCTTCCCAGTCAGGGTTCTGCAGCAACCACAGCACCGAGACTGCCCTCATCGTCGCCACCGATGACATCAGGACCCTGCTAGACAATGGGGAGACTGCAGCACTCATCCTCCTAGACCTTTCCGCCGCCTTCGACACCGTCTGCCATAGCACACTACGCGCACGCCTCCACGCCGCAGGGGTCTGAGACAAGGCTCTGGAATTGACCACCTCCTTCCTCTCCGGCAGAACGCAGAGTTTCTGCCTCCCCGTTCCATTCCGAAGCCTCCGAGATCATCTGTGGCGTACCCCAAGGATCCTCCCTCACCCTGACGCTGTTCAACATTTACATGGCCCCGCTTGCACATGTCGCCCTACAGCACGACCTCAATATAATCTCCTACGACAACGACACTCAACTGATCCTCTTCCTCACCAAGGACCCCATCACCGCCAAAGCCATCTTCCATGAAGGAATGAAGGCCGTCACCGACTTGAAGAATATCAGCCACCTGAAGCTGAAATCGGACAAGACGGAGGTCCTCATCCTCGGCTCCAACCCGTCAGCCTGGGACGACTCCTGGTGGCCAACAGCACTGGGGGCAGCCCTGACCCCCACCGACCACGCACGCAACCTGGGAATCATCCTTGACTTAACGCTCTCAATGACCAAGCAAGTCAACGCCGTCTCCTCCTTATGCTTCAACACCCTCCGCATGCTCCACAAGATCTACAGATGAATCCCGACAGATACAAGACAGTCACCCAGGCCCTCATCAGCAGCAGACTCAGCTATGGAAACGCCCTCTACGCGGGAGCCCCGACGGGTATGTAGTACGCTTAACAAATAACTGATTGATTGATTGATAGAATAGTAATAGGAGTTAGCTCGGGAGGAAAGATGCATACATTTCCCACATGGCCCAAGGCCTGTAGGCCCTGCAGCGTTCCCCAAGGGGCTCAAAGTCAGTTGTTGCCATCTAACCCATCTAGACTTAGCAACTGTTCAAATCTATATGCTAGAGGAAGTACAGGTCTGTCAATATGTCCCTATATGGGCCTTGCTCGCCCAAGAATTGGCAATGTGGGCCATCAAACAATGAAAGAGTTAGTAGGATAGAAATGTTGAAGGGGGACAACCCTAATCTTTGTTTTGGAGCTTCTTATAAAACGGCACTCAAAGAGCACTTTAGCATAAGTGGAGTGGAATAAATTAGTAAATAAGGTAAATGTTATCTTCCAGGACTTCGACAAGGGGGACCCTCATCCTACTGGATCCCTTACTGTGAAAACGTCAGGTGACTCTTCTTTTAAACACTTTTCTGGCACATCACCACAACAAGTAAGTTTTGCAATTTGTCAGGCTTCCCTCATGACCCTTGCCTAGTAACGATCCTGAAGCTGGTCCCTGACATTACCACTAGGAACCTATCAGATCTTTAAAATCATGTTCGCTACTGGGAAATTCCCCTCGGCCTGGAATAGGCCTCTATCCTTTCACTCTTAAAAAGTCCAATTTAAAGGTTAACAGCACGGCCAACTATTGTCCTATCGCTCAACTACCTCTACTACTAAAATCTATGAGAAGATAATGAACCTGGAACTGTCTAAATACATGTTCAACAATCAGCTCCTGGACTCCTCCTAGTATGGCTTCCGACCAGGGAACAGCACAGAAACCGCTCTGGTCAAGGCAATGGAGGAAGTGAGGAAGGCAGTCGATGGCCGAGGTTCAGAAGTTATGATCTTACTGGACTTAGCTGCGTCCTTTGATACTGTTGATGACACAACTCTTATTGGCTCTCTAAAGGAAATAAGAGTTAAGGGTGTCACACTCTAGTTTCTTTCCTCCTCTCTCAGTGACAGATCTCAAACAATAGTGTTAGGGAATTTCAACTCCCCACCCTACTCAGTTCTGCAAGGGTCGTCCCTTAGCCCCACGCTTTTTAACGTTTATGTAGCAAAAATGGCCTGCTCATCAGAATTTTCAATCTGGAGGTAACTTCGTATGCAGATGACACTTAGCTAATAATTGAGGAAGCTCATAATGAATCGTCAGGCCCCCTAAAACGCTGTAACTGCATCAAGGCAATCAGTGGCTGGATTAGTGTGCATTGCCTGAAGCTTAATGCAGGGACAAGAGAGATTATGGTGTTCTGCAATCCCTCTCCGGCCTGGTCCACCAATAATTTGCCACAACTACCTTGCCCTGTCACTAAAGCAAAGAATTTGGGAATTGTCATTGATGACAACCTTTATATGAGCACGCAAATATCATCAGTCACATCTGCAGCTTACTATATCATTAAAATGATAAGACACATTCTTCCCTTCATTCCAAACAGCCACAGAAAAACTTAAATACCCATGCTTGTACTTCCCTATTGTAATAGTTTTTATCTAACCATTTTAGAAAAACATATGAGTCCACTACAACTAGTCCAAAATGCGGCAGCAAGATTTGTGTTCTTCCTAAATCCCATTCCATTAATCAGGGACTTCGAAAGCTGCACTGGTTCCCATGAGCAGTCGGGATAAGTTTAAAGTCCTCTGCTTGCCCCTCAAAGGACTGCATAACTCAGGCCCGGAATTCCTCAGGTCGGCTTTCAAGAAATACAAGCCCAATAGAGAAATCTGATCGACCAATGTCAACCGTTTAGTTGTTCCGACATTTAAAAAAATGCAATGTGTCGGCAGGGATATAGACCTCAACACCATCAAACTCTGGAATAGCCTCCCACCCCACCTCAGAGCTATTCCTTCCTCAACATTGTTTAGGAAGGAGATAAAATCCTGGCTATTTAACACCTAAGTCTCCACTCACCTGTGTCCTCTGACAGTACCAAAACACCTCTGGTAATCGCTTGCTTTTAAAATTTCCTAACATAACGTAAGTTAATCACCACACAGTCACCCTCAACTTTTTTCTTAACCCTGTGGCCCACCCAGCCTACTCTTCAAGCCATAATGATAAGGGGAGACAAAAGATGCCCGTTGAACACATCGGTGTCAAGAGATCCATTGTAGATTCTTTGGGCCCTTGAATCGTTATTGGTACTCCCAATAAGATGGCAACTAAGGGTGCTGATTCTGGTGGTAACTAGAGAGTGCACGTATTCCTTCTTGAGCCATTACCGTTCGGTTCATGGTAATAGTATGGGTTAGGCCCCCCTGTGGTAACAGTGGTAATGGTACCCCTTGTTTGTTAACCGCCTGTTTTGTGGTATTCGTAGGACTGACTCTAGGAGTAGTCCTAAACCCCTCGACCCCCCCCGGACCCCACCTGCCTCTATGATGTGGTATTGTGCATCATCTGTTTTGAATCACTGATCGCTACCGGAGGCAGATGTGTGTTGATCAAATCCATTGACGTTGACCCAACCCTATGGCTGGTCCCCTCAGCCGTGGACTCAATACCAGAAAAGTGGACCGAAGATACCGCCAAGCGGGAGGGAATAAGCTTTCCCTCTATGCCTTCCAGCTGAAGCAAGATAGGAGCTAACAGTGAGTTCAAGACAGATTCCAGCCTAGGAAGAAGAATGTCTGATAATTGTGTATAGTCAATGGTGCTAATGTGGCCGACGTCTTCTGTGGTGAAACTTAGGGAGCTCTTTTCACTCCATTCCTCTTTCTTTTAGTTCAAGGACCATCCGGGAGTATATCATCTTCTGTTATCTGGCCAGCATTATCATTAAGTACCTCTGCCGGTGATTGTCCTGTGAGTCTAGTGAGTCCTGTGAAAAGTAAGGCCGAGCCAGAGGTTACGCCTTTGATCTCAGTGTTATCTGTTGCATGTCCTGCATAAAGAGCCTACTCTCAGTCAGGGCTATTTCCTTCATAATACCATTAGCCACCCAAGTTAGAAAGGAGTTTATGGTGTTTACATTGTCGCCCCCTGTCACTCCAGTGGTTACTTTCCCCTTAACCATGATTGAGGGTATACTCTCACGAAAAAGAAAAATGGGGAGTCACCGGTAGGTTGGAAAGATATACTGCCATCACACGCATCTCCTAGCTGCTTAAGGCAACTGGTACCCTGCCCCTGCTGCAAGTCTGTATAAGTCCCCTTCCTCTTTCTTTAGGAGCAATTCAGAAATCAAAACAGTACCTTACTTTTTTGTGGAAAGGCAAGAGACCTGGTCCGGCCCAGCCTCTGCCAGCCACAGATGGGCACAGATGGGCCTGCTCTAGGCCTAGAAGCCACCCGGGCATGGAAGACTGGAGCCTCAGGTGTCTTAAATACGTGCACCTGGGTGTGGACTTGCGGCCTTATGGTGTTGACTTCTGGGGGCTGTAGTCCTGCCCCCCACAGACCCATAACAAATCACTGGGTGTAGTAGGGATTGCTGCTTAGATGCTTGTGGGGCCCACACAGGCCCCACAACCATCTCATTTGTAACATTTTTTGCCACCATTACCCACAGCTCATTTAGTAACACCGACTCCATGATGTCCCTGTTAAGAGCCAGTTCTATAACTTGTTGTCTCAGGCTCTCTGGTATGGCAATTCTTGACCCTCGTAAGATGATGCCAGCGGTGGTCAAGTTCTTCCTGCACATCTTTGGATTTCTGGTATTAAAGGCCATCATGAAGAAGTTTTCGCCAAGATTGATGAGTAATAAAGTCTTAATTAGCACATCTCTGTCAAATCTCGAGGCAGCAATGATTTGTTCCACTGATATGGCAGCAGGGGTACAGGATTCCATGATGAAGTTAACCTAAGCATCAGCTGCTTTAGAAGTAGAGCCCTGATATTGTATTGATACAGGTGAGAAGAATTCATCAGGGTGTTGATCCTTTCCTGGACGTTGCTCAATCTTCTAATCATAGTCCTGCAGTCGCAACCCCCACCTCTCAATGTGAGCAGGCATCTTGGCTTTAGGATTGCTGAAAATGGTGAGCAGTGCTTGGTGGTCGGAGACAACTGTGAAATGCTTCCCATACAGGAACACATGAAATCGTTCACAAGCCCACACACCAGCGAGGCTTTATTTTTCAGGTTGTGAATAGGCATGTTCTGTCAATGACATTCTTCGACTAGCATAAGCCACAATGTGTCTCGGGTATTGGGATGTGCTGTGTGCTGGGCAAGGATGGCCCCAAAACCACTGGGCTTGCATCAACAACAACTGTCTGAATTTCAGAGAAGATAATACAATTTAAGTGGCATTCTTAAGTGCATGCTTGCTTTTCTTGAAGCTGTGTTCACATTCACTTGAACATTTAAATCGGACAAGTTGTTTTGGTAATTCTCTCAATGGGCCACTTACAATAACAAAGTCACATATATACCTCAAAGAGTAACTGGTCATACCAAGGAAGGATTGCAGCATAGCTGCATTTTGTGGGGAGAAGTGGATGACAAGGCATGTACTTTAGTTGTTCTGGAGTAATTTACCGCTCAGAAAAGATATGACTAAAGAACTTGAGTTTAGTTTAATGGAACTCACACTTTCTGCATTTAAAGTGACACCTACATCAGCAAGAATACAACAGACTTGTGTAAGAGATTTATCATGTTCTTTTCGTGGAGCTCTACAAATGAGTATGTCATCACTGAAATTGAAAGCATTTGTGGCTGGCTGTATTACGTGACAAATGACGTCCTGAAAGAGTTCTGTGGCTGAAGACTCTCCAAAGCTTAGAGACTGATTACGATCTTGGCAGGCAGGGTTACTCCATCAGAAACGTGGCAGATATCCAATCTTCAAATTCCAATTTCTTTATAACCTATGTAACTAGAAATACGAGGGACATAATATCCATCACGTTTGAGATGGAGGATCCAATCCGCCAAGCTCTAAATCAGGCCTTAGCCTTTTATATCTAAATAAGTCAACATGAATTGAAAAGGTAGTCAGGTACCTGCAATTATCTTCCAGTTCGAGCTGCGACTGTATCACAAATGCCTCCTAAGACATTCCCACTCACTTCAGTGCATTGAACACACTGAAGGTACATAAAGGAAAAGTCTTTCTGAGCCTTATCAGGTTTCCATGGTGAGGCTTTAGTAAAGGTGCACCTGGCACCCTTGTTGTATTTAGAATGTGGGTGAGATAAACACAAACAGGCAGTCAAACTTTAACCTAGGTTGGTTTCCATTGGCATTTTATGTTGGTAGAAGCAGATGCTTGTGGTCAAAGTGCCTCTGTGGTCAAGGGACCAACCCAATCATGGCTGGCAATATGTATGTAGTGGCAATTGTGTGGCTGCAGCATGGCAGCATGTGTTTTTATTGCCTTGAGGAATGAGTGGGTGTTGGCTGGAGGAAGGCATGGTTGTTGGCAGGTGGAATGCATGGTTGTTAGCAGGTAGAATGTTTGTCTGTTGACTCGTGGAATGTTTGCCCTGGTTTGCTAGAGGTGTGTTTCTAATATAAGTTGGCTGATGGGTAAAGCGTAGTGTTTTTTTTTTTTAAGAAGAAGGATGACGCGAGAGAGGAGATGGAAGGAGAGCAGCCAGGCATGGGAGGCAGCAGATAGACAGGTAAGACAATACTTCATATCTTTTTTAATGATTTGGAAGTGTTGAGGGAGTGCAGAGGGAGCGGAGTGGAGCTACACGTAACTCCACTAAGTTTTTTAAAACTTTGTGGAGATACGGGTAGAGGTACTATGCCAGCTCCACCCAGGGTTAGTCCTACCTGAACAAGAACACAGTCAACCCAGGACCGTTTTCGCCCTAGTTATGGGCTCATCCATCAGGCACAGCTTGGTTCCAGTGACACAGTGAGCACGGGACCCATATCTGGCATACTCATGCCTCTTTGGGTGGTACATGGAGAACAAAAAAAGGTTATGGAAGGCATGCTTGCAATTTGTGTGGGATGCTACACCAAGCGGTTGCCAGTGGTTAGATAAACACACGCTGCGGGAGCTGGAATTATCATGACTGTTGGCACTAGATTTGCAGATTGCTGCCTTGAATTTCTCTGCTTCACCCACCCAGGCTTTTTGACGCATTGCCTGATTTACTAAAAGTAGTAAACCTGGGACAGCATTAAAATTGTACTCCTTCCCGGTAGAGGCATAGCAAAGTGAAAAATATGTATTTCTCCTCATTGTTTCCTCTTTCTAAGTGTGCTGAATGGAATATATCTTGTTACAACACAAACAATACCAACGCATGCTTTTACAATGCATTTTGTACATTGCAACTACCATTACATTGCATGATTTTACAATGCATGCCATTAAAAGGAGGATTGCGGTGAGTAGGCGGCTGCCTGTGCCCACCAACACCCTTTGAGATTTTACAGCTGATGTTCACTCGATATACTGAGCAGCATTTCGCATTCTTTTTAAAGCCAGCATTGTTTACTCTTAACTTCAGCATTTGTTTTAAAATGATTAGCGATTTTAAATACAATTGAATTTGACGATTTTGCACACTCACACTTCGGTACCTCTTAGCTCCCGCCTCGGCCCCGCAGCTGTGTGCTGTTTGAGTGGAGGGCGTGGAGACCGGGCACTAGAACGCACAGGGCATTTCCGGCTGTACATGGGGCGGAGCTGATTTCAAGCTCTGCTCATTATTTAAGTTGGAAGTGTTTACTGCACGCTGAGGATTGCGGTGAGTAGGCGGCTGCCTGTGCCCACCAATACCCTTTGAGATTTTACAGCTGATGTTCACTCGATATACTGAGCAGCATTTCGCTTTAATTTTAAAGCCAGCATTGTTTACTCTTAACTTCAGCATTTGTTTTAAAATGATTAGCGATTTTAAATACAATTGAATTTGCCGATTTTGCACACTCACACTTCTGTACCTCTTAGCTCCCGCCTCGGTCCCCGCAGCTGTGTGCTGTTTGAGTGGAGGGCGTGGAGACCGGGCACTAGAACGCGCAGGACTTTTCCGGCTGTACATGGGGCGGAGCTGATTTCGAGCTCTGCTCTCTACTTATCCCATGTGTCAACGCACACGCAGCGGGCGAGCGCAGTGGGCGCGCCGATGGTGCGCCGAAGGCAAGCCCGTCTGCGCCCGTCCGCGCCTGTCCCGCGCCCAGCACCGGTCTTCATGCCCAAAATGACCTAACAGAACATCGTAGTTGGTCCAGAGAATGCCTTTTAGACCTTCGTCCTTCAATAGCGGGCAACCACACAAGATACAACCCTACATCAGCCCAACTATGTTACACCTGTCCATACTGCCAATTTTCCTTGCAGGCTCCTCCACCTTATGCATGCAGGGACACTGGAGAGAGACACCTCCACACTCCCTCGCGTGAATTAAAGGCCTGCCTAGTCAACTGCCGGTCCCTGCCTAAACACGCTAGCGATATCTGGCTCTCTCTTACATCAAATGCCTGGGACTTGATGTTCCTCACGGAAACTTCGATAAAAGATGTCTCCAATCCTGATATTGCTCTAGCTGTCCCCCCAGACTATCAATTCGCTGGGCTTAACAGACCTGGATCAAAAACAGGGGGGGAATAGCTATCATTCTCAGATCCCATTGGAAAATCTCCACAAGAAAACTGCACAACCTGGGACCCATTGAAGCCATGTACTTCAGTATCTCCGAAGCCGCTCTCCTCATTGGCGCAGGGGTACTAATATACAATCCACCGATCACTCCCCCCACCTACACAACGGACTTACTCACGATCATGGCGGACCTTTCTCTAAAACATCTGCACTGTCCTGGGGGATTTTAATCTACATGTAGACAACAGTAACTGTGCAAAGGCGTCCTCCTTGGTAAATACTTTGGATGGCATCAATCTTCCCCAGAGAGTGGTGGGCCCTACACACACGGCCGGTCACACCTTAGACCTTATCTTTACAAATGCACCTGGCATCTCCACCCTTACCCCCCTCCCGGTGACATGGTCGGACCATTTTATTATTCCTTTTAATCTTAAACTCCCATCTACCCTGATCCCTGTCTGTAGGACAGAGAGGACAGGAAGAAAGTGGTATAAAGTAACGCTGGAAGAGATCGAGCCAGCATTAGCCAAACTCAAATGGTAACCCTCCACGAATATAAATGAGGGAGTCACTAACCTAAATCAATACCTCACTATGGCAATTGAGAACATAGCCCCCCTCACTGTCCTCTCCTCAGCTAGAACCAAACCCTCTGCACCCTGGTTTTCCCAGCTGCTGCGGGAAGAAAAAAGTAAATGTAAAAGGCTAGAACGCCTTTGGCGCCGTAACTATGATCCAGCTGCTAAAACTAATTACAGAGGGGCATTAAAAATTTTCCACAAACTCGAACAAAGCATCATGAGGGAATACTTTGCCAGTAAAATTAAATCTGCAGATAACTCAGCCAAGGCACTCTTTCAAGTTGTGAAAGACTTTACCAACCCCGCTGCCCTTTTGCACAAGACTGAGCCCTGCCAGGAACTCTGTGATAAATTATCGGATTTTTTCTATGAGAAAATTCATCTCATCTATGCCTCTTTTAATGTAGCTAATAGTCCGGACACAGGGGGTACTCCCCCCGTCAATCCCATGCCTAAGGACTCAAGGCTAAATGCATTCAAACCCATCACCATTGACACGGCACTGAAGAAACTTCAATCTTGTAAATCAGGTTCACCTTTAGATCCCATGCCCGCGCAAGTTTTCTCCACAGTTGCTCCTGCGATTGTACAACCCCTTCTATCGATATGGAACACCTCTCTTTCATCTGGTCAATTCCCAGAAAATTTGAAGCAGGCCGTTCTCATTCCTCTGTTAAAAAAAACAGAGGCAGACCCGGCTGTCCTCAGCAACTATCGCCCGATATCATTGCTTCCAAAACCAGCCAAAATTTTGGAGAAAATAGTCCAAGAACAGCTCTCTGACTATTTTGAAAGCAATGATCTTCTACATGACTCGCAATCCGGCTTTAGGACCGGTTATAGTATGGAGACAGCACTTCTGGAGGTGGTGGAGACCGTGCGGGAGACTGTGGACCGAGGAGAGGTAGCCATGCTTGTGCTCCTCCAACTGTCCGCAGCCTTCGACACGGTCTCCCATGCCATGCTCCTGAACAGACTCCTAGAGATGGGGATCTGTGGTACTCCACTAGCCTGGATTACCTCCTTCCTTACTGACCGCACACAACAAGTTTGGTGTCGACCATTCTGGTCTAAAGACAAGAAACCGCTTGGCTGAGGGGTGCCCCAGGGTTCTGCCCTCAGCCCCTTTTCTTCAACGTTTACGTTGCACCCCTAGCAAAAGTGATTGAGTCCTCTGGGGTGAGAGTGATATCCTACGCTGACGACACGCAGATTGTTTTATCCTTCAGAGATCACTCTCCCTCGGGTTTTGAAAACTTTAGAACTTGCCTTTCCAATATTGTATCTTGGATGACCTTAAACACGTTAAAACTCAATACGGACAAGACGGAGGTGTTGTTTTTCAATCAATCGATCCCCTTGACACCCGACACCTGGTGGCCTGCAGAACTCAACCCACCTCCTTCTCCGGTAAAGGTGGCACGCAATCTTGGAGTCCAATTCGACAATGAACTATCCTTTAAATCCCAGATCCAGAAAGTAACCTCTGCATGCTTTGGGAAACTCCACATGTTAAAAAAAATCTCCCCCTTCCTCTCCATGGAATCACTAAAGACAGTGACGCACACTTTAATCACCTTGCACTTGGACTATGCAAATAGCCTATACGTGGGACTCCCCGCCTATCTTCTTCATAGGCTGCAGATCGTGCAGAACTCCGCACCCAGGCTGATCTGCAAAGTTCCCTACCTACACTCCATTTCACCCCATTTTAGGAAACTGCATTGGCTCCCAATCACTGCTCGCGTCAAATTCAAGGCCCTGGTCCTAGCTTTCAGAGCCCTTAATGGAAAAGGCCCAACATACCTTAGACACAGACTAAAACCAGTCCAATCCTCTCTTAACCTCAGGTCTAATCATCTTCGCCTTTTACTCACCCCCCAGATTCCGCCTGGCTAGAAAGGGCGGCAGAGCTTTTGCAGTGGCAGTATCAAAATTATGGAACTCCCTTCCAATTAGCCTCCGTCTCATTGACACCGAATCTCAGTTCAGGGGCAAACTAAAAACTCTCCTGTTCTCGGGCTGTTAATTCTTTTCTTCCCCTGGATCCGCATTCCTCAGCGCCGGGACACCCCCGTTGGGGGTAGCTGTGCGCTCAATAAATGTCAATAATAAAAAATAAATAAATAAAACACATTTTTAGAGACTTCCTTTGCAGTGCATTCCATTACAACGCATACCAATACAACACATAATACTTTTAGGGTAATGGTATGGTACCTATTGGCTAGTGTAAGGGTAGCAATTACTCTTCCAACTCCAGTGAGTGCAACAGTAGGGAAAGTGTTGGATAGTGTAGGAGCAGAAATTACTATTCCCATGTATCCCCAAACCCATCTGCACCCTAAAACGAAATAAATCTGCATTACTTACCTTATAATGCATTGAAAGGCATGTGTTGTAATGGCATTCGTTGTAGTGACATGCATTGTAATGTCTGTGTTGAAATGGAATGCAATGCAAATTTAGTCGCGTTGTAACAGCCACATTGTAAAGGTAGTGGGTTGTAATGACTGCGTTGTAATGGTTGTTTCCCTCTGAATGTGGCAGCACATTTAGAATGAGGAAAAAGTCTCTAAGAATTAGTTACACCTTCCTGCACAAAATCAATCCTGCCTGCAACGCAGGCACCCTTGAACCATGGTGCTAGGTAGCACATAGTGCACCAGTGCAGTGAAAGAGCAGGAATTTGCCACATCTTAATAAATATGGCACGTCCTGCTCGCTCCATTTGATGCAGCGCAGCGCAGCAGGTAGTCATGCTGGGTTGCACTGTGTAAAATATTGATATATTTGGTCCTCAGTCTTCCATAAACTCAGAATCCAGAGATGTCCAAAAGTCGCAAGTGACTTGAAGATTTGTAACTTTGGTCTATCGGGAAACTTTTAAGCATGCGTGCAATGTCAAAATACCCTTCTCTGATGATTTTTTATCTTTTTCCTTAAGGTGATGCAAGGAACCAGGATTGAAGAGTATTTACAGATAGTGTCTTTCGGTTGTGGAATTTCTTGCTCCTTCAGATGAGCAGACTATGATGCTCCTTGTCCAGGAAGATGAGGCCAAGCAATGTCTTGTGCTTCAGGCTCTGTATTGATTGTAGTGACCTCAAGATGGCTACTGAGCTCATATGAGCCAGGATCTTATGAGTAACCCTGGGCAAAGCAGTACGCTATGCTCGCATAGTTTGCGAAGTTTGCGCTACTTCGCACTATGCGAATTGCACGTAGCACAGTGCAAACACGCGTAGAGTAGCGCAGTGCAGCGGTCATGTTTTGCTTGCTTGCGGTCCTCAACATCAAGTTGGCGACCGCATGCAAGCAAAATGACATCCCCGCGAGCATGGAAAGCAAACCTCCCGTCGAGATTCTCAACGCGGGGAGGTCAGGTTTCTCATTGCGAGTGGTTGCGTATGCTCGCGACCGCTGTGCAAGCCGTTTTCAATGATTGCACAGTGCCGACAAGCATCCGGCACTGTGCAATCATCCCGAACAGTGCACTACGCAGTTCATGTAGTGTTATGCGCAGTGCGAAGTGCGCTTTGCGTAGCTATGCGTAACTCTACCTCACAAACTTATTTATTTATTTTATTTTTTTATGCGATTTTATATAGCGCGGACTTTACCCAAAGGTGTCAGAGCGCTTCACAAAAGGAACAGTAATGATACATGAGGAGAAAAATTACAAGTGAACAAATTACAGAAGCAAACGTTAAGTTACGTGAATCAAAAGTGACAATAGTGAGCAACCATAATACATGAGGTAGCAATCGGTACATTACAGGAGGAAAAAGTGGTATGTGTGCAGGTTACAAAAGCATACAAAGTACAAGTAGAGGTATAATATTGCAATAAATGGCAGACACTCCAGCACAAGAACAAACGTTATGTAGGGAATGGTGGCACTTGTGCAAGTATCTAAAGCAAACAAAAAGTGAGAGGTAGCATACAGTGTATTACAAGAGAAAAGTGATGTGTGCAAGTTACAAAAGGGTGCCATACACAGGTACAAGGATAATACTGCAATAAATGGTAAACACTCAAACTGCCAGAACACACTGGGAAGGCACTTCCATAGTCATGGACAATAGAATTTTCAATAATGGGAGGTCTTCCTTCAGATAATAGAGAGGGCGTGAATTAGATTTGGAGGTGTCTTTGGAAGAGGAGAACTTTGAGGTCCATTTTGAAGGCCTGGGAGGAGGAGGTGGTGCGGAGCTGAGGCGGAAGTGAGTTCCAGATTCTCATTGCGTTGCCTGAAAAGGATTGGTCCATCGATCTTTCCTTCTTGAAAGTGGGGGGTTCAAGCGGTAGATTTTCTGCATTACGAGATGGTTTAAAGCCTCCAGACAGTTTCAGTTTATTCAACAGGTAGCGAGGAGGGGAGGAGTGCAAGGCTTTGTGGGTGATACAGGCAGTCTTGTAGATAGCTCTAGCCTCGATTGAAGCCAGCGAAGGGTGGATAACAACGGTGTGATGTGGTCGCTTCTTTTGGCTCCACAAATTAATCTGCTGAGTGGAGGACAGATTTAAGGAGGGACAGGTGATATTTGGGGAGGCCAGTAAGAAGAGAATTGCAGTAGTCCAGTCTGGAGAGGACCAGTGATTGCACCAGTGTTTTAAGGTCTTGATCAGGGAAAAAGCGACGAATTCCACAAAGAAGGTGCAGTTGGTATCGTGCAGATTTTGCAATGGAGTCGATGTGGGGAATGGAACTACGCCCAGTCTTACTCATGAGATCTCAAGGATGGCTCTCTGAAGCAGGTTGTAACGTGCCTGGGAGGTAGTTAGGCATAGCAGGTGCCTTGTAATGTTTAAGGGATTTTGTGGTGCAATCAGACCTTTGCTATGTGCATAAGTTAGATTGCTGTAAGAATAGAGGGCTATAGTGAAACCTATTATCAAGATTTCAATGAAGCGTGACATGCTGGCAAGGAAACGTATTACCAGATTCACAGCTCACAGTGGCCTGGGTATGCATGGGGCACTGCAGACATTCCATGTACCAGACTGACTGCTAAAGGTAGGCTCACCCTAGGTGAGTTGTCACAGTTCCCCCCAAAGGCCATCTAATGGGGTGGGGCTTCCACAGGACCAGGGCATGAAATCTCGGGACCAGTTGGGGGGCATGGACAAAAGAGGCTAGTTCCTAGGAGCACTCAGATGCTGGATTAACTTTTCTCATATTGTTTCAGGTTGATTAGTCAAAAGGCATCAAAGTTATTAGTGAAATAAAAAATGCTCTTGCTGTGGAAACTCTGATCTAATTATTTATGTATACAGGCCCAGACTGGGAACTGAAAGCAGCCCTGGCCAATTTTGCCAGACAAGCCCCTGTCCGGCGTGTAACGAGCGAGCGCAGCAAGTGAGCCCAACCGTTACTAGGGGGTTTGGGGGGGTCCTCTCCCTAAGATTCTTTTTGAAAAAGACAGACCAGAATTTTACAGCACATTTTTCATTACATATTCAATTGTATCAACTTTCAAAGCACAGTAAATAATAGATGATGACCTTAAAGAACATCAGGTTACCCACCCAGGCATATGTACCCATAGACATTCTTTCAGAGAGTACCAAGTGGATTTTCCTGGTGCCACCAACTTTGTTTCCCATCCCTTTCCAGCAGCGGTGTGCCCCTGAACCAGCCAGCATCCCATGGTGGTACACACATCAGACTGACATTGCATGTGTGAGCACCACATGTGGGTACACCTCTCGCATCACCCACTCCAAGCATCTTCGGTCATAAGGCCTGGCAGTGTGTGCGCACAAACCCAATGCCACCTTCTCTTCATCGTGGAGTATGTAGCATGCAGGGTGCCTAGTATGTTAAACCACTGAGTCGCACATAGCCCCCAGCACCTAATCTGCACAGACTACATACAAGTCAACCATGGCCAGCACCCTGTCCATGCTAAACATGCGAAGAAAAACAGCTTTCAACACACACAGACGCGGGAGGACACAATATAAGCGGCATCTCTAGTTTGAATTCTCATTATAAATGCTTCGCTTTAAAATACCATAACAGAACACAGAGGGACAGAGGCACAGCCACTTGCACGCCGTGAGGGCAACGGCTCGTAAATGTAACTCTCCTACCTGACCGCCGTGAGGGCAACGGCTCTGGTGACATCAACCCTGCGCCGTGAGGAAAACGGCTAGGGCTTCCAACGTGAGCGGTGGGAGAACTACACCTCCCAGCTGCCCCGGCGCACCGGGAACATCACAGACGCGCCCGGAGGCGCTTGAAAAGAGTGGAGCGCCGAGTGCGCGTTGGGGGACAGAGGCACAGCTACTTGCACGCCATGAGGGCAACGGCTTGTAAATTTAACTCTCCTACCTGACCGCCATGCGGGCAACGGCTCTGGTGACGTCAACCCTGCGCCGTGAGGGAAAAGGCTGGGGCTTTCAACGCGAGCGGTGGGAGAACTACACCTCCCAGCTGCCCCGGCGCACCGGGAACATCACAGACGCGCCCGGAGGCGCTTGAAAAGAGCGGAGCGCCGAGTGCGCATTGGGGGACAGAGGCACAGCTACTTGCACGCCGTGAGGGCAACGGCTCGTAAATGTAACTCTCCTACCTGACCGCCGTGAGGGCAACGGCTCTGGTGACATCAACCCTGCGCCGTGAGGAAAACGGCTAGGGCTTCCAACGCGAGCGGTGGGAGAACTACACCTCCCAGCTGCCCCGGCGCACCGGGAACATCACAGACCGCCCGGAGGCGCTTGAAAAGAGTGGAGCGCCGAGTGCGCGTTGGGGGACAGAGGCACAGCTACTTGCACGCCATGAGGGCAACGGCTTGTAAATTTAACTCTCCTACCTGACCGCCATGCGGGCAACGGCTCTGGTGACGTCAACCCTGCGCCGTGAGGGAAAAGGCTGGGGCTTTCAACGCGAGCGGTGGGAGAACTACACCTCCCAGCTGCCCCGGCGCACCGGGAACATCACAGACGCGCCCGGAGGCGCTTGAAAAGAGCGGAGCGCCGAGTGCGCATTGGGGGACAGAGGCACAGCTACTTGCACGCCGTGAGGGCAACGGCTCGTAAATGTAACTCTCCTACCTGACCGCCGTGAGGGCAACGGCTCTGGTGACATCAACCCTGCGCCGTGAGGAAAACGGCTAGGGCTTCCAACGCGAGCGGTGGGAGAACTACACCTCCCAGCTGCCCCGGCGCACCGGGAACATCACAGACGCGCCCGGAGGCGCTTGAAAAGAGTGGAGCGCCGAGTGCGCGTTGGGGGACAGAGGCACAGCTACTTGCACGCCATGAGGGCAACGGCTTGTAAATTTAACTCTCCTACCTGACCGCCATGCGGGCAACGGCTCTGGTGACGTCAACCCTGCGCCGTGAGGGAAAAGGCTGGGGCTTTCAACGCGAGCGGTGGGAGAACTACACCTCCCAGCTGCCCCGGCGCACCGGGAACATCACAGACGCGCCCGGAGGCGCTTGAAAAGAGCGGAGCGCCGAGTGCGCATTGGGGGACAGAGGCACAGCTACTTGCACGCCGTGAGGGCAACGGCTCGTAAATGTAACTCTCCTACCTGACCGCCGTGAGGGCAACGGCTCTGGTGACATCAACCCTGCGCCGTGAGGAAAACGGCTAGGGCTTCCAACGCGAGCGGTGGGAGAACTACACCTCCCAGCTGCCCCGGCGCACCGGGAACATCACAGACCGTCCGGAGGCGCTTGAAAAGAGCGGAGCGCCGAGTGCGCATTGGGGGACAGAGGCACAGCTACTTGCACGCCGTGAGGGCAACGGCTTGAAAATTTAACTCTCCTACCTGACCGCCGTGAGGGCAACGGCTCTGGTGACATCAACCCTGCGCCGTGAGGGAAACGGCTGGGGCTTCCAACGTGAGCGATGGGAGAACTACACCTCCCAGCTGCCCCGGCGCACCGGGAACATCACAGACGCGCCCGGAGGCGCTTGAAAAGAGCGGAACGCCTCCCGCCCTGCGGGACGGGCGCGGGCGGCGCCGGGCTAAGCCCAGGACAAGGGCGGGACAGTCTACGGCAGTCGAAGGCAGGAACAGGCAGGGCTGGGCCGCCCCCATTACACCTACCAACAAGATGGGTAAGCAAAAAAATGTTGCCACTGTGGATGATGGGGGGAAAAAAGCCAAAGTCGCAAAACAGTCTGACTCAATCATGTCCTATCTAACAAGCGCCGTTGGGGCTTTATCTAAAGAAATTGCAACAGCACAACAAGAACTAGGTCTAACAGCCACCTCTCCCACTACAACACAACCGATCCCAGACCAAGGCGTTCCCCTAGAGCCTGATGTTATTATTGTGAAACCTATCGTGAAACCTACTTCTGCCCCTGGCTTGACACAAGCTGGTGCCCCTACAGTTTTGCTACCCCTTTTGCCTCAGGCCCCGGTCGCAAAAACAAATCCCATATCGGAAAAGAGGAAAAAGGGAGAGAGGGACATCGACGCTAGAAAAGTGGTTGTGGACACTCTGGAGGATCATCTTGATACCCTTTTCGAGGAATGGATTGAACCTTTGTTAGTGGGCATTGCCAAGGACATCATTGACACTAAGAACACATGCCTTGAAGGATTGTTAAAAAAATGTGTGTTGATCGATGAATTAGTTAAAAAACTTGATACTACCCTCTCTTCCCAGAAAGGGCCCATATTGGGAACTGAACGACTCTCTCAACCCCGGGTGAAGCCGTTGTTACCATCACCGATAAATAACACAATGGTTGTAAATAGTGTAGGGGCAGGCATGAATGGGAAGCCACAGCGCAACATATGTAACATCCAGAACCACCCAGGGACATCCAATATCCCACAGGAGGGCCCAACTATAGCAGGGGAGCATACGTATTTAGAATGCAAGTTTCATATACATCTACCCCCAGCAGTAGCACCTTTTGTGGCAGTTTTCATAGGGGTCCCCTTGTTAAAAGAAGGAGAAGTTGAATCCACTGCTACACTTATGAGGAAGGTTAAAAAATGGTGTGACGATACTAGCAGCGGAGAAGCAAAAACCTCCACCAGGATTATCTTTGCTAGAAGGGTGGGTTGGGTGGGGCACCGAGCCAAAATTGTGAAAGGTGACTGTGTGGTGGTAAACTTTGATAACGCATATTGCCCAAATAGCTTGTTCTGGGATGGGTCTGAGATACGAGAAAACGATACCCTTAGAGCGGTCCCCTTAGGGTTTTTTTATCCACCAATACGGGGGAAGTTTCAACCCAAAATACACACGAACACACTTCTTAAGACAGCGATAGTGGGAAATGAGTGGCAAATAGCATCTAGTAAAGTAAAGCAGAGACCTGCTCCCAATAGTGAAGGCCCAAATCTGGATTTAGCAAACAGATTCGCCCCCTTAGCTGATTTAAACACTAATGACTGACAACCAGCCCCAACATCGACTCCAACGCTAGTTCCCCCTGAGGTGGCGGCTTCATCCCTATGCACATTTTTTACATGGAATGTTGCAGGGACGAGAGCCAAAAGGTCAGACCCCACTTGGGTTAATTATGTCTCCAGACATCAGGTGATAGCTATCCAAGAAACCTGGGACACTTCAACAAGCTTTCTTCTAGATGGCTTCTCAAGTTTCACAATACCAGCAACCCCAAGCAGTGCAGGGAGAGCGAAAGGGGGTCTTACTTTACTCTTCTCTCTAGAGTTAGCAGGGTCACTTAAGCAGTTGGATTCAGGTTCACCCAATATTTTAATAATAGAATGGATTGTTTCCCCAGGGTGTACCCTACTTGTAATAAATTGTTATAATTCATGGGTACGAAAAACAGAAACGGAACATGTGGACCTCCTGGAGAACTTCCTGAATAATTATAGTCAAAATACACATATTCCTTTTGAGCTCCTTTTGATGGGAGATTTTAATATTCATCAATGCAAACTAGTGTGCCACGCAGATGTTTTAGAGGGCCTGAATGGAGCTGATACCCCGCATTTTGAACACACTAAAACGGGGGAAGCGCTCGAACTACTGCTAGCTAGTTTTAATATGTATGAACCAGCCAATACAGGGGGAAATGAGACGGTACCCACTTACAAAGGCTCGACCAATGGGTCGGTTATTGATTATATATTTACTTCCCCAGGCCTTATTCCTAAGGTGAAAGAATATAAGGCAATTGCCTCACCCTATAGTGATCATAATCCTCTGTCGGTGGAGTTACACTGGAGTGACTTATGGCGCAAACAACTGGGAAAATCCCGGGTTTGCACCATGGCGGTGCCCAATGACCAGGGCAGACGGTTAAAATGTGGCAGGGTTGTGCAGGAAATGTTCATGGATACCTTATTGCCTAAAATTGAGGGGTCACTTGAAATTTGTATGAACCTAACCACCCCCAACCCCCAAATTATAGTAGCTTTTGACTCTATTTGTGCACAAACTGCCAGGGACCTCATGACCCCCCCATCACGATTCCCTCCGAAGCCTCTTAAATGGTTTGATACCAAATGTTCACGGTCGCATAGATCCTTGAAACGAGCCTTAAAGGCTAATGTAAGGGACAAGGTCCTTATTTCTAACTTGAGGCGGGAATACAAAGCAAATATTAAGGAGAGGAAAAAGGCGATCAAAAATAATGCATGGAACGATCTCCTCACTACAGATGTCCTCAGAGAGAGCAAGCGATTTTGGGACCTTATAAATCATTCTTTCTTTTCGGGGACAATAACACTGTGTTAGACTGTGTGATCCCTGATGAGAAGTGGGTCCAGCATTTTAGCAATGTATATGGCGGTAAGTGCAGTGTAACAGCTAGAACTACAGAGGGGGGCCACTACTCACACGCAGTGGAGTTTACCGAGGAGGAGGTCCACAAGGCAATAATGGAGTCTAGTAAAAATAAGGCGCCTGGCCCGACGGTGTGCCGGCGGACTTTTTTAAATACTCCCCGACACTTTGGTCTAAAGTTTTAACTAGAGTCTTTAGGGCAATAAATGAAGGGACCTTCCCTGATACATGGGCAACATCTATCATAATAACCATTTTTAAAAAGGGAAACCGGGAGGATCCTGGGTGTTATCGCCCTATTTCCCTCATCGATTCTGCCTTTAAGATCTTGGGCAGAGTCTTATTAGCCAAACTGAGGGAAAATCTAGAGATGTGCGGGGGGCTCTCGAATATCCAATATGGGTTTCGAGAAAAGCGGGGCACCCTGGAACAATGTTCAAATCTGCATTTGTTGGTCTCAAAATATACGGTGGCCGGGCAGGGGTCAGTATATCTGGCCTTTATGGACCTCTCCTCGGCCTTCGACCTGGTGAACAGGTCTAAGCTATGGTCTCTTTTACTTGAGATTGGGATAGAGGCACATTTAGTATCTCTCATTGCTAGTTTGCATCATGACCTCTCAGCTAAAATAAGGGTCTCTAGGGACGGCAGGTGCACGGACAGTTTCAGGTCTGAGAAAGGGGTGCGCCAGGGCTGTATCCTGGCCCCCCTTCTCTTTACCATCTATATAAATGGGCTGGGGAAATACCTGGAAGCAGGGATGGCCAACGTGCCGTGTAAAGGAGGAGAGCAGGGTCCGGCACTCCTATACGCGGACGATGCTGTGCTAATTGCCCGTACGGGCATTGGTCTACATGCCCTTTTGGACCGATTTGGCTCCTTTATGGAAAATCTTGACTTAAAAATCAATGTAATGAAGTCACACATTATGATTGTAGGCCGCAAAGGAAATAAGTTGCATGCAAAATCTTTTATTTGTAAGGGTAAGGTTCTTTCCAGGGTCCTTGTTTTCCAATACCTGGGGGTTCTTTTTGATCAGAGAGGTTCCTGGGTCCCCCAGATTAAGGCAAAGAGCATAAGCTTAACCCGATCAACTTCAGCCTTGTTGGCTTTTACAAAAAGACTAGGGGCCAAACCAATGGAGGCAGTGATAAAGGTATACAATAGCAAGCGCACCCCAATTGCCATGTATGGGTCCGCCTTGTGGGGATACGTAAATCTGGATAAAATCCAGAGGGTGGAAAATGGGCTCATTAGACAATTTTTATCTGTCCCCAAATCCACCCCTACTTTTACGATTCATGAGGAAATGGGTTTGACCTATATTACTGATAAACTGAAATTAGCCCCACTTCTTTTTTGGGCTAAAACATGGGTGAACCCCGAGTTAACACTCAACCATGCTATCCTCAAAGATGTAACCTCCAGGGACCAGGCCATGAAAATACCTTGGTTGAAATACATCAGAGATGCATTTGCTATGCTGGAGAGACCGGAGCTTTTTACTGTACCAACTAACATCAGAAGGGAAGACATCAGGTAGATTAAGCAGGAATGCCTGGAGAGAGAGGAGTTGGAATTAAGGAAACCCTCTGTAAGAGCGTACATGGTTTTAACCACTACCTCATCTCTCGAACCATATTTAAAAATTGTTACCAACCCACTCCATAGATTCCTGTTAACAAAATTTAGGATGAACTTGATTCACTATTCACTTGGTAGTTTCCCCGTGTGGACAAAACCAGAAGACGGTCCGCCCTGTGATTGTGATCAGTTTTCGAACCAGGATACCCTCCATTTTATATTTTTTTGTGGTTTGTATACCGCTGAGAGGGCAAAATATTTATTACCTGTCCTGAAGGCTGCTGGCTTTACTCAAGTGAGGCCAGTGCAAATTTTCCTCCAATCACTAGCGGACATCCATACCATTTATAGTGTTGCATGCTTCCTAACAGCCGCCTTCAGATTAACCCCTTCCACGCTCATGACAAGCTGGGCTCGTCATGCAGTAGCCTCCTCGCACGCTCATGACGAGCCCAGCTCGTCATGAACCTATGAGGATCACGAAATCCCAGCACAGCAGGGGAATTCCCATAGCATCCAAGAGGTTAAGGAACAAAAGAATTCCCCGGAGTGCTTTATTTTAATCTTATTTTAAATACGGTTTTATCAGTAACCAATTTTAATTATTTATAAACATTAGGAAACAATGAGATTAATAATTTATTGTCATAATTGGTAATCAAATTCACTGATGTGTTTTTAAAAAAAAATATTGTTTTGTATTGTATCTTGCCTTTTATGATTTTAACAAAAATCGAATAAAGTGTATTTTGACTGACTTTGACATAACAGAACACCAATATGAAAATAAATACAGGACTGCAAGTACCAGAATGAACTCTGCCTTGCAGAAGTCCTATATGAAACACGCCACGTTAAACGTAGAAGCTGGGAACCGGGACTCTATACCTCAGCGATCCGTCTCTGTAACGTGAGACAGAGAAGAAACAGGGCCGTGTCCCGAAACATTGAAAGACGAGCAGCTTTCACGGCAATTCTCCCGGACTGCCTTGATAATTATATCACCCCCACACAGCCATAAATATAGGTGATACCCTGGCTTATCACGAGGTCAACGATACATTTTTAAACGCTCTGTGGTTGGCGATGTTATTTTATACGGACTAGATACAACATTTGCGATCTTTCTAAAGATCAGATAATTCGACCCGGTGTCCGGTGTTACTCATCCGCAGATTGATTGATTTAATTAGGGAACTTTTATAACTCTGACAATTGTACACAAAAAGGGAAAAATATATTAATGACCCCCTGATCACGTCAGATATTGAACAAAGTCTTGAGAAAGGTGGACAGAATCTGAAATATTCACCGAAACGCGTCGACGCTTTCTTGTCATGTATAATTCAAGACTCTGTCATAGTTGTTGATATACTTGTTATTTGAGCAGCCAACATCGATGTTAGACAACAGGAGTTCGAATATACGATTAGTATTGCACAATTTCTATGTCTTACTGTTTCTGTCCTTTGTGTTCCAATTATGCGGGTCGTAATTGAATGTTATTTTTAGTCACGAAATGTTTTCATTCAAATTTTAGTATTGTCTTTGTTAAGTACCACATGAATTTTATTGTATGTATACATAATAAATTGTAATTTTTTTATTGATTAGGTTGTTGATTTGTCATATATCTTTTTAATTTAAGTGTGGATAGCTCATGTTATTTCATTTACAGTTCAGTTCAAGGGAACGTTATTTTTACTTGGAAGTCCTATATGCAACAATGCGCACTGTACATGCAGTTTTGATTTTCACAGGAATTCGAGTTCCATAAAGCAATATACCACGAGAAGGTATGATATAAAAAAATCATGTAAATTTGAGTTTCATTCTGGTTCTGTAAGTACCAGAGTGAAATCTATCAAGCCCAGATATGCTACAAAAATACAAACTATACATGTTGCTTTTAATTTCATTTTATAAATGCAGGAGTAAAGTACCAGAATGCAATATTCCTCCTACGTATATTATATAGTACATACCGAGTACATGTTCTGCTGGTTTTCGTTTTAGAAATGAAGGACTACACGTATCAAAAATGCATCCTAGGTCAATTATAGCATAAAACACACTGTACATGTTATTTTCATTTTACAAGTGCAGGACTCCAAGTACCAGAATGCAATATTCAATGTACATGTATGATATAAAACAATGCACACTGTTATTTTGATTTTCTATTTACAAATGCAGGACTGCAGCTACCAGAATGCAATATTCAATGTACATACATGATATAAAACAATTCACACTGTTATTTTGATTTTCTGCAGCTACCAGAATGCAATATCGAATAGACAAGAGGAACACAAGCTGCTTGTGTAGTTTAGCTTTTCCTCCTATGAACGCAAGCTCTAACTATCAGCACACATACTGAGAAACAGGGTGAGATAAGTTTTTGTAAAAACAACTGAGGTGGTAAATTGCAAACGTCTAGTCACAAACTGACCTGCTTTAAAAGGAGGGATGCTATCTCACTCACTCAGCACTCCCTCATACCCCAGGACCTAAGCTCCTCACTAGCCAAGCGTCTTAAAGTTTGGAATTTTCTCAGTTTAGGAGTAGTAAAGTTAGGACTTTACTGCTCCTAAACTGAGAAAAATCCTAACTTTAAGACTTTCGGTATTCACAGAAGGCATTTAGGAGTCCTAAAGTTAGGAGTCCTAACTTCTGTGAATACTGAAATGAGTAAGTGCCTTCTGTGAATACCGAAATGAGTAAGTGCATTCTGTTAATATCAAAATATTAGTACATTTAGGATTTTGTCTTAAGTTAGTTCTGTGAATCGGGCCCACAGTGACTGGATCCCTGTTGCTCTAGGGTCTGCTGCTTCGTAGGTTTGCCCGCAAGACTGGAGATGAACTTGAGTATGGATTGTGGTGAACGGGCCTTCAAGGTTAACCCACAATTGACACCACTTGGGTACATCTGCTTGTGCTAAGACATCAGGCCTTTTAAGGTATAGTGTGGCCTTTTAGGGTCTAGCATGAAAATATTTTCCCTCAGAAGAGTGGTCTGGTGGACTAGTCATGAAGGCTGAACCCGGTTCCCTGGTTCCAAATTCGACAGCTCTGGCCATAGTGCCACATCCTCTCCCCACTGAATGCCATACTTCCCCACCGAGAGAAACTCGCACTGCCTTCAGCTACAACCTAATTTTGCCGCGCTATAAACACTTGGATGTGGCTCAATTAAAATTATGCACTTGACAAGAGTAATATGCTGCCTAAAAAAAAAAAAGGTAAAAGCACACACTCATAGAGAATGAAAGACTAAGTAAAGATTGTGAAATGTAAACAGAAACAACATGGTTACCTTAACGATCTCTCACTCACTATTTAGAAATCAGCGAGTGGTTTTACCTGAAAAGTTAACACATTTTGTTTTCCAATCCACCCATCAACCAGGTATTGCAATACATCCAGGAATGGTCACTTCCCCACCTGGGGGCAACAATGCTGTTCAAAGAAAGATGAGAAAACAAAAGTAGCGCTTCACTGCAAAGTCTGTAAAGTGAGGGTAATGTGTCACTTTGCAACCACTCTGTCTTCCTTTATTTAGTTATGAATGTATTTTGAATATTTAAACCCTTTTATTTCTCTCCATCCCGTGGCTGCAGTTTGGAATAGAAAAATGTCAGAAAAAGGGCATTTCACGAAAGTGTTTTTCTTTTTTGCATCCATTTCACTGGGAAGCAAATAAATAAAAGAAGGAAATTTAGGTTGTGAACCGTTTATTCAAGTCACAGTTTCAGAAAGTGAGGAGCAAGACAGAAAGAGAGGGAATTATAGGAAGAGAGGGGGGAGGGGGCATGGAAAATAGAACCGGACCCCTGTCCCAAAACCGGCCCCTACCCCATCCAGCCTACCGGGGAATTGCCCAGTGCCCGGACTTACCAGTGCGACCTTGTATGTATAAGATAGGCAGATAAATAGATCGGTTGGCCTAAATTCCAAAATGTAAGTCTTTTGACTGGCTGCGAGGTCTTTGTGGAGCAAGCACTTTGATTGGCTGGCCACAACATAACCAGAAATATTGCAGTGACCATTACAGGACTTTGATACTTGGTCCCCTGTCATGAAAACATTTTGCAAAGAGAACATAAGAAGGCAGGGTAAGGATACCCTGACTCCAGGCTCTTGTGGAGGGTCCCAGGGGAACCAATCTTAGACCAAAATAATTAGGGACAGATTTACAAGTTCCTTGCACCACCTGTGCATCACTCTTTGTCACGCATTATACTGCCCCATGTTTACTAGCACAGGAAAAGCAACCCTGTATGGCTTTTCCTCTCCTTGTAAATACAGCCACTTTACATGCAGCACTTTGCATCAAGTGGAGCTACATGGGATTTGCTGTGGCTGTTCCCACGCAACACCCGTGGAACCTGACACATTTCCAGATTTACGAGAAATTATGAACCTGGAAAAGCGTCTGAATGCTACACCTCCCCGGGGGAGGAGAAGGGAGGTACAACGAGGAGAAATGTATTTCTCCTCCTTTATTTCCCTCTTTCTATGGATGCTGCATTATGCCGCACACATAGAACGAGGAAACACCCTCTGGTGTTTGTCCGTATACAGGAAGGTGTCCCATCCTGCACTCGAACAATCATAAAAATAAAATACGTTTTGCAAGTTCTATATGTGGTAATGCAGCCCACATAGAAGATATAAAATGCCATTTCCT
This sequence comes from Lissotriton helveticus, assembly GCF_964261635.1. Taxonomy (NCBI): domain Eukaryota; kingdom Metazoa; phylum Chordata; class Amphibia; order Caudata; family Salamandridae; genus Lissotriton; species Lissotriton helveticus. Next base: position 11,696,213 of record NC_136059.1, read on the forward strand.
CCACATAAACAACCATCCCTGGGACACAGGCATCCTTGCAACATGGTGCAAGGGTACCTGCGACGGCGCATAGCAGCCCATTGTGTGCCGGTGCGAGAGAGACCTTAGGAATGCGACATATTATTGTAAATATGTTGCATACTTGTGCTCTGAAAGTTATGCAATGTGGTGCCGTCAAAGGGCTTGCGGCACTTTCTTATAAATGAGGCCCTTAATTCTTTTTGCTTCTTTTGTGGTCCTGGGGTGGGCCAGGGTCCAGGGGTTGGGGCATGTTTTATAAATTTTTGGGGAGGGGGCTTGAGGACCCCTCTCTGTGCCAATGTATTGCCACTAGGACACTGTCCCACGGGTCCTGATGAAACAATGTCCTGGAAACCCTAAACCACTGGTCTGAATGTGGAGTGGAGCAACACCCAGGGGAATGGGGTTTAGCTCCTGCTGGTGGAAGTGAATAGAAAGGCAGGAGCACAAAGGGAATATTGCCTTCACACATGTGGCCGTGGACGACAGGATACATGCAGTGAGCCGGTCAGGATTGCGGGGCCGTGGGGCTTCACCAACAGGTCCCCAATAAAGAGAAAGCTGTGGGTGTTTCAGGTGGACCTGAGAAACTAAAAATAACTAAATACTGCATCACAAGGTCACAAAAAGTCATAATAAATCAATCACTGCTCCCAGCAAGGAGCGACTCTTAATGCCTTTCATGGGCTAATGTACTTTTATAACCTGATTTGTGGTGCTCCAGTCTGGGAAGAAGTACCATTAACATGTTACAAAAGTGTTGTTGGGGGGCTGCAGGGAGTACAGCAGCCCCCTGCAAATATTTTATTAAAAGTAACCTGTGTTTCCTGGAGCGTCAAAATGTACCCCCAGGAAATGTTTGTGCCATTTTTAGGCATTCCCAGAGCTTGAGATTTTTTATTTTTGTAAAGGATTGTAGGGCCCCTTTGATGTTGGTATTATGGGTAAATGATGTGTTTGAGACAGAATTAGGCAGTGTTTACATACCTTCATATGATCATGTGATGACCCCACGACAAAAGCAATAGGCTTGCCTTTTGGTGGTTACCCCCTGACAAAGCTAATAGGCTTGCATTCTAATTTATATTGATGTGATGACTGCTAGACAAAGCCAGTAGACCAGCTTTCCTTGAAAGGTCATTCCTTTATATTGTGATGAGTGCTCTCATTGACTGGTCGTGCTCAAGGGGATTCACTACCACTTGTGTGGTTGGGTTCAAGGCCTGTCCACCACCGTCCAGAGAGGACATAGTTAGGTATGGTAGTAAAATCAGACTCTGTATTAAAACAGCCCTAAAAATTCACTGAAAATACTCAATATTAAAGTGACGTTATAGTTAGGTACGAAAATAAAATCTTACTTTATGTTAAAAAAAATTCAGAAATTTACAGAAAAAAAGTGACACTATGGTTAGCGTTGGTAATAATTTGGAACTTCATATTTGATAAAACCCTTGAAATGCACTGCAAAAACCAAGGGGTATTATGGTGGTGTTAAATCATGTCTATTAAAAATATCTTACTTTATTTTTTAAAAACCTCAGATATTCATCGAAAAAAATTAAGGTTAAAGCAACGCTAAACAATTAAAAATATAATTTTAAACTAAAAACCAATAATATTTAGTAGTTACATTTCACTGAGGTATTTACTTGTGACCCTCCCGTGTACTGCTTATGACCACACATATTATATCCCTCATGACATGTTCAATGATGTAATTGGTGACATCACTGATGATATCTCAAGTACATAAGTGATGATATCACTGATGACATCATGCAATGGGTGTGACAGTGTGCTTTATAATAGAACACATTGTACATTTGCATGGCTTGCCGGTTTTCCTTCGTTAGTTGCTATCACTGAGAGGCAGGTTAGATCTGCACTGAGCACTACACAGAGTTAAAAATACAACAGATGTGTATGCAGGTCATTCTGCCCATTTGTCCAAACAATAAAAAGACGTTAACATCACCCTGGCAGGCGAGCTACTCTAAGATAACTCAGGAAAGTAAAGCAGATCCTGTGAAGGGCAGAGATCATAAGGCATTGAATGGTCTAAGGGGAGCCCTCACCCACCATGGTGCCATGCAGTCACAGGGGTATTAGCGTGAATTATGGGCACTTGAGGGGGTTAAGGCTTTCATATTTTGGTGAATAATTTGAAGCATATAACCTCCTACAACTATAGCTCATGAGAAGTTTGTGTTTGTTTAGCTGGATTCGTGTGTCTACTGTTTATTTGCTAAATTTGTTCATTATTTCTCAGACATAAATCTGTCATTCTTGTGTATTCGCCTGATCTTGTGGTTCCTGTGGTGAAAACAATTTCTAAATGTGACATTCTTGGAGTCTATAAACATGAATTTGAGGTTCAAGTTTGTAAGAAATGTCTTTGCAAAACAGTATCTTCGAAAAATTAAAGGCTGGAAGTGAGTTGTGGCTTCATATATTAAGTCCCTCCTTTTTAGCTATGTGTTAGCTAAAAGATGATCCAGGGTCTGTCTATGCACGGCAGTGAAGGTGTCAGATTCCTAGCTTGAATGCTATATTACAGAAAAGAAGCAACAAATGCATCCTTATGATAGCTTAGTGATGGTACATGCCACAGCCGAGGTCACAGCATCCCTCTAAAGATGCTACAGGGATGTCTACTCTCTTCTCTTAGCAGCAGTGTGAGTCAGAGACATAAGAACAGGCTGCACACCTAATATAGGTGGTCAGTATGATGGCAGCGGAGGCACCAACACAGTGCTGGCGGTGGAAGACGCACGAGGGCGAGTAGTGGTCCTCACAGCCACCATATTACAATGGGCAAAAAATATCCAATTTCCCCTCCGCTGCGGTGTGATGTGAACTGCCATAAAAATACACCCACCACGGCTGTGGTGTGAGCCAATCGATACCTACGGTAATGCGGAAAGACGTCCCAACCGCCGTACAAATCAGGATACCCCAAACATCCAGGCGCACTGCAGCGGAGAAACTGCCCACCCAGAGACGGTGGAAGCATGACAGCGGAGCACCAAACCAGACTCCCGGTCCACCCAACCTGGTCCGGACTGCAACGGATCCAGCTCTACACGTCTTCCCGGTGCTGTACCTGATATACTACCAACAAGTTATACACCATCGCGGACGAGGACGCAGGTACGCAATCACACAACTACACACACAAACACAACACACAACTCATGGGCTGACATACGGTTTCTGTCCACACAAGACACCCTGGTGAGGACAGGAACACATCCACAAGTTTATCCACCTATGTCCTACCTGTCACTAAATAACCCCTCCGCATCCAGGTCACCCATCAACCTCAATATCAATGCAATGTCCCGGTCACATCACTGCAGCTGTGAAGAAGCAGGAAAACATGCACACAATGTGGAAGCCTGTCCCAGTGCCATGCATGGGCAGTCCACAAAGATCAAAGGGCCACCCCTCCACCTACAATACACTAGGCCCCCCACACCCATTAAGGGACATGCTTTGTGCCCTTCCTGTACACCCCCATGTGAACCCACACCCTGCACCACACACCAAACAAAGAGGGAGATAGTCACAGCAGGTGGAACTTCAGAGGAACATACAGCACATAAACTCAGGGCTAGGGCAATGCTCACACCACACCCACACTACACTCATGCCAAGCAAACTGAGTCCATTCACAAAATTAACACTCACAATGGACTGGCTCAATCACTCAACTAGACACACCCCACACTGACACATAGCCACATACACAGACCAGATGTCAACAACAATGGAGGACAAGAAATGGGAAAGGTGAGGTGGACACAAATGGAAGGCCAATGAGCTAGCCACAAAGCATGTGTACATCACATGCAAGAGAAGGAACATATAACAACACTCTTAGCCCATCAAATCACACATGGCTGGCACATTGTGTGAAATGAAACCAAAGTCACCTCTGTGCAACAACTCGGGGAGACAGCAAGACAACCCATGCATAGGCACAGGGATGAATGGAAGTCACTGAAGTCAAACAGTGATCAGACACACATCTGTAGCCAACAACTTGACAGGTGTATGTCAGCAGCACAACACACAGGGCCCATTGTCATGCTCCATGACTGTCAAACACATGTTGGATCCTTCACACATACCCCTCTCCAACCTCACACCTGCAGCACTCAACACCAATGTCAAACACACAGAATGGTGCCAATAATATCCAGTGAATACACTGAAAAACAATCATACTCCCTGGGGGGTCATCCATAAACATCATACACACACACACTCAGGGATGCCGGAATCAATGCTGGCACCAAAACAACAGCCAAACACAAAACTCACTAACAACATACACAGAAGTACAACAAGCCCAGACCTGTGCAGTAAAACTGTGGAAAGGCAACGTGAACTCAGACAGAACAAGAGTACACAACATCATCACTCAGGAACAATGTACAGGCAACATACCTCAACACATACAAGAAGTGCATCGTCTCAAAACAATCATGGATACAAACTGGGATTAGTGGGCCAATAATAAAACACAGACAGACATACCATACCACCCATCAAGTCAACATGGTGTCATAGTGTGCCACATGCTTGCACATACACACTCCTGACAAGTTACAGGTCAAATATAAGAGGAGAAAACCCCAAGGATGCATTCAAAAGAAACCCAGGAACAAGAATAGCCCTAAGTGCATATGACAGACACACAACTAATGCACACTACACTGGCAACACACATCTGAATGAATCACAACACACAAACTAATCACACACAATGACATGCAAATGGAACATAACACACAGAGCATCTGTCAGCTGAAAGAGACAACACAGGCCAAGCACTGCACACATCCACACCAAACACACCACAGATGCACATGCCAATCCATCACATTGCAAACTATGCAGGACATCAGGGGATGCACACCAGGCAAGGACAACGCAACATACACTCACAGCACTGCATGTATGACAAACAATGTGTGCACACCAAGCAGACCAGTTCCACACAGATATGAGTCCCACACCATGAACCTCCACAACACAAATCACCACCGCACACAGACAACATCTCACTCAGGGAGGGAAGAAGTACCTCAGCAAACACACATACAGCACACCCATCACCCTCAGATGCACAAGTATGAGCAACATGACCAAAGGACTGTACAGCACAAACAGTTGAACTGCATATGAGCAACCATGACTGCAAAACAGTACAAGAAAATCACTTATAACCAATTGGGAAACTGTCCTGAGTGCCACATTGGTCCTGTGCACAGATGAACACACACACTGGCAACCCAATGGGACAGCTGGCATGAGAGTGAAGTGTTGTGTACATCAGTAGTAGACATGTATATAGTGCCCCATACACAAATAGATGGAGTGCTCACTAACAATGGGTAGGCATCAGAGGCACAGATAGGGGATCTTATAACTCCACATCCCACATGCCATACTGGAGCCATAAATGCCTCAAGTGACAGTAATGCATGAGAAAACTCACCCACAATGTCAGGGTGGCTGAGCAGGTCTGCACAGTGAGCACAAACAGTAACATGACACATGGCTGATCAACAAAACACAACACTGACTTGCTAGTCACAAACTCAACTACAAGTAGGTATCACCCAGAAGTACAAGGACACACCAACACACCACACAGTGCACAACCTACAACTCCCACATGTGCACACAATCACAAGCACAGGGCTGACCAATCCAAATAACAGGCCCTCAAATCCAGGTTGACACATGTGTGCAGTTGGCATAATAGGGGCACCCACACATCAACACTACTGACAAAGTCACCCCTTCACACTGCACACTTCATGGCCACACAAGTGAACACATTGAAATATACCCATGTGACTGTCATGACTGGCTATCACAAGATGACCATACACCAACACCGCTGGTCACACATCAAGAACGTTCACACAGACATGATGGACCCTGACCAGCCTGTCTGCAATACTGTGGATAGAATCCCACTCGGTGCAGGAAGTGCATCCAAACATCCCATGTGTGCAAGTTAGCCAACATCAAAATTAAAACAGCCATTGGCAATGTTAAGTGGCATACAGACCATGTTTCACAATAAAGCATACCCACACATAAAACCCTTTATTTAGTTGGGACACTGACAAAGCAGACAACAGGAGTAACTGTCTTTATTCACATATCACACAGATAGGCTTCAAAATTAGACAAGAGCAAGACCAGTGGCCAATACAAAGTGAAGAGTAGGTACATGAGATCCTGCACAGGGAATGGGCAAACAGCAGTGAACAGCAAGGTCAGGGGCCAGTCCAATGTGCAGAGTAGGTACATGAGAAGCTGCACAGGGAATGATCAAACAGCTGCGAACATCGAGGCCAGTGGTCAGTACAAAGGTAGTGAACATCAAGGCCAGTACAAAGTGCAGAGAAGGTACATGTGTTCATTAGATCATGCACAGGGAATGGGTGAGAATGTACCCTGCCATGGTCAGCAATACAGTTAGGGGGAGAACAATTGGCGTTCCAGGCACCGCTGTGGGAGAGACAGGCATGTGAGGGGGACTTTCACTCTGACTTGGCTGTCGGTCAGACTGGATGGTGGCTGAGTGTTGGGGCCAGTTGGAGGACTGGAGCAGGGAAAGAGAGGATCAGCTGGGGTAGAATTATCAGTGGCTTTGGAAGCCGGAGGGCTGCTTGGAACGGGTGGTGTGGTGGCACGTGGAGTTGGAGTCATGCTGCTGTTAGATACAGTGTGGGTGGGAGAATGTGGAAGGGTGCCTTTCCACTTCTTGGGGAGTCTAAATGGCTTCCCTATCTTGGTAGGAGTAGGAGGTGGGGTGGACCGAAAAGTCACACTCTCCAGCAAAGCTGCATCAGGCGCAGCCGGTGGCCCTTCCTCTGGGGACATGCTGGATCCAGCAGTACATTTTGCCTGGCCTTGCCTTTGCCCCTCCATCCCCTGTTTACCACGTGTACCCCCTACAGAGCCCTCCTTTCCCAGCTTCACAGGGGTGTGGATGGGAGTTGAGGTTGTGGGTGAATCTGCCTTGGAGCTAATTTTATCCGGACTCTTAGCAGGTACCTACTTCTCAGGAAACATGGTGTAGGAACTGGGGTCACCAGTTTCCCGGGGGTAGCCTGGCACGAGCAGGTAGGCACCTGAAAGCTTAGGTGTTTAGTGACTACATAGCACACGCATCCACTGAGACAATAAATCGCACGCAATGTCGGAGACCACACCAGTAAGTTTGATTAATACAATAAGCTTTATCTAAGATCAAGGTTCAGGGTAATCAAAAGTCACAGTATCAATTACTCATCAAAGCATTTCATCAGAGGGGAGTAAAGGGAGCAGTTCAATATCCAATTTAACATGTCGCAATAAACATTTCATTAAAGGATTAGCATCTCATTCCTTCACAATGAACCAGGGTAAAACATTTCATTAAGCATTAACTACCAAGGCACCCCGCGAAGAATCTTTTGGTGAAGCATTCACCCCGTGAGGAGAAGTCGTGATGTAAAATGGCTGCCGCGGCAAGCTCCGATGTTGACAGGCGCCGGCAGTAAGTAGCGCGTCGTCAGAAGAGATAAAGAAACAGCGCAAAAGATGCGGCTTAAGTTCTGATTGTAGACTGTGGCATGTGTGTTCATAAATACGCCGTGGGACCGCAGAAAATAGTGAAGGAGAGGTCCGGTACGGTGGAGAGTCACTCCTATGCGGCCATCTTTTGTGGCGCCAAAGCCACGCCCCCTTTATTTGTATTTCTAATTGATTAATTATTACATATTATTAAATTGTTAATTCATTTTAATTAATTTTTTTATTGCTATTAATATTTAATTTAATATTTATTAATATATTAAATCATTTCTTTCCCTACTGTTAAACTCACTGGTGTGGGAATCGTAATTTTTACCTCTATGCTATCCAACGCTTTCCCTACTGTTGTACTCTCTGGAGAATAGTATTTTTTACCCTCCCGCTATCCAACGCTTTCCCTACTTTTGCACTGACTGGAGCAGGAATAGTAATTTTTACCCCTACGCTATCCAATGCTTTCCCTACTGTTGCACTCACTGGAGTGGGAATAGTCATTTTTACCCCTACGCTATCCAACGCTTTACCTACTGTTGCACTCACTGGAGCAGGAATAGTCATTTTTATCCCTACGCTATCCAATGCTTTCCCTACTGTTGCACTCTCTGGAGTGGGAATAGTAATTTTTACCCTCCCACTATCAAACGCTTTCCCTACTGTTACACTCTCTGGACAGGAATAGTCATTTTTACCCCTACGCTATCCAACACTTTCCCTACTGTTGCACTCACTGGAGTGGGGTTAGTAATGTTTATCCCTACGCTATCAATCGCTTTCCCTACTGTTGCACTCTCTGGAGTGGGAATAGTATTTTGTACCCCTACACTATCCAACGCTTTCCCTACTGTTGCACTCTCTGGAGTGGGAATAGTAATTTTTACCCCTACGCTATCCAACGCTTTCACTACTGTTGCACTCTCTGGAGCGGGAATAGTCATTTCTACCCCTTCGCTATCCAACGCTTTCCCTACTGTTGCACTCACTGGAGTGGTAATAGTACATTTTACCCTCCCTCTATCCTACGGTAAAAATATTATATATTTCTTATTACTATTATGTTAATATATATATATATTCACTGAAAAAACCATAGGTTATAGACCATATATAGTTAGGAATTAGCATTTACAAAACCTTGAAAATTCACTGAAAAAACCATAGGTTATAGACCATATATAGTTAGGAACTAGCATTTAAAAAACCTTATTTTACTCACACAAAACCATTGAAATTCCATATATAGTTAGTTGCACTAACTATATATCGCGCACCCGCAATCCACTGCTGATCATGTCACATATTACATCATTCATGACATGGTCAGTGACATCACTGATGACATCACTGATGACATCTCAAATGACATCACTGATGACATCACTGATGACATCTCATTTGACATTAATGACCACATCACTGATGATATCATTCATGTGACAATACAATGCATCTCCTCACATTTTAATATAACCTCTGTTTCACCCAGTGTTAAATACAGAGTATAATTTTTGAAACCATTGACACACCAATACTAGTTACTACATACGCACTCACTGATTCCTATGTCTACACACACATTCACTCATTCACCCATACAATCATTCATACATACAATCACTCATCTTTACAACACTATCATATGCACTCATACACCTATACAGACACTCACAGTCTGCCACTCATCCATGGAGTTACTCACACACCTAGTCAGTCCTGTAAAGAATCAATGACACTTCCATTTTCTTGTCTATACAGTTAAACATAGAGCACCTTACATTTTCAAACATATACTAACACATACTTACCTTCTTATACAATCATTGATACAAGTACACATTGATCTGCACAGAGTCACACACCTCCCAGCCAGCCACACACACACTCAGTCTCCCATACAAATACTTGGACAATCAATCAGTAACCCATATAGTTAATCATATAGCTACTGATCAACACATGCAGCAGTTTACAGAACAACAGACATAATGATGCACAAATTAAGACAGTTTAGTCACTAACCCATGCACTCAGTGAGACACATTTAATCACTCATTCATACATTCAGTCATGCACCTACTAAATCCTTTGTCCAGACACTTATACTTCCACTCATTCTTCAATATGTAAGACACATTTTAACTTTACAGAAACATACAGTCACTGGATGTTGTCATCAGTGATGTCATCAGTGATGTCATTTGAGATGTCATCAGTGATGTCATCAGTGATGTCACTGACCATGTCATGAATGATGTAATATGTGACATGATCAGCAGTGGATTGCGGGTGCGCGATATATAGTTAGTGCAACTAACTATATATGGAATTTCAATGGTTTTGTGTGAGTAAAATAAGGTTTTTTAAATGCTAGTTCCTAACTATATATGGTCTATAACCTATGGTTTTTTCAGTGAATTTTCAAGGTTTTGTAAATGCTAATTCCTAACTATATATGGTCTATAACCTATGGTTTTTTCAGTGAATTTCATTGGTTTTTTAACAGCTAATATCTGTAGCTGTAAAATGTATTCTTCTTTAAATCCAAAAATATATTTTATATGTTTATGAATAATTTTTTTTTAAAATATTTTTTTTTCTTCGTTCCCGCTTCGCGAATCGGGAAGCTTCCCGTTAGCTGACCTTGATGCCGCGAAATAGACCGCGAGCCGGTAAACGTTTCTTTACCGCAACTGCCGCGTTAGAAAACAACATCGTGACGCCTCCCGTCCGCATGACGTTTCGCGTTGTCGCGTGATACGTCATATGACGTGCTACGTTAGCGAACTCGTACGCTTACCGAGTCGCAAAGCACAGGTTTCTGGAAGCAAACCGGGAGGCCCTGCAAAGCGCGTAACGTAAACACAGCAGGTCATGTGACTTGGTAATAACACTTTTCATTGGTTCATTTCACTTTCGGTTTCCTAATGATGTAAGACTAGGTCATATGATCTAAAATGAACACTTTTCATTGGTTGAGAACTATTTTTTTTCCCAAATGGTGAAAATCCCTCCTTCTTTCCTCACTCTGACTTTCATCATTGTGAGAGAAAGACCCTTTGTTACCAGTGAGCAATGGCTTCTTTACTAGCTTCAGCTGGTGCTTCCCCACCACCTCCACCACATCCAAGGAAGAGTGGACCACCTGCTAAAGTTATAATTCAGCAAGAAGAGGAAGAAGAGGAACAGGACGACCTAGATAATCTCCCTATTATGGCCAGAAGATCTGTTGTACCGGAAGTAACGGGACCAGAGGGCAGGGAGATGGTGCCAAATATACAAACAAGATTTCGTGAAGTAAAACAAGTCTGCGTACATTGCAGTGGATTCATTTGCTACGGAGAAAGTAGCATCACTCTGATCAACAGAGCTATTGACAATCATGCTCATGTTTGTCCGAAACTCCCCAAACAATAAATTCTTTTTTTTTGTTTTCTTGCTCCTGTTGAGCCCTTTACAATGAATCGTTTTCGTTGCCCCCTCCGAAAAAAAAAAAAAAAAAATATAAAACTGTTCAGAAAAATTCAAAAAAAGTAAAAAAATGTTCAGAAAAATAATAAAAAAAATATAAAACAACAAAAACAATTTAAAAAAAAGTTATTTTCAGAACTACCTCCCCGTTATAAAAAAATTGGTACAATATTTGCAACTGTGCCAACCTCTATTTCTCTTAGTTCGCTTCCCAGTTCGCTCCCCGGTACGCGAACCGGAAGCGAACCAAAACATTTTTTTTAAAAAAAAGAACAGTAAGTATAAGGGAAGGAAACAGACAGTTATGTTAAAAGAAAGACAGCTATAGGGGAGTAAACTAGAGATACTATTACCCGTAATCCACTGCTGATGATGTCACATATTACATCATTCATGACATGCTCAGTGACATCATCAGCAGAGGATTGCGGGTAACAGTATCCCTAGTTTATTCCCTATAGCTGTGTTTCTTTTAACATAACTGTCTGTTTCCTTCCCTTATACTTACTGTTCTTTTAAAAAAAAATTTTTTAGATCTGTCAGAAACAGTGAAAGTAATGAAATATAAATGACTACGTAGAATATGAGCACTGTATGCAACAACTTTGACACTGACAGAAGCCTCACCTTCTCCATGCCTCCTACACAGTTCTACATGTACATCATAAATGCAAACAGAACAGAATTAATTATACATGTTAAATGGTTTATTTTTGCTGTTCTCAGAATGTATCAAATTTCACTAAAACAGTGACTTGAAGGTATTCATCATATAACAGCGGGGAAAAAAAACACAATCAAAATGATTGTGTTTAAAAAACCCATACATTACAAATCAGAATTCAGAACTCCTTAAAGTTAACTTACTTTCCATGACGGCCAAGGATGTCCTATGAACAGCTTACACTCTGTTGTGCTGTTATTACTTTCAACCCGCCACTTTCTGAAAGAAAACCTCCATCGTTTTCAAAAACATGTTACATACAATAAATGACTTCTCGCTCTCTACCACACGATTCCACAAGGCCAAATCGTGTCAGAGCCATGTATAACTCTTGGATTTCTTGTAAGCCAATCCCGTCTTTTCGCATTTCCGCAACTTTCAGAATTAAAATGTTGAAGATCATTTACACAATCCTGGACTAGTAATATCTTCCCCTTCTTGCTCAATCATGTTCTACATTTCCTATCACACTGATACTGCTTACTATGAAGCAGACTTACACTACCTTTATGACTAGTACAATTATTTAATTCTCTACATCACTTTTAATCACAAAGCAATGTAAAACAGTAGACAGCATTGCAGACTTACATTCCCTCTACTCCATGTTTTGATTCGCTGCTTCAATTAGCTTATAAAAAGAAATAGTTTTTCTGAACTCATTCAAAGTGCACGTATTTCTCAATAACGTCCAGTGTTATGGTAAAAAGTTATGTCTCTGTACTACACTTACCGTCAAGGCCAAATAGTGTAGGAGCCATGAGAACTTCTTGAAATTCCTCAGAGCACATCCCGAGATTCTTTCCCTAAAATTTTGGTTTTAAAAACACCAGGTAAGAGTTTTTAAGGTCATATGGCAATTTTTTTTTGAAAATTAAAACAGAATCATTGCAGAATGACCAGCCATTTCTACACTTTAAATAAGCTGTATAATGTCCTGATGTTATTGAAGGACCATCATGATATATAATTGCTACAGTTACAAAAGTCCTTCCTGATATTGACAACTGCGAAGCTACAAAATTTTTAATTAAAGTTGTCAATTTTGTTCCATCAGGCCTACATCGTTGGAACATTAAAATGACATACTGGCCATATGTTCGTATAAATAATGTGGACATCATTTCAGATTTACATTGGCTACACTCCATGTTGTGATCAGCTGCTTTTACTAGCTTATTAAAAGAGACTGATTTACTGTCTGGCAAAGTTAAATATATAAATCTTTCTGAGTCTACACTAGTAGTAGCTGATACCCTACAGTTCTCGCAGTCATGCTGCCATTGATAAGAAAGCCCAAACAGGTGATCTACATCTACACCTTCATCATGCAATACATCAAGCATATACATTAAAAACTCCTGACAATCTTGCTGACTATTTTGAGAGAATTGTGTTTGGCCTGAACATCTGTCTAACAGATTTCGAATTTCAGACACACTTTCTATGTTTGTTCTATCAGTGCTACATTTCTCTAACACAGAATTTAACAAACTGCAAAATCTTTGATCCGAATTGACCACAATCTGTTCTTTTAAAGTTTCTAGAGAAAAGACAACATTAACCACTACATTAGCATAGCAGTTGACACCAGAACTGTTTTCAAATTGAAAACCAACAACATCTTCAACAGAATCCTTTTTGTTTCTGCTTATAATTTCAGGTTCATCAACTTTTCGTCTTTTTGCTACAACCTCCCCAGTATTGGTCACATTTCTTCGTTTCCGGCCTACCACACGTTTCTCAAACAAAGGATACTGAGGCAAATGTGGCGCATACTCTCTTCTCAACCTATTGTATTCCTTAACACAATCTAGATCCGCACAAATGTTTGTGACATCACACTCAATCAAGTACAATCCCGATAAAGTCCTAACTCGTGACAATGCCACATATGCCATACCCTCCTTGAACACAGAACTGCCAATATTCACCAATGCACAGTCTACACTTAAACCTTGCGATTTATGGATTGTCACCGCATATGCCAAGCAAACAGGAAACTGCTTACGACGAACATATAAGTCTTTTACAAGCAAAAATCTAGCAGAACAACGAGCAATTAGCTGTACTTCCTCAATGCCATCAAATTTAATTTTTAAAAATTCAATTCCATCTCTATTTCTGTATTTCACAAAATCAACAACATTACCCATTGATCCATTTACCAGACCTCTTTCAACATGTAAATTCCTTCTTAAAATTATACGGCAGTTCAAGCACACATTCAGAGTCTTTTCAAAACCCGCAGTTTTAGATATACTCTTCTCTAATGAATCCAATTTTGTTTTCAGATTCTCAGACAAAATAATTGTTGATCCCATATGCTCTACTCTGTCAATAGCTTCCAATTTCACAATCTCTTGCTTTTCTAAATGCAACATTTTGTAGTTGAATTTGGCACATTCTGCAAGAGTTGGCATCAAACATATTCCAGATTTTTTCTCAGTAACTTTCTGAAAAATATTCTCAGGCACAACATCTTCGTCTGGATATAAATTTGTCAGTAATCGTGCATGTAAAGCTTCTTTCCCATGCTCGGTCACTTTTCCAATTCTAACATCTTGTAGAATAGTCTTGTAAACTTCATCCTTTGCCTGACGCATATTTTCATGCAGTTCAGCATAATTGAAGTTTAACCATATATTGACGTTGCCAATACTCCCTAAGCACTTCCTGGTATCTTCATGCGTGAGCATTTTGAACACAGGTTGCCCTTTCACTGGTGTCAGCTGCAGAAGATCTCCAAAAACAATGATGTGTTTGCCACCAAATAACACATCATACTCTGTTTTGAGAACTTCTTGCATTCTCAAATGCACAAAGGCAAGCATGACATTGGAAACCATGCTTACTTCGTCAATGATAAGAAGTTTCATTTTCCTCAAGACTCTTGAAACTTCAAAACAAGCATCTCCAGATAGCTTGTGATATTCTAATTTGTTGTCATGCTCCACTGGCAGCATCAGTAAACGATGTAAAGTAATCCCTTTAATGTTATGTGCTGCCAGTCCAGTTGGAGCGGTGACAACACAAGACAGCGATGACTCTGTCCTTTCCTGCAAATAACATGAAATTGCTTTAATAAGGAAACTTTTTCCAGTTCCCGCTTCTCCACTCACGTACAGTCGGACAGGCTTCAACGACGTACATGAGCACTCTTTCTTGTCATGACTTAATCCATGATCAATTTGCATGGTAAGTTCGTCATATATTTTCCTCTGCTCAACGTTGAGTTGTCTTTCCAACTCTTCTAAGTTAACCGCATCCTCCTGAGCATGTGCCATGGCTCTTTCCACTTCATTCATAGCAGTGGCAGCTTCATTTTCGATAAGAGGTCCTCCTAGTGGATCCTGACTCAATGAAGCAGAACTCTGACTGTCCTGAGAACTGTCTCTGGCAATCTCGGCTGCAATCGTTGCTTCCTGCTCAATTTCCACATTCAACATTTCTACATATTTGGGAAAAGCAGGACATTCTATGGTCTCCTTGGCAGCATTGAAAGAGTCTTCGTAACAGAGGAAATCTCCAAGCAGTTCCTCTTCTGCACGCCAAGGCTTAAAAAGTTGCAAAAGTGCTAAATAGAAAAACTCCTTTTTTTCAGGAGATTCGCCACTCAATTTTCGATGGTTTATCAAGTGGCATTTTCTTTGCTTGACCAGACATCCCTCACTTCCTATTACAGCATACACTCCTTTCTCAGTATCTTCTTTGATGTTCCTCTTGAATATGTAATTTTGCAGAACCTCATACAGACAAACATTCTCGAGGTGACTGCTTCGATTTGGATAATATGTATCCAACATGTTGCTCTTCAAAATGTCGGTACTGTTTGGCTCCTTTTCCGCCAAATACTCAATTTCCCGCACAGGTTTCAGAACTCGATTACGCGTTGCAGCAAGACCAACACTCGCCCAAACGATACTCCTGGACTTGGCATAGAGACTTGCTGAAGACAACCGGTCAGAACATTCGTAAGCTCCGATTTCTCGATGCGACAACATCTTCAGACTGAAACTGTACAACTTCTTGCTGAGGCTCTTTTCATGGGAAATGTCCTCCCACATATCCTTCAATTCTGTCTTCTCTTTTTTGGTGATGTAAGATGTCACATACCTAGCCACAGCCATACAGTTATCAGCCACAAACTGTATATCCATGTTAGCATTCCACATGGACAAAATCACCGGGTTGTAGTCGTTGATGTACTTAGACTCTTCGTTCCTCTTCAAATTGTATGTGTTTTTAGGTGATTTCTTCATCACATTATGTCGCAGCGAAGACATCAAACTGTTCACTCTTCCTTTAGAAATCACCGATCGTGGAAAGCCGAAACGACATTTGGTGTAGAACTTGTCTTTGTTCCGGAATTTACGACGACAGTACTTTTCACATCGATGGCTTTGGAAACGTAGAACTTTTTCTCTTAGGCTTTTTTTCTCCTTTGCATTTGGAACAGCACACGTAGAATACTGTTCTATGAAACTCATCACTGAGTCGTCTGCATCCGTTCCAAATTTAGGTGCATCCTTGATCCACAGCAACATATGTATATGAGGAGCACCTCTTGCTTGGTACTCCTTCCTCCAGAAGAAATCCAACACCTCTCCAAGAGGTGGATTCTTCTTATTCATGATGAAAGACATCATACCTTCAAATCTATGATTGAAGTACCTACATACATTGACTGGATCCAAAGAGCACAGTTCTCCGGGTGTCTTGAATTCGATGTTTTCTACGTTAGCATTTGCCTCTCGTAGAAATTCAAGTAAGTCTTCCCAGCCATACTCAGCACAGCTCAAAGTGAGGAACCATGTGGGAGTTCCTAAGTTCCTCAGCATACATTTTAAATCACCATGACGACGGTACCAGTACTCATTAGTACCACGCTGACACGCCATGAGATTAATCAGGTGAGAATCCAAAATACTGTCTTGGACATTGACTTTATCCATAAAGTCACTTGCCGAGATGTTTTGCATGTGTATACCACTTTTCAAGATGTGGTTCACTGCATATGACAGTCCAGACAGATCGCTTTCAAACAGGAGATGAAACAAATAAGGAATGCATTGTCGAAACCTAGGATCTCCTGCATACAATCGCAAAGTCCGGTATTCAGAAGCAGGAATTTGATGAGGTCGCTCATCATATCTTCCTCCCTGACCTGTTGGAAAAAGCTGTGGGAAACACCGAGCTTCCAAACTTTCCTCCCAAACACTAATGGGACTCCCTTTCGCTTGTTTCATTTGAAACAACTCAATAGCATTCCCCATGACTTCCTTGGAATGCAAAGGATGAACACTATAATGTTCATATATTTCTTCACTAGTAGAGGGTTCTACTTTCTCAATTTGACCAGCACACAAATCGCTATCCTCTTCCTCACTTACTTCCTCTTCTGCAACATATACATTTTTATAGTATTTATTATATTTTTTCAAATACAATGTTGCCCTTTTGACTTTCCTAACATCTACTAAATCTTGCCATATTTTCTTATTCTTTGTCGGAACCCCATTAACTAAGATAACCAGAGGTTCCTCTTCCACTTTTTCTACTCCAATTGTGTTAATGTTTTTCTTCAAATCTAGAGGCAAATAAACAACTCTTCCCTTTAATCCTCTCTGTAAATCTGATGGAGGCAATTTCCCTGTCTTTGGCTCCATTCTTACAATAGCCTGAAAGGGATGGATACTTTGAATCAAAATAGATTCATAAGTATTTAAATCCTTCAATTCAGAAGGAATTTCAACCAATTCCAGATTATTATGAACTGCTCTAGCAGGCATCTGGTTTTGATTTAATTTGTTACAACAATAAGTACACACACGTTGATCCAATCCCAAATCAAAACAATTTTCTACCATCAAGTATGTTGTAAAATCCTTCCATTCACTATTATTTTCCCTTTCACTTTTTCCATATAAATCCACTAACTTAGTCTGATTCTTATAATAAGTGCGTCGACAACACACACAAGTGAAATTTGGCCTCTCACTTGATTTCACCTCAAACGTCGCAATTTCCCTCTGGAAATTATCTGTACTGGAAACCTGTACACTATCTTCCACATTACTCTCTTCTTCTTGGTCAATTTCAACATTCTCCTCTTTACTTCCAAAGTAACAAAACTCAATTTCTTCACATATATTCTTCACATCTATTTCAGAACCATGCAAAAGAGCAGCGCATAATTGTTTAAGCATAATTGCTGGACTCTTAGCATAATACAACATTCTAACTAATTTCCTCACTTTATTATGATGCACTGCTAGCATCCTGAAATGATGAAAAACACTCTGGCATACTCTCCTGGAAAGACAAGCCAGTGAATGACCATGCAAACCTATCACTTCTCTCACTCTGCAAGGATCTAATTCTTGCAACAACTTCATTTTCTGCTTCAAACTTTTCTTACTAAATGACCGTATAAAATCACAAAGCAAATTGATGGAATCCTGTCGTACACTGCAAATACTACTACACTTCCAGGTGTACACAGGACCCTTAGGACGTCTCCCTAAAACCTCATTACCTAACACCTCTTCTATCTCTGTTCTCACAAGTTTTTCTTTTTCAACTGGACAACCATCTTTCACTTCATAAGCTCGACCACTGGTGTCAACTGCATGCACCAAATCATTATCCTGGAAATAACTCTCCTCATTAAAAAATGCCTCAGAGCTTGAACTATGCATCCATTCTCCAGAAAAAACTTCACAAAAATTACTACGATTAACTATTCTCTTCCATCTACTATTTCTTTTGAAATCATAAATTACCTTGTTTAGCTTCCTAATTCTATTGATTGTCAAAATAAATAACTTACGTTTAATTTCAAATGCCTGATCAATAACTTTCTCAACTATTTTTTTTCTCTTATAAAAAACCACTTTCTGCTGACCTTTCTTAATATTTTTTAACAAATTCCCAATTATCCTGTTGCGGAACATTCGTTTACGAATATCCCTAAACTGTTGTTTCCTTCTACTTTCATGCATAGAGTTATCTCTTACTCTAGCAGTAACATTTCTCATTGGCCTTTCCTTACCATTTGAATTCATTCTCCTTTTCTGGAGTGAAACATTTTCTGTAGTAATATTTTTTTTACTACACATATTTCTTATGACTGTTTTTCGACTCTTACCCGGTGCTTTCTTGGTGACTTGACAAATCTTTTTGTTAGAGGACTGCTGCAATATTCCATGCTCCTGCTGTCTTTGACGTTTTCCAGCCTTTCTTACTCTTTCTTTGCTAGGCATCCTAAAATCTTGAAATAATCTGCAGTTGAATCTGTGGTAAAATATAATAAAAAATGTTATTAACCACTATTACCCAACAGTAAATTAATAACAGTCATCAAAAACTTAACACACTACTTAAGTATATAATATACTGAAGCCTATCTCCAATTTTTCACTGAACAGGACTCATCTCTTCTTAACCTTGGATAAACCTCACCTACTCTGTGTCCCCTGCACATAATTAAATGTAAAGGGGCAGATTTATATTAACTAGCACATCCCCAGGGATGCACCAGTTAACGTGCACCGCTGCTCTGCCACCCACGGTGTGCCGCATTTACAATCAGATAGGACAAAGCTACATCAAAACCCTGCGCCTGCTTGAAGCAGGCATAGATCTTGACGCAGGTAGGCTGAAAGCTAAAGCAACAACTAAGTGTCGTGTGCAGAAGTTACAAAAAAGGAAAAATGGCGTTTAAACCAGTAATGAGACCATGCTAACGTAATACAGAGTAAAAATATCCAGGATCTACATCAGTTTGGGGTTCACGAACCTGGCAGGTACAAGGCACTGAGGCTTTCCACCGTGCATGTCTCATCCCAAAACATATGTTGTTTGTGAATGAAACAATTTCCCAGACCAAATGCTTTGGATTGGCTACTTCTAAAAAATTATACACCCCTACTATCCCGGAGTTAGAGGAATACGATGGTTGGAGTAATTTTACTCGTTGTCTATTAAAGATTTACAGGCCCTACTCCGTAATTCTTCCTTTAACATTTCCAGTATAAATCCAAAAGGTTGACTGCTTTGGCAACGTGCCTTATCCACGGTTTAATAACGCTGCCTTTTGCTTTATATAAGTTTTCAAATTGTATGAAATATATACCAATAGGTCGTTATGAACCTTTAGGTAGTGGTTTTCTTCATCAAGTCTGGTCGCTTCCATACACATACAGATTTTCAAAGATGATCAAGAACTTTATCTGAATGGAGAGGAATGCACTGAGACGCCAGATCATTCACTAATGTGTAGGCACATACAGTTACACGGTTCATGCAACAAACACCGACCAAATATGGCTTGCGTGTTGCAAGGCACACCAGTTCCTGCTATCATCCCCACGTTCAAGTTCTTGGAAAATGGTAGTTATTTGATGCTCAATAATGAAGATTGTTCTGGGTTAATTAAAAGTATTCATTTTATCGTAACAGTAAATGAACGGGTTATTTGCTGCAGAAATGTTCTATTTCCTCCCACACATGAACATAGGGAGTTTTCAATCTGGCCACAAATACCAACCTTGGCAGCACATTTCAACGGCATGGCAAGAATAAGAGCTATTTTGTCTCAGAGAGAGGTGGCCTTGAGTTCGGCCCGTGAAACTTTCGTCCTTCACACAGCGAACACCCGTACAGAGGTGCAGACCCTTTTAAATACAGATTCGACTTTGCATTTCAGCAAGATTACCCATTCATTTCCATGCAGCAGGAGGCCCATAGGAATGAAGGTACAATTTGCGATTAGCAATTACCTCATCGCAAATTACGAATTTTTCCGACGGTGCAGGGGTGTCTCAAGAACACCCTGCTGCACCCCTGAAAAAGAAATTTGGGGTCATATGGCGCACATAAATTTTGAAAACATTCCTTTACCTCAAAAACGATTTTCAACTCATAATTTGAAAACACTGCACATGGGGAAATGACTTAAAATGTCCTTAAGACACATAAAAGCATTTTTTGATTGCCTTTGCAGCATTTTCCGTCACCTTTAACATGCCTATGTAACGGAAACATTCAAAATCTAAATTTGCCATGCACAGGTGGGAGCATATTTACAAGCAATTTGCTCCACAGACAAACTTCTTACATTGAAATGGGAAAAATAACATCACAGACTCTCAATTACCTTATAAAGAAGCAGACACCATTATGTCCTTCTCATCAATATTAAAACCATTTCTTTTTCTCAAAAACGATTTACAAGTCATAATTTGAAAACACTCCACAGCTCCTATGCACATAAAAGCCCTGTCAGTACTAATACTTCACATTTTCTCCAATTACAATTTCTCAAAGAAACAAAATCTATTTGTGAAACACTTGAGACAAAGCAACATTTGAAAAACACAACTTTCTTCATAATTTTCTCCTTAAAGCACACTATTTTCTATCTAAATTAAAGAAATCTTTTCTCACCTTAGCAAATACTTTGAGTTTCAAAACAGTCTCAGAAACACACCAATTTGTCTTTAGCAGAGCAAAAGGTATGCACACCAGAGTCTGCAGCTATCAAAAGCACAGAAATGCTGTAATTCCTCACACATATCTCTCATGTCACCCAATCAAAACTCTTCCCTCACTTTTTTTCAAAGCAAAACCCTTCCCCCCTCTGCCCCCTCTCTGCTTTTTCTGCATAGCAACCACCTCTTGCAAGACCTCTCACACAACAATGTTGCAATTGAACTCTGAACTCTCAGTGCACCTGCATATCCAGAGCATTCTTTCATTTAATGATTTTTTCTTCGCCACTCAAAATACATCTTTCAACGAACTCATCCATGCACACTAACTTTCTGTTTTCAGCAATCAAAATCCACCAATCACTCTTACTGCTTCATTAACACAGAAACTCCTCAGTTTTTTTCATTTTACACTCTCATTTTTTCAACTGCCATTTCATTGCCACACTTCATCTGACTGCAGCAGAACCTTCTCTCGCCATGTTTTCTGTCTGGATTGTTGGACATAGTTACATATATTGGGCTCAAAGGTACGCTGAAAACAGGAATTTACCTAACCTCAATTTACAAGATGTGGAAATTAAGTGGTTTGGCCACAGAGGATTAAAATGTCACCAATTGATACCATTGGTGAAAACCTTTATGCATTTGCCCAAACCTGACCTGTTAATTGTGCACTGTGGAGGTAATGATTTGGGCACTTTGACTGGGGTAGGTCTGGAAATGCTTTTAAAGGACACCTTTGAGCAATTGATGGCACTTTTTCCTCAGACTGCCTTGGTATATTCAAATATATGCCAAAGACAGAAATGGAGGTGGTCAAACCAATTTTGTCCACAAATTGAGAAGTCGAGGAAGCATGTAAACAAATCTGTTTCAGCTTACATGAGAGACCATGGAATGGGCTCCCTCTACAACAATAACTTGCGTTACTACATGCAAGATATCTACAGAGGAGATGGAGTTCACTTCTCAGATGAGGGCAACAGAGTTTTCACTCTGAATTTAAGAATGTGCATTGGTACCTACTTATAAGTACCTAAATGTACCATAAACCCAAAAGCTCTTCTCAGAGCTACCCTACATCTGATCACTCACAATTATTATTGTACTCTAACTTTTTTCACTAATTTTCAAGAAAGTACGCTCCCCAGAACGCTTCCCGGTTCGCGAACCGAGCGCACTCCACGCAAAAAAACTAAAAAAACGGTATATATTTTTTTGCCCTGCGAGAACCTTTCAAAGCCTCCACATCAAACCTAGGGGGTCAGGGACGATCTACTAGGCCCCCTTATGGTCATTTGCCCCTTCGCTTTGGCCTCCTCTTGTCTCTCGATCCTACCGAGAGACAAGATGGCGGCCGCTACGGACTGTTTGGAATGTTTACAGACGCCGAAAAACCAATCAGCTTCGCAAACCTCCGTAACGCGAAAAGTACGCGAAGCGGAGCGCTGTTACAGATATATATCTTTTTTTGAACGTTAATTTCTCAAAATCCACTGGAGCACATATATTGAGACCTAGCAAAGGCACATCGGGCTACCAGTCCCTACAATTTTGCCAAGTTTCGTGCAAATCCATTCAGCCGTTCGATTATTATTATTATTATTTTTTTTGCCCCGCGGGGCCCTTTTAAAACCTCCACATCAAACCTAGGGGGTCAGCGAGGATCTACTATTCCCCCTTATGGTCATTTGCCCCTTCGCTTTCGCCTCCTCTTGTCTCTCGATCCTACCGAGAGACAAGATGGCGGCCGCTACGGACTGTTTGGAATGTTGACAGACGCCGGAGAACCAATCAGCTTCGCTTCACAAAGCTCCGTTGCGCGAAAAGTACGCGTCCTGGGCCGCTGCCCGGTCCGCTGTTACAGATATATATCTTTTTTTAAACGTTAATTTCTCAAAATCCACTGGAGCACATATATTGAGACCTAGCAAAGGCACATCGGGCTACCAGTCCCTACAATTTTGCCAAGTTTCGTGCAAATCCATTCAGCCGTTCGATTATTATTATTATTTTTTTTTTTGCCCCGCGGGGCCCTTTTAAAACCTCCACATCAAACCTAGGGGGTCAGCGAGGATCTACTATTCCCCCTTATGGTCATTTGCCCCTTCGCTTTCGCCTCCTCTTGTCTCTCGATCCTACCGAGAGACAAGATGGCGGCCGCTACGGACTGTTTGGAATGGTGACAGACGCCGGAGAACCAATCAGCTTCGCTTCACAAAGCTCCGTTGCGCGAAAAGTACGCGTCCTGGGCCGCTGCCCGGTCCGCTGTTACAGATATATATCTTTTTTTAAACGTTAATTTCTCAAAATCCACTGGAGCACATATATTGAGACCTACAAAAGGCACATCGGGCTACCAGTCCCTACAATTTTGCCAAGTTTCGTGCAAATCCATTCAGCCGTTCGGGCTAAAAGTGAGGCCAACCGCCCTATGGAAATTAACATGGGAAAAACGCGTTTTGGGACCCCCCTTTTTTCTCGGCCCCCCCTTGACGAACCCCCCCCAAATTTTCAAAGGCTGCTCAGAAACAAAATGTGCCATTTTCCTGAAAATTTCAGCCAATTCCGTCCACAAACGGCAAAGTTATTAGACATAGAATTTTCAAAAATCCCATAGAGAAAAAATCCTAACTATATATACCTACTGGCGACCGCCAGTAGGTAATATATATATATATGTATTAAAAAATAAAATGGTACGTTTTTTAAAACTTATTTTTTTAATTATTTATTAATTTTAAAGGTTATTTAAGTATTTTGAAGTATGTTTTAGTTAATTATATGTATTATTTCTTTAATTTTAAATTACTTTTAAGACATTTAATAAAATTCGATATTTTGACTAACTATATTTTTTACAACTATATTTTTGATTTGATATTTTGTACTGTTTGCAGATAGGAATTCAATATTTTTGCATTTCTATATTTTGTGCACTATATTTTGTCAGTGATCCACACTGATGAACTCGAGCAAAAAGGTGAGTCAGATTGTAGTTGCATGCTCCACAACCTGGCCTTGCTCAAGGAGATCCCCCTGCTCCTGAATGCTGATGAGCAGCCAAGGCCCACGCCTGCAAACCAACTCATGTACAGTGACGAGGATAGTGGAGAGGAGGAAGGCGTCAACCTGCATCAACAGCTCATCAACCGCTACTTCACTTGAAGGTGAGTGACAATGTACAACGGAGCCATCGTCTGGTGATGTCGTTGTTGGTAGAAAGGTGTGTGTGAACTTTGTGACTACAGCCTGTAGTTGACTCAGTGCTGGCTGACAATGTTTCTGGGACTGGATAGTTTGTCACAGATACAGGATGTTTATGTCGGTACTGTTGCTCATTGTAATCTGTGTAGATTGGAGTACCCTCATAGCAAGTGTTGTGTGATGGCTGTGATGCCACCGCCTGACTAGTAACTAATGTTCTGTTGTGTTGTCCTAGGTCCCTTGCCCACAAAAAATCTGTACTCCACGTACATTGTAATCATGGTGAAGACTGCACATCCTGTAATACACATGGAGCAGACACAACAACATACGTGTGTAAGGTGCGTTTATTTACAATGGGTACATGTGAGTGAATTTTTACAAACTGGTGAATAGTGAAACAATGAGTTGTCAGTGATGGCAGATGAGACAATTGAGTAGTCACAACACTGGTGTGGTGACCCAGTCCAACCAACGGATGCCATTAACAAGACAGTGTGGGGAATGACAGTCAACAAAGTCAATGGCAAGGTGAAGAGGGTTGCCATCATGTCTGGCTTCTCGATTGGCATTTGGCAGGTGCTTTGCCACGGAATCATCCCTGGGATTTCTTTAGACGGCCCCTTGGTCATTTTGTAGGGGTGCCTCTGCTGCGGGGCCAGTGGGGTCTGAGGAGTCCCCATCTCCGTGGCCGCAGTGGAGGATGTGTCACTGTCATCCTGCGGGCCACCAGAGGGAGGTGTAGGTTTTGTTTGTGCTGCAGGCCTGTCCCTCTGAACTGCCACTAGCTGGCCCAAGAGGTCCACAATTTGTCACAAGCAGGTGTCGATGGACCTCAGCATAAGACAGAGCTCACGTGAATCTTCCTCAACCTAGCCCGTTCATCTCTGGGCCCGTTCATAGGCCCCAAAGGACTCTGTTGATGTTGTCCAGGGCTTCAGTCCCAGTGTCCTGTTGGTTTAGACTCACCCTTGCCCTCCCACCTGCCCTGCTGTCACAGACCTGTTGCCTCACCACTGTAGGCACCCGCCTCATCTCCCTGCCCTCCTCAGTTGGTGGGGTGGGGTGGTCATCCTCTGGGGCAGGGAGAGTGTTGCAGGCAGCACTGGGGGTGGTGGTGGAGGCAGCAGATGTCATTCCCCGCAGGGGTCAGTGTAGTTGTTGTTGTTGCTGGTGAGCTGGTGGTGGGGACAGTGGGGTCCTGGGACCTGTTGCGTCGTGGCACACCAGATGGGCCGGCTTCCAGCTCTGTGTCCTCAAAACCCAGGAAATCCTCATCCGAGAGTCCATGTTCCGGGGGTGGAGACTGGCTCTGCAGGTTGATGTTGTCGTCCTCTGCAGTCAGTTGTTGGTCACCTGTCGGACAGAGGGGAAATGGTCTTTGACGAACACCCCACAAGCTTTGAGTTTGATGTATCTTATTTACTGGTTTTGCAACACACAGTTGCCTATTTCACACATTGTATGTCTGCACAGTAATGTGCATCATGACCTGATTTGGAGGTACATACATTAAATTTCCATGGTGTGACATGTCAATGGATAAAATGCCCCATGTGTAGATTTGGTGATTACGTGGTTAGGTTGTCATCTGACAACTGGCAGCAATACAACTTGATGGGAAGCATCCTTATGATTACTCTGCCTGTCAGGCGTTACATCTGCACATGTACTAGGCTTTGTCATGTCATGCATGCATATGTCATGTCCTGGTCTTAGATTTATTTGTTCAACTGACAATGCTTGTTTTGTTTTCATATGGTCCTTCAAGTTCAGCCCCATGTAACTTCATTGCAGTGCATGTTTGTGCCCTGATTTTCTTTCACATGGGATTTGGTAAGTCAAACTTCTGTTTCTGTGACAGTTACATACGCGTGGCTGTCTGCACACTGTAATTTGTTATTGTATTGTGTCAATTTTGGTGGGATGTGAGGGCTGATCTTGTCATATGGCTCCATGGGTTTTTAGAGCAATGGTGGGGTGCATGCACTGTCTACTTACCTGTTCTCTTGTCTCAATGGGGTTGACTTTGGGATACATCTCTCTGGGTGTGTGTTTAAGTGCTCCATCCTGCTCAGGGGTGGAACTAGGGTACCTGGTGGGAGTCATAGTGCAGGCCTCACACCCCCAAACAGCCCTATCTGGGAAGATGGCTACCTACCTGTTGGATGAAGGTGAGCAATGCAATGGCTGACGCATGCTTCTGGGTGGGGTGGGGGGAGTGCTCCATCCTGCTCAGGGGTGGGACAGGGCTGCCTGGTGGGAGTTATGGTATAGGCCTCCCACCCCAAAACAGCCCTCATAGTGAAAATGGCTACCTACCTGTTAGATGAGGGTGAACTATGCAATGGCTGCCATATGCTTTTGGGTGGGGTGGGTGCTCCACCTTGCTGAACTGTGGGACAAGGGACATGGTGGGAGTAGTAGTGCAGGCCTCCCACCCCCAAACAGCAACCCCTGTAAGGAAGGCTATCTACCTATACATTTGTTTGTTGTAATTCAATGGCTGACACATGCTTCTGGGTGGGGTGGGGTGTGTGCTTCATCCTGTTCAGGGGTGGGCAAGGGGTGCCTGGTGGGAGTTGTAGTGCAGGCCTGCCACCCCAAAACAGCCCTCCCTGGGAGGATGGCTACCTCCCTGTTGGATGAATGTGAACAATGCAATGGCTGACACATGCGTCTGGGTGGGCTGGGGGGTGTTCCAGAACCACTGACAAAATATCGAAGGTCAGAAAATCGACCTATAGAAATATTGCAGCAAGAATATCGAAATCAAGAATATCAACATCCTATCTATATCATGGTAAGTACATAAATATCAAGAAAAAAATAGCGATGTCAAAAATATCGTTGTTAATAATATAGTTTTTTTTAATTAAAAAAATAATGTAAAATAAAGTAAATAATACAAATAATTAAAATAAACATAGTTAAAAATATTTTAAAATATTTAAAAATTATAATTTATATATAAATAATTTAAAAACACATTAAACACATACATATAATATATAAAATATATATTGTTATGTATTAATATGTGTTATTAATTATGTTAATAACTCATACATTGTTTAAAAAAATATATAAATTATGAAACACATCTATACACAAAACAATAATAGAAATACAAATTAAATATATATATATAACAAACTAAAAAACATTAAAATATTTTGTATCTTTTTAAAATTAATTCTATACTATATTAGTTAAATAATACAAAAAATATTTGATAGCGGAGGGAATAAAATGAATATTCTAACTCCAAACAGCGCAACAGTAGTGAAAATGTTGGATAGCATAGGGGTTTAAATTACTATTCCCACTCCAGGGAGTGCAACAGTAGGGAAAGTGTTGGATAGCGTTGGGGTATAAATTACTATTCCCACTCCAGTGACAGTAACAGTAGGGAAAATGTTGGATAGCGTAGGCGTTTAAATTACTATAACCACTCCAGTGAATGCAAAAGTATAGAAAGTGTTGGATAGCGTAAGATTTAAAATTACTCTTCCAGCTCCAGTGACTTTAACAGTGTGGAAAATGTAGGATAACGTAGGGGTTAAAATAACATATCATCAAATAAATTATGTGTGTAAATAAATAACATATTAATAATTATTAATTACCAAAAAACTATCGGTAAATATCAATAAAATAAAAACGCAAAATTTAATTACAAAAATTACTAATTTCTAAACAATTAATAAATATATTTAAAAATTATGAAAATATATTAAAATAAAATGTTGAACACCCATATAAAATACATACTAAAATACATAACACCATTTTTTGTCAATATTATTGACAACAATAATTTGCCTAACAATATTACTTACTTCGATATTACTTAATTCGATATTAAAAAAATGATATTACTTACCTTAAGGTCGATATTCTGGTCAACGATATTCTTGACTTCAATATTCTGTCCCTAAGATATTAAAAACTTGATATTAAGGTTGGTCAATTTTAGAAAATCGATCTTTTGACTGTACCGTGCATCATCCTGCTCAAGGGTGAGCCAAGGGTGCCTGGTGGTAGTTTTAGTGCAGGCCTCCCACCCCCAAACAACCCTCCCTGTGAAAATGGCTACCTACCTGTAAATGTGTTTGTTGTAATCCATTGGCTGACACATGCTTCTGGGTGGGGGAGGCGTGCTCCATCCTGCTCAGGGGTGAGACAGGGGTGCCTGGTGGTAGTTGTAGTGCAAACCTCTCACCCCAAACAGCGCTCCCTGGGAAGATGGCTACCTACCTGTGGGATGAAAGTGAACAATGCAATCGCTGGCACATGCTTCTGGGTAGGGAGGCCTGGTGGGAGTTGAGGCGAAGGCTTCCCATACCCACACCCCTCTCTGTTAAGATGGCTACATACCTGTAAGTTTTATTGATGGAATGTAATGGCTGCTACATGCTTCTGGGTGGGGTGGGTGCTTGACCTTGCTGAACTGTGGGACAAGGGGGCATGGTGGGAGTGGTGGTACAGGCCTCCCACCCCCAAACAGCCCTCCCTGTGAAGATGGCTACCTACCTGTTAGGTAAAGGTGACACATACAATGGCTGCTACATGCTTCTGGCTTGGTGGGGTGCTCCATCCTGCTCAGGTGTGGGACAGAGGGGATGGTGGGAGTTATAGTGCACCCCTACCACCCAGCAGCAGCCCACCCTGGGAAGATAGCCACCTACCTGTAAGTTTGGTTGGTATGCTACAATGACTGCCACATGGTTCAGGCTGGGTGGGAGAGTGCTCCATCTTGCTGAGCTCTGGGACAGTGGGCCTGGTAGGAGCTGTAGTGCTGGCTGCCTGTGCCCATTCAACCCTGGGAATGTAGCTGGCTACCTTTGGGGTGAATCAACTGGGGTGACAGTTACATCTGTGAGACCTGTGTTGGGTATTGTTGTGCAGTTGGATGGGATTGGGCCTAGGAGGTGTAGGTTTGTAGTTGTGCGAGACAGTACAAAGCAGTGTAATGGTATATATTTGTTTGTACTTACCAGCCTGCGCTCCCCCGGGTATTCCTGTGAGAGTCTCTGGATGCAGTATGACAAGCACCTTCTTCTTCCATGCAGTGAATGCAAACCTTCCTCCGGTTCATTTGGGACAATCATCTCTTTCAATTCCAAGCTCTTCCTTTCGCCCTTTCATCCGCCCCTCGGCGTTTCACCAAATTCATGAGGACAATTGTTTCTCTCCTGAGAGCGAAGGGAATCCACCTCATTATCTACCTAGACGATATTCTCATCTTGTCCCAGACTCACTCCCAACTCTTGGAAGATCTCAGCATTGCCATGAATCTCATAGAAGATCTAGGCTTCATTATAAACCGAGAAAAATCCATTCTCACACCCTTCAAATCCCTAGAGTTCCTAGGTTTCACCATAGACACCTCCAAATGTCTCCTTCTGCTCCGCAGCAAGAAGATCGTCAAGATTCGGAAGGAGATCAGGTTCCCTCTAAAATAGCAGTCCCTTACTTTCTGAGAATTAGCCAGACTTCTCGGCTTACTCTCTTCTTCGATTCAAGCTATCTTTTCCGGACCTCTCAACTATCGTGCTCTCCAGAGAGTGAAAGCCAATGCCCTCAGATCTGGCCTGTGGTACGGCGACCTTGTAACCCTAGATCAACAAGCAAGACAAAAACTGTCTTGGTGGCTGGACAATTTGGACGCACAGAATGGAAGAGCTATCTTCGGGTCGTCTCCGGACTTTGTCGTGGAGTCATATGCCAGCCTTCATGGATGGGGAGCTCGCCTCCTCGACCAGGACACAGGCGGGTCTGGTCTCATTCCGAGTCCTCCAATCATATAAACTTTTTAGAGCTAACTGCTGGCCTTTATGCCCTTATGAGTTTCAAACACTCTCTTCAGGGCAGATCCATTGTTCTGAAGATGGACAACATCTCCGCAGTCTCTTATATCAACCGCCTTAGTGGAACGAGGTCAGCAGACCTCTCCGATTTGGCCAGGAAACTTTGGATGTTCTGTTTAGTACACATGATTTCCACAGGGCAGAATATCTCCCCGGGAAATCCAACTTTTCCGCAGATTGGAACTAGAGATTCCTTCAAGATTTCAGCGATTGGAAACTCGACGTGAACATTTTCAATTCTCTTTTTCTCTTTTGGGGTCCATTCGATGTGAACCTTTTCACCAGCAGATTGTCTTTCCAACTTCCCCAGTATTTCAGCTGGATGCCGGACCAGGCGCTCTTGCAGTGAATGCCTTTCTCCAGTCATGGTCCCATCTTCACCCTTACGCCTTTCCCCCCTTTGCCATGATTCAGAGAGTTCTTCAAAAAGTGAGACAGGATCAATGCTCCCTGGTCCTGATAACTCCTTTTGGCCCTCTCAGGTGTGGTTCCCCACAACTTTGGAACTTTCGAGCGACATTCCCTTCCTTATTCCTGCAATGAAAGGTCTGGTTCTAAACGCAAACGGAGAAGATCACCACCAAGTTCTTTCAGGGAATTTGAACCTTCTTGCCTAGAAGGTGTCAGGCAATCTAACGAGTTGTCTGGACTTTCGTCATCAGCTCTCACTCTTCTTGGAGAGTCCTGGGCACAAGGGACTCACTACAGATATAATAACATCTGGAGAAAATGGTTTCGTTGGTGCATGGAGAGGAACTTGGATCCCGTGGAGGCTCCTATTGTCTATATAGTTAACTTTCTTGTTGAACTGTTCGACAATGGCCTCTCCTAGAGATCGATTAATTGTTATAGATCAGCCATCTCCGACGGACATTCTAGAGTTTGAAAGAGTATTAGGCTAAGAAGACCTACTAGACCTAAATACCAATCTTTGTGGGACGTTAACCGTATGCTTGACCTGTTCTGCTCATGGCCGCATAATTCTCTTCTTAACAGGAAATGTCTTTCCATTAAACTTGCTTCTCTTTTATGCTGGATTCCTTGTCGTAGAGTATCTGATGTTAAATCTCTAGATATTTCTAATAGATGTTACGACATGTTTGGTGTTAAGTTTGAAATCCTTAGGAGAACTAAAACCATGTCAGATTCTATTTTTTACCCTCATTTTGACTACTGCAAAAAGCTTTGTGTTGTTGATTGTATGAAAGAATATGATTCCACAATGAAAGACCTTCGCCCTCCTGATCATTTCTTTTGTCAAACCTTTTAAACCTATCTCTTCCTGATCTATTGCCAGATGAGTTAAGTTAGCTATGAGCTTTGCTGGTATTGACCTTTCCAAATTTCAAGCACATTCTCTCAGAGGTGCTGTGGCTAGCAAGTCCTTCTGGTCTGCTGGTAAGTTGGATGCTATCCTTAAAGCTGATGATTGGTCCAATGCCTCTACTTTTGCTCATCATTATTGTAAACCTATTGAACATATGTCCGACGTTGTTTTTCAAGGCTACCAACATGCATAATGTAGCCTCCTGTCTTGTAATGAAATTGCGATTCTCCTATTAACATGACCAGAGAATCTGGATTTCATTAAAGACACGGAGGCTAACATTATCCCACCGGTCCCTCCCTTGGACGGAATGCTTACTTATTTATATTCTCATGATTGTTGAATATTTAATTTGTTGTTTACAATATGCACTTTTTCTTTGCAAAGGTCATTTCTAATGCTTTACTTTCTTTTCAGATAACTCGTCATAACGGATTTTCCTGGTCTTCTCTTCGTTTCCCTTCTTCTTCGCTCTCCAGCCCAAGTTTCATCTTGAAGTTCCTGTTTATCTCCTTGCTTCATTACATTTAAAAGAGGCAGCTTTGTTGTTGCTCATGGTTTATATGGTTGTTATGCTGTCCCTGCATTCTATTTCTTCTTTTATGATGTAAGCGGCTGCTTGTGAGTTGCATTAAAGGATTAATCCATAATGTCAGCCTCCGTGTCTTTAATGAAATCCAGATTCTCTGGTCATGTTAATAGGAGAATCGCAATTATATGTTAGAAAGTGAATCAAGATTTTCCTGGTTCTGATTTTATTGGTCCATATCCACCCTTTGAATATCTACCATAAGAGCTTGCTCTGAAGAATCAATTTGGGTGGCTTACTTAATCAGTTTAACCACAAATTCAATGAGATTGTTTCCTTCAGCCCCTTGGGGATCTTGAGCAGTTATATGTTCTTTCTCCTTTGGGAGTTTTCAAGGGATTCTAACTTATCCTTAAAGCCCATTTCCCTTTCTTTCATCCTTCTTATATCCTTTGTTATTTCCTCTGATTTTTAAACTGACTCCCCTACAGTCGATTCCAATGCTTGGTTTCTTTCTTACACCACAAACCTATTTCTGACTTCCATTGTCAACTTTTGCAGCCAGTCCAAAACTGACCGAGAAATAGTCTGGTTAGCAGGGTCTGCAGTGTCAGCAATGTCCACCCTCTGACCTGCAGCTTGCTCACTATTATTACCACTCTAATGATTGTCTCTAAAAATGCCCATCTCCCTCTGGTTCAACGAGGTACTCATGATTGTAGCATTATCTTCATTGTCTGCCATCTTTTATTCCGTTATACCTTTTCCTTCCGCTATCTCCGCTATCTCAACTTCACCTTCAAGTAATTTGAACCTATTTGGACTTTGATTCCTCCCGGGTAATCAGGGTATTCCTATGGCTTCTGGGTACAGTTTGGGGGCAATGCCTGCTATTGATTTTAATATTTGCATGCTCAGAGCAACCTTAAAGTAGCTCCTCCGCCCTGGATTGAATTTCACTCTCTGAGGGTTTTTAGGTTTTTTGTTTTGTTTTCTTGCATCTTTTCTATTTTAGGAGTAACCCATTCCCCTGGTGTTGCTTTTGATTTGGTTGGTGGTGGTAGCTTTATGTGTTTTTTGCCAGATTGCGTCTACTGTTTTATGATGATACCCTGGGAGTCTTGATTACTTAATGTTGGTTGGTGGCTAGAATTAAATTGATTTAAAGTTTAATTTCTCTGGGTGTATCTACTTTGTTTCCCTGTGCTTGTGTCACTACTGCCTGTTGTCCCCACCACTTTGAAATCTTCCACCACTCCGTCAAAATTGAGTATTAGGTTGCTATGTGGAGAAGTGTGGCTCAGGGGTTAGAGGCAGCAGACCCGGAAGCTGAGATCGGTCCTGGACCAGGGTTCAATTCCCGCCTCGGCGGGTCTTGGGCTAAAAAATTCCACGGACTCGATAATTCTCGCCCCGGTGCCTCCTCGACTCACGGGTTCACACTCTGCGACTCTGGGCAATAGCTTGCTTAATCTCCACAATGGCCCCTCGCGGCGGGATGCCTGACTTTCACCTTGTGGATACCCTGCTATCTCACAGGGGAATACCAGGAAGGGTTCCCTAAGCAAGCGCCGGGAAACCCACTGCGGGTAGGTGTGCGCTATATAAGCTCAACTACATTTACATTTACATATCTCCCACCATGTCCCCCGTATTGGACTTACTATGCCTCTCGCTCCAGCCGACTCCGTCTTCCAGTGGTTTCCTTGTGACTCCTGTGAATCTTGCAGCGTGGTTGTGCTGCCTCTACCACCCTGGATAGGGAAGCGTGCCTTGGCCTTCTGCCCTCGGTCACCTTCCCAAGCTGCGCTGGACCAAAACAGCTCCCGGACCACTCGTCTGCCCTGGGGCAGTTCTCCAGCGGGTGCTGCCACCACAAACCCAGTCAAACCCATCACCTTCACAGGGCCGATGAACCCGCCGTAGGAAAAGTCGAAAAGCCAGGCTCGAAATCCAGCAAACTGTATCCCGTAAGCTTTCTCCTGCTTATTTACCCCTTATAATTATACACTCAAGCCATATATTTAACTAAGAATGCAATTTCATATCTCGCTAGTTCTTCAACACTTAAGGGGCAGTTGCGGAGCAATATCCCCATTTGTCCACCGCTTTATCTCTGCATTTTTAGTACCTGACTCCCAGAGCATCTGTAATAGGCTACTCCATGGCCGCCATGTTCTCCTGTTCATATGTAATCATATATTCAAAATGCATATTGAAATGCTGAACTAAAGTGAGCTTGCCCAAAGGACTTAATTTTGGAATGCATTTTGCTTGGTTTGCGTGTTCTTTCTTTTGCAGTGCGGCTCATGATTTCACAGCTAGAGAAAAGAGAATTATTGTCTTATTAATAGTGAGGCCTGAGAAGAGAAAGTTTGGCAAGAACTTGAAGATCTAATGAGCAAAAGAAGCCTCCTTTTCGCTGCGTATCAGAAACAAAGGGATGATCAAAGCAGCAGTAACTGTCCAAGTCCAAGGATGTTGCAGATGCATATCGTGAGGAGGAGAAATCATTGGGCTTTTGGATACGTGGGGAAAGATATGATCGTTCCTGAACCTTTTTGGTTTTAATTAGTGTTCACTCCATTAGAGTTCCGCTCAGATCCCTTTTGTGTGGTTGAGGGATACAGACTAACCCTGGGCAAAGCACTACGCTATGCTAGCGTAGTTTGCGAAGTTTGTGCAACTTCGTACTACGCAAACTGCACGTAGCAGAGTGCAAACACGGGTATTGTAGCGTACTGCAGCGGTTATTTTTTGCTTGCTCTCGGTCCTCAACGTCAAGTTGAGGACCGCGAGCAATCAAAAAGATATCCTGGTGGGACTTTTTCCACATTCGCGATCAGCAGCATCAAGTTGCCGATCGCGAGCGCGAAAAAATAAACCTCCTGGCGAGATTCTCAATGCGGGGAGGTCAGGTTTCTCATTGCGAGTGGTCGTGTATGCTCGCGACCGCTCACGATGAGAAACTACTAGTCCACGTTGAGAAAGCTGCCGCTCGAGTAAAAATCTACTTGAGTGGCAGAAAACTACAGCTCGCACTGTGCAAGATGCCGTTTTCAATGATTGCACAGTGCCAGATACTTGTCCGCACTGTGCAATCATTGAAAATGGCATCTTTCACAGTGCGAGCAGGGTTCTACGCAGTTTGCGTAGTGCTAGGCGTAGCTCGCATAGAGCACTTAGCGTAGCTACGCGTAGCGCTACTTCACAAACTACACCCAGGGTTAGTGCAGACCTCTCTGCTTCCTTTGATTCTTGCGAGTGTGTAGCTTCATGCTAAACACTTAATTCCCTTTTGGCGACTTCTCCTGGATTTTTCACTATGCTGACACCTTATGACATTTCTGAGTTTCCTTGAGACCTTTTCCTACGTCCAATTCTTATTTTAAATAATAGTTTTGATTAGATGTCTCTAGGATTTATTCTTGTTTAGGAGGGAGAAAAGGAGAGTCTTTAAGGGACACCAAATCCTACGGGAAACATCCTTTACAACGCAACTTTTACCACGCAAACCATTACAACGCATTGCGCTGGGGGGCGCTCTAGGATAGGGAATAGATTTAATTTACTATCCAACACCTTCCCTACTATCCACGGGGACTGGAGTTGGAATAGTAAATTAAACTATTCACTATCCAGCGCCCCAAAGCACTATGCGTTGTAAAGGTATTCGTTGTAAATACCGCGTTGTAAAGGCATGCGTGGTAAAAGCATGCGTTGTAATGTCATACATCCAATCCTACTTCTCAGTTCTGTATTGCTGTGACTGCAATTATTTCATGATTCAGAAAAGGGGGTGGTGATGAACAGAGTGTCTGAATTAAGCAGACCACTCTTACCCAGTCCAAAGATCAGGGCTTGATCCATCACCGTTATTTAGCTCACTGCCCCATCCCAGCTCAGAACCTGGCTATATGCAAATTAGTCTGTCCCTGGCCCAGTGCATCATGGGAACAGGGCAGACCAAACTACCAAGCCAATTCTTCACCAGAAAGGATACAAGCTACCGGGGACCGGTTTCTGGCATTTCAGCCTCGTCGGCCCGGCTTGCTTGAATCCTGATGGAGCAGTGAGCAAGGGACTCATGTCTGAGTATACCCTGCCACACCTATAGTGGCCAAAAACGATTCAGAAAAGGGGGTGGTGATGAACAGAGTGTCTGAATTAAGCAGACCACTCTTACCCAGTCCAAAGATCAGGGCTTGATCCATCACCGTTATTTAGCTCACTGCCCCATCCCAGCTCAGAACCTGGCTAAATGCAAATTAGTCTGTCCCTGGCCCAGTGCATCATGGGAACAGGGCAGACCAAACTACCAAGCCAATTCTTCACCAGAAAGGATACAAGCTACCGGGGACCGGTTTCTGGCATTTCAGCCTCGTCGGCCCGGCTTGCTTGAATCCTGATGGAGCAGTGAGCAAGGGACTCATGTCTGAGTATACCCTGCCACACCTATAGTGGCCAAAAACGATTCAGAAAAGGGGGTGGTGATGAACAGAGTGTCTGAATTAAGCAGACCACTCTTACCCAGTCCAAAGATCAGGGCTTGATCCATCACCGTTATTTAGCTCACTGCCCCATCCCAGCTCAGAACCTGGCTATATGCAAATTAGTCTGTCCCTGGCCCAGTGCATCATGGGAACAGGGCAGACCAAACTACCAAGCCAATTCTTCACCAGAAAGGATACAAGCTACCGGGGACCGGTTTCTGGCATTTCAGCCTCGTCGGCCCGGCTTGCTTGAATCCTGATGGAGCAGTGAGCAAGGGACTCATGTCTGAGTATACCCTGCCACACCTATAGTGGCCAAAAACGATTCAGAAAAGGGGGTGGTGATGAACAGAGTGTCTGAATTAAGAAGACCACTCTTACCCAGTCGAAAGATCAGGGCTTGATCCATCACCGTTATTTATCTCACTGCCCCATCCCAGCTCAGAACCTGGCTATATGCAAATTAGTCTGTCCCTGGCCCAGTGCATCATGGGAACAGGGCAGACCAAACTACCAAGCCAATTCTTCACCAGAAAGGATACAAGCTACCGGGGACCGGTTTCTGGCATTTCAGCCTCGTCGGCCCGGCTTGCTTGAATCCTGATGGAGCAGTGAGCAAGGGACTCATGTCTGAGTATACCCTGCCACACCTATAGTGGCCAAAAACGATTCAGAAAAGGGGGTGGTGATGAACAGAGTGTCTGAATTAAGCAGACCACTCTTACCCAGTCCAAAGATCAGGGCTTGATCCATCACCGTTATTTAGCTCACTGCCCCATCCCAGCTCAGAACCTGGCTATATGCAAATTAGTCTGTCCCTGGCCCAGCGCATCATGGGAACAGGGCAGACCAAACTACCAAGCCAATTCTTCACCAGAAAGGATACAAGCTACCGGGGACCGGTTTCTGGCATTTCAGCCTCGTCGGCCCGGCTTGCTTGAATCCTGATGGAGCAGTGAGCAAGGGACTCATGTCTGAGTATACCCTGCCACACCTATAGTGGCCAAAAACGATTCAGAAAAGGGGGTGGTGATGAACAGAGTGTCTGAATTAAGCAGACCACTCTTACCCAGTCCAAAGATCAGGGCTTGATCCATCACCGTTATTTAGCTCACTGCCCCATCCCAGCTCAGAACCTGGCTATATGCAAATTAGTCTGTCCCTGGCCCAGTGCATCATGGGAACAGGGCAGACCAAACTACCAAGCCAATTCTTCACCAGAAAGGATACAAGCTACCGGGGACCGGTTTCTGGCATTTCAGCCTCGTCGGCCCGGCTTGCTTGAATCCTGATGGAGCAGTGAGCAAGGGACTCATGTCTGAGTATACCCTGCCACACCTATAGTGGCCAAAAACGATTCAGAAAAGGGGGTGGTGATGAACAGAGTGTCTGAATTAAGCAGACCACTCTTACCCAGTCCAAAGATCAGGGCTTGATCCATCACCGTTATTTAGCTCACTGCCCCATCCCAGCTCAGAACCTGGCTATATGCAAATTAGTCTGTCCCTGGCCCAGTGCATCATGGGAACAGGGCAGACCAAACTACCAAGCCAATTCTTCACCAGAAAGGATACAAGCTACCGGGGACCGGTTTCTGGCATTTCAGCCTCGTCGGCCCGGCTTGCTTGAATCCTGATGGAGCAGTGAGCAAGGGACTCATGTCTGAGTATACCCTGCCACACCTATAGTGGCCAAAAACGATTCAGAAAAGGGGGTGGTGATGAACAGAGTGTTTGAATTAAGCAGACCACTCTTACCCAGTCCAAAGATCAGGGCTTGATCCATCACCGTTATTTAGCTCACTGCCCCATCCCAGCTCAGAACCTGGCTATATGCAAATTAGTCTGTCCCTGGCCCAGTGCATCATGGGAACAGGGCAGACCAAACTACCAAGCCAATTCTTCACCAGAAAGGATACAAGCTACCGGGGACCGGTTTCTGGCATTTCAGCCTCGTCGGCCCGGCTTGCTTGAATCCTGATGGAGCAGTGAGCAAGGGACTCATGTCTGAGTATACCCTGCCACACCTATAGTGGCCAAAAACGATTCAGAAAAGGGGGTGGTGATGAACAGAGTGTCTGAATTAAGCAGACCACTCTTACCCAGTCCAAAGATCAGGGCTTGATCCATCACCGTTATTTAGCTCACTGCCCCATCCCAGCTCAGAACCTGGCTATATGCAAATTAGTCTGTCCCTGGCCCAGTGCATCATGGGAACAGGGCAGACCAAACTACCAAGCCAATTCTTCACCAGAAAGGATACAAGCTACCGGGGACCGGTTTCTGGCATTTCAGCCTCGTCGGCCCGGCTTGCTTGAATCCTGATGGAGCAGTGAGCAAGGGACTCATGTCTGAGTATACCCTGCCACACCTATAGTGGCCAAAAACGATTCAGAAAAGAATTGGCTTGGTAGTTTGGTCTGCCATGTTCCCATGATGCACTGGGCCAGGGTCAGACTAATTTGCATGTAGCCAGGTTCTGAACTGGGATGGTGCAGTGAGCTAAAAAATGGTGATGGATCATGCCCTGATCTTTTGACTGGGTAGGAGTGTTCTGCTTAATTCAGATACTCTGTCCATCACCACCCCCTTTTGCAATTATTTCATGTCTTATGCTATCAAGACTGAACATTTTCAACGTTTAAGCCTACCAGTTGTAATTCTGTATCTTTATAATATTTTATTAATTTGCATGTATGTTGGATGGATTATTAATTCATGGACCTCATTGTTGAATTGTATTATTATGCTGATCCCATTGGCCTTTCAGTCAACTAAAAAGGTTTATCGGATGAGAAATGGTAATTATGTTCCTGCATACGCTCACCTCTTTCCCCTTTTCCTGACTCATTAGTGACTGTGCTAAGTGGGTGGTAGGTGGCTCTTGCGCAGAGTTAGCCACTCCTGAGTTCACCGTGGTCCTGTCTGCACATTGAGATCAGAGTCGGGACAGAGTTGGGAAGGGAACCTGCTCTGGAACATATTGTTGTCGAGAGGCAATCATGGCTTCGCCCTCTTATATCGCACCATGGGAGGTTTCATGAAACCATGGGGTTCATCTCTGGAGTGTTTTTAGGGGTGGCCATGGCTGAGCTCTGCCTCCATTCATAGTGCCTTGTTGCTGTGGACAATAACACTGTAACAGAGGACAGTGAGAACATGAAACAGAGGACAGTTAGAGTAAGGAACAGAGGAGAGTGAAAACATGGAACAGAGGAGACTGAGAACATGGACAGAGGAGAGGGAGAACATGCAATAGAGGACAGTTAGAACATGGAACAGAGGGCAGTTAGAACATGGAACAGAGGACAGGTAGAGCAAGGAACAGAGGACAGTGAAAACATGGAACAGAGGACAGTTACAACATGGAAAAGAGGATAGTGAAAACATGCAACAGAGGAAGTGGAAACATGCAACA
Source organism: Lissotriton helveticus (assembly GCF_964261635.1). Lineage (NCBI taxonomy): Eukaryota > Metazoa > Chordata > Amphibia > Caudata > Salamandridae > Lissotriton > Lissotriton helveticus. The sequence continues at coordinate 11,736,374 of NC_136059.1, forward strand.
GGCGGATGGTGACAATGTGGAACAGAGGAGCATGAGAACATGGAACAGAAGAGACTGAGAACATGGAAGAAAGGACACTGTGAGCATATACAGAGGACAGGGAGAACATGGAGCAGATGACAAGGTATTGTGCCATTTACGTGAAAGAGGCTAGAGTGGTACAGAAAGAGGGAAGAAAAGTGCAGAATGAGGCAATAGAAGTGCACAAAGAGGGAAGAAGGGTGCAGAAAGAGGCAAGTGGGATGCAAAAAGAAGCAACAGTTGTGAGGAAAGAAGCAAGAGAAGTACAGAAATACAAAACAGAGGTGCAGAAAGAGGGACCAGGGGTAAAGAAAGAAGCAAGAGGGGTGCCGAAAGAGGCAATAGGGGTGCAGAAATTTGCAAGAGAGGTACAGAAAAAAGCAAGAGCAGTGCAGTAAGAAACAACAGAGTGCAGAAGGATGCAAGAGGGGTACAGAAAGAAGAAAAAGAAGAGCTGAAAAAAAAGATGCAGAAAGCGGCTAGAGGGATGCAGAAAGAGGCAAGAGAGGCACAGAAATAGGCAGAAGTCCACAAAGAGGGAAGAAGGGCATAGAATGAAATAAGAGGGGTGCAGAAATTTGAAAGAGAGGTGCAGAAAGAAGAAAGAGCAGTGCATTGAGAAACAACGGAGGTGCAGAAGGAGGCAAGAGGGGTACAGAAAGGGGCAAAAGTAGAGTAGATAAAGCAAAAGAGATGCAGAAAGAAGCTAGGGGGTGCACAAACAGGCAAGTGGGGTACAGAAAGAAGCAAGATAGGTGAGGAAAGAAGCAAGAGAAGTACAGAAAGAAACAACAGAGTTGCAGAAAGAGGGAAGAGGTGTTCAGAAAGCGACAAAAGGGTTGCTGAAAGAAGGGACAGAGGTGCAGAAAGATTCAAGAGAAGTGCAGAAACAAGCAACAGAGGTGCAGAAAGAGGGATGATGGGAACAAAATGAGGCAATAAAAGTGTAGAAAGAAGCCCCCAGATGCAAAAAGGGGAAACAGGGGTGGATAAAGTGGCGAGAGGGGTGCAGAATGAAGCATGAGAGGTGCAGAAAGAGGCAACAGAGGTGCAGAAACAGGCAGAAGATATGCATAAAGAGGGAACGGGGTGCAGAAATAGAGAAGAGGGGTACCAAAAGAGGCAAGAGGGGTGCAGAAATTTACAAGAGAGGTGCAGAAAGAAGCAAGAGCTGTGCAGTAAAAATCAACTGAGGAGCAGAAGGAGACATGAGGGGTACAGAAAGATCAGAAAAACAAAAGAGATGCAGAAAGAGGCTAGAAGGCTGCAGAAAGAGGCAAGAGAAGTGCAGAAAGAGGCAAGAGAGGAGCACTAAGAGGGAAGAAGGATGCAGAAAGAGGCAAGTGGGATGCAAAAAGAAACAGAGGAATAGAAAGAATCAAGAGAAGTGCAGAAAGAAACAAAAGATGTATAGAAAGAAGGAACAGAGGTGCAGAAAGAGGCAAGAGGAGTGCAGAAAGGAATTTGAGGGGTGCAACAAGAGGCACAAGAGATGCATAAAGAAGCAAGAGAGATACAGAAAGAAGCAAGCGAAATACATAAAGATGCAACAGCCATGTAGAAAGGGGGAAGTTGGGTGGAGAAAGAGGCAAGAGGGGTACAGAAAGAAACAAGAGAGGTGCAGAAATAAACATAAGAAGTACAGAAAGAAGGAACAGAGGTGCAGAAAGAGGCAAGAGGGATGCAGAAAGAGGGAAGAGGGATGTGAAAGAGGCACAGGGGGAACAGAAAGAAGCAAGAGGCATGCTAAAACAAGCAAGAGAGTTGCAGAAAGAAACAAAAGAAGTGCAGAAAGAAGGATTAGAGGTACAGAAAGAGGCAGGAGGGGTGCATGACGATAGAAAAGGGGTGCAGAAAGAGGCACAGGGTTGCAGAAAGAAGGGACAAAGGTGCAGAAACAAGAAAGAGAATTACAGAACCAAGCAACAGAGGTGCAGAAAAAGGGATGAAGGGTAGAAAAAGAGGCAGGAGAAGTGCAGAAAGAAGCAAGAGAGATGCAAAAAGGGGGAACAGGGTGTAGAAAGTGCCAAGATGGGTGCAGAAAGAAGCAAGAGAGGCACAGAAAGAGGCAGGGGGTGTGGAGAGAAACAAAAGTAGTACAGAAAGAAGGAACAGAGGTGCAGAAAGAGGCAAGAGGTGTATGTAGAAGCAAGTGAAGTGCAGAAAGAAGCACCAGAGGTGCAGAAAGAGCCAAGAGGGGTGCAAAAAGAAGGAAGAGGGGTGCAGAAAGTGGCACAAATGGTACAGAAAGAGGCACGAGGGGTGCAGAAAGATGCAAGAGATGTGCAGCAAGAAACAAAAGAAGTTCAGAAAGAAAGAACAGAGGTTCAGAAAGAGGCAACAGGGGTGCAGAAAGTGGGTGGATGGGTAGAGAAAGTGGCAAGATGGATGCAGAAAGAAGCAAGAGAGATGCAGAAAGAAACAAAGTGCAGAAAGATGGAACAGAGGTGCAGAAAGAAGCATGAGAGGTGCAGAAAGAGGGAAGAGGAGTGCAGAAAGAGGCAAAAGGGGTACACAAAAAGCAAGTGAGGTACAGAAAGGGGCAACAGAGGTGCAGAAAGAGGTAAAAGAGGTGCAGAAAGTAGAAGAGATGTGCAAAAGGAGGCAAGATGAGTGCAGAAAAAGAAAGAAAGGTGCAGAAAGAAGCAACAGAAATGCAGAAAGAGGCTAGAGTGGCACAGAAAGAAGCAGGAATGGCTTGCACACCATTAGTACCAATTTAACACCCACATTTAGCAATACATAACAGATGACCATTCTAAGTTTGCAAAGGGCCTTCCACTAAGATGCATTTTTGTAACGTTTGATCCGTTTGAGCTAGAAAAAAGGCTTTTTTGTTTAAATCTGTAGATTAGGCAGCAGATGATGGATTATGTGGCTAATGCAGTAAATTTATAATTATGCGAAAATCGGTGCAGCAAAACACTTGCATAATCCCAGTGGCACAACTCATACCTGTGACTAGGTCCAGAAGTCCCCCTCAGTGATTCCTTCTTTTTTTGTCTTATTGTGTTCATAATTTAGCTTCTATGGAGTGGTGGAGAAAGGGGGGCGTAGCCTCCGAAAAACTCTTAGCAATCCCACTGTGTGGGTTTAGTGGAGGTAACAGGAGAGGTAGTTGTCCACCAAGGACAAACTTGGGGGCCAATTACCCCTCCTATTACCTCCAGTAAGCCCCACACAGCAACATTGCTAAGTTCTCATAGCAGTCCATGCCCCCTTTCCACACCGCTCGGCAAACGCGCTCCTTGGCGCGCTCATGCATGTGGATTAAAGTCCAGTTCACTGCTGTGGGTCCTTAGGGGCCAACTAGCCTATCTGTTACCTCCAGTAAGCCCCACACAGCTGGATTGTTGAGAGGTGGACACAGGCCATGTCCCCTTTGTCCACCACTCTGCAAACGTTCCTACTAGCATGCTCTTGGTTGGGGGTGCAGTCCACTTGCCCCCTGAGGATCCCTGGGGGCCAACTAGCCCTACTGGTTCCTCCAGTAAGTCCCACACAGCTGGACTGCTGAGAGTGGTCCGAGGCCACGCCTCCATTTTACACCACTCCGCAAATGTGCCGCCTGCTGCACTGCTGCTTGAGGGATGAAGTCCACTTACAAGGGGACTTCATCAACCCACCAGCAGTACACAAAGAAGCGCATGTGCAGAGTGGTGTAAAAAGGGGCGTGGGCTCGTACCACCTCTCTGCAACATCTCTGTGTGGGGCTTACTGGAGGCTCTTGGTGGCCTGGTTTGCCCCCAGTGATGCTCACTAGCAACGGGGACTTAATCCCCAAATGCAGAACGTGCCAGGAGGCTTGTTTGCACAGTCATGCAGGGAGGGGCCTCCAGCGAGTTGCCGTTTTTTTCAAATAATTTTCATTTTACAAAGGGGGGCTGTGAGGCCAACTGTCTTTTGAGTCGTTTAGGCACCAGGGACCCCATCCCCCAGGACCTGAGCCATTTATTTTTATTTTTCAAAAGGAGGGGGCGTGAGGCCCCCCTTTTGAGGCCATTTATGGCCCCGGGTACCTCATCCACCGGGGCTAGGCCTTTCCTGTTTTTTTTTTTAAAGGGAAGGAGGGCTTAGGGCCCCTCTATCCAGGCTAATCTTAGCCCCAGGGGGCAAACATTTACTGTTGGAAGTTGGGCACCCTTCCCTGGGCCTCTCTTTGCCCCAGGGGATGGGTCCGAGCCAGCCCCTCTTGAGGCCCATTTTGGTCCCGGGGACACCATCCCCGGGGGCCCAGCCTTATTATATATTTTCTTCCCTGGGCCACTTTTTGCCCCGGGGACCCCAATCCCTGGGGCCTGGCCTCCTTGAAGGAGACTCCATGCAGAGTCCCCATGACCCCATAGTCCCAGCCGGCTCTTTGTCTCCTGCCTGGCCTTGCTTTTGGGGAAGGAGAGCTGCTAACATGCAGCTCCCCTTGTTCAAAAGCAATTCTGCTTTGCTTCTTGGAAGCAAAAGCAGGTTTCCTCCTCTTGCTTCCAAGAAGCAAAGTAGTGTTTGCTATTTCAAGGTGGGAGCCGCCCGCCCCACAATAGCAAACTGCAATGTCCCAGGATGGGCACCCCGGGACATTGCTAGAGCTTGCCCTGGTGGGTGACGGTCCCGAGGGCCAAGGAGGGATCCAGAAAAGGGGCCGTGCGCCCCCTCCCAACTGATTAAAGCTCAGGGAAGTGGTGGTCCGCGGGGGAGGGGTCTGCAACGGATCCCGATATTTAATTAACGTGTGCCCTGGGGACGGGGTTGTCCCTGGGGCAGTGTGGGGGGCTTGCACACATCGAGGTGGCGGTCCCTGGGAAATGGACCCCCTCCCTAAAATATTAAATGCCCCATGCAGCATGGAGGGGAGGAGCCCCCCACGCAGTTGAATAAGAAAGCCCTGGGGAGGTGGCAGTCCCTGGGGCTTCAGGGGGCCACGTGCCCCCAACCATTATAAACTAAGCACCAGGGAAGTGGCAGTCCACGAGGCCCCCACACATTAATGAAACATTGCCCCGGGACCTGGCCCACCCAAGGGCTCAAAGAAACAAAGCACAGAAGCCTGTTCTTTGATTTTTAAAAAATAATTCAGCCAGATTTGCGCACCCAGTGCCAATTCGGCCGATGTGTTTAAAAAAGAAATGCTTTTTTTGGTCCAGGGGGTCCTTGTGAGACGCATGAGCAGTTCTAGGGGGTCAGGGTGTTTCTACCCTGCTCGCTTTTCTTGTTTTTATCCCTTTTTTTTCACTGTTTTCTTGTGACTTGGTTTTACCGAGTCCCAGGATGGCTGCCAACACTTCCTGGTTTGGAGTGTTGACAGCCAATCAGGATCAAGCTCGTGCTCGGGAGGGTTTGCAAATCCTCCTTGGCCCTCAGATATCGATATATATATATAATTTTTAATTTCTCGATTTACACCATTTCTAAAAAAGTATGCTTCCTGAACCAAGACTTACCTTTTTTGGTGTAATTCCATGTAGCAGTTCGGGCTTTCGCTTTGTCTAAAGTTCCTATGGAAATTAACATGGAGAAAACACGTTTTGGGCCCCCCTTTTTTTCTCGGGTCCCACTGGACGAATCAGCCCAAAATTTATAAGACAGGAGCTGACCGGAGCGCCCCATCAGTTTTGAAAATTTTGCGAAGATTCATCAAATTCAAATTCGCAAATGCGGTCCCAAAACATTTATAATGCATACCAATGAAATTTGGTATTAGGAAGGGATGCCCTATATACACCCCTTCTTAATAGCGAATAGCAAACTCAGGTGGTTTTAGCAGGTTTTATTTTAATCTTGTGGATGTTTGATGGGCTCTTATATAAAATGTCTTGAACTTACATAATGTTAGCCTTCTTTGCGACATAAAATGGCGATTCTCCGAGCTAAGTGACCTAAGTTTTAGTATTGTATTAAAGACCAGATGAAAAGCACCATCCCTCCCTCTTCTCCTGGGCAGTGTCAGGTGTAGATTGGTTCAGCTGGATTCATAAATCTGAGTTTTAACGTTAAAGTTTTCTAATTTAGGTGACCGAGAACTAGTAATAACTGTTATGTGCTCTGTAAGCTTTAGTACTTTTATACAAATATGTTCAATTTAGATTTGGGAGCCAGGAAACTGGAAGCCAAAGTTTATTTTGGGAGAATAGTCTATAAATAAAAAGAAGATGGTCTTTGCAGCACCCACAAGAGGAAGAGTGGAGAGCAGGAGCGAACTATGGGACACAGAGTGTTCTTAACTCTGTTCATAACAGAATTTTAATGATGTGACGGTTCTTTATAACCTGCAGAGTAGAAAAAAAAGAACTACTCATTATGCTAGTTTCCTGCCGATAAAATGGCGATAATTTTAACGACGTTCCTTGCTAATATGCCCCCTGGTTCTTCTGGTACTCTGCTTGCAGTATTCTCTTCCCTGAATCAGAGGAGTAGTGCAACAGCATGGTGATGTAGTGATCTTTAACGAGGCGCATCTTCAGCATCGGGGGCTCCTCATGAAGGCCAGGCTGCTCTCAAGGTAAGCTTTATCCCACGAGGCACCAGAGCATTGTTTCATTAATTCATGTCAGATGGAGCTGGGCCCCAGGCACCACCTCAGCTTGTGTTTGGTCTGCAGAGTCATCAACTTCAGGCTGTGAGGGTGACGCGTTGTTATTGTGCTAAGGACGCGTGGGTCCTTCCATAAGACAAACATATTCAAGTTTGCTTACCTAGAAATGATATGTGGGACTGAGTCAAATGAACCATGTGATCCCGTTGCTGTTTAATGAGCAATGATTGTTTTAGTGGGGACGCTTTATACAGCAAACAGAGATAATTGACTTTTCTACAGTCATTAAGCATCAAACTTTTCTCCTGGTTTTCTTACTGTCTAACCACTGATCTTTGCACTTGAGCTCCTCGAAAGAAAAGATGTGACTGAAGGGTGAATGTCAGGCTTGTATCATCTGAGTGGCCAGGAATCAACACTAGGGTTAGAAGAGAGGGGATTAGAACATTTAGTGAAAATTCAAGCTATTTGATGGCAGCGACAGGCTGCTTATGACAGCTCGCTGGTTTAATAATGTGATACCCACATTGCATGAATTACTTCCAGGCACTTGCACACAGGGTTTCTCAGTTTCTTATTTTTTTTTGCCCAGAAAGATACAAAAAAAAATTACATACATAGCTATTTCAAAAGTACATAAGTTACTTCATTCATACATTAATAAATGAATACATAGATAACTACATGGCTTCCTTGATCTTATAAGTTAGTAACAAAGACAGGTTAGTGAGTGGGAAAGCCTGTGGTAGCGTATGGTTGGTTACCCAGTGTCGCGTCCTGAGGGTCTCTCTCACTCCACTTAAAAAGGTCCACGTCCAACTAGCTAGATCCCGGTGTGTCCATCTTGGATGGGGCCTGGTTTACCACATTTCAATGATACTGCATAGGTGCAGCACACATAGGAGAGAGCTGGGTTCCCGCCGCAGACTATATGTCAAGGCTCAAGCAGGCACATGCATCAAGGTCGGATTTTGCGAGTCCTTAATTGCGATAATTAAAGAATCACAATAAAGGACTCGCAAAAGCCTAAGCATGTAGGAATTGCTGTAAAAATAGCGATTCCTACACATTCTTTATTTGCGACTCGCAAATTGCGAGTACCAATAGGTCGTTGCACATTGCGCATGCAATTTCAGGGTGCAAGGGTGTCAAAAGGACACCCTGTTTCACCCTGTTTCTGAGAATCTGCCCGTTTGTGACCGGTTTACCTGTTAATGCATGCGCCTGTAAATCCCTTCATATCCTAACAGACACATCCCGGCCTGTGTTTAAGCCATGTCGTCAGGGGTGCCCTGATCTTTCGGCCTCTATTCCTTGCATTCATACAATCATGTTTCTTGCACATAAATGCTCAAGAGGCGGTCAACCAAGCCTGATACATAGGGGGATCTGTATATATCCATGCAGAAGGAATACACAAGCGGGCCACGGCAACTAAAATAAAAATAATTCCTTGTATTGCATCAAGATCAGCTGGCCATCATATCCCAGTAGCATCTAGAGTGGGCAAATAGAGACTGCCTTGTTGTTGTTTGTTGCCAGAAGGCCTCAAAGGCTGTTCTTAAAGGCAGCAGTTTGTTACATAAAAAGAACATATGTATACTTTCATCAGGCACTACTTGGCACCCTGGGCAATTATCATTTCCCCTCATCCGCAAGACATTGAGCTTCACATGTGCATAAGTCAAGTCAAGTCAAAACAGTTTTTATTTAGATCATTCCGATCATAAAAGACACAATAATATTGACAATATTAGATATTGACTGAAGAGTTAAAATAGATATACGTGCAGAATCAAAACACAGTGAATACATTAGATAATATGCAGTGTGACTCTATGTATATACGCTGCATTATAAAAGAAGATTACAATATTTGTATAAAATGTTTAAAAAGTTAGTAAAACTGATAAGTGAAACTAGATTTAACGCAACAAATTTCACGCCCTTTCATGGATTTTAATTATCACCTTGACTATTCAATAGATAAAGATTCTAACCTTCTTGTAGAAAGTTTGACCAGTTTTGGCCTTCAGCTACCTTCCCTCCATATCGCTGAGCATACATTGGATGGAATGTTCACTGATTGGCCACCCTGTACATTCTGCCAGGCCCTTCCCCTGGTTGGGTTGGATCATTCAGACTTATTGTTTGATATTGTGTCCACTTGCTCTTCCACCCTCACTGTTCCATCCTCTTCGACCAAAAGTATCAGACCAGGGCATCACATATTCCAGGAAAATCTCAACAATAATTTGTTAACCTCCACACCTACTGTGGCATGGATCCAGACAATATGGCTGCAATTACCACACATGGCTAGCTAATGCCACCAACCTTCTAGCCTGCCCTCTACTTCCACAAACTGCAGTAAAGCGCCATCTGAACCTTGGTTCTCCTGCAAACCTAAGGCACAAAAAAGAGTCTGCTGTAAATTAGAGCCTAAATAGGGACTTCACCACCATGAAACTGATAAACACGAACACAGAAACGCCCTTCTGAACAATAAAGCCATGACTTTGAGAGACAAATCATCCTATTTTACTAAAAGAATATAAACTGCCAAAGATCCTTTTAAAGAATTATTTGAAATGGAATTGTAATGGTATGTCTAATTCATTCAAAACTGATAAGTACAATGTCACTCAATCCTTTTGCGACACACTCGTCTTAACTTTCCAATCGAAAGTATTAAGGGCCAGAAGTATCAAGATTGAATTTTGTTATTCTCTAATAGCAAATTTTACCGATTCGCTATTATAGAATTGCAAAATGCAATATATGTAGGTTTTGGCAAAGAAATTGCGATTCCTACATATTTTTGCGATTTACTATTAAGGAATGCTTTCCCGTTCTTTCCTATGGGCCTAGAGGCCCATAGGAATGAATTAGAAGAAATTCGCAACTTGCGATTAACAAATAGGTACTCCCAAATTGCGAATACAATTTAAAGGATAATAGGGGGCCATAAGGCCACCCTGATTCACCTCCAAAAAAGGTAGGTGTGCACTTTTCTTCCGGCAGTTCAAACTCTATTGGTCACCCTAGCCAGTACGAGACGGATGATAACCAATGTCTCCTTACTACATTTAACCCACCATTAACTGAGCAAATTCTCTAGCTACTATCCTTCTCTAAATCAGGTTCTCTAGACTACCCTTGTCCCCCTAAAATTCTTCATCAGGTAGCTGAGGTGCACCCAGCTCACCTCACTCCTGCTTTTAATTAAATAATACACAAAGAAATATTTCACAAAGCTTGGAAAAAGGCTTCCATCTTGCCTCTGATTAAAAACAAATACAGGCCCATCCTCAGACCCTAATAATTATCATCTACCTTTGCAAGTAAAAATTATTGACAAAGCGCTAAGGTTACAACTAACTACCTATATCATTGAAAATAATCTGTTGGATTCACCCCAGTTTCGCTCTGTAGCCAACATAGTACTGAAACAGCACTTATAGTGTTTGTAGAAAATATAAGAATGAATATAGACAAAGTTAACAATAGTGCCTTGATTCTTTTTGATCACTCTGCAGTGTTTGATACCATTAAGCACAAGATTCTAATTGGTCGTCTACATGAGATTGTCATGAGAGACACTGCCCTCTCTGTTCTTACCTCCTTTCTCTTGAACAGGGAACAATTAGCCTTGAATGATTTTGTATCAAAGTCCTTCACTCTACCCTATGCCGTTCCACATGGAGCATGCTTGAGCCCCACATGTTTTATTCTTTATATTAGTCCTTTAACTAAACTTATTGAATCATTCGGTTTCTCAGAGGTATCATCTGCTGACAATACACAAATAATTGTTTTTGTATCAGGCACCCCATCCCACACAGCTCTACTTTTCTGGAAATGCGTGGGGAACATCAGTGCATGCATGAGTAAGAACTGTCTAAGGGGTCGATCCCAATCTCGTTCGGAAAGCATCCCAACCGAACCCGATCCAGGATGCTTTCTGTACGAATTGGATCGTGGAAGTCTGAACGAGTGAGTGCGACGCATCCGTATAGTGAGGGACTAGATTCGTTCAGACTGCCATTGAACTCCAAGGGACCCTATATACCGAATGCGTACACAGGCTCCCATAGCAAAAAGGAGTGGTTGGGGAAAAGCCTGCACTCTGTGGCGGGTACCCCATGGTGCCCACCACACTGTGCAAGCATGGAAAGGGGGGTTCCATAGGTACCTCCACGAGACTGATTCAGAGGCCCCGGGTGCAGGAGGGAATACTAGAGCTCCTAAAGACTGATTCCAGCAGCCTTTTATTTCCGGGCAACCGAATCGTAAATGCTCTCCGAATCGGTGATCGTACTTGCTCATTCGGAAAGCAAGTCTGTACGAGCTGTACGAATTGGCTACGAACCGTATGACATTTGTGACTGATCCGGTCAGCATGAACACGATGCATGCATTGTACTCAGTCGTTCAGAACTGTGTACGATTCTGTCGGAAACAAGGGCTACGAATCGGACTCGCAAAACCCGAATCCGATTTGGAGGCCTTCCGACCGAGATTGGAAAAGAAGAACCAAGGTTCTTCTTTCAGTAATAACATCACCTTTTGGTCCCCAGATTTTTGTGGTGTTTTTTCGATTTTTGGGGGTGTTGTTGTGGACTGTGCATGTGGGTGGGGACCATTTTCAGTGCTGGTACAGGCAGGGACGGGCCATGTGCTGGGGTGCAAGGGGCCATTTTGAAGGCAGGCAGTGTTCTCGGGCCTGCACCCATTTTGCCTAGCTTTCATCTATTATGCCCAGGGGTAGTGGGTGGTGCATGGGCCTAGTCTTTCTGTGGGGTGTCTTGAATTTAAACATCATTGAGGGCATGGATGGCATGGGATTGTGGTGATTTTTATGTGTTTATTTCGATTTTTTGGGCTGCTGTTGGGGCCTTTTGCCCAGGGGTAGTGAATGGTGCATTGACTGAGTCTGCTTGTGGGGTCTCTTTAATGTAAACATCCTGGATGGCATTGGATTGTGGTGATTTTTGTGTTTTTCGTTTTTTTGGGGTGTACTGTTGATGTGGACTGGCCATGTGGGTGGTGGTGGCCATCTTGAGTGCTGGTACAGGCAGGCCCTGCACATGTGGTTGGGGTGCAAGGGGCCATTTTGAAGACAGGCAGTGTCTGAGGCCTGCACCCATTTTGCCTAGCTTTCATCCATTATGCCCAGGGGTAGTGAGTGGTGCATGGGCCTAGTCTTTCTGTGGGGTGTCTTCTTGAATTTTAAACATCATTGAGGGCATGGATGGCCTGGGATTGTGCTGAATTTTGTGGGGGTTTTTCGAGTTTTTTGGGCTGCTGTTGGGGCCTTTTTCCCAGGGGTAGTGAGTGGTGCATGGACTGAGTCTGCCTGTGGGGTCTATTTAATGTAAACATCCTGGATGGCATTGGATTGTGGTGATTTTTGTGTTTTTCATTTTTTTGGGGTGTACTGTTGATGTGGACTGGCCATGTGGGTGGTGGTGGCCATCTTGAGTGCTGGTACAGGCAGGCCCTGCACATGTGCTTGGGGTGCAAGGGGCCATTTTGAAGACAGGCAGTGTCTGAGGCCTGCACCCATTTTGCCTAGCTTTCATCCATTATGCCCAGGGGTAGTGAGTGGTACATGGGCCTAGTCTTTCTGTGGGGTGTCGTCTTGAATTTAAACATCATTGAGGGCATGTATGGCCTGGGATTGTGCTGAATTTTGTGTTTTTTTTTCGATTTTTTGGGTTGCTGTTGGGGCCTTTTGCCCAGGGGTAGTGAGTGGTGCATGGACTGAGTCTGCCTGTGGGGTCTCTTTAATGTAAACATCCTGGATGGCATTGGATTGTGGTGATTTCTGTGTGTTTTTAGTTTTTTTGGGGTGTACTGTTGATGTGGACTGGCCATGTGGGTGGTGGTGGCCATCTTGAGTGCTGGTACATGCAGGCCCTGCACATGTGCTTGGGGTGCAAGGGGCCATTTTGAAGGCAGGCAGTGTCTGAGGCCTGCACCCATTTAGCCTAGCTTTCTTCCATTATGCCCAGGGGTAGTGAGTGGTGCATGGGCCTAGTCTTTCTGCGGGGTGTCTTCTTGAATTTAAACATCATTGAGGGCATGGATGGCCTGGGATTGTTCTGATTTTAGTGTGCTTTTCGACTTTTTGATGTGTATAACTGATGTTCCTCTGTCTTCCATTGCTTTTAGGTGCACAAGAGAACCACCAGTGCCAGGAAGAAGTCCAGCTGCGGTGTGTGCAGCACAACGTCACGTGTGGCCACAGACAACTCTGCAACTTGTGCAACTGCGGCCTGCTGTTCTGAGTGACATCTGAAGAAGATGGCCCCAAAAAAAGTTGCCCGTAGCTCCTCTAGCAAGAAAGTTGCCAGTAAGGAGCAGAAGAAGCAAGTGGCGCCACTTACCAAGGAGACTGGTGTGACGACCGCCACATTTTTTGGGATAAAAAAAAGTACGCCTGCAGCAGCAGCGGGGTCTGCTGGGGACCAAGCTGGGAGCAGCACCTCCGCTCCATTGGGCTCAGTGCCACCACCACCACGCCAACTTAGGTCCAAGCCCTTGAGTTCTGCAGAGGCAGCCAATATAGTTGTTCAATCACTATCGACCAGTGATGTTGGCTCATCGCAAGAAAGTAGCAGCATCCCTCAATCAACACAGGTTGTTGTAACTCATCTGACGAGTGTTGAACAACCACAGCCGCAACAACAACCACATGTGCAAGTATAAGCCCAAGTACATTTGGAAGGAGAGGCGGTGCAAGGAGAGGAGCAAGCAGAGGTGCATGGAGCGGCACAAGTTCCCACAGTAGTTGTTCCTCCCGAAGTAGGGGCACATCAGGAAATCGACATTCAAGCCGAGGTATCACATGAGGAAGCCACTACTCCTGATGATTCATTGCCTTCCAGATCCCCAGCAAGGAAAAGATCAAGGATGGTGTCTACTTCTTCTTCAAGCCCCCTTCCTTCTGATGTTATGGATCAAACTTGGGAACCACTGCGGCCGTCTGAGAGTGAGGCCCACCATGATCTGACAAAGGTAGCTAAGCGTAAAAGGAAGGTCCCCGAAAGTCTCAGAGTCATGGAGTGTGATGATGACGCTGAACAAGAAGGGGCGTATACTGCTCCTGCTGATGAAGACTCCCACAACGACGACGCAGTCATCATAGGCGTCACTCCAGCCTCAGCGGACATGCAGCACACAGACATTTTTACCCTAGCCCGAAATGCTGCTGAGCGTGATGATGATAATGGCGACGTGGGAATGGGACCACCAGGAATGCAGTTAACTAGTACACCAACACCACCACCTACAGCTTCCATATTTTCTCGCCGGAAGGGACCTCCATCCACCTTGACCTCTATGTCGTCAATTAGTGGTGCTGTAAGTGCACAACGTACTAAATTTCGGCAACACACATCCTCCAGTTCATCTGGCATTAGCAGCATTCCCAGTATCGCCACTTCCGCTCCCCACAGACATTTGAAGTCCGCAGTTTGGGACTTCTTTAGTGTTAGCCCAACAAGGGAAAACATAGCCATTTGTACCATTTGTAAGGTTCGAGTTAGACGTGGTAAGCTTGGTACCAACTATGGTACCGGAGGCCAGAGAGGTCATCTTGAGAGACAGCACACTGTCAAATGGCTGGCGCACCTAAGGGAGATCAAGGATGCCCGAATTGCAAGTCAACAAATAGTATCCGTTGATGTTTCATCTGCTGATGACGAGGAGGAAGAAGAAGCGTCAGGCATTTCTTCACTTACACCTAGTACCCCTGTCAGCAGCAGATCTATGAGCCACACTAAGAGTGTGGGAGAGAGTGAGACACCAACGCGAAAAAGTTCATCACGGAGCGTAACTGGGTCGCAGAAGTCATCATCATCCCGTAAATTGGTCCAGTCCACCATTAGAAGCATGTTGGTTTCAGAAGCACCATATGTACGCAACCACCCAATGGCGCATCTGTATAACAGTAAGCTGGCTAAAATGCTAGCGCTGGACCTTCTCCCTTTTTCTTTTGTGGAAGGGGTGGGTTTTCATGAAATGGTGGCAACGCTCTGCCCTAAATGGAAAGTTCCTAGCCGGTTCTATTTTGCCAGAGTTGCGATTCCAGCACTACATGAAGATGTGCTCGAGGTGATTGGGGCAGCTTTGCAGAAGAGTGCTGTTCACACTATACATCTGACAACAGACATGTGGAGCAGTTGTGCAGCCACTGATTACATGTGCATCACTGCACACTGGGTCTCTTTTTCAGGGGTTAAAGGCAAGATAAACGCAGGTGTTGATGAGGACAAAGTGCTTCTCATAAACATGCAACAATAGCCATGTTTGCCATGGAGAAAACTCATACAGCAGAAAACATTTTGCATGAGTTTAACACAAAGGTCTTTCAATGGCTCTCCCCAAGAAAACACATGATTGGTTATGTTTCCACGGATAATGGCGCCAATGTAGTTAAGGCCATGGATATGGGTAACTATTTCAGAGTGCCGTGTCTGGCGCACTGTATAAACCTGGTTGTTTAAAAATTCTTGGGTGAAGAAAGTCCAGTCTCCGAGTTACTGACCACCTGCCAAAGAATGTGCACACATTTCAACCATTCTTTTAAGGCCCGGAAGCAGTTGAGGTGCCTGCAATATGAACGTAAATTGCCAGTGAAAGCACTTATCCAGGAGGTGGCAACACGTTGGAACTCAACCTTCTACATGCTTGAGCGTCTGTATGAGCAGTATGCGGTAGTCGATCAGTATTTCTTTAAACTGGGTACACCTATGAAGGACATGAGGATACAGGTGGAGCAATGGCACCTAGTTAAAAGCCTGAGAGACATGCTTCGTCCTCTTGAGGTCTTCACGCGTGCAGTCAGCAGGGAAGACTGTAATTTGGGAAAAGCTATCCCATTGTTGAGCATGCTAGAGCACCGACTGAAGGCGGTGTGTTCTAAGTTTGAAAAAGATGGAAAGGAAGAAGCATTAGAGTTGGCGGAGAAGTTATTACACCGCCTACTTGGCGATGATCGTCTTGAAATGATCAAGACAGAACAGCATTACATTTGTGCTACTATTCTGGAACCATGGTACAAAAAGGCAGTGGCAGGCAGAGTATTCTTTCCTTTTGATGACGCAGATGTTACAAAGTACAAACATTGGCTAGCTGTGTCAGCCACTCGGTTTGAAAGAGAACGGCAGGAAATTGAAGGAAAAGGCAGTACATCAGCATCAGCAGGCCGTCCGCAGTCAAAAAATTCCCCTTCTGTATTTGTGGCTGTGGCAGAAGTGAGTGATTTGCCCTCTCAGCCGCTAACGACACCAGCAACCGTATCATCTGCACCAGACACAACAGTAATATCGGGTGATGAAGAGGATTGGCTAACTGAGCTTGGGTTTGCTTCTGAAATGGTCCCAGAAAAAAGTAAGCAAAGTGGAGGAACTCGGGAGAACCTTCAGTTGATGGTGCAGGCCTATCTGAATGGCTCAAAAGAGGTCCGTCTTTCTCATGACCCATTGGCGTATTGGCATGGGAAAACAGTTGCTTGGCCAGAGATCACCAACCTGGCTATAAATCACTTGTCTTGCCCACTTGCAAGCGTGTCTTCTGAACGTGTTTTCAGTGTTGCTGGTGGCATTGTAACTTCCAAAAGAACCCGCCTCTCGCCCAAAAATGTGGAGAGGTTAACAATGATCAAGATGAATCAGCACCTCATACCACCAGATTACAAAATACGAGAATGCACGCCGGAAGAAGACGAGGAGGACACCTACTTAGATGAGGGAAGTTCTTCTCTGTTAAGTGACCTACTCCCGTATGAATTCGCAGAGTTTGAGGACGAGCTCTTCTTCCCTGACACCGAGCCTTGAAAATAAATGAGTCAATGAATCACTAACTTTCTGTTTCGTCCTTATTCACTTTTATTCCTGTGTGTCTCTTTCTTTGTTTTGCAAAATCTATATAACAAAAACTTTAATCACCTAATCACAAAAAACAAGCCCATCAGCAGAACTATCTTCACTTATTTGCTTATTGATTTGAAGGTGCCGCAGTCTGCATTCCTCAGGTTCACAAGTTCACAAGAACATGCTCCTCTATCCTCCTCCTCCAGACTCCTATTTCCCTCAAAGCAGATGGCTGGATTACGCCCAATGAAGAAAGACTCTGCACTTGTGGGGGTGTTCTACTTCTTTGCGGGTGTGTAGACGGCTCTGGGGCCATTGCTGGGAAGGTCTAGTACCGGATAAAAGTGGTTTGGAGAAAATCGGAGCAAAAAAAGTTTTTGCCTTTTTGCTCACTATCATGTTTTTGGTGGCCTGTTTGGGGGGTTCCTGGTGTTTGTGGGTGGGTTTTGGGGTCTGGGAGCAACGCTGGCACAGTCTAATTTTGATTGCATTTGTTTTCCAGGACATCCATGGTGGAAAAGTAGAGTTATGACCTGGCTGCACAGCGCGTTTGGACAGAATTGAAAGAAGGCCGAAAAATATTCTAAGTAGGAAATTTTCCATTTTTGCTTTTTGCCTGTTTGGGGGTGTTGTGCTTTTTTGCGGATGGGTTGGCGGGTCTTGGGGCATTGCTGGGAAGGTGTAATACCGGATAAAAGTGTTTTGTAGAAAATCCATGAGGAAAAGCGTTTTTGCATTTTCTGACATTTCGCTCACTACAACGTTTTTGGGGGCCTGTTTGGGGGGCTTCATGGTGTTTGTGGGTGGGTTTCTGGGTCTGGGAGCACTGCTGGGTATCGATAATTTTGATAGCAGGAGGTTTGAAGCAAATCCAAGTAGGCAGAGGGGAGTTAGGGCCTCGCTGCAGAGCGCGCGCGGAGTGATTTTTGAAATTTCCCTAAAAGTGACAAAGTCCCAATTTTTGTACTTTTGCTTTTTTGCTGTTTTGGGGTCTTCTACTAGTTTTCGCCTGGGTTGACGGCTCTGGGGCCATTGCTGGGAAGCTCTTAAACCGGATAAAAGTGGTTTGGACCAAATCATAGGCGAATTTTTTTTTGTGTTTTTGCTGACTTGCTTGTCTTTGAGGTGCTCTTTGGGGGGGTTCTGGGTGTTTGTGGGTGGGTTTTGGGGTCTGGGAGCACTGCTGGCACAGTCTAGTTTTAATTGCATTTGCTTTCAGGAAATCCATGGTGGAAAACGGGAGTTATGAGCTAGCTGCACAGCGCGTTTGGACAGAAGGCAGAAAAATATTGTAAGTAATATGAGATTTTCCTTTTTGGCTTTTTGGCTGTTTGGGGGTGTTGTGCTTTTTTGCGGGTGGGTTGGCGGGTCTTGGGGCATTGCTGGGAAGGTCTAATACCGGATAAAACTGGTTTGGAGAAAATCCATGCGGAAAAGCCTTTTGGCACTTTTTGTAACTTAGGGTTCGTTAGGGTTAGCCCTAGCAGCAGGATTGCATGTGTTTCGGGGTGTTCTAGATTTTTGCAACTGAGTTCTGGTGTCTTAGAGCACTCGTGGGAATGTGTAATTTTGGTTGCAAGTGATTTGAAGAAAATCCATGGTGGGAAAGGGCGGATTTGGCCTAGTTAAAGAAAGCGTTTGCCACTATTCTTAACTTAGGGCTCGTTGGGTTAGCAGTATTTGTATTGCATGTGTTTGGGTGGGGGGGCTGTTTGTAGGGGGTTTGCGAGTCTTGGAGCGATGCTGGGTATGGATACTTTTGTTTGTTTGCAAGTGCTTTGAATACAATCCACGGCGGGTAAAGGGGGATTTGGGCCTACTTTTACTTTCAAAGTACGTTTTGTCACCAGTTTTCTACTAGGCCTCGTTTTCTGAGATCTGATTGGGGGTCTTCTACATTTTTGCGACTGGCTTTAGTAAGGGTCTGGGTGGGAGCACTGCTGGGAAGGTCTAATTTTGTTCTAAAACACAGTTTACAGTACACCTAACTTGAGGGGAAAGATCCGTTAAATTAATTTGCCCATACTTATTTATCCTTCAAAAGGAGACTCAGACAGAGTACGCACTTTCAAAAATATTGTACTGTCTATTAGGAAACTCAAAGTGTGACTTTTTGCACTACACAGCTTACATACCTTATATTTATTTGTCAGTGGTGTTCTAATATCACTTCCTGTTTTTCCATCAATAATTACAGGCCGGGTTTCAGTCTGTGCAATGGGAAAAAAAGGATGAAGTCAGGCTTCACATTAGCGAGCTGCAATTCAGCATCCGCCAGGCAAGCAGTGGACAGGGTGTCTTCTGGTCACCAACATTGATGGACGGAGCGTCAGATGGAATGGAAGAGTCCCGCTAATAAGAGGAATGGTTCAATGCATGCAACTTACCAAAGTCAACAGGACAACTACAACAACATACAGATACAGTATCTGTTCTTTTCTAATTATCTTTAAAGTAATGTTATTGCTGTGAAATTCTATGAGTGTGACTCTGCATTTCTTGGATCTCCATTCTCTGCTTCTAAATTAATCCCTACAGCCATTCTATAGGTTTTACTTCTGCTATTTTTTAAACCTAATTTAATGGAAGAAGTGTTTCTCTGAGTGCAGAGATAGGCAAGTGAAAACGCTGCAGCCCTGTACTGTCGCATTCTGTCATTCACGGTTGTCGAAAATAGTACTTACTTTTCAGTAACCATGCATGCAGTCGTGCATGCACTTCCTTTATGTCACTTAAAAGATTTATGGTTAGCTTTGTACCCAAAGATTTCTTTATCTTCAATTATTGTTTGTCCATGCTGTGCTTTTTTTTTCTTCTCTCAACAAAACTTACCCAAAAATAAAAACCCATTCCCATCCATTTTCCAAACCCTAACCCTCTTCCCCCGGGCTGTGTGGTTTTGATTGATGTGTGACTAAATGACAGCAATAATTCCACACACTTGCTGGGGAGGATAAGGTCATAGCAACAGGCTGGTGAAGGAATCAGAGGATATATATTCTATTCTTACTCAGCTTGACACTCAGTCACTATTGGCAAATGAAAGCAGATTTTCATGAGCGCCATCAACTTGATAGGTCATCAAGATTAGAACATCCTCCTCCTAGACGTGGCAAATTATTACGCTGCTGTGTCCTTCACCTTCGGTACTATTTCTTGTAGTAGGAGCCAATGTCAACTAAATTCAATGCAAGTACTAGTTATACTTTCAATACTTTACCATTTGTTAGGCTACATTGTGGCACTGTTCTAGTGTACTGTCACCTGCTATATTCCCTATCGTACCGTTCTAATGCTACGGTAAGGACAAACAAGGTTTCATTTTCTTTTTGTTTTCAGATACTGCATCTGCCACTGTGTAACACCACTAGTACCAACGCAATGATGACATTTCATCCGCCCAGGATTGCCAACCTTAATCGCCATTTGCCGTGCAGCCAGCCCTGTGCCTAGCCCTATTTCAAAACACAAATTACAGGTAAGATAAGCGTTTGGGGGGAGGAAGTATAATGGAGTATTAGGAGAGACGAGAGACTGACGCTAGTACTAGTAAAGTCCTAGGACTATTGAATTCACTTACTCTGTGAGAGGCACTTAGTTTTGAAAACATTTGGGCAATTAATTATATAACTTGAATCAAGATGCCACTTCAGTTTCACAAAAACAAAGTTACTGTTAAACCCCCACCCACCAGCCTCAAAAGCAGTAAAAAAAACACATATGCTAAGATAAAGTTTAAAGTATATTTATATCCCTGACAAAAATAATCTCCCATAAGACCCAACCCACCCCCACTCCCTAACCCCAACGAATGTCCTTGAAAAGTCCAAAAAAGTTAAAAAAAACAACTCCCAATTCCCACCCCCCAGAAGTCTTTAAAAAAGGGGCAAGGGACATTCTCTCCTCCTACTGCTGGCTACTGCTGTTGACTTTCCGGGCCAGGTCGGAATGCTCCTTGCGGAGGGTCTCAAGCAGGGTTTTCGTGTTGAGCAGCTCCTGCTCGAGGTAGGAAAGCCTCAGGGAAAGGCGGTGCATACGTTTTTTGCGACTTCTGTGGGGGGCAGCTGATTTCTTTGCTGCTCTGCGGTGGCGGGTGGCTGCCTTACCCCGGCTCCGTACCGCTGGAGACCTTCTGCGCTGACTGGGTGACCCAGGGAGTGCGGAGGAGGATGCAGCTGTGCCGGTAGATGTTGTTGTAGACTGCGTGTCCCCCTCCTGGGCCACCAGCCGCCGATATTGAGCGACAGTGGCCTCCAGCCTCCGTTGCCAGGCCCGTGAAGCCAGCTCCTTCCGGGTTGGTTTGGAAGGAGTATCTATATGAAGAAAGAAAGACATAATCTGTAGCCAATGCTCTTTAAGATTAACACAAAATGATTCAGCAGAAAGTTGTGTCACAGTAGAAGTAGCAACTTGCAAGCGCAGTACATAACTATTGTGGCCTGTAACTATCTAACCTCCCACTTCTTCATCCTTGCTCTAACATTAGTGGGAGTTTAAGGAATCAATTCTACGAGCACTATGGACTCACTCCATTAGAGTCGACTATGGCAGTACACCAGTCTTATTCTTCTTCTTCTCTCTTGTTTATCAAAATTGGTACGTTAACTTCTGCAAGCCGGCATAATGCCAGTGCAGTCAACTTGCACCCAAGAAAAACAGACGCCCGCCATGATGAGTGAGACAGACTTGCGTTACTGTACCAGTCCACTACATGCAGGTGGTGATGCTCTTACTTTTCTATTACGGGTGGCACTGAGAATACTCTGTTACAAGGGCTACTGTTTAATGAATTTAACTTTCACCCTACAGTGCCAATGAATAGATACTAGAAAAGGAAAATGAAGAAGATAAATAATCTGATTAGCTATCACTGCACATGGTATGTATTTCCTTACATATGGGATGACTTTAGGTGCTTTGCTTTTTATTGAGTGAACAGTGATACATCCACACAAGAATGACCGAGTTCTACTAAACTTATTAACAGAGGTAGTGCGTGGCCATCGTAATAGCCGGATATATGCTGTGCTTGCAATACAAACTACTGCTGCTATTCATGGTAGTATTTGGACAAAATTACAACTTCTTTTCCTTGCTTTCCTACACTGGGACAGACGTGCGGGTGCGGTGTTACATGCTCTTCAAAGTAACACTTAGTTCATCCAGTGACCGTGTACTCTCTCAAAATACACATATGCTATCTAAGAGTCAGATAGTACCATGTTTCAGGCATCCATCCATTCAAACTATATGTCAATCATTCTTCTTCATGTCTCTCATCTGGAGAAACCTTACGTTTTCTCACGGGGAGCACACTATGCAGTCTGAAATCTCAATAAGTAAGGAATATAAGAGCTTACCACTGCCCGCCACTGCCGTGGCAACCCGCACAGCAGTTTGGTCTGGCACTTGCACCGCCTCCTCCCCAGAACTTTCCTCCTCCACCTCCGCGCTGGGCCCAGCACCAGATGTTCCACCTACAAAGTACATTTAAGAATGTTAGATGTCATAGACATATACCAATCACTAGTATTTTGTCTAGGAATGAAGAAATGTGAATACAGAAAACAATCTAATAATTTGTGACTGTCTACTCTAAAGTAAAAATGTCCCTTTTTCCAGGGAAGGGTGTTGTCTTGCTGCACTTTTTGGCACAACTGATGAATGCTTGCTTTTTAACACGCACCATTTGTCTCATAACAGACAGAAGCTTCACTTCTAAGAACAAATCATCATCACTAGGACGGAGGGACCAACGATTCAGCACCAAAAAGAAAATTAAAGTTCAAACCAGGTGAGGGCTCCGCTCGCCCACAATAAATGTATGAAATAAATCACTATAAGCACTTTTCCATTTTTAATCAACCGTTTATGTTTTATGACAAGCTTGATTTTAATAAATATTTTTACTTTTAATAAAGCTTTAAAACTTAAATAGACTCTGTGGTTTTTGGTCATGAGTGAATGAGCAAAAGGTTTTGCAATTTGCAATGCATGAGCCCGTGCCTCTGACACTTCTGGACTCTGACTCCGTACTCTTGTCCTGCGTTGGATAATCATCATTGGGGATCAATCATCGATGAATTCGGGAGCTAAATGACTCTGCCACACTATCTACTCAGTAAGGAGATTGGGGGTTCTTCAAAGTCTGATATCACTGAGGTATGTGGAAAGTCTACCTGCGCCTATTATAATTGATAAACAATGCACTATTTAGTGTCCATAGTTCTGTTTGTACAGATTTGTCCCTGCAACAGTAGTAGTATGGATTGTCCTCCTATCCAAACCAAAAGTAAAGTAGTATCTTATTCTTTCTTGGTGGTCATTCACCTTTTTATTGTTGGTAATTGTCAAAGCATAAACCTTTAGAAGACTTGAAAAGACATTATGGACAATCCCAGAGGACTGCACTCAGTGCATAGAGCTATTGCTGACTAGAATGGGAGTTTCGTTTTACACCTTTTACCAAATGTTCAATCTTAGTTAGCTACACAGACAGACTAATAAGAATAATCTAGTAATACCACAGGTAGTCATAGTCGAGGCAGGATAAGAATTTAGATACAGTCTACAAGAAGATCAAAGACGATTTAGAAAAAATCAAATGAGGAATGCCAGGAAAAAATAGGTACTCTATATTAAAATTAAAACTTACCGGGGCCAGCAAAGGAGCCCTCGCCTGACCGATCCTGGCCTTGTCCAGCAGCAGCAGCAGCCTCCTCCATTGCCCTCTTGCCCCTGGGGGGAGCTGATGTACAACATGAAAGAAAAAAAGACCAGAAAAGATGGATGATATTTGTCAACCAAATCAAACATTTGAAAAGAACAATAACAACATGTTTTGGCAAAATAGCAAATGGACAAGTATTCCACGGGAAATATTGACCTATCTCATGTGGTCTACTATGATATTAGTATTGCTTGATTTGCGGACCGTCGACTTGGAAAGTTATGTAACTCACTAAACAAACTACTAAAAAGGTTTGCCTAGGACTGGCAGGCAGCAATCCGTAGCACGCGAAGTGACAGACAAAGTCCATCGTGATTGCAGATCAGCGACAACAGTAAAAAGTTTCCTACTACATTAACCAGTCATTAAAATACTCAAACTTACTATCAATCCACCACCACTATTTCTTCTTATTGCCAGGTGTACAAAGGATGGACTGGACTTGAGTCTGTAGGGGCTGATTTAGAAGCCCCTTGCGGCTCTTTTGCTCCATTGTTGCGTGACTTTTGTGACGCAGCGGCAGAACAAAAGAGGAGCCATGGTGCGGCGTATATTAACAACGTGACGCATATGGGAGATGCATCACGTTGTAAAGCCCTGCGCCATCAGGGGGCGTTCCGGCGCAAGGGAGGGAGTTCCTGCGCAGGAGCGTACCCTAAAAGTGGCTGAGGGAAATCTACAAGATTTCAATCAGTCACTTTGAGTACAATGATGGTGACTCAAACCCTGCGCCTGCTTGAAGCAGACGTACGGCTTGACGCAGCATTGGGGAGATAGGGCACCCCAGAGCATTGCTGGAGCTGCGCCATCGTTGCGACGCAACTCCAGCAATGCGCCGCCTTTACGGCACAGATGCGCAACGCTTCGGTGATGTTTTGGGCCCATGGTGCGCAACATTGTAAATACGGCGCACCATGGGTGGTGGTGGCGTGGCGCACAATTACTGGCGCATCCCTGCTACTTTGCAGGGATGCAACGGTAATGAAAAATCTGACCCTTAGTGTCTAGCATTACGCAGTTCTTTAAACTACACTCATACATAATTTCACAGGCCAATGAAATGAACACAAAATCGAAAACAAATAAGCATAGTAACAACGCTACTGAGAAGGAGAGCAGTGCACCTGAAATGCACAGAAGATTTTGAAATATAATTTACCTACAATGTAAGCAGCAGCATTATTGCTCTTGGTAAAAAACAAAAATTTGCAATATAATAACACACAGAGCAGGAGAAAACAGATTAGTAAAGAAATAGCTACTACTACTCACCAAGCCCGGGGATCTCAAGGCCGAGCAGGTCCAGCAGATCGCGTTCCCGGTCCAGGAGATCCATCCAATGGTGGGTGGCCTGGTTGTAGGTGCGCCGGACCCGAGAGTGTTGGTACATGGCCCGGCACACCTTCTCCCACCGCTTCTGGCGCTCCCGGATCCCGTACCCGCTAGCGATCTTGCCGCCTGCCATGATGGTCCTGGGGAGGCGGCGCTGAACATAAAAAACTAGTGCGGCCACCTCCTCCACGCTGAAGATCTCCCGGCTGTGACATTCTCCCCCCTCAAACGCCCGCACGGGAGCCGGGCACGGGGTGCGGGACCCTTCCCCTTCTCTGGATGCTTCCCGGCTCCCTTTACCATGGTCTGGGCAGAAAGGAAGCTAAATAATAAAGAAGAAATAGAATAGGGAAGAAGAAAAGAAAAGAGTTTAAAAAAGTAGTTTAAAATTAACCAAAAGTAGCAGAAAACACAAAAATATAGAGCTAGAAAAATAGAGGGATAGATAATAAGTAAAATAGATTAAAAAAAACTTCCAACAAGCAAAGGATGGCAGAGATTAAGAAAGGATACAGAGAGCATGCCCAGAACCATAGCAATGAATGAGAAACAAGATGGCCGCGCCCGTTCACGACCGCGTGGGTAAGTTCGCGCGAGATTTTCCTCACGATCACACGCGAAATTGTACTAGCGAGCCGCACACTTTGTGAGATTACACATAGAGCCCCGAAACGGAATTACATCACGCAAACAAGATGGCGCCCCCATGTACGACCGCTAGGGTAACTTCGCAAACGTTGCGCTACAAGCGGCTTGCGAATACGCAAAAAATCACGCGAACAAACACGCCGCAAAAAAACAAATCGTGTATTCGCACGAATTCGCGGCTTCCGAAATCAATCTCGCACGAATTTGCGCCCCGCGAATCGCGCGAAATTGCAGAAAAACGATTTTTGCAAAACTGAAAGCACTCAGCAGGTGCAAAAGTTCAATCTTAACATTAGTAACCATTCCCTCTAGTGCTTCCTGAGGGGCCCCTCCAGAGTTCAGTTGCCTATTTGCAACTATTCTATGACCCTGCTCTGACCCTCACAGCAAGCTCATAGAAAAGCTACAAGTAGGCCACAAAGGTCCTGTGAAAAAAAAATGCACTGCAACAGAAAGCAAATTACAGATAAGGAAGCAGGTGCCAGACTGGAAGTTTAAATTCAGTGACACATTAATCAACCCCAAATTAATTCATGTCAGTTGAAGCAGGGCAGGTGTGCTTGCTTTTTTTCACCCCCATAATCTACAGTGATAAACCAACCAGAGGGTGGCAGTGATGTACCAGAGGGTGGCATAGGTGTACCAGAGGGTGGCAGTGGTGAAACAGAGGGTGCTGTGAACCTGTGATGATGAACCAGACATAGAAACAACATAGTCGCGGCCGTTGCGAGCCGACAAGTAAGTTCGCAATTGCGAACTGGTACAAAACCCTCGCGAACTGGCAGAAACCCTTGCGAACACAAAAAAAAAAAACGCAAATTGCCAAGAGTTTACGGATTTTGCGGATTGCGAATCCGTAAATACGCAATTTCGCGGATTGCCAATTCGCAAAATCCGCCCATGCTTACTTTAAAAGTCCATTGTCATGTCACTGATTTTATCCAAGTTGGATTACTGCAATGGACAATATATGTCAACATGCAGTAAAAAAAATGGGAAAACTTCAGATCTTACAGAAAGAGTCAAGCTTGAGCGTTGGTTTTCCCAAACATCACTCAGCCTTTACAGCACTCCATGAACTCCATTGGCTGCCTATAAGAAAATAATCACTGTTAGGGCCTTGTGCATTGTCTTTAAGGCGCTGCACAACTCTGGACCAGATTATTTTATTAAAAAATGTTGCTGGTAAATGCCTCCTACAGCCCTCCGCTCCATTACCTCCAAAAAAGTGACAGTCCCCATCTTCTGAAAAGCCTGATGGGGCGGCAAAATGTTAGTGGTTAACACAGCAAAATCTGGAATTCCCTTCCGCTTAATCTCAAAAGAATCACAATATTTTCTTCAATTTAGGAAGACTTTGAAAACATGGCTTTACAATCAATAGCCATATCCTATGTCCCATATTCTCTTAGCAATATGGCTCCTTCCAAGGCAGTGCCAAGACACCCTCGGTTAATGGAGCACTATAAATAATATTTTAACAAATTAACAAATGTAATCTGCTTGTAACTTGTGTGTATCATTTGTATGAACAGAATACCCTGAATGTAATTTGTGTGAAACTGCATGTAATGTGTATGTAACCTCTGTGTAGTCTTTCTGAACTCTATGTAGCCTAAAAGTACCTTGCATGTAACCTGGAAGTAACCTTTGAATATGCAGTGTGTAACTTGCATGTAACCGCAGCCGACATGTAACACGTGTAATCTTTACATAACTTGTATATTTCTAACTGCATGTAACCTGTGTCTAGCCAGACTTTAACCCCAGTAAAAAGTTTAGTCAATAGATATCACATGCAAAGTGTTAGTAACCTACATGTCACCTGCGGACAAGCTGTAAATAGTCAACTTGTAACTTACAAACTAGCACTATGTAACTTGCATGTAACTATAATGTAATGTGTATGTAACTTCTGTGCATTCCACGCGTGCACCCTATGTGTGACTTGAGCATTTCATACCAGTATCCTGTCTGTGACATTCCTGTAACTAGAATGTACCCTGGGTGTAGCCTGCCCACAACTTATACCAAGCCAAGGGTACCTGCCAGTGACCTGTGGATTCAGGCCAGGGCCAGTTCAAATGTTCTGATCTTGGTTTAAAAGAAGGTCTTTGTGCTGGGCAACACCAATTATTAACATGCCCGGAGGCAGTGCAGCCTGAGGTGTGCACTAAATGATGTTCACCAGTGAAAGTCACTACAGGGCCGCCCACGTGCTCGTTCCAAGAAATGCCTTGGCATAAGCCCCAGGACCTTCTGAGGGAGGGTCCAAGCTGGGGGAGGATCTTGTACAAACACAAGGACTATACCACATGCCAGGGGTGTGACTGAGAAATAGGAATAAATATCAGCCCTCCTCCATCTAACAGCACACCTCTCACACTGTGGGAGGGACAGCACCTCTCTGCCTGAATCTGAGGATAGAGCGCATCTCTGCTGATTCTGAGGATAGATCACCTCTCTGCTGCCTGGCTCCAAGGTAAGAGTGGCTCTGTGCCTGTCTCTGAATTTAAAGCACATCTTTGACTCTAGATTACCTCTGTACCAGCCTCTGACTCTAGAATGCCTCTGTAAGAGCCTCTGACTCTAGATCACCTATGTACCAGCCTCTGACTCTAGAACAACTCTGTACGAGTCTCTGACTCTAGATTACCTCTGCACCAGCCTCTGACTCTAGAAGACATCTTTACCAGCCTTTGACTCCAGAACACCTCTGTACAAGTCTCTGATGCTAGATTACCACTGTACCACCTGCTGACTCTATAACACATCTGTACCAGCCTCTGGCTCTAGATTACCTCTGTACCAGCCTCTGACTCTAGAATGCCTTTGTACCAGCCTCTGACTCCAGAACACATCTGTATCCACCTCTGACTCTAGATAATCTCTGTTCTAGCCTCTGGCTCTAGATCACCTCTGAACCATCCTCTGATTCTATATTATCTCTGTACCAGTCTCTGAATCTAGAACACATCTGTACAAGCGTCTGACTCTACATTACCTCTGTAACAGCCTCTAACTCCAGAACACATATGTTCCAGCCTCTGATGCTAGATTACCTCTGCACAGGCCTCTGACTCTAGAACACCTCTGTAGCAGTCTCTGACTCTAGGACGCCTCTGGACGAGCCTCTTACTCTAGAACATTACTGTACCAGCATCTGACTCTAAATTACCTCTGTGTGAGTCTCTGACTCTAGATTGCCTCTGTACCAGCCTCTGACTCTAGAACACATCTGTACCAGCCTCTGACTCTAGATTACTTCAGTACCAGCCTCTGACTCTAGATCACCTCTGTACCAGCCTCTGACTGGAGACCATATCTGTACCAGCCTCTGACTCTAGATTACCTCTGTACCAGCCTCTGACTCTAGAAGACATATTTACCAGCCTCTGACTCCAGAACACCTCTGAACAAGTCTCTGACTCTAGATTACCACTGTATCACCCTCTGACTATATAACACATCTGTACCAGCCTCTGACTCTAGAACACATCTGTACCCGCCTCTGACTCTAGATAACCTCTGTTCTAGCCTCTGCCTCTAGATCACCTCTGAACCAGCCTCTGAATGTAGAACACATCTGTACAAGATTCTGACTCTCGATTACCTCTGTACCAGCCTCTAACTCCAGAACACATATGTTACAGACTCTGATGCTAGATTACCTCTGCACCAGCCTCTGACTCTAGAACACCTTTGTACCAGTCTCTGACTCTAGGACGCCTCTGTATGAGCCTCTTACTCTAGAATATTACTGTACCAGCCTCTGGCTCTAGATTACCTCTGTGTGAGTCTCTGACTCTAGATTGCCTCTGTACCAGCCTCTGACTCTAGAACACATCTGTACCAGCCTCTGACTCTAGATTACTTCTGTACCAGTATCTGACTGTAGAACACCTCTGTACCAGCCTCTGACTGTAGACCACATCTGTACCAGCCTCTTACTCTAGAACACCTCTGTACCAGCCTCTGACTCTAGACCACCACCGTACGAGTCTCTGACTCTAGATTACCTATGTACCAGCCTCTGACTCTAGATTACATCTGTACCAGCCTCTGACTCTAGAATGCCTCTGTACCAGCCTCTGACTCTAGAACACATCTGTGCCAGCATCTGACTCTGGGTCACCTCTGTGCCATCCTCTGGCTCTAGAATGCCTCTGTACCAGCCTCAGACTCTAGAACACATCTGTAACAGCCTCTGACTCTAGATCACCTCTGTACCAGTCTCTGACTCTAGGACGCCTCTGTACGAGCCTCTTACTCTAGAACATTACTGTACAAGCCTCTGACTCTAGATTACCTCTGTGTGAGTCTCTGACTCTAGATTGTCTCTGTACCAGCCTCTGACTTTAGAACAAATCTGTACCAGCCTCTGACTCTAGATTACTGCTGTACCAGTATCTGACTCTAGAACACCTCTGTACCAGCCTTTGACTGGAGACCACATCTGTACCAGCCTCTCACTCTAGAAAACCTCTATACCAGCCTCTGACTCTAGACCACCTCTGTACAAGTCTATGAATACAGATTACCTCTGTACCAGCCTCTGACTCTAGATTACCTCTGTACCAGCCTCTGACTCTAGACCACCTCTGTACGAGTCTCTGACTCTAGATTACCTCTGTACCAGCCTCTGACTCTAGATTACCTCTGTACCAGCCTCTGACTCTAGAATGCCTCTGTACCAGCCTCTGACTCTAGAACACACCTATACCAACATCTGACTCTAGGTCACCTCTGTACCAGCCTCTGGCTCTAGAATGCCTCTGTACCAGCCTCAGACTCTAGAACACATATGCAACAGCCTCTGACTCTAGATCACCTCTGTACCAGTCTCTGACTCTAGGACGCCTCTGTACGAGCCTCTTACTCTAGAACATTACTGTACCAGCCTCTGACTCTAGATTACCTCTGTGTGAGTCTCTGACTCTAGATTGCCTCTGTACTAGCTTCTGACTCTAGAACACATCTGTATCAGCCTCTGACTCTAGATTACTTCTGTACCAGTATCTGATTCTAGAACACCTCTGTACCAGCCTCTGACAGTAGACCACATCTGTACCAACCTCTTACTCTAGAACACCTCTGTACCAGCCTCTGACTCTAGACCACCTCTGCATGAGTCTCTGACTCTAGATTACCTCTGTAACAGCCTCTGACTCTAGATCACCTCTGTACCAGCCTCTGACTCTAGACCACCTCTGTATGAGTCTCTGAATCTAGATTACCTCTGTACCAGCCTCTGACTCTAGATTACCTCTGTACCAGCCTCTGACTCTAGAATGCCTCTGTACCAGCCTCTGACTCTAGAACACACCTATACCAACATCTGACTCTAGGTCACCTCTCTACCAGCCTCTGGCTCTAGAATGCCTCTGTACCAGCCTCAGACTCTAGAACACATATGTAACAGCCTCTGACACTAGATCACCTCTGTACCAGTCTCTGACTCTAGGATGCCTCTGTACGAGCCTCTTACTCTAGAACACATCTGTACCAGCCTCTGACTCTAGATTACTTCTGTACCAGTATCTGACTCTAGAACACCTCTATACCAACCTCTGACAGTAGACCACATCTGTACCAGCCTCTTACTCTAGAACACCTCTGTACCAGCCTCTGACTCTAGACCACCTCTGTATGAGTCTCTGACTCTAGATTACCTCTGTACCAGCCTCTGATTTTAGATTACCTCTGTACCAGCCTCTGACTCTAGACCACCTCTGTACGAGTCTCTGACTCTAGATTACATCTGCACCAGCCTCTGACTCTAGATTACCTCTGTACCAGCCTCTGACTCTAGAATGCCTCTGTACCAGCCTCTGACTCTAGAACACATCTGTACCAACATCTGACTCTAGATTACCTCTGTACCAGCCTCTTACTCCAGAACACCTCTCTACGAGTCTGTGACTCTAGAATACCTCTGTACCAGCCTCTGATTCTAGACCACCTCTGTACGAGTCTCTGACTCTAGATTACCTCTGTACCAGCCTCTGGCTCTAGAATGCCTCTGTACCAGCCTCAGATTCTAGAACACAACTGTAACAGCCTCTGACTCTAGATTATCTCTGTAACAGCCTCTGACTCTAGATTACCTCTGTACCAGCCTCTGACTCTAGAAATGTCTCTGTACCAGTCTCTGACTTTAGAATGTCTCTGTACCAGCCTCTGATTCTAGAACACATCTGTATGAGCCTCTGACCCTAGATGACCTCTGTTACAGCCTCTGGTTCTAGATTACCTCTGTACCGGCCTCTGACTCTAGATCACCTCTGTACCAGCCTCTGACTAGAAAACATCTGTACCAGCCTCTGACTCTAGATCACCTCTGTACCAGCCACTGACTCTAGAACAACTCTGTTTGAGTCTCTGAATCTAGATTACCTCTGTACCAGCCTCTGACTCTAGAACACATCTGAACCAGCCATTGACTAGAACTCCTCTGTACGAATCTCTGACTCCAGAATACCTCTGTACCAGCCTCTTACTCTAGAACACCTCTGTACAAGTCTCTGACTCTATATTACCACTGTATCACCCTCTGACTCTAGAACACATCTGTACCAGCCTCTTACTCTAGAAAACCTCTCTACGAGCCTCTGAGTTTAGAATGTCTCTGTACCAGCCTCTGATTCTAGAACACATCAGTACGAGCCTCTGACCCTAGATGACCTCTGTACCAGCCACTGACTCTAGAACATCTCTGTTTGAGTCTCTGAATCTAGATTACCTCTGTACCAGTCTCTGACTCTAGAACGCCTCTGTACGAGTCTCTGACTCTAGATCACATATGTACCAGCCTCTGGCTCTAGAATGCCTCTGTATCAGCCTCAGACTCTAGAACACATCTGTAACAGCCTCTGACCCTAGATCACCTCTGTACCAGCATCTGTCTCTAGATCACCTCTGTACCAGCCTCTGACTCTAGAACACATCTGTACCAGCCTCTGACTCTAGGACGCCTCTGTACCAGCCTCTGACTCTAGAACACCTCTGTACAAGTCTCTGACTCTATATTACCACTGTATCACCCTCTGACTCTAGAACACATCTGTACCAGCCTCTTACTCTAGAAAACCTCTTTACGAGCCTCTGAGTTTAGAATGTCTCTGTACCAGCCTCTGATTCTAGAACACATCAGTACGAGCCTCTGACCCTAGATGACCTCTGTACCAGCCACTGACTCTAGAACATCTCTGTTTGAGTCTCTGAATCTAGATTACCTCTGTACCAGCCTCTGACTCCAGAACACATATGTTCCACCCTCTGATGCTAGATTACCTCTGCACCAGCCTCTGACTCTAGAACACCTCTGTACCAGTCTCAGACTCTAGGAAGCCTCTGTACGAGCATCTTACTAGAAAACATCTGTACCAGCCTCTGACTCTAGATCACCTCTGTACCAGCCACTGACTCTAGATCATCTCTGTTTGAGTCTCTGAATCTAGATTACCTCTGTACCAGCCTCTGACTCCAGAACACATATGTTCCACCCTCTGATGCTAGATTACCTCTGCACCAGCCTCTGACTCTAGAACACCTCTGTACCAGTCTCAGACTCTAGGAAGCCTCTGTACGAGCATCTTACTCTAGAACATTACTGTACCAGCCTCTGACTCTAGATTACCTCTGTGTGAGTCTCTGACTCTAGATTGCCTCTGTACCAGTCTCTGACTCTAGACCACATATGTACCAGCTCTGATTCTAGATTACTTCTGTACCAGCCTCTGACTCTAGAGCACCTCTGTACCAGCCTCTGACTGTAGACACCAGCTGTACCAGTCTCTTACTCTAGAACACCTCTGTACCAGCCTCTGACTCTAGAACGCCTCTGTACGAGTCTCTGACTCTAGATCACATATGTACCAGCCTCTGGCTCTAGAATGCCTCTGTATCAGCCTCAGACTCTAGAACACATCTGTAACAGCCTCTGACCCTAGATCACCTCTGTGCCAGCATCTGTCTCTAGATCACCTCTGTACCAGCCTCTGACTCTAGAACAACTCTGTACCAGCCTCTGACTCTAGAACACATCTGTACAAGACTTTTACTCTAGAACACCTCTGTACAAGTCTCTGACTCTAGATTACCAGTGTATCGCCCTCTGACTCTAGAAAACCTCTGTACCAGCCTCTTACTCTAGAAAACCTCTCTACAAGTCTATGACTCTAGATTATCTCTGTACCAGCCTCTGACTCTAGAAATGTCTCTGTACCAGCCTCTGACTTTAGAATGTCTCTGTACCAGCCTCTGATTCTAGAATACATATGTACGAGCCCCTGACCCTAGATGACCTCTGTTACAACCTCTGGTTCTAGATTTCCTCTGTGCTGGCCTCTGACTCTAGATCACCTCTGTACCAGCCTCTGACTAGAAAACATCTGTACCAGCCTCTGACTCTAGATCACCTCTGTACCAGCCACTGACTCTAGAACAACTCTGTTTGAGTCTCTGAATCTAGATTACCTCTGTACCAGCCTCTGACTCTAGAACACATCTGAACCAGCCACTGACTAGAACTCCTCTGTACGAATCTCTGACTCCAGAATACCTCTGGAACAGCCTCTGACTCTAGATCAGCTCTGAACCATGCTCTGACTCTAGATTATCTCTGTACCAGCCTCTGACTCTAGAACACATCTGTACCAGCCTCTTACTCTAAAAAACCTCTCTAAGAGCCTCTGAGTTTAGAATGTCTCTGTACCAGCCTCTGATTCTAGAACACATCTGTACGAGCCTCTGACCCTAGATGACCTCTGTTACAGCCTCTGGTTCTAGATTACCTCTGCACCAGCCTTTGCCTCTAGATAACCTCTGTACCAGCCTCTGACTAAAAAACATCTGTACCAGCCTCTGACTCTAGATCACCTCTGTACCAGCCACTGACTCTAGAACATCTCTGTTTGAGTCTCTGAATATAGATTACCTCTCTACCAGCCTCTAACTCTAGAAAACATCTGAACCAGCCTCTGACTAGAACTCCTCTGTACGAATCTCTGACTCTAGAATACCTCTGTACCAGCCTCCGACTCTAGATCAGCTCTGAACCATGTTCTGACTCTAGATTATCTCTGTACCAGCCTCTGAATCTAGAACACATCTGAACAGGCTTCTGACTCTAGATTACCTCTGTACCAGCCTCTAACTCCAGAACACATATGTACCAGTCGCTGATGCTAGATTACCTCTGCACCAGCCTCTGACTTTAGAACACCCCTGTACCAGCCTGTGACTCTAGGGTGCCTCTGTACAAGCCTCTGACTCTAGAACACCTCTGTACCAGCCTCTGACTCTAGACCACCTCTGTACCAGCCTCAGAATCTAGATCACCTCTGTACCAGCCTCTGACTCTAGATCACCTCTGTACCAGTCTCAGACTCTAGGATGCCTCTGTACGAGCCTCTTACTCTAGAACAATACTGTACCAGCCTCTGGCTCTAAAATGCCTCTGTACCAGCCTCAGACTCTAGAACACATCTGTAACAGCCTCTGACTCTAGATCACCTCTGTACCAGCCTCTGACTCTAGAACAACTCTGTACGAGTCTCTGACTCTAGATTACCTATGTACAAGTCTCTGACTCTAGATTACCACGGTACCACCCTTTGACTCTATAACACATCTGTACCAGCCTCTGACTCTAGATTACCTCTGTACCAGCCTCTGACTCTAGAATGCCTCTGTACCAGCCTCTGACTCTAGAACACATCTGTACCAACATCTGACTCTAGATTACCTCTGTACCAGCCTCTTACTCCAGAACACCTCTCTACGAGTCTGTGACTCTAGAATACCTCTGTACCAGCCTCTGATTCTAGACCACCTCTGTACGAGTCTCTGACTCTAGATTACCTCTGTACCAGCCTCTGGCTCTAGAATGCCTCTGTACCAGCCTCAGATTCTAGAACACAACTGTAACAGCCTCTGACTCTAGATTATCTCTGTAACAGCCTCTGACTCTAGATTACCTCTGTACCAGCCTCTGACTCTAGAAATGTCTCTGTACCAGTCTCTGACTTTAGAATGTCTCTGTACCAGCCTCTGATTCTAGAACACATCTGTATGAGCCTCTGACCCTAGATGACCTCTGTTACAGCCTCTGGTTCTAGATTACCTCTGTACCGGCCTCTGACTCTAGATCACCTCTGTACCAGCCTCTGACTAGAAAACATCTGTACCAGCCTCTGACTCTAGATCACCTCTGTACCAGCCACTGACTCTAGAACAACTCTGTTTGAGTCTCTGAATCTAGATTACCTCTGTACCAGCCTCTGACTCTAGAACACATCTGAACCAGCCATTGACTAGAACTCCTCTGTACGAATCTCTGACTCCAGAATACCTCTGTACCAGCCTCTTACTCTAGAACACCTCTGTACAAGTCTCTGACTCTATATTACCACTGTATCACCCTCTGACTCTAGAACACATCTGTACCAGCCTCTTACTCTAGAAAACCTCTTTACGAGCCTCTGAGTTTAGAATGTCTCTGTACCAGCCTCTGATTCTAGAACACATCAGTACGAGCCTCTGACCCTAGATGACCTCTGTACCAGCCACTGACTCTAGAACATCTCTGTTTGAGTCTCTGAATCTAGATTACCTCTGTACCAGCCTCTGACTCCAGAACACATATGTTCCACCCTCTGATGCTAGATTACCTCTGCACCAGCCTCTGACTCTAGAACACCTCTGTACCAGTCTCAGACTCTAGGAAGCCTCTGTACGAGCATCTTACTAGAAAACATCTGTACCAGCCTCTGACTCTAGATCACCTCTGTACCAGCCACTGACTCTAGATCATCTCTGTTTGAGTCTCTGAATCTAGATTACCTCTGTACCAGCCTCTGACTCCAGAACACATATGTTCCACCCTCTGATGCTAGATTACCTCTGCACCAGCCTCTGACTCTAGAACACCTCTGTACCAGTCTCAGACTCTAGGAAGCCTCTGTACGAGCATCTTACTCTAGAACATTACTGTACCAGCCTCTGACTCTAGATTACCTCTGTGTGAGTCTCTGACTCTAGATTGCCTCTGTACCAGTCTCTGACTCTAGAACACATATGTACCAGCTCTGATTCTAGATTACTTCTGTACCAGCCTCTGACTCTAGAGCACCTCTGTACCAGCCTCTGACTGTAGACACCAGCTGTACCAGTCTCTTACTCTAGAACACCTCTGTACCAGCCTCTGACTCTAGAACGCCTCTGTACGAGTCTCTGACTCTAGATCACATATGTACCAGCCTCTGGCTCTAGAATGCCTCTGTATCAGCCTCAGACTCTAGAACACATCTGTAACAGCCTCTGACCCTAGATCACCTCTGTGCCAGCATCTGTCTCTAGATCACCTCTGTACCAGCCTCTGACTCTAGAACAACTCTGTACCAGCCTCTGACTCTAGAACACATCTGTACAAGACTTTTACTCTAGAACACCTCTGTACAAGTCTCTGACTCTAGATTACCAGTGTATCACCCTCTGACTCTAGAAAACCTCTGTACCAGCCTCTTACTCTAGAAAACCTCTCTACAAGTCTATGACTCTAGATTATCTCTGTACCAGCCTCTGACTCTAGAAATGTCTCTGTACCAGCCTCTGACTTTAGAATGTCTCTGTACCAGCCTCTGATTCTAGAATACATATGTACGAGCCCCTGACCCTAGATGACCTCTGTTACAACCTCTGGTTCTAGATTTCCTCTGTGCTGGCCTCTGACTCTAGATCACCTCTGTACCAGCCTCTGACTAGAAAACATCTGTACCAGCCTCTGACTCTAGATCACCTCTGTACCAGCCACTGACTCTAGAACAACTCTGTTTGAGTCTCTGAATCTAGATTACCTCTGTACCAGCCTCTGACTCTAGAACACATCTGAACCAGCCACTGACTAGAACTCCTCTGTACGAATCTCTGACTCCAGAATACCTCTGGAACAGCCTCTGACTCTAGATCAGCTCTGAACCATGCTCTGACTCTAGATTATCTCTGTACCAGCCTCTGACTCTAGAACACATCTGTACCAGCCTCTTACTCTAAAAAACCTCTCTAAGAGCCTCTGAGTTTAGAATGTCTCTGTACCAGCCTCTGATTCTAGAACACATCTGTACGAGCCTCTGACCCTAGATGACCTCTGTTACAGCCTCTGGTTCTAGATTACCTCTGCACCAGCCTTTGCCTCTAGATAACCTCTGTACCAGCCTCTGACTAAAAAACATCTGTACCAGCCTCTGACTCTAGATCACCTCTGTACCAGCCACTGACTCTAGAACATCTCTGTTTGAGTCTCTGAATATAGATTACCTCTCTACCAGCCTCTAACTCTAGAAAACATCTGAACCAGCCTCTGACTAGAACTCCTCTGTACGAATCTCTGACTCTAGAATACCTCTGTACCAGCCTCCGACTCTAGATCAGCTCTGAACCATGTTCTGACTCTAGATTATCTCTGTACCAGCCTCTGAATCTAGAACACATCTGAACAGGCTTCTGACTCTAGATTACCTCTGTACCAGCCTCTAACTCCAGAACACATATGTACCAGTCGCTGATGCTAGATTACCTCTGCACCAGCCTCTGACTTTAGAACACCCCTGTACCAGCCTGTGACTCTAGGGTGCCTCTGTACAAGCCTCTGACTCTAGAACACCTCTGTACCAGCCTCTGACTCTAGACCACCTCTGTACCAGCCTCAGAATCTAGATCACCTCTGTACCAGCCTCTGACTCTAGATCACCTCTGTACCAGTCTCAGACTCTAGGATGCCTCTGTACGAGCCTCTTACTCTAGAACAATACTGTACCAGCCTCTGGCTCTAAAATGCCTCTGTACCAGCCTCAGACTCTAGAACACATCTGTAACAGCCTCTGACTCTAGATCACCTCTGTACCAGCCTCTGACTCTAGAACAACTCTGTACGAGTCTCTGACTCTAGATTACCTCTGTACAAGTCTCTGACTCTAGATTACCACGGTACCACCCTTTGACTCTATAACACATCTGTACCAGCCTCTGACTCTAGATTACTTCTGTAACAACCTCTGACTCTAGAATGCCTTTGTACCAGCCTTTGACTCTAGAACACATCTGTACCAGCCTCTGACTCTAGATAACCTCTGTTCTAGCCTCTGGCTCTAGATTACCTCTGAACCATCCTCTGACTCTAGATTATCTCTGTACCAGCCTCTGAATCCAGAACACCTCTGTACAAGCTTCTGACGCTGGATTACCTTTGTACCAGCCTCTAACTCCAGAACACATATGTTCCACCCTCTGATGCTAGATTACCTCTGCACCAGCCTCTGACTCTAGAACACCTCTATACCAGTCTCAGACTCTAGGAAGCCTCTGTACGAGCCTCTTACTCTAGAACAATACTGTACCAGCCTCTGACTCTAGATTACCTCTGTGTGAGTCTCTGATTCTAGATTGCCTCTGTACCAGCCTCTGACTCAAGAACACATCTGTACCAACCTCTGACTCTAGATTACTTCTGTACCAGCCTCTGACTCTAGAACACATCTGTACCAGCCTCTGACTCTATATTACCTCTGCACCAGCCTCTGACTCTAGAGCACCTCTGTACCAGCCTCTGACTCTAAACACATCTGTACCAGCCACTGACTCTAAATTCCCTCTGTACCAGCCTCTGACTCTAGATCACCTGTGTGCCAGCATCTGACTCTAGATTACCTCTGTACGAGTCTCTGACTCTAGAATGCCTCTGTACCAGCCTCTGACTGTAGACCACAGCTGTACCAGTCTCTTACTCTAGAACACCTCTGTACCAGTCTCTGACTCTAGAACACCTCTGTACGAGTCTCTGACTCTACATCACATCTGTACCAGCCTCTGGCTCTAGAATGCCTCTGTATCAGCCTCAGACTCTAGAACACATCTGTAACAGCCTCTGACCCTAGATCACCTCTGTACCAGCGTCTGTCTCTAGATCCCCTCTGTACCAGCCTCTGACTCTAGAACAACTCTGTACCAGCCTCTGACTCTAGAACACATCTGTACAAGACTCTTACTCAAGAACACCTCTGTACAAGTCCCTGACTCTAGATTACCTCTGTATCACCCTCTGACTTTAGAACACATCTGTACCAGCCTCCTACTCTAGAAAACCTCTCTACGAGTCTGTGACTCTAGAATACCTCTGTAACAGCCTCTGACTCTAGAACGCCATTGTACCAGTCTATGGCTCTAGACACATCTAATCCAGCCTCTGACTCTAGATTATCTCTGTAACAGCCTCTGACTCTAGATTACCTCTGTACCAGCCTCTGACTCTAGAAATGTCTCTGTGCCAGCCTCTGACTTTAGAATGTCTCTGTACCAGCCTCTGATTCTAGAACACATCTGTACGAGCCTCTGACCCTAGATGACCTCTGTTACAGCCTCTGGTTCTAGATTTCCTCTGTACCGGCCTCTGACTCTAGATCACCTCTGGACCAGCCACTGACTCTAGAACAACTCTGTTTGAGTCTCTGAATCTAGATTACCTCTGTACCAGCCTCTGACTCTAGAACACATCTGAACCAGCCACTGACTAGAACTCCTCTGTACGAATCTCTGACTCCAGAATTCCTCTGTAACAGCCTCTGACTCTTGATCAGCTCTGAACCATGCTCTGACTCTAGATTATCTCTGTACCAGCCTCTGACTCTAGAACACATCTGTACCAGCCTCTTACTCTAGAACACCTCTTACAAGTCTCTGACTCTAGATTACCACTGTATCACCCTCTGACTCTAGAACACATCTGTACCAGCCTCTTACGCTAAGAAACCTCTTTACCAGCCTCTGAGTTTAGAATGTCTCTGTACCAGCCTCTGATTCTGGAACACATCTGTACGTGCCTCTGACCCTAGATGACCTCTGTTACAGCCTCTGGTTCTAGATTACCTCTGCACCAGCCTTTGACTCTAGATAACCTCTTTACCAGCCTCTGACTAAAACACATCTGTACCATCCTCTGACTCTAGATCACCTCTGTACCAGCCACTGACTAGAACTCCTCTGGACAAATCTCTGACTCTAGAATACCTCTGTACCAGCCTCTGACTCTAGATCAGCTCTGAACCATGCTCTGACTCTAGATTATCTCTGTACCAGCCTCTGACTCTAGAACACATCTGAACCAGCCTCTGACTAGAACTCCTCTGTACAAATCTCTGACTCTAGAATACCTCTGTACCAGCCTCTGACTCTAGACCACCTCTGAACCAGCCTCTGACTCTAGATCACCTCTGTACCAGCCTCTGACTCTAGATCAGCTCTGAACCAGCCTCTGACTCTAGATTACCTCTGTACCAGCCTGTAAATCTAGAACAAATCTGTACCAGCTTCTGATTCTAGATTACCATTTGTACCAGTCTCTAACTCTAGAACACTTCTGTACAAGTCTATGGTTCTAGGCACATCTAATCCAGCATCTGACTCTAGATTACCTCAGTAACTCCCTCTGACTCCAGATTCCCTATGTACCAGCCTCTGACTCTAGAGTACCTCTGTACCAGCCTCTTACTCTAGAACACATCTGTACTAGCCTCTAACTCTAGAACGCCTCTGTACCAGCCTCTGACTCTAGAACATAGCTGTACCAGCATCTGACTACAGATTACCTCTGTACCAGCCTCTGACTCTAGAACACCTCTGTATCAGCCTCTGACTCTAGATTACCTCTGTACCAACCTCTGACTCTAGAATACATCTGTGCCAGCCTCTGACTCTCAATTACCTCTTTATGAGTCTCTGACTCTAGATCACCTCTGTATCAGCCTCTGACTCTAGAACTCATCTGTACCAGCCTCTGACTCTAGAATGCCTCTGTACCAGCCTCTGACTCGAGAACACATCTGTACCAGCTTCTGACTCTAGATCACCTCTCTACCAGTCTATGGCTCTAGACACATCTAATCCAGCCTCTGACTCTAGAATATCTCTGTAACTGCCTCTGACTCTAGATTACTTCTGTACCAGCCTCTGATTCTACGTCATCTCTGTAACAGCCTCTGACTCTAGAAGACATCTTTACCAGCCTCTGACTCCAGAACACCTCTGTACAAGTCTTTGACTCTAGATTACCACTGTACCACCCTTTTGACTCTATAATACATCTGTACCAGCCTCTGACTCTAGATTACTTCTGTACCAACCTCTGACTCTAGAATGCCTTTGTACCAGCCTTTGACTCTAGAACACACCTGTACCCGCCTCTGACTCTAGATAACCTCTGTTCTAGCCTCTGGCTCTAGATCACCTCTGAACAATCCTCTGACTCTAGATTATCTCTGTACCAGCATCTGAATCTAGAATACCTCTGTACAAGCTTCTGACGCTAGATTACCTCTGTACCAGCCTCTAACTCCAGAACACATATGTTCCACCCTTTGATGCTAGATTACCTCTGTACCAGTCTCTGACTCTAGAACACATCTGTACCAGCCTCTGATTCTAGATTACTTCTGTACCAGCCTCTGACTCTAGATCACCTCTGTACCAGCCTCTGACTCTATATCACCTCTGAACCAGCCTCTGACTCTAGATTACCTCTGTACCAGCCTCTAAATCTAGAACAAATCTGTATCAGCTTCAGATTCTAGATTACCTCTGTACCAGTCTCTAACTCTAGAACACATCTGTACCAGCCTCTGACTCCAGATTACCTCTGCACCAGCCTCTGACTCTAAAACACCTCTGTACCAGCCTCTGAATCTAGGACGCCTTTGTACGAGCATCTGACTCTAGAACAATACTGTACCAGCCTCTGATTCTAGAACACATCTGTATGAGCCTCTGACCCTAGATGACCTCTGTTACAGCCTCTGGTTCTAGATTACCTCTGTACCGGTCTCTGACTCTAGATCACCTCTGTACCAGCCTCTGACTAGAAAACATCTGTACCAGCCTCTGACTCTAGATCACCGCTGTACCAGCCACTGACTCTAGAACAACTCTGTTTGAGTCTCTGAATCTAGATTACCTCTGTACCAGCCTCTGACTCTAGAACACATCTGAACCAGCCATTGACTAGAACTCCTCTGTACGAATCTCTGACTCCAGAATACCTCTGTAACAGCCTCTTACTCTAGAACACCTCTGTACAAGTCTCTGACTCTATATTACCACTGTATCACCCTCTGACTCTAGAACACATCTGTACCAGCCTCTTACTCTAGAAAACCTCTCTACGAGCCTCTGAGTTTAGAATGTCTCTGTACCAGCCTCTGATTCTAGAACACATCAGTACGAGCCTCTGACCCTAGATGACCTCTGTACCAGCCACTGACTCTAGAACATCTCTGTTTGAGTCTCTGAATCTAGATTACCTCTGTACCAGTCTCTGACTCTAGAACGCCTCTGTACGAGTCTCTGACTCTAGATCACATATGTACCAGCCTCTGGCTCTAGAATGCCTCTGTATCAGCCTCAGACTCTAGAACACATCTGTAACAGCCTCTGACCCTAGATCACCTCTGTACCAGCATCTGTCTCTAGATCACCTCTGTACCAGCCTCTGACTCTAGAACAACTCTGTACCAGCCTCTGACTCTAGAACACATCTGTACAAGACTTTTACTCTAGAACACCTCTGTACAAGTCTCTGACTCTAGATTACCAGTGTATCACCCTCTGACTCTAGAACACCTCTGTGCCAGCCTCTTACTCTAGAAAACCTCTCTACAAGTCTATGACTCTAGATTATCTCTGTACCAGCCTCTGACTCTAGAAATGTCTCTGTACCAGCCTCTAACTTTAGAATGTCTCTGTACCAGCCTCTGATTCTAGAATACATATGTACGAGCCCCTGACCCTAGATGACCTCTGTTACAGCCTCTGGTTCTAGATTTCCTCTGTGCTGGCCTCTGACTCTAGATCACCTCTGTACCAGCCTCTGACTAGAAAACATCTGTACCAGCCTCTGACTCTAGATCACCTCTGTACCAGCCACTGACTCTAGAACAACTCTGTTTGAGTCTCTGAATCTAGATTACCTCTGTACCAGCCTCTGACTCTAGAACACATCTGAACCAGCCACTGACTAGAACTCCTCTGTACGAATCTCTGACTCCAGAATACCTCTGGAACAGCCTCTGACTCTAGATCAGCTCTGAACCATGCTCTGACTCTAGATTATCTCTGTACCAGCCTCTGACTCTAGAACACATCTGTACCAGCCTCTTACTCTAAAAAACCTCTCTAAGAGCCTCTGAGTTTAGAATGTCTCTGTACCAGCCTCTGATTCTAGAACACATCTGTACGAGCCTCTGACCCTAGATGACCTCTGTTACAGCCTCTGGTTCTAGATTACCTCTGCACCAGCCTTTGCCTCTAGATAACCTCTGTACCAGCCTCTGACTAAAAAACATCTGTACCAGCCTCTGACTCTAGATCACCTCTGTACCAGCCACTGACTCTAGAACATCTCAGTTTGAGTCTCTGAATATAGATTACCTCTGTACCAGCCTCTAACTCTAGAAAACATCTGAACCAGCCTCTGACTAGAACTCCTCTGTACGAATCTCTGACTCTAGAATACCTCTGTACCAGCCTCCGACTCTAGATCAGCTCTGAACCATGTTCTGACTCTAGATTATCTCTGTACCAGCCTCTGAATCTAGAACACATCTGAACAGGCTTCTGACTCTAGATTACCTCTGTACCAGCCTCTAACTCCAGAACACATATGTACCAGTCGCTGATGCTAGATTACCTCTGCACCAGCCTCTGACTCTAGAACACCCCTGTACCAGCCTGTGACTCTAGGGTGCCTCTGTACAAGCCTCTGACTCTAGAACACCTCTGTACCAGCCTCTGACTCTAGACCACCTCTGTACCAGCCTCAGAATCTAGATCACCTTTGTACCATTCTCTGACTCTAGATCACCTCTGTACCAGTCTCAGACTCTAGGATGCCTCTGTACGAGCCTCTTACTCTAGAACAATACTGTACCAGCCTCTGGCTCTAGAATGCCTCTGTACCAGCCTCAGACTCTAGAACACATCTGTAACAGCCTCTGACTCTAGATCACCTCTGTACCAGCCTCTGACTCTAGAACAACTCTGTACGAGTCTCTGACTCTAGATTACCTCTGTACAAGTCTCTGACTCTAGATTACCACGGTACCACCCTTT
Source organism: Lissotriton helveticus (assembly GCF_964261635.1). Classification (NCBI taxonomy): domain Eukaryota; kingdom Metazoa; phylum Chordata; class Amphibia; order Caudata; family Salamandridae; genus Lissotriton; species Lissotriton helveticus. Next base: position 11,780,664 of record NC_136059.1, read on the forward strand.
GACTCTATAACACATCTGTACCAGCCTCTGACTCTAGATTACTTCTGTAACAACCTCTGACTCTAGAATGCCTTTGTACCAGCCTTTGACTCTAGAACACATCTGTACCAGCCTCTGACTCTAGATAACCTCTGTTCTAGCCTCTGGCTCTAGATTACCTCTGAACCATCCTCTGACTCTAGATTATCTCTGTACCAGCCTCTGAATCCAGAACACCTCTGTACAAGCTTCTGACGCTGGATTACCTCTGTACCAGCCTCTAACTCCAGAACACATATGTTCCACCCTCTGATGCTAGATTACCTCTGCACCAGCCTCTGACTCTAGAACACCTCTATACCAGTCTCAGACTCTAGGAAGCCTCTGTACGAGCCTCTTACTCTAGAACAATACTGTACCAGCCTCTGACTCTAGATTACCTCTGTGTGAGTCTCTGATTCTAGATTGCCTCTGTACCAGCCTCTGACTCAAGAACACATCTGTACCAGCCTCTGACTCTAGATTACTTCTGTACCAGCCTCTGACTCTAGAACACATCTGTACCAGCCTCTGACTCTATATTACCTCTGCACCAGCCTCTGACTCTAGAGCACCTCTGTACCAGCCTCTGACTCTAAACACATCTGTACCAGCCACTGACTCTAGATTCCCTCTGTACCAGCCTCTGACTCTAGATCACCTGTGTGCCAGCATCTGACTCTAGATTACCTCTGTACGAGTCTCTGACTCTAGAATGCCTCTGTACCCGCCTCTGACTGTAGACCACAGCTGTACCAGTCTCTTACTCTAGAACACCTCTGTACCAGTCTCTGACTCTAGAACACCTCTGTACGAGTCTCTGACTCTACATCACATCTGTACCAGCCTCTGGCTCTAGAATGCCTCTGTATCAGCCTCAGACTCTAGAACACATCTGTAACAGCCTCTGACCCTAGATCACCTCTGTACCAGCGTCTGTCTCTAGATCCCCTCTGTACCAGCCTCTGACTCTAGAACAACTCTGTACCAGCCTCTGACTCTAGAACACATCTGTACAAGACTCTTACTCAAGAACACCTCTGTACAAGTCCCTGACTCTAGATTACCTCTGTATCACCCTCTGACTTTAGAACACATCTGTACCAGCCTCCTACTCTAGAAAACCTCTCTACGAGTCTGTGACTCTAGAATACCTCTGTAACAGCCTCTGACTCTAGAACGCCATTGTACCAGTCTATGGCTCTAGACACATCTAATACAGCCTCTGACTCTAGATTATCTCTGTAACAGCCTCTGACTCTAGATTACCTCTGTACCAGCCTCTGACTCTAGAAATGTCTCTGTGCCAGCCTCTGACTTTAGAATGTCTCTGTACCAGCCTCTGATTCTAGAACACATCTGTACGAGCCTCTGACCCTAGATGACCTCTGTTACAGCCTCTGGTTCTAGATTTCCTCTGTACCGGCCTCTGACTCTAGATCACCTCTGGACCAGCCACTGACTCTAGAACAACTCTGTTTGAGTCTCTGAATCTAGATTACCTCTGTACCAGCCTCTGACTCTAGAACACATCTGAACCAGCCACTGACTAGAACTCCTCTGTACGAATCTCTGACTCCAGAATTCCTCTGTAACAGCCTCTGACTCTTGATCAGCTCTGAACCATGCTCTGACTCTAGATTATCTCTGTACCAGCCTCTGACTCTAGAACACATCTGTACCAGCCTCTTACTCTAGAACACCTCTTACAAGTCTCTGACTCTAGATTACCACTGTATCACCCTCTGACTCTAGAACACATCTGTACCAGCCTCTTACGCTAAGAAACCTCTTTACCAGCCTCTGAGTTTAGAATGTCTCTGTACCAGCCTCTGATTCTGGAACACATCTGTACGTGCCTCTGACCCTAGATGACCTCTGTTACAGCCTCTGGTTCTAGATTACCTCTGCACCAGCCTTTGACTCTAGATAACCTCTGTACCAGCCTCTGACTAAAACACATCTGTACCATCCTCTGACTCTAGATCACCTCTGTACCAGCCACTGACTAGAACTCCTCTGGACGAATCTCTGACTCTAGAATACCTCTGTACCAGCCTCTGACTCTAGATCAGCTCTGAACCATGCTCTGACTCTAGATTATCTCTGTACCAGCCTCTGACTCTAGAACACATCTGAACCAGCCTCTGACTAGAACTCCTCTGTACAAATCTCTGACTCTAGAATACCTCTGTACCAGCCTCTGACTCTAGACCACCTCTGTACCAGCCTCTGACTCTAGATCACCTCTGTACCAGCCTCTGACTCTAGATCAGCTCTGAACCAGCCTCTGACTCTAGATTACCTCTGTACCAGCCTGTAAATCTAGAACAAATCTGTACCAGCTTCTGATTCTAGATTACCATTTGTACCAGTCTCTAACTCTAGAACACTTCTGTACAAGTCTATGGTTCTAGGCACATCTAATCCAGAATCTGACTCTAGATTACCTCAGTAACTCCCTCTCACTCCAGATTCCCTCTGTACCAGCCTCTGACTCTAGAGTACCTCTGTACCAGCCTCTTACTCTAGAACACATCTGTACTAGCCTCTAACTCTAGAACGCCTCTGTACCAGCCTCTGACTCTAGAACATAGCTGTACCAGCATCTGACTACAGATTACCTCTGTACCAGCCTCTGACTCCAGAACACCTCTGTATCAGCCTCTGACTCTAGATTACCTCTGTACCAACCTCTGACTCTAGAATACATCTGTGCCAGCCTCTGACTCTCAATTACCTCTTTATGAGTCTCTGACTCTAGATCACCTCTGTATCAGCCTCTGACTCTAGAACTCATCTGTACCAGCCTCTGACTCTAGAATGCCTCTGTACCAGCCTCTGACTCGAGAACACATCTGTACCAGCTTCTGACTCTAGATCACCTCTCTACCAGTCTATGGCTCTAGACACATCTAATCCAGCCTCTGACTCTAGAATATCTCTGTAACTGCCTCTGACTCTAGATTACTTCTGTACCAGCCTCTGATTCTACGTCATCTCTGTAACAGCCTCTGACTCTAGAAGACATCTTTACCAGCCTCTGACTCCAGAACACCTCTGTACAAGTCTTTGACTCTAGATTACCACTGTACCACCCTTTTGACTCTATAATACATCTGTACCAGCCTCTGACTCTAGATTACTTCTGTACCAACCTCTGACTCTAGAATGCCTTTGTACCAGCCTTTGACTCTAGAACACACCTGTACCCGCCTCTGACTCTAGATAACCTCTGTTCTAGCCTCTGGCTCTAGATCACCTCTGAACAATCCTCTGACTCTAGATTATCTCTGTACCAGCATCTGAATCTAGAATACCTCTGTACAAGCTTCTGACGCTAGATTACCTCTGTACCAGCCTCTAACTCCAGAACACATATGTTCCACCCTTTGATGCTAGATTACCTCTGTACCAGTCTCTGACTCTAGAACACATCTGTACCAGCCTCTGATTCTAGATTACTTCTGTACCAGCCTCTGACTCTAGATCACCTCTGTACCAGCCTCTGACTCTATATCACCTCTGAACCAGCCTCTGACTCTAGATTACCTCTGTACCAGCCTCTAAATCTAGAACAAATCTGTATCAGCTTCAGATTCTAGATTACCTCTGTACCAGTCTCTAACTCTAGAACACATCTGTACCAGCCTCTGACTCCAGATTACCTCTGCACCAGCCTCTGACTCTAAAACACCTCTGTACCAGCCTCTGAATCTAGGACGCCTTTGTACGAGCATCTGACTCTAGAACAATACTGTACCAGCCTCTGATTCTAGAACACATCTGTATGAGCCTCTGACCCTAGATGACCTCTGTTACAGCCTCTGGTTCTAGATTACCTCTGTACCGGTCTCTGACTCTAGATCACCTCTGTACCAGCCTCTGACTAGAAAACATCTGTACCAGCCTCTGACTCTAGATCACCGCTGTACCAGCCACTGACTCTAGAACAACTCTGTTTGAGTCTCTGAATCTAGATTACCTCTGTACCAGCCTTTGACTCTAGAACACATCTGAACCAGCCATTGACTAGAACTCCTCTGTACGAATCTCTGACTCCAGAATACCTCTGTAACAGCCTCTTACTCTAGAACACCTCTGTACAAGTCTCTGACTCTATATTACCACTGTATCACCCTCTGACTCTAGAACACATCTGTACCAGCCTCTTACTCTAGAAAACCTCTCTACGAGCCTCTGAGTTTAGAATGTCTCTGTACCAGCCTCTGATTCTAGAACACATCAGTACGAGCCTCTGACCCTAGATGACCTCTGTACCAGCCACTGACTCTAGAACATCTCTGTTTGAGTCTCTGAATCTAGATTACCTCTGTACCAGTCTCTGACTCTAGAACGCCTCTGTACGAGTCTCTGACTCTAGATCACATATGTACCAGCCTCTGGCTCTAGAATGCCTCTGTATCAGCCTCAGACTCTAGAACACATCTGTAACAGCCTCTGACCCTAGATCACCTCTGTACCAGCATCTGTCTCTAGATCACCTCTGTACCAGCCTCTGACTCTAGAACAACTCTGTACCAGCCTCTGACTCTAGAACACATCTGTACAAGACTTTTACTCTAGAACACCTCTGTACAAGTCTCTGACTCTAGATTACCAGTGTATCACCCTCTGACTCTAGAACACCTCTGTGCCAGCCTCTTACTCTAGAAAACCTCTCTACAAGTCTATGACTCTAGATTATCTCTGTACCAGCCTCTGACTCTAGAAATGTCTCTGTACCAGCCTCTAACTTTAGAATGTCTCTGTACCAGCCTCTGATTCTAGAATACATATGTACGAGCCCCTGACCCTAGATGACCTCTGTTACAGCCTCTGGTTCTAGATTTCCTCTGTGCTGGCCTCTGACTCTAGATCACCTCTGTACCAGCCTCTGACTAGAAAACATCTGTACCAGCCTCTGACTCTAGATCACCTCTGTACCAGCCACTGACTCTAGAACAACTCTGTTTGAGTCTCTGAATCTAGATTACCTCTGTACCAGCCTCTGACTCTAGAACACATCTGAACCAGCCACTGACTAGAACTCCTCTGTACGAATCTCTGACTCCAGAATACCTCTGGAACAGCCTCTGACTCTAGATCAGCTCTGAACCATGCTCTGACTCTAGATTATCTCTGTACCAGCCTCTGACTCTAGAACACATCTGTACCAGCCTCTTACTCTAAAAAACCTCTCTAAGAGCCTCTGAGTTTAGAATGTCTCTGTACCAGCCTCTGATTCTAGAACACATCTGTACGAGCCTCTGACCCTAGATGACCTCTGTTACAGCCTCTGGTTCTAGATTACCTCTGCACCAGCCTTTGCCTCTAGATAACCTCTGTACCAGCCTCTGACTAAAAAACATCTGTACCAGCCTCTGACTCTAGATCACCTCTGTACCAGCCACTGACTCTAGAACATCTCAGTTTGAGTCTCTGAATATAGATTACCTCTGTACCAGCCTCTAACTCTAGAAAACATCTGAACCAGCCTCTGACTAGAACTCCTCTGTACGAATCTCTGACTCTAGAATACCTCTGTACCAGCCTCCGACTCTAGATCAGCTCTGAACCATGTTCTGACTCTAGATTATCTCTGTACCAGCCTCTGAATCTAGAACACATCTGAACAGGCTTCTGACTCTAGATTACCTCTGTACCAGCCTCTAACTCCAGAACACATATGTACCAGTCGCTGATGCTAGATTACCTCTGCACCAGCCTCTGACTCTAGAACACCCCTGTACCAGCCTGTGACTCTAGGGTGCCTCTGTACAAGCCTCTGACTCTAGAACACCTCTGTACCAGCCTCTGACTCTAGACCACCTCTGTACCAGCCTCAGAATCTAGATCACCTTTGTACCATTCTCTGACTCTAGATCACCTCTGTACCAGTCTCAGACTCTAGGATGCCTCTGTACGAGCCTCTTACTCTAGAACAATACTGTACCAGCCTCTGGCTCTAGAATGCCTCTGTACCAGCCTCAGACTCTAGAACACATCTGTAACAGCCTCTGACTCTAGATCACCTCTGTACCAGCCTCTGACTCTAGAACAACTCTGTACGAGTCTCTGACTCTAGATTACCTCTGTACAAGTCTCTGACTCTAGATTACCACGGTACCACCCTTTGACTCTATAACACATCTGTACCAGCCTCTGACTCTAGATTACTTCTGTAACAACCTCTGACTCTAGAATGCCTTTGTACCAGCCTTTGACTCTAGAACACATCTGTACCAGCCTCTGACTCTAGATAACCTCTGTTCTAGCCTCTGGCTCTAGATTACCTCTGAACCATCCTCTGACTCTAGATTATCTCTGTACCAGCCTCTGAATCCAGAACACCTCTGTACAAGCTTCTGACGCTGGATTACCTCTGTACCAGCCTCTAACTCCAGAACACATATGTTCCACCCTCTGATGCTAGATTACCTCTGCACCAGCCTCTGACTCTAGAACACCTCTATACCAGTCTCAGACTCTAGGAAGCCTCTGTACGAGCCTCTTACTCTAGAACAATACTGTACCAGCCTCTGACTCTAGATTACCTCTGTGTGAGTCTCTGATTCTAGATTGCCTCTGTACCAGCCTCTGACTCAAGAACACATCTGTACCAGCCTCTGACTCTAGATTACTTCTGTACCAGCCTCTGACTCTAGAACACATCTGTACCAGCCTCTGACTCTATATTACCTCTGCACCAGCCTCTGACTCTAGAGCACCTCTGTACCAGCCTCTGACTCTAAACACATCTGTACCAGCCACTGACTCTAGATTCCCTCTGTACCAGCCTCTGACTCTAGATCACCTGTGTGCCAGCATCTGACTCTAGATTACCTCTGTACGAGTCTCTGACTCTAGAATGCCTCTGTACCCGCCTCTGACTGTAGACCACAGCTGTACCAGTCTCTTACTCTAGAACACCTCTGTACCAGTCTCTGACTCTAGAACACCTCTGTACGAGTCTCTGACTCTACATCACATCTGTACCAGCCTCTGGCTCTAGAATGCCTCTGTATCAGCCTCAGACTCTAGAACACATCTGTAACAGCCTCTGACCCTAGATCACCTCTGTACCAGCGTCTGTCTCTAGATCCCCTCTGTACCAGCCTCTGACTCTAGAACAACTCTGTACCAGCCTCTGACTCTAGAACACATCTGTACAAGACTCTTACTCAAGAACACCTCTGTACAAGTCCCTGACTCTAGATTACCTCTGTATCACCCTCTGACTTTAGAACACATCTGTACCAGCCTCCTACTCTAGAAAACCTCTCTACGAGTCTGTGACTCTAGAATACCTCTGTAACAGCCTCTGACTCTAGAACGCCATTGTACCAGTCTATGGCTCTAGACACATCTAATACAGCCTCTGACTCTAGATTATCTCTGTAACAGCCTCTGACTCTAGATTACCTCTGTACCAGCCTCTGACTCTAGAAATGTCTCTGTGCCAGCCTCTGACTTTAGAATGTCTCTGTACCAGCCTCTGATTCTAGAACACATCTGTACGAGCCTCTGACCCTAGATGACCTCTGTTACAGCCTCTGGTTCTAGATTTCCTCTGTACCGGCCTCTGACTCTAGATCACCTCTGGACCAGCCACTGACTCTAGAACAACTCTGTTTGAGTCTCTGAATCTAGATTACCTCTGTACCAGCCTCTGACTCTAGAACACATCTGAACCAGCCACTGACTAGAACTCCTCTGTACGAATCTCTGACTCCAGAATTCCTCTGTAACAGCCTCTGACTCTTGATCAGCTCTGAACCATGCTCTGACTCTAGATTATCTCTGTACCAGCCTCTGACTCTAGAACACATCTGTACCAGCCTCTTACTCTAGAACACCTCTTACAAGTCTCTGACTCTAGATTACCACTGTATCACCCTCTGACTCTAGAACACATCTGTACCAGCCTCTTACGCTAAGAAACCTCTTTACCAGCCTCTGAGTTTAGAATGTCTCTGTACCAGCCTCTGATTCTGGAACACATCTGTACGTGCCTCTGACCCTAGATGACCTCTGTTACAGCCTCTGGTTCTAGATTACCTCTGCACCAGCCTTTGACTCTAGATAACCTCTGTACCAGCCTCTGACTAAAACACATCTGTACCATCCTCTGACTCTAGATCACCTCTGTACCAGCCACTGACTAGAACTCCTCTGGACGAATCTCTGACTCTAGAATACCTCTGTACCAGCCTCTGACTCTAGATCAGCTCTGAACCATGCTCTGACTCTAGATTATCTCTGTACCAGCCTCTGACTCTAGAACACATCTGAACCAGCCTCTGACTAGAACTCCTCTGTACAAATCTCTGACTCTAGAATACCTCTGTACCAGCCTCTGACTCTAGACCACCTCTGTACCAGCCTCTGACTCTAGATCACCTCTGTACCAGCCTCTGACTCTAGATCAGCTCTGAACCAGCCTCTGACTCTAGATTACCTCTGTACCAGCCTGTAAATCTAGAACAAATCTGTACCAGCTTCTGATTCTAGATTACCATTTGTACCAGTCTCTAACTCTAGAACACTTCTGTACAAGTCTATGGTTCTAGGCACATCTAATCCAGAATCTGACTCTAGATTACCTCAGTAACTCCCTCTCACTCCAGATTCCCTCTGTACCAGCCTCTGACTCTAGAGTACCTCTGTACCAGCCTCTTACTCTAGAACACATCTGTACTAGCCTCTAACTCTAGAACGCCTCTGTACCAGCCTCTGACTCTAGAACATAGCTGTACCAGCATCTGACTACAGATTACCTCTGTACCAGCCTCTGACTCCAGAACACCTCTGTATCAGCCTCTGACTCTAGATTACCTCTGTACCAACCTCTGACTCTAGAATACATCTGTGCCAGCCTCTGACTCTCAATTACCTCTTTATGAGTCTCTGACTCTAGATCACCTCTGTATCAGCCTCTGACTCTAGAACTCATCTGTACCAGCCTCTGACTCTAGAATGCCTCTGTACCAGCCTCTGACTCGAGAACACATCTGTACCAGCTTCTGACTCTAGATCACCTCTCTACCAGTCTATGGCTCTAGACACATCTAATCCAGCCTCTGACTCTAGAATATCTCTGTAACTGCCTCTGACTCTAGATTACTTCTGTACCAGCCTCTGATTCTACGTCATCTCTGTAACAGCCTCTGACTCTAGAAGACATCTTTACCAGCCTCTGACTCCAGAACACCTCTGTACAAGTCTTTGACTCTAGATTACCACTGTACCACCCTTTTGACTCTATAATACATCTGTACCAGCCTCTGACTCTAGATTACTTCTGTACCAACCTCTGACTCTAGAATGCCTTTGTACCAGCCTTTGACTCTAGAACACACCTGTACCCGCCTCTGACTCTAGATAACCTCTGTTCTAGCCTCTGGCTCTAGATCACCTCTGAACAATCCTCTGACTCTAGATTATCTCTGTACCAGCATCTGAATCTAGAATACCTCTGTACAAGCTTCTGACGCTAGATTACCTCTGTACCAGCCTCTAACTCCAGAACACATATGTTCCACCCTTTGATGCTAGATTACCTCTGTACCAGTCTCTGACTCTAGAACACATCTGTACCAGCCTCTGATTCTAGATTACTTCTGTACCAGCCTCTGACTCTAGATCACCTCTGTACCAGCCTCTGACTCTATATCACCTCTGAACCAGCCTCTGACTCTAGATTACCTCTGTACCAGCCTCTAAATCTAGAACAAATCTGTATCAGCTTCAGATTCTAGATTACCTCTGTACCAGTCTCTAACTCTAGAACACATCTGTACCAGCCTCTGACTCCAGATTACCTCTGCACCAGCCTCTGACTCTAAAACACCTCTGTACCAGCCTCTGAATCTAGGACGCCTTTGTACGAGCATCTGACTCTAGAACAATACTGTACCAGCCTCTGATTCTAGAACACATCTGTATGAGCCTCTGACCCTAGATGACCTCTGTTACAGCCTCTGGTTCTAGATTACCTCTGTACCGGTCTCTGACTCTAGATCACCTCTGTACCAGCCTCTGACTAGAAAACATCTGTACCAGCCTCTGACTCTAGATCACCTCTGTACCAGCCACTGACTCTAGAACAACTCTGTTTGAGTCTCTGAATCTAGATTACCTCTGTACCAGCCTCTGACTCTAGAACACATCTGAACCAGCCATTGACTAGAACTCCTCTGTACGAATCTCTGACTCCAGAATACCTCTGTACCAGCCTCTTACTCTAGAACACCTCTGTACAAGTCTCTGACTCTATATTACCACTGTATCACCCTCTGACTCTAGAACACATCTGTACCAGCCTCTTACTCTAGAAAACCTCTCTACGAGCCTCTGAGTTTAGAATGTCTCTGTACCAGCCTCTGATTCTAGAACACATCAGTACGAGCCTCTGACCCTAGATGACCTTTGTACCAGCCACTGACTCTAGAACATCTCTGTTTGAGTCTCTGAATCTAGATTACCTCTGTACCAGTCTCTGACTCTAGAACACATCTGTACCAGCTCTGATTCTAGATTACTTCTGTACCAGCCTCTGACTCTAGAGCACCTCTGTACCAGCCTCTGACTGTAGACACCAGCTGTACCAGTCTCTTGCTCTAGAACACCTCTGTACCAGCCTCTGACTCTAGAACGCCTCTGTACGAGTCTCTGACTCTAAATCACATATGTACCAGCCTCTGGCTCTAGAATGCCTCTGTATCAGCCTCAGACTCTAGAACACATCTGTAACAGCCTCTGACCCTAGATCACCTCTGTACCAGCATCTGTCTCTAGATCACCTCTGTACCAGCCTCTGACTCTAGAACAACTCTGTACCAGCCTCTGACTCTAGAACACATCTGTACAAGACTTTTACTCTAGAACACCTCTGTACAAGTCTCTGACTCTAGATTACCAGTGTATCACCCTCTGACTCTAGAACACCTCTGTACCAGCCTCTTATTCTAGAAAACCTCTCTACAAGTCTATGACTCTAGATTATCTCTGTACCAGCCTCTGACTCTAGAAATGTCTCTGTACCAGCCTCTGACTTTAGAATGTCTCTGTACCAGCCTCTGATTCTAGAATACATATGTACGAGCCCCTGACCCTAGATGACCTCTGTTACAGCCTCTGGTTCTAGATTTCCTCTGTGCTGGCCTCTGACTCTAGATCACCTCTGTACCAGCCTCTGACTAGAAAACATCTGTACCAGCCTCTGACTCTAGATCACCTCTGTACCAGCCACTGACTCTAGAACAACTCTGTTTGAGTCTCTGAATCTAGATTACCTCTGTACCAGCCTCTGACTCTAGAACACATCTGAACCAGCCACTGACTAGAACTCCTCTGTACGAATCTCTGACTCCAGAATACCTCTGGAACAGCCTCTGACTCTAGATCAGCTCTGAACCATGCTCTGACTCTAGATTATCTCTGTACCAGCCTCTGACTCTAGAACACATCTGTACCAGCCTCTTACTCTAAAAAACCTCTCTAAGAGCCTCTGAGTTTAGAATGTCTCTGTACCAGCCTCTGATTCTAGAACACATCTGTACGAGCCTCTGACCCTAGATGACCTCTGTTACAGCCTCTGGTTCTAGATTACCTCTGCACCAGCCTTTGCCTCTAGATAACCTCTGTACCAGCCTCTGACTAAAAAACATCTGTACCAGCCTCTGACTCTAGATCACCTCTGTACCAGCCACTGACTCTAGAACATCTCAGTTTGAGTCTCTGAATATAGATTACCTCTGTACCAGCCTCTAACTCTAGAAAACATCTGAACCAGCCTCTGACTAGAACTCCTCTGTACGAATCTCTGACTCTAGAATACCTCTGTACCAGCCTCCGACTCTAGATCAGCTCTGAACCATGTTCTGACTCTAGATTATCTCTGTACCAGCCTCTGAATCTAGAACACATCTGAACAGGCTTCTGACTCTAGATTACCTCTGTACCAGCCTCTAACTCCAGAACACATATGTACCAGTCGCTGATGCTAGATTACCTCTGCACCAGCCTCTGACTCTAGAACACCCCTGTACCAGCCTGTGACTCTAGGGTGCCTCTGTACAAGCCTCTGACTCTAGAACACCTCTGTACCAGCCTCTGACTCTAGACCACCTCTGTACCAGCCTCAGAATCTAGATCACCTCTGTACCAGCCTCTGACTCTAGATCACCTCTGTACCAGTCTCAGACTCTAGGATGCCTCTGTACGAGCCTCTTACTCTAGAACAATACTGTACCAGCCTCTGGCTCTAGAATGCCTCTGTACCAGCCTCAGACTCTAGAACACATCTGTAACAGCCTCTGACTCTAGATCACCTCTGTACCAGCCTCTGACTCTAGAACAACTCTGTACGAGTCTCTGACTCTAGATTACCTCTGTACAAGTCTCTGACTCTAGATTACCACGGTACCACCCTTTGACTCTATAACACATCTGTACCAGCCTCTGACTCTAGATTACTTCTGTAACAACCTCTGACTCTAGAATGCCTTTGTACCAGCCTTTGACTCTAGAACACATCTGTACCAGCCTCTGACTCTAGATAACCTCTGTTCTAGCCTCTGGCTCTAGATTACCTCTGAACCATCCTCTGACTCTAGATTATCTCTGTACCAGCCTCTGAATCCAGAACACCTCTGTACAAGCTTCTGACGCTGGATTACCTCTGTACCAGCCTCTAACTCCAGAACACATATGTTCCACCCTCTGATGCTAGATTACCTCTGCACCAGCCTCTGACTCTAGAACACCTCTATACCAGTCTCAGACTCTAGGAAGCCTCTGTACGAGCCTCTTACTCTAGAACAATACTGTACCAGCCTCTGACTCTAGATTACCTCTGTGTGAGTCTCTGATTCTAGATTGCCTCTGTACCAGCCTCTGACTCAAGAACACATCTGTACCAGCCTCTGACTCTAGATTACTTCTGTACCAGCCTCTGACTCTAGAACACATCTGTACCAGCCTCTGACTCTATATTACCTCTGCACCAGCCTCTGACTCTAGAGCACCTCTGTACCAGCCTCTGACTCTAAACACATCTGTACCAGCCACTGACTCTAGATTCCCTCTGTACCAGCCTCTGACTCTAGATCACCTGTGTGCCAGCATCTGACTCTAGATTACCTCTGTACGAGTCTCTGACTCTAGAATGCCTCTGTACCCGCCTCTGACTGTAGACCACAGCTGTACCAGTCTCTTACTCTAGAACACCTCTGTACCAGTCTCTGACTCTAGAACACCTCTGTACGAGTCTCTGACTCTACATCACATCTGTACCAGCCTCTGGCTCTAGAATGCCTCTGTATCAGCCTCAGACTCTAGAACACATCTGTAACAGCCTCTGACCCTAGATCACCTCTGTACCAGCGTCTGTCTCTAGATCCCCTCTGTACCAGCTTCTGACTCTAGAACAACTCTGTACCAGCCTCTGACTCTAGAACACATCTGTACAAGACTCTTACTCAAGAACACCTCTGTACAAGTCCCTGACTCTAGATTACCTCTGTATCACCCTCTGACTTTAGAACACATCTGTACCAGCCTCCTACTCTAGAAAACCTCTCTACGAGTCTGTGACTCTAGAATACCTCTGTAACAGCCTCTGACTCTAGAACACCATTGTACCAGTCTATGGCTCTAGACACATCTAATCCAGCCTCTGACTCTAGATTATCTCTGTAACAGCCTCTGACTCTAGATTACCTCTGTACCAGCCTCTGACTCTAGAAATGTCTCTGTGCCAGCCTCTGACTTTAGAATGTCTCTGTACCAGCCTCTGATTCTAGAACACATCTGTACGAGCCTCTGACCCTAGATGACCTCTGTTACAGCCTCTGGTTCTAGATTTCCCCTGTACCGGCCTCTGACTCTAGATCACCTCTGGACCAGCCACTGACTCTAGAACAACTCTGTTTGAGTCTCTGAATCTAGATTACCTCTGTACCAGCCTCTGACTCTAGAACACATCTGAACCAGCCACTGACTAGAACTCCTCTGTACGAATCTCTGACTCCAGAATTCCTCTGTAACAGCCTCTGACTCTTGATCAGCTCTGAACCATGCTCTGACTCTAGATTATCTCTGTACCAGCCTCTGACTCTAGAACACATCTGTACCAGCCTCTTACTCTAGAACACCTCTTACAAGTCTCTGACTCTAGATTACCACTGTATCACCCTCTGACTCTAGAACACATCTGTACCAGCCTCTTACGCTAAGAAACCTCTTTACCAGCCTCTGAGTTTAGAATGTCTCTGTACCAGCCTCTGATTCTGGAACACATCTGTACGTGCCTCTGACCCTAGATGACCTCTGTTACAGCCTCTGGTTCTAGATTACCTCTGCACCAGCCTTTGACTCTAGATAACCTCTGTACCAGCCTCTGACTAAAACACATCTGTACCATCCTCTGACTCTAGATCACCTCTGTACCAGCCACTGACTAGAACTCCTCTGGACGAATCTCTGACTCTAGAATACCTCTGTACCAGCCTCTGACTCTAGATCAGCTCTGAACCATGCTCTGACTCTAGATTATCTCTGTACCAGCCTCTGACTCTAGAACACATCTGAACCAGCCTCTGACTAGAACTCCTCTGTACAAATCTCTGACTCTAGAATACCTCTGTACCAGCCTCTGACTCTAGACCACCTCTGTACCAGCCTCTGACTCTAGATCACCTCTGTACCAGCCTCTGACTCTAGATCAGCTCTGAACCAGCCTCTGACTCTAGATTACCTCTGTACCAGCCTGTAAATCTAGAACAAATCTGTACCAGCTTCTGATTCTAGATTACCATTTGTACCAGTCTCTAACTCTAGAACACTTCTGTACAAGTCTATGGTTCTAGGCACATCTAATCCAGAATCTGACTCTAGATTACCTCAGTAACTCCCTCTCACTCCAGATTCCCTCTGTACCAGCCTCTGACTCTAGAGTACCTCTGTACCAGCCTCTTACTCTAGAACACATCTGTACTAGCCTCTAACTCTAGAACGCCTCTGTACCAGCCTCTGACTCTAGAACATAGCTGTACCAGCATCTGACTACAGATTACCTCTGTACCAGCCTCTGACTCCAGAACACCTCTGTATCAGCCTCTGACTCTAGATTACCTCTGTACCAACCTCTGACTCTAGAATACATCTGTGCCAGCCTCTGACTCTCAATTACCTCTTTATGAGTCTCTGACTCTAGATCACCTCTGTATCAGCCTCTGACTCTAGAACTCATCTGTACCAGCCTCTGACTCTAGAATGCCTCTGTACCAGCCTCTGACTCGAGAACACATCTGTACCAGCTTCTGACTCTAGATCACCTCTCTACCAGTCTATGGCTCTAGACACATCTAATCCAGCCTCTGACTCTAGAATATCTCTGTAACTGCCTCTGACTCTAGATTACTTCTGTACCAGCCTCTGATTCTACGTCATCTCTGTAACAGCCTCTGACTCTAGAAGACATCTTTACCAGCCTCTGACTCCAGAACACCTCTGTACAAGTCTTTGACTCTAGATTACCACTGTACCACCCTTTTGACTCTATAATACATCTGTACCAGCCTCTGACTCTAGATTACTTCTGTACCAACCTCTGACTCTAGAATGCCTTTGTACCAGCCTTTGACTCTAGAACACACCTGTACCCGCCTCTGACTCTAGATAACCTCTGTTCTAGCCTCTGGCTCTAGATCACCTCTGAACAATCCTCTGACTCTAGATTATCTCTGCACCAGCCTCTGAATCTAGAATACCTCTGTACAAGCTTCTGACGCTAGATTACCTCTGTACCAGCCTCTAACTCCAGAACACATATGTTCCACCCTTTGATGCTAGATTACCTCTGTACCAGTCTCTGACTCTAGAACACATCTGTACCAGCCTCTGATTCTAGATTACTTCTGTACCAGCCTCTGACTCTAGATCACCTCTGTACCAGCCTCTGACTCTATATCACCTCTGAACCAGCCTCTGACTCTAGATTACCTCTGTACCAGCCTCTAAATCTAGAACAAATCTGTATCAGCTTCAGATTCTAGATTACCTCTGTACCAGTCTCTAACTCTAGAACACATCTGTACCAGCCTCTGACTCCAGATTACCTCTGCACCAGCCTCTGACTCTAAAACACCTCTGTACCAGCCTCTGAATCTAGGACGCCTTTGTACGAGCATCTGACTCTAGAACAATACTGTACCAGCCTCTGACTCTAGATTACCTCTGTACAAATATCTAACTCTAGATCACATCTTTACCAGCCTCTGATGCTAGATTACCCCTGTACCAGCCTCTGATTCTAGAACATCTCTGTACCAGCCTCTCACTCTATAACACATCTGTACCAGCCTCTGACTCTAGAACACATTTATACCAGCCTCTGACTCTAGATAACCTCTGTACCAGCTTCTGACTCCAGGTCACCTCTGTGCCATTCCCTGACTCTAGATTACCTCTGTATCAGTCTCTCACTCTAGATTACCTCTGTATCAGCCTCTGACTCTAGAGCACATCTGTACCAGCCTCTTACTCTAGATTACCTCTGTTCCAGCCTCTGACTCTAGAACACATTTGTACCTGCATCTGAATCTAGATTACCTGTGTTCAGGTATCTGACTCTAGAATACATCTGTACCAGCCTCTGACTCTAGATTACCTCTGTACCAGCCTCTGACTCTAGAACACATCTGTACCAGCCGCGTATTCTAGATTACCTCTGTAACAGCCTCTGACTCTAGAGCAGATCTGTACCAGCCTCTTACTCTAGATCACCTCTGTACCAGACTTTGACACTAGATTTCCTCTGTATCAGCCTCTGACTGTAGGACACCTCTGTACCATCTTCTGACTCTAGAGTGCCTCTGTTTGAGCATCTGACTCTAGAACATTACTGTACCAGCCTCTGACTCTAGATTACCTCTGTGCCAGCCTCCGACTCTAAAACACATCTTTACCTGCCACTGACTCTATATTCCGTCTGTACCAGCCTCTGACTCTAGATACCCTGTGTGCCAGCATCTGACTCTAAATTACCTCTGTACCAGCCTCTGACTCTAGATTACATCTGTACCAGCCTCTGACACTAAATTACCTCTGTACCAACATTTGACTCTAGATCACATCTTTACTAGCCTCTGATGCAAGATTACCTCTGTACCAGCCTCTGATTCTAGAACATCTATGTACCAGCCTCTCACTCTATAACACATAGGTACCAGCCTCAGACTCCAGAACACCTCTGTTCCAGCCTCTGACTCTAGATTACCTCTGTACCAGCCTCTGAATCTATATTAACTCTGTATCAGCATCTGACTCTAGAACACATCTGTACCAACCTCTGTCTCTAGATTACCTCTGTACCAGCCTCGGACTCTACATCTTCTCTGTACCAGCCCCTGACTTCAGATTACCTCTGTACTAGCCTCTGACTGTAGGACACCTCTGTACCAGCCTCTGACTCTAGAACGCATCTGTACCAGCCTCTGACTCTAGATTACCTATATACCAGCCTCTGACTCTAGAACACATTTGTACCAGCATCTGACTATATATTACCCCAATACCAGCATCTGACTCTAGAACACATCTGTGCCACTCTCTGACTCTAGATTACCTCTTTATGAGTCTCTGACTCTAGATTACCTTTGTATCAACCTCTGACTCTAGGACACCTCTGTACCAGTCTCTAGCTCTAGACACATCTATTCCAGCTTCTGACTCTAGATTACCTCTGTAACAGCCTCTGAGTGTAGGTCACCTCTGTAACAGCCTCTGCCTCTAGATCACCTGTGTAACAGCCTCTGACTCTAGATTACGTCTGTGCCAGCCTCTAAATCTAGAACACTTCTGTACCAGCTTCTGACTCTAGATTACCTCTGTACCAGTCTCTAACTCTAGAACACATCTGTACCAGCCTCTGACTCTATATTACCTCTGCACCAGCCTCTGACTCTTGAGCACCTCTGTACCAGCCTCTGACTCTAAACACATCTGTACCAGCCACTGACTCTAGATTCCCTCTGTACCAGCCTCTGACTCTAGATCACCTGTATGCCAGCATCTGACTCTAGATTACCTCTCTACCAGCATCTGACTCTAGAACACATCTGTACCAGCATCTGACTCTAGATTACCTCTGAACCAGCATGTGACTCTAGAACACATCTGTACCAGCCTCTGACACTATATTACCTCTGTACCAGCCTCTGACTCTAGGTCACCTCTGGTCCATTCTCTGACTCTAGATTACCTCTGTACCCTCTTACCAACACAGGCCCGCATTGAAGTAGTTAGGTGTACCATCCTGAGCAGGTTGGACTACTGCAATGCCCTCCTGCTTGGGTCCCCCGAGTTTTTGTTGGATAGGCTCCAAAGGGTTCAATCGGCGGCCGCAAAATTAGCTTTAGGGTTGCCAAGAAGATCTCACGGTTCCGCTGCCTTAGCACAATTGCACTGGCTCCCTCTTAGACAGAGGATCCAGTTTAAGGCCCTCTGCATTGTCTTCAGGGCCCTTCATGGCTCCGGTCCGACCCCTCTTCAATCCAAGTTTGTGTGGTATGCTCCTCCAAGACAACTCCGCTCCTCTGATGCGAAACTGGTGATCATCCCCAGATTTCGGAAGGTCAGAGCCGGAGGTAGATCCTTTGAGGTGGCGGCGGCCAGACTCTGGAACTCCCTCCCCGCCGAGATCAGACACATTAATGAACTCCTACCATTCAGGAAAAAGGTCAAAACTTGGCTTTTTCCTAACTAACTCACTCCCTTCTTGCCCCTCTTCCCGTTTCATTCTCAGACTCTGTTAGCGCCAGGATGCCTGCAATGGTGACAGTTAGCGCTCTATAAATTCCGAAATAAATAAATAAATAAATAAATAAATAAGTATGAGACTCTGACTCTAGATTACCTCTGTATCAGCCTCTGAATCTAGATTACCTCTGTGCCAGCCTCCGACTCTAAAACACATCTTTACCAGCCACTGACTCTACATTCGGTCTGTACCAGCCTCTGACTCTAGATACCCTGTGTGCCAGCATCTGACTCTAAATTACCTCTGTACCAGCCTCCGACTCTAGATTACGTCTGTACCAGCCTCTGACACTAAATTACCTCTGTACCAACATTTGACTCTAGATCACATCTTTACTAGCCTCTGATGCAAGATTACCTCTGTACCAGCCTCTGATTCTAGAACATCTATGTACCAGCCTCTCACTCTATAACACATATGTACCAGCCTCTGACCCTAGAACACATCTATACCAGCCTCTGACTCTAGATCACCTGTGTACCAGCATCTGAGTCTAGATTACCTCTGTACCAGCCTCAGACTCCAGAACACCTCTGTTCCAGCCTCTGACTCTAGATTACCTCTGTACCAGACTCTGAATCTATATTAACTCTGTACCAGCATCTGACTCTAGAACACATCTGTACCAACCTCTGTCTCTAGATTACCTCTGTACCAGCGACTGACTTCAGATTACCTCTGTACTAGCCTCTGACTGTAGGACACCTCTGTACCAGCCTCTGACTCTAGAACGCATCTGTACCAGCCTCTGACTCTAGATTACCTATGTACCAGCCTCTGACTCTAGAACACATTTGTACCAGCATCTGACTCTATATTACCTCAATACCAGCATCTGACTCTAGAACACATCTGTGCCATTCTCTGACTCTAGATTACCTCTTTATGAGTCTCTGACTCTAGATTACCTTTGTATCAACCTCTGACTCTAGGACACCTCTGTACCAGTCTCTGGCTCTAGACACATCTATTCCAGCTTCTGACTCTAGATTACCTCTGTACCAGCCTCTGATTGTAGGTCACCTCTGTAACAGCCTCTGCCTCTAGATCACCTCTGTAACAGCCTCTGACTCTAGATTACGTCTGTGCCAGCCTCTAAATCTAGAACACATATGTACCAGCTTCTGACTCTAGATTACCTCTGTACCAGTCTCTAACTCTAGAACACATCTGTACCAGCCTCTGACTCTATATTACCTCTGCACCAGCCTCTGACTCTAGAGCACCTCTGTACCAGCCTCTGACTCTAAACACATCTCTACCAGCCACTGACTCTAGATTCCCTCTGTACCAGCCTCTGACTCTAGATCACCTGTGTGCCAGCATCTGACTCTAGATTACCTCTCTACCAGCATGTGACTCTAGAACACATCTGTACCAGCATCTGACTCTAGATTATCTCTGAACCAGCATGTGACTCTAGAACACATCTGTACCAGCCTCTGACACTATACTACCTCTGTACCAGCCTCAGACTCCAGAACACCTCTGTTCCAGCCTCTGACTCTAGATTACCTCTGCACCAGACTCTGAATCTATACTAACTCTGTACCAGCATCTGACTCTAGAACACATCTGTACCAACCTCTGTCTCTAGATTACCTCTGTCCCAGCCTCGGACTCTACATCTTCTCTGTACCAGCCCCTGACTTCAGATTACCTCTGTACTAGCCTCTGACTGTAGGACACCTCTGTACCAGCCTCTGACTCTAGAACGCATCTGTACCAGCCTCTGACTCTAGATTACCTATGTACCAGCCTCTGACTCTAGAACACATTTGTACCAGCATCTGACTCTAGATTACCTCAATACCAGCATCTGACTCTAGAACACATCTGTGCCATTCTCTGACTCTAGATTACCTCTTTATGAGTCTCTGACTCTAGATTACCTTTGTATCAACCTCTGACTCTAGGACAACTCTGTACCAGTCTCTGGCTCTAGACACATCTATTCCAGCTTCTGACTCTAGATTACCTCTGTACCAGCCTCTGATTGTAGGTCACCTCTGTAACAGCCTCTGCCTCTAGATCACCTCTGTAACAGCCTCTGACTCTAGATTACGTCTGTGCCAGCCTCTGAATCTAGAACACATCTGTACCAGCTTCTGACTCTAGATTACCTCTGTACCAGTCTCTAACTCTAGAACACATCTGTACCAGCCTCTGACTCTATATTACCTCTGCACCAGCCTCTGACTCTAGAGCACCTCTGTACCAGCCTCTGACTCTAAACACATCTGTACCAGCCACTGACTCTAGATTCCCTCTGTACCAGCCTCTGACTGTAGACCACATCTGTACCAGCATCTGACTCTAGATTACCTCTGAACCAGCATGTGACTCTAGAACACATCTGTACCAGCCTCTGACACTATATTACCTCTGTACCAGCCTCTGACTCTAGGTCACCTCTGGTCCATTCTCTGACTCTAGATTACCTCTGTATGAGACTCTGACTCTAGATTACCTCTGTATCAGCCTCTGACTCTAGAGCACCTTTGTACCAGCCTCTTACTCTAGATTACCAGTGTACCATCCTCTGATTCTAGAACACATCTGTACCACCCTCTGACTCTAGATGACCTCTGTACCAGCATCTGACTCTAGATTACCTCTGTACTAGCATCTGACTCTAGTACACATCTGTACCAGCCTCTGACTCTAGATCACCTGTGTACCAGCATCTGACTCTAGAATACCTCTGTACCAGCACCTAACTCTAGAACACATCTATACCAGCCTCTGACTCTAGATTACCTCTGTACCAGCCTCTTACTCTAGGTCACCTCTTTGCCATTCTCTGACTTTAGATAACCTCTGTATTAGTCTTTGACTCAAGATTACCTGTGTATCAGCCTCTGTCACTATATTACCTCTGTACCAGCCTCTGACTCTAGGTCACCTCTGGTCCATTCTCTGACTCTAGATTACCTCTGTATGAGACTCTGACTCTAGATTACCTCTGTATCAGCCTCTGACTCTAGAGCACCTTTGTACCAGCCTCTTACTCTAGATTACCAGTGTACCATCCTCTGATTCTAGAACACATCTGTACCACCCTCTGACTCTAGATGACCTCTGTACCAGCATCTGACTCTAGATTACCTCTGTACTAGCATCTGACTCTAGTACACATCTGTACCAGCCTCTGACTCTAGATCACCTGTGTACCAGCATCTGACTCTAGAATACCTCTGTACCAGCACCTAACTCTAGAACACATCTATACCAGCCTCTGACTCTAGATTACCTCTGTACCAGCCTCTTACTCTAGGTCACCTCTTTGCCATTCTCTGACTTTAGATAACCTCTGTATTAGTCTTTGACTCAAGATTACCTGTGTATCAGCCTCTGACTCTAGAGTACCTCTGTACCAGCCTCTTACTCTAGATTACCTGTGTACCAGCCTCTGACTCTAGAACACATCTGTGCCACCCTCTGATTCTAGATGACCTCTGTACCAGAATCTGACTTTAGATTACCTCTGTACCAGCCTCTGACTCTTGGTCACCTCTGTGCCATTCTCTGACTCTAGATTAGCCATGTACCAGCCTCTGACTCCAGATTACCTGTGCACCAGCATCTGATTCTAGATTACATCTGTACCAGCCTCTGACTCTAGATTACCTGTGCACCAGCATCTGACCCCTCCAGATTACCTCTGTACCAGCCTCTGAATCCAGAACATCTTTGTACAAGCCTCTGACTCTATATTAACTCTGTACCAGCCTCTGACTCTAGAACACATTTGTACAAGTATCTGACTCTAGAATACATCTGTACCAGCCTCTGACTCTATAATAACTCTGTACCAGCCTCTGACTCTAGAACACATTTGTACAAGTATCTGACTCTAGAATACATCTGTACCAGCCTCTGATTCCAGTTACCTCTGTACCAGCCTCTGACTCTAAAACACATCTGTAGCAGCAATTGACTATAGATTACCTCTGCACCAGCCTCTGACTCTAGATCACCTCTGTGACATCCTCTGACTCTAGATTACCTCTGTACTAGCCTCTGACTGTAGGACACCTCTGTACCAGCCTCTGACTCTAGATTACCTATGTACCAGCCTCTAACTCAAGATTATATCTGTACCAGCCTCTGACTCTAGATTACCTCAATACCAGCATCTGACTCTAGAACACCTCTGTACCAGTCTCTGGCTCTAGAACACATCTATTCCAACCTCTAAATGTAAAAATGTAAATTGATACTTGTATAGCGCACTACTCACCCGCAAGGGTCTCAAGGCGCTTGTACGAATACCGCTGTGGAACCCATCCTGGCTTTCCCTGTGAGGTGTCCACTCCTGGGCACCCCCAAGGTGGAGGCCAGGCATCCTTAGCGTTGTTGGGGCCGTTGTGGAGATTAAGCAAGCTATTGCCCAGAGTTGCAGAGTGGGACTCCATGATTGGAATAGGCACCGAGGCGAGAATTATCGAGTCCGTGGACATTGAGCCCAAGACCCGCCGAGGCAGGGAATTGAACCCTGATCCCGGGCTAGACCTCTGCATCAGGGTCTTCCGCTCTAACCATTGAGCCGCACTTCTCCACTCTAGATTATCTCTGTAACAGCCTTTGACTCTAGATTAGATTAGAGTCAGAGGCTGGTAAAATTCAGAAAATCCATGGGAGTAGACTTGACAAAAAGACAGCCGACACGGTGTTTGTTCACTGTCTCGATGATATTTGCACTTTTTCATATACTTTAATTTTCGTATCTCACTTTATCACTTGTAATTTCTTTTTCTTAAACATCTCCTCACATGGCTTATCTTTTTTCATCGATAGGATAACCAATGCAGAGTATATGTTTTGTTTTAGGCCTATCATTTTCTTTGCTATTGATATGTTATATATTTTTCGTCAAATTTGCATTATATGATATCCTTTGTTTTACCTCAAAGCCTTGAAAAAGTCTTAGTACTTACCTTCAGTACTGACGAAACACGTGTCGGCTGTTTTTTTGTCAAGTCTACTCCCATGGATTTTCTGAATAAAGAACATGATAATTTGAACTTTTTTGTTTGTTTGTGATGTCCAACTACTGCTGTTATCGGAGAATCTCTACATATTGTGAGACAACTAGGAGACCTACTAGTCTGCTCGTGTACATATTTGTGTTAGAAATGTGCTTGATTTGACCCTTTTTGCTTCACATCTATTCTAGCCTCTGACTCTAGATTACCTCTGTACCAGCCTCTGACTCTAGATTACCTCTGTACCAGCCTCTGACTCTGGAACATCTCTGTACCAGCTTCTGACTCTAGGTCACATCTGTACCAGCCTCTGCCTTTAGGACAAGTCTGTACCAGCCTCTGACTCTAGAACACATCTGTACCAGCCTCTGATTCTAGTACACCTCTGCACCATCCTCTGATTCTAGATTACCTCTGTACCAGTCTCTAGAACACATCTGTACCAGCCTCTATCTCTAGATCATCTCTGTACCAGCCTCTGATTCTAGTACACCTCTGTACCAGCCTCTGACTCTAGAACACATCTGTACCAGCCTCTGATTCTAGATTACCTCTGTACCAGTCTCTAGAACACATCTGTACCAGCCTCTATCTCTAGATCATCTCTGTACCAGCCTCTGATTCTAGTACACCTCTGTACCAGCCTCTGACTCTAGGACACTTCTGTACCAGCATCTGACCCTAAATCACCTCTGTACCAGCCTCTGATTCTAATGACACCTCTGTGCCATTCTCTGACTCTAGATCACCTCTGTACCAGCCTCTGACTTTAGGTCACATCTGTACCAGCCTCTGACCCTAAATCACCTCTGTACCAGCCTCTGACTCTAACAACACCTCTGTGCCATTCTCTGACTCTAGAACAAGTCTGCATCAGTCTCTGACTCTAGAACCTCCCGTTACTAGCCTCTGACTCTGGAACACCTCTGTTGCTATTCCCCTGAAAGGAATACATATCTACGTGGTTCTAATTCTAGTTAACCTCTCTGCCTCTTTCTAAGGATAGATTACCTCTGTGCCTCTTTATGAGGACAGAACACCTCTCTATCTACCTTTCACTCCACAGCACCGCTCTCTCTCTTATGAGGACAGGAGACCTCTCAACCAGCCTCTGTTGCCCCACTTGACATTCAGAATGGCTCGGTGCCTGCCTCTGAGGTACAGCATCTCTACACCTATCTATATGGCAGGAATGACTCACTGTGTCTCTCTGTGAGTAAGAACACCTCTCTGCCTCTCTGTGAGGTAAGAACACCTCTCTGCCTCTCTGCGAGGTAAGAACACCTCTCTGCCTCTCTGTGAGGTAAGAACACCTCTCTGCCTCTCTGCGAGGTAAGAACACCTCTCTGCCTCTCTGTGAGGTAAGAACACCTCTCTGCCTGCATAACTTTCCAGCATCTCACTTTTCACCTCTGACTCTAGAATACCTCTCTACTGCCTTTGGTTGTAGAAACCTTCCCAACTGGCCCCTGACTCTAGTACACTTGTATCTTTCCTCCTGAGGTATGAATATCTAACTACATAGTTCAGACTACTTTTCTCTGACGAAGACCTCTCTACCTCTCTCTCTAAGCACCGGTGGGCTTTGTGAACCATGGTCGAAGAGCCATGTTTTTGAGATGCTTCCTAAGGTCCTTCAGAGAAGGGGCTGTGTGAAGAGGAAGGTCATTCCAGGACCTGGTGTCGAGGTAGGAGAACAGTGGCCTCCACAGTGGCTGCAGCAGAGGCGGGGGAGGTGGGCCATGCGAGGGTGGAGGATAGGAGATTCCTAGTTGGAAGGTTGAATGTTAGGCTGTAGTTTATGTAGGCAAGTATGGACTTGTGGAGGGGTTTGTAGGCGTTAATGAAGAGCTTGAAGATGCACCTTTCCAGGACGGGCAGCCAGTGGAGGGCCCCGAGGTGAGGGGTGATGCTTGTTCTTCTGGGAAGTTCGACGATGAGTCATGCTGGCGAGTTCTAGATGGTCTGGAGGCAAGAGTTTATTAATGGTTCCGTCGTAGAGTGCATTACCATAGTCGAGATGGCTGGCGATGAGGGCCTGGTGACTGCCTTCCTAGAAGAGACAGGGTTCCATTGGAAGATCTTGAGGATCATGCAAAGAGTGAGGAAGCAGGCAGAGGAGACAACGTTGACCTGCTGCTTCATGGTCAGGTGGGTGTCCAGGATGATTCTGGGTTTGCATGCGTGGCTACTAGGATTTGGTGAGGGGCAGAGTGCAGCAGGCTACCATGCATCATCCTATGGGAGGGCTTCTGTCTGAATATTATGGCCTCTGTCTTGTCCGAGTTGAGTTTGAGGCAGTTTATCTTCATCCAGGTGGCAATGTCGTTCTTGGTGTGTTGGAAGCTGGTGCTTGCAGAGTCGGCATTTTCTGCAATGGAGAGGATAAGTTGGGGGTTGTCGTCGTAGGCGAAGATGTTGGGTCTGGCCGCATAAGATGTCTTTGGGTGCTGAGGCGAAGGGTGGTTAATAGATCTTCCGGTTTCCACCAGAGAGGAAGGAAGAGATCCAGTTGAGTGTGTTGCCCTGATGCTGATGTGGTGTAGTCTGGTGATCAGAGTTTGGTGGGAGATGGTGTTGAAGGCTGCTGATAGATCGAGGATGAATAGGGTTGCTTTTCTTCGTAGTTTGAGAAGGTGACTGATGTTGTCATCATGTTGCTGTGATCAAGGCTGTCTCGATGCCGTTGTTGGGTCAGAAGTTAGATTGGGAAAGGTTGTTGGTTTTAACCTAATCTCTGAGCTGGCAGTTGGTGGCTTTTTCCATGGCTGGGGAGAGGAGGAATATCAGGTGGTAATTTTTGATTTTGTTGGGGTTGGTACAGGATTTCTTCAGGAGGGGCTTGATCTCCGTGTGCTTCCAGACATTGGGTACAGTGACTGTGGTGAAGGAAATGTTAAGGAGTTTTGCGAGGGGGCATGCAATGGCATATCTTCCTAGTTTTTAGATGTGGTGTAGGCAGGGGTCAGTTGGAATCCAGAGTGTATGAAATTCATGATAGAGATGGTATCTTCCGTGGAGAGCTGATTCAAGTCAGTGGTCCTGGGTGATGGGAAAGGCAGGTTTGGGTGCTGAGGTGGTTAAGGTCCGTGGGTTGGGGATCGAAGTTGCAGTAGATGTCGGTGATTTTGTGGTGAAAGTAGTCTGCCAGGTTGTTGGTAGCTGAAGGACAAGGGAGTTCCCTGATGATTCATACCAATTCCTTGGTAAAATTGGCACTTGCCTCAATGCAGGTGTTGAGGGCGTCTTTTTTAGTCTCTCTGACTCTGTCATGGTAGTTGTGGAAGATGGATCTGTAGGATTAGACGTTGATGGGGGTCTTGTTTGATCACCAGTGTTGTTCTATTTTCTTGCATTGTCGCTTGAGGGTCAGTAGCTCCTCAGGGAACCAGCTGGCCTGTTTGATGGATCGGTTGTTGATGGTATTCTTCAGGGAGCGATGCTGTTGGCTGCTGAAGAGATCTAGCTTGAGAATTTCTGGATGTCATGTTCAAGGGAGTTGCAAGGGGCGGGTCTTTTATCTTTGATGGCAGTGGTCCAGAGGGGTTCTGTGGCCTTGCCCCGGTTGCGGCAAGGTGGGTCATGAGTCTCATCGGAGGTTTTTATGGACCATCGATATTGAATTGGACGATGTTGTGGTCTGTTCAGGTCAATTAAGTGGTGTAGAAAATGTAGCTCTATCGATGGTGGAGAAGATGGGCTCCAGTGTGTGACTGGCTCTATGCGTTAGGGTGGTGACCAGTTGATAGAGGTTAATGATGCTCATGTTTTTGAGATGTGTGGTTGAGTTGTAGTCATCGGATCTTCTAGGTGGAAGTTTAGGTCGCCCAGGAAGATGTAGTGGGTGGAGTCAATGGCCAAAGGGGATATGATGTCCAGGATGGAGTTAAGGGAGCCGGGAGGTCTGTAGGCAAGGGTTCCTTTGATGGTGGTGTCGACGACGGGTCTGATCTGGAAGTGAGGTGTTCCTTGATGGGTGTTGTGTCATTGTCTGAGGTGCAGTTGAGGGAGTCCTTGTGGATGATGGTGATGCCTCGGTCGAGTCTGTCTGGGCAACCGTAGTGGATCACCTTCTATCCGGGGGACTTGAGGTGGTGACGTTAGGTGCTGACGCGGGTGTGAGTAAGGTTTCTGTTATGAAAATGATGTTGGGGCAAGGGTGAAAATGGTGCCACTCAATTCCGTAGCATGCTTGCAGAGTGATCTGACATTGAGTAGAGTGCAGTGAGGCTGAGGTATGGGGCTGGGTGTCTGATGTGTGGTGATCATGAAGGTACTCGCATTTAAGAAGCGGCAGTGGTGGCAGGTGAAGGGTCCTCTAGTGGAGAGTGGTGAGGCGATGTGGCAGTTGGTGGTGGGGGATTTGTGTCCGAGGTTGAGGATCTCATTGGAGGAGAATTGGAGGTGAGCTCTAAGTCCAGGTGTTATGAATCCCAATGTATCCTAATATAGGCTTAGGTAGTTTTATTTATTTATTTTATTTGCAGGTTTATATTGCGCTGGCTTCGACTCCCAGGGGAGTATCTCCGCGCTTTAGACTATTACCTCAATGGTTTCAGGGGAGAGCTGTTATGGCATTTTTCTACTGATTGAATAGGAAAGTTTTCAAAAATTTTCTGCAGGGAAGGTGTTCTACGCATAACCTGAGAGTGGCGGGAGACTGTTCCAGAGGGAAGGTCCAACCACAGAGAGGGCCTTGCTTCCGTGTCTGGCCTTCTTTGCTCTGGGTATACAGAGGAGTCCTTGTTCGCTCGACCTGAGGGACCGAGAGGGTTTGTAGTTGACAAATTTAGTGGACAGGTATGCAGGGCCCATTCCGTTTAGGCTTTTATGTACGGTGCAGCACACCTTGAACTTGGCCCTCTGTTTGACGGATAACCAGTGAAGTTTTATCAGAAGGGGTGTTGAAGGTGTGCGCGGAGGGGCGTTCAGGACCAGGCGGGCAGCCGTATTCTGGACCACCTGAAGTCTTGTTATGACTCCCTCGTTGGCGGATAGCAACAAACCATTGCAATAATCTAGTCGACTCATGACTAGAGTTTGTACCAACGTCTTTCTTGTTGCATCTGGTAACAGGGGGAAGACTTTACGTAGCATGCCGATTACATGGAAGCAGGCTCCCACTACCTGGTTGCCATGTTGTTTGAGGGTAAGTTACTGATCTAGTCGGACTCCCAGATTCTTGACTGTAGGTTTAGGTTCAGGCACTGGGCCAAGGTCTTGTGGCCACCTGTCAGGAGTCCAGAGTAGTTTTACCTCACCAAACAACATGACTTCCGTCTTTCCAACATTGCACTGCAGGTAGTTGGAAGACATCCAGTGTGCCACTGCTGTCATGCCCTGGGAGAAGGAGTTCCTAACCTCGCGCGTAAAGGTTTTAAACGGAAAGAGGAGTTGAGTATCATCCGCGTAGGAAATCGGGACGAATCCATACGCTCTCAGGATGTTAGCCAGGGGTGCCACATAAATATTAAAGAGCGTGGGGCTCAGACACGAGCCCTGCGGCACCCCCTTGGAGATTTCAACTTCCTCTGACCGATATTCACCCATGGTTACTTGCTGGGTGCAGTTTGTTAGGAAACTCCTTAACCATGCCAGGGCTTCTTGCTTCAGGCCGATGTTAGCTAACCTGGCAGTGAGGATGGAATGGGATACGGTGTCAAATGCCGCAGACAGATCTAGTAGTACCAGGATTACGGATAAACCCCTATCCTGGTACATGTGTAGATCGTCTGCGACTGAAGCAGGGCGGTCTCAGTACTGTGTTTAGGCCTAAAGCCTGATTGCGATAGGTCACTCCTGCTGATTCAATATAGCTCGACAGATGTTTGTTTACGTGTTTTTCAATGGCCTTGCCTAAGAAGGGGAGTAGCGATATTGGTCTGAGGTTGGTTAGATCATTCCAGGGGATAGTGGTGTTTTTCCTGAGCGGCTTAACCAGTGCCTTTTTCCCTCCTTGTGGGACTTGCCCCGTACTTAGCGAGAGGTTTATCAGCCTCTGAATAGTAGGTCCCAGATCAGTAGCCAAGGTGGGCATAACACGTGCAGGGATAATGTCCGTCGGACAGCCACTCTTTCTCTGGGAGGTGAGTGCTAGCACTTCCTCAATCTGAATAGGGGGAAATGCAGAGAGGGAATGCATGGAGGGGGTTAATATTTCAGTGTTAGCAGTAGGGTCATTGCTATTTTTACCGGAATGATTTGAATGTAGGATTTTGTCATAGATAGCATCAATTTTTTGGGTAAAAAATTTGGAGATGTTGTCACATAATTCCTGTGAGGCTGCTTCTGGACTTTCGCAGGCTATGGGTTTTGTGAAAGTTTGTAGGATCTGGTATAATACCCTGGGGTTATTACCAGCACCCAGTAGCTGCGATGTTATGTGATTTTTCCTTGCCAGGCGAATCTCTCTATGGTATGCTGTCAAGGATTGTTTATATTTTTGTTTGTCACTATCTTGACGGGAGGCCCTCCATTTCTTTTCTAATTTCCTTGTGGCTTGTTTGCGCAGTCTGAGATCTTCCGAAAACCAAATTTCTCGTTTGTGTGCAGGTTTGGGTTTAAAAGTTTTTAGTGGAATGATCCCATCTATGGTTTTAAGTAGTATCTTTTCGTAGTTGCCTAAAGCGCTTTCAATGCTTTCACTCGCGGCTGGTGTGGGCATTACAAACTTTTTATTGAAGTCTTGTTGGGTCAGTTTATGCCACGGTCTTCTTTTGCTGGGTAGGGCAGTATGCCCAGGTCATATGAAATAGGAGTAGGGGTATAGAATTCAATGATATAGTGATCAGTCCATCCTACTTGGTGGGGAGGTATGCATTCAACGCTTAGGGAGTCCGTTAGAATTAGATCCAACGTGTGGCCTACCTTATGGGTGGGCCCCTCATTGACCTGCCTTAGACCCAGTGAGTTGAGGTCTGCCATGAATGACTGTACCTTGGAGTTATTGTTTAGCTCACTATGGACATTAAAATCACCTAGTAAAAGGAAAGTGATCATGTATGTGGGGTGCCAGTGCTTCCATCAGTGTTACAGATATATTGGAGCATGGACCGGGGGGGCGATATATCAGCGCACCCTTTCTGCTTATTTTAGACGCAAAATGAATTTTAAAAATCATAAGTTCTAATTCAGGGGTACACATCTCATCCAGTACTGTAACATTAAGTTCCTGCTTATGGACAATCGCTATCCCCCCTCCAATCTTCGTGGGGCGATCTAGTCTAACGATCTTATAGCCAATAGGAATTCCCAATGTTATAACAGGAACTAGATGCGGTTTGAGCCAAGTTTCCGTCAAGAAGCATAGGTCGGGTTCCTCAGAGGAAATCAGATCCCATACTTCGACGGCATGTTTAGGCAATGATCTAATGTTGCATAGCAGGTTTTTGTTTTTGTTCTCCGGAGAGGAATTGGTAGTTTTTTTAGTTCTAGAAGTGGGATTTGAGTTTGAATTGGAATTGTGGGGCCGGTTGCCGTTTCCAAGTGCACCGCATCTGGGAAAGGGGTTGGGGGTGTTTCTTGGCCCGGCAGGGACTTCGAATTGAGTTTTACAGTTGCGACAGGTGAATGGACCCTCTAGACTACCCTCCACCCTGTTAGGACATTCCATGGGTAAATGGTATAGAATATTTAGTAGTACCTGTGATGAATATGTTAGTCGGGAGTCTGGGAATGCTGCCATACCTTCCAGGCCCCCGGCCGCGTCCTGTTGCTGACAGGTGCAGACGGGCAGGTCTTTGGCTTGTCTTCGGCGCTGGCTACGGCACCCCACTGCGCGCAACCGCTGCGTGCTAGGGCAGACGAGGGCTATATAGCCCTGTCAAGTGGAGAGCTGGAGCGCTAACTGCTCGCCTCCCTGGGCGTGTCCTGCTCTTGCCTGCCCCGCCCTCTGCTCAACGGTATAGGCTACCGAGTCGGACCGGGGCGGGCAGACTTGAGAAATGGGCAAGACAGCCGAGGATAGCGTTGGAGCCCCTCTGAGCCCTGTCAGGCGCTGGTGCTTCAATAAATTACACACAAAAGGTTTAAAATTATTAAATCAACTTTAAAACGATCTATCCGGGTAGGTGCAGGGTTTTTAAAATTTGACATTCAATTTTATAAATCGAAGGGTGCGGGGTAAGTGCAGGGACAGAACAATTATTAAATCAATCTGAATCACTCTGCAGCAGCGTTTCCGCTTCCACAATGAGGTAGGCGCCAAGCGGGGTTGGGAGATGCTGCCACCGTCGTCCCTTACCGCTGCACGACCCTTTATCTACATCTGTCCTACCATTGTTCTACATAATGGTTCTGTTGCTGACCTTTTACCGAGTTAGGTGCTAAATAAATGTTGTGTTGTTTCATCCAAAAACTAGCCTAATTTATTATGCATGAGGATTCTCAGTATCACAGCAGGATGACCATCTTCTGCATAATAACTCTGTATAAAGGTCACCACTATCGTCATCCTTGGCTGACATGCTGACAGTACCATGACACATCTAGGTAGATCCCCTGAGGGTACCTTTTGAGTATAGAAGTATCACATCTTCGCTGGGCAAGCCAGAGGAGATATTTTCCATGCTGACATGAAACGCTGAAGTTCCTGCACGCAGACACTCCAGCACACAGCTGTCTGACATCCCTCGCGGGATGTCCAACTCAAGACCAAGACAGAGTCCTTCATTCTCTCCCATCAGGTAATGGGGTTGGCTCTTTCCCTAGCGGGATTGTTGGCTATACACCTATATACATGCTAGGTACACTTGGATACATCTAGTTAGGGTTCGCATCGTTGGAGTACTCAAGATTACTGCAATGTATCTATATGCCTGCATATATTCATTGTTTTAGCCTCATGGTAGAATTCTGCCTTTAATTTACTCTGTTGGTGCTTGTAATCGTATATATCTGTTTCTCTCTCATGGTTGTTGCAGCACATGTATTTTATATTAGAATGACGCTGGCTCAATAAATGCTTACTGAAAACGTCCCCATCATTTATTCTGTGTCTCTCTGAGACAAAGTGACCAAGAGTGACTGAGCAAGTTGTACTGTACTGTTTCCAAGATCCCTGAGGGGTGCTGACCGCAGTTCAGGCTCAGACAGGCACCAGTGGCATGCCCGCTCTCGATTACATAGCTCTGGGAGGTGGGTGGTTTCAGTCAGGACGGCAGGAGGGCAGGCGGGAACGGGGAACTAAAATGAACTGATTGCCGCAGAGATGGAGAGCGGCCGACTGGAGTGAAGATTGAAGAGATAGAGCCACACGGAGGGCAAACAACGAGAAACCAACCTACAATTCTCCCAATGGAGAAAATAAATAAAATGAAGCCTAATGAAATAAGGAAAAAGAAAGAAGAAAATATAGAAAAATGTAGGCACAATAACAGCATGGAAATCACCTAGGTCAGTACCATACGAAGGCAGCCGGAGGCCGGCAGGAGGCTCAAACCTCCGTGCATCAAGCCTGCTCTGGGAGCGGTTCCCCTATGCCACTGCAGTGGAGGGGGAGTGGCGTCCTCTACAAGGGGAGGTAAAAGGCTACCTCTAGAAAACCTCCCAGCTACCATTTAGAACATCTCATAGCCTGCCTGCTCCAGACCCGCTCACAGACGGCCTGCCTCGAGAACCCCTGAGAGCTTTTCTGCTCTAGAACACCTCACAACAAGCTTGCCTCCTCAACACCTCATAGCCTGCCACCTCTACTACACCTCTGAGCCTGCTTCCCTCTAGAATAATTTGTAGCCTGCCCACCTCTAGAACACCTACCAGCCTACCTGTCTCTAGAACACCTCACAGCCTGCAACCTCTAGAACACCTCACATTCTGCCTGCCTTTAGAACACTTCCCAGCCTGCCCGCCTCTAGAACACCTTGCGGCTAGCCTGTCTCTAGAACACCTCACAGCCAGCCTGTCTGCCTCTAAAGCTCCTCCCGGCCTGCCTCTTCTGCCTCTAGAACACCTCACAGGCTGCTTGCCTCTAGAATACCTCACAGCCTTCCTGATCCTACAACTCCACATGTAATGCAGCTTGTTTTACCAGTCTATAATCTCTTGAATGACCAAATGAAAGGAGAACCACACCAGGAATATATGTATAAAATATATGTATTTATTCTAAACACACCCTACTAGTCTCTTTATGAGGCTAGAGGTCAAAGGACATATGTTACACTTAATATATCACAGCAAATTAGCACAATATACATTGAGCCCTAGGGGCGTACCAAACCATATATAGGGAAGTGGTATAAGAACCACGACTTTACTAGACACAAGGCCTTGAGCCTGGAGAATCCCTGGGGACACAAGGAACCACCCAAGGTAGTGACACAGGTGACACACGGGGATGCATGCAGTGTGAGAACACAGTCGTGAGACGCCGTAAGCATCTATGGGGAAAGTCGCGGTTGGAAATTTAAAGATTAAGGACACTTAGGAGAGGACCTTGAGCAAATCCCTTTAGACTTAAGGGGTTCTGGGGCAAACACCCAAGTGACCACCGGAGGACTCGAGTTAACTCACCCAGGGAAGCCGGGTGAATAGGTGTCTTTTGGTGTCGGGAATCGTTGTTGATTTCAATGGCGATCTGCTGCAATTGCTACTGCTGTCAAAGTAGAAAGTGTCCGGTGTGATCCAATCCTGGATCGAAGATGAGAATATCGTGAAAGCAGAGGGGACAGAGTCTGGGTCACTTGCCAGTGACCAGGGGCACGGTAGACGAATGCCCACCAATGGCAGGTGATTTCAGGTTGAAGAGGTAAAGTTTGACTCTGCAGCCATGAGGACCAGTAGGCGTTGCTGACAACCAGTAGCTGGATTCGATCTTTCCCACAAAGGATGTTGATTGCTGCGGCATCAGTGACCGGATTGGACCCAACAAACCGTGGCAACAGCAACCATTGCAGAAAGAGAAGACATACATCAGTGCGAACCAGCAAGGTCCGAGGGACTCACCAAGTGGTGGAGAGTCAGGGCACATCTTGGCCAACCAGGGAAACCCAAGGAAAGTCAAAGTTGCCTTCTCAGGGAACCACCAGTCAAGGGATCAGGGATCGCAAAGGTACCTCAAGTGAAAACACAAAGGGCCGGCTCATGGAACACTCGTGGAGTGTAGGCCAGCAATCTTTGGTGGAAAAGGTGCTCGGAGTCTGGGCTATAAGTAACCCAATGCACAGCCTCAAGGGATGTTGAGAAGCTGATGCACTTGCAAACGTTCACTGTGTCCAGGGGTTCCAGTTCCACGGTACTCACGAGGGCTGCAGGTCTCAGCTTTGATGAGGACTCAGGTCGGCCTCTGAGAAGTCTGGAAATCCACATCCTCGGCTGCAATTACTTTGGTGTCCGGTGGGAGCTTCGGAGATGCAGATTGGTCAGCTGTGTCTTTGGTGCCTGCCAAGAAGGGGAGTAACTCCTTTACTCCAAGGGAGATTCTTCGGTCATCTAGTTGTACAGATCATCGA
This sequence comes from Lissotriton helveticus, assembly GCF_964261635.1. Classification (NCBI taxonomy): domain Eukaryota; kingdom Metazoa; phylum Chordata; class Amphibia; order Caudata; family Salamandridae; genus Lissotriton; species Lissotriton helveticus. The sequence continues at coordinate 11,815,946 of NC_136059.1, forward strand.
AGTTCCAGGATACCTGTCGCAGAGTTTTGGCCAGGTATAATCTATAGTCCTGTTTTCAGTGGTTCCTTTCTCATACCCAAGGAAGGAGTTGGACTAACTCTGGGGACCCACCTATGGAAGGTTTGGAAAGAGGGGTGGCTACACCTATTTCCTTTGTCCATTTTTGTACCAGAGCAGGGGCTGGTAGCCCCTGCAACCGGTTTGAACTGGGCTATGCACAGGGACACCAAATGTGCCCCTAGTGCAGACTTCAAAGCATTTCTAGAGTGCACCCACCCAGCCCCAATACACCAAAGCCTGTCTGGGAGGTAGTCACACCTCCCTGTGACAGGAAACCTATTGTCCAGGCCTCCCCTGCCGGAGTTGTGGTCAGCAGCAGGAGGCCAGACTCATGTCTGTGGCTGCAGCATCCATTTTGTGATGCCAGGGCTCTTTTAAACAGGTACCGGGTATGCCGGCGTGTACATGCCTCTCCCTCTAGATGGTTTGACACATACCCCGCACCCAGGACTGGCAGGGGGTATGATTCCAAAGTGTTTGTCACCAAATACAACATGTGTCCGTGCAGCCATTCCAAAGTTAGCATTTACCACGAGGTTATAATGCACTTAAGAGTATATGGTGTGGCTGCATCAGAGAACAGCCCCAGAGAATAGGTTCCGAAGGCTTCAGAGGCCTGACGGGGTGCATGGGCACCCTCTCACACAAAACTCAGCACCCTGCCTTCAGGATTGTTAAGAACTGCCATAGGAGTGAGTGATAGGTTTATATGTGTTAGTGATTAAAGGTAGCTATAGGTAACCTATATCTTAGTAAGGGGTGCATGCACCACCTTACCCAGGCTGCAGTAGCAGTCCTGTGGTGTCATTTTAGAAGGCTTCCCAGGGGTGGCATAATGCATGCTTCAGCCCCTGGTAGGCCTCTGGGGTACCTATGCCCTTGATACCTAAGGTACCATATACAAGGAACTCATGAGGGTGCCCCAGTCCCCAAAACTGAAGTGTACCTAAAGTACTTGGAATCAATTTAGAGAGGTAGCAGCTAGGCTGGGGTCCTGGATAGCAGGACCCCAGTCAGACTAACGTAAAAAAAACAGTGAAACATCAGCAAAAAGTGGGGGTAACCCTTATAAGCAGATCCTACTCTCCTACAGATGGGAAACTATACTGTGGAGAGGAAGACTTGGACTCGGAGTAATGAAGATTGCCGGTAAGTAATGTAAGGAAGATGCTCACTGATGAGCAAAGGTGGTCCTGCCACACACATCTCAATGAATATTTCACATGCATTACTCCACTTTCAATTACTTCTGTCACATCTACTGTAGCCTAGAAAGGATACATATGACAGGCTCTGCTGTGGCCATGCCCTTGTTGACTCTCTGGGAAATCTTCCATCATACATGCTGATTTAATGTGCTTGAAATGTTGATTTTTTGCAGATAAAAAGAGCCATGAAACCCCTAGCAGTGACTCTTCAGCTTCCAATCTCTGTGACCCTCTCATCCTCCTCAACAGTTTACTATGCTTGCAAAGCATCGCTTGTTGTCCACTGTCAGTCATGCTCAGTTTGCTGTTTGTGTGCTGGCTGTAAGTGCTGCTTTGATGCTTAAGAACATGTTTATATATAAATAATTAAAGATTTATTTCACTTTTAAGCTTGTTGGATGTTGCTTCTTGTACCACGTCACCTGCTATCATGCTATCCCCTCATGTTTTTGCCTGACATTTTACTTTCTTCTCCAATCTATTGTCTCGCCCTCTAACTCAACCATCCTGTTTGTCGTCTTGTTCCCGCAGGCACCTCACATCTTTAGGACTCCTTGGATCCTTGGAGAACGGCAGGCGTGAAGACGCTCTTCCACCATGGGGAACTACTGCATGACTGTGGTCAATGAGACCCCGTACACCTTCAGCTTCGGCTTTGGCTATCTCGGCAGTCAGTGGGTTATTCAGGTGAGTTTGGCTGTAATGTACTAAGACGTTTTCCTGTAGACACAGAATGGGTAAACCCTTTGATGCGTCAGACCCTATATCCCGGGCATGTGATAGTGCTTTCCAAATACACGCATAACATATCCTAGAGGCTCACAGTTGTGGCCTTGGCAGAAATCTCATTCAATTGTATGAGAGGACTTGTGATTTCACTCTCTGCTCCATCATACAATGTTCTTTTCCTGCAGACTTCCACTCCTCCTCCGAAGGATTAGAAGGGCTGTGCAACATTTCTTTAGCCGTGGAGTACTGTGGAGTTCCAAAGTCTATGACTCTGTGAAAGTGTGGATATTGAACACAATTGTCAGGTGTTAACTTACTCTTGAATTTTTAATGAGAGAATTTTCTTTCTAGTCACAAATTCAGTCGCAAATTCAGAATCAGAGAGTTTGGGACTTGAAAAATATGTTGTACCTCTGGCGCTAGGGCTTATCTTACCCTTATCTTAAATAAAAGTTGGTCCCTTCAATTTACAAAACAAGATTCCTTCCCTCGCAGTCCATGTAGATTTTTGTCCCTGATTTGGCATTACAAGATTGCTTACCATCCTTCCATATCTCAGGACCTTCATCTGCCCAAGAAAATGTTGAATAATTTATCCAATCCGGCTGGACCCAGGCCATGTAGGTGATCGATGAGGCTAAAGTGCAATGGGCTTCAGACTCAGATGTGCCCTCCTCCTACCCTACCTGGGTCTCACCAGACCCCCAGCTATCGGCATGGAAGCCTGGCTGAGGTTGTTGCTGCTTCCTGGTGGCCAATGCTTTTCAAGGCAATATTCAAGTCATGATAAGCGGTGTGACCTGATTCATTTATGACTCCTTGGAGTGTCAACCATATAAGGAATCCATCTTCATTGACTGAGACGCCTCGCAGTACTCGAGGATGAAGCTATGAGTTCAACCACCACTTAGTCAACCTCTGCTCTACTGCTGTAATCCGTGAGATATACCCTCAGCTCCTGAGGGCCAATCAGGGGCTGAGAGGGATGCAGCACTACAAGAGACCTAGAGAAAGTGCCCATCCGACTCTCTGGGGCCTATAGTACTCAAAGTCAACCCTTGTGATGGATTTCCAGGAGTCTTTGGCACCACAGGGACCAGACTAAGCATGGGCTGAAAATTCGATCCGCTCGCGGAATTTACGGATTTCCCGCGATTTCGCGATCCGCGAATCTCGCGAAATCGCGGTAAAATCCGTGAATCAGCGGGGACGACTTTTCAGCCAAGCACTCACAGGGTTACAGCAGCAGGTGCAAAAGTTGTAGCTAATTTTTTGTAACCTTTTACAAAAGGGTTACAAAGAAATTACCTTCAACTTGGGCACCTGCTGCTGTAAGCCTGTAAGTGTTTCCTGGTGCCTCGTTGCCTGCTTGCAACTATTCTCTGACCCTGCTCTGACCCTTGAAGCAGAGTCAGAGAATAGTTACAAGTAGGCAATAAGGCGCCTGTCACGAAAATTAAACCTCAACAGGAAGCACTGACAGATATAAAAACAAGCATTTGCAATGCAATAGGTCTCGCATTAGGAAAGTTTGAGCTATTGGTCTTGTAAATGACAATTTTTTTTATTTATGTGTTGGTTTTGAAAATAGCTAAATTAATAGCTTTGTCATTTACAATGCCAATAGTTATAACTTTCGCAAATGTGACACCTATGGCATTTGTAATGCAGCATGTTTTGTATTTACGTGACTTAGCTGTATTGATATTACAAATTACAATGGCTTTAATTTTTTAAAAATAATTAATACTTAAATAAAAGTGATTTTAATTTATAATGGCAATAGCCTAAACTTTTGTAAATAACTTTTGAGAAGATTATGTTCAGTGTATTTTATTGTGACGAAAATACAAGAACAGAAGTAATATATTAACATCTTTTTGTGAGATTTGTAATAAAGTTTGAAACATTGAGAGAACATATTTGAACCAGTTGTTGTTGAATGGTTGCGCAGATTGTTGCAGGGTTGGCGCTCAGTGGTGCTGTGGTGGTGCTGAATGGTGCTGTGGTGATGCTGAGTGGTGCTGTGGTGGTGTTGAGTGATACTGGGATGGTGCTGAGTGATGCTGGGGTGGTGCTGAGTGGTGCTGTGGTGGTGCTGAGTGATGCAGTGGTGGTGCTGAGTGGTGCTGTGGTGGTGCTGACTGATAATGTGGTGGTGCTGAGTGATGCTGTGGTGGTGCTGAGTGATGCTGTGGTGGCGCTGAGTGGTGCTGTTGTGGTGCTGATTGGTGCTGTGGTGGTGCTGAGTGATGCTGTGGTGGTGCTGAGTGATGCTGGGGTGGTGCTGAGTGGTGCTTTGGTGGTGCTGAGTGGTGCTGTGGTGGTGCTGAATGGTGCTGTGGTGGTGCTGATTGGTGCTGTGGTGGTGCTGAGTGATGCTGTGGTGGTGCTGAGTGGTGCTGTGGTGGTGTTGAGTGGTGCTGTGGTGGTGCTGACTGATAATGTGGTGGTGCTGAGTGATGCTGTGGTGGTGCTGAGTGATGCTGTGGTGGCGCTGAGTGGTGCTGTTGTGGTGCTGATTGGTGCTGTGGTGGTGCTGAGTGATGCTGTGGTGGTGCTGAGTGATGCTGGGGTGGTGCTGAGTGGTGCTTTGGTGGTGCTGAGTGGTGCTGTGGTGGTGCTGAATGGTGCTGTGGTGGTGCTGATTGGTGCTGTGGTGGTGCTGAGTGATGCTGTGGTGGTGCTGAGTGGTGCTGTGGTGGTGTTGAGTGATACTGGGATGGTGCTGAGTGATGCTGGGGTGGTGCTGAGTGGTGCTGTGGTGGTGCTGAGTGATGCAGTGGTGGTGCTGAGTGGTGCTGTGGTGGTGCTGACTGATAATGTGGTGGTGCTGAGTGATGCTGTGGTGGTGCTGAGTGATGCTGTGGTGGCGCTGAGTGGTGCTGTGGTGGTGCTGATTGGTGCTGTGGTGGTGCTGAGTGATGCTGTGGTGGTGCTGAGTGATGCTGGGGTGGTGCTGAGTGGTGCTTTGGTGGTGCGCTGAGTGGTGCTGTGGTGGTGCTGAGTGATGCTGTGGTGGTGCTGAGTGATGCTGTGGTGGTGCTGAGTGGTGCTGTGGTGGTGCTGAGTGATAATGTGGTGGCGCTGAGTGGTGCTGTGGTGGTGCTGAGTGATAATGTGGTGGGTAATGCTGGGGTAGCGCTGAGTGATGATGTGGTGATGCAGAGGGCAGAAAGGCACAAAAAGCAGTCTAAGAAAGGGCAGAAGGGCAGAAAACAAGGGGAAAATGAGTCTAACAGAGGTCAGAAAGGCACAAAAACTAGTCTAACGGGGCAGAAGGGAACAAAAACGAGTGTAAAACAGGGCAGAAGGGCACAAAACAAGGGAAAAATTTGCCTAACAGAGGGCAGAAGGGCAGAAAAACAAGGGAAAAACGAGTCTAACAGAGGACAGAAGGGCAGAAAAACAAGGGAAAAACGAGTCTAACAGAGGGCAGACGGGCACAAAAAATGAGTATAACAGGGGGCAGAATGAATCCCGCCCTGCGTGTTTGTCCACGAAGATGCCACCTTTTTGTGCAATACCTCTACTCAACTGGAGTACTTTCTACTGTCTAATCAGGAAGTGCTCCCTTGTTGCTAAATGTATAGGGTCAGATTTACAATAACTGGCGCATCCCCAGGGATGCGCCAGATATGGTGCGCGGGAGCTCCGCCAACCATGGTGCGCCGCATTTACAATGCGGCGCACCACATGGCAAAAATGGCACAGATGCGTCACGCATCTGTGCCGTAAAAGCATTCCTGGAACTGCGTCGTGCTTGCGATGCAGCTCCAGCAATGATCTTGGGGGCCCTATCTCCCCAATGCTGCATCAAGCCTTGCGCCTGCTTCAAGCAGGCGCAGGGTTTTGACGCAGCATTGGCCTAAAAGTGACTGAGTAAAATCTTGTAGATTTCACTCAGCCACTTTTAGGAGACGTTCCTGCGCAGGAACGCCCTCCCCTGCGCCGGAACGCCTCCTGATGGCGCAGGGCTTTACAACGTGACGCATCTCTCAGATGCGTCATGTTGTTAATATCCAGCCCCATGGCGCATCTTTTGTGCTGCCTCTGCGTCACAAAAGGTCTCGCTAGAGGGTGGCAGTGGTGAACCAGAGGGTGGCAGTGATGAACCAGAGGGTGACAGTGATGAACCAGAGGGTGGCCGGGGTGAACCAGAGGGTGACAGTGTTGAACCAGAGGGTGGCAGTGCTGAACCAGAGGGTGGCAGGGGTGAACCAGAGGGTGGCAGTGATGAACCAGATGGTGGCAGGGGTGAACCAGAGGGTGGCAGTGGTGAACCAGAGGGTGGCATGGGTAAACCAGAGGGTGGCAGTGGTGAACCAGAGGGTGGCAATGCTGAACCAGAGGGTGACAGTGGTTAACCAGAGGGTGGCAGTGGTGAACCAGAGGTGCTGTGATGAACCAGAGGGTGGCAGTCGTGAACCAGAGGGTGGCAGTGGTGAACCAGAGGGTCACAGTGCTGTACCAGAGGGTGGCAGGGGTGAACCAGAGGGTGCTGCGATGAACCAGAGGGTGGAAGTGGTGAACCAGAGGGTGGCAGGGGTGAACCAGAGGTTGGCAGTGGTGAACCAGAGGGTGGCAGTGCTGAACCAGAGGGTGACAGTGGTTAACCAAAGGGTGGCAGTGGGGAAGCAGAGGTGCTGTGATGAACCAGAGGGTGGCAGTCGTGAACCAGAGGGTGGCAGTGGTGAACCAGAGGGTGACAGTGCTGTACCAGAGGGTGGCAGGGGTGAACCAGAGGGTGCTGTGATAAACCAGAGGGTGGCAGTGGTGAACCAGAGGGTGGCAGGGGTGAACCAGAGGGTGGCAGTGGTGAACCCGAGGGTGGCAGTGGTGAACCAGAGGGTGACAGTGGTTAACCAGAGGGTGGCAGTGGTGAACTAGAGGTGCTGTGATGAACCAGAGGGTGGCAGTCATGAACCAGAGAGTGGCAGTGGTGAACCAGTGGGTGACAGTGCTGAACCAGAGGGTGGCAGGGGTGAACCAGAGAGTGGCAGTGCAGAACCAGAAGGTGGCAGTGGTGAACCAGAGAGTGGCAGGGGTGAATTAGAGGGTGGCAGGGGTGAACCAGAGGGTGGCAGTGGTGAACCAGAGGGGGGCAGTGATGAACCAGAGGGTGGCAGTGGTGAACCAGAGGGTGCTCTGCCCATATACAACCGCATGGGTAACTTCGCCATGCTAGTGGCCCGTGAACACGCAAAAAGACCTGCGAACACGCAAAAAAAACAGCGAACACGCAAAAAACCCCGCGAACACGCAAAAAAAACCCAAATCCGCAAATTCGCATGAATTTGCGGATTTTGGGGATTGCAAATTCGATTTCGCGCGAATTCGCGGAACGCGAATTTGCAAATTTCGCCCATACTTAGACCAGACACAACTGAAAGTTAACTATATTGACTAGGACTTCATTTTCAAAGGGTAAAGTATCACTCCTGAAGTTTGGTCTGGAGTAAAATCTCAAATACAGTGCTAATAAATAACATACAATAAATTAAATTTGTATTGTGTACTAATATTTTCATGAAGTATAGAACTTTTAAGTATTTAAGGTCAAGAGTTTAATCAACCAATCCATGATCTCAGAGTCACTGACTTCCTCTAGTGGTAGAGACTCCTCTGCCCGGCTCATATTATAAAAGGTGACACGTGTGCATTCAATGGCTGGTGCATCTTAGGGTGGTAGAGTCTGCTTCATTTTATAAAGTTCAACTGCCTTCCAGTCATGATGTTGTATCCCTGCTTTCCCTCCTATTGTCCTTTCTTCGTGTCCTGTTTTCTGCTGCTCAGCCTGTCTCTATGACGTCATTCTTTTTTGTTTTGGTCAACTCTGTTTATTGGCATTGTTTTTTTGAAAAAGGAAACAATTCAACATTGCAGTAGGTGCGCCATTGCAGATAAAGCGGTGCTTCAGCCGTGCCCGGCTTAAAATACATAATCACCATGACATAACCATGAGGCATTATAACATTACACACAAGTAGTATGTACGATAACCTTGGGCGCCTGAAAATGTCCGCAGCATAAAGAAGTCAATGCGCCCTAGTCTTGTGTAAAAGTGACAAATCATATATGCATATAACAATGCAAAAGGTCATTTGTAACAAAACAGAAACAATAAACAATAAACTGCGCCACTGTCACATAGTGGAGTGGTGTGGCTCACTAGTGGAGTGGTGTGGCTCACTGGTTAGAGGCGGCAGACCCGTAAGCAGAGGACGGCCCGGGACCAGGGTTCGATTCCCGACGCGGCAGGGTCGTGGACCAGGGTCAGCGGGCTCAATAATTCTCGCCTCGGTGCCTACTCCAGTCAGGGACCACACTCGGCAACTCTGGGCATTAGCTTGCCTCATCTTCACAACGGCCCCCCCAGACCGCCGGGGATGCTTGGTTGCACCTTAGAGATACCCATTAGGGACCATCTCTCAGGGTGAGCCAGGACGGGTTCCCTAGCGGTCGAAGCGCGGAGACACTCCTCCGGGAGTCGATTCTAGCGCTATATAAACCCACAATTAATTAATTAATTAATTAATAGGTACATTGTTGATCATCCCCATGCCCAACCCCGGAGCCCGCCCCCCTCCTCCCTCCCCTACCCAGCTCCTTAGCCTACGCATCTCAATTATGCTGCTTTCCATACGTATTTTCATGTTGTGCACCAATCGGCATGTCAGATGCGTTGTCCGCTTCATGCCCACCCACTGCTCTCTGTGCCTGACTAGTCTCCTGTCCCCCTACGCTCGCGGCGTTGTCTGCTGTCTGTAAATCGGTGAGCATGCGTTCCCATTGTTCTGCCATGGGTTCCCTGCGGAACCCCACTTTTTCTTCCCTCCGTATGATAGTCCACTCCGCTCGGGCCCATGACTATAGGGACAGAACCCATGCCCGCACACCTGGTGCAGTGCTCGCCTTCCATCTCCTAGTGAGGAGTTGTGTTGGTGTTACCATCCCCAAGTCTAAGAAGCGGGATGATGCCTTGTCCTTAGGTGTAATTAAGGTCAAGAGGTGCTACAAGGGACTTGATTCTGGGGAAAATTTAACTTAGTTAGGAGTCGTACTAAATTATTGCAGCTTCAAATGAAAATATGGGGAGACATATACAGAAAAATGAATTCTAGCTTGGTTATTCCTTGACCCGGTTCCCTGATGGTGTACGCAGAATCGCTGAATTCAATGGAATCTAATTCCCCACGGCTGTATTCTGTTTTTGATGACTTTTGGATAGCGTTGTACTATTAAGCTTTAACTAACACGCCGCAGTTCAGATCCACTTATATCTTCCGGAATCAACGGCCCTTACTTCTCAAATTCAAAGAGAAGTTCTCCATTGTGAATTTTCAGGGGGTTTTCCCAGCAATGAATTGTTTGGTCCTGATGATGGTCTTCATGACGACAGCATATTAGACCGAAACGTCGACACTTCCATCATCTCCAGAAACGTTGCGTTGGCACAAGCACACAACCATCGTTCATTAATGAATTTGGTTGTTTGTTATAATTGTCAGGAATTGATGTTTAGTTGTGAACTGATGTGTTGATGTCATTTATACCTCTGTTCATAACTTCTTTTGCTAGAATTCATTTTTCTGTACATGTCTCCCCATATTTTCATTTGAAGCTGCATTACTAAATATATAAAAAAAATTAATTGAACTCAATTTTATTCTCTCCGTGTGTCCTTTTCTCCTTCCGATGATTGATTCGATTTTTGACTTTTTAACGTGATACCTTGTTGATACACTGAAATGCGATAATTTAGTACAACTCCTAACTAAGTTCAATTTTCCCCAGAATCAAGTCCCTTGTAGCACCTCTTGACCTTAATTATTCAGTGCCCAAGCCTACATGGGTAAATTGCGTTTCCCCTGCCTTAATCACGTTGTCCTTAGGTGAGCGCCTAAAGTGATGCAAAAGGTATTCAGGCCAGTCACACGGGATGGTGCGGCCTGTGCACCGTGCAAGCAACTCACTAACGTCCCTCCAGTAAGTGCCAAGTCCGGGGCACTGTCACAAAATATGAAGAAGATCTGCGTTCACCGCACCACACCTGGGGCAGGAAGCGTCTGTCCTGTGAAAGTACCTATTTATTAAGTTGGGGAGAAATAGGCCCTGTGAACTATATATACCTGGATTTGTCGGAAGCGCATATTTCTGAGGATGCGTACCGGGCTTTTAAGAATCTTTTCCCATTCTTTGTCCGCCAGTGCTTGCCCTAGATCTTGATCCCACTTTCCATGAAGTGGGGTCAGGTCCAGTTCTGCGTGTACCCTTAGGGATGCAGCAAACCACTTGATCAGATGTCTGCCTCTGCCCATGACATGTAGATATTGTACGGTCAGATGCTGCGTTGGCTCCTCCGCAATGTCGCCCCACTGAGCCACCATGCGAGCCGTGAGTGAGCGATGCAGGAGGAACCCCCCAGAGGGTAGCCCAACGTCCATGACTAGGGTCTTATAGGGTATCAGTGCGCCATCTTGATACAAGTCGCCCAACGTATGGACGTCCACTTCCCGCCACTGTTCTAGCATGCAGCCCGTGAGGAACCCTTCGCCTCCCAGTGAGCCCTCCAGTGGCACCGCTGGTGCATACGGAAGCACCGCTCTCATGAGCTGCAGTGCCCTGCGAAAGCATTGGAATGCCACCGCCAGCAACAGCGGGGTGGGACGCACTGGTGCCGCCAGGGGTGGAACAGTGCAGTGATCTGCCCCAGAGTGTAGGGCGATTTGTTCGTGGCAGTGTCATCCCTGCCCCTGTCCGCTAACCATCGGGCGATCCACTGCAGCTGCGCCACCAGGTAGTAATGCTCAAAGCAGGGAGCGGCCAATCCGCTTTTGCCCATTAGCAGGAATAGCTTCCCGAGTGCCAACCGGTGGCGGGACGCTCCCCAAACAAAGTCGAGCAAGATCTTGTTAAGCTTGGAGAAAAAGGACGCGGGCATGAATAGGGGCAGGTTCATGAAATAGTACAGAAGGCGAGGAAGCATAACCATTTTGGTGAGGGCCACTCTGCCTGTGGGCGTCAGGGGGAGCATGGACCAGAAGCCAATTTGAGCCCTAAGTGCTGTCACCGCTCTACCCAGGTGTCCGTCAAATAGGTCCGCCGGCTGGCGATAGATCTTGATCCCCAGATACTTCAACGTGTCCGCTTTCCATTGGACCCGGCTGCCAAGTAGGCTATACTCCGGATCAGCCACGTCGCTGCTAAACGCGTAGAGGCATGACTTGCCTGCGTTTACTCGGAGCCCCGATAGTTCGGCAAAGCAATGCAGTAGGTGGGCGAGACGCTCCGGTACACTGCTCACATCGCGGATGAAGACTAGTAAGTCGTCTGCATACAAAGACACCTGATGGACTCCATCACCCAGAGGGATCCCGTCAGCCAAGGTTTGTCTCATGGCCACAGCTAAGGGCTCCATGGCCAGTGCGAAGAGTAGCGGAGACAGAGGACACCCCTGATGGGTGCCCCTGCCCACCGCCACTGCCTCCGAAATATAGGGACACAGCCTGACTCGGACCACAAGATTCCTGTATAGGAGCCCCACCATCTGTAGGAAGTTTGCTTCCAACTCAAACTTCTCCAGTACCAGCGACAAGTAACCCCATTCAAGGCAATCATAGGCCTTTTCTAGGTCTAGCACCAGGCACCCCACCCTGGACCAGGCCCTCGTCGCTTCCGCCGCTACCCTAAAATACCTCCTGAGGTTCAGGGATGTGGACCTTGCATGGACAAACCCGTTCTGATCTGGTTGGAATAAATGTGGGACCATCGGTGCCAGGCGCTCTGCAAGGATTTTGACTAGCACCTTATAGTCGGTATTTAGCATTGCCAGCGGGCGGTAGGATCCTAAAGATATGGGGTCTCCGTCAGGTTTAGGCAGGGTCACTAGGAACGCTTCCCCCTGGACGTTGGGAGGTGGCCCGCATCGTCCGATGCCCCGTACACCCGGAGGAGATGAGGCTCTAGGATGTCCCAGTTCGCCTTATAGTATTCAGCTGGCAGGCCGTCAGGCCCTGGTGTTTTCCCGGCCGCCAGTGCTTGGATCGCGTCTCCCACCTCCTCCAATGTGAGTGGGGCACCCACGTCTGCTTTCTGACTCTCCGTGGTTGTGGGTAACGCAACCGACTCCAGGAAGACAGCCAGCGTGTGTGCAGGGCCCGTACCTCTAGCTCTGTAGAGGTCCCGGCAGTATCCTGTTATCGCCTGATGGATCTCGCGCTACGTGTATACCACTGTTCCTTCCCCCACACGAATGGCACAGATGGGGATATTATACTCTGCTTTCCACATCAGCCAGGCCAGTAGGCGTCCAGCTCTATCCACCTTGGTATGCGTCTTGGCGGTGTGCGCTACATAGTTGTGGCACCTCAGACGTTCGATGAGAACCGCATGTCGATGAGTTTGCTCGCAAGTCTGCCAGTCGCCTCCCGTTCCCTTTCATATCTTAGGAGCTCAGACTCTATGCGGGTCAAAGAGGTTAACACTTGTGCGCGGATGTTCCATGTTGCACCTATGCAATGCCCGCGTACAGTCGCCTTATGGGCATCCCGTTCCACCATTGGGTCGCTTGCGGAATCCTCATTCTCTTCAAAGTAAGCCAGTATGGCCGTACCCAGCGAGGACCTAAACTCGGCATCCTCCAACTCTGCCGGCTGCAGCCGCCACTTGGGTCCCGGAGGTCGGTATGCCCACCAGCTAAGCTGGAACTATCGGGGGATGTGATCCGAGTGTGTTCTGGATAGGTAATCCGACTTAGGCAGAAGTGGAAGCATGCACTGGGAGCCCACTATTCGGTCCAGGCGGACTGGAGGTCGAGCACTGATGAGTAATATGAGTATGTTTTGTCTGAAGGGTGCTGCGCGTGCCAGAGATCGTGTATGTCCCAGTGCGATAACCAGTCCCACAGAGCCAGCGCTGTCGATGTCACAGCGCGTAGGGGTGGGAAGGAGCAGTCCAAATGCGTGTCAATTACCATGTTGAAGTCTCCGCCCAGTAGCCAAGGGAGGCCCATATACCGCTGGAGGACATGATTTAAGCACACCAGGAAGGCAGGCTGGTCCATGTTGGGGGCGTAAATGGAACCTAGCAATATCTCCTGCCCATTGAGCCTCCCCCTTGCAAGGAAGTTCCTTCTCTCTGGGTCTATCTGGGTGTCAGTACATATAAATGGGACGCCCGCTCTTACCCAGATCAAGGTGCCACGCGCGTGTGCTGAGTAAGTCGTACCATGTACCTGCCCTCTCCAGCGCCTACGGAGACGGTCCAATTCCACTTGGGACATTTGGGTCTCCTGCAGGAGCGCTATCCCCACCCTGTGCCGCTGCATGTAGGCGAAGACAGAATATCGGCGCGACGGTCATGATGTTGGTGCACGCCATAGTCTGAGTTGCAGTGTAGTCACTCTGGGGATCAGGGGGGGTGTCTTGCTGGGCCCGGGGATGGGCTCTCGGGCGGGGTTTCTAAGTGTTGCTTCCGAAACATGTGAACCAGAACAAATGATTTAACTTTATGGGCGAGTTCCCAACAGGGCATGCATTCAAATAGGTGGTGTATCTACCTCTTAGTGTAACGTGTCCGCAACTCAGGGGAATGGGGTGGAGTGCACAGCCAGCTGTTACCTCAGGGCGCTCCTTGACCTAGGGCCTTTAGGTCTGCTGTGAAATGTTTGAGGACAACTAAGCAGTGTGATGGCCTGGACTGGCGCGGGCCATCCGCGGAAAGCCCCAACGCGCGTGCCTGGCACCCAACCTCCTGCAAACAAGAGGGCGGTGGCACATTCGCGTCTTGTCATCAGTGCCTAATACCTGGTCTGCGCCAGGTGCAAGAGCTAGCTCTTAACACTTAACAGCGCACCGTGGCAGGCACATAAAGGATTCAGCTAACAGTATGCTGCATATAGAGAGTCCATCAGTCTATCTCAGGGTCATCACCGGTCACACTATAAAGTCAGCTGTCTGGGGTGTCACCAGGCAGGGTAGTGTCCTCTGACATCACAGTGGAAGGCGAGGCTGATCCTCTTGCGTCGGCGTCACTCTGCGGCCTGGAGCATTCTCCACCCCAGCATCGCAACCGCCTCAAGTTCTTCCTGTCGTTCTTGTCGTATTTTCTCTGAGCAGGGTGCAGCTTGTCCAGGGCCTGCAGCCCGCCAGGTCCCCCACTTCCTCTGCCGCCTTCTGGAACGCTGTTTGTGCCAACCGCCCTCTTCCGGGCCCACTGGCCGTGCTCCCGACCACTGTCCTGTCTCTTCCAGCCAGTCCCAGACTTCCGACGGACCCTCAAAAAAGCGAGTGCCCCCTTGGTGACCACCCGCAGTCAGGAGGGGAACAACAGCGAGTACGGTAGCTCCAGTTCCCGTAACTGTTTCTTCACTGCCAGGTACGAGCCGCGTCTCTTCCTGACTGTGGCTGCGTAATCCAGGAAGAACATTACGTGGCTGTTGCCCACTTTGAGGTCACTCATCTTCCGAGTCTCGCTACGTACTGCGTCCCTGTCCCGATAGTTGAGGAGTCTGAAAAGGAATGGGCGAGGCCAGGCACCGGGTCTCTGTGCTTGTGCTGGCACTCTGTGCGCCCTCTCCACCACAAAGTGCGGGGATAGTGTCCCAGTAGGCAGGAGCGTCCGCAGCCAGGTCTCTATGTAGTGCTCGGGGTCACTCCCTTCTTCCCCCTCCGGCAGGCAGACCACCCGGACATTGTAGCATCGAGAACGCCCTTCTGCATCCTCTGCCCTGTCTTCCAATGCGTGGACTCTGTCGATCAGGTCTTGTATTGCTAGGCATGGCTGTGCACTACAGGTTGGATTTCTTATACCGTTTGGCGCTGCGCGGTGACTGACTCCGATAGTTTGCGATGGTCCGTATGGAGCAGCGTGAAGTCAGATGTGACTTTGTCTGTTCATGCTTCCAGGGAGGTCTTGGTTTGCGCTAGGTTAGTTTCAATGCGTTCTAATGCTGCCAGAACCGTGTCCATTTTGGCCGCCAGGGTAGCTGTGGGATCCATGGTCGCTCGCCTCTGCTCCTGTATGGGGTCAGGGCCGCTCTCATTCTGCTGTTTCACCTGCGTTTTGTCCCGAAGCCTGCCCATTGCTAGCTGCGCCGTGGGCATCAATGCGTCTGACTCCATGCCTGACAGCGGCTACAGAGAGGACCTTCTGCCAGGTATTCAACATTATATGCGGGGTGTGAGGGACAGCAGTTGGGCCCGACTCCCCCTACCAGCCGCCACTGTCCAGACGTTCAAGGGCAGTCCGTCGTCAAGATCAGCTCCATGGCGCACCCTCCCACGAGACTCGTGAGGATGGACAGCCACTTTATCCTAGGCCCATTCCGGTGGCATCAGCTAAGGGGACCCTCTTCGCCTAGCTCGTCTGCAGTGATAGCAGGGAGGGGAGCGATCTACACGGTCCAGAGGTGATGGCGGCGTGGTTAAGGGCACACCATGATGGTGCCTTGAGCAAGTTGATGCCCACGTGCTGCAGATCACGTCTCGGGGCACTCTCCTCTCCTTTAAGCCCACAACCACCGCTACCCTTCTGTTACTCTGAGGCTCAGGTCCAATGTCCGGCGCCCCCGCAGCATTGAACAGTCTGGCGTGTGTGGGGCAAGCAGCTCCCCACTGTCCAGCGACCCCCTCAACGGCAGCGAGCTGTCCCAGGAGCTCCACACCTCACAGTCCGTGGCGACCCATGAGCTTCCCACCAGGATCATAGCGAACTCCTGCAACTTGTGTAGGAAGTGGTGCAGCGCTTCGCAGGGGGCCTGTCTGGTCACCGCTGCGCCCCCCCCCCGCCGCTTCTCCGGGCCCGGGCCGCACCGCCGCCAAAATGGACGCTCTGCAGCCGGTGTTGCAGCTTTCCTCTTCTCTGGCAACAGGGGGGGGTTTTAGGAGGGAGGCAGCCGGAACCTGGGTCCTTGTTTCAGCCTCCCTCTGCCCTAGCGGTGCTGTCCTGGAAGCGTGCTTGATGGGGGCCGCGCTTCCCCACTACTCACCTCAGCGTGGGACTAGCGCGGCTCTCCTCCGATGCGTCCTGGCCCCCTGGGCCCGACCGCCATGCTGCCAGCCGCACCAGGTGTCTGTTAGGAGCCCTCTCGCTCTCAGCCTCACCGGCCGCCTCCAGACACCTTCCCGCGCTCGCTGGGTGCGCCTTTGCTGTTCTCAGCGTATTTCAGCCTTCTAGGGCCAGCCGGGGGAATTGGCACTCTCCGGCGTCTGCTCTCGGCCGGCGCCGGGATGTTACGTGCCCTTTTCCGGCTCTCCGCGCCCCTGTAGGTCGATGACTGCTCCTATGCCCCTGCCACCTCGTAGGTTGCCGCAGATCTTGTCAGCAGTTCTCACAGTCGTTCCCGCACCAAGTCCTCTCAGTGTGGGGAATGTTATCTCGCAATCAGGATAATTAAAGAATAATTTCAGGGCCCTACAGACGGAGCTCTAAGAAGTCGCGTCTGCCATGTTGCCTGGCTGGACATGCACCCCTCTATGATGTCTTTCTTAGTTCTATCTGTGAATGTTTGAGGTACAGTCAGTTATCTTGGAGGCTGAGCAGCAGGCAGCTCCTCCCGGTGGGGCCTTTACCTTATTCTTTACTGGATTCTACTATATTGATTATATGCTGTGTCTATTTATCCTATAACTTCATATCAACAATAAATATTAATCTGGAGCACAGCAACTAAGGAGTTATCTTTTTTTTAAATAGCTGTTACTGGAGGAAGCTAGGCAGGAGATAATTGTTGGAAGTTCAATACTGTTTACATGCCACAGACTCAGCAATTAAGGAATGGTGGCCACAGAGGATGAAGAGTGACTTGAGCAAATAGCTACTTGGCACTATTTTACCTAACAGCACAGAAAAGACTGAGCCAGACAGACCTGCCTTGCATTGTCCCCGTCTCTCAAAGGTCAACATGGAGAAAACAGGACGAACACAGACCCTGGTCGGAGGAGTACTTCATTGTCAGGCCTGGATCCAATTGTGGATTAATCTAAAGTCTCTAGACACAGCTCCTATCTTTATACTGATTTTAGCGGCTGGATTACCTGCTAGGTCCCTCCTATGGGTGGACCTGAGATCGGGGTGGTTACACCCCTTTCCCTTTGTCCAGTATTGCACCAGAGTGGGGCTGGAGTGCCCCAGCAACTGGTTTGAACCGGGCTATGCATGGAGCACCTTGTGTGCCCCAGGCAGTGTCTGGAAAAGAATATTTCCATTCAACCCACCCTGCCCCAATACACTACAGGCTGTCTGGGGAGGTGCTAGCACCTCCCACAACAGGAAACCTATTGTCCAGACCGCCCTTCCTGGAGTTTCCCCCAGCTGAAGGAAGTCAGACTCGTGTCTGTGACAGCAGCATCCATTTTGTGATGTTTAACTTTAACCGGGTAAAGCAGTAACATACTTGTCTTTTCCCTCTAGAAGGGTGGAATGCTACCCCCGCCTCCAGAATTGGCAGGGGGGGGTAGTTTTCTAAAGTGTTTGACACCTTACACGACATGTTTTGATAAAGCCAAACCAAAGTTAGCATTAACCACGAAGATTATAATGCACTAAGAGTATATGGTATGTCTAAATCATAGAACAGCTGTAAGGAGACGGTTCTGAAAGCTGCAGAGGGGCTCAGCTCATGCTAGGGCACCCTCTCACATAGAATCAAGCACTCTGCCTCCAGGATTGTCGAGGCCTACCATAGGAGTGACTTATAGTTGCCTATGTGTCTATATATAAGGTAGATATAGGTATACTATATCTAAGTAAGGGGTGATTTCACCACCTTACTCAGGCTGTGTGAACAGACTTGTGGTGTCAGTTTGGAAGGCAAACCAGGGGTGGCACAATACATGCTGCAGCCCCTGGTAGGCCTAGGGTGCACATATGCCCTGGGTACCTATGGTACAGTAAAGAGGAGCTCACCAGGGTGACCCAGTAACCAATCTGGTATGTACCTAAAGTACATGGAGTCCATTTTATGGAGAAAGCAGATAGTCTGGGGCCCTGAATAGCAGGGTCCCAGGCCAACTAAGTTGAAAACCAGCAAAACAATAGGAACAAAAGTTGGCGTAACCATATAGTCAGATTCCACCTTCCTACGGACCCCTTACAAGATGACAAAACAGAAGTTCAAAGGGGCTAAAACCAACCCCTCTCTGTGGCACCTCTCTGTATGCAAACATGAGGCAAGGTAACAGGGCATCACATCCCCTGCTGAGCATTGCAGGGAGGCCCATTATCATGCCCTGCATGGTTTTGTTGAATTTGTCAACTAAACCATTTGTCTGGGGTAAAACAGGGTGGTGAACTTGTAGCTCACACCACATTCATCCTACATAGCTTTTAGGTATGCAGACATGAAATGTGCCCCTCTATCAGATACCACCTCTTTAGGAAACCTCATTTTGGTAAAGATACAAAGCAAGACCTTTGCCACTGCAGGGGCAGTGATAGCCCTCAGCAGAATTACCTCTGGGGACCTAGTGTCATGGTCTACTACCATTAGACTGAACCTGTTCTCAGGGGGCAACAATATCCCTTACTACCCTCCTAAATAGAGTCACAGCCCTGGAAGTTGAATAAGGGAGCATGTTGCTGGCCCCTTCTCTTGGCACATGAATGACAGGGGACATAGGAGTGACAAAGCTATTTCACCATTTGTGACTTCTGAGTCAAATAAAAATGTGCATCCAACCTACTCCAGGTTTTGGTTTGCCCCAGTTGTCAATCTGGGGTGTTGTCATGGGCTGAGGTCAGACCAAACTCTCCATACATTAAAGGACCACCACTCTCCTTATTGCCCATGGTCTGGGGTCCTTGGTCAAAGTATACAAGACCTCATCTGCCCAGTAGAACTTGTGGGCACCGCTGACATTTCCCTCATCTGTCCTTGCAGCATGCTGCCTAGGGCCTCAAACAGATAGACTTGCCTTTATGCCTTTGGCCAAAGTCCTCTTTGGAGGGCCCCCCTGCATGTATGAGTTCAGCCATATCAGGCCAGACTTTTTTAGCTGCAATTCACTCCTCAGGCTCTAGGGTACCTCCATCAGGAGAACTCTCTCCCTGGGCTTGTGACCTTTAAGAAGCTGACTTGTCAGATTTCCTGCCCTTTCTCTTGTTTTGAAAGGTCTGGGCCAAGATCCAAATTCCCATGACTTCCTGTCATGCTGCTTGTGCTCGTGTGGTCACACACACCCACATTTTGGCGTGAGTCTTCCTTTCCACTTCTACCCAAGCAGAAGTTTCCGGATCATTCAACAGATACTCCACTGGAATGGCAGGGGACATAACCACCTTCTTTGGGCCAGTAACCCGTCCCTACTCTAAGCTTACCATAGCAATTGGATGGATCTTAGCATCATTGTCAACATTGGTAATATGGTAAATGACACAAAGTTACATTTGGTCTAGGGAAACCAGTCTAGCTGCCACCATAGTAACACTAAACAACAAGGAGAATACCTAACTGATGCACTTAATTAAATATAAATTAAACTAGAGAAAGAAATGATATTTCCAACCTAGATTTTGCTAGTTAATAGCTTTTTATTTATTCATTTTTTAAGGACAAAAGCTTTTTGAAAAAGTTAATGCATATTATATACACAATTGGACACTACACCGTTACACTAAACAAAAATTAAAGATATTCATTCATACCGTCAACCATGTCACAATCATTCAAAAATTACAACCAACCATTCTTACACACTCTGAAAAAAAGGGGTGGGGAAAAGAAAGAAAGAAGTTGCTCAATAAATCAAAAATATCAGATATGATACATTAATACATATCAACCTGGAAAACAAAGCGTACACTTGAGATTCAAATATATTGAATTATATAATGAAACACTTTTTTTGTCAATGTGTACACAGCTAAAGTGCAGCAGTTGTCAACACTTAGGTGGTGCGAGAAAAGAGCAACGTGGGGTACAAGGGCCTACGCGTTTCGAATCCCACAAGCACTCAACAGGGGATTCTCCTCAGGGCCAATGGAAATATCTAAAAGAAAATAAATATAACGTAAGGAATTGAATGCTAGATGAAAGATTACAAAAGTGACCCAGCGTCCACTCAAAACAGCTTACCCTACTGGTCTGCAAGGCAACTTGGGAAGGTGGAGTGGTGCATATGTTTCTGCAAGGGAAAGGAAGTACATATCAGGCGGTGGACCTACCGGGGAGACACTGTGGGTGTGTGCACAAGGTAGGAAAAACCACTGTACCTTTCTGAAAACTGCAGCAGTGCGGTCAGATTAAACGAGTTGGATGGTGGCAGGCGCAGGCGGACGGTCTCACTAGGTTAAAAAATGATGATATTCAAGTGAGAAGTTGAACTACCAGCCTGAATAGATCAGTGATCATGGCAGTTCTGTAAAAACGGGCTTACCGGACTGGGCAAACAAATGGTCCGAGGTAGATATACAAATTCAAATGGAGTCGGCAGCACACAGTGTCTCCTCTGTATTAATCCTACGGAACACACACAAGCAAGGCATTACTCATCTACCCTATCGGTGGTCGGACGGAGCGCTGTGAGGTTCTGATAAAAAAGTAATAAAAAAAGTGATAAAAAAAGTTACCTCTGTGTGGAAGAACGCTCGGTTCAGTGTATTCAATTAGGCAAGTAATCGTCACCAGGGGGGGTTTGGACCTCTGTGCGGAGACGCTCCGTTCACAGTATTCAATTAGGCAAGTAATTTGGACCTAAAAATGAGAGTGGGTTTTAGTCATGGGAAGGCTTAAAAACAGGACGGGAAAGCCTGGGTGCCTGCCGCCGAAGCCTTACCTGAAACACAACTTCTAGCGCGCTGCAACCGCAAAACGCCGACTTGTCCAACCGGCGTGTGGACAGAACTACTCTCCGGCGCCTGCGCAAGCCGGTATGCGTCTTATCTGTCAAACTCGTGGGTGGAATGGTGATCACCCGCGCATGCGCAGATGTGCCCCGTGAAATGCTTGCGAAAAGCATGTGAGCACTTGGAAACGAGCAGCTTAAAGCTGAAAAATGAAGGTACACATCTGTGCCTACAGCGTTGGGTACAGATGTCTGGGCTGGTAGGCAGAGTGCTGCTTAACCTCACTTGCACAGCATAGACAGTAATATGCTGGTGAGAACAGCGTCTTTCAATGCACTGGAGGCAAAAGTGTGTAAGCACCTAGTGTTATCACCTCAAACCACACCTTGACCTGCAGAACCAAGAGCAGGGGTTACTCATACTGCTATGCAGTTATTACAGTTTGTAAATTTCAGATAATTCGTTAAGACCCCTGACAGCCGTGTTAAACTTGACGATAAGGAGCGCTTCTCTTTTAACTAGCAAAATCTAGGTTGGAAATATCATTTCTTTCTCTAGTTTAATTTATATTTAATTAAGTGCATCAGTTAGGTATTCTCCTTGTTGTTTAGATGTAAGTGCTCAACCTGACTGATTAGAGCTAACTCTTCACTGCTAATAGACCATAGTAACACTGGCACTTTTATCCCTTAGAGCCTCTACCTCAGTGCCGTTGATTTTAAGCCTTACTCTGTACATCTCCATGCTTGTAAGTAAACAGCCAGGGCTTTAATATTTACCCCATCTAGGGAAACTAAAGTAGTGTCAGTGTAAACTCTAGCCTCTCCAGAGTACACTAACACCTCTGCTCCTATGCTAGGAAATCACTTAGATTGTCCAACACTGTGGGACATTTTTGGGTTCACTGACACAACATTGATGTAAAAAATTTCGATGTTAAAAATATTGAGTACGAAATATAGACAACAAAAATATCAACTCCTATACTTAAACAGGTAAGAAAAAATATTGACTAAAAATATTGATGTAAAAAATATAGATGTGTAATATATCGTCTTTTATATAAATATAAACTAAAATATTATATATTAAATACATTAAATACAATCCTAACAAAATAAAATAAATGTAATATACATTTTAATAAAAATATAACAAATAAACGTAATAAAAATAAATTAAAAAACAAATATATTAATTTATAAATATATATATTCTTAAAAACAACAAATAGACTATTATTTTTCATCTATGTTAAAAGTTTGAAATAATATTAAAAATATATATATTAATGTTTTAAAATATAAAAAAAAGAAACATCTATAATAAATTTAAAACGGAAAGTGTTGGGTAGCAGGGGGGTAAAAATTTCTATTCCAAATCCAGTGAGTGCAACAGTAGGGAAAGTGTTGGATGGCGGAGGGGTAACAATTAACACTTACTAATCCTACTCCAGTGAGAGCAACATTAGGGAAAGTGTTGTAGAGCGGAAGGGTACAAATCACTATTCCCAATCCACTGAATGCAAACGTAGGATAAGTGTTGGATAGCAGAGGGGTGACTTTTTTTATCCCCATTCCGCTGTGTGCAACAGTAAGGAAAGTGGTCTATTGCAGAGGGGTAAAAATTACTATTCCCACTCAATTGAGTGCACCAGTAGGGAAAGTGCTATATAGCGGAGGGGAAAATATAACTATTCACACTCTGTTATAAAAACATAAAAAATATTAAGAATTAAAAAAACAAGATTACAAATAAATCAAAACTATTTAAAAAATAAGAAAGCAAATATAATTAAACATATAAAAAGAATATATATCATAATAATAATTACATACCTACACATATTCATGGTGTCCAGAAGTGTGTTTGATGATGGGAGTGGAAACTAGGCTTGTGATTGGGTTTTTAAAGAAATTAATGGCATGAGAAGGTTATGCAGAAATACTATTGACCGATAATGGTTTTCAGCTTGTCTCCTGGGAAATGAAAGAATTTTTGAGAATGCATGGCATAAAAGTTGTGCTCTCTATCACCCGGAGACCAACGGTATAGTGGAGAGATTCAATAAAGTACTCAAGTAGACCATTGTACTAGCAGAAACTAATTGCTTAAAAAAAGGAACTGTAAGGCTCAGTGAAAGGGGATAAATGTGCGGATAGTTGGCATCAGGAGGAAAAAAAGGGGTTGGCAAGGAAAATACATTTTGACTGTAGGAAAGCTGTGAAAAAATTATTTGGTGGTTGTGGTGTGAGACGTGGTGCTAATTAAACGTCCAGGGCGGAGTGGTGATAGCTCCAAATTTGTTACACCCATTCATGTTTCCAAAGTATTTGATAATGCGGTAAAAACACAAGACCACCGTATTTGGAATCTGGGAAAAATGGTGGTGTACAAGGGGCCTGAGCGTCACTCTGGTAAAAGTGTGATGGGTGGTGATGCTTCTAAAGATGAGAGTTTAGGTGATGACAGTACAAAAGATAGACGCAGAATGTCTTCGAGAGTCAGTAGGAAGCTGTTGTACTTGAAAGATTTTGAACAATAATATTCAGTTCAAGGGAGTGATGTTATTCTGTCTTCCCAGTCCTGGTGTTTTCGTTAGGAATTCTTGAAGGATCTTCAATTGTATCAGTACTCAATGTTTTTTCTTTTCTTTATGACAATCCTCTGTGTGTTCTGTTATTTTGGGTTTCTCTTAAAGGTTTGTTCTTTTTTATCTCACTCGTAAATTCTAATTTGTACATATGTTTGTTTTGATGTATTATAAGAGGGAGGTGTGTGGTATCTGGGTCTTGGTACACAAGAGCGCTCCGTTGGGACAATGAAATGTAGTCACTGGAATGGCACCTATGTCACAGGTGGGGTTGGAATGTTTGGTTTCAAAGTGGGTGAGCAGTTGCTTAACCAAGCTGTTGGGAGATGCATGAGTTCTTCTTCTTCAGAATGAATAAACTTTATCAGGCCTCACTTCTGCCTTGACTGACCCTTTCAAGTGCTACTAGCAGCTGGTCTTACAGAGTGGAACTGCGAAACACAAGTTTAGCATCCCACCACTGAAAAACAAATGTACGACAGTGTAGTATTTTGCAGGGAGGCTGGATAGGCTTTATTATGTAATGCTCTCACAATACCCCAAAATAGGCCCTTATGATCCACACTAATAAATCCCGAGCTCAGTCCTGGTAAAATGGCACAGAGCAGTTAGGCTTTACTACAGGAACAAGTTTAGAATTTCCAGCATTGGGATCTCCTTTTAGTGGGATTTTTATACACTGACAGGTCTCTCCTCTGAAAAGTATCTTGGTGCGATAGGGGAAGAGCTCTGCTACTTGCAGGAAGATTGTTAAGAATTCAATCAAGTGGTCGCTCTCACCCTTGAAGCTTATTATCCTGATGATGACCATTAAAGAAATTTCGGGTTGAAACGCCGTCAACGCCTCTAACATGGCTCAAATCAGAGATTACATTATTTTTTGATTGTGTACTGTGTTTATTGTTATTTGTTTATTTTTATCTGCCACTGTTTTTTGATTTCACACGTTTATGTCTTTTTAGTGTATAGTATGAGTGTAATTGTTTGAGCGCCATTCTGTTTTCATTAACTTCATTAAATGTATCTATGTACCTATTTATGTACTTGGTTCTTTGTAACATTGTGACATTCACAGGTTTTTCCATCACTTTTTCTTTACTATATAGAGTTTCCTTTAGTCTTTTTTAGTGGTTAAGTATGGTAATGTAGCTCAAGAACCTATGTTTGGATTTCAGTAAAAGGCAGGGCACTGAACACAAAATGGGTCAATTCATGGATGACTAGATGCATGAGTGCAAGGATGAGTGAGTGCATGGATGATAGTGAGTGATTGTATGGATGAATAGATGAGTGACTGCATAGATAAACATATTCAGACATTCAGTTCTAAGGCAGACCTACTGATATTGTATATATTTGTTGTGACTGGAAGGAATGAATTAGTTTGCTTCTAAGTCAGTGTATTTGTTGCCTGCCGGTGATATATTTTAGTCTCAGTAATCCTTTTTGTTAGCATGACGTCCCTCAGTGCTGTAAGACTCATCTTTTCTTTTCTCCCTAGGGTGAACGTATCCTTGGGCCAGGCGAGAAAGTAAAAATATATCAGCAAGGAATAATAAGTCGCTTGTATGTTAGATATGGATCCCATAATGAGTCTAGTTGCTTTCAGGCTCCAGACTTATGGATGCAGTACACCGGAATAAACTGGCCAACATTCTACATCCGCGTCATCAACTCAGATCAATCGCAGATACAGTTGCGGTGTGGTCTTGAAGGAGGATACGGCCCTGTCTGCCCCAACTATGGTGAGTGAGTGTTTGGACACACACTTTTGAAAAGGAATTCAGTGTTAACAAGATCCACATAATATCCAGAATCTGAGTGTTTGATTAAAATGCATTTCTTCCTGAGGTCAGGGTCCCAGGGTGGTGGGGGGTGGAGGGACGGTACCCCTGTAACTGGTTCTTCATCCTAAGTTTCATCAAACATGTCCCTGTAGCAGTGATTTGGTGCTGGTGCCATGAAGCCCCCCAATTTGTCCTACTCCTTTTCATGCACAGATGTAACCCTTGCAACCCGGAGGCCCATGACCCTCTGGAAGTTGTACCCACCTCTCCAAACTCTCAGGTAGTATTAACCTGTAGTGGGAGACCCTGTGGAGATGGTAATTTCTGGTCCCCTCCAGATACTCCTCAATGTTTCTTCATGGCTGCTTCCTCCACTCTCCATCCCTACTCTGGGCATTTGCTTGTGACAGCAAAGAAACTGGTACTTAGTAAACACAAAGTACTCACCTCACAAGCCTCACTCTTTGACCAAGATTTGGCATACAGCAAATATACTGTTACAAGTGGGTCAAAACTCTAACATATTAAGGGATCCTTAGATAGCGAGACTTAGTCCTAGAAAACTTCAGTATACCTTTATTTATTTTTTATTTTATTTTTATATAGCGCTGGCGAGACCTGGAGGTATCAGAGTGCTTTACATGAGCATCAGATCATAGTTACAGGTTACATCGATACAAAGGTTGCACAGTTATTAGAGCAAGGCAACATAGTTACTTGTAAGGTCAAGATAAACAATAAGCACAAATACAAAAGGGGAAAAGCAAGCAAGGGGAAAGATTCAGGGGAGGGGGAAGGATCAGGGGAAGTAGACAGGTAATGAAGGAGGGAAGGAGGAGGGGAGGGTGAAGGACACCGCATGGAAAGAGGAGGGGAAGGGCGACGGGGACACAAACCGGTAGACGAGTCAAAGCAACGTCCAAAGTCTAGTAAGCTCTGATCCCAGGGGGAGTGGTATCACTTCCCTATCTCAGTTCCTGGAGGCTCCCTTTACGCAGTGGACTCACTCCGAGGGATCTCCGAGACTCCAAGGGCTACATTCGGGATCCTTCCCCAAAAAGGGGAGAGGGAGTGCTTTAACAAGGGGTGCCATACCATACCTCAACTGTGATTGGCTCCCTTGGCACTGTGGACTCTCTCAGCAGGTTCGCTGAGACTCCAGAGTATAAATATTGGATCTTTCCCAAACAAGGGGAGAAGGAGTGCTTAGTCAGAGGACCCAAAGGACAGGAGGCTAGGCAGACCAGCAAGCAAGATGAGAGATTCAGGGGAGAGGGGATAGGAGCTAGGAGCTAGGGAGGTAGACAAAGAGAGAAAGAGTACTAAATGGGAACAAATTTAATTAATGAGTCATTATATAGCACTGGCTAGACACGAGGGAATCAGAGCACCTTACATGAGGAACAATAATGTTGCAATTTACATCAGTTAAAAGTTACATAAGTATCAAGAAAAGCATTTATAGAACATAGGGGGCAAGGTGAATGGAGCAAGGAAGGGTAAGGGGATAGTGTGGGGGGTAGGAGGAAGATAGGATGTAGAGATGCACACACACAAGCACATCGACAGAAAACATCCAAGAACACAAGCACACATAAAATCCCATGCTCTAATACAAAAACACCCAAATACATGCACACACAAACATCGTCACATGCACAGACATGCACAAGCACACACAAATGCGCTCACACTCTCATGCACACATACAGAAACTACAACACAGGCACACATACAATCACATGCTCCAGAACAAAAATACCCAAGGAGTTGTAGTGTAGTTCCTATTATCCCAATAGGCTCTGCGCATTGGAATAATACCTTCAATAGTATAGGCCTAGACCAGACGTTAACTAGGTCTACTACTGTCGATATTAGACTTAAAGTTTTGGGTTTGCCAGCTAGCTCAGAGTTCACTAGAAACTTTCTCGAATATCGACAGTAGTAGACCTAGTTAACGTCTGGTCTAGGCCTATACTATTGAAGGTAATATTCCAATGCGCAGAGCCTATTGGGATAATAGGAACTACACTACATGGCGCCCAACGTGTTTGGAAGGGCGATAAAATTAACGTAAGACATTTAGAGTAACTCAGTCGTGCTTTCTCACTCAGACCCCTTTTCCCATAATACTCCAAAGACGTCTGGAGTGGGTGAAAGGTAATATCCGCCAAACCTCGCAGGAGGAAACTCCTATGTATGGTACTTGGTCTAGTCAACGTTGAAGGATAAACCGTTCCAAAATATTGTGCATCTAATCTTTGTTTCCATAAGAAACCTGATCTGCAAACAAACAAAATAACCTTCTGGACAGTACAATGTCAGACCGTGAAGGAGAAAGAGAGGCAGTTAGATTAGCAACTGAACTCGCAGCAGCTGATGCTGCACTGCTAGACGCAGACCAGGATATAATACTCATCCTGGTCATTAAGAGGAAATCTATAACTTTAAAACTTATAGAAAATGGACTGACACCTAGAGGTGGTACAGTCATATTCGTAATTGAGGCACACGAATATCGGCAGACAGAGGTATACTATTCATGGATACATTTTCCAGCAGAAAATGCTGTAACAAAGTACTTCCACTATTACAAAGTAGAGGAACCTCCTGGAGAGTACACTCCTTTCGAGGAGGTGGAAGTACCACTTAAATTTCAAGAGCATTTGCTCTTATTTAATGGCGCCCTAAAACACAATAATCACATCACCAGGCTCGGTCCTTTAGGTAGACCAGGAGCAACGTGGCCGGTCCTAGCCGGATACACACCACATCCAGACATCAATGGGATGTCTGCAGCAGAGCTGTTAACACAGTTGAAACAATTAATAAAATTACATAGACAATTAGTCCAATATGTGATGCGGACTTCAACAATTCAACCAGCAATTAAAATTCCACAGCTGACCCCTCACCAGGGGAACACAAATAAATTTACACCACAGAACATACAATCCTGCCTAGGTAAAGTACCAGCTAAACGGGAACAAATACCATTCTGGTTAGCACAAAAAATCACCCAAATAGAGGCGGTGTTTCCAGACACCACCCCGTTAGAAAAACACAGGATTCTGACTATCTGTCTTCCAATGGGAATCGCACCACACATTGAGGACTGTGACACTTGGGGTACAGTCTTTGCTTCCATCTACACAAAAACGCACGGTGTTCCATCCATTTCGGTAATACCAGATGTGCTAAAACAAATTCAAGACGAATATGGTCCAGAGCCCGCTTTAACTCTTGGTATGAAATTACTAAAAGACTTCAAGCAGGTCTCGGCTATATTATTAGCCAACATAAAGGGAGAAGCAGCAAACGTGGCGATCCGCCAGAGGTTAAAGGAGACAGATATAGCAGACCAACCAGCTGAAATAGCCAGAATCATAGAAAAATCCTATGAGGAACTAGGTAGAGATAGTTTAGGTGGAATACCAGTAAAACCACAACTGATTGAAAGTCCTGAAAAAATATGTTTTAATAATAATTCAACATAAAAAAAAAGAGCTGGGATGGAAACAAACAATCCAATCCTAAAGAAAAGAAATTCCAGTCCAGAGGAAGGTCTCCTCGGCGGAGAGAAAAATCTCCGAACCAAAGACACAGGTCACCCCAAAGTGACCCCTCTGGGAAAAGATATAACCTTAGAAATAGGGATAATATAAAGAAGCCTGATAGATATCAAGACATTGATACACGTCCCTCTCAATCTTTTCAGACTTCCTCGCAGAAATCGGAAAGAAGAGGACGATCAGAACAAAGAGAAAAGCACACCAAGTCCAAAGACAAGGAACCTGCTCAGCTAAAAAAGAAATTACAATTTCCAAAAAAGAAGGTAGCTAGTATCAAGGTAGTCAACAATGCCGAGAATACTGAGGACACAACTGAAAAATGGAGAATGGGCTCAGACAATGCTAGACAGCGCAGCAGAAGTGAGCATAGCTCGCAAAGTCCTTATGAATCATCTGGAGACAGTGGACACGAATGAATATCTTCAAGTGGAAACTGCAGACACCAGAGTTAGCAAACCTCACAAAATATATGAAATAACTTTACGTATAGAGGGGGATAAGACTAGAAAAATAAGGGGACTATTTTGGGATAATTTCTCCAAGGGCTATGACATCCTTCTAGCTGAAAAAGACTGGCCACCAGAGTTTGTCAGGGAGTGCCCTCATGGCGAAGAAATAATTATGCCTGCCTTCTCAAATCACATCCCAATTCATAAAAAATACACACTTGCTAGAAAGTGGGCAGTAGCCCTAGCTCCTGCTTTATATAAAAATCACGTAGGATGGGATGAGGACTCTCCTCCTCACAAAATTCAGTTAAAATCACAACCTACTGCACAGAGGCAGTACCCAATTAAGCAAGAAGCTAAAAAACAGGTAAAAGAAATCCTAGATCAGCTAGAATACCAGGGGGTGATTGAAACTTGCACCTCACAAATGAACAACCCTTTGTT
The DNA here is from genome assembly GCF_964261635.1 of Lissotriton helveticus. NCBI lineage: Eukaryota > Metazoa > Chordata > Amphibia > Caudata > Salamandridae > Lissotriton > Lissotriton helveticus. Next base: position 11,845,574 of record NC_136059.1, read on the forward strand.
TCCGGTCTCCAAACCAGATAATTCATATCGTCTAGTTTTGGATTACCGACACCTTAACTCATGTTGCAAAACGTTTGCAGTACAAAACTCGCATAGTGCTGCACTAATGAATAACATAGTGCGCAAAAAATACAAAACAACATTAGACATCTCTAATGGATTCTTTTGTCAAAACATAGCACCAGAGAGCAGATATTTGTCTGCATTCTCAATAAATGGCACTCAAAAACAATTCTGTCGGTTAGCCCAGGGGTACAAGAACAGCCCGGGAGTATTCTCAGCGAGAGTAACAGAATTACTACAAACATATGATGACGAAGCATTATCATATGTCGACGACATATACTTAACAGATGATGACTTGGAGACTCACTTGAAGAGAGTGAACACCATAATACTTGGGTTCGCAGCAGAGGGTTACAAATTCAACTTTAAAAAATCCAGAATTGCCCATCTGACAGTCCTGTTCTTAGGATATGAATTATCAAGTGAAGGCAAAAGCCTGGCTGACAATTTCCTAGAGAAATGTGCCGTACTCCAAGCACCTTGAACGCTAAAAAACCTACAGTCAATTCTAGGCTTCCTAAATTTCGGAAGAACATACATTGCAAATTACGCAGAAAGGGTCAAACCCCTTTATGATCTAATAAAACCAGATTTTAAAAGAACCAATTGGACTCAAATACACACAGAAATTCTGAGATCCTTACAAACAGACATGTTAATTAAAACAAAATTAGAAACACGTGATAACACACGCAATCTTGTGATTCGAGTCATCCCAGGAAGATGCGGATTCACATACCTGACCTCTAATGAGGGAGAAAAGGTACCAATTGCATTCAAATCACACTTGTACACAGAAGCTGAACAGAAATTCAGCATTAAGGAAAACATTGTTCATGCAGTTCAAACCGCAATAGCTAGAGAAAAAGATCAAGCGGACGGTAGACATATCACAGTCAGAACAGCAGAATCGGCCTTTGAGGCATTAACAACCCCGGGTAATTTACCAACAACAACATTGAATCCGGAATGGATACAATGGGTGAATTCAATTACAAGGGACAAAGTATACTACTACTTTGATCCAGAACTAAAGGAATTGAAAAATCTAGAATATGAAAGAACATTCCCTCTGCCTATCGACATTCTGCCCTTACGACAATACGCTTGTGTAATCTATACAGACGGACATGCTCAACCCTCCGTTTGGGGAGAACAAGCATACAACCCCACATGTGAGATTACAAAAGAAGTGTGGCGCGGAGGTAAACTAAGACCTCTATTAACAAAAACACACTCAGTAGAAACTAATTCAGAACAACAGACTGAAATAATAGCATTGAAAATGGCGCTAGATAATGCGGATCGCGAATTCCCGACACTTATAGTGTCCGATTCATATTACTGCGTCAAATCATATAACAAGGATTTGCAGACATGGATTCAAAACGGTTACAAAGATGACACAGATGCAACAATAAAGCAGAAACTGCTCTGGGAACAAATAGCTCTTTTACAAAAAGAACTACCAAAGACTCACGTGACACACTCACTGAGTCATCAGCGTGATGGCGTTCACGTTGCAGGGAATTCATTGGCTGAAACAGCCACAGCGGAAGCATCTAAATCGGCTTCCGTAGCTCGAAAAAAGCGTACAGTGAAGTATATTGACGGTGAAACAGTGCTGGCAGTGAAAACGTCATCAAAAGGCGACTCCTCAGCGCTACCGATCAACTATCCACTCAATTATACATACATAATCGATGCAAACTCCGTCCCTTTTGCTTGAATCCCTGGAGTGGGGGATAGAGTGATTCCAAACATGGACAGGAGAAACTTGTTAATCGCAGACGCACATATGGGCGAGGGTCTCAGACACCTCAAACTAAAAGATTCTCTGGAAGAATTACAATCAAGGTACTGGTGGCCAGGCATGAGCCTGCATCACACCATGTTTGTAAAAAAGTGCCCCAACTGCAACAGGAATCGCAGTGGTGAGAGAAACGGTGTAATACCGTGTCGTGTCACTCCAGAAAAAATCAACAGTAAAAAGCAAGGCTTGCGATTAACATATACAGGCTAGTTTCCACTTATAATGTAGATCACCAGCACTCGGCTGACGTCTGGACTGTTATACAAAGATTTGCGAGTCTAAATGGCATATACGCTAAGAGCATGCTACGTTTGACCATTGTTTCACTCTAGCCCTCCAGCCTGAGGGGAAACATGGCTAAATGAGCATAGCACAGCGGGAATCTTCTCACTTCCTTCCTGAGGGATACGGGATGGTGTAAAGAAAAAACCAAGGCATAAAGCAATCTATAACGGAAAGGATATTAGGTTCGGGAGCTGGGTGGGTCAAACATCTAATAAGTGTCCAACGTAGTCTAAATAACCTGCCAAGAAATTCTCTGAAGGGATTCAGTCCGTACGAATTATTATTTGGAACTAGGATGTTAATCTCTGACCTTGACAGTCAGACTTCAGTGGTAAAGGAAAAAAGCTTTGATATCAAAGATCGTTTGGCTATTTTACAGGACTTAAACGAAACAAGAAAAGACCTGAGCAACATAAAGTTGAAACAACAGCCAACAACCACTGAAGAACCACCACCTGTCCCAGCAAGACCTGTCTGGATTCCAAAGGTCGGGGATCTAGTCAGAGAAAAGATCGCGGTAAAGAAGGAATTTGGGCCTTCTTACAGAAAAGCAGTTCCTGTCTTGTCTATCAACGGGACAAGATCAGTTGTACTACCGCCGCTTGCTGGTAAAAAGGAGAACCGAGTTGTATCCATCGACCTGGTAAAACCACAATCATGTGGCCGATAACAAACAGTAGGCCAAGTGGACTCCCCATGAGTAGCAGAACACCAAGGTTTGCTACCAGTACAGAGGTCCTAACAAAGAGGCTAATCACATTTGAAACGCCTACAGAAGAACAACAAGGACTATGCAACAATGCAATGGAACTTAGACCTCTGAACACCCAAATAAAAACATTTAGCAGAGACACACCAACATATAATGAAGTAACAAACGACCATGCAAGAAACAGTAATCCTGAAACAATTGGAACAATAGACAGAACTGCATCCGGCTACTTCATAAACTTCGATGATTCCTCTGTAGGCTTCACTGAATCAAAAACACAGCCATCATCAAAAACCTTTATAGATAAAGCTAAAGAACTTTTGAAACAACTGAAAGAAACATATCTGATTTCTCCATGGATTGAATTTTGGGTGGGTTTTGGTGCATTTATCCTCATACTGTGGCTCATCATGATACTAACATTGGGACGCTTCATTGAGGGAAAATATGCTAAAATGGACACAGCAAGTCAGAAAATCAACTTGATCCTCAAACCACACACATCTTCACACGTCGAGAAAAGAGAACTTTCTTCAGTCAACTTCACAGCCAATCCTATACCGGGTGGGGTAGCATGGGACAACACTGACTACGAAATCTATGGTCCGGTTGTAATCCTGAAATATCCACACCAAATTAAAATCTCATTGAGTGACTTCGTAAAACCAAGCACATTTGCTGATGATTGGGACTTTGAAAGTATAAACAATATGATGTCTGACTTAGTGATGTCTGCTAAATTTACCAAACATGATTATTTGCAGGGTTCGACAAATTATGATAGTATGTACTGTTATAACCACTATGGTAACCATTTTCTACATAGATCTGCACAACCTAGAAATGTTTTAAATTTTAATCAATGGGAACATTGTGCAACCCCTCCAAAAGGAAGCTCAAGAACCGTTTACGACAAATATTCATACTTTTCAGGGTTTAACATAAGTAATGCTGAAACATTTTATTTCAAATTGTCAAATAAGACAGGGACAAAGACCATGATAACCAACACAAAATTGATATATTCAGACTCTTTCTTTGAACAAATGAATACTTTTGGTTTTGATTATTGGGACACAAATGTTGAATTGAAAAGTGTTTGGGGCACAAAAGAATGGCAAGTACAGGGTATAGAATCTTTGTTTAGAGCCTGCATGATCCCAGAACAAATTATATTTTTAAATGACACTGTTCAACAAACTACCTGTCTTGGCTTAGCCAAAATCAAAGATTTAAACAAACCGTCTATTCCAAAACCAACATTTAACAGCAATAGCTCCACAGACGAAGAGATAGACGTAAATTATGTATTAAACCAAAACAGAACACATCCTGATTGGAAACAGTGGTTGATCTGGCCCACAGATACTAATAACTGTCAAGACAGATTCCTGAACAAAACACAGGGGTTCAAAATGACCAGGCCAGACCCTAGATATTCCCAAAGACAACACCCAGGAATAATAACCACCTACAGTGTGGGCAAATTATGCATTCAATGGCTACAGACTTCCACACTGGCAGAAATTAAGCAACACCTAACTTTACTTACTGATGGTGCTGACTTGCGTGATTTCATTATGGGACTGCGCAAACAGCGTCAGAAACGTTTCATAGCAGCCTCTGTATATGCAGCATACAACGAGGCCTGGAAGGTTACTCAAATTGAGACAGCAGAAAGAATACGGGAAATTGACCGTATTCATTTGGAAAAATCACTTTCTGTAGTGGACAATTGGTTAATGACTCTGTCCTCCAGAATTTTTTCTCTGGACAGCATTGTGTCTTCAGCAATCGACATAATATCGCAAGACTTACTGTTGTTACAACACGGTCAGTCTCAATTGCGTTCTATTGTACAGCTTGGCTGGACGTTACAAAATCTGCGTTCAGGCTATGTGCCTTGGCGTTTAATCAACACAACGTCACTTTTCAATATCTTTAACCTTACTGATAAACAAATCAGTATGGCCCAGAAGGGTGCTGATTATACAATCCTGAGCATTGAAAAACTCGAAAGATTACCAGTGACAATGTCAGAACGACCTGTCAGTGAATGGATAATACATGGGATAATTAATATTCCAATCTCAACCTTCAGGTTTCAATACTGCCAGAAATATATACAGGCTGGCATGTACGAAAAATTGGGAAAAGGGTACATTAAAACAACATGGAACCTGCCCTATTCACATGCATGTGTCAGTAATAAAGGACAGAAAGTGTTTCTTAGTGGCGATAATTGTGCGATGTCACTAAGCGGTACACTTCTGTGTAACGGAATTAGTTTGCATGGAGCCTGTGAAGGGAACTCAAATAACCTTTCATGTCACCAGCTAGGCCCACCTGCAACAGAGATAGAACCATTCTTTCAAAGACTCTATAATGGGAGTTACATTCTAATTGTAGACCGCAGATGCTGTAGTCTTATGCCCGGGACTCCTTATCTCGTAACTACGACTGCGAAGGTCAAGTGCTGTGGACGCTTATTGTTCCCCAGCTCCTTTCCAGACAGGGAGGCAAGGGCATGGCCCAACTTGAAAATTACTTCTATTCGAATAGATACTTTAAGCAGAATGAAAACAGTGCTTCTTCAGACGCCGACAAGGCTCACGTCATCAAAAGAAACGTATGATCTCCTAGTCGCAAGGACGACTGCAGAGACACATTCATTGTTATCGACTAATTCCCCCATACATTTCGCAGAAATCCTGAATGAAATCTTAAATATTTCTGATACCAGTGGAGTCTCAAAAGTATTTAAGACAGTATTTTCGATGGCATTAACACCATTCAAAGCCATACTGGGTATTTTTCCAGATTTCGTCCATTCGATTTTTGGCGGACTTCCCCTCATTTTAGGACTAATTGCAGGAATCCTATTCTTAGTCCTTATATTTCGTTATGGCAAACCATGTCACAGACAAAACACCTGCGACAAGGGAAGAAACAATCCTAGCCATTGGATACCGGGACCGGATATCAAAAATCCTGGGACTATCCCAGCTTAGAGACCTGAACATGACTTGGTTTCTATCATTTCGACCAATGTGGCAACGATGTGTTTTACCTGTATTAAGGTGCCTGCTATGCGGAGAAGAATGCGTGTTAGACACCTGTCTGACGCTACAATCGGATGCGCCAATGGATGCAGAAACATTGTTGAGTCCAACAAAGGCTCATGCTTTGTGCTGCCCTCAACGGCTACCAATCCTGATGACGGCATTCGTGGAAACGTCACCACTACGATTAAGGGGTAGTGAGGTTCAAAATGAAAGCAGCATCGATCAGGTACAACCTTCTGTCAGCAATCCAAATCGGAATGTCAATGGAGACAATCATGCGCACGAATGCATGGTTACACCTATTTCCGAGTTAGTGGAACTCTCCCAGGAAGCAACTTTTTCGAGAGTCTAAATGATATGATGTTCTCACCAGAGCAGAAATAGAGACTTTTGAGCAAGCTCGTACACGGCGTTCCCTGATTTTGACCTTCAACTAGAAAAGCAAAATACCATGAACAATTTTCCCTCCAGTTCACGGACAGCAATTTTTTTTCAACAGCCCCAAAATATTTTTGCATATTTTTCGGGACACTATCTTCTGCTTAAAGTAAGAACTATTCTTAGAGAACTAAGATTTCTACTTTTAGATAGCTTATAGACATTAGCTGCCCGCTGGTATGTTCATAATTATTTTATTCTGTGATGGAATGGTCTCGAAACTTTTTTTCTGTATTAAGAGCCATTTCATGTGTAAATTCTCATATACCATTTAGCAATAATGTATACAAATGCGTGATTACTTTAGCATTATTTCACAGCTTGAGTGCATACAATACATATAAATGCTTTTTTTTTCCGTATATTTGATAATTTCGAAATGCATTTATGTATTTTGGGATGGTACGGTATACACGATACTCTACAGTATGTTTTACTATGCATAGATTAGTAAATATGTCCATGGTTAGCGTGGAGTGGGTGTGATGTATTCCTATAGGTTCTGTATCGATCCCCCTATTCCTGACCCTATTCTGGTTAACAAACTAACAAGTTAACTAGCAGCCATCCCATGAGGCAGAAAACCCCCATGATGCAGGAACCGTTATCTGATAAAGCCACACTACGGCACAGGAGCGTGTTATCTGATTAGGTCATAACGCTTGCCATCTAATTAGACAAGCGATATTCCTCCAGCCCCTGATAAGGCATACGGAGTTCTCAAAACAAATCAAACCTATGACACCTTGGGAAAAACCCTGCGGCCATTGTTTTGATTTCACCGAGAACTTCAGCAAAAGAATGTGCTAACGACCTGGTCGTATGACATCCTTATTGACGTATCTATGTCCATCCTTACGTCAATCTCGGCACCTTAAAGGTATAAATATTACCGATATTGCCCTATGCAAACACACGCGGTGGTGACGAGGACGGAGCAGCCAGACTTGCCGAAGCCCAGAGCAGAGCAGACCCCGCTGGCGCAGCCCCGCCTTCCTGACGCGCTGAGAACGAGAAGCCGTTTTTCTCCTGCCGAGAAATCCAGCTCCGGCGCTTCCGGGTAGCCCTCGCAGGCAGCCTGGAATATCGAGACCAGAGACGAGAGATACCATCCCTCATCCATCCTAGATTCCAGGTACAGAACTGAATAACCCCTTGCAGAGAATTCTTTAGTCAGTCACTTGGCAAAACAAACTTAACTTAAACTGTAACTTTCTATTCCCGCCCACGCATTAGACTTAGGTCAGGTACACGGGGTAGGCGTAGTTAGAAACACCAGTTGAGTACGATTAGTCAAATGTATATGTGTATGTAATATATCTTATTCATTTTAAACCTTCATATGGCCTAGAAACCATATCAATGTTTTTACAGTATTATTTTATACTTCTGCTTTTAATGTATGCACTTTACTTAACCATAAGTATTGCAATAATATCGATCCATTTCTCTTGTACGAGAAAAGAGACTGATCAATAAATAACATCTTTTATTGAACACGCCCGTCTCTTCCTTTTCTCTACAATCTGATGAGACTAAGAATGCACGTACTGACTGAGTAAAATAAATTGCCTTTTGTTTTCACACGACTCTCGAGATACACTCTTGATTAGGGGAGAGCAAAGTTGTCATGTTCTATGGTTGTCAGAAACTGAATCCCTTCTTGTCTATCCAGGGAGGTTCAACTCCTCCTTGCCTATTCGAGAAAGTTTCTAGTGAACTCTGAGCTAGCTGGCAAACCCAAAACTTTAAGTCTAATATCGACAGTAGTAGACCTAGTTAACGTCTGGTCTAGGCCTATACTATTGGAGGTATTATTCCAATGCGCAGAGCCTATTGGGATAATAGGAACTACACTACAGAGTTACACACAAAATACATGCACACACACACACCATCACACGCTTAGACATGCACAAGCACACACAAATGTGCGCACACACTCTCATACGCAAACAGTAGGCGCATACAAGTACGCACACAGAAATATCCACACGCACAAGCACACATACAATCCCATGTTCAAATACAAAGACACTCAAATACATGCACACACCATCATACGCTCGAATAAAAGCACACATACAGAAACATCAGCTCGTACACACACAAGCACACATAGAATCACATGCTCTAATACAAAAACACCCAACTACATGTCCACACCATCACACGCGCAGACATGCACAAGCACACAGGAATTTGAACATAGTCTTTCATATACGCACAGGCGCACAAACACACAGGGACTTTGGATAAATGTATCCTAAAAGTGACAGAAGAATTTTGTGGTAGCTCCAGTTATGTCCTTTAGCCCTGCAGCAAATTCTGTTCAGCCAGACCTTCAAGCAACTGTATCGGCCTCTTTGAGCTCTCTTCAGCTACAGCTTGCAGCGTCGTCCCGTGGAGTTTTTTAACTTCCAAAAACTTGTTTAAATCTGAATGTAAAAACCTTCACTCAGCTCGACAGCAACAGGCTCTCCCTAAAAACAATGAGAACCTATTTGGTCAGAAATCCACCTTTTCCAACTCTGAGCTTTTTTCCTCCATTGTTGATGGCTACACAGAGATTTCGTACAGCACCCCCCGGTGACACCACTGCTCCTCTGATTCAGCCTATTGCCTTGCTTTGCTGGATTCTACCTTCTCCTTTACTTTTATTCAAGTAGTATTTAAATCAAAAGGTAAGCTGAGACCAAGCCCAACTTACTCCTCGTATCCAACCCAATCATCTTGGTCAGCCTCAACTTTTGACTTGGCCCAAGTCGACATTGCTTTGGAATTTTTCTTGATTTGTGTTTTGACTTTATTACTGTTTCCATTCTGCTTAAATGCTTTTCACATTGCCTCCAAGTTAAACCTGAATGTTTTTGCCAAGCTCCAGTGGGTTATTCATAGGTTAATTTCTTGACTTTTGTGGTCCACCCTGACAGGGATTGGGGTTGTTGCCTGGGTGGGGCTTCCACTCCTCTCAATAAATAATCAAACATCTTACAGAACTTATTTTTGTGATTTCATTTTCAGGAAAATTAGCAGAAGGTCAGCTAAAGAGAGAACAAGAGGAAGCAAAGAGGAAGGAGCTGGAGGCGGAGGCACAACGAAAACAGCGAGAAGAGGCAAAACAAAAACAGATGGAGGAAGAGAAGCGACAACAGGAACGTCAGGAGAGGTTGAGACAGATTGAGCAAGAAATGGAGAGAGAAAGACAAAGCATTGATGAAAGACTAAGTAAAACAAAAGAGAAATTGAGAAGCATGAGCCTCCAGCGAGGGCAAACCAACGAAGAACGCTTGCTCGTCACGGATTTTAGTACGGCTGATGATTCTGAACTGGTTGAGATCAATGAGGTACAGTAGACCAAACCTGTCATCTAACATCTTGTGAGTGGAGTAAAAAAATGTGAGGAGCATTGCTTGAAGATGTGGGGTCAAGAGGGGCACAAAGCGTGAAAGCAAAAGAGAAGCGCCTGTGAGTGATAAACTGGATTTAACAAGAATGAGAAGTGAAAGCACAAGGGGGAGGTTCATGATTGAGTAGAAAATGTCAGTGCCAATCAAGGAAGCAGTGGTACAACCAAGGGAAGACGTTCAAACTGTGGAAAATTGAGAAATGTGGTCACCAGTAAGAGACGTATGACTGTGAGTGAGTGATGGTGAAGTGGCTGAATGAGAAGAGAAAGGTCACTGTGAAAGTGTGAACAGGTTGTGAAGAACAAGGAAGCAATGGAAGCACAAATGGAGAAATGACCGTGAGGGATATTGGGCTAGAGAAAAAGAAAACTATCTTTACACCTGCCTCCCTCCGCAGACCTCTCTGGAAGCTGGAATTAGGACAGTGGTGCCCGTGTTATGACAGGCGATCACACTGAGAGGTCAATTACGATGTTCGTCGGACAGCATTCTGACCGATTCGGTCTCGGAAATGTTTCTGACCGAATCGGCTTTGGGGAGTCCGACTGACCGATTATGATGCTTACGGATACCATTCAGTCGGACTCCCCTTGACTTCAATGGAAGCCTGTGCTCCGACTGAGTACACAGGCTCCCCATGGAGAAGGGGGTGGTCGGGGGAAATCGTTAATCCTATGGTGGGCACCCCGTAGTTCCTACCACAACATGCATGGTTGGAAAGAGAGGACTCATGGTTAATGCCCACACGCCGGATTTTTAAGGCCCCGGGATAACGGGGGCTGCTTAGGGCCTACAAATTCAGGTTCCAACAGCTGATCCGATTCAAAACAACCGATTCGGAAAGGCTGTCCAAATCTGAAATTGTAATACGTCATTCAGAAAGCTTCCGAGTTGTTCTGAAACACGACCCGCAGGCACATACGAATGACTCAGACTTTCTAAATGCCATCCACTTCGGATTCGGAACCAAGTGGGACCGTCGGAACGCTTTCTGAGCATCAGAATAGGTAGTTGGGATACCTTTCAAAATTGGTCTGTAAGACGGGTTTCGGATCCATTTCGCCAGACCCAAATCCTATTTGTAGCCTTTCCGAATGGCATCATAATTGACCACTTAATCTATGATTGTTCACCTTCCTAACATGACCATTATTGGACTGCCCATCTCTAATATATGGAAAGCGCGGCCCTGATTTTTCTATTCGGCTGCTTGTAAATGTCCATTCTTCATTTCTTGCCTTATGTCCCCAGGCCCTCACATGTAAATGTAAATGTATACTTGTAAAGCGCACTGTTACTCCATCTTGGAGTGTCCTGGCTCTGTAAACCGCTGGGGAACCCGTCCTGGCTTTCACTGTGAGATGGTACCTCCTGGGCACCCCCAAGGTGAAGCCAGGCATCCCTGGCACTGATAGGGCCGTTGTGGAGATTAAGCAAGCTATTGCCCAGAGTTGCAGAGTGGGACCCATGGTTAGCTTAGACACCTAGGCGAGAATTATCAAGTCCGTGGACATTGACCCAAGACTAAGCATGGGCGGATTTTGCGGATCCACGATTCGCGGATTTAGCGGATCCACGGATCGTGGATCCGCAAAATCCGCCTATTTAGCGGATTCAGCGGATTTGCGGATTGGGGGCGGGGCTTCCTCGAGTGTGTGGGCGGGGCCAAACGGACGGGGCTTCCACGCGAGCGCACATGCCTCTTGTGTGTCTAAAAGGTCAGCATCGATGGTATATTTGGGAAGAAGGCACATCTGCCCAGCCTCCCAACGCTGATGAATGAGTCACTGCATTTGCGCTTCAACTAGTTCCAGCGACCAAGTGTGTGTTACTATGCAATCGCGCCGAAGTGCGCAGGGGTCCCTTTAGTGAAATGTCCATCATAGTGGGTAAATGGCGGGAAGACGGTGCACACCTCGAGTGTGTGGGCGGGGCCAAACGGACGGGGCGTCCATGCGAGCATGCCTCTTGTGTGTATAAAAGGGCAGAGACCGATCAGAGCAGCAGATTAATTTTTGGGCTGATCAATGAGTCACTGAATTAAAGCTTCAACTAGGGCACATGCTTTATTGATATCTGCAAGTGTTTCCTGTTGAGGTTTATTTTTTTGTGCCAGGACCGTCGTGCCCGAATGAACCCTGCCCTTCATATTTATTCAAGAAGACACCACCGTTGAAATAATTTACGATGGCGCCGGCAAGCTGCCAGCGCCATCCTGCAATAGTTACTTAATTAGCTTCAACAGGAAGCTCCAACTGTTAAAATAAAGCAGGCGCTCGAGCCCCTGCTGTATCTTATCTATTAGAGCTTCCTGTGGAAGCTAATTAAGTAACCATTTGAGGATGGCGCTGGCAGCTTGCCGGCGCCATCGTAATTTATGCAGGCTTGAACTTTTGACCGCAAAATCCGCTCCGATCGCGGATTGCGGATTCTCGGTAAATCCGCGAGAGTTCGCGGATCGCGGATTTACCGAAAATCCGCAAAATCCGCGATCGGAGCGGATTTTGCGCTCATGCTTACCCAAGACCCTGCCGCGACAGGAATTGAACCCTGGTCCCGGGCCGACCTCTGCTCCAGGGTCTGCCGCTTCTAACCAGTGAGCCACACTTCTCCATGTGATAAAGGGTTTGATGGATCAACACTTATCTCTTGGCCTTTCCCAATGGCTGGTCTTAAGTCTGCTCAGAAGCTTGTCTCACACTCTGTGATCCGAGTACCCCCAACTCACTCGCCTGGTTTCAATTTTGAGCCAACAAGTACAAGGGCTTGATAATACAACATGCCTGTCATTGATCAGATTACCCCATTAACAACCTTAAAACAACATCAGGCCAATATCGCTCCTGTCAATCATTCAGTCATGAAATGGCCCTCTGACGTTTAGTGAATATGACACCACTCAGGTCTTCCTGTGGCTGTGGTGAACCTTACAAGATACAGACGTCCCTAGGCCTATTCAAACTGAGTGCCTAAAATGATTGATTTCCCAAATCTAATTTTATTAACACTGATTATCGAATTCCACAGCACCCACCTTTAAAAGCTTCTAAAAGCCTTTCTAGTGATTTCGGTCACTTTTTAGTTCGAGTCTGGGCACTCCATATGCTGTTTTGCGAGGCACTCTGTTTTGAGGTATGGCATAGAAGCTCCGCCCATTTCCCCCAATCTTTTTAAGTGGCTCATGTTACGGTTCCTGTTAAAATGTTGATTTTTATTTGTGAATAGGCTTAGGGTCCCTCCTTGGAAGCACTGTGTCTGGATTTGAAACTTCCCATAACGACTGGATTTTCAGTTTTTGTAGTTACACGGTCTACGTTATGTAGTTGGTGAGCACTCTTTTCGTTAATGACCTTCCCTTATTCCACCCACGACATTGCAGCACACCACACGCTTTTTATATTATTGGTAACATCTAAATTTAAATCTCAGCTTTCACTATAGCAGCCGTGCTTATTTAATTATTCAATCTACGGCGTAGTTCGCCTTCACTTTAGCGGCTGCGCTTATTTACTTATTTCATCTACTGCGCAGCCTGCCTTCACTTTAGCGGCTGCACCTATTTAATCATTTAATTTACAGCATAGGCCGCTTTCACTTTAGCGGCTGCATTTATTTTTTAATGTATTTATTTAACTGGTGAGCGCTTTCACTTTATGAGCCGTGATACAGAAGCTTTCCTAATTATATATTTTTTCTCTTTAGGTGAAAGCACCCAATACTTTCACTTTAATGTTGGCCACACCCCTTTCTTTCGATGCTGCTCACTGTAACCTTAATAGAGTGCTCAGTGTCTAAAGAAAGGGACGCAGCCATCATTGAAGTGGTCTCACATGTGTGAGAGATAGAGCTGCTGGTGTTAAAAATAACAACGCATTTTATATATGTGTTGCTTTTTGAACACATGAAAAAAAAGCAATAGCTTAAATGCTCCCAAATGCAATACCTATTGCATTGAAAATGCTTGTTAATACCAGACAACGGGACACCATCTGGGACGTGGTACTGTTTTAAGAACCTCTCTGCCCCAATGATGCTCTCTCGGCCTCTGTAGACCATCCTTCATACGCTTCGGACTCCATTTTGATTTTGCGCACACTGATGAGGATGCGTGGCCAACCCCTAACACTAGTCCTCCCCGTAAATAACCCTCTTGGTGTTGCATTTCATTGAAACCGCACCAATGCATTTTGGGTATCACCCTTCTTCAGGGGTTAATGTAGATACAAATGAATCTTCCACGGCCTCCCGCTGGAACACAAAGAAAACACGTCAAGAACTACGGAAAGTGAAACACCAACCACCAGTGGCAAACAGGCTTCTTTGGATCAGGGCCATACTTCAAACCATCCACCCGACAAGGGAGACACCACAAAAGGCAACGAGTCAGGAGGGGGCAAAAAAAGAATAGCCGAATCAGACAGAACATTACAGAACCTCAAGAAAACTTAGTAGAAAACTTAGTAATGAACATCTAACAAAGAATACTGAGTACCAAAGTAATAACCGTACTCAACAAGGGCGTGGCTTGTGTCCCTACTTACACATCTACCACCTTGGAAAGTGATATAGCTTTCTTTAGGTTTATGAGGAAGCTGAGACTGCGATGGTTTTTCCACACAATATCTCTAAAACAAGCATTGACAACCAGTAACCACTCAGAGAAATTCAAGCCTAAAAGCACATTTATAGCACCATTCTCACACAAAACTTTGGACAATTTTGAATTATTAGTAATCAATCAAATGTCAATCACCACAGCGTAGAAACCTCACTCCAAAAGAACATAGCATTCTACAAAACTCATAATCTCATTTTCCAACCAGCTGACAAAGGAGGAGCAGTCGTGGTAATGGATAAAAGTTTCTATGACAGAAAAGTTGATGAACATATCTTCCACTAAGACACCTACATACGCTTGGAATTTGATCCCACCAAAGAATTCTTGTCTGTCTTATCCACAATATTGGGTCATGCTGAAGAGATGGGCTGGATTAATGACACAACCAGGCGCTTTCTATTCACTACACTTTCGCAAAAAACGCATATATACATGCTCCCCAAAATGCACAAGAATGCATACCATCGTTATGGCAGTTTTATACACATCTATTCCCCATGGGGAGGGCAGGGAGGGAGTAGGAGGGATGCTCCTTAACAATCAACAAAATGACATGAATAAAGGTTTTCATTACAACTATTACAATTTTCCTAGTATCACAGCTATTTTACATGGAAGGAGGACTTTTTACTACAGAGGACCGGAACATCCATGGGCTTTATTCATGGCTCATTCTTAGCACATGCATCTTCTTCACAAAGATCACTGGAAGAAGAGTCTTCTCATTTACATGAGATATATAGACGATATCCTGGTCATTTGGAGGGGTGACCGCCAATCATTGTAGAAGGACAGCAGCAAACTAAATCAACAGAACCCGCACATCCAATTTACTCATCACATTCATCAAAACATGATTCCCTTTTTGGACATTCTCATCAACAACACTGACATGGGTTTACAGACGTCCATGTACAAAAACCCATGGACAGAAACAATGCACTCCATTTTTTAAGTCCCCCCCAAAGCCTTAAAACATCTACCGGTATCTCTGTTAATCCGCATAAAAATAATTTCATCTAATGCACAACACCCAGAACAACAGATCCAGGAGCAATTTGATAGATACATCAATTGAGGATACCCTTTGGAAATACTGAACATCGCCTGAGAGGAGAGGTTGAGACAGATTGAGCAAGAAATGGAGAGAGAAAGACAAAGCCTTGATGAAAGACTAAGTAAAACAAAAGAGAAATTGAGAAGCATGAGCCTCCAGCGAGGGCAAACCAACGAAGAACGCTTGCGCGTCACGGATTTATTGCACTGACGCGTAATTTCAATCTCGTGACAGTGGGAGTTGTACCTAAAATGAGGCTGGTTCTACCAGGACACACATGAGACGTCGCGCTCTCGGTGATGACCTGTCTGAAGCGACTGCAAACATTGATAACTCATAATTGTGACGTGGAGCAAATAGGTAAACATAGCACATTGAGTTGGTTTTCTTTGTGTTCCCGGCAGGACGCCGTGGAAGATGTGTTTGTATCTCCAATACCCCTGAAGAAGGCTGTTACCCAAAATGCATTGGGGCGGTTTCAATGAAATGCAAAATCAAGAGCGCTGCTAAAATTGAAATGCACTTCAAAAAACTTATCATGTTTTCATGAATAGTTGATTTTGAATTGAAATGTTTAATTTGTGATGTCTTGATATACCTCATATCTGAAAAGAGAAATTATTTTTTTTTAATTTCACTTTGATTATTGTTTGAATTTGTGTTAGAAATATTTTAGCTTCTAACTATTGTGATGAAGCCTTAGGAACCGTCGCTGTGCGCTGTAGGGGTGGGCAGAATTTGTGTAGTCACGCTGCGCAAAGCTCCGCGAAACTGTATAGAATCTCCGCGAGCACGCAAAGATGCGCAAACTTACAGATTTGTTTGTTCCTCCCGTTTGCGAAGCTTTTTCCTGTTTTTGATTGCTGTTTGCAGGCTCAGGGGGAAATATATCGCAAACACTCATTTTGAAAGCGCAAACAAACAAAAAATCCTGCAAAGCCGCAGATGGCGGAATTGTGGGCAATTCCGCGTTCTCTGTGGAACTTGAAATTACCCAAGTTCCGCAAATTCCAAGAGCGGAACAGAATTTACCGCCCAGGCCTAGCTGCAAACGGGAATGGAGTGATCGCCGAACCTACTTGTTCATAGTATCTCTCAAGGGAGACAGGTAGATCCCATAATTCACAGCTGCACGCATTGTTGAATTTGATTCATTGCGCAATTTAGGATTAAAGCATTACACAGGTGAGCAGGTTGATACCAATCAATTGCAAAGTGACAGTAGGCTTGACATTCTTAATACTAATATCATTAATTCTGGAGGAAAGGACAGGAGGTGGTGTAGGGGCATCAGTAGTGGGTCAAGGAGCAACTTGTGTAACCAGACAAAGTAGAGAGACAAGAAGATTTGGTCTAGTCACAGCAGCTTCACAGTAGGTAAAGTCTCTTACGACCATTAATACTCAGTCAGTCAGTCTTGATCACTTTATTCGGTTAATTAAAACCATAAAATTATGCTACAAAGATTCATTTTTAAAACAATAATAAAACAAGAGCAGCAAACATTGTCTATCGAGCATGATAAAAGATCTGAATCAAGGGCTTTGCTTAATTAGAATTTTAAAATTCTGTTGGGCACAATAATCAACCTGGTTCTCTCTTTTATTTCCTTATTCCGACCGCCACGGCCAAAAACCTAGCAACGTTAAAAGTTTCCCAGACATTATTTAACATCTACACATATATTAGGGCTGGCCTTACCTGCAGAAAGCCTTTGCCCTATAGAATTGGTAATACAAAACGTTTTCAAATGTGCGAAAAATGCTCGCAGAACATGACAGAGGGCAAAGTGTCCTGGGTAAAAAAAATTGCAAATGTGCAAGGTCCCAAATCCTCTACTTTTTCCCACCCCTGGGGTCTGCAAGTAGAAAGTGCAACTGACTAAATCTAAATCTTACTAAAAGGAAACGGTGAAGGGGGTTAGTTAGGGTTTCATTGTGCAATTTGTTTTCAATAGTTGATGGGCTTGTACCGTTGGTTTCATCAACTCTCTATCCTCTCTTTAAGCATGTATCAAGTATAGGTAGGATTTCTTAGCCCAAAACAGATCTTCCTTCAATAATTTATCTCTAAAATTAAATAACTTGGGCGTCCTGATAGCATTGCTATCCTTTTGACATCGCATCCACAGGATACTACTTGCTCAATCTAAGGATAGGCAATCACGCATGATCTCATGGTTCATTTCTAATTCAGGATTAATCCAGCTCCTTATCCATTTGAGTAAGCGTTCCATTCCGATTAAATCTGAGACAAAACCAATGCCAGTTTCTTGGTGGATGATATAGGAAGGTGTTTATTGCGGCGCTGATAGCAGATTTCTTAAATATTTATTTTCCAGTATTTGAAGATCCTTAACTTCCTTATATTCCCAAATTTCAGAACCGTAGTTTGAAATAGTGGTACATTTTGCACTGAATATGTTTAGCATTGCTTGTATTGGCTTCACCCCTAACCTGCGTGCAAAATCGAGAACCTCTATTGTCCATGGTGTTTCTTTTGGCTTTCCTTTGCGGTACCTATGTGCCCCTATCATCAAATAGAACACCTAAGTACGAAGATGAAATTAGCCTAGCTATTTTGTTTCCTTCACAATAGTGCGTTTTTTCGTCTTCTAAATTTAGAGCCCATAATCATTGTATGAGATTTAGAGAAATTTACATTTAAATCCAATGATCTCATGAAATCAGTAAAGGTGCTTAAAAGACACTGTAGGTCAACCGCTGTTCATGTTAATAGGGCTGCCTCATCTGCATATAAAAAGTGGTGGAATAAGCCGCTCCCCCCCATGTGGGATCATCTTTGCTGGCTGCAGCCAGAACTGAGTCTAGATTGTTAATATATAGGGTGAATAATAGGGGATCTGAAATGCATCCATGTTTAACTCCTCTGAGGATGTGTATTCCCTGCGTGTGGTTGCACCTTTGGTCAAATCTTACTGTGGCTGGGAAGTCCATATGTAAATCGGACAAAACATTTTACAATGTTCTTATCCATTCCCAGTTTCAATATTAAGGCCCGTAGTTTGAATCTGTTTACCAGGTCAAAGGGAGAGGACAGATCTACAAAGGCAAGGTGTATTGTCCCTTTCTTGGCAATGGTGTATTTCCCTGGTAACAAATGCAGGTTAAGGCACTGGTCCGTGGTATCCCTCCCTTTCTGAACCTCTATTGGAATTTGATAGTACATTGCACTCATGAAGCCAATCTGTGAGTTTACTAAGGATCACTCTTCCTAACACTTTAACTGCTGAGTCTATCAGCGATATTGGTCTATAAAATTGTGGGTATCTCTGCCCTTTTATAAAAACTTGAACAATAATTGGCTGAGACCAAGATCTTGGCAGGCCACGTTTACAGGCCGTACTAAAAATATGAGCTAGTCATTTTGACCATAATGTCACATTTAATTAAAAAAGGACTGCTTTGTTACTTGTCATTTGTGCAATGGCTACGGCTACTTCCTTTTCGGTGAAGGTCAAAGTATAAGTCTTGACCGTGATGGGTGTGCCTGAGAGTCCATGTTCATCCTCGTTGCCATAAATGTGTTTTTATAGTGGCTGATACACTGCTCCTCCGGAATATTACAATCCAGTGTGCTGCCCTTTGTGTCATAGGAGAATGGATTATCGACAATTTCCCGAAACTTGGCACTATTCTTAATAACGTCCACGGACAGTAAATCATTTCCGGCGTCTTGTTTTAAATCTGTTTTTTCGGTAACGTATGGCCAGCTTATACATTTTCTTAAGTGCAGCTATTAAAATTTTATCTTGAGGTTTTTGCTTTAATGCGGAGAGCAACTTTTGGTGGGCAACTATACAATTGTGATCAAACCACCTCTCTCCACTATTTAAGAATTCACTGTCAGGATATGTAAGAGCTCTGGACACCTTTTTTCAAATCCTGTCGTAAGCTGTAAGAATTTCTGCATCCATTTACGTGCCATCTAAACAGTGGTCAATCTCGATCCCAACAATATCTAAAAAATCATTTTACCACTGCCACCCTCTGGTTAATCACTGCCACCCTCTGGTTCACCACTGCCGCCCTCTGGCTCACCCCTGCCACCCTCTGGTTCACCACTGCCACCCTCTGGTTCACCACTGCCACCCTCTGGTTCACCACTGCCATCCTCTGGTTCAGCACTGCCACTCTCTGGTTCAACCCTGCCACCCTCTGGTTCAACACTGTCACCCTCTGGTTCACCACTGCCACCCTATGGTTCATGACTGCCACCCTCTGGTTCATCACAGCACCTCTCGTTCACCACTGCCACCCTTTGGTTAACCACTGTCACCCTAAGGTTCAGCACTGCCACCCTCTGGTTCACCACTGCCACCCTCTGGTTCACCCCTGCCACCCTCTGGTTCACCACCGCCACCCTCTGGTTCATCACAGCACCCTCTGGTTCAGCACTGTCACCCTCTGGTTCACCACTGCCATCCTCTGGTTCACGACTGCCACCCTCTGGTTCAGCACTGCCACCCTCTGGTTTACCACTGCCATTCTCTGGTTAATTACTGCCACACTCTGGTTCACCCATGCCACCCTTTGGTTCCCCACTGCCACCCTCTGGTGCATCCCTGCCACCCTCTGGTTTATCCCTGCCACCCTCTGGTTCACCACTGCCACCCTCTGGTTCTGCACTGCCACCCTCTGGTTCACCACTGCCACCCTCTGATTCACCCCTGCCACCCTCTGGTTCACCCCTGCCACCCTCTGGTTCACCACTGCCACCCTCTGGTTCAGCACTGCCACTCTCTGGTTCACCCCTGCCAACCTCTGGTTCAGCACTGACACCCTCTGGTTCATCACAGCACCTCTGGTTCACCACTGCCACCCTCTGGTTAACCACTGCCACCCACTGGTTCAGCACTACCACCCTCTGGTTCACCACTGCCACCCTCAGATTCACCCCTGCCATCCTCTGGTTCACCACAGCCACCCTCTGGTTCATCACAGCACCCTCTGGTTCACCACTGCCACCCTCTGGTTCAGCACTGTCACCCTCGGGTTCACCACTGCCACCCTCTGGTTCACGACTGCCACCCTCTGGTTCATCACAGCACCTCTTGTTCACCACTGCCACCCTCTGGTTAACCACTGTCACCCTCTTGTTCAGCACTGCCATCCTCTGGTTCACCACTGCCATTCTCTGGTTCACCACTGTCACCCTCGGGTTCACCCATGCCACCCTCTGGTTCCCCACTGCCACCCTCTGGTTCACCACTGCCACCCTCTGGTTCACCACTGCCACCCTCTGGTTCACCACTGCCATCCTCTGGTTCAGCACTGCCACGCTCTGGTTCAACCCTGCCACCCTCTGGTTCAACACTGTCACCCTCTGGTTCACCACTGCCACCCTATGGTTCATGACTGCCACCCTCTGGTTCATCACAGCACCTCTCGTTCACCACTGCCACCCTTTGGTTAACCACTGTCACCCTAAGGTTCAGCACTGCCACCCTCTGGTTCACCACTGCCACCCTCTGGTTCATCACAGCACCCTCTGGTTCAGCACTGTCACCCTCTGGTTCACCACTGCCATCCTCTGGTTCACGACTGCCACCCTCTGGTTCAGCACTGCCACCCTCTGGTTTACCACTGCCATTCTCTGGTTAACCACTGCCACACTCTGGTTCACCCATGCCACCCTTTGGTTCCCCACTGCCACCCTCTGGTGCATCCCTGCCACCCTCTGGTTTATCCCTGCCACCCTCTGGTTCACCACTGCCACCCTCTGGTTAATCACTGCCACCCTCGGGTTCACCACTGCCACCCTCTGGTTCACGACTGCCACCCTCTGGTTCATCACAGCACCTCTTGTTCACCACTGCCACCCTCTGGTTAACCACTGTCACCCTCTTGTTCAGCACTGCCATCCTCTGGTTCACCACTGCCATTCTCTGGTTCACCACTGTCACCCTCGGGTTCACCCATGCCACCCTCTGGTTCCCCACTGCCACCCTCTGGTTCACCACTGCCACCCTCTGGTTCACCACTGCCACCCTCTGGTTCACCACTGCCATCCTCTGGTTCACCCTTGCCACCCTCTGGTTCAGCACTGTAACCCTCTGGTTCACCACTGCCACCCTCTGGTTTTCAACTGCCACCCTCTGGTTCAGCACTGCCACCCTCTGGTTCAGCATTGTCACCCTCTGTTTTACCCCTGCCACCCTCTGGTTAATCACTGTCACCCTTTGGCTCACCCCTGCCACCATTTGGTTCATCACTGCCACCCTCTGGTTCACCCCTGCCACCCTCTGGTTCACCCCTGCCCCCCTCTGGTTCAGCACTGCCACCCTCTGGTTCAGCACTGTCACCCTCTGATTCACCCCTGCCACCCTCTGGTTCACCCCTGCCACCCTCTGGTTCAGCACTGCCACCCTCTGGTTCAGCATTGTCACCCTCTGGTTTACCCCTGTAACCCTGTGGTTCATCACTGTCCCCCTCTGGTTCATCACTGTCACCCTCTGGTTCACCACTGCCATCCTCTGGTTCACGACTGCCACCCTCTGGTTCAGCACTGCCACCCTCTGGTTCAGCACTGCCACCCTCTGGTTTACCACTGCCATTCTCTGGTTAACCACTGCCACACTCTGGTTCACCCATGCCACCCTTTGGTTCCCCACTGCCACCCTCTGGTGCATCCCTGCCACCCTCTGGTTTATCCCTGCCACCCTCTGGTTCACCACTGCCACCCTCTGGTTAATCACTGCCACCCTCGGGTTCACCACTGCCACCCTCTGGTTCACGACTGCCACCCTCTGGTTCATCACAGCACCTCTTGTTCACCACTGCCACCCTCTGGTTAACCACTGTCACCCTCTTGTTCAGCACTGCCATCCTCTGGTTCACCACTGCCATTCTCTGGTTCACCACTGTCACCCTCGGGTTCACCCATGCCACCCTCTGGTTCCCCACTGCCACCCTCTGGTTCACCCTTGCCACCCTCGGGTTCACCCATGCCACCCTCTGGTTCCCCACTGCCACCCTCTGGTTCACCCTTGCCACCCTCTGGTTCAGCACTGTAACCCTCTGGTTCACCACTGCCACCCTCTGGTTTTCAACTGCCACCCTCTGGTTCAGCACTGCCACCCTCTGGTTCAGCATTGTCACCCTCTGTTTTACCCCTGCCACCCTCTGGTTCATCACTGTCACCCTTTGGCTCACCCCTGCCACCATTTGGTTCATCACTGCCACCCTCTGGTTCACCCCTGCCACCCTCTGGTTCACCCCTGCCCCCCTCTGGTTCAGCACTGCCACCCTCTGGTTCAGCACTGTCACCCTCTGATTCACCCCTGCCACCCTCTGGTTCACCCCTGCCACCCTCTGGTTCAGCACTGCCACCCTCTGGTTCAGCATTGTCACCCTCTGGTTTACCCCTGTAACCCTCTGGTTCATCACTGTCCCCCTCTGGTTCATCACTGCCACCCTCTGGTTCACCACTGCCACCCTCTACCGAGACCTTTTGTGATGCAGCGGCAGCACAAAAGTTGCGCCATGGTGCTGGGTATTAACAACGTGACGCATCTCTCTGTGAGATGCGTCACGTTGTAAAGCCCTGCGCCATCAGGAGGCGTTCCGACTCAGCCTCCTAAAAGTGGCTGAGTGAAATCTACAAGATTTCACTCAGTCACTTTTAGGCCAATGCTGCGTCAAAACCCTTCGCCTGCTTGAAGCAGGCGCAAGGCTTGATGCAGCATTGGGGAGATAGGGTATCCCCAGAGCATTGCGGGAGCTGCGTCGCAAGCGCAACGCAGCTCCAGAAATGCGCTGCTTTTATGGCACAGATGCGTGACGCAGCTGTGCCGTTTTTGCCACATGGTGCGCCGCATTGTAAATGCGGCGCACCATGGGTGGCGGAGCTGTGGCGCACAATAACAGGCGCATCCCTGGGGATGCGCCAGTTATTGTAAATCTGCCCCCATACATTTAGCCAACGAGGGAGCACTTACTGATTAGACAGTAGAAAGTACTCCAATTGAGTAGAGGTATTGCACAAAAAGGTGGCATCTTCGTGGACTAACATGCAGGGCGGGATTCATTCTGCCCCCTGTTAGACTCGTTTTTTTGTGCCCTTCTGCCCTCTGTTATTCCCTTGTTTTTGTACCCTTCTGCCCTCTATTAGACTCGTTTTTTGTGCCCTTCTGCCCTCTGTTAGACTCGTTTTTGTGCCTTTTTGCCCCGTTAGACTCATTTTTTGTGCCCTTCTGCCCTCTGTTAGACTCGTTTTTCCCTTGTTTTTCTGCCCTTCTGTCCTCTGTTAGACTGGGTTTTTTGTGGCCTTCTGCCCTCTGTTAGACTCGTTTTTCCCTTGTTTTTCTGCCCTTCTGCCCTTTGTTAGACTGCTTTTTGTGCCTTTCTGCCCTCTGCATCACCACATCATCACTCAGCGCTACCCCAGCATCACTCAGCTCCACCACATTATCACTCAGCACCACCACATTAACACTCACCACCACAGCACCACTCAGCACCACCACAGCATCACTCAGCACCACCACAGCACCACTCAGCACCACCACAGCATCACTCAGCACCACCACATCATCACTCTGCACCACCACAGCATCACTCAGCACCACCACAGCATCACTCAGCACCACTCAGCACCACCACAGCATCACTCAGCACTACCACAGCACCACTCAGCACCACAACAGCACCACTCAGCGTCACCACAGCATCACTCAGCGCCACCACATTATCACTCAGCAACACCAGAGCACCACTACAGCATCACTCAGCACTACCACAGCATCACTCAGCACCGCAACAGCACCAATCAGCACCACCACAGCACCACTCAGTGCCACCACAGCACCACTCATCACCACCACAGCATCACTCAGCACCACCACATTATCACTCAGCACCACCACAGCACCACTCAGCACCACCACAGCATCACTCAGCACCACCACAGCATCACTCAACACCACCACAGCACCACTCAGCACCACCCCAGCATCACTCAGCACCATCCCAGTATCACTCAGCACCACCACAGCACCACTCAGCATCACCACAGCACCACTCAGCACCACCCCAGCATCAATCTGTGCAACCATTCAACAACAACTGATTCAAATATGTTCTCTCAATGTTTCAAACTTTATTACAAATGTCACAAAAAGATGTTAATATTTCACTTCTGTTCTTGGATTTTCGTCACAATAAAATACACTGAACATAATCTTCACAAAAGTTATTTACAAAAGTTTAAGCTATTGCCATCATAAATTAAAATCACTTTTATTTAAGTATTAATTATTATTTAAAAATTAAAAGCTATTGTAATTTATAACATCAATACAGCTAAGTCACGTAAATACATAACATGCGAGACCTATTGCACTGCAAATGCTTGTTTGTACTTTGTCATCTACGAGATCTTTGCAATGTTTCAAAAAAGAGAAAGAGAGAGAGATAGAGAGAGAGAGGGAGCGAGAGAGAGAGTGAAAGAAAGAAAGAAAGAAAGAAAGAAAGAAAGAAAGAAAGAAAGAATAAAGAAAGAAAAGAGAGAGAGAAAGAAAGAAAGAGAGAGACAGACAAAGAAAGAGCAAGAAAGTGAAAGTGAAAGGGAGAGTGGGAAAGAGAGGGAGAGAAAGAGAAAGAGAGAGTAAGAGAGAGAGGGGAGAGAAAGGAAGAAAGAAAGAAAGAAAGAAAGAAGGAAAGAAAGAAAGAAAGAAAGAAAGAAAGAAAGAAAGAAAGAAAGAAAGAAATAATCAGTGAGAGAGAGAATGAGAGAGAAAGAAAGAGAGAGACAGCGAAAGAGCAAGAAAGTGAAAGAGAGAGAGAAAGAGAGAGAGAGACATGGAAAGAGAGAGAGAAAGAGAGAAAGACACACAGAGAGGGAGAGAGAGAGAGAGGATGAGAGAGAGAAAGAGAAAGAGAGAGAGAAAGAGGGAGAGTGAGAGAGGAAGAAAGAGAGAGAAATAGAGAGCGAGAAAGAGAGGATGTGAGAGAGAGAAAGGGAGAGAAAGAGAGGGAGAGAGAAGAGGAGAGAGGGAGAGAAAGAGAGAACGAGAGAGAAAGAAAGAAAGAGACAGAGAAAGAGCAAGAAAGTAAAAGAGAGAAAGAGAGAGAGAGACATGGAAAGAGAGAGAGAAATAGAGAAATACACACAGAGAGGGAGAGAGAGAGAGAGGATGAGAGAGAGAAAGTGAAAGAGTGAGAGAAAGAGGGAGAGGGAGAGAGAAAGAAAGAGAGAGAAAGAGAGAGAGAGCGAGAAAGAGAGGAAGTGAGAGAGAGAAAGAAAGAGAGGGAGATAGAGAGAAAGAGAGAGAACAACGGAGAAAGAAAGAGATAAGCAGAGGAAGAGGAAGTACTTGAAAGAGAGAGAGAAAGAGATAAATAGAGCAAGAAAGGAGAGGAAGAGAGAGATAGATAGTAAGAAAGAGAGAGAAAGAGAGGGGGAGAGAGAACGAGAGAAAGAAAGAGAGGCCGGATCTCTGAAGGGCCAGATTCCTGAGTTGCCCCTACAGAACATACAGCTTTTTATTTTAAGCAAAATGCATATGAAAATTGTGCTGTAAAGGTCTCTTTTAGTTTACCCCTCCTGACAACTCAAAATGGGTGTATTTGCCATCCTCTCCCTTCTTCCTGTTTTTTTTATATCTGTAAGTGCTTCCTGATGAGGTTTAATTCCTGGGACAGGTGCCTTGTTGCCTACTTGTAACTATTCTCTGACCCTGCTTCAAGGGTCAGAGCATGGTCAGAGAATAGTTGCAAGTAGGCAACGAGGCGCCAGGAAGCACTTAGCAGCAGGTGCCCAAGTTGAAGTTAATTTCTTTGTAACCCTTTAGTAAAAGGTTAGAAAGAAATTAGGTTCAACTTTTGCACCTGCTGCTGTAACCCTTGCTTACTGCGATTTCGCGAGATTCGCGGATCGCGAAATTGCGGAAAATCTGCAAATTTGCCCGCGAAACGGATTTTACGCCCACCGTTAATCTGTAGGTCACATTTGGAAGAGCTGTGCCTAAACTTGGAGATAGGAAAAAGTTTAGTACAACACATTCTAACTATCCAAACTTCCTTTGCCATGCAGCCTTAACTAACGTATAAGCTGAGCAATTATGAGAAATCAATATTGACACGTTTCAGGCTTAATATCTTTTACCGGTTAGTGACATTCCCACATCCTAACGACTGGTCCAAGACTCTCTCGCCTTGCGCCTGTGACCAAGTTTCCCTCAGTCATTGATACATATTGTTTTATTTGGTAAATTTTATACTGAGCCTAGGAAAACCTGGTTATTGCCAATCTTAA
This sequence comes from Lissotriton helveticus, assembly GCF_964261635.1. Classification (NCBI taxonomy): domain Eukaryota; kingdom Metazoa; phylum Chordata; class Amphibia; order Caudata; family Salamandridae; genus Lissotriton; species Lissotriton helveticus. The sequence continues at coordinate 11,872,315 of NC_136059.1, forward strand.
AAACACTGGGTTTACGCAGGTGTCGTCCTGCTTTCCTCATTTTACAACTACTGGAAGATGAGCTACTTGCAAAAAATATAGCATGCTACCTTAAGCTCTGTATCAGACACCAAGCAAATCTTGGTTAAAATCATTATGGACTCTTCCACTTAGATTATATAACTTTGTTAATCGGATCTATTGATTTTTTCATTGTATGTATTTTAATCTGTTTTAACATTGTTTTATTGTATATTGTCCTGATTTGTACACTCATTCAAAACCTGTGAACTTTTATGGTTTTCTATGGAAACTCGGAAACCAAATAAAGGAATTTTGATTTTGATTTTTTGAGCGTATACAAATAAAGTTACTTACCTATACACTGTGGTTCGCCAGTATTGATATATTTCATAGATGCACATGCTTGAATCTTCCCTGTCGTCGTGGTGGAAGTCCCACTGTCACAGAAATATAAAAGCAATGCTAATAAATAGGCCTTAGAATACCCATTGACCTTGTTTTAAAGCATCTAAACTTCTGCCAAACAAAGCAGAGACACAGAGACACTCTCCCCCTGCAGAGCAACCATATTTCCGAGTGCTTGCGCACATCGTTTGATACAGAGTATCAATGAGCTCTGCTCAGTCACAGTAACCTAGCTTTGACCTTTTGACCTGACTCCCACCATGACAACGGGGATGATTCAAGCATGTGAATTTATGAAAGATATAAAACTGCAGAACTTGATTGGTTTCAATGACATTTTCTCAAACTTACATAACTGGCAAGTTCAGAGGGATGAGGATGTATAGAACCACAGGATCCGAATATGTTTTATATCAAAGTGCAAGCACATTACACCTTCCAGTAGCAACGACTTATTACACAATAACAAGATCGGCAAACGGGCTCAGTAAATAAAGCATGACTTTTAAACCATAGCAATATTTTATAGAGTACAACTAATTATTTAGGACAGGACAGAGCTCATACCAGACTTACAAGGCTGATACACAAGGCAATCGAGCGGTCCTATTGTTTCTGTAAAATAGAGACCTGGTTCAGGCTATAAACTGATAAATAAAATATGTTTCTTTTAATTGCAGGAAAAGAATGTAGAGGAGAAGTTTAAACAGCTCTTGCTTGACATCAACATCAAAGAAGAGAAGGGTATGGAATCCCAGGACATCGGTGACCGGATGAGAACACTACAGCAGTACCTTGTAGCCCAGTTCCTGATGAAGAAGGACATACCCATCTGGTGTCACAGAGGTTTGGACAACGCCTTTTATGTTGTGAATATTTCACTCACTGAGCAGTTGAGTCTCCTTAAAGCAACAATCCAGGTAACACTGAAAGAAGAGGGGATAACACAGTCCTCAAAGGAGACAAAAGACATATCCAGCTTTCGCCTTCATATCATAGAGGAACTGTACAACACAAACAAGACCTTAGCTGGGAAACTATCAAGAGATGTCTTTTCTGAGCTTTCCAGCACCTGCCAAGACTTCCTTGAGCACATATTATTCAGTGGAACCTGGACCCCAATCCAGGCAGTTCAATTCACTCTGAAGGTGGAGGAGAGCAGCGTTTCACAAGAGAAGGTGGAGGCCATCCTTCAATGTGTGCAGACGTACCAGATTGAAATAAACACGACCATTGCATCTTTGAAGGAGCAGGATCCAATGCTTTCTCTACAGCAAAATGTAAAAGAATGAGAAAGACAAGGACTTAAAAACCATACTTGCGGAAATGAGGAAATACAATTATCCTGAAAAAGTTCTGTCTATCTTGGAGAAACTGCTCAGTGAAGTTGGAGCTCGGCTTCCAGCATATCAAACCTTAGATCTGGATGAAAAGATGAAAAAACAAGGTATAGATATGATCAAATCAATAAACTTTGAAAATCCTGATATTGAGACACTGGTGAACGTTTTGATTGGCTTGTGTGTGGCTGTTCAGGACACCGCAACAATTGTAACGCAGTCAGGAGAGAAGATTGAGGGCTATTTCCCACGCATGACTCAACTCACATCTCTGTTGGCTCTTCTCATTTCTAAAGACCCTGCATGCAGTGGTTGTCTTTTGGAGATCTTTACTGGGGAGGGTAAATCTTCCATTGTGGCCATGCTCGCCCTTATTCATGCCATCCGAGGGAAGAAGGTTGATGTGATCACAAGTTCACCAGTGCTTGCCCGTCGAGATCAGGAGGAATGGAGCAAACTCTACAAGATGTTCGATGTGTCTTGTAGTGTTGTACCACCACCAGGGTTAGATGAATGTACCGACTCAAGAGAAATTGACAAGGCAATTAAAAAGGCGTATGCTGCTGATATTGTGTACGGCACTGTTGGAAACTTTGCTGCTGACATTTTAAAACAAGAGTTTGAAAAAGGCAAAACCAGAGGAGACCGGACCTTTGACATAGCCATTGTGGATGAAGTGGACTATATGACCTTAGACAGCGGCGTCCAAGTCACATACCTTTCACATGCGGCAACAGGAATGCGGCACTTAGAACAACTGCTGGCAGCCGTCTGGGCAAAGATGTGCACTTGCCAACGCATCCAGGAGGCCAAAACTGATGACATTCTTTGGGCAACAGGAACACAATACTTTCACAAAGTTGCTGCAGCAGCAGTCATGGGGCCGAACACATCAGAGCATTTCTCCTCCCTTGACATTCTATTGCCGGGACTGAAGCTGGGGTTCTTCACTGAAGAGGATGTGAAGAAGCTTCAATCCACCCTAGTGGAGTCTGATCAGCCAATCACTCAAGCGCCACAAGACTCTGCGATCAAAGAACTCATGGATAAACTTGCACCTGCTCAGCAGCGAGATCTCTTGTCTATATTTCAGAAAGTTCTTGAAGATGCTGTTGTTTTTGAATATTATGAGCTAAATGATGGTAAAGCATCTGAATTTGCGATCAGTTCCACAACAGAAACTAAATCCTCATCTGATCATGACAAAATTCGCATTCTTCTCCTGGAACGTGGCTGTGCCTGTGTGGTGATGAGCGAGAGGGATCTGATAGAAGGAGCGGTCACTGAACTGGAATCACGAATAAGGTACTCAGATATCTATCAGCCACCAGATAAACAAGAGAATAAGGATGAAACCTTTATTCTCCTGCCAGGCTACCTGAAGGAATATACTCAGAACAGGATGAAGGTCTTTGTGGAAAATGCTATGAAGGCAATCGTGATGGAGAAGGATCGAGAGTACATGATAGAATCAGCCACAGACACGAGTCAAGAGAAGTCCACCTAGCCCATCTATGAATACCACAACATCATCCCTGTGGACTTCAAAGCTACCGGTGTGCTTGAGAAGAACAAGCGCTGGGGAGATGGCTTACAGCAGTTCCTGGAGATGAAGCACCAACTGGCGATATCACCACTGTCAAACGTCACCAACTTCATGTCAAATTTCCATTTCCTTCAGCGATACACTAAAGGTACAGGCCTGTTCGGGGTCTCTGGGACCCTAGGGGATGAACCAGAGGTTGAGTTCCTTAAAAAGCACTACAAAGTATCCTGCTATGTTATGCCTACTCACCGCCATACTAAGAAGACTGAGCTACCAACTCTCCAGGTTAGAGGAGGGCATGAAGCCTGGATCACAAGTATCTGTGAAAATGTGAAGGAGCGCACAAGTCCAAGCCAGTGGGGCAAGGGCCAAGCGGCTTTAGTTGTCTGCGAAGATGTGAAAACAGCTGAAAAGCTTCAAAAAGAATTAATAGAATTAAAAGCTGTTTCCAAGCCAGATAAAGTAACTTTGTACATCAGAAGTGATAAAGACAATATTGAAAAGAGTATCTTCGGTGCAGGAGATGTTATCATTGCCACAAACCTCGGTGGAAGAGGCACAGATGTTAAAATCACTAAAGATGTGAATAAATGTGGAGGACTCTTTGTGATTCTCACACATTTTCCCACAAACATGAGGGTAGAAAAGCAGATATTTGGCAGGACCTCCCGTAAAGGAAGCCCTGGCATGGTCCAGATGATATTAAACTATGATGAACTGTCAGCATCCTATCAGGACCAACCCATCGAAGTGATGAGACAACTTAGAGCTGACTACCATAAAACGCACATCGCTGAGATGGAGGCTGAGGAGCTCTTTGAAGTAGAGATGCGAGAAGAACTCTTTCAGAAGTTTTGTGAACATCTCAATGTGTTTCAGGGGAAGTACAATAAGGCTGAACAACGTGATATTTATAAGACTTCTGATTCATCGAATGACAGTGGCTCCTTTGATTACTCTCAGACAAAGCTAGACTACCGCCCGGCTCTCAATGCGTTAAAGGAGAGCTGGGCTCTTTGGCTCACACTACGTGACAAGGACATAGATAAACACCAAGACATCAATGAACTCAAAAGAGACCTTGGGCAAGTGATTCAGAGGAGAGCAGACAGCCTCCTGCGAGGAGAATCAGATAACTTCTACGACTTCATCAAACAGGCTATGGATCGCATGTACCTCCACACTCAGAATAAAGGATCGGATTATGGTGCACTATCATTCTGGAAGAAAGCAGAGAAGACTGATCGGGTGTACCGTGCCGTCTCACTCTACAATCAGGCCTACATTACAATTAATCTGGGACAGGAAGGATACATGCAGAAAGCATTGGATCTCTTAAACGAATCCAAGAGAATGATTGAAGTCTATGTATCTGAGGTGACGAACACCACCGTTTCCTGCCAGATGTCCTGCTTAGCCAAGTTTGAACCGCACAACAGAGACGATCCCAACTTCACAAAACAAATGCAGACGCGCAAGAGTCTATTCAAGTCCTGGATCGACTACATCGATAAATCCATGGCAAAGCTAACTGAGTTCCAAAAGAACAAAAGCAACGCTATTACCAAGGACCAGGCTGTCTTCTCATTGGCAACTGATCACAGTCCTATAACAACCGATGAAGTCAATGTTCTGTATGACTATGGCCTGTCCTTTGTGTTTGAAGTCGAGAAGAAACCAGAATTCTGCATCAGTGCTCTTATTTGCTTCATAATTGGAGCTTTGCAGGTCCTCGCTGGGATTCTTGTGTGTGTTTTCACCTGTGGGACGGCTAGTCAGTTCGGAATGGGTCTGATTTCTGAGGGTGTATCAGACATGATATCAGGGATCGAAGGGATGATAAAAGGTGCATTCAATTGGGCACAATGGGCAATATCCAAGGCCATTAGTATTGGGCTATCACTCATAACTGCAGGATTTAGCCTCATTAAAAAGGCAGCACAGGCTGTTATGAAAGTGACAAAAGGTCTACTCAATGGAACAAAAACTTTTGCATCTCTTGCTGATGACATCATTCGTTCTGGAAAAGCGCTAGTTTCTTCAGTTAAAACATCTGTAACATCAGCCACCTCTGCCATTTCCAAAAGTACCCTTTCTAACTCAATTAAAACCCTAGCCTCAAATTCTGACATGAAGAACAACCTTGTGCAGGCAGTGAAGTACACTGGTAAAAAAATGGCCAAACAAAGTGTTATTAGAGTATTAGATTATGGCATGGATGCAGCCCTCGAAGGGGTCTTCAAGGAAATATTTGAAAAAGCCTTTAAAGACATGATAGCAAAATCCATCAAGCAGAATCAAGCTTTGAAACAAACAATTATAAAGTTTATAGTGGTCAATGGGGTGCCAGAGATGGCCCTAAAAACAGAAAAACCATTGACTTTTCAGATTCGAGACACTAATAAACAGATGATGACCAGTCTAATGGCAGATGTTTGCCGGTCTGCTGTTAATGACATTGCTAATGATTACAGCACCTTTGCAACATTCTTTAGTTACCTCAACTCCATGAAAGATGGCATTCTGGCAATCCTGGAAGAGGCCGAGGTGAAAGAAGACATCCTGAAAGGATTCAAGCTCAGTGTTGAAGTCGGAAAAAGAACTGTTGATTTTGTGCGGATGATAAATTCTGCCCCAACCCAAGACATGATTGAAAATAGAGTCATTCCGTTTATAGTCAAAGAATGTGAGGAGCTAAAATATGCTGCCGACTATAAGGATGATGAACGCCGCAATTACCCAGCTGTAGAGATGATGAAAGAGCAACTGTTGGATATGATGTCCCAAAAGATCAATAGTAAGTTTGTGGATTTGCTGTCAAGCCGCCTAAGAGGTTATGTGAGTAAGCCTTTGCAAGCAGCAGTGAATAAGCAAGCAGGTAAAACCCTCGACAAAATTCTTGGAACGAAAAAGACTGAGCGATTCTTCATTGATCAAAAACATAAAAGCGATATGAAAAAGACACCAGTTGAGGGATCAAAAAATAAATTAACAGAAGATCAGCAGAAAGAAGTCAATGATTATGTGAAGAAAATGCAGGATACAAGCTTCCCGGCGACCGAGCTGGACCTGAACGTCCTCACGAAGAGTGACCTGCTGAATGGGAAAGGCATCAAGATCATCATGGTGGACGAGAAACAGAAGAAGATATCCACGGAGGTCTACCCAGGCAAAGACTCCACAGCCGGCATCATCACCCTGCAGCTGCAGAAAGTAAAGGAGAAAGCTGAAGGGTAAGACGGAAATTGATGATTACTAACAGAACAACTCATAGATATATCTGCTGATTATTATTTAACACCTTCACTGCGGCGGCTATTCCACCGCAGTGCTAAAGGGGCGGGGCAGTCGCGCTATGGCCGCGCGCTGGTGACGGAACCGCTCCGTCATCAGCCGCGGTTGGGCAGTGCTCATGACGGAGCGGTTCCGTCATGGCCCCGCCCGCTCAATAGAACGCCCAGCATAGGCGCGGAATCCACGCCGCGCAGGCGCGGGGGCAGGGGCATGACGGAACCACTCTGTCATCAGCACAGCGCCACCACAGCTGATGAAGGAGCGGTTCCGTCATCAGCGTCAAAAAGGTTAAATATTGTACATTTGTTTAAATGCACACTCCAGCATCAGTGGCAGCACTGACCAACAAATGCATGTCGGATAAGAAGAAGATGGGCAGTCGCCAGGAATCACTGATAGCCTGCACTGATGACTGTCACTGATAAGCTGCACTGATAGCCTGCACTGAAGGTGTAGTATAGTTACTATATTCCCAAAAGGCTCTGCGCATTGGAATAATATATACTGTAGTTTAGACGTAGGACTGAGGTCGACTAGGTCTCTATTGAATATATTAAACATAATTGTGAGTGCCAGCTAGCTCAGAGGTCACTAGAAACTTTCTCAAATTCCCAAGAAGGGATTAATTTCTGAATACCGCAAGAACATGACAACTTTGTTTCCCAAGAATAAGAAATCAATCTCTAGAGTCGCGGAAACAATAGATAGCTATTTTACTCAGTCAATCGTGCATGCTTCGTTTCACCAGAGGTGCTGAGAAAATAGAGAGACGGGTGTTTTCAATAAAAAGTGTTTATTGAACAGTCTTCTTTCTCAAGCATAAGAAATGTACTGCTACAATCGTAATACTGGTTATAAAGTATAAGGCATATAATACGAATAGTATTATAACATAGTACTGTAAGAGCATGATATGGTTTCTAAGCCATAAAATGCCTAAAATATATGACATACATACAGTGATAAAATAATGAGTAAAAGTACTCAACTGGTGCTTCTAAACTACGCCTACCCCGGTGTACCTAACCTAAGTCTTGTACAAGGGAAGAAGTAAGTGAGGTGTGGCTTAAGTTTAGTATTTCTTCTGCCAAGAATATGTCTAAGAATTCTCTACGGGTCTAATCAGCTCCGTACCTTGGTTTTAGATTGAAGGAGGTCTTGTATCTCTCTCTCAGGACTCGATTTCCCCACAGCCCGCAAGGGTAGCCTGGAAATACTGGAGCTGGATTTGTCGGCAGGGGAAAAGTCAGCGTCTCTCAGTGTGTCAGCTTCCTTCGGCACTTGCTGCAGCAGGGCGCGTCGGGCAAGTAGATAGTCGATCTGCTCCAAACCACTGTGTGTTTGTCTGGGCAAATGTAGGCATATTTATACCTTGAAGGTGCCGAGTTTGACGTATGATTGAACATAATAACGTCATCAAAGACTCAGTTCTTTGAAAACTCCATGATTTCCTAGATAAATTAGTATTCAGGCAAGGGAAAGTCCCTTGCTGCTGAAGGCAGGTTTTTCTAAGAAATAGTTGTGGATTCTTGGAACTTAGTGGAAGTAGCCATGCCGTATTTGGGGTGCATAGGCTCAGTCTAAATATGGGTATGATTTCTATGCCTAAAAAGGATCGGGTGATTTATACCTATATATTGGGATAAATCAGGAAAATTCCACTAGGGCCCTAAATTCGCACATAACACCCACTCCACGATATTAATTTCAATAAGACTAAATGTCTAAGCACTGAACATATCTAAGGCAAGTGTTTACAATCCCACCCAAAATACAAATTGCTTTTGAAAAGGTGTTTTCACATGAAAAGAGTATAGACTGTATGAAAAATAAAAAACGAGTCTCAATAGATATGAAGCATATTATGAGAGCATACATTCTAACTTTACGAAATACAAAATTACATTCATGAAATGTCTCTTAAGTTACAGAAAGAAAAAGGTCGAGACCATCCCATAGCATAATATTTAAACTGTTTTGTTTTTTAGGACAAGGCCAAATATTGTCATTAGGAAGTTTTCAAAAGAAATCTTGTTCTCTAAGAATAGTTCTACTTTAAGCAGATTACCCTGTGCCAAAAGTTCTATTTTGAAAAAAGTTCAAATTGTGAGATGTATTGTTTTTAAAAAAGCAAAGGCCGAATTTCAGAGTTCAGGGAATGCTGTGTGCATGAATCAAAAGTTATTCTCGGTGTCAGGAGAAAACATCAGATCGTCTAGGCTGGCAAAGAAACTGTCTAACATAGTAGGTGAAAGTGGAGCCACTTCAGTTAGCAGGTCAAATGGGTATAGATGAGGATCCTCACCGTCACCGTTTGATGCATTAGCAATGTCCGCAGTAGGTGGTACCTGTGTGCCTGTAGTGTCACGTATCTCACCCTCAGTTAGACTTGCCGGTGAGACCTCAATGAATGCCGTCATCAGAATTGGCAGCTGCTGGGGGGGCAACACGATGAATGAGTCGTTACCGGACCCAGCAAAGCGTCAACATCCGATGGTAGGACTGATGGAAGTGTAAAACAAATGTCCAACACGCATTCTTCTCCGCAAAGCTGGCATCGTAGAACAGGTAAGATGCAATCTTGCCAGATTGGTCTGAACGAAAGGAACCAAGTGGTGTTCAAATCTCTTAAACGAGCCAAGCCAAGAATCTGTGTAATACGCTCATGGCAAGGAGGGCTTGTTCCATTGTAGCCTGGGTATCGCTGGTGACTGGACTTGCTATATCGGAGCAGAAGGAATACAAATAGAATTCCTGCTACGAGTCCCAAGATGAGAGGCAGGCTGCCGAACACAGAGTGCACGAAATTTGGAAAAATGCGGAGGACTGCTTCAAATGGTGTTACCAGTCCCGAAAAATTGTTTTAAATACATGAGCAATGCCTCTGGTGTCAGACATGTTTAAGATTTGACCTAACATTTCTGCGAAATGTACTGGCAGTTTGTTGATAATAATGCATGTATCTCTGCAGAAGTCCTTGCAACTTGCAGATCATACGTTTCTCTAGACGAGGTCAGTGGCACAGTTTTTTGCAAAAGAATGACTTTCATTCTGCTTAAAGTATTAATTCATATAGAAGAGATATTCAGTGAAGGCCATAACACCGTCTCCCTGTCTGTCTTGCTCTTTGTATACAATATTTGCATACAACAAGTGACCCTGGCTTACACACTAACTAGATACGCTTTTCCTGGCAACATGCCACAACAGCTGTGGTCATTGAGCATAACGTAGCTGCCATTGGATAGCTGCCTGAAAATTGGTTCTATCACTGTGGAGGGTGAACTGTGCAGGTGGCATGAAAGGTTATTTACAGAACCTTCGCATGCTCTGTCTAAATTAATACCTTGGCACAAAAGTGTACAATTTAGTGAGTTCTTACAATCTTTACCACTAAGGAATAGCTCCTTTCCCCATTCCAACATTTGAGTGTGTAAGGTAAAGTCCAGGTCGACTTAATGCATTCTTTACCCAACCTTTCATACAGGCCCGCTGGTATATGCTGTAGACAATACTGAAATTGGAAAATCGTCACTGGTATTGTGATGGTGCCATGTATTATCCATTCAATGACAGGCTTCTCAGAAACTGTCAATGGTAATCTTTCCAGTTTTTCAATGCTCAGCAGCGTAGAGTCTGCTCTTCTTTGTGCCAAAGAGATGTGTTTATCTGTAAGGTTAAATACAGAAGATAATGACGTTGTGTTGATTAGACGCCATGGCACGTAGCCTGAACGAAGATTTTGTAACGTCCAGCCTAGCTGCATGATAGAACGTAATTGAGACTGGCCATGTTGTAACATTAGCAAGTCCTGCTCTTTTATGTCAATTGCAGAAGATACAATGCTGTCCAAAGAATATATTCTGGAGGACAGAGTCGTTAACCCATTGTCCACTACAGAGAGAGTTTTCTCTAAATTAATACGATGAATTTCTTGTATTCTTTCCGCAGTTTCCATTTGCATTATTTTCCAAGCTTCTAGGTACGCAGCGTATATACTGGCGTATATGAAACATTTTTGACGTGGTTTGCGAGGCCCCATTAAGAAATCTTGCAAATCATTGCCTTCTTTAAGTAAAGATAAGTGTTGTTTGATTTCTGGAAGTGTAGATTTCACTAGCCACTCAAGGCATAGCTTTCCTACACTGTAAGTAGTTACTATGCCTGGATGTTGTCTCTGTGAATATCTTGGATCTGTTAACCCTTGTGTTTTGTTCAGGAATCTATCTAGACAGTTATTCGTGTCTGTGGGCCAGATTAACCATTTTTTCCAATCAAGATTAGTTCTGTTTTGTTTCAAAATATAGGGTACGTCTATCTCCTATTCTGTAGTATCATTACTGTCAGATGTGGGTTTAGGTACAGACGGTTTATTTATATCTTTTATCTTAGCCAGGCCAAGACAAGAAGTTTGTTGAACAGTGTAATTTAAAAACATTATTTGTTCTGGTATAATGCAGGCTCTGAACAGGGCTTCTAAACCTTGCACCTGCCAGTCTTTTGTGCCCCAGACAGTTTTTGTCTCAATGTTGTCTTTCCAAAAGTCAAAACCTAATGTAGACAGCTGAGCATAAAAGTTAGCAGAATACATTTGTTTTGAATTGGTCAACATTGTTTTCATTCCTGTCTTATTCACATTTTTGAAAAAAACGTCTCTGGATTTGTAACATTAAACCCTGAGAAGTACGTAAACTTTTCATAAAAGTTTTTGAGCTACCCTTTGGTGGTGTTGGACAATGTTCCCATTGATTATAAGTAAAAACATTTCTAGGGTTTGCAGATGTATGCAAATAATGGTGACCATAATGATTAAAACAATACATTTGTGAATAATCTGTTAAACCTTCTAAGTATTCATGTTCTGTTAACTTAGCTGACATTTCTAAGTCTGTCATCCTATCATTAACAGTTTCAAAGTCCCAATCATCAGAAAACGTGGTGGGTGATACAAAGTCACTAAAAGAAACCTTAAACTGGTGTAGAATCTTCAACAGTTCCACTGGGCCATAGATGTCATAATCAGTTCTGTCGCATGCTATACCACCTGGTATAGGAACAGCTGTAATGTTCACTGATGAGAGGTCTCTTCGTTCACGATGAGATGATTTGTGAGGTTTCAGGAGCAAGTTGATTTTCTTACTTGCTGGGTCCATTGTACTGTATTTTCCATCTATCATCCTTCCCAAACTTAACACCAGTATGAGCCAGAGAAGGAGGAAAAGTACACCTAACAGAATCCAAAATTCAACCCATGATGAAACCAGATATGTTTTTTCAAGTTGATGAAAGAGTTCTGTTATTTTTTCTTTGAAAGTTTTATTTGCTGGCGTATTTTCAGGTTCACTGGGATCCTCAGAAAATGTATCAAAGTTGATGAAATAGCCAGAGGCAGTTCTGTCAATTGATGGAATTGCATCAGGGTTGTTATTAATCCTCGGAGCTGCTTCTTTCTTTGTCATATTGGTATAGTCAGAGGCTACATCATTGTAAACAGGAGTTTCTTGACAAACTGTTATTTGGGTTTCAAGAGGCACAAGTTCCATTGCTTTGTTGCATAGTAATTATTTTCTTACTGCAGGTTTATCAAAGATGATAAGTCTTTCAGTTTGAACCTCTTGGATTGTAGCAAGATTTGGTCATCTGCTACTTCTTGGGAGTCCCACTGGGCCTACTACTTATTATCGGCCACATGATGTAGTTTGACCAGGTAAACGGACACAACTCTGTTCTCCCTTTTACCAGCAAGGGGCAGTAGTAATACTGATCTTGTTCCTTGGATTGCTAAGACAGGTACTGCTTTTCTGTATGAAGGCCCAAATTCCTTCTTTACCGCGATCTTTTCCCTGACTAGATCCCCAATCTTTGGAATCCAGACAGGTCTTGCTGGGACAGATGGTTTCTCTTCAGTGGTCGTTGGCTTCTGTATTGTGTTACTCAGACTTCTTCTTGTTTCATTTAAGTCTTGTAAAACAGCCAAACGATCTTTGAAATCAAAGGGTTTTTGATCCACCACTGAAGTTTGACAATCAAGGTCTTTGATTATCATTCTAGTACCAAACAGTAATTCATATGGAATGATTCCACCCAGAGAATTCCTTGGCAGATTGTTAAGACTACGTTGGACACTTATTAGATGTTTGACCCACCCATCACCCGAATCTAATACCTTAGCTGTTATGGATTGCTTTATGTCACGTTTTTTTCTTTCCACTACCGCATTACCCTAAGGATGGAAGGGACTAGAATACCGCAATGCAAAGCCCAAGCTAGCCATGGCCTCTTTGTAAGCTTGGGAGCTAAATGCAGGACCCTTGTCAGAATGTAGCGTGCCGATTGCGTATGTGCCGATAAAGACTCGCAAATCCTTTATAACAGTTCTGGCGTCAGCCGAGCGTTGGGGCCACATCCAAATAAATCTTGTGCAGGAATCCACTGCGACCATGATATATTTATAGTTACCATCCCTTTGTAAGGGACCACAGTGGTCCAGGTAAACACACGCTAATGGTTTATCTGAAATTAAAAGAGGCGTCTGCGCAGGTCGTTTTCCATTAGAAACCTTCATTTTTTGGCAGATCTCACATTCTAGCACATAGTTTCTAGTTTGTTTTCTCATTCGTGGCCACCAATATCTCTGTTTTAATAATGTTACTGTGGCGGAAACTCCTTCGTATGCAGAGGCGAGCCCTTCATGTGCTGCTAAGATTAGTCCTAACCTATGTTCCATGTTTGGAATTGCCCTATTCTCCACTCCACGGATTCAAGCAAAGGGAACATTACTCGCATCAGTTGATTATGAGTACTTTTCTGGAAAGCCTTTCGGGAGTCTCTTACCACTGTCTTTTACTGAAGCAGTGACAGCTTGCATTATCTCGCTGTCTACTTTTTGTTTTTAACTGAGTAATTGCAGCTACGGAAACTATTTGAACTGCCGCCTTCGCGGCTTCATCAGCTAATGAATTCCCTGCAACGTGAACGCCATCACGCTGATGACTCAAATTCAAATTCAAAAAGCTTTATTGGACAGTAAGTCACAAAAGCACACACAATACTAACAACTATCACAATACACAATAAATAATACATATACACTACACATGGTTAAAAAGATATTAAATTCCATTTGGTTACTGTCGTATTACAAGAACTTTGATAACATTTGTTTATAATATATTAAAATTGATTCATGAGTAAAAACGGTTCTTAAATACACATAAGACCTCATGGCTAGCTAGCAACAATTGGGAATAAAGTGCGTGTGCGAATGATCCAAGCCCAACTTAAAAATGTGGCTAGTGCAATGGCTATATGGGGAGAACAATCAGCTCCTAAAATCCTTAAAGCGTCTGTACACCTCCGAATGCCCAGGGAGGTGCAGATAGGTCTCAACCATTTACGACGTGGGGCTGCATATAAAGGACATACAAAAAATAAATGAGATATGGTCTCCGCCATGGCTGGACAGTTATGACATTTTTCATCTGAAAAGGAAGCCCATTTATAAGTAAAAGCTTTGATTGGTAGGGTTCCTAGCCTAAATTGAAAATACAATTTTCAGTCAAAGGGCCTCTCGATTATGTCCCAGTATGCTGCACAGGACGGCCAGGATTTATGATCTAGCAATCGGCCTGTCAGATTAGTATTCATACCAGACAAGTAGGATGACATCAGGACCATTTCCCAAAAGTTTTGTTTCAATTGTATTTTTGTTTGTGGGAAAAACTGCAGTACCTGGTTCGTCCCACAACGATTTTAAATCCAGCTTTATCGAAAGAGACCTTAGTTCATTCAGCCAATGTATTTTGTGAAAACGATCTACAAAAATAACTTCCTTCAGACCCTGGGCATAATGTATAAGTTCGGGGGTGGTCCAGATTCGCCTCCAATACAATAGTGGGCGTAGCCTTGCCAAATCCACCGCATTTTTCCTGCCTATGTCTAGTGAAAGCGGGGCGATGGGAGTGCTTTGGGTGACACCAATTAAACCACGTAAAAAATTATTTTCAGCTTTTAAAAGATGACTTAAGTTATTAAATCCCCTAACTCAGCTCCATAGAGGGCCGAGCTTATCACTTTGATGCTATATATTTCCAAAACTGGAGTGATTGGTTTAGTGAAGGAGGATTTATATTTGATGGTTAAAGTACCTACAAGCTGATGATATTTTAGGATGGTCATATCCATGTGACTTTTCCAACCCATGTTCTTCTTAACCGTGATGCCTAGATAGGTAAAAGCATCCACCTGCTCTAGAGGGGTGTTATTTAAGTGGATTCTGCGTTTAAAGGGTTTATGATTGTTGAATGTCATAAACTTTGTTTTTCCAGTGTTGACCTCAAGCACACGAGAGAGACAAAATTCCCCAAATGCATTAAGAGCCTTCTGTAGACCACTTGGGGTCCTGGAGATGATCAGAGTGTTGTCCGCGAACATGAGGACTGGTACACCTACCCCAGCAAGCACAGGGGCATCAGTGGTGGATCTACAGAGATGGCCCACTATCCCATTGATGTATAAGAAAACAGGGTGGGCGCCAATACACATCCCGGTCAAACACCTTGTTCGACTGGAAATGAATCGGTAACCTCACCCTGTGCCCCCACTAATGCTTGCAACGTTGTTCTCATGTAAATGGACGAGGAGCGTCAATAACTCAGATGCCATCCCCATTTCCCCGAGGACTCTCCAGAGTTTACAGCGAGGGACTAAATCGAAAGCTGATTTCAGGTCAACAAATACCGCATAAAGTGTCCCTTTGGTCAAAACCACATTCCTCCAATAGATTGTGATGAGGCGAAAAATGTGATCGATAGAGCTGGTGCAGGGGCGAAAACCAGCTTGGAATGGAGATAGAATGTTAAATTCCTCTGTCCACAGCTGAACTTTGTTCTGAACTAATCGTCCCATTACCTTTTGTGCTGAATCTATTAGGCTGATGGGCCTATAGTTGCTGGGGAGGGATTTGTCTCCCTTTTTAAAAACAGGAATTATTTCTGCTCCCTTCCATGAGGGAGGGATGGATGCTCCCTTAGCCACTGAATTAGCCAATAATATAAAGTACTGGCACCAGGTCAGTCTATCGCTTAGGAAAACATCTGCAGGGATACCATCCATACCTGAGGCTCTGCCACTCATCACACAATCTAGTGCTAAGCTAAAATATTCGAAGGAAAACACCTGGCCTTGATAAAAGATATAGGGAGGTAGAGAGTGACCTTCCTCTGTCGGACTGCAGGCATACTGGGGCTTAAAAAATTCTAGCCACTGGGACTGAGCAACATTGTTTTGAGAGGCTCTGCACGTCCTCCCCTATCCCATTTAAAGATTTTCCAAAATTGTTTGGAATCTTTAGCTTCACAGGCGCTTTTCAAATCCCTCCACCTATCTTGGTCCCATTCCCTTTTCACCGCCCTCTCAGTAAGCCTGTAGTAGTCCCTTGCCTCTCTTACTCTAACATGGTCCTTAGATCTTAATTCTACACTCAGTTTATGGCAGGCTGATCTACAGGCTTCATTGTACCACCTAGCCACGTTGGTTTTTACACCCCGGTTAGCCGCTTTTAACTCCTTTAAAAAGTAGACTTTTAAGCTAGAGAAGAGTCCGGTGTGGGCCTCAATCATAATTTGAGGAAAATCCAAACCATTGATTTGAGAATTTAAATTGGCCAGTTGACTCACAACCTCTTCTTTGAGGGCAGCCAGTTTAACTGGATTTTCTATAAATTTGTTCCATCTGACATGGCGCATATCGTTGGAGGCGACAATTTCAAGTGTTGAGACACTACCCCTAGGTGGCTCCCCTCTATCCCCCTTATGGATTAGGAATGTAGAACAAAGAGGATTATGGTCGCTTTCAAGTCGGGGCTTAATGACCATGTCCACTAGACTATACCAAAGTCTTATATCAACCAACAAGTAGTCAATACGGCTGCTGTTACGACCATTATCAAAAGTATTAGCTCCCAGCTGGTCAGAGTGGGTTCGACCATTTGCAGCTCTAAGTCCTCTTTCCAGGCACATAGCTTTTAATTGAATTACAGCTGCTGACCATCTTTTTACAACTGGTACCTCAGGTTTTGGAATAACCCATCTGAGATCCTGTTCGGCAGATAGCTCTTGGTCTTCTTGGCCAAGTGGTTCAATGGTGGTGTTAAAATCCCCGGCCACTATAAGAAGAATTTGGTCCGGTAAAGCATATAACTGTGAGTCAAGAGAGGATATTGTATCAGAACTATGCCCCGCAATTAGCCCCTAACATAAACGTAAAAAATGGCCACAGAGCGATCATGGCTCCATCCAAGCTTAACCATCAAGATGTCGTTGTCTGGGGACCAAATGCGCTGAACTTTACAACCCAGGCTCTGGCAAACCCATAGCACCAGACCACCTGCAGGACGGCCTTTTTTTTTTTTTATTGCAGGAATATAAAAATTGAGAAAACCCACACGAAAAACAGGGAACAATGACCATGACTCCTGGAAAAGGCAAATGTCGTTTTGATCAAAAAGCTACACCAATTCGGAGACAATAATTTATAGCCAATGCCTGCAATATTCCGTGACAGCAAGGACATATAATCAATAGAATTAGAAGCTGTCCTGACAATTAAAGACCTCTCTATGCTTGCTGAAGTGTCAGCCATTCCCTCTAGTGTCAGCTGGGCAGTGATAAATTGAGAGGACACCTTGATCTATAGAGGGACTAGAATGTGCCAATAAAGGTATGTTAAATTCCTGAGCGGCCCTATCGTTGGCCTGAAAGCTAGTCAAAAGGGGATCCGCTTGAATAGTATCCTGGTAAGTAGCCCCACTACTTTGAACTGGGAACTCACAAACTCGTGTGTTAGATGAAGTGTTTCCCAGTGGATTACTAGTGCCAGTCTATAGTCAATCGCATTCTTCCATATCAGTCAAAGCTCCTAAACGATTTTTCAGTCCAAGGCCATCAAACAAAGTTGGAGTCTCCCTCCCACATGGCAGGTGTGCAAACGGGCAGTTTGGCCTAAAACTCATAATTCTCCTAGAGGAACGTGTCCTGTCATAGAATAATTCTGGTGTTAATGGTATTATAGCAGAAGCCCTTTGTTGAGGAGGGAGTATGTTTGCCAACACATTAAATAACACTTTGGGGCTTGAAAAATTAAAAGCTATACAATCTCCCTCAAATCTTTTCCCATGATATCCCACCCATGGCACCCTCCAGGCCATAATAATTTCCCTAGCTAGTTGCTGGGCACCCATTTCAGATATCTTCATGTTATTAATCAACCAATGCAATGCTTAGTCAATTAAAGTGGTTGATGATTCCACTTGGCCTGGACCCAGATGGGGAGCATTGGCCAGGACAAGGACTAATGGAGTAGCCTCTGGTACAAACTGAAAGGACTCTTTCTCTTTCTGTAATTTTTGTGATTTTAAGGAGGATAGAAGAAGAATAGAACAAGAGTCACTTTTTTTTGATTTGCATACATATTGTTGGAATTAGGAATAACGCTGTTTAGAGCTACATCCTGAATGGGTGGACTGTCCACGACAAGGGGAAGATGAACTACACCCTTGGGTGGAGGCACCAGCGAAACCTGAACCTTCGACATAGCTTTCTGTCCAGGGTGTTCCTGTTGTGCAGGGGCTATAATTAAGGGATGATGTTTTGAGAGAACCAAGCCACTAGTTTTCTCGAGAACTGTAACCCTTTCCTCAATAGTAGTTAGTCTGCTCATAATAGGAGTCAAAATTAATTATAGTTTCTCTAATAATGTTGCCCAAAGAGAATTAGGTAGGTCCTCCATAGGTGAGTGGTTATTAGGGACCGTTTGTTTAATCAATTTGGGCTTTGGTTTTGGATGCCTTGCCTCCTTCTGTTGCTTGGCTTTAATAGGAAATACCAGACCACCAGCTCTAGTACACCTCTTTGAAATCGGAGCATGCAACGGGGAATCACAAAATGAAGTGACTTCGGTAAGACCTAATAAAGAAGCATTTTAGGGCTGGTCATGACAGCTTGTAGAAGGGGAAGGCATCGGTTCCAAGTCTATCAAGTCCCGTGGTACCCCTGGAGTTAGTGTTAGTGGCTGTGAGACAGAGACTTCTGATATATCATGTACAATAGCGATATTAGAATGCCCTGGGTCCATAGAAAGACGCCTTTCAGTTCTTTCAATCTCTTAGGTTAGCATGCTGGCTGCTCTCACTAAATAAGAGTCAAGAGTGGCCCCTACCCCTCTATTCGGTTTGGATCCGGTGGTTTTCTTCCTTACCATTGTAGGGAAGCAAATAAAACGACACAGTACCTTTTCTTGGAGCAGATGTCAGAGGGGGGCCCTGCCCGGCCTTCTCCGGCATGTGACAGCCTAAGACGGCCCCGCCCTTGTCCCGGGCTTCTCCCGGGGCCGCCCGCGCGCATCTCGCATCGCGGAAGCTCAGCCTGCCTTTTAAGCGCCTCCAGGAGCGGAAGTGGGCGTGTGCACCGTGTCAGAGTGCAGGGAGTCCTGTTGCCTGTAGTCTCTCCCTCTCAGCGGCCGCGCAGAGGTCAGGATCAGCGGCGGCGGGGGAGACCAACATGCGATGTCGTCGGGAGTCAGGTAGATTTTGGCGAAATAAGGCGCCCCCGCAAAATTGGTGGTTGCTTCGGGAGAGCCCCCGCCCCACAGAAGCTCAGCCTGCCTTTTAAGCGCCTGCGGGCGTGGAAGTGGGCGTGTGCACCGTGTCAACGCGCAGGGAGTCCTGCTGCCTGTAGTCTCTCCCTCTCAGTGGCCGCGCAGATGTCAGGAGCAGGGGCGACGGGGGATACCAACAGGCGATGTCATCGGGAGTCAGGTAGGTTTAGGCGAAATAAGGTGCCCCCGCAAAATTGGTTGTTGCTTCGGTAGAGCCCCCACTCCACAGAAGCTCAGCCTGACTTTTAAGCACCTCCGGGCGCGGAAGTGGGCGTGTGCACCATGTCAGCGCGCAGGGAGTCCTGGTGCCTGTAGTCTCTCCCACTCAGCGGCCGCGCAGATGTCAGGAGCAGCGGCGACGGGGGAGACCAACAGGCGATGTCGTCGGGAGTCAGGTAGGTTTAGGCAAAATAAGGTGCCCCCGCAAAATTGGTTGTTGCTTCGATAGAGCCCCCGCTCCACAGAAGCTCAGCCTGACTTTTAAGCGCCACCGGGCGCGGAAGTGGGCGTGTGCACCATGTCAGCGCGCATGGAGTCCTGGTGCCTGTAGTCTCTCCCTCTCAGCGGCCACGCAGATGTCAGGAGCAGCGGCGGCGGGGGAGACCAACAGGCGATGTCGTCGGGAGTCAGGTAGGTTTAGGCGAAATAAGGTGCCCCCGCAAAATTGGTTGTTGCTTCGGTAGAGCCCCTGACTCAGTGTGTGAATCACGTTAGTCTTTTGTAGTTCTTTCTGTAAAATAACTATTTGTTCCCAAAGCATTTTATGCTTGATTGTGCCACCTTTTGTGTCTTTGAAACCATTTTTAACCCAGTTTTGTAGGTATTCGTTTAAAGACTGGACGCAGTAATACGAATCGCACACTATCAGTGTGGGGAATTCGCGATCTGTATTTTCAAGCGCCATCTTGAAAGCCTGTAGTTCAGCTCGCTGAACAGTACAGTCTCTGAGTGATTGAGTTTTAGTGACCATCGGTCTAAATTTACCTTCATGCCAGCGACCTTTAACAATCGCGCACGCAGCACTTTAGGCTTGTTTACCCCCAATTGCGGGCTGTGCTGATCCGTCTGTATAGATTATACATCCGTAATGTTCTAGAGGCGGAATCTCGGTCGGCAGAGGACATTTGTGTTCGTATTGAAGGAATTCTTGTGTCTTCAAGTAGGGGTCAAAGACGTATTCAACGTATGTTGCAGCAAGAGAGTTAACCCATTGTATCCATCTCGGATGTAAAGCCTTAGCATTGGGAATGCTTGCTTTTATCACTGCCTCTAAGGCAGGTACAGGAGTAACGATCATTATGCGTTTACCGTGCGCGAGAGCTCTCTCTTTTGCTACTGCAGTTTGAACCGCTGTCAGAATTTTTTCTGTTGAAGTGAATTTTATTTCAGCTTGTGAACAATTGTGATTTGTATGCTATTGGTACCTTTTCACCTTCATTAAAGGTCAGGTTTGTGAATCCACATCTTCCTGGGATGATTCGGATCACAAGGTTGCGCACATTGTCGCGTGTTTCTTACTGTGTTTTTGCTAACATGTCTGTTTGCACTGAACGCAAAATTTCTGTATGGTTTTGAGTCCAATTTGTTGGTTTGAAATCAGGTTTGATTAGTTCGGAGAGAGGTTTAACCCTTTTTGCGTAATTTAGAACATAAGTTCTTCCAAAATTCAGGAAACCTAGAATTGATTGTAAGTTTTTCAGCATTTTTGGAGGTTGGAGCAGCGCACATTTCTCTAGAAAGTTAGCTGCCAGACTTTTGCCTTCACTTGAAAGTTTGTATCCTAAGAATAGGACGTTGAGCTGGGCAATTCATGATTTCTTAAAATTGAATTTGTACCCTTCAGAAGCGAACCCAAGTATTATGGTGTTCACAATTTTCAAGTGCACATCCAAATTATCGTCTGTAAGATAGATGTCATCGACATAAGATAATGCCTCATCATCATACATTTGTAGTAATTCTGTTACTCTGGCTGAAAATAACCCTGGACTATTCGTGAATCCTTGGGGGAAACGGCAAAATTGTCGATGTGTCCCCATTATTGAGAAAGCGGTCAAATGCCTGCTTTCAGGTGAAATGTTTTGACAGAAAAACCCATTTGAAATATTTAATGTGGTTTTATATTTTTTCCGCGCAATGTTATTCATCAATGCTGCACTGTGTGCATTTTGTACTGCAAATGTTTTGCAACAGGAGTTTAAATGTCTGTAATCCAAAACTAGACGATATGAATTGTCTGGTTTGGAGACAGGACACAAAGAATTGTTCATAGATGAGGTGCATGTTTCAATCACTCCTTGGTATTCAAGTTGATTTAAAATCTCCCTGACTTGTTTTTTCGCTTCGTGTTTAACAGGATATTGCCTTTGTGCAGTAGGCTGATTTTTTAACAGGATTTTATGGTGAGGAGAGTCCTCATCCCATCCTGCATGATTTTTATATAATGCTGGAGCTTGGGCTACTGCCCATTTTCTGGCATATGTGTATTTTTTATGAATTGGAATATGATTTGAGAAGGCTGGCATAATTATCTCTTCGCCATGTGGGCACTCCCTGACAAATTCAGGTGGCCAGTCTTGTTCACCTAGAAAAATGTCATAACCCTTAGACAGCTTATCCCAAAAGAGTGCTTTTATTTTTCTAGTTAATTCCCCCTCCATCCGGAGCGCTACTTCATGTACCTTGTGAGGTACACTAACCCTGGTATCGGCCGTTTCAACTTGAAGGCATTCTTTCAAGTCCACTGTCTCCAGATGATCCTTCAGGATCTTGCGAGCTATGGTCACTTCTGCTGTGCTGTCTAGCATTGTCTGGGCCAACTCCCTGTTCTTGAGTTGTGTCCTCAAGATCCTCGGCATGTCTGATCTTTACGCTTGCTACCTTCTTCTTGGTGAATTGAGTTTTCTTATTTTTTGGAACATGCTGTTCGTCTTTGGACTTCACGCGTTCTTCTTTTTGTTCTGCTCATCCTCTCCTCTCGGATTTCTGAGAGGAAGTCTGAAAGGTACGAGAGGAATCTGTATTAGTATCTTGATATCTGTCAGGTTTTCTCAGATTATACCTATTTCTAAGGTTATATCTTTTTTCAGAGGGCTCCCGTTGTGGAGACCTACCTCCCCGTTGGGGAGATCTTCCTCTGGAATGAGAACGTTTCTCTTTGGGAAGTTTCTGTTTCGTATTTTCCCACTTCTTTTAAGGAGTAGTGAGATTATTTTTAAATAAAAAAAATTCAGGGTTTTCTGTTAGTTGGGGTTTTAATGGTTTCCCACCCAAACTATCTCTACCTAGTTCTTCATATGATTTTTCAATAATTCTTGCAAGCTCATATGGTTGGTCTGTTATATCTGTTTCTTTTAGTTTTTGGCAGATTGCCACGGATGCTGAGTCACCTTTAATGTTGGCTAATAGTATAGCCGATACCTGCTTGAAATCTTTTAATAGTTTCATACCAAGATTTAAGGTATGTACACTAATCAATTAAAACTCAATCCTGACAAGACGGAGCTGATCCTGACTGGTGGTGCTGCCAACCCCTGGCCCCCACTCCTGGGCAGCTCCCCCCACCCAGTGGATACTGTAAATAGCCTTGGGGTCATAATATGCAATGATCTGTCTCTGAAACCCCAAATTAACGCAGTGGTTTCTTCCTGTTTTTTCCATCTTCGCAGAATTCGCAAGATCTGCAGATTTCTGACCACCGAGGCCCTCACTCTTGTTACCCTCATCTCTCGTATTGACTACGCAAGTTTGCTTTATGTTGGTATCTCAGCATACCAACTTCATTGTCTACAGCTAGTCCAAAACCAAGCAGCCACACTCATTTATCACCAGTCAAAGCACCAGCATGTCAGTCCTCTGATGAAGAGCCTTCACTGGCTCCCGGTGGCCAAACGCTGTGTTCGTAAACTGGGCTGTACCATCTTCAAAGCGCTCGGGGCCAGGGCCCTGCCTTCATCTCTTCTATGATTCACCGCTATGTCCCCATACGTGAACTTCGCTCCTCCTACCTCAATCTGCTCATGATTCCTACTATTAAACACCAAAAACATGGCGGCCTCCGATTTTCCTTTTTGGCTACCCATTTTTGGAACACCCTCCCGATGGAACTGAGATCTGTAACCAGTTACACCCAATTCAGAACACTCCTCAAACCCTTCTGATACTACAAGCATACGAGTAACGCTTCTGCTCCCCACCGCCGCTGTCCTTCTCTCTTAGCGCCATGAAACTGCTAGGTGTAAGCGAACTTTACAAATAATTTTAACATAACATAACACTACAATAACAAGGCAGGTTCTGGCATATATTCATTTTGAATCTGTCTCTGAACGTCTGGTATTACCGCCATGGACGGAACACCATGTGTTTTTGTGTAGGTTGAAGCAAAGACTGTAACCCAAGTGTCACAGTCCTCCACATGTGGTGCTACTGCTATCCCCATTGGTAAACAGATTGTCAGAATTCTGTGTTTCTCATGAAGTGTACTATCAGGGAATACTGCCTCTATCTGAGTGATTTTTTGTGCTAGCCAAAACGGAATTTGTTCCCTCTTTGCGGGCAATTTACCAATGACTGATTGTATTGTCTGTGGTGTGATTTTGTTTGTGTTCCCCTGGTGAGGGGTGTGCTGTGGAATCCTTACAGTAGGTTGGACTGTTAAAGTCCGTATGACATATTGAACCAATTGTCTATGAAATGTAATTAACTGTGTTTGCTGTATTAACAGTTCTGGACCTGTCATTTTTTCAATGTCAGGATGTGGTGTATAGCTGGCTAGTACCGGCCCTGTTGCTCCTGGTCTACCTAGTGGACCGAGCCTGGTTATGTGATTTTCATGTTGTAGGGCGCCTTTAAACCAGAGATGATGCTCTTGGTAAGTTAATGGAATTTCGACGTCCTCATAAGGAACGTATTCCTCTGGAGGTTACTCTACTTTGTAGTAGTGGAACTCGTGTGTCCCTCCATCGGCTGGAGGAAAATGAATCCATGAATAGAATACTTCTGTCTGCTGATATTCATGTGCCTCTATAACAAAGATTACTTTACCAACTCTCGATGATACTCCATTATTTATGAGTTTGTAAGTTATAGTTTTTCTTACATTTATCGGGAGGATTATAACCTCCGGGTCATTCTGTAGCAGATTTATGTCATCTAAAACTGCTTGTGCTGCTGCTGCAGCTATTACTCTTTCTCTCTCGTCGTCACTATCCTGCATTTTGTTGACCGAAAGTTTGCAGAGCAAGTTTCAAGGAAACAAAGATTAGGTGCACAATATTTTGGAACACTGTATCCTTCAACGTTGAACAAACCAAAAACTAATACATAGGATATTCGTCCTACTCAGTTTTGGGAGAGATTATCCTTTTACCCACCCCAGACGTGTATTGGAGTATTTTACGGAAAAAGGTCTGTGTGAAAAGCACGACTGAGTTACTCTAGTATCTAGTGTTAAATTATCGCCTTACCAAACGTTGGGCGCCATGTAGTGTAGTTCTTATATTCCCAATAGGCTCTGCGTATTGGAATAATATATACTATAGTTTAGACGTAGGACTGATGTCGTCTAGGTCTCTATCGAATATATTAAACTTAATTGTGAGTGCCAGCTAGCTCAGAGGTCACTCGAAACTTTCTCGAATTCACAAGAAGGGATTAGTTTCTGACAACCGCATAAACATGACAACTTTGTTTCCCAAGAATAAGAAATCAATCTCTAGAGTCGCGGAAACAATAGATAACTCAGGCCCCACCATCTTGCCTTTACTGGAAGTGCTCAGAGCACTCAGGCCCCACCATCTTGCCTTTACTGGAAGTGCTCAGAGCTAAGATCGGGCCCACACTTTCGTATGGCATAGAGATCTTTAAGGGTAAAATGAACAATACCTTAAATAAATTAACAACCAAACTCTACAAGAAATTGCTTCATCTGCCGAGTTCCTCCTCGCCAGCACAGGTCAGACTAGAGCTGGGCTTAATTAACTATGAAACCTCCAACGTTGGCTCATATCTTAACCTGATCCACAAATTTAGACAGGCAGAAGCTGGTACTTCGGAATTCCTTGTCTGGAACGAAATCAGTGTGAGCAATCCGGGGGGATCATTTTGGCCGTCTCCTAAATGACCACATTCAACAAATGTCCGCTGCTGATCTCTGGGCCCTTAATCCAAGCCAAACAAAAACACAATTAAAAAAGGTATAAGACAGAAATCCCTGATTATGGGTAAAGCTCTTCTTGCGAAATGTAGTCATGCCTGGGCAGTAGCCAACTCTTATAAACGATTATCTCCGGCCAATTACCTTTCGACAACGTTTGCTTATCATCTAAAGCGATGCTTGAGCGCCCTTAGACTAGGAGACTGGCGCTTCCTTCAAAATCTCCCGGTATGGCATCAAAAAAGGGCCGATCTAAAGTGCAGAGGGTGTGGGGCAGCAAATGAAACTTTTTTGCACGTGCTTTGTATATGCCCTTTCTTTATTCTCCAACGCAGATGCCTACTCAGGCCAGAATGGAACAGGCTGAGACTTCGGACCTGTAGGCACGCCATTATTGCTGCTCTGTCCTTAGAGAACACTGTTTTAAATATAAAATTGGCCAAATTTTTTCAGCAAGTTTATAGTCTTTTAGAAAAATTGGAAACGGCTAATGCCTTGTTGATAACTGTGTAGAATGATATGTATTTTAACCTCATCTGCATCGTCCGGGAGTGCTAATTTTTAAATTGACACGTTGCAGTACGCACCGATGAGAAGGCCAAATTTTATTTTGTTTTTCTCTTAACTCCTTTTAATCTGTAAAATTGTACTTATGTGCTCGAAGAATCTTTTAAAGATATGCTTTTATATATCTAAATAAAGAATTTTACACACAATAGATAACTATTTAACTCAGTCAATCGTGCATGCTTCATTTCACCAGAGGTGCTGATGAAATAGAGAGAAGGGCGTTTTCAATAAAAAGTATTTATTGAACAGTCTTCTTTCTCAAGCATAAGAAATGTATTGCTACAATCGTAATACTGGTTATAAAGTACAAGGCATATAATACGAAGAGTATTATAAAATAGTATTGTAAGAGCATGATATGGTTTCTAAGCCATAAAATGCCTAAAATATATAAAATA
This sequence comes from Lissotriton helveticus, assembly GCF_964261635.1. Taxonomy (NCBI): domain Eukaryota; kingdom Metazoa; phylum Chordata; class Amphibia; order Caudata; family Salamandridae; genus Lissotriton; species Lissotriton helveticus. Next base: position 11,898,682 of record NC_136059.1, read on the forward strand.
CATACAGTGATAAAATAATGACTAAAAGTACTCAACTGGTGCTTCTAAACTACGCCTACCCCAGTGTACCTAACCTAAGTCTAGTACGAGGGGAAGAAGTAAGTGAGGAGTAGCTTAAGTTTAGTATTTCTTCTGCCAAGAATCTATCTAAGAATTCTCTACGGGTCTAATCAGCTCCGTACCTTGGTTTTAGAATAAAGGAGGTCTTGTATCTCTCTCTCAGGACTCGATTTCCCAGCAACCCACAAGGGTAGCCTGGAAATACTGGAGCTGGATTTCTCGGCAGGAGAAAAGTCAGCGTCTCTCAGTGCGTCAGCTGGAGGGTCGGCGTCCTTCGGCACTTGCTGCAGTAGGGCGCGTCGGGCAAGTAGATAGTCGATCTGCTCCAAACCACTGTGTGTTTGTCTGGGCAAATGTAGGCATATTTATACCTTGAAGGTGCCGAGTTTGACATATGATTGGACATAATAACGTCATCAAAGACTTAATTATTTGATAACTCCATGATTTCCTAGATAAATTAGTATTCAGGCAAGGGGAAGTCCCTAGCTGCTGAAGGCGTGTTTTTCTAAGAAATCGTTGTGGATTCTTGGAACTTAGTGAAAGTAGCCATGCCGTATTTGGGCTGCATAGGCTCCGTCTAAATACGGGTATGATTTCTATGCCTATATAAGGATCGGGTGATTTATACCTATATATGGGCATGCATCTGGAAAATTACACTAGGGTCCTAGATTCATACATAACAAAGGCCTTTGCAGATAACCTGCACTGATAGTCTACACCAGTCTTTCCTAAACTGTGTGCTGTGGCTCCCTGGAGGTACAACCTAGCAAGGGGAGCCACACACCAAGCACTTTAATGCATTTAAGGTTGAAGGGTCTGTTGGCTTCAGTTAAACTAATTAGACGTAAACGCATGATGTCAATGATTTGTAGGTGAAATGCCTAAAACTACAAACGTAGCAACTAGGGGCAGATTTGCAAGGCCCGTGTGCCACTTTTGCGTCATTTTTAACATGAGAAAATTGACGTAAGGGTGGCGCAAGGAGCTTGTATATAAGCCCCTTAGTTTATGGCACGTTGAGGGAGACGAACTCCATATTTCACTGGATCACCATGTTACAACACTACCAAAGTAAGCAGAAGATGCCTGATTTATTTTGTTAGACTCGTTAACAGTTTAGTTTTTTCAAATGCATTTTACACCAATGCAATTTATCAGGAAAGTACAGTTGTCCTGTCAATTAAACACACTAAGTATTATTAAGTATTGATGTTTGTACTTGAATCATAGGTACTTTCAGTACACATTTCTTTCAGTTCATACACATTTCTAGACAGGCCTGGTCTCTCCTGGAGCACAGGGAAGTAAAACACCATGTATGGCATATTGGCAAAATTTGGAAGCAAGAAAGAGGGACGTTTAAAAAAAAAAGTGGAATTTATTTTACTTGCATTGATTTGGAGGCAATTTTAGGGAGGAGACAGCGAAAAAAGCAGTATGTGGTTTACAAAGTCATGAGTCGCCATGCTGAGACAGGTGTGTTGGCTCGTATGACATGGGTAGAATTGGGAACCACTGGGTAAAAGGAAGACTCAGCCAGCGACTCCTACGGTTTAGCTGTGCCATACCATCAACACATGTCTGGAAAAGGCTGTGGGAGCTATTAACAAGGAGATAGATCAGGCGGAGAGAAGGCTTTCAGTAGACATAGGATGTTCAGGACTAGGTTTTTCACCTACCTTTACCATCGATCCCCAAGGCCCAGGTCAAGGCAGCCCCCCAGTTCCACCTCTTTAGTCCTCAGATTTGGCTCTAGTTGAGTCACTCCTTCCCGAGCCTTTCGACTCAAGGCTTGAGCGCCCCGTTCACCCCACCCTCTCACCTGGCAAGTTTGCCTGTCCCTAAATGGAAACGGAAGGCCAAGAGGACCACGGAAGCCACTGTGATCACCTGCCAGGGTCAGGCGAATGTTGCAACCAAGCTTATTGCAGAGGAATTGCTGACCCACCTGGCGCCAGTTCTACATAATTTCATGGTTACTCTTACGGACCTTTTATCTCCGCTTTCGAATAGATTGGATGAGCTGGAGTTAGCTTCCAGGGTTTTGGCTAGCAAATTGAATACTCTTTTGACTTCAGTGGCTAAACATCCACCGTATTAACTGCCAGAGTGTCCCTCATTAGCTGATACCGCGCTCCTCGCTAATCCCTTGAGTAGCATTGTTACCCTGCATGCGAATGCTTCCCTAAAACCCAAGGGAGTTATGGTCCAGCATATAGTGCTAGGGGCTGGTAGATCTTGCACCGTGGGAGATGGCACAACCCATGTCGCTCGGTCGAACCGGGTCCTAGGTCTTGCAGACATCTCACCTTGGATTGCAACTACCCAAAGATTTCCAGCTCCCAGTGATCGACCTTCCCTCAGCATGCGCCCCCTATTCTGGTCCTCTCAGGGATGCCTGGCCTACCGGCTCACAAAGAGGAATCTACGGTCCAACTGATCAATAAAGCTTCCCATTGGTTGGCCCTGCACTCTGGGTATTCTGTCAGGGATCAATGATACCTTGATGGTGAGGAGAGTGGAGTGGACAGGCCGATCAAGAAAAAGTTTTGAGGAGACTGCATCATTATATCGGTACTATACCCAGAGCTAGCATGGAATATCCTCTCCCGAGCATCTAAATTATTTTCCCCAACCTTATGCATTAAACTACTCCCACTTGACTTTTTCTATAGACCTCCACTGGGAAACTCAGGGGAGGGACTTCTCACAAGAGGTAGGCTTAAGGAAGGAGGCATGGGGCAGGCTTTGTTACTTTCAAACTCTTATGCTCCCCTTGTAGATCTAAATAAGTTGGATTGACTTCAGGAGTTTGAGGAGACACTCGTCTCTCCACTCCAACAACAAGGCCCTCCGAGACAGAGTGCAGAGGAAGATAACCCTTCACTAATATTGAGCCCAAATGTGATTTTATCAGCTTCCCTCCCTCACACACGTCCTGTGATTAACCACACGCCCCAGGTGAGCCCTCATGCGCCTCTTTCTTATTTTCCCCTCCTGGTAACATCAACCACACTACTGGTAGATAATGTAATCTTATCTCCTGGAACATGACAGGTCTGTCCTCCAAGTTTACTGAAGACAGATCGCTACTGTATGTTAGGTCATACAAATTCATATGCTAACAGGAAACCTGGGAGACTAAGAATATTTCTTTTATGGACGGGTATAAGACTATCTTCTGCCCAGCGTCATACTCAATTCGGGATGAGCTAGCGGGGGCCTCATTTTATTTGTGGATCTAGAACTTTGTAATGATTTAAAGATTTTAAAGTGGGACTCTCAGGTATTCCAGGGTATAGAATTGCGCAGGGGGAGAGCACTCACACTTGTTATTATCAATTGTTATAATACCAAGAGGGGGGAGGGCGGGTCTTCCAATTTCAATGCCTTAAATTACACCCTAAACTCAATAAAGGAGGAGGGCTGTGGGCACATGAACCTCATTTTAGTGGGTGATTTCAACTGTCATTTGTGCCCATCCTTTGTGAAAAATCAGTCGATTGCCCAGCCTTGCCCGCTTTTGGACGACCTCGACACAGAAGCCACCATGGAAGGGAAGGTGTTCAACAACCTCTTACTTACTCATAACCTGGTAAACATCCTCGACTAGTGGCATTCCAGGCCTATTTCTCAATTGCCCCCGACCTATAAAGGAAGGGGTTCTTCATCTATCATAGAATTTATATTCATGACAGCACCGTTGGGAGTGATCCCCGGCTCATTTGATACAGAGCACAGTGCTTTTAGTGACCACAATCCACTAACACTTGTGCTGACAGGGCTGGGCAGCCCCCAATAGGTCCTCGAAAGATCCAGGCATCTTTAACCCCCACTGATCAGGGTAGGAGCCTTCGATGGGCGAGCATGGATGTAAAGGTCTTTAACTATTGCCTTTTTTCCTCCTGACAGGAAGAGAACGGTACATGTCTGGATCCTCATACACGAGCGAGGAAATTTTAAGCTTGTTCTCTTCCAACGCTCAGGTAGTTTCAGGCCTTTTAACCACACAGGCAGCGGGAGTGCCCCGGCGTCCCCCTTATTGTTTGATCACAAGCGTTTGCAGGCTTTAAGAAGGCTAAAAGCAGCCCTGAAACAGGTGCCACGGAGTAAGATAGAGGGCCTCGTGCTGACGCCTTTATAAAGAGACACTGAAAGAGCGCAGGCTCGAACTTCAAATGCGGGCTTGGGAGGATTTAACCAAAGAGGACAAATTGAGGGATTCATCCTTATTTTGGAAAATTATCAATTGCCCATTGTGAGAAGTTGGCCTGATGTGCAGTGCTCACTATTCTAGTGATCACTATATATCAGTCCAAACAACCCTTATTGATGATTGGTTGTAAGTCAACCTTATAGACCAGCTATCCTAGTAGCATGGATACGAGCAGTCTAAGGCTAAGACTCTAGAGGGCGTGTTAAGCCAGCTGTTTTACCATCACATTACCCCTTGAACACCCAGTGAAAGGACACCACACAAGTGTTATGAAAATAAACAATGTATTTATTAGAATCACAACAACCCTGTACTCTTTATGAGGACAGGGTGCTAAGCACACAACAAAACTCTTACGAAAATACTTTTAAGTTAGCACGTTACACAAATGCCCGAGGGGCACGAAAAACCATATACTTTCAAAGTGGAATGCGAATTACTAGCAGGTAAGTAACGATTCTCAGAGGCTTTGGGATCGCTAGGACTGGACTACTGAACCTTTAGATTACTAGCAGGAGGCCTAGGGAACTCGGGTGCAGAGTGTGCACTCTCACGCGGGATGCGGGACAAAGTCTATGGAAGCTAGAAAAGGCAAAGTTAGTGTTCACGGGCGAACCCGACCTGGTAGGAAGAAAATGACAGTGGATCCTGACCCTAGGATAGTGAGGCTATGCTGGGACACCGAAGTGCCGAAGTTACCTAGCCCAGGGGCTGCAGCTGCATAGGTCTGAAAAGACGTCGGGGATCTCGTTGCCGGACCAGGAGCCTGGAAGGAAGAAGTTGCTGGCAGGCGACCAGTGAAGGAAAGTTCGATGGATCCAAGCCTGGATCAAGGAAGAAGAAACCTGAAAGCAGAGGGGACCAAGTTCTTGAATCACTAGCCAGTGATTAAGTGGGCACCAGGATGGCACCGGGCGAAGTCACCGCAGTCAGGTGAGTGGGCGCTGCTGGGCTCTGCAGTCTCTCGGACCAGGAGGCGTTGTCGGCGACCAGGATGGAGGTGCGAGCTGTCCCACGAAGGATGAAGTCGTTGGCGTCGAAGTTACCCAGGATTGGGCAACAAGCCTTGGCTAATTCAAGCCCACGCGGTGGACTCAAAATGGCGTCTTGAGTGGACCAGGAGGGTCCGGGGTGCTCCTCTTCTGGAAGGGAGCAAGGGCCAGTCTGGAGCAACCAGACCAGCAGCAGAAATGTCGTCGGGCGTCGTCGGGAAGGCCACAAGCCAACGGGCTAGTAGCCAAACAACGCGGTGAGCAGCAGAAGGCAGAAGGGCCCCACGCCGATCGTGGAGATGCTGGGGGGCTGCTCTTCGGTGCTGGAGCTGCTCAGGGTGGGGGCTTCTCGGACCCCAAAGCACTCACCAGGAAATTACTCGGTGGGCTTGCTGTGCAGAAGTCGTGCAGTCTTGGCGATGGCCGGTCCCTCGAGGTCTCGTCGCACCCACGGTTCTCAGCTGGGCTGTAGAGGTGGGTAGAGGTCAGAGGTGCCAGGGAAGCCGGTTCTCGTCGAGCTGGGCAGTCGGATTCCGGAGGAAGGACTTACAGCAGACCGCAGTGTTCTTAGATGGTGCCTGCGGATGCAGGGTGACTACTCCTTAGTCACAAGGGAGAAATCTTAGGAAGAAGTCTTGAGTTCCTTTCGCAGAAAGTAGTTTCAGGATTCAAAGATGATCTGATTTGGAAAGGGGGCCAGTCTCTACCTTTATCTGGGAAAAAGGGGCTGGCACGCGACTAGGTCCTGCCCTATGGGTGGGACCAGGAGGGGGGTGGTTACACCCACTTCCTTGGCGGGCTTTTCCCCAGCACAGGGTCTGGAGTGACCCTGGAACTGGTTCCAGCCAGCCTATGCACAGTGAGCACCGGGGTGCCACGTGCAGTCACCTTCCTCTAAAGCCCTGCCTACCTACAATACACAAAACCCTGTCTGGGACGGTGCTGGCACCGCCCCTGGCAGGAAACCCTTTGTCCTTGTCTCCTGCTCTGGGAGGACTCCCAGCAGCAGGAGGGCAGACTTGTGTCTCGGTGGCAGCATCCATTTTGTGGATGCTAAGGCTCTGTCTGACTTTTAACCGGGTTATAGGTTACAGGCATGTCGTGTCCCTCTAGAAGGGTGGAATGCTAACCCCGTCGCCAGAATTGGCGAGGGGTTAGTATTCCAATTCGTATGACACCTTACTCGACATGTTTTGATAAAGCGATACCAGAGTTGGCACATAACCGCGAGGATTATAATGCACTTAAGAGTATATGGTATGCGATATCATGGAAACGGCTAAGGGATAGATCCCGAAAGCCGCAGACAGGCTCAGCTCATGCCAGAGCACCATCTCACACGATTCCACGCACTCTGCCTTCAGGATTGTTAAGGCCTGCCATAGGAGTGACTGATAGGAGATCTGTGTGTCCATTTTAGGGTTAGATATAGGTATACTATATCTAAAGCAAAGGGTGATTACACCACCTTGCCCCAGCTGTCAAGCAGCCAGTTGTGTCAGATTTGGATGGCCAGCCAGGGGTGGCATAATACATGCTGCAGCCCCTGGTAGGCCCTGGGTACACCTATGCCCTGGGTACCTAAGGTACACTGTACAGGGACTGATAAGGTGACTCAGTATCCAATTTAGATATGTACCTAAGGTACATGGAATCCATTTTACAGAGAGAGCAGTGGGCCTGAGGTCCTGAACAGCAGGGCCTCAGGTCAACTAAGTCAGAAAACCAGCAAAACACCAGGCAAAAAGTTGGGGGCAACCATAGTCAGGGATCAACCTTCCTACACCCATGTTCTGCAAACCCAGTCGAACTGTCTGTGTACCATCTCACCAGATCAGTGGGTGTCCCATTATGAAAAAGTTTACAATGTAGGCTGTCAGGGCGACCGATGCATAGACATACCTTCCTGCCCGGCGGTTTCCCCCATTAGTTTTTATCAGGAGGAGGTGTCCTCGAGCATCGAGTTGTTGGCACTAAACAGGGTCATGGGTCCTGATGGTATATCTCCGGACCTTTTCAGCGATAACATTGAGGTCTGGGTTCCTATGTTGACCAAAGTCTTAAATGCAGCGGCCTCCAGGGTGATATTGCCCTCCTGGTCCACTGCCTTTATAATGCCGACTTTTAGAAAAGGAGATAAGGATAACCCACAATCTTATCATCCAATATCCCTCATTGATGCTGTAGTCAAGGTCTTGGATCGGTTGCTCTTATCCAGATTGTCTTTGTGGGCCACAGATAGCCAGATTTTATCAGATGTCCGATATGGCTTCCGGAAAGGTTTGTCAACTACGGCCCAATGTCTCAACCTTTATCTCCTGATATCTAAATACACAGTGCCACAACCGGGAACTAAGTACTTCGTTTTTATGGATCTTACATTTGCTTTTGACCGGGTAAACCGGACTAAGTTGTGGGGCATATTAACCTCTCTGGGAGTGCATCCTTGCAGTGTCCATTTACTTATATCCCTCCATGCCCACACGATGATGGCAGTGAGATTTTCCCATGAGGGAGACCTGTCTAATCATTTTAACTGTACACGGGGAGTGCACCAAGGCTGCATTTTAGCTCCTTTCTTATTCTCAGTTGATATTACTGGCCTTGAGTCTTCCCTTTTGGCACTCCAGACAGACTCCCCTAGAGTAGGCAGGAGAGCTTTGCCAGGACTACTTTATGCTGATGTTGCGGTGCTCAAGGTCCGTACGGGCCGGTGTCTGCAGGTTTTAATAGATGGATTGTGGCATTCATGGACAGCTGGACCTGTCAGTTAATTTTACAAAGTCCTATGTTTTAGTGGCCGGTCCCCGGGGGGCTGCGGGCGAAAAGTTTTGAAAGTGGCACCCATACTCTTGGTAAAGTCCCCTTAACTCGGTGTGTTATTTGATGACAAATTACAGTGTGAAGCCCTCTCAGAGGGAAGATGAGCGACCTGAATAAATCCTTGGGAGCCATCACTAGCTTTGCAAGTAGATTGGGTTCATGGGACCCCGAAGTCATCTTAAAATATGTAGGTGTAAAGGCATTTCTAGAGTTTTATATGGCAGTGAAATCTGAGGGTGTGTGCCATCACACAGTTTGCCGGTGGCGGAAAATACGTTTCTGCTCAAGATCCTGAGAGTCCCCCAAGGCACGCCAGCCTGGTCTGTGCATGAAGAGCTTGGGGTTGGTTATCTGGCTGATCAAGTGGCATCAAACCTGTAGTGAGCTGGTTAAAGATATGGACATGCGAACATAAGGGTTTAAGGCGCATGATCCTATCGGATTGTCTGGCATTGGATGATTGCAATAAAATCCCTTGGATACGATACGTAAAGGAGTCCTTCCAGGCCATAGGAAGGCCAGACATTTTTCTTGCACATGACACTTTAAGTTTCAGGGACGTTGAAATTGTAAAAGACCTACACCACAAATTCTTTACTACGAATCACGACAACACTGAGCTTAGTGAACCCTCAGTGAGGTCCTATGTAAAGTTAAAATCAGTCCTTGGTATTGAACCATGCCGCTCGCCTTAACTAGTGCTCATGATAGATTTCTAATCACACGTTTTAGATTCAATCAGCATCATCATTTTTTAGCATCTCCGGCTGGTTTCTTTTTTCCGTCAGACCAAAGAGGTCCCTGTGGCTGCAATCTTCGATCTCCTCAGGACACGTTACATTTTATATTATTGTGTTCATTTTTTCCTTTGCTCAGAAAACGCCTCCTCCGGCCCTTATTAAAAAGTCTGAAGTTTAGGCAGGCCAAAGTGGCACTCTTGCACGTACAGTTGTTACCTAACCCCTTTACACTCTGTGCAGTAACACGTTTTTTGCGGGCCGCTAACAGATCTGGGGGTATATTACCAACAACTAGCGATAATTTTTGTCTCTAACTTGTTTAGAGACAAAAATTATCGCCGCACATCGGCGATTTTTATCGCAGATAAACCTTGCTATTAGCAAGGTTTATCGCAAATGCGATAAAAAACGGCCGCAATGCATGAATATCGCTGAAAAGTCAGCGATATTCATGCATTATCGAGCAAATGCTCTTAGCCATGTTATCCACCTCCCATTGGATAAAATGGTGAAGAACTGCTCAGGGCAGGTGTTAGCTTTTGGAGATATTCGCGCTTAGCGCGAATATCTCCAAAAGTTGGTAATAGGAGATAGCGATGTGAGCGACTGTTTCCAGTCGCTAACATCTTGGCACGCCCACTTTGCATGTCATTAGTGATAAATATCACTGACATGCAAAGCGGGGCCCAAGATGGTCGCTATCTCCTATTAGCTGTCACTAACTGGTGTTAGCGACAGCTTGGTAATAGGGAGATAATTTTATCTCCGCTTTCTTGGCTTTTAAAGCCAAAAAAGCGGAGATAAACCCCTTGATAATATACCCCCTGGGCTTTCCAGAGTTGACTGAACTTGTGTAGCCTGCGTCGGTAAATTGTTTTTTTTTGCAATCAGGTGTTTCCAGCCTTGCCCCACAGAGTTTTACCAGTTTTACATTGTTTTGAAAATATGATGAAGTTTTAGCTGCATGAAATTCTTTTTTAAATGTTATGTGGTGTAATTTCCTTTATTGTTTGATTTTTTGTCTGTATCTTTTATGGATGCATTTGCACCCAAATAAAGAAAGTCATATATATATAACCTGCACTGACAGTCTGCACTGATGGCATTTACAGCAAAGTTACCTGCACCGAAAGTCTTCACTGATAGCCTGCACTGAAAACTGTCACTGCGAACCTGCACTGATGGTCTGCACTGGTGGCCTTTCCTCCTAACCTGCACTGATGGTCTGCATTATAACCTGCATGGATAGCCTGCCTTGATAACCTGCACTGATGGCCTTCACTGCTAACTGGCACTGTTAGCCTGCATGGAATGCATTCACTGCTAACCTGCACTGACACCCTGCATTGACGTCCTGCAATGATGGCCTGCAACAATAGCTTGCACTGATGACTTTCACTGCTAACATGCACTGATAGTCTGCACTGATAGTCTGCACTGATGGCCTGCACTGATAGTCTGCACTAATAAAAGTCACTGCTAACCTGCACTGATGACCTACACTGATCGTCTTCACTGGTATTGTATTGTATTGTAATTGCATTTATATAGCGCTTACAACCCCTGACGAGGCGTCGAAGCGCTTTTTCGGCGGGTAGCACGCTACTCCGGGACCCACAGAGGATTAGTGTTGAATTAGTATAGTGAAACATGCAAGTACATTTTAAGTGTTGGATAGGTTAGTCAGTTATTTGGATTTGGAATGATAGCAGAAGGATAGAGTAGGACAAATGTTTGTATTTATTTATCGCTCGCTTGTTGACGCTTGCTATTCAGGGAGCCTATAAAGAATTAGTGATGAATTAATATGGTGAAATATGAGGCAATTTCAGTGGTGGATATTAGTCTGTTACTTGGAGTGAGAAGGATAGTGGAGGGATAAAAGGGGAAGAAAGATTTGCATTCATATAGCACTTGTTACCCCTGATGGGTGTTGAAGCGCTTTTCTGGCGAGTAGCACGTCACTCCGGAACCCATAAAGGATTAGTGTTGAAAATTAGTATAGTATAAATATGAAGTAATTTGAGTAGTAGATATGTTATTCAGTTATTTGGGCAGTATATTAGTATAGTTGAATATGGAATATGGAATTTGAGAAGTGAAACATGTTAGTCTGTTAAATTTTGATTGAAAAAGGACAGTGGATGGATACAAGAGTGAAGGTTTTTTTTTTAAGTCTTAGCAGTAGGAAGAGGCTTTTGGATGAGTAAAAATGAGTTTTGGAGGGAAGGAGTCAGAGGGGAGAGTTTAGAAAGGTTTGTTTTAGGGGATCGGTGTAGTAAAAGGTGTCAGATGATGCAAGAAGGGGTAGACCAGGAGAGAGTCTAGAAAAGGTTATGTTGGCGATCATAGTAGTGGTATGGGGTTTGGGATAAATGAGAGAGTGGATGTAGAGGATATATTGATGGATCTATAGGATGAGAGATAGGGTAGTGCATTAGAAGGAGTAGTAGAAAGAACTTTGAGATAAGTCAGAAGGTTGGGCTAGAAGATATATTGAGCGAAGTATAGGCTGAGAAATAGGCTAGTGCATTGGAAATGCTAAATTAGAAGAAAGTGATAAATATATAGATCCATAAGTACATTTAAAGTATATAGATACATAAAAGAAGTAAGTATATTTAGATTAAATATATTGATAGAGGCACAGGATGAGAAATAGGGTAGTGCATTGGATATGCTTTTCAGGAGAAAAGTAACAGACACACAGATCCAAGTACATGGAAGGTACATAGATGTACAATGGAAGTATGTACATGTAGACCAAAAACGATTTTTATATATTGATGTACATAATTATTATTATTATTTTTTTCTTTTTTTTTTCTTTCTTTTAAATTTTCTTCTTTTAACAACATAATTGTTTTACATGTTTTATAAAGTAATACCCAAAGATAGGTACATATCTATAGTGAAAACAAATGCTTATATACAGAGAGATATGCTGTAAATTTCTATTTCCGAATGGTGCTTATGTGGGGAAGAGCCAGATCTTGAGTAGTTTTCTGAAGATAAGGTGGTTGTCAGTGGACCTTATGTTCGGGGGTAAAGAGTTCCATAGTCTGGCTGCTTGTACAGAGAAGGATGTGCCACCCATGTTTGTTTTCTTGTATGGTGGGATTTTGAGGCGAGATGCTCCTTTAGAGCGGAGGTTCCTTTGTTGAATGTGTTTGGTGATTTTATTCCTGATGAAGAGTGGTCCCATTCCATGTATTGCTTTGTGGGTGATGCAAAGCAGCTTGAACGTCGATCTTCTGGCAACTGGTAACCAATGCAGGGCTTTCAAGGCAGGGGAGATGTGGTCTCGTGGTTTGATATGCAAGAGTAGTCTGGCAGCCGAGTTCTGAATCCGTTGTAGTCTTTTCATGGTCGTTAAAGGTGATCCGTGGTAGAGGCTATTGGCGTAATCGAGTTTGGATAGAACAAGGGAGATGGTAGCTTGGACCTTGTGTGGAAATCCGAAATGAGGGAAAATTTGTCGCATCATTTTTATAGTAGCAAAGCTTGATCTTGCTAGTTTATTCACTTGGACATTCATCGACAGCTTGGAGTCCATGGTCATTCCGAGGTTTCTTACCTCCTTCGATACTTTAGGCAGTGATCCCAGTTCATCAGGCCATGCGGCAAGCGGGTTGTAATTTTTGCAATCGCCACACGTGAGTATTTCAGTTTTTGAAGCATTCAATTTGAGATGCCTCCAAGTCATCCATTGATCCACGGCTCTGAGACAGCTGAGAATTGGTGATTTTCAAATGTCTTTGGGGCATTCCAGTTGAAGGAGTATTTGCGTGTCATCTGCATAGTTGTAGAACGTGAGGTGAAATTTATTGATCAGTACTGGTAATGACTTCATGTAGATGTTGAAAAGCATGGGCGAGATGATAACGTGCACTGCGCATACATTTGTTTCAAACACTGTAGGTTTGGTGTAGAAATCGTCTCATGAATTTATCTTTTCCAGGGATTCAAACAAGACCAACATTCTCATCAATCGTGTCCAAGGAAAGGAAAGTCTATACAAGGGGCAGTTCAACTTGGTAGCTCCTGATGGCTCTGTTATCCCAACCAAGTCTGGAGGTAACTCTCTGTACTGTGCTCTGGAAATGGCCAAAGGGTGCCAGCCGAACCAGGATATCTCAAAGGAGGCTTCAGATTTCAAGCAGAAGGTGTATAAGGAGGTAAGTTAACATTAATTATAGTTAAAAGGAGAGATGACACTTTGCAGGCTGGGTTGACATTTTATGGGGCCTTGGGCACAAGTGAATGCAGAGCCTGACCCTTTGCATCTATCGGGTCACTCCTTCTGGTGTCATTGTGCGAGTGACTCTTTCACGATGCTTCCCCATTCTAAACAATGCTCCCGCCGTCTCACCTACTCGAGGAGACGGCGTGAGGGTTCTGGACAAAGCTCAAGAGATTTGAACGTGATTTGACACGTATACCGAAGAGGGAGCGTTGTGATATGTATATCCTTCTTTCTAATTGTCCCCACGCCGGTGGTCCAATTGAAGACAGTAAAGCCTTGAAAAAGTTGCATGCGTGTACAAACTGAGGCAACAAAACATGTTGGCTGTCAATCTGGCCTACAAAACTGCATGTGAAGATTCCACTAACAAGTATAAAAGAATGAAGACATTACTATGATTTGTTTAAATATGAATTGAATTTCATGTGTGCTATGGAGTTGAACCTCCCCTCCGAGTGGCAGTCTGTGAGGGCGCCATGGACAGAATGTCCTCGCCCCACTTCCTCATATTTATTCTGATCTACATGTGTGAAGGAGCCTTGGGTGATTTACTCAGAGCCACATCTCTTCTCACCTGGCTCACTCCTTCTGGTGTTATTGTGTGAGCTTTGGGTGCCACACTCAGAGCCACATCTCTTTTACTCACTCCTGGCTCACCCCTTTCGATCTAAGTGTGTGAGGGAGCCTTGACAGCCACACTCAGAGACACATCTCTTGTACATACACCTAAATACCTTTCTACAACATCTTTGGACATCAATTCAACCCCAGAGAACTTGTTGCTATCCCACCCTCCACCAACTTAGAAACCCACCTTACAGAAAGGACAACTCTCACCAGAAACCACACAGCGGCAATCATGTGGACCATCCATTCAGGGGGCTCTGCGGACCAATGGCCCCACCACATCTACAACGGAGGAACACCACCATTCAGCACCACCCTAACCCGCCTCATCAACACCTCCATTAGGTCCACTACTTTCCCAGATGAATGGAAGCTTGCAGAAATCAATGTCCTACTCACGTCACGCATCCACTGAGTACCTTTTGACCCATCTCCCTGCTCCCCTAGCCAGCCAAAGTAATTGAGAAGGCCACTAACAAGCAACTCATACCACACCTCGACCTTCACTGTCCTCTAGACAACACTCAATCATGATTCAGAAGGTAACACAGCACTGACACAGCACTCATCCTGACCACCGCCGACATTCAAATCATCCTGGACCTAGGAGAAACAGCTGTACTCATCCTGTTTGACCACTCCGCTGCCTTCAACACTGTCTCCCATAACTCTCTCATCAGAAGATTCCATAAGATTGGCATACAAGGATTATCTCCTAAATGGGTATGTTCCATTCTCATGGCATGAACCCAAAGGATCAGGCTGCCACCCTTCACATCAGAGAACAATAAATCGATATCCAGCGTCCCACAGTGATCCTCCCTCTGCCCCACCCTTTTCTAAATATACATAGCACCGCTTGCCAACATCATCCTATCACAAGACATCACTGTAATCTCCTACACCAATGACACTCAACTCATGCTGTCCTTGGTGGACAAGACAATCACCACCAGAGGTAACTTCACCAACTGCATGGCCATGATAGCAGATTGGATGCAGACCAACTGCCTGCAGCTCAACTCCGAGAAGACGGAAGTACCCGATCTTTGGCAAAAAGACCTCCCCGTAGGACTCCACCTGGTGGCCATCGGACCTAGGACCAACACTCTCACACCACGTAAGAAATCCAGGGATCATTATAGACAAGCTCAACATGACGGCTCATGTCAACACTGTGTGCACCTCCTGTTTTCACATCCTGCGCATGCTACAACAGATCTTCAAATGGTTGCCTCACTATACCAGATGGACCCTCACATGGACACTTGTCACCAGCAGGCTGGACTGCAGCATCACTCTCTACTCCAGAAACTCCAAACAATGCCTACAAAGACTCTGGATCATTGAGAACACGGCTGCAAGACTAATACTGAACCTCCTATGCTGCACCCACATCACACTAACCTCAAGAAGCCTCACTGGCTCCCCGTCTCCAATCGTAGCTAATTCAAACTTCTCACGCACGCATACAAAGCACTACATAACTCAGGGTCAGAATACCTGAATACCTGAATACCTGAACAGTTGCATACACTTCCACCAAACCACCAGACACCTGCGCTCTGCCTCACTCTTACTTGCACAGATTCCCACATCTGTAAAATCACACCTGGAGGTCGCTTATTTTGCTACATCACATCCATGATGTGGAAAGGCCTCCCTTAACACTCAGAGCCAACTCTTCACTTCTTGAGTCCCACAAGAAGCTGAGGACCTGCCTCTTCAAACAAGCACCTTCGAGACCACACACCTACATACCTACACACCTGCCCAAGCTCTTAGGTACTCTTTTGGGTGATTTGTGTGCTATATATTAGCGCTCTGAGACCTACAGGTGATTTATGTGCTATATAAATACAAATACATACATACATATAAACCAATATATCATAACATATTATGACATAGCCCATAGTCCAAGTGAGCCTTGGGAGCCACATTCAGAGCCACATCCCTTCTACTCACCACTGGCTCACTCCTTTTGATCTAACTCTCCATTGACACTTGGGAAACCCCTGCTATAATTGTGTGAGTGAGCCTTGGGAGCCTTAACCTGAACCCATTCTATTCTACTTACACCTGGCTCAGTCTTTCAGGTGTAAGTGTGTGAGTGAGTCTCTCTCATCTTCAGTTGAAAAGTTTGTGGGTGGCCTTTAGGCCTAGCGGTATTGATACACTCCTCTGCCGATGGACGAGATTCATTTTCAGACCTGTCCTCAGTGCCACTCCAAGAACCCTCGCACTGATCTACCCCAGGTCTGCAACTTGTGCTTGTCACCGGAGCACAAGGAAGAAGACTGCAAGGCCTGTTGTTTGTTCAAGTTGAAAAAGACTCCTCCAGATCATTGGGCTCGATGATGAAAAATGCAGTACCAAGGCACTCAACAGACTCCGGATATCTTCAGAGAAGAATCTGAACAGGAAGAGACGGACGCTGCAGAAGAAGAGGCCTTTTCAGTCTGAGAATCAGATTCTGACCTTAAGATCAAGTTGGAGTCAGAAGACATTCCAGCAGGACAGGGTGTCATGAGTACCAAAATCCCTGTACCCATAAACTATCATTTACTAAATATAAGGCTTCAGCACCACCTCTGTCTCTGGGCCTTGGTCGGCACCGAGATGACGTTTCTGATGCCTTGCCCTCAGGCCGGGTATTGAAACAAGTGGTCAAGCCTTGAGGCTCTGGATCGAGTTGAGACAAATTGTTTTCGGACTCAAAACATTTTTCTCCAAAAGACACATCTGGTTCAGAGCCCTAATCCTCCAGTTCGAAACAAAAGTTAGTTTCCGAGCAGAAACCTTCCACTTCCAAAGACAAGAAAGACACGTCTGGTTCGCCACCAAAACCTCTGATGCCGATATCAAAAGATGATATTTCAGATCCCCAGAACCAATCTTAGACATTACGAAGGAAAAACTGTATCCAAAGCAGAAACAGCTCAACATCAGTCCTGTCTCTGCTTCTCTTCAGCAGCATATTTGCCTCTTCCTACATACACCTGCCTACTTCTCCACTACCACCCCTCTATCAGCCCTTTACTCCTGGTACCACACCTTCCCACTAACTATAGTGTAGAAGCCCTCCCCATGTGCCCTGAAGTGTATTATCCTGGGGAATTAACCTTTCGGACACCATTTTAACATCCATATCCCTCTTTCATTGTACAAAAATATATACTTGGTACTGGTTTTCTGCACTGTATGTCAGTATGTCAGTAGTATGGGCTCCCAGCGCGGTTAGTTATGTGAAATTCAGGGGTCTATTTGGAGTATTCATCGCAGACTGCATTTAATTGGGTTTCCAGATTTGTGTATATGGCTTTTCATACCACATAATTTGACAACGAATCACATATTTCAACTCAACAACACAATTACTCAACACACCACATACAGCTGAAGCACATCACAGAATTCCACATCATGCCCCAAAATTCAAAAGCATACCACATAATTAAACTTCACAACATAACACTCCACAACACAAAATGTATTTCTGCATAATTACACTCCATGACACAGAGTTCCACACCACATAATGGAAGTACACTCAATACCACATAACTACTATTCACATATTTCCACTGCACACCATGCCACATAATTCGAATTCACAAATACACTCCACACTACACCTCCACCACACACGATTCCACAACTAACAATTCCAATCAAGCCCACCTAATTCCACTCCACACAAATACACTCACTCCAATCCAAAACACATAGGGAAAACGCATTGTCATTTACAACGCCAATACCTATAATTCTAAAAATTGCAAGACCAATTTGCATTGCAAATGCTTCTTTAGGCTTGCAGATGCTTGCATAGCACAGATAAAGGGATACAAGTCAAAGATGCACAAAGGAAGTCCTTCCTAAAGCCGATCAGTCACATCCTGTTCTGTCCAGATCCGTTCTACAAGAGAGTCTGCAGCCTTGAGGGCATAAATAGGTGTATTTGAAGGACTCATTTTCATGACTGTACATATATGAAGTTCTTGCTAAAGCTGGGTTTTCTTGGGACTGCAGGACAAACTCAGTATGAAGTGATAGAAGGTCCTGGCATTTTAATCATGCACAAAAAATCCAGCCTTTTTTTCACACAGCAACATTGCTTACTGTGCGGACCTCGAGAGGGAGCTTATTCCAAAATGCTGGTCCTTGATGGGTAAGTGACCTACCTCCCGCTCTAACACGCCAAATTCTGGGAGTCACTGCTAGCAAATTATTGGCAGACCTCAGGTTTGTTGACGGGCCATAGAAACTGAACCTTGTTCTAAGGTAGACAGCACTGGTCTGGTAAAGTGACTTGTGAACTAGTACTAGTGCCTTGACCCAGATTCTGTTCCTGATAGGAATCCTGGGAAGAGCACTCAGATGAGGGGACATACGCGCTCACACTGGCAGATCCAGAAGAAAATGGCCTGCCACATTTTGGACCACCTGAAGCCTATCCAACAGGTGTTCCGTTGGGTGGAAATAGAGTGCGTCACCATAGTCCAGGTTATCAGGGCTGCTTTTTTGCAGTGATGGAAAAGTAATCTAGGAACTTTTCTAAGGACTGCAGTAAATCAAGGAAGGTGTCTACCACTGACTTAATCTGTAGCTTAAAGGACAGATATAATCAAATTTGAATCCTAAGTTCTTAACTATGCTTCTTTGGGGTACTGGGGGGAGGTATCTTCAGGCCAGAAAGTCTGCCAGGTTTCTGGAGACAAGTATTGTCAAAGAAAACAATTTCTGTTTTGTCCGCATGGCACTTGAGCTGGTGAACGGCCAGCCAATGGAAGTCTGCATTCGGGCAGGTTTTCATCAGCATCCCTGAAATCTCTTCTCCTTTCCCACATGAGAACAAAAGCTGAGTATTGTCAGCGTAGACTATACCTTAAGCCCCCAGGGCGTTGCTATCTCTGTAAGAGCAGTGAGAAGTGTAATAAATATAGTTTGGCTCAAGGCCGATTCCTGGGGAACTCCCTCTGGCAGCTCACGCACTTTCAAGGAGAAGGGCGGAATCCAGACCTGTTGACCCTTCCTACCACAAAGGAGGTGAGCCAGCCAAGACTAGACACGCTATACCAATGGACTCAAGGCACACCAGCGCACCAGACTGTATCAAAGGCTGCTGATAGGTCGAACATGATCAGCAGCGCCTCCCCCCCAAACCACCCCTGGCATCTAAAATGCCTTTAATGTATTCTGTTACTTCCGTAAGTGCGGTCGCAGGACTAATGTGGGGTCAGAAATGTATCATACAAGAGGAAACTGAAAGAGCAGGACACAGCTGCAAAGCCTCAAACTTGTGTTGCATGAGTGACAGCGAGGGGGAAATCCAAGCGTCTCCTGTTCACTCACCTAACAGGAGAAACAGTACCACAAGAACACAGAGGGGGCAATCCAAGCGTCTCACGCATCTTGCGGAATAATCTCTAGACAGTACCAGCCGGTAACTGTCTTCGCGTAGTTGAACACAACTTGCTCCACAGCCACAGAGCAAAACGAACCACACCTCCCCAGCAGCTCCGCGGGGACAGGGCGTCCGCAACATCAGCTCCCAATGGACAAATCACAAGCACCAATAGCAGGCATCCATGAGAAGATATGCCTTCTGAGGCCATTCCCCTTCATGCTAGGCATTCTGGGAGATGTAGTTCTTTATCTAGGTAGGCACCTTAGTCAGACCCTGACAGTTTTATCAGCAATAACTTTCCGGTCCTCCATCTCGGAGGTACTTACCACCAGGGCACCGCTTACTACCTTGCCCCCAAAGAGGTTCCTGAACACCGGATACCCCCCAACTTCTTAATACACACCAAGGCCTCTCAGGTAGGGCAGGAGAGTCCCGGACCACCAGCAGGTCAGTACCCCCTCCCGCAAAACCGGAGCCACTATTGAATGCTCACCCTGTACCAGGGTCAGACAGTCCATGTGTTAGACCTGGTATCATTGGCGTGAGTCTCCCTTCCATTTTGACAGATTGCCTCATCTGTTTTGATATGTTTTTGCTGGTTTTATGCTTTGGGCACTGTGCCACTGCTAATCAGTGCCACAGTGCAAGTGCTCCCTATGTTAAATGTATGTACTAATTAGTTATTCCATGATTGGGTTGTTTGATTTATCTATCAGCCCCTATTACAGTGCACCATGTGTGCCCAGGGTATGTAAATCAAATGATACTAGTGGGCTTGCAGCACTGGTTGTGCCAACCAGAGAAGCAGCTTGTCCAGTGTGTCTCAGGCCTGCTATTGCAAGGCCTGTGTGCAGTCTAGCACTGCCATGTTGACTTGGCTAAGTGCACCCACTTGCCAGTCCCTAAAACCTTCCCTTTGCTTCATATTAGACACACCTCTGATGTGTGTAGCATGTTCTAATAGTGAATTACAGCCATTTTCGTTTTTCACTATTGAAGGCTACCTGTTCTCACAGGTCAGAATGGGCAGTTAGATTATTACATTCTTATATTCCTAACTGACTCAGGATACATGGTAGAAATTCAAATTTAGTATGCCTGAACTCAGAATAATAAAATACATCTTTTAGTAAAGTTGGTTTTAATATTCTGTGTTTGAAAATACCACATTTAGAAAGGAGGTATTTTCTGGCTTAACTATCCAGGCCTGCCTCTACTGGGTTGTGTATTCCTTGTCTGGGTTTGTGAGTGACAGGGCTGGGGGATTCCAGGAGACAGGCTGGGGCAGCCCGGTGGTGAATAGGGAGATCTGCATCTAGATGGGAAGGAGGAGTTGTACCTGGGACCTGAATAGGACTGGGCCTTCCCTCTACAATGCTGGCTCCTCCTCCTGTGGCTTGTCTGATGTCTCTGCCCTGCACTGTGAAAGGAGAGGAGGAATCATGTCAACAGAGTACTCCATAGCTGTATCTTCCCTCCCCTGTGCTGCCTCCACCTCCTGGGGGGCGGCTGATATCTCTGCCGGCACAGTTAAAGGAAGAAGAGAGTCATGTAAACAAAGTGCTCAGGAACTGTTTTGCACTAGGCACAGGCCTCTCTGCCTTCAGAGAACAAAGGATTTTGGGGAATAAATATTGGGACCCTGATCCCAAGAAATTAGATCACTTCTGGACAAGAAACCTTTCTGCCGAGGAGAAAAACCAAGGAAGCTGCAGGAGTTTGGACTGCCCCTCTTCCAGTGTGCTGTTTTCTGGGTTGGCCTGCAGTGGTTGCTCCATTGCCAAGGGAAAGGAGAAGGAACATTTTAAGGACTTTCATCATTTACAGAATATTCTCCAAGGGTTTGAACTGTGCTTGCTTCCTGCTGTAGTTTCAGGGACACTTCACCTCCAGCTCCCCACTGATTTTCCTTGCTGGGAATTCTGACTCCAGACACTTGCATGCCGCTGGGAGCTGGAAGCGCGACGCATCAAGAAGAAGAGTGTCCACGCCCCAGCTGAAATCGTTGCATCGCCGGAGAAGCGAGCCTTCGCTGCATCTCCCTGGAAGAGTGTGTTCATCGAAGCTACCTCCTGTCGCATCACCAGAGAAGCGTGACGCCATCGTGAGAGTCACCATCACATCACCGGAGAAGTGTGTCGCAGGGCATGTCACGGCTCCAAAGTACAGAGTCGTCGCAAGGCTGCCAGCGCGTCATCGCATCATCATCGCATTGCCGGATCAAGGGCGCCATCTTCTCACATTGCAAGCAGATCATCGCATCGCATCAAGGTGGCATCTTGCACACCGCAACGGGCCCGCAGGCTGAGAATCTACGCATCACCTCCGCACCAGTAAGGATCACGACGCATCCCCTACTCTGTGCAAGCATTGAGGCCGGACGCATCATCTGCCCTGGATCACGGAACCGACGCATCTCCCCTTTTGCGGGCCTTTTGTTTACTTTGCGTTACGCATCCAGGTACTTTGTTGAGAACTTTGTCGCATTTACCATCATTTTGAACTAAGCAACTTTAATCATCTTTAAGTCAACTTTTAGTATAGTATTGTGGATTTTTGTCATTTGAGTATTGTGTTTAAGTCTATATAAGGAATACTTATTTTTAAAACACTGGTGTTGTGTCCATTTGTAGTGTTTTCACTGGATTACTGGGCATATTCACAAATGCTTAACACAGTGCCTCCAGGATAAGCCTGTCTGATCATGCAACTCTACCAAGGGACTGAGAAGGGGTGATCAATGAGTGTAATCCCCTTATCCTGACTTAGAAGTAAGGGTCCCTATTTAGACGAAGGTGAATATCATTGCCAACTAGAGACCCCCAGATCTAACACCATGCAAAAACGGAGTCCACTCCATTTTCTTGCCCGGGACACTGCCAGTCCTGTCCTTAGCCTTGGGGATGGGCGGGTGGGAAATTTGCAGCTGGTCTTTTGAGCTGTTGAGAGGGACAAAGAGGGTTTCTTGACCTCTCCTGACGCTTTTATAGTTGCCGTGGCGTGTGAGGGACCACTTGCGCCCTTGTATGATATCAGCAGGGCCCGGCCCCCTGACTTACGTCCACCTACAGAAAAGAGAAAACAGACCGGCTTCCGCCCGAGATGCCACTAAGGGTGCCACGCCCCTAGGTGCGGGTGGAGACAGTCATAGTGTGCATACATCGTGCAAATCGCCCCATTGAGATAACAACTTTACCCTCCCCATCATCTGGCACCACAGAGAGACAACAGGCAGATATTTGGTCATCATGGCTAGTCTTTTATTACACCTGTAAGTATTATTCTTTAATTTGTTCATTTTCAACACACTGGATCATTTTTAATCAGGCATAGATAAACCATCCACAGATATTGTAGCCCGAAGAGGTAGGCTCCTTATAGCAACAGATTGTCTTTACATTCCAGATATGGCCTTAGTCATCAGGATATCAAGACACGCACTCTGGTTATGAATCAATCCCTCTATGCTTGCTGTGCCAGCAGGCTCCAATTTGCACTGTTTTATCAGCAATAACTTTCCTGTCTTCCATCTCGGAGGTACTTACCACAAGGGCACCGCTTACTACCTTGCCCCCAAAGGGGTTCCTGAACACCAGATACCCCCCAACATCTTAATACACACCAAGGCATCTCAGGTAGGACAGGAGAGTCCAGGACCACCTGCAGGTAAATTCCCCCTCTTGCCAGCCCAGAACCGCCTTTAAATGCTCGCCCTGTTCCAGGGTCAAACAGTCCATGCAAAAAAAGAACCCACTCCATTTTCTTGCCCGGGACACCGCCACAGAGCTAGGAGGTCATTGGAGCTCTCGCCCTCCCCCTCCCACCACCTAAGGCTTGACCACCCAACCCCACTCCAATGGGCCCTAAATGGCTTGTCATAATCGGTTCAAGCCCTCTGCTAGACAGATTCGCTCTCTCTGGCAAATATAACTCCATAATGGTTATCTGGATTAGATTATGCTTGAGCATGTGGAGTAAGGATCCAACCCCTGTGTTTATGCCCCTCGCTCGTTTGCACTTGAATATTGTTGGTATAAACCACGCTCCATATGAGATCCACACATTTATTTGACTAGCGCCCTGCCCATAGATGTCAATATTACAGGAACTGATAGGGACTCAACAAGGAGTTCCATGTAATATTCTAAGCAGGAAAAGCCTTTAGTAAACTCGGGGCCCCTGTGCCATTTTGCGGAGGGGACTAGCTATTACAGGCCGATATGTCCGTGGCCTCAGGTATGATCGCTGTGCTGGTTAAAACCGTTGCTAGTGACACCCACCTCAGCGTACCCGACAACGACCATGATTCGGGCCTTGGGGGTCTATGAAAACACAGGCGTCCACTAACGATAAATGTACCCGTTTGCTTGAAGGTCTGATAAATCCCCTCCTGCTAAACGTAAATTCAGGTTGCCTTACCCATACAAACCGGGAAAAGAGTGTGTTGGCACCCCAATGTTCTCCCAAGTGTACTCGCCGTGCTTGGTGCCGCAGCACGCCGTACCCTAGTCGATTTTTGATCCATCTTCTTGCAGTCATGCTGCTGCCATCATATCACGATGCACCTCCCTGCCATCGACATGAATAGAAAATTAAGAAAAAGATGTTCAGTGCCCCCCTGATTTCCATGCAGATCACATTGATATCCTATTCTGCTTGTTTGCCACCCTGAACCATATGCCCCGGCATAGCCTGTTGCTACACCACAGTCATAGCAGGGTGATATCCTCATCTTATGGTGCTACATCCAAGAAGTCTGAGCACACCAACAAAGGGGGGGGGTGAGGGGTGTGCGGGTCAGAGAGTCACAACCATAGTGGTGAATTATACATCAGGTCACTCGCCATGTATATTTCTTCACCAAATATGCAATTTAATTCACACGCTGCTTAGCTCAGGGTACCATGCCGATTACACTGTTTTCCCATTTACAAGGCACTAAAAAATGGCAGGCCATGCTTATCTGTGAAGGTATCCTGCCTCAGGTAGAAGCGATCCCCGAGATTTGTCAAAACATAGCCTGCACTGCCCTCCCAGGGACGACACCCTTAAGTAGGACTACACTACGCTCGCGTAGTTTGAGCAACTACGTGCTATGCGAATTGCACGTAGCACAGTGCAAAAATGCGTAGCATAGCGTAGCAGGCATTTTTTGCATGCTCACGGTCCTCAAGGTCAAGTTGAAGTCCGCGAGTGATCAAAATACCATCCTGGTGAGACTTTTTTCTCATTCCCGATCAGCAACATCAAGTTACTGATCGCAAGCATGGAAAATAAACCTCCCGGCGAGATGCTCTACGCGGGTAAGCCAGGTTTCTCACTGCGAGTTGTCACGTATGCTCGTGACCGCTCACAATGAGAAACTACCAGTCCGCGTTGAGAAACCTGCTGCTCAAGTACAAATCTACTCGATTGGCAGAAAAGGACCGCTTGCACTGTGCAAGATGCAGTTTGCACTGATTGCACAGTGTGGACAATCATCTGGCACTGGGTAATCAGTGCGAACAGCATTTTGCACAGTGCACTACGCAGTTTGGGTAGCTACGCATAGCTTGCATAGTGCGAAGTGCACTTCGCATTGCTACGCGTAGCGCTACTACGCGAACTACGCCCAGGGTTGCCCTTAAGCACCAACAAATAATACTACTTATGTGTTACCACCTGCTGGAGGAGTTTATATTTTAGTGTGAATGGAACACTGCTTACTGTGTCAGATACCCTTTCATAATTGCGCCACTGGAAATTGATTTTTAAATCACATCTTCTGCCTTAGGAGAAAAGATGTGGCACCTGGGCCAAAACATGTGACTTTCATGCTACCCAGTTAATTAAGATCATAATCCCACCAATTTGCATTTACCTTACAATGCTCTAAAGGCTCGTGGCTGAGTTTGTTGACCCTGATATCACTATCTGTCTGTGAGTCAAGGAGACTGACTGTGTGTTTTTTACCCCGGACACCAATCAAGATGATGCACGTGTCCCACATTAGGCTGCTTCCCAAGCTCAACCCCTTGTTTAAAATTGATGAACAACTTAGAAATACCACTGTTACTTTGCACTTTGAACTTTGCCAGCTATCACTACGAATATGTTTGAGGGCATTAAATAGCCACCAGTACGATAATTCACACAGTGTACACTATGTAACAGGACATGAATTTAGGCTCTGAACAGAAGCTACCAAGTCCTGTTAGGAGCTTATTGACATCCTCGAGCGTGGAAGTTCTCCATGGGGCCTTCTTGGATCTAAGCCCTTTCTTGCTGCTGTCCTCCCTAAAGAGAAAATTAGCTACCAACTTATGTCCGTATAGGTGAAACCCTTGAATCCCAAATAAGGACGTGCTGGGGCCCATCGACCCCCCCAACACCGGTATTTCTCAGTGTTACATAGCGTGAATCCAAAGTGACAGTATCCGGGGGCTTCAAGTAAGCACCAGTTGCATTACCAACGGAAATACTCATCTTTAAGCACAAGGGGATTATGGGATTTTGCCCAGAACTTCTGGTTGATTGTGCCTCCCCCCAGACTCCACTCTGGTGCACCATCTTCCCGGCCGACCACCTCAGCGATTAGGTTCTACCCTCTTCCCATTAAGGAGCCTTAAACTTCAGGTCCATTGTGCGCCTTTCTTGCCAATTTAGTGCAGACAAAAGTGGGCAGCCAGCTGTGCAGACACCTGTCAATTGGTGAAAAAGTAAATATAATCAGCATGTGGTGGCGTTCCCTATAGCTCAACCTACTGGACGGTGGCCTCCATGAGCTAATTTCGCCTGAGCTAAATTGAATCGTATAGGGTCTGGTTCAAACCACCAATTCGAAGGTCAAGAAACCAGTGGCAGATGCTTCAAACCAAGCGTTTGGTCTGTTCCATTCCCTTAGCTCAATTTAATGGGCTGCACCCCGTAGTCCAAAGTAAGGCCAGACTGTCCCGATAATTAAGAAGGATACAGGCCACCCAAATGAAACCCAGCTACATTGGGCCCACACACACGCTCGATCACCAACAAGACATTTATAACTTGCAGTGTTTGTGCTGAATTTGCAGACACACAGCAGTGTGATGCATTCACACAGGGGGCTGTTCGGCAACAACAACCGTAATTGTTTTGAGGTAGTTCTAACTCATGACTTCATCGGTTGGGCTCACTAATATGTTACCTACGCCTCTAATCAATGCTCTGTCACTTATTGCCGCAGGTGGAAATCCCTGCCTCTCCACTTCCCCTATGGCGAGGACAGGAAACACTAGCTCACTATTCTCGGTCCGATGAAGAGTGATGGACCGACCCTGAAGCATAAGTGTGTGCAACAGGAATACGGTCTCTTCTGCCATTGAGTTATTGCACAGTTCTCTCATCCATTCGCATGTGCAACAGGATATCCTGGCCATCCAAGGCTAAAATAGATGGGGAAATGGGTTACATTTACCCTGGCAATGCCACAGAGAAATAAATCACTGCCCTTGGAGGACAACAGCTTGTGAATTCAGCTGACTATGGTTGCTCCTTTTCTTCGGCACAGAGTCTGACTAGAACAGTGACAATCAAATGCCAAACAATTGAATTCCAAACCCAGCAGCAGTATTACTCATCTACTTAGTGTTGCCAACATATCATGATTTATCAGCACAACTGTTACCTCTAAACATGCTCTCTTTATTTCATCTGTGTAATTTCTCCTAATATCTGTAAGTAAAAGTACTGCCCAGGCCCAAAAATCATTAACCCCCCATATTCAGAAAATAAGGTAAAACCACCGCCTGTCTGCATGTCATATAATAACCAGTAGGTGGACGGAAGTAAGAGGGCCGGGCCCTGCTGACGTCATACGCGCAGTATTTTCGAAGCATGCGCATTTGAGTAAATAGCGAGTCTGTTCAGAGAGTGCGCTCAAGGCAGA
The DNA here is from genome assembly GCF_964261635.1 of Lissotriton helveticus. NCBI lineage: Eukaryota > Metazoa > Chordata > Amphibia > Caudata > Salamandridae > Lissotriton > Lissotriton helveticus. The sequence goes on from NC_136059.1 coordinate 11,925,708, forward strand.
CGCTACAGAGTATTTAAAGTAGAAGTAAATATATAGATATACATAGATAGAATAATGTAAAGCAAAGGATAAAAGTAAACACATACTTACCAAATAGAGTTCCAATAACCCTACAGCTGTTCAACAACAAGGTGAGGATTCAGAGGGCACTAAAGAGAGAGAGAGAAGTAAATAGGATTAAGCAGATTACGCTGAGGTAGGAAAAACTAATATATTGTTTTTTTAGTTCACAGCATCAAGGAAATATATAACACCATCAATAGAAGAGAAGTATAGGTCACACCTAAATAGGGTAGGTTATAGAAGGTGATACTATATATTAAATTTCTCCTAGAGGTTTAGAATTAAATTGTGAATTTTTTTACAGTCTTTACTTACCTATCACGTCTGAAGAAGCGAAGAACACAGATGGGTGTCCGAAGCTGGGAGGAAGAATCAGACTGGTATGGCTGTCTCTTCTCTGTCCCATCCCCTTTCCCCCCTGGGTTTTGTTGGCTTACATGCTGTTTAATGCGTGTGGCTGAGGAATCTTGGTGAGGCATTGGGAACTTGCGGCATTCTGCTCCTGTGCATTTGAAAAGAGTGCAGATCTGACAGAGTGAAGTGCCCATATATTTTTTAGCACCCGAGCAGAATGGCGGAAGGTCTGTACTTAAAAAAGATAGGAGAAATTTTAAAGGGAATCCAAAGAGAACTAATTTCAGTTAGAGAAGAGAATAGAGAGTTTAACTATTAAAGTGAGTAATCTAGTGTCTAGTCCCAGTTTTCAGCATTCAGTATTTCCTGAAGGTAGTCCAAATAAGAATTTGTTTCCATACCCAAGATCACCCCGCAGGTCATTCATTCGTTATCCCCTGTGATTCCTTCGACCCCACCAGAGCGATTTAATGGAGACCCACAAAATGCCCAAGTATTCCTGTCACAATGTACCTTACACTTTATTTATCGTCCGGCAGTTTTCCCCGATGCGCAGTCTCGAGTGGCATTTATTTTGGCTTATTTAAGTGGAGATGCAGCGTCTTGGTCAATGCCCATGGTCACCAGAAATTATCCCATTTTCTACGATCTGGCTGAATTAAAAAAGGAATTTCTTCGAATATTTGACAGAAGAAGAGTCTCGCGAGCAACAGACAACGAGTTATTGGAGATAAAATAAGACAGTTGAGGTCTGTTGGCATATTTGGCCCAGTTTAACAAGTTGGTAGTAGAGACGGAGTGGCTCGAGAACAAACGAGCAGCAGTGTTCTATCGTGGCTTAAAGGATGAATTAAAAGACGCCTTGGCTCAGGTGCCCAATAGACTCACAGAGATTTCAGCCTTAATTGATCTGGTATTAGAAATTGATTTTTGCCTCAGTGAGCGAAGAGGTGAGAAGAAGCAATATTTTCGTCCAAGTGTGGCCAGGTTTGATCGGGCAAAGTTTGAAGGCAACAAGGAAAATTACTCAGCACATGGGGGAGAACCCATGCACATCGGAAAAATCTGAGGACCCCTCTCTAAGGAAGGAAAGGAACGTCGGAGAATAAATAAGCAATGTCTCTATTGTGGAGGTACAGGTCACTTTGTTCGCAACTGTCCTAAGAAGCCTAAGCAAACACAGTCAAAAAACGCCTCGCACCACCATAAGCGGGGTTGGACTGGTGGTTGAGAATCTAAATCAGCTCCAAATCCTCATACTCTGGCAAATACCTCACAATCAGCAGCTCCGAGTTTGGTAATGAGGATGACCTTACGATTTGTGAAGAAGATATTGGAACAAAAAAACGTTATGGTTGATTCAGGGGCTACGGGTATTTTTTGCGAGTTGAAGTTAGTACAAAAGATCAAGAAAGAAAAGAGTGAAGCAGTTTGAGCAGTCGATAGATCAAATCTTTCATCATGACCCATTGTTATTATTATTTTATTATTATTATTATATAAAATTTATACCGCGCTCAGTAACCCGGGGGCATCCCGGCGCTGTAGACAGCAGAAAGCAACACTCAACTCAGTCGCTACACCGGAAACAGATGGGTCCATTGTGAGCCATACGGAACCCGTGGAGTTGGAATCAGAAGATGGACATCTTGAAACCTTACAATTCAACTTAATAGATGCTCCGCAGTTTCAATTGATCCTGGGGTTGCCGTGGCTCACGGAACAGAACCCAACAATTGATTGGGGCTCTCGATCAATAGCAATGAACTCAGACTATTGCAAAGAGAATTGCCGTGGAGAACATAGAGGAACTTATGGGAAAAATCCAGCTTTTCATTTGAGTGAAAAAGAGGCTACAATTTGTGTGATAAATACGACCACTCTACCTGCAGAATACACAGAATTTGCAGATGTCTTTAGTGAAGTGGAAGCAGAAAAACTCTCCCACATTGAGGATTAGACTGTAAAATTGAATTGGATCCAAGGTCCAATCTTCCGTGTAGCAGGATTTATGCTTTAACAGAGCGAGAGGATGAACATCTGAAGGAGTACCTGCAAAAACACCTAAAGAATGGATTCATTAGACCCTCTCAATACCCAGAATCTTCCCCACTTTTTTTATTCCGAAGAAAAGTGGAGAGTTAAGATCTTGTGTAGACTACAGTGCGGTCAATCGGATATCCATCAAGAATCGATACCCTTTGCCGCTAATATCTGTTAGTTCATGTAAAGGGAGCAAAGATCTATATTAAGTTGGATCTGAGAGGGGCCTATCATTTAGTCAGAATTCAGGAAGGAGACAAATGGAAGACAGCATTTAGGACTAAGCATGGTCTCTTTGAATATCAAATAATGCCTTATGGTTTATCCAATGCTCCAGCGACCTTTCAGCATTCTATCAAAGATATGTTGAAAGAGTTCATAGATCAGAATACAATAGTATATATTGACGATATTCTAATTTTTTCTAACACAGTAGAAGATCATGAAAAACACGTCAAGAAGGTCCTGCAGAAATTACGAGAAAACATTCTATTTGTAAAATGTAATGTGACTTCGGTGGAATTTCTGGGTTTCATCCTTTCACAAAACGGAATAACCATGGATGAAAACAAGATCAAGGCTGTGATTGATTGGGAATCTCCAAGGTCAGTGAAGGAAATTCAAAGTTTCAATGGATTAGCTAATTTTTACAGGAGGTTCATACAAAACTTCTCCCAGAAGCTGATACCTTTGATTAGATTACTTAAGAAGGGAGTTAAGTTTGAGTGGACCAAAGAAGCAGAAGAATCATACACCCAGCTAAAACAAGATTTCACAAGATTTCACTTAAGCGCCAATATTGCTACACCCAGATCCTTCTGAGCCTGTCTATGTGGAAACTGACGCGTCCAATCTGGCGTTAGGCGGAGTGTTGTCTCACAGGCATCGAACAACCGGACAACTTCACCCAGTAGCCTTTTGTTCAAGAAAATTAACCGCTGCAGAAGTCAACAACACAATCACAAAAAAAGAGTTACTGTCCACCAAAGATGCCTTCAAGGAATGGAGACACTATTTGATGGGTGCTAGACACGTGGTCACCGTTTATACAGACCATAGGAATTTGAAATTCCAAATCAGCTAGAACTTTGACACCTTGACAGTTACGCTGGTCATTATACTTAGCTGATTTTGACTTCGTCATTACTTATCGACCAGGTTCACAAAATGGAAAGGCGGAAGCCTTGTCCAGGCTAGGTACTGAGGGAGTATCGGAAGAGGTCAAGGATCAAACCATTATACCAGCGGAAAAACGGATAGAAGGAGTTTTGCAAGAGTCTCTGGAAGAGGGAAAACAAGATGATATGGCTGTGGAAGAAATGGATAATTGGGTGAAGGAGGATTCAAGACAAGAAATTTGCAAAGGGTTACCATATCATAATGGAGTTCTCTATTTGCCCACACCAGAAATGCAACAAAGAGCATTGAAGGAAAGTCATGATAGCCTATTGGCAGGCCATAAAGGTATTGCAAAGACTGAAGAATTGGTGAGGAGATGTTTTTGGTGGAAAGACATGATAAAGGATGTGCGACAATATGTGACCACTTATGAAAGCTGCGCAAGGGGAAAATCGGAACGTTAAGCTCCCAAAGGGTTATTGCAACCTTTGAAAACCCCTTCTTACCCTTGGCACACAGTCACGTTGGACTTAACCGTTGATCTTCCCTCAAGTAGAGGATTTGATAAAATGGCTCATTTTGTACCCCTAAAAGGGGTGCCCACGGCAAACACATTGGCATCCACCTTTAGTCAAACCATTGTTAGAGCCCATGGCATACCAAAGGAAGGCCTTCATTAAGAAATTGAGCATAGAAACCAGGTACACGACAAGTTATCACCCAGAAACTGACGGTCGGACAGAACGGACAAATCAGGAGCTAGAACAGTACCTAAGGTTGTGTCTTTTAGATCAGGATGGTGATTAGCCAGACTATCTGTGGGCTGCAGAGTTCGTGCATAATAATGCAAAGAATGTTTTTACTGGTTACTCCCCATTCTATCTAAACAATGGTAGGCATCCCCATTAATCCTTAAGTTTTCAGGAGATGGACGTTCCAGCAGTATCAGATTTTTTTGAACACATGACACAGGTACATGGTTTAGCTACAGAGAACTTAGCCAAAGCAAAATAAAGTTACAAATTCTATGCAGATAAAAAGAGAAGAAAAGAACCAGAGTTAAAAGTTGGGGATAAGGTGTGGTTGAATACAAAGAATCTTAGGCTTAAAGGAATTAGAAAATTTCAGCAAAGATTTGTCGGCCCTTATCTAATTGAGAAAAAGTTGAGAACCTTAAATTACCAATTGAAGTTGCCAGTGGGGTTACAAGTTCAACCAGCATTTCACGTCTCTTTACTAAAAAAGGTGACAAATGATATGCAAATGAATAAACCCCCCAGGCCAATTCAGACTGGGAAAGGAGAGGAGTTTGAAGTACAGCAAGTTTTGGATGCTAAGACTAAGAAAGCTCAATTATACTATTTGTTGGACTGCAATGGTTATGGACCTGATGAAAGATCTTGGGAGCTGTCTATAGATGTTCATGCTCCTCGATTGATTAAGGAATTTCATAAATGGTACCCAAACAAGCCCAAGCAGAGAGGATTTACTTTGAGGGAGGGTACTGTCAGGACTGTCAGACCACGTAAGGTAAAAATACTCTTGGTAAACTCTATGTTGCACAAGCTTGGAACAAAGAAGAACACTGTGCACAGGCAACATCGAAATCCAGCATGTACCATCACAAGAAGGCCGCCCGAAATCCTGAGTTTGGGCGATGAGTTAGCGCTCTCGTGATGACCGCAATTATCGGTATCCGGGTGTCATGTCCATTCTGTGGTGCACTTCACCGAAGGTTCTAGAAGAGATGGACGCCTTGGAGTAAGTTTTCTGACAAAGGAAGAGTCAGCACAAGTAGGTTAAGTACTCGATGTACATATTTGTATTTTTAAACAGGAAATAACTCTGAAAAAACGGAAAGGTTAAAACATTGCATGTGACCCGGTTTTAGTGCAGCCAGGAATGAAGTAACTCCAAGGTTCATTAAGTAACAAGAAGAGAAAGACTATCAGAGGAATTTAAAGTAGATGTAAATACATAGATAGAATAAGATGAAGCAAAGGATAAAAGTCAACATATACTTACCAAAAAGAATCCCAATAACCCTACAGCTGTTTAACAACAAGGTGAGTATTCAGAAGGCAATAAAGAGAGAGAGAGAGAAGTAAATAGGATTAAGCAGATTAATCTGAAGAAGGAAAAAACTAATATATTGTTATTTTAGTTCACAGCATCAAGAAACATATACAACACCATCAATAGAAGAGGTGCATAGGTCACACCTATATAGGGTAGATTATGAAAGGTGACACTATATATTAAATTGCTTCTGGAGGTTTAGAATTAAATTGTGAATTTTCTTTACAGTCTTTACTTACCTATCCCGTCTGAAGAAGCGAAGAACACAGAAGGGTGTTCAAAGCGGAGAGGAAGAATCAGACTGGTGTGGCTGTCTCTTCTCTGTCCCATCCCCTCCCCCCCTCCGGGTTTCGTTGGCTTACATGCTGTTTAATGCGTGTGGTTGAGGAATCTTGGTGAGGCATTGGGAACTTGCGGCATTCTGCTCCTGTGCATTTGAAAAGAGCGTGGATCTGACATGCAGAACTGCTGTGAAATATCAGTACTGCCACACAGGTCTTTCAGACCTGCTGAGAAGTGCCAATACTGCCGCAAAGATCTTGAAGAATTGCTGAGAAATGTCAGTACTGCTGCAACGGTTCTGCAGAACTGCTGAGAAATGTCCGTAATGCAGCAACACTCTTGCAGCTCTGCTGGGAAGTACCAGTTCTGGCACAAAGGTCCTGAAGAACTGCTGAGAAGTGTGAGTAGTGTTGCAAAGGTCCTACAGAATTGCTGAGAAATGTTGTTAATGTAGCGATGCTCTTGCAGCTCTGCTGAGAAGTGCTAGTACTGTCAAAAAGATCTTACAGCTCTGCAGGAGTCTCTACTGACCCAATAAACGTGTCACAGCCATGATGAGCAGTGCAAGTACTGTAAGAATGCTATAGCATTACTGCACATAACCTTTAGTACTGTCACAATGTAACTAAATCAGTCTCCATTCGAAGTGCCTGTAGTGTCCAGTGACACGTGCTGGTATTGTTCTTTTAAACAAATAAATGTCGGCCTATTGTCGCTTCCAAAGTAAACTGTCAGTTGTGAAGGGACAGTATTGCCACGCTGCCACCCCTCCATTGACTGACCATTCACACCGGGGGACAGGCTCTTGAAGGGTATCTGCACCCTGGGGTAAACTCTTCACATGCAGAAGGATGCTTTTAGATATGGACGCAGCTCCATGTGTGGTCCTGATCATCCTTTATGAAGTGTGTAGGAAAGTACCTCTTTTACCATGGTTTGCCCCCAATTTGTGCCTGATATGTGATGTAATTGTGAATTGTAAGTGCACTGGGTCCCTGCTAACCAGGTTTTCAGTGCCAGATCTCCCTTTCCTAAAATTGTCGCATGATTTGTACAACTTCTGTCTCCCTTGTAAGCCCCAGTAAGTAGTACTCCTGGTACCCAGGGCTTTAGATTCAACAGACACAAGAAGATGACAGAAGAAGACCACTGCTTTTCAAGAACTGAGACACGATGCAGAGGAAACTGGCACAAACCCCCACCACTGCTAAGAACCCAACCATTGCAACCTGCTGTCTCTCCTGAAACTTGCGAGGCCTCCAAGATGCCCCAGAACCCTGCAGCCTTCAGCAATTTGCCAATAACCTCTCTTTGGGCTAGAGGCTCTAGTCCCCGTCACCTGCCAGTAAAGAAACTGCAGTGGTTGAGGACTGGCACACTCCGTGCAATTGCAACTCACAACAGAAAGAAACGTTGCAGCATCATAGGACTGTTGGTTCACCAGTACAGTGGAATAGACCCCTGTAAGTCTCCAATAAATCGAGGGATCCTCTCAGCATAACTATCGACAGTGAAAACAGCCATGTTCCTAACAGTGGCATCAACGGCATAAAGCAGCAATGGTGGAAGTACTACCTCTTCCATGATGGTCTGCTCTGTAGAACACCAGCAGCCTGACCACTGCCAGTGAACTCTGGAAAAAACACCCACAACCTCTGGTACTCCTGCTCGAGGTGCAACTCCTCTGCCTGCTGTCCCGAGTCCTGGGCCCCCAAAGGCCTTCATCATACTAGTGAAGATGACCTCTGACCTTGCTTAGGACCATGGTCGATTAAAACGCCTTGGCAGAGTCATACTACCAACAACCGCAGTGTCAACTGAATCAGAGGTCCTCTGCTACCTGAAAACTCACCATTCTCCAACAAACGCAAACACCGGTTTGGCAGTGTTCCCAATCAATTGGCTTCCAATTAACTGCTGCCAGTGACCTTGATGTTGTTGGCGGTCTACTGAATTTCACTGCAGCTATACACTTCCATTGATTTCCCTATTGAACCCGATAGTAACTATTTGACGGAATTGACCGCCAAGTGCCTAGTTACTGAAAGTAAGGCATAGATTGAACTGCACTGCATTTGTTTCGATAACCACATGTATACAAATTATTTATTTGAGTTTTCAAATTGCATAAAGCATATCTCTGATTTGAAGACTTGCTTCTAAAAAAGAAATTTAAAGAATCTTGTTATTTTCATAGAAAATTGGTCTTGGGTTTATTCTTGAGTGTATGTCACATTTGTTGCCTCTATGAGTCCAAAAAATGCCCTAACACAACCCTTCGATAAGCCTAACTTCTCGCCAATGCTTCCACAAAAAGAGAGTTGGTATTATCTACCTGTTGCTTCTATCTTCCTCTGGAGATATCTCACACTTTTTATATAGACTACTTGATTTTAGTACGCTGTGCAGAGAGGTGGTATCTTACAAGGTGCACCAGCAAAGGAACCAAAATGTACTCTGACCTTTGTCTGCACTCACAACTGTAGAGGGAGCAGAGCAGCTCTCCCCAAGTGTCTTTTTACTGAGATTGACAGGGACCAGGAGAGGGAGAGGGTGTGTAAGAGACCTGGAGTGAGGACAGTGAGAGGGAGAGGGTGTGTGGGAGACCAGGAGTGAGGACAGTGAGAGGGAGAGGGTGTGTAAGAGACCTGGAGTGAGGACAGTGAGAGGGTGAGTGTGTGTGGGAGACCAGGAGTGAGGACAGTGAGAGGGAGAGGGTGTGCCGGAGACCAGGAGTGAGGACAGTGAGAGGGAGAGGGAGTGTAAGAGACCTGGAGTGAGGACAGTGAGAGGGAGAGGGTGTGTAAGAGACCAGGAGTGAGGACAGTGAGAGGGAGAGGGTGTGTAAGAGACCTGAAGTGAGGACAGTGAGAGGGAGAGGGAGTGTAAGAGACCAGGAGTGAGGACAGTGAGAGGGAGAGGGTGTGTAAGAGACCTGGAGTGAGGACAGTGAGAGGGAGAGGGTGTGTGGGAGACCAGGAGTGAGGACAGTGAGAGGGAGAGGGTGTGTAAGAGACCTGGAGTGAGGACAGTGAGAGGGAGAGGGAGTGTAAGAGACCTGGAGTGAGGACAGTGAGAGGGAGAGGGTGTGTAAGAGACCTGGAATGAGGACAGTGAGAGGGAGAGGGTGTGTCGGAGACCAGGAGTGAGGACAGTGAGAGGGAGAGGGTGTGTAAGAGACCTGGAGTGAGGACAGTGAGAGGGAGAGGGTGTGTGGGAGACCAGGAGTGAGGACAGTGAGAGGGAGAGGGTGTGTAAGAGACCAGGAGTGAGGACAGTGAGAGGGAGAGGGTGTGTAAGAGACCTGGAGTGAGGACAGTGAGAGGGAGAGGGAGTGTAAGAGACCTGGAGTGAGGACAGTGAGAGGGAGAGGGAGTGTAAGAGACCTGGAGTGAGGACAGTGAGAGGGAGAGGGTGTGTCGGAGACCAGGAGTGAGGACAGTGAGAGGGAGAGGGTGTGCCGGAGACCAGGAGTGAGGACAGTGAGAGGGAGAGGGTGTGTAAGAGACCTGGAGTGAGGACAGTGAGAGGGAGAGGGTGTGTGGGAGACCAGGAGTGAGGACAGTGAGAGGGAGAGGGTGTGTAAGAGACCTGGAGTGAGGACAGTGAGAGGGAGAGGGAGTGTAAGAGACCTGGAGTGAGGACAGTGAGAGGGAGAGGGTGTGTAAGAGACCTGGAATGAGGACAGTGAGAGGGAGAGGGTGTGTCGGAGACCAGGAGTGAGGACAGTGAGAGGGAGAGGGTGTGTAAGAGACCTGGAGTGAGGACAGTGAGAGGGAGAGGGTGTGTGGGAGACCAGGAGTGAGGACAGTGAGAGGGAGAGGGAGTGTAAGAGACCTGGAGTGAGGACAGTGAGAGGGAGAGGGTGTGTAAGAGACCTGGAATGAGGACAGTGAGAGGGAGAGGGTGTGTCGGAGACCAGGAGTGAGGACAGTGAGAGGGAGAGGGTGTGTAAGAGACCTGGAGTGAGGACAGTGAGAGGGAGAGGGTGTGTGGGAGACCAGGAGTGAGGACAGTGAGAGGGAGAGGGTGTGTAAGAGACCAGGAGTGAGGACAGTGAGAGGGAGAGGGTGTGTCGGAGACCAGGAGTGAGGACAGTGAGAGGGAGAGGGTGTGTCGGAGACCAGGAGTGAGGACAGTGAGAGGGAGAGGGTGTGCCGGAGACCAGGAGTGAGGACAGTGAGAGGGAGAGGGAGTGTAAGAGACCTGGAGTGAGGAGAGGGAGAGGGTGTGTAAGAGACCTGGAATGAGGACAGTGAGAGGGAGAGGGTGTGTCGGAGACCAGGAGTGAGGACAGTGAGAGGGAGAGGGTGTGTAAGAGACCTGGAGTGAGGACAGTGAGAGGGAGAGGGTGTGTGGGAGACCAGGAGTGAGGACAGTGAGAGGGAGAGGGTGTGTAAGAGACCAGGAGTGAGGACAGTGAGAGGGAGAGGGTGTGTCGGAGACCAGGAGTGAGGACAGTGAGAGGGAGAGGGTGTGCCGGAGACCAGGAGTGAGGACAGTGAGAGGGAGAGGGTGTGCCGGAGACCTGGAGTGAGGACAGTGAGAGGGAGAGGGTGTTTAAGAGACCTGGAGTGAGGACAGTGAGAGAGAGAGGGTGTGTGCCAGACCAGGAGTGAGGACAATGAATTGCATCCTCAAATGTGGGCTGAGGTTTTAAACCTATGGTCCACAGCACAAGCAAGAGATTGGTGGTCAAAGGTTTGTGAGGCAATGTTCAAGTGTTGAGGGAATAACAAATAAAATGTCTACCCCGGTTTCTTTCTTAGGATGTGGGCCTTTTCCCTGAAGGGGCCTGTCTCCCTTTTAGATCTTGCTACAGGCAGTTTCAGCTGTCTCTTGGCAGACCTATCATTTCCAATATACAACAGAGTGAGCTTGGATAGGATGATTTTCTTGTCTATCTCAGATAGGTGCTGTGTTTCAATAGCTTTCCTCGCACTTCTTCTATTCTTTTCGCCCAGAAATGTTTTGGTCTCACAGTTTTGGATCAACTGTTTTTTTCTTGCAGGAATTCTCTCTATTTTATGTTATATTCATCACATCATAGAGAGTGTGTTTTTTTTCCATTTCTCTCAGTTTCCCCCGCATGCTCTCTTTTCACCCCCTTTCTTCTACACTTTCCTTTGTTCCTCCCCCTCACTCAAGATCCCACTTACTATGTTAATATTATTTTTTTATTAATGTTTTATGAGTGACTGGCAGTTGCTTGGTGCTATTTAGTGACTCTCATATACTTTGCTTATTCATTTTTGTTTTTTAATTTACTGTTCTGATATTGCTGAAATCAGTCCTCTAAATACGTCTGAATTATTCCACATTGTTTTGAAGATTCAGTTGACGGATTCAACTGAGTTCCTAAAGTGTCCTCCAGATGTAAGAGGGTCTTCGAGTCCCTCCAACTTTAATCACGGCTCTGAGGTCCTGATTTAGATCTCGGTAGATGGGTTACTCCGTCACAACTGCAATGGATATCCCATCCGCCAAATTATTAATCCCATTATGTCCTACGGGATTTATATTTTGTTGGACGGGATATTTGTCATAGTTGTGAAGGAGTAACCTGTCTGCCGAGACCTAAATTAGGTCCTAGGTCTTCACCTCTCAGACAATTAGCAGCACTGTCTTATCTTCATGTCTGCACCCTGCCCCTATCAGTGGAGTGATTACATTGAGTAATTTTGTTGGTGTCCAGGATTAGACACCGTTTGACTCTTGTGTATTGTTTGTTCCAACTCCTGGCAGGTATGCGATCACCAGGACAAATATGATACACTTGTGAAGAGGCAGCTGGACTTTGAGAAGGTGTACACCACCCCAGGAAAGTACACAATCCATGCAGAAGGGACCCCAGAACCAACCCCGGCTTCAAAATAGTCTTCACACAGAACAGACATGGATTTCAGGTGGGTGATATGAAATGGGAGCGCTGCTGTCTGACACAACTCACATAAAGCAACAAGTACAGACATGTCGGGGCACTGACACCCATCCACCTTTGGTACGGTTTAAATACATATTTTCTGCTCAAATCCCCAGAGGGAAGCTTCATTTTCCAACCCTGGCTCGCAATTGAGAAAGGGTGTTGGTCAGGAGCTAAAGGCTGGGGTAGTGGGGCCACAATAAAGGTACCAAAAGCCCTTGGAAACAGGACTAATGGAGCGTAAACCACTTCCATGCTAATGACAAGGTCAGCTCGTCATGCAGTACACTGGAGCTGTGCTTATGATGAGCTGACCTTGTCATGAACAATGGGAAATGAAGTTCATCAGCACAGGACGGGAAAAGCCTTAGCAGCCAAGGTGTTAAACCCTGCCTGCCTATTAAGCAAGGGTTTCCAAAAATTAACTCCTGCTAATGCAGGTTATTGAGGGGTTAAAGTTCAGGCAAAATGCGAAGAAAACGTAGTGCAAATCTTAGCTAAGGCCCGGTACCCACTCTGATCACTGCCTGCTGCTCATTCCTACTGTTGTGCTAGCCGCGGAGAGGCGTCTTCCAGCGTGTTCAAGGCAGGACTGCAACGCATGCACAGATGCATACACAGGGGGGTAACACCGGCCCCTGCAGCCCCTGCGGTGCGGGGGGCTCTCACCCCCCATCAGCACCTCCGGAGGGCGCCCCTTCACGTACCCTGCAGGGGGGCCCCCTCAAGGTTCGTTACGCCACTGTGCATGCAGGTTCCCGAGATGCATGCAAGCTGTCCGATCGGGCTCCGGCATGCTCCTTGCTCCCTGAGGGGGGCCATCCCCAGCCCGAGCGCTAGACATGTAAACTACACTGACAGAACACTTGCGATGTGAGTACAAGGAACTGAAAAGGGGGAAAACAAAGAAAGGCACAATCGGCAGTGCATCAAGTGCTGAAGGGGAAAATGAAAGGAACGCATGCGGTGAACACACCACGGCGCGACGCTACATAAGCAAATACAATTATAATCATAAAAAGTACAGGTTAATAAGTGTACAATAAGTAAATAGCCAACAAACATAGGCCACGCATGAGCAAAATTAGAGGTAGTTAAGATGGTGCCTCGATATTTTGTATGCTAACCTCATTTCTGATTGTTTAATGAAGGAGCCGTGATTCAAAGCCTCATGGGATATGTAGTATTTTACAATGTTTACAGTTATTTTCATTGGATGCTGTTTGATTAGTAAAGAAATTGAGAAGCATAATCTGTGCCTTCGCTCCTGCCATAGAATTGCGACTGGTGCATTCTATTCGAGGGCTGACATTTTTTATGCATTGTTTCACGCCAAAGGTGAAAATGATGTTCCGGATTAAGAAAGCTCTGTGGTTTCTGGGATTTTTTTTAATGCAGTCTGGAATATATGGTGTATCTTGCAATCGAGTCATCAGTTATATAGACTTTGTACAAATTTGAATTTGCGAAACACTGATATCAATCAATCAGAGTACTTGTAAAGCGCGCTACTTACCCGTGAGGGTGTCATGGCGCTATGGGGAGGGGGTTGCTGCTACTGCTCGAAGAGCCAGGTCTTGAGGAGTCTTCAGAAGGCGAGTAGCCACATATTTTTGGAAAGCTAAAGGGATACACATACTTTAAAAGTCATTGTGTATCATGCAGCTTCTGTCAACAATGATACACACACTAGAATACAGACTTTTGCCTCCACTGAGTAACAAGATACTCACTGTTTAAGAAATTTCAGTGATACATATACTGTTTTTTTGCCTGATTTGGTGATATAGTTTATCATCTTTTGAGGAGATTACCCGTCTAAATGATGCCCTGAAACTGACTGTCCATTGGCTTGCAAACAACCAGCTCAAACTGAATTTGGAGTTTCTTCTCCTCTCCCCTCCCAAAAAACCTGCTGCTCTCCTGGAATGGACTAACTCCATCACAGCACTCAACTGCACCCCTACCATTGTGGATTCTGCCAAATCTCGAGGGATTATTTTGCACGCAACCTGAATATGATTGAACAAATGAACGTGATGGCCAAAACTACCAGATTCCATCTGAGCTACTTGGGAAAACTAAACCATTCCTTGGAATTGCTGAGCTAAAAATCACTGTGCAGGCGCTAGTTATCTCCAGAATCAAATAAGGCTACTCCACACTATCTGGCCTGCCTAAGACTTCGACTTCCTCCCTAAAAGCTTGCCTCAATGCAGCAGACTGACTCTTATCCTGTTCAATAGATATAGTGTTTTGTATATACATGTATAAGTTTTGTTTCTTTCTCGTTGGTTTATATTTTTGTTGATATATGCAAATAAGTTATGTATCTTTATGCCTTTTGTGCCGTTCTGTGGATGTTATTGAATTCTTGTTTGGCCTATATATTTATATATAAGTGTTGTATGTTATTTTTATGTGTTGGTCTAAATATAAAGTGTGATTTAGTGTGGTTTTATTTATGTGTTCCTTCAGCCCTGACGAAGTTCCATTCGTAACGAAACACATTGGCTGATGTCCAATTTTGACTACCAATACAATGAAGGATACATTTTGTATACATTTGGAGCTGACTGACACTGTTCTGGTGCACCTTCCTTCTCTTTACGAGTGTAACACACACTGTTCGAAGATTCCAGATCAATTTATTTTAGGGATTCTGGCCATTTTAGCAACTGTTGTAGGTTGCGTTAAGACTTTTGTTTTACATTTGTAGTTGTTACATACACTATGCAGTCTGTTAACCATCCACCATCATTTCTAGAAAGCCCAGGAGAGCCACTGATCAATTGGAAGAATTGGTTTAAAGCTCTTCAAACCAATTTAGGGACAGCTGGAGCACCAAGTATATGTGAAGAAATAAATAAATATTTACTTCTTCACTCCCTGGGGTTTGAGAGCCGTGGAATTTTTAAACTTTTCTGAGATATTGAAGGCACAAAGGAGGAACAGGAGGATGAATTCACTGAAGCTGCTAAAAAATTTGAAGATTGTTTCAAATTTCAACCAAGCATTGTAGTATTACGACACAAGTTTCTGATGAAGAAACAACTTGCTCGCAATCAGTTTATTTGCTGCTGCACAAACAAGTCAATCCAACAGAAACTATTGTCTCTTAACAATCCAACACTGGATGTAACATTGCATATTGCTAAAAGCATAGAAAAATCACAGTGATCTGTCAAAGAGCTTGAAGAGAAATATTTGGTGGCGGGGAATGTTTGTGCGAGAATTAAAATAGAACAAAAGAGTAAGTGTCTTGTCAGGACAATTCAAGATCTGCTAATGGTTTCTTTAAGCAGTTTAATGTTTGTTTTAGATGTGGCAATATCCTACAGCTTAAGTCTGGTAAACAGTGCCCTGCAAAAAGTGATGTTTGTAGAAAATATAACAAAGTGGGGATCTTTACAAAAGTGTGCCAAAGTCAACTGAACCTGTCTGCTAAAGGGAGCAATATAGTAGCCAACTTAGGTGAGGACGACTGTGATGAACAATTATAAAAATTACAAGAAGATGTACAGGACATGGTTTTGGTGGTTGGAGACAATGTATGCACTGGTGATCCAGCTGATTGTGTGGTACTCTTCTGCTGATGTGATTTGTTAGTGACACACTAGTTTGGCTGTTAGTTGACTTAGAGGCAAGAATCACAATTATAACACAGGAAATGTACAATGAATTATGGCTAGGTAAGAGACGTGAACCTATTGACCGGTCACCATTCTCTTATGAAAAGAGACATACTGATTTGTCCAGCTAATTTTAAGAAGTTTAGGTTTTCAAGAATAGCCAAGTTTTTGGGAAAGTCTATATGGCAGTCAAGTGGTTGTGTATCTTTCACCAAGGCCTATTCAAAATAGTGTTGAGGCCTGGTACTAAAGATCAGGTGTACGTGGTTGGGGAAAGTCTTATTTCAAATGTTAATTCCAAGTTTCCTGAAATATTTTTGGATAAATTGGGTACCATGAAGGGGTTCCAACATCAAGTTTAAAGAAGGGTCCATTCTGATAAAGCATAAATTGCGGAGTGTCCTATTTTCTAAAGCAGAAGACCTAGAGAAGGAACTGTTAAAAGTGTATGTTAGTGGAATAATCAAACCCATTGAATCATTGTAGTGGTTATCATACCTTGTAGTTGTCAGGAAGAAAAATGGTGAATTAAGGGTCTCAACAAGTCAATTTGGATTGATTCCTACCATCTTCCAAAAATCATCTGATCTGTTGGCTTCCTTGGCGGGCAAAAGCTTGATTTAGCATCTGCCTATCATCAGGTAATTTAAAATCTGAGTTTAGACACTTCACAGCTTTTGTGTCATCTATGGGTACTCTACAGTACTGAAGGATACCATTCCGATTAGCCTCTGAGGCATTCATATTCCAAAGGATTATGTACCAGTTACTCAAGTATGAAAAAGGGATGACCGCTTTTCAGGAAAAAATGTTGATTTTTGCAGCAACAAACGAGGAATATGAAGCTATTATAGTTCAGGTGTTGTCTTTCATTCAACAAAAAGGGATAGTGTTGAAAATAGAGAAATATGAGATTGGTAAGACATGTGCTGAATTTCTTGGGCACATTGTCCTAAGGGATGGTATTGAAGCAAGACCAGGCTTAGTTAGTGCCATTATTGATGCACAGGCACCAACCAATAAAACTGGATTAAAGTCATTTATGGGCATTTGCAAATTCTACTTTGGATTAATTACTGATTATGTACTTTATAAAAAGCTTCAACTTCTCTGCTGTAGAAGAACTTAACTTTCAAATGGAACTCAATGTGCGAGAAGTCATTTGAATGGATTAAAAAAAAGTTAGCTAGTTCTAGAATTTTGAGACCATTTAATTCAGAGCACATGTGATGTATTACTGTTGATGCATGCAATCAAGGACTGGGTGCAATACTAACCCAAGTTGATGGTTAAGTAGAGAATACCATTTGTTATGTGTCAAGGATCCTAACGGAGTCAGAAACTCAACACTAAATATTTGAAAAAGAACCGCTTGCATGCTAGTGGGTGGTATTAAATTCAAGCCATAGCTTCAGGGAACAAACTACTAATCATAAACCACTTGTTGTAATCTTAACTCGTGGGACAAGCACATAACAAACCACTAGAATTGCAAGACTGACCACAAAATTATTACAAAATAAGTGTGAAATATCACATATCTAAGGTGCAAAAAATGTTCAAGCTAATTATTTTGGAGGGGTTTCCTTCCACTGATGAGTACAAACAAGGGGGATGAAGACTTGGATAAAAATTGCTTGATTGCCAGAATGGATCTGGAAGATCTGTGTGCAGTGTGTGAGGAAGAATGGAAAGCAGAAATGAGTTGATATGTAAAACTAGTAATATCTAATGTGACTACTGATTGGCCCGCATAGAAATCCCTAGGGAATCCTTGTTAATCTTATTGGAAAATTCATAAAAAGCTCACCATTGAAGGTGGTATTCTACTGTAGGGTGACAAGTTAGTACCAGCCCGAGGGTGTCAGGTGTAAGATGAAATTGATGCCCCACAAAAGACATTTCGGAAAAACTTTCACAAAATGCAGGATTAGACAGACTTTGTGGTGGCCATCCATGGACAGAGAGGTTGATTTTGTTGTGTGGGTATGTGTTTTGTGTGCTAGTGCTGAGAACGTTGTAGTGGTGAGTAAGCCTCCTTTGCAACTGACTAAGTGTCCCAGAGCTTGGGAGAAGGTTGGCATAGATTTAGTTGCCCCCTTTTTTTTCTTTCAGAGGGGTTTCCCAAATTCCTGATATTAGACAATGGGGTCCAATTTGTGAATGGAGAAGTGGATGTCTTGCATTAAATGGGGTATATTAAGTATCTGAGAACTTCACTTCATCATCCCCAAACCAATGGTCAGATGGAGTGAATGAATAAGGTGTTGTTGCAGTGTGTACAATAGGCTATTACTAATAAGTGTGTGTTTTTTAATGCGGTTAACTTTATGCTATGGTTCTATTGCACAATTCCACATTCTACTACACCTCTTTACCTATTTGAGCTTTTGGCAGGAAGGAAGCCTGCCACCAAAGTCTACCCCAAAGGATGAGCAAATAAGTCAAATTTGGTGTTCGATTGGATGAACAGGATGCGATGGTCAAGAGAAAAGTTGCTGTTCTTCAACTTAAACAAAAGTATAGTTTGCATCAAAAAGGAAATCCATGTCAAAAAAGGTGGTGAGAAGTTTAGTGATCTGTCAATGTGGATAAAGTATGTTCAAACACAATCAGAGTCAATGATTACAAGTGGCGGATTTTAGGAAGGGTTGTTAAGTGTGGTAGTAGGCTTGACCAACAGAGAGGTTTGGTTCCCAAGCAGAGGAGTGCTAAATCAGTAGTGTAAGATAAAGTTTCTAAATGATCGAGCGTTTCTGCTCTAAAAACAAGTGCCAGTTAAACGGTCTACCTCTATCTGTCTGCCTCTTACGGTTCAGGAAGTAACCTATGCATTTCCTTTTTGCTCCATGTTTTTTTTGCTAGCGACATTGTTTTTCTGGTTCTGTAAAATGTTCACTGTTTAATTGTTGCCCCTTTGGTAAGTCCAGAGAAGAATAATGACCATTTGGATTATTTGATGTTTTGTTGTTTGTTTGTGCCTTGTTTTTGTTATGTTATTTTTGTTAGGGAAGAAAGTAATGTAATAGTCAATGTATTAAAACAAAGCATTGTCAATAGGTAAAGGGAAAAGTAATGTTATGGTTAGTTCTTAGATTCAGATTTAGATTCAAAAAGCTTTATTCGATTTTTAAAAGAAAATAATAAAAGCGAACATTTCAATAATAAGTGTCCTAAACATTTTATAGTTATATATAATTTTTTTAATCCGATAATAAATAGATAAAAACAATTATTTATCAGTTATCACAGTTAATAGTAAGATTCATCAAAACAGGTTAATTCACAACAAGTTTTAAAAAACCAGAAACTGCGTAAATTACAAAATCATTTTCCAGTTGCTGAAGTCTGATAAAAGCAAGTTTGCAGAAACGGATATTCCATTTTTTTTAAATTGGTTTCAGAAAGGTCCTCCGTGGGATTTCATAAAATTTAGAAAAAAAGGCACAATGGATGTTAGACTGGGCGGATATATCATCACAAGGACAGATAACATTTTCCATAGACCAATTATTAACATGAGGAAAGGTAATCAAACGGAAAAAGGTGCCAAACCTAAAACGAGAGAGTAGCATTCAGGCATAACAACTGGGGTTTGACGTGAGATACCTTTGGAGCAATTCCAGAGGAGTAATTTGTTGGTATCTTATGACAGTATGCTTAATTTTTTCCATACTCCACCTCTTAGTGTTTAAGTGGTCCATGACCATCTTTTTCAAAGATTTCCTAGATATTAGTTCCATGGTCAGTGGACTAGTATAGAATTCAGAATGTCCGTGCTCTGTCATCATGTTCTTCACATAGGTTAGCCATTTGATATTACCTACTCCCTCAAGTTTGAGGCACTCATTAATTAGATCAGGATTTAATGAGGTCTCAGGGGTGACCCAGATTTTATGCCATAGTAGAATGGGCGCTGTTTTGATAATATCCAAGATATAGTGAAGCCCCAGTTCAATATGTACAAGGTAGGTAGATGTTGATTTAGGTACAGCCAATAAATGGCGGATGAACTGGTTTTCACTATACTGAATTTTTTGAGCGTTTTCCATTCCCCAGAGCCCTGAGCCATATACAGCTGTGGAGACACATTTCGCATTGTAAATATGGATCAGCTCTCTCACAGGTCTCGAAATTTAGCCTCGAAATTGTTCAGGGCGCCTATGGTCCTAGAAAAAGCCAGCTGTCTAGCTGACACGGCAGGCTGCCAACTGCCTTTTCTATCAGAGTGTATACCCAGGCAGGTGAATCTATCTGTGAATTCAATCCACCTACCATCAAGGAAAATAGAACAGGGAGTCCTCTTTGTCCCTATCCCACATGACATTATATATGTTTTGGAGATGTTGATTTTTAAACCCCTTTAGTTCGCGAATTTGAGGACGGCCCTCTGCAGACCAATCCTGGTACGGGACATGATGGCAGCGCCATCCGCATATAAAAATAGTGGGGTTGGTGTTCCCATTATAGTTGGATGGTCATGTTGGGACTCCCTAAGATGTTGGCTAATCGATTTTATGTAAAGTGTAAAGAGAAGGGGGGCAAAAATGCACCCCTGTCTCACACCCCCCTTGATGGGGAATTTTCCTGAGCACTCACCCAATCTGCTGTAACGGACTCTAGCACCTGCTCCCCTGTAGAGTTCTTTAATAAACTGAAGAATTTGATTGTCCATGCCCATGTCTGTTAATATTTCCCATAAAAAGTTGTGGTTGACGCAATGGAAGGAAGAACTCAGGTCAACAAAGGCAATGAAAAGATGCCCCTTCTTGGCCTGAGTATACTTCGATATTGTCATTGCAAGATTTAAACCCTGCTCTGTTGTGCCCTTCCCGTTCTAAAACCATATTGCAAATTTAATATAATATCATCTTCCTCAGCCCATGATTGAATCCTGTGTAACACTATACGGCCTGCTGCTTTCATTAGTGCATCAAGCAATGAAATCGGGCGGTAGCAGGTAGGATCATTTCGGTTGCCCTTTTTAAAAATAGGGACCACTATAGCTTCCGTCCAAGAGGGTATGAGCCCCTGTTGATTTACTTTATTTAAAACATTTGTTAATAGTGGAGCCCACAGATCGGTTTGTTTTCATATACGTCTATTGGAACTCCATCTGGGCCTGAGGTTTTACCAGAGGGGCTATTGCTGATAGCTTTTAAGACCTCCCGGCAATTAAAAATGATACCCAACGGGAACACGGTAGATGGGGAATTGTCACACTGGGTATTCGGTGGTCCCGTTCCGGAATTTGCATTTTTTGAGGTAGTCACAGTGTCGTAGAGGTGTGTAAAGTGGTTAACCCATGTTTCCCCATCAATGGCCTGATCTATGATATGTGCATCTGAGTTTGTTAGATAAGGGGTGTTGACAATTTTCCAAAAGGTGGTGTTATCCCTGCTTTTGGAAGCATCGCATAAATTTGACCAAGCCTCCCTTTTCAGTTTAATCGTTCTATTTTAATGGTCGCTTTATATTGTTTCCTAGCTAGCCGGATCGTAAGGGGGGATCTAGGTGATGCGTGCAGAGTCCTTTTCAAAAAGGAATGTGCTTGGGTACAGCTTTTGTCAAACCAACCATGTAGTTTGTTAGCATTTAGTCGGTGTTCCCTAGTTAATAAGTTCTTCATCTCGCCCTGAACTTTGATAAAGGAGCTCACGACTTAAGCTGGTTCCTCTGTGCGAGATAAGCAGACAAGTAGGTCTGCGTGACAAACAGATTCCAATTGTGGAAGGAAATCAACTGGATTCACCTTATCCCATTTTAACGTGTATCCATTGGAAGCAGCTAGTTTAACTGGTGGGAGGTATACACATTTCTCTTTTGGAGTCTTAGTTTGTCCTCTAATTTTTAGAGTGAAGCGAATGGGATAGTGATCACTAAAACTTAGCAAAAGGGTTTCCCAGGAAGAAATCAAGGTTGCATGGGAAACTGTTAAAAGAGTAAAATCAATCGTGGAGTTACATCCCCTGCCATTGAAAGTAGGGTAAAAAGGAATGGCTGGGGAACATATTTCATTAATGTAAGACAAATTAAAGTGGAATAACATACCATTAAGGACATTTCCGAGTTTGGAATGAATAAAGTGGGTGGGAGAGTCCTCTTTGTGTTCGGCTAGACCACACATGTCCGACGAACCATATGGACAGATATTGCAATTAAAGTCTCCCATCCAGATAAGAACCATCTCGCCGCGTAGGTGGTCCTGAATGATAGATAGACTACTTTTAAGGTTATCCATTACTTTACCCACATTGTTTTTAGGAATATTATTATAAAAATGAACTATGGTCAGGTTTTTAACATGACCGCCACTCATAGACAGAATCTGAAAGTGCTCTGTAGATATAAACTTTTAAATGTTTAATCCTACTGCCGTGGACGCATATATAGAAAGGCCCCCTTTATTTCTTCCTTGGAAAGTTATAATAGCAGGCGTATGGTAAGTCTGACAGCCAATTATGTGTAATTCTTCCACAGGTTGTGCTCAAGGAGCTGGCACTTATCCTAAGTACCACTGACCATACATTGATTACCACACCTTCTTGTCAGGGGGTGATATCTTTGAGGCACACCACAGCTATTCAACGCATATACAAGGAGGAGTGCGTGACCCACACCACGATTGTAATTCTTCCACTGCCCATGTTTCTTGGAGGCAGATTACATCATAGTTTTGGACAACATCTAGCCAAGGTTGAAAGGAGATTTTACTAGCTAACCCTGCGACATTCCAGGATATGAAATTTAAATAGTTTTTTCCCATCTGAGGGGTGGAAGTCGCGTCAGTTTTTCCGCTTATGTTTGTCGTCTGTGGGGGAGAGGGTTGCTCTGCCTCAGGAGTCAGATCAGTTCTTTGCTCGTGTGAAGATTTTTGGGGTTTGGAGATACCGAGCCCGTATGTAAACTCTACTTCTTGGTCTTCTCCTCTCCTGTTATCGGGGGATTCCTTACGAGGAAGTACTCTCTGGTGTTCATTTAAGTCAGCCGGTGGTAAAGCTGGGACCTTCAAGGTTTTTGTGTGCGCCCTGTTTTCCCCCCTATTTCAATCCTGTTCGTCAAGGGAAGTTAATGCCTCGTAGTGATTGTGTAAGGAATAGACCAGGGCGGGATGTAAGCGGGCCTCTGTGTTCGCATATATTGTTGTGGTTAGTTCTTAAGTGTGGGCAGAATGTTGGTATGGGAACATTTAATTGTTGAATGAAGACCAACACGTTCTTTGTCAGCTGCTCAGTGTTTTGTGGTATGTCCTTAAGTCGTATAAAATTTATGGTTTTAACATGAATCCTCATCTGTGTCTTACCTCCTTTTGATCAACCACCACAGAAAGCTGAGTGAAAGGACAGTGAAAGCTCAGTGCATGTGAAATGCCAGTGAAAGACCAGTGAACACTTACTGAAAGTCCCTTGAAAACTCCATGAAAGCCTACTGAAAGCCAAGTGAAAGCTCAGGAAACACAAGCCTGAACCTTTTGCTTCTACAGGTGGCCTTTCAACAAGACTGAGTGACAACAATAGAAAACAGAGGATACAAAGCGTTCAGTCTCCTTCTCTGCTTTTTTTCTGTTGATTCCTTTTTTGTACAGACGCATCTAAACCTTGACTCTCTGACAAGTGTGTAAACTAACTCTAACAGTATGGGCAGCGAATGCTATGTGTATTAATACACGGGGTTGTTAATGATTAGCTCAGCTCTGGCTGTGCCTGCTCGTTTCTCTGAAGGAAGAAACTGTGGTACTAGGACACAATGTACGGCTCAACAGCAGCAGTGTTAGGAGGGCTGGGGCAGTGTCAACCAAATCAGGTGAAAGAAAAGAGACTTTCCAGTGGCTTGTTTATTTTAGGTGTCTGCCTGGGGCCCCTGCATTATGTCTGCCTGGGGCCCCTGCATGATGTCTGCCTGGGTCCCCTGTATTATGTCTGCCTGGGCCCCTGCATTCTGTCTGCCTGGGCCCCTGCATTATATCTGCCTGGGCCCCTGCATTCTGTCTGCCTGGGGCCCCTGCATTCTGTCTGCCTGGGCCCCTGCATTATGTCTGCCTGGGCCCCTGCATTCTGTCTGCCTGGGGCCCCTGCATTATGTCTGCCTGGGGCCCCTGCATTATGTCTGCCTGGGGCCCCTGCATTATGTCTGCCTGGGGCCCCTGCATTATGTCTGCCTGGGGCCCCTGCATTATGTCTGCCTGGGGCCCCTGCATTATGTCTGCCTGGGGCCCCTGCATTATGTCTGCCTGGGGCCCTGCATTCTGTCTTCCTGGGGCCCCTGCATGATGTCTGCCTGGGGCCCCTGCATGATGTCTGCCTGGGCCCCTGCATGATGTCTGTCTGTTCATTGTATTTCTGCTCCTGTGTATAATCTCCTCTCCATTATCTCATCCTTCTGTTTTCATCTCTCTTGACAGACATCCAGCCACGCCCAGTAATCCATGGATGATGAAAGCCAGGAGCACCAGCGCAGTAACAACAAATAGAGGATTTCTAAGTCAGCGCCTTCAGTGCCCGTTAGGAGCACTGATGTGTTTATCGTGACTCCGCATTTCATGATTGCTTTGCGGGTTCTATCAGTTGTCTTGTTATTTCAGCTCTGCATTTTACGATTATTCTGTTATTGCAAGTTTCTTGCTCGCTGCTTCTTGTTGGGATTGTTATAAAATGTGACACAGCTCTGAGTGATTCTTACAATTCATAGGAACAGTGACACATGGTCTTCAGAACTAACAGATTATTATAGGAACATTTGTGGAAATGCCCTTTAAGACACCAGCTACCTGTCCATGGTGCAGTAACTAGTTTTAGAGAAACAACTCCTTTTTTGTGGAAGAACCAGTAGCCGCAGTAGGAACGGTCCAACCCCTCAATCACGTGTGAGACCCCTTTCACCCGGGTCGGGTCCTTGAATCTTAGGGGCAGATGTACGACCGTTATTTGCAGTCACAAAGGGAATTTCGGTCCCTTTGTGACTGCAAATTAGGTCACTCCAATGTACTAACTCTATTTTGCGAGTTGCTAATCAATTAGGGACTCGCAAAATAGGGCTAGCGACTCGCTATTAGAAGGGGCACGCCAAGGATGTCTGTTCCTAATATGAGTCAAAAACCTAAGTATGAATGTTTTGTGACCGCAATTGCAAAACACTCGCAGTTTACCGCCCTTCTCGGAAGGGTGATAAAGCACTCGCAAATGGAAAGGGGTCCCCAAGGGACCCATCCCCTTTGGGAATGGATGCACAAATGTTTTTTAAAAGCCTGCCCTTAAAAAATAAATCTGAACAGGAACATGGGCTGCATTTTAAAAATAAACTGCTTTATTGACAAAGCAGTCCCAGACATGTTGGTCTGGGATCACTGAAAGAATATCGAGGGACAGAATATCGACCATCAAAAATATTGTTGAGACAATATCGACAGTCTAAATATCGAGTTTCTATCTACAAACAGGTAAGTACAAAAATATCGAGTTAAAAATATCGTTTACAAAAATATAGTTGTAAAAAAATATCGTATTTACTAAAAACAGTGTTAAATTAAATTAATATTAATAATTAATTACTAAAATATACTTAAAATTACTTAAATTAACTTATAATAATTACATAATTAATGAAAGTTAAATACATCTTTTTTTATTTCATATTTATTAAACATATATATCTAGTAATAAAATATAATAAAATAATACCCAAAAACTGAAAACTGACCCTGAACCCTAAAAATACCCCTTTACCCAAAAACTGAAAACTGACCCTGAACCCTAAAAATAGCAAGAGGCTAGAGCGGTCCTGGAGAAGAGACTGGAGTGAAACGAGCCGGAAACAATATCGTGCAGCTCTGAGCTGTTATAAATCTGCTATTCGGGTGGCAAAATCTGGATTCTTTGAAGAAAGAATAGGCTCTGCGGCCAACTCTTCCAAAGAGTCGTTCAGGGTCATAAAGGAATTACTGAATATCCCTGAACCTCAGGTCATCCATGAGGACCCACGCAAAAAATGCATAGAATTGGCCTCCTTTTTTAAATCTAAAATCGACAACATACTGGCTTCCCTTCCCCGCCAGGGGGAGGCTTCTTCCTTGGATGATAACTTCAGTTCCCAACTTAGGATGGGATCAGTGGAGCTGGCCTCTCTCGGTCCGGTCACCACGGAGGAAGCCCTCTCGGTTTTGAGGACCATGAAGAGTGGTTCCCCGAAAGACCCAGCACCTATTAAATATCTGAAACAGGTGGCTTCTACCATCGGCGGCCCAGTGACGGACCTTATAAACTTGTCCCTCACTCAAGGGATAGTCCCCCCCAGTTGGAAAGGGGCGGTGGTTAAGGCTCTTTTGAAAAAGCCTAACCTGGATCCCGCCGACCTCGCCAACTTTAGGCCGATCTCCTTGCTGCCGGGTATTAGTAAGGTGGCTGAGAAGTTGGTAAACAGTCGCCTGTCGGACTTCCTGGAAGCTAACTCCCTCCTGGGCGATTCCCAAACGGGTTTTCGTCCCGGTCAGGGGACTGACACCGCCCTGTTGGCGGTCGTGGAGAATACAAGGAGCATTTTGGATTCGGGGGGATCAGTGGCAGTGATCCTCCTGGACCTCAGTGCTGCTTTTGACACCGTGGACCATCAGGTGCTTCTCCAACGGCTGTCGGGGGTGGGGGTCACCGGTGTGGCTCTTAAATGGTTTGCTTCCTTCTTGGAAGGTCGGACATTTGAGGTGTGGGAAGGCCATGAAAAGTCATCTACAATCCCTCTCCAGTGTGGGGTGCCACAGGGCTCTTCATTGAGCCCTACCTTATTCAACATTTACATGGCCCCCCTGGAGAGTGTGGTACTGTCGCTGGGTATTAAAATCATCAGCTACGCTGATGATACTCAGCTGGTGGTTGGCCTTTCCCAGTCGGCGCATCATCCCGCCCGGCTGCACTCGTGTCTGGAGAAGATCTACACGTGGATGTGCAGCTCAGCGCTTAAGTTGAACGGCTCCAAGACGGAACTCATGCTGCTGGGGAACTCCTCTCCATCTTTGTCCCCCAGCAGCTGGCCTGACTGTCTGGAACCGGTACCCACCCCCAAGCAGGAGATCAAGAGCTTGGGGGTGTGGCTGGAGCAGGGCCTTTCGTTTAAAACGCATGCTAAAAAGACCGCTGGCGTGTGTTTTGGCCTGCTCCGCTCAGCCCGGAAGATCTTACCTTAGCTCCCAGCGTCCACTAGGAGGCTTCTCATCCAGGGATTGATCATCTCGCGGCTGGATTTCAGCAACGCGTTATTCCTGGGTGCACCTGAATCTACCCTGAACAAACTGCAGCAAGTGCAGAATGCGGCCGCCAGGCTCCTGACGGGTCTCCCCAGGCGTCAGTCTGCTCGTCCGGCGCTGAGGGCTCTGCATTGGCTCCCTGTTAGGGACAGGGTGAAATTCAAATCACTCTGTATAGCCCATAAAGTTCTGCATGGGGTAGGCCCACCTATTCTGGGGGAGATGGTCCAGCCTTACAAGGCTCCTCGCTCTCTTCGCTCCGACCATCAACATCTTCTTTAGGTCGGGAGGGTGAAGAGGGCTAGAACTGGTGGCAGAAGGTTTTCGATAAATGTGGCCACTTTGTGGAATTCTCTGCCCCTACAACTTCGTTCGGAAGCTAGTCTTCTCCGGTTCCGCAAACTTTTAAAGACGTTTTTGTTTTCTGCTTAAACCCTGCATTATTCTTTGGTAGTGTTATTATCTGGCGAGCGCTGGGATGCCTATTTGGTAACCAGGCGCTATACAAAACTCAGAATAATAATAATAATAATAATAAAAATACCCCTTTACCCAAAGACTGAAAACTGACCCTGAACCCTAAAAATACCCCTTTACCCAAAAACTGAAAACTGACCCTGAACCCTTAAAATACCCCTTTACCCAAAAACTGAAAACTGACCCTGAACCCTAAAAATACCCCTTTACCCAAAAACCCAAAACTGACCCTGAACCCTAAAAATACCCATTTACCTAAAAACCCCAAACTGACCCTGAACCCTAAAAATAAAAACGATATTACTTCACTTACCTTAAAAACGATATTACTTCACTTACCTTAAAAACGATATTTTGGCTGTCGATATTCTGTCCTGTCAATATTTTCTCCAAACGATATTTTGGAGTCGATATTATGTCCAAACGATATTTTGGAGACGATATTATGTCTGTGTACCGTTGGTCTGCTGATCCCTGGGAGTGTCAGCCATTCCCAAATTGCAACAGCCTCCTAAATATTTATGAGGCATGCAATTTGCGACTCCATTAGGAATCAAATACAGGGTCTGAGACACTGTTGTACGATGGATTTTGCGACTAGCAAATTTTGACTCGCACATTGTCGCAATTTGCGAGTCGCAAAATCCAATGGTCGTACATCTGGCCCCTATTGCCTTGTGTTTCTACCAGTTGTCGGTGTGTTTCTTCTCCTTTTTCATGATAGAAAACTGGTTTCCTTCTACTCTTGAAAGGAGTAAATATCTCACCACCCTCAGAGCAATAAAGTTCATGTATATAGAAAGACTCGTGCCTTTCGGGGAGTCTCTGCAGCTTTGTCAGATCTATTCTTTACACCTCTGTGAGAAGATTTCCAAACACAGACAGATCTAATGTGCTGCGTGTGCGTGAATCAGTGACGCTGAGTTGAACCTTCACAGGAGGGGGTGTGCCAGTGAGTGCCTGATTGTGAGTTCATTTTTAATTCGAGTGGAGTCAGTACCTGGAAATTTCTGGTCCCTTCAGAATTAAAAGACCTGGAGCAACCCCAAACCCTGTTTACTTTTACCCAGAGATTTCAACTGATGAAAATGAAGAATTACTTGGGATGGGACCACAATTCACCCCTGTAATTCCTCTTTTCTCAGGGGATTCTCAGTGTTGAACTTGGACCTCCAGTTAATTCCACATCCCCAGATATATTGGGAAACCTGGAACCTTTAACTCTGGAGTGGGTTGAATTATTACTCATATCCATAAGTGCCAAATGAGTGTTGAAATACTTTTGTCAATCAAGATCTAAGAGAGACAACATTTTTATTTTCTAAAAGTTTGTTTTTCACATAATAAGTTAACTATTAAATAAGGCTCTCCCTACACGATTGCTCAGGTCCAAGGTTTTCCTGTGTGTATCAACTGATAGACTCGACCTGCCTGCAGGAAGAAGACATGCTGAGAAAGAGTTTTAACTGGGGGTGGGGGTATTAGTCCATCCCATTTGTGGAGTAGATTTTACTCCTGATGTTGGTCAAGTCGTAAGGCACCTCCATCTAAAATGAAACTGTAGACACAGTGAGGTTAATTCTCGGGACAATCCCAAGTCCCTCCATACCAGCGTCATCAGGAGCTGGAGCTGAACCTTTTGTGGCATCTTTTACACCTCAAAGTTCCATTGTTGATGCTTTCTGCAGCCTCCTCCACGGTCCCACCTCAATGCTCTCTTCCCAGAGTCCTTTGTGTCACTGCAGACAATGGTGTCCAGGGCCTTCCTGGACAAAGATCAATCTGCCTGGTCTATATTGAGTCCATAGCGCCCTGAAGCCAATAATTGACTCATTCTATGCGATGATTTTCCCCATGTTCAGAGTTCCGTGCTCGCTGCTGCCATGAAACAATGACATCTTGCTTAGTAATAATAAATATTCATGTTTATCAATACATCTGATTGTGCTCTCTTTTCTGTGTCTGTCATTTGTTTCAAGTGTGTACGTGGCTTGTAAAGTGTGACCCAGCTATGGTGCAACGAAGCCTGGTATTGGGCAGCCAGGTTTAAACGTTTAGAAGGGAGAAGCAGGGGAGGAGGGAAGCAAGGACATTTGTTTTCAGCACCCCTGGTGGAATGCTCCCGACATGGGGGGGCTCTCTCGTCATTTCCCACATTTCATGTTACATTTGATGCGCGAATAACAATACCGGCCCATCAGAGTGGCACCTCGAGAAGTGAGGCACAACTCTTCAGGAGTTTCATTTGTGGGAGTTATGGACATTTCACACAGGCCCAGCTTTCAGTTCTGTGCTGCCTGGAATGAGGTGCGGTCGGTGAGACGCGCAGCGCAGCTGTTGAGGTTCCTCTCAGAGAGACAGCCTTTCATCCCTTCTTGTTTGCAGACATTTGCATCTCCGTGGGGTTCAATCAGAATTAGGCTTCGGACGCTTGGGTATGGATGGAATCAATAAGGACCCTTAGGATTGGATGGAGTCAATGAGGACCCTTACGATTGGATGGGGTCAATGAGGAACACTTAGGATTGGATGGAGTCAATGAGGACCCTTAGGATTGGATGGAGTCAGTGAGGACCCTTAGGATTGGATGGGGTCAATGAGGACCCTAGGATTGGATGGAATCAATGAGGACCCTTAGGATTGGATGGAGTCAATGAGGACCCTTAGGATTGGATGGAGTCAATGCAATCAATGCTGAGGGTATGGTGACTTCCAGAGAGGACTGTTTGTGTTCAGTCTACTGATGGATTCTGATGTTATTGTCATTCAGCAGCTCTTCATGTGGCTCAAGATACTAAGTCTAAATCACTGGTAGGTATGGAGCCACAGGGAGTGGGGGTGTCACAGGAGATGGGGGAAGTGGGTGCCAGAGGTGATGGACGAGGTGGAGGGGAGGTGCCAAAGGTGATGGTAGAGTAGAATGCCACAGGAGATGGGGAGGGGACGTGCAAGAGGTGGTGGGGAAGGAGAGCTGCCACACGTTTTGGGGAGGGGAGGTGCCTCAGGCAGTGGAGAGATGGCACAGCCGGTGGAGAGATGCCACTGCTGGTGGTTAGATACCACCAGTGATAGGGAGGTGCAACAGTTGATGAGGATGTGCAAAAGTAGAGGTGGAACAGGCGATGGGGATGGTAAATGCCACACGTGATGGGAAGTTGCTATAGGCAGTGGGGAGGGGAGGGGCCACAGGTGTTAGGGAGGGGAGGTGCAACTGGAAATGCAGATGGGAGGGGCCACCAGTGATGGGGCGGTACCAAAGGTGGTGGTGAGATGGCAAAAGTAGTGGGGAGGAGAGGTGCAACAGGAGGTTGGGGGCTCAGATTGAAAACACATGGAAATGTAGAAAGAAAGGCACAGTACATTCTGGGTGGTGAAAGCAAGGTAGCCACCAATGAATGCAATGTGGCTCGTGGCAGCAGAACACTATTAATCATTCAATCAATGCATTTTTAGAGTGTACTACTCACCCGTGAGGGTCTCAAGGCGCTCAACGGGGGAGTGCTGCTATTGATCAAACACCCAAGTCTTGAGAAGTGTCTGAAGGTCAGCAGGTCCTGGGTCTGTCACAGGTGGATTGGGAGGGTGTTCCATGTCTTGGCGGCGTGGTGGGAGAGTGATCTGCCACTGGAGGGTGTTCGGTGGATGCAAGAGACGGTGGTGAGGGCGAAATCAGCAGAGCGAAGCTCGCAGTTCCGGCGTAGAAGGTGATTTGTTTGTTGAGGTATGCTGGTCCAGCATTATGGAGTGCTTTGAGAGCATGGGTGAGGAGCTTGAAGGTGATCCTCTTGTTGACCGGTAGCCAGTGCAGGTCTCTCAGGTGGGCAGTGATGTGGCTATGACGGGGGATGTCGAGGATGAGGCAAGCGGAGGCATTCTGTATGCGTTCAAGTCTTCTCTGGAGTTTGCCCGTGGTTCCTGCATAGAGGGCGTTGCCGTAGTCCAACCTGCTGCTGATGAGGGCTTGGGTGAGGGTGTTGAAGCAGGAGGAGGAGATGGCGTAGACTTGCAGGGTCATTGAAAGTCTTGAGTCCAGGATGAACCTCAGGTTTCGTGTGTGGTTGGTGGGTGTCGGTGCAGCTCCCAGCGTGGGAAGCCACCAGGAGTAGGGGGTGGAGCCGAGGATGAGGACCTCCATTTTGTCAGAGTTCAGTTTCAGGTGAATGGTCTTCATACATTCTGTGATGGCAATCATTACTTTGTGGAGTTTCGTTTTGGCGGTGGCCGGGTCCTTGGTTAGGGAGAGGATCAGCTGGGTGTCGTCGGCAGATGAGACGATGTTGAGGTCGTGTGATCAGATGATGTTGGCGATCTGTGCCATGTAGACACTGAAGAGGATCGGGCTGAGTGATGATCCTTGGGGTACGCCGCAGGTGATCTTGGTGGCTTCAGATAGGAATGGGGAAGGCGGACTCTCTGGCTTCTGATGGTGAGGAAGGAGGTGATCCAGTCCAGGGTTTTGTTGTGGATCCCTGCACCGTGGAGTTGTGTGCATAGGGTGTGATGGCCGACGGTGTTGAAGGCAGCTGAGAGCTCCAGGAGGATGAGGGCCGCGTTTTCACCCTGATGTCGTTGGTGGTGACTATGAGGGCGGTTTCGGTGCTGTGGTTGCTCCGGAATCCGGATTGGGCTGAGTCCAGGATGTTGTTCTCTTCTAGGAAGTGGGGTAGTTGCCTGATGACAGTCTTCGTGATGACTCTCGCCGGGAACTGGAGCAGGGAGATGGGCCGGATGTCCTTGAGGACCTTTGGGTCAGCCTTGGGTTTCTTGAGTAGGACATTGATCTCGGCGTGTTTCCAACTTTCCGGGTAGGTGGCGGTAACGAAGAAGGTGATGATCTACTGGAGTTGGGGTGCAATGATGGAGCTCGCTTTGTGCCAGTGGCAAAGTGGTTCTGTGATACATTGTAATAGTCTTTGTTTTAAAAAAAATGCAAAGCACAGATCCAACTCACTCTTCAAACAACTAATACCCAGACAGAGATACCTGTTCATCACTGTGTCACTGAGGGTGGAAATACGTTTGTGAATCAAGTTTTTGTAGATACCTTTTTTGGTTTTGATTTTTTTCTTCTTAAAAATACATTTAAACATTGAATTAGGCTGTCCCCACACAATTACTGAAATCAAAGATTTACCATTGCATATAAACTGATAGACTGGCCACGCCCTGCAGGAAGATGGCAATGCTGAGAAAGAGTTTACGGATAAACCTGAAACTGATTGTAGGGGTTTTGGTCCAGCTCATTGATGGTGTAGATTTTCACTGCCTAATCTTGTTTGGTGCTTAGAACTTTTTTCTCTCTACCTTAATGTTTACTTTTTTAATGAGTATTAATCTCTTCCCTCATGTGAATCCATATATTTGAGCAACTTCTCATACAGTCCTAGAGAGCCTCAGATTTGAAATGCTTTATGGTCCTCAGCCAAGGACGACCATGAACTTTCCATATTAGGTTTTGAAGTTGTGGAACCTCATTTCAAGTAAAAGTGACGTCTAAGCTCTTGCTCTGTGTGGAAACGGCATGGAAATGAAGGTAGAAAGGCACAGTTCATTCTGGGTGGTGGAAGGAAGGTGGCTACCACTGATTTTAATATGGCTCGTGGCAGAAGAACTATTAGTGCCAATCGTGAAGAGGTGCTGTGATTGACTTTTAATAGTCTTTGTTTATTTAAAGCTACAGCGCCGATTCAACTTACTCTTCACACAACTAACACCCATCCAGTGATCTCTGTCCATTCCATGAAGTCAGGGGTTGACTTGGCAAGCACATTAAGGTGCAAAATGGACAGGTATTGGTCAAGTCGTGAGTTGCCTCCATCTTAAATTAAAATAGAGACAGAAGTGTGATAATGCTTGGGAACAACCCAGGTACCCCACAACAGCATCATCAGAAGCAAAAAATTAACACACTGTGGCCATCTTTCATGTCTCAAAGCTTCCTCTTAATGATGGATGCCACTTCCTCAGCAGCTCCACCAGGGAAGAGGGCTGCTGGGATATGTTTTTTAATCTTTTAGAGGCCTGTCACTTGGCAGCGGGTAGGTTAACTCTGAAAGTCATAGAGCGTACAATTATTTATCTACATTTAAAGTGAGCATATCTTCCTCTGGGGTAAGGGGTGTTTAGAGGTTCTCCCGCATGGAAACAAATATTGAAAAATTATCAGTATTGTGAAATCCCCTCAAAGCCCTTGTTGTCTACTGGCCATCTTTCTCCCAGCCACTTGCTAAAGACTTTCAAATCACATGGCTCATGCATTCTTGTCTTCTCTAAGTTAGCATGAGCCCTGCAGACAGTACACAGCTTTTCACAAGCTACTACATGGCTTTATTTTTGCAAACATTTTGTTCGTACTTTTCACATGAGAACTGATTGCTGTCTTCACTCTCTGCCAGTTCCTGGAATTTAGTCTGAACATTGTGAGCAAAGTCAATACACATTGCCCCTTGCTACTCTGTTCTGGTCAGTGCCTAGCACCTAGACACAACATGACAATGCAGCTGCTGTTTTGAAATCATACTTTGGTATTTATGGGATGCATGCATGCATGGCTGGCTGATTTGCAATGTGAGAAGTTGGCCTGGCATATGCTGTCCACTAATTATAGCTGGCACCTTGCACCAGTCCAAACAACCCCTTAGAGGTGATAGATTAAAGACAACCTTATTTGAAAACCATCCTAGTGGTAGCTATGGAGAGCTGCCTTCAGGCTAAGTCTTGAAGGAATGTAAAGAAGCTTGTTTTACCAGTCTATAATCTCTTGAATGACTGAAGCTAGCCTGGCTGACGAAAGGTGCTGTCCTGAAACCGGTCCCAGGATGCTTGTTTCCGATCCAGGGAGACATGGCTTGGCAGTTCGGGTTGAACTGTTCCCATAAGGAACAGGGTCAACACTGATTTGCATATGGCTGGGTCCAAACTTGGGTGGTGTGGTGAGCAAAAGAATGATGGATTAAACCCAGACCCTTGTGACTGGGGCTGAAAGTTTGCATTGTCCAGCATTGTGTACATCAATTGTTTCTTTTTCAGGTGTGTTTGTGGCACGCATTGTGTACATTTCAACTGAGATTGACCCTGATGCCTTCTCGTACGTCGATGACATATACTTGACGGATGATTAATTAAATCTGCATCTTCTGCTTGTGGACCTCATTATCTCAAACGTTGCCGACTTGGGTTACAAGTTCAATTTTAATAATCACATATAGCCTTCTTGGCAGTCCTTTTCCTTGGATCCCCCCACTTTCTGGAGAAATGTGGTCAAAACCAACTTCTGTCTAATCTTAAAAAATTACAATCCTTGCTCGTTTTTTTAAATTTTGGGAGGACTTACATTCCTGATTATGCCGAGCGTATCAAACTGATTAAAGCATTGATACAACCCTCTTTTTCTTCTTCTAGTTGGCTTCTGGAACATAATGAAGTACTTATGTCTTTTCAGTCTGATCTGCTTGCGACCCAGTTCTTGTTAACAAGAGACAATATTACAAATTTGGTCAAACCGATTGAACCAGGCGTGTTTGGTTTTACTTACGTGAGTTTCAATGAGGGGGGGGGCACTGTCCTCATTGCTTATAAATTGCATTTGTATTCTTCAGCTGAGTTGCGTTTATCTTCTACAGAATGTTTTTTGACCGCTGTACAGATTCAGATTCTGAAACAACGGTCTACGACTCAGAGAAAACGCATTTTCATGGTCTCGCCAGTGCCTGCTTTTGAAGCCGTCATGAAACTGAGTGTTCCCAATTCTAAGGCCTTGCATCCACATTGGATACAATGGGCTAGTTCATTGATGTCAGCTGATGTCAATTTTATTTTTGACCCTTCTTTGAATCCACAGGATTTTTTACATTATGAACATGTTCATCCTCCTCCATTGTCACTGCTTCCTCTTGATCAGTACAACTGTATAATTTACACTGATGGTTCTGCACAGCCAGCCATTGGTTCAAAGTATGCTTATTCTACAGCCTGCGCAATTGTGGCTAGCACGATAGTTGAGGGGGATTGTATATCTTCCTTGGTACACACAAAATTCCTTGGGGCTTTTGTGGCCCAATTAGCTGAGTAACGTGCTTTGGTCTTAGCTCTAGAATATGCTGATCCTGAAATCCCTACACTTGTAGTGTGTGATTTGTTTTACTGTGTACAATCCTTTAATTACAAGTTGTTCTTCTGGTGAAAAAAAGGTTTTTGTGACTTTAAAGGTAGTGCAACAAAGCATAAAACACTTTGGGCCAGGATAGCCGCTCTTAAGGAATGGTTGTCGCTCACACATCCTATTCAAACATTAGGACACCAGCGTGTGGGAGCACACATTGTAGGTAATTCATTAGCTGAGGAGGCAGCCAAATCTGCAGTAGCCACTTGCTCCATAGCAGCAGTTACTAGGTCTATGACTAAAATTGATGATGACATTCCAGCAGCTATTGCCGCGACGAAGGAGGGAACAGAGTATCCCCAGGGTTTCCCTTCAAGTTACACATATCATTTGACTTCCAATCAAATTCCAGTTGTAACTATACCTTCCATTGGGGATCAGCTGATTTCCAATGAAGACCAAAGACTTTCTTTGATCGTTGCTGCTCAAGAAGGTGTGGCTTCTGCCCATGCTGGAGTGACAGCGATAATTTTTGGTGGCGTGGCTTATACCAGCAAATACGTAAATATGTTCTTTCTAGTGACATTTGTTGACAAATTAAACCTTCTACAGGTCCACGTCCACCTCATACTTGGTGCAATTCTCGTCTTCATATCGGCCTGAGGCCAATTCTGTTGTGGAGCGGATGAACCATGACTTAAAGCAATCTTTAACAGCTAGAGTATTAGGTACTGGCAGGGGCTGGCTGACTCATCTGCATGGATTCCAATGTGAACTTAATAATCTCCATTGAAGATCTATGGGTGGGTGGATCCCATATGAGTTGCTCTTTGGCATTAAAAATGTTGTGCCGGACCTTGATGGTCAGACGTAGATAACCATTGTGCTTTGTTACCGGATCTACAAAATACTCTTGATGCACTGGAGAAAGATCATTTGCCCTCATCCACAGATACAGTGGTGCTGATTCCCGTTACTGGCTGGCTTCCTAAAGTTGGAGATTTGGTCTAAGAGAAACTTGAGAACAAAATAGAATTTGGTCCTTCATACCGTGTACCAGTGCAAGTCCTTGAATTGAAGGGTACCCGTACTGTGATTTTGCCTACACTGCCTGGTCCCAATGAGAATCGATTTATTTCCATCGAACATGTCAAGTTATAACATATGGCCGATACTCGATAGTATGCCCACAAGCATTCCACGGCGTGATGTTTCACTGAGTCCAAGGACTACTGTCTACCGACAACTCCGCAGCAACAGTAAGTGGAGATGGAGTATTCAATTGCTTTGTTGCATGTTTTACCCACATCTACCACTGTGGCAAATGAGTATGCCTCTCCACCACTCAAAATGATTGTTGACATACCTGAAAGTACAATTCATTTACCTTATAATGAAGAGCAACCTCCATTAATTTCTCTAGGTTCCAATGGTTACTATATGTACGGCAATAACTTTTCATCTGATACGTTTTCATCATCTTCTTCTGAGGCAGAGCCAGCAACACTTGTTTGTGTTTTCATCTCCTGATTTATAAGAACTCACTTTGTTCCCCCTTGGACACACATCTGGTTCGTGCTTCCGACGGTGTTTCCCTTTATGTGGATTACTTTTGTGGCAGTTTCTTCTTATTGATAAATGGCTATTACTCACCTGAATGCTCTGCTGTAGACTTGGTAGATGGATTTCCGGTGCCTCACACTTTGTCTCATAAAATGAAAAGTAATCAAGCCCTGGTTAGTATTTCTGTATTCCCAATTGTTGCTGGTATAATTTTAGATAAAATACTATTCGATGTGTATAGTCTGAGGGAAACTTTGCAAATTCCATACGTATTCAGAGAATTTTGGGTGATGGGATTTTGCCTGGAATACACTCCAATGACTGGGATGTTAATACAGTTTACTAACTGTTTTCGGACTTGATATTTATACTGCATTTGAAACTGAAGATTTGTATTTAAATTATGCTGATTTATTTTGTTACCAGCATTCTTGCACAAATCCAACACTCTGAGACCTCCCTTTAATTATACATAATGGGAACATTTCCAAACACCATCCCAGGGGAGTTACCTGACACAGAAAAGTAAATTTGCATATTTTTCTGGTAACAATTTGACTGATCCGAATTCATATTTTTACTAATTTACTTTGCCTACACACACACAATTCATTCTGACCCATACTAAATTGGTTTATTCTTTATCCTTAAAAATCGGCTTATCCTTAAAAGGTTATGATTATTGGAAGTACATCATTGATTTAAAATCAATATGGGGTACCAAAGATTGGCATGTTCAAGGCACTCAATCATGTGTTATTATTACATTCCCAGCTGATATTTTTAAATGAGACCGTTCAACAAACTACATGTTTTGGTTTGGTGATAATTCCAGCCTGGAATAATCCAGCCTGGAAGGGGTTCCTATAATTTCTGTGCCTGGTGAGATAGACTATTTAGTCTTGTGTCCGAATATCTTAATGTGTTTCCAAGTGAAAAGGAGTTTCTTTTAGAAGAACTGCCCCATCCTGCAGTATTAGGTAGAACCCCAAGGGGTCTACTCCCTTACACTTGGAAGCATATTAAGATATTCAGACAGAAGACTGAATAGTATAGAGAGCAGTGGAATTGGACTTCATGACAACTTACCATTTCCTAAGCTCTGCTGGCAAAAATGTTAATTGAGCATTCTTGGCCCAGGTAATTTGTCACTTGATGTTAAGATGATTCTTTATGATGCTACCGATCGATAACCTACCGTTGGAAGGGAATTTGTGGAGTAACAGGTTCTCTCAACTGCTCCATGGAAAGGCAGGCCCTTACGGAAAAGATAATTCACATCATATTAGTGCAACAGTAAAACAGGCCTACAGCAACATGGGGTATCCCAGGGATAAACCGCTATGCGGTGCCCTGTTAAGTATGCAGTTTCTTTATTCGCTTAACGTAGGAGCAGGCGAGGGGTGAGCAAGGGCGTGTTCGCAGCCATGTCTAGAATTTGGCGCTAATTACCGGCAACGTTAATATGGTCCTACCATTCGAGCGAAAGACTCTGCACAACTGGCTACAGCCAGGAAAAAAGAGATTTGTTCCATCTAGATGGGTGGAGCTGGTCCGCAAAAGAGCAGTAGATCTTTATCCAAATTATACTGGGCTAAAGAGGGCCACAGTTAGCACCAGGGGGAGGGCGAGTGCGATGAGGAGCCTCTCTCCCTGTAGTGTAGTTACTATATTCCCAATAGGCTCTGCGCATTGGAATAATATATCCTATAGATTTGACATAGGACAGAGTTCAACTAGGTCTCTATCGAATATACTAAACTTAATTGTGTGTGTGCCAGCTAACTCAGAGGTCACTAGAAACTTTCTCAAATACACAAGAAGGGATTAGTTTCTGAAAACCGCATAAACATGACAACTTCGTTTCCCAAGAATAAGATTATATCTCTCAGAGTCGCGGAAACACTAGATAAGTATTTCACAAGTCAATCGTGCATGCTTCGTTTCTACAGAGTTGCAGAGAAATAGTGAGACAGGCGTTTTCAATAAAAAGTGTTTATTGAACATTCTTCTTTCTCATGCAAGAGAAGTGAACTGCTACGATCGTTAAGCAGACCTCAAAGTATAATGCTTACAGTGTAAATAGTAATATGAAATAATACTGTAAGAGAATTGTATGGTTTCTAAGCCATATAAAAATACATACATAAATAACATTGACTACAATACTCAACTGGTGCTTCTAAAATATGTTTACCCCAATGTACCTAATCTAAGTCTAGTACGAGGGAAGAAGTAAGAATAGTGTAGCATAGGTTTAGTTTTTGCCAAGAATCTACCAAAGGTTTCTCTAGGTTCTAATCAGATCCATACCTTGGTTACAATGAAGGAGGTCTGGTATCTCTGTCTCGGGACTCGATTTCCCAACACCCCGCAAGGGGCGCCGGCAATACTGGAGCTGATTTCTCTGCAAGAGAAAGGCAGCTTCCTGATCAGTGCGTCAGCTGGAGAGTTGGTTTCCTTCTGCACTTGCTGTAGCGAGCTACGTCGGGCAAGTAGGTCTTTGAACTGCTCTGAACCACCGTATCTTGCTAGAGCAAGTGAAGATATATTTATCCTTGAAGATGTTTAGGAATGTCATAGTTTGACGTAAAGTCGGCCATATGAACGTCAGGAAAGTACCCCAAGGGAATAATTGTTCTTTCTAAAGTAACTGAGTTCTTGGACAAATCAATATTCAAGCAAGGGGAAGTTCCATTACTGCTTAAGCTGGTTTTCCAAGAAATCATTGTGACGTTTGGTACGGGTGGAAGTAGCCATGCCTGTATTTGGTTTGCATGGGCTATGCCTAAATAAGGGCTTGATTTCTATCCCTATATAATTGCAATGTGAATTGTACCTATATAAGGGCATGCATCAGGAAAATTCACTCTGAGCTTAAAACCCCACACAACACCCACTCCACGTTCTTATGTATGACATTACTAAGTTCTAAACACATTAAAACATATCTAAACATGATGTGTTAAAAACCACCCAAAATACATAAAGATGCATTGGTACTGGTTGTACATGAAAAGCATTTGTTCTGTACGCATTTAAAGCAATGTTTCATTCAAAGCATATAGATGACATTTGAAAATGCTATCCAAATGAATCACGAAAATACATTTATGAAATGGCTCTTAATTACAGAAGAAAAAGTCGAGATCATCCCATGGCAGATTATATAAACTGTTTGAATTGTGGACAAGGTCAAATATTGTCTCTTGGAAGTTTTCAAAGAATTCTAGTTCTCTTTGAATAGTTCTACTTTAAGCAGATTACTTTGTGCCAAAAAATGAAAAAATACAAATTTGGGAAAAACAAAGTTTGATCATAGAAAAAATAGAGTTACAAAGATACAAACTTTGTTTTGAAAAAATAAAGGTCGAGTCTCTTAGAACACTGTGTGAAAAAATAAAAGTCAGTGTTATTGTTTGGAGAAAACATCAAATCTTCTAAGTCTGTAAAGAATTTGTCTACCATTGTAGGCGAAAGTTGGAATACCTTGTTAGTAAGATTAATCGCACAAAGATATGAAGCATCGCTGTCAGCGTTGGTCGCATTAGCAATGATCGAATTGGAAGGTACCTATGTGCTGCTTTCCTCTCGTACCTCACTGTCTTCATTTTGCATCTGTGAGATCTCAATGAATGCCGTCATCAGGATTGGTAGCCGCTGGGGACAACACAGTACACCAGCCTTCACTGGTTTAAGCAAAGTATCAACATCCGTTGGCATGACTGATAGGAGTGTGAGACAGATGTCAAACACGCATTCTTTTCCACA
Organism: Lissotriton helveticus; assembly: GCF_964261635.1. Taxonomy (NCBI): domain Eukaryota; kingdom Metazoa; phylum Chordata; class Amphibia; order Caudata; family Salamandridae; genus Lissotriton; species Lissotriton helveticus. The sequence continues at coordinate 11,966,348 of NC_136059.1, forward strand.
TAGCAGGCAGCGTAGAACAGGAAAGATGCAATCTTGCCAGATTGGTCTGAATGACATAAACCATGTGGTATTCAATTATCTTAAACGAGTTGATCACAAAATTTGAACTAAGCGCTCAAGACACTTCATCAACAGTAAAGTATTTTCCACAGTGATCTGGGTGTCTGCTGTGGATTGTCTTGCATATCGAACTAGTAGAAGCAAAAATAGTATCCCTGCCGAAAGTCCCAAAATGAGAGGCACTCTGCCAAACACAGAGTGCACGAAGTTTGGAAATATTTCTAGGACTGCTTCAAAAGGTGCTAACAATCCCGAAAAAACTGTCTTAAATACATGTACAATACCACTCGTATCAAACATGTTTAAGATACGACGTAACATTTCTGAGAAATGTACAGGGCAGTTTGTAGTTAATAGGGTGTGTAGCTCTGCAGAAGTCCTTGTAAATTGCAGATCATAGATCTCTTTGGCCGAGGTCAGTGGCACAGTTTTCTGTAAAAGAATGGATTTCATTCTGCTTGAAGTATCAATTAGTGTAGAAGAGATGTTCAGTGAAGGCCATAACGGCGACTCCCGGTCTGTCTTGGTTTTTGGAAACAATACTCGCATACAGCAAGTGACCCAGGCTGACACAGTTACGAGATAGGTCATACCTGGCAACAAGCCACAGCAGCGGTGATCATTCAACATAATGTAACTTCCATTAGAAAGTTGCCTACAATTGGATCAATCACTGCAGCTAGTGAACCTTGCAGGTGGCAAGATAAATTGTTAGAGGAACCATCGCAGGCCCCATGTAAATTAATACCCTGACAAAGGAGAGAATCGCTTAATGGATTTCCACAATTTTTACCACTAAGAAACACTTCTTTCCACCACTCCAACATAATAATAATAATAATTGCATTTCTAAAGCGCCTGGTTACACTGCACCAGTGTGTCCCCATGCTGAGGTACCAGATAAAAAGAGAGCAGCAGCTACAGTAACCTGGTAACAGAACAAATTAGACCACAGGAAATAAATAGGTCTTCAGACCTTTCCAAAAGATGGATTCAGAGAACTCCAACCGGAGGGAGAGTATTCCACATCAGGGCCGCCAAGTACCGAAAAGAGCGGCCGCCCATCCTGAATCTCATGATTTTGGGGATATGCACCTTTCCTTTTCCACTCGATCTAAGCAATCTGGTCGGTACATAAGGAGTGAAAAGGTTGTGCAAATACAAAGGCCCCTTCTTCTGTAAAATCCGATGACACACACATGGCCCTAAACTTCACTCTCTTCCTAATGGGAAGCCAGTGCAGGGAGGCCAGTGCTCTTTTGGCTGAGGCTCTCTTCAGTAGCGTAAGAACTAGTCTTGCAGCTGCATTCTGTATACACTGCAATCTCCGAATGCACTTGTCGGTTGCACCAAAATACAGGAGATTGCTGTAATCCAGGCGAGAGGTCACCAAGGCATGCACCATGATCTTCCTAGATGCCATGGGAAGGGTGTCAAGGGTCTTCCATAAACCCTGTAAGATACCGAAACAGGCGCCTGCCACCCGCCTAGTATGGTAATCAAAAGACAACTTATTGTCCACCCATACCCCAAGATTCTTCGCTTGTTTGTACGGTGTGGGAGTAGAGCCCATCGACTGGGGCCAGCAAGCTGATGACCATACTGACGGATCCTTCCCTATCACCAACACCTCGGTCTTGGTGCCGTTCAGCTTCAGGAAATTGTTAGCCATCCACCCAGCCAGTTCTTGAAGGCAAGATATAAGGTTGGAGGCAGTGTCAACCCGAGCTTGAGTTAAAGAGACCACCAGCTGGGTGTCATCAGCATAGGACAGGGCATTAATCCCAAATGTATCCGAGATTTTTGCCAGGGGGCGACATAAAGATTGAACAAGTTCGGGCTCAGGGTAGAGCCTTGAGCCACCCCCTGCATCAACTTGATGTTCCTGGAGTAATGAGCACCTTGCATAACTTGAAAGCTGCGCTCGGACAGAAAAGATTCCATCCACTTCAAGGCCCCACCGACAACATCTACTTGCTTTAGATCCTGCAGCAAGGTATGGTGGACAACAGTGTCAAAAGTGGCACTAAGGTCTAGAAGAATTAGGGCCGCTGTTTGCCCCTCATCCACATGCTTCCGAATGATCTCAGTGGAGTACAGCAGAGCTGATTCGGTGGTGTGAAGGGCACGAAAGCCAGACTAAGAGGGGTGGAGAAGGTTATTTTTACAGATGTGTGTTGTAAGCTGTATATTCACAATCTTCTCTGCTACCTTAGCAAAATAAGGGAGCAGGGAGATGGGTCTTAGGTTATCAATGGGGCTTCTTTTGTAAAGGGTGCACCACTGCCTCCTTCCATCTGTTAGGTACGACTCCAGAGCTAAAGGACATCTTGATGAGATATCTTATAAAAAGCTCTTGTGTGTCCATGATCCCTCTAAGCACCTTGGGAGTAGCTGGATCCCTTGGTGACCCTGATTTAATGCTAGTGGCTATCTGTTTGAGAGTGTCTGGGACAGGCACAGTAAATTCATGGAGACACTATATTGATAGGGCATCCACATGTTCCTCATCCATCATCTCCTCCAACATCTGTGTGTGTATGGTAATTCCCAGGAAGACTTGATGTATTCTTTACCCAACCTTTCATATATGCCTAAAAATTGAAAATTGTAACAGGCAGAGTGATTGTTCCATGTATTATCCATTCCATGGCTGGCTTTTCAGCGACAGTAAATGGCAATCTTTCCAGTTTTTCAATGCTCAGCACTGTGTAGTCTGCTCCGCTCTGGGCCAGTTTAATCCGTTTATCAGTGAGATTGAATTCTGAAAACAGTTACGTGGTATTGATTAAACGCCAGGGCACATAGCCTAAACAAAGGTTTTGTAATGTCCAGCCTAATAGCATGATAGAACGTAATTGCAAGTGACCACGTTGCAACATGAGCAAGTCCTGTTACATTATGTCTATGGCAGAGGATACTATGCTGTCCAAAGAATATATCCTGGACGACAGAGTCGTTAATCCATTGTCAAATACAGAGAGAGATTTCTCTAAATAAATACAATCAATTTCTTGTATTCGTTCTGAAGTGTCTGCTTGCGTAATCTTCCATGCTTCATTATAAGCAGCATAGATACCAGCATATTTAAAACGTTCATGACTCAGTTTAGTAGGTCCTTGTAAGAAGTCCCTCCGATCAGCGCCATCTTTAAGTAAGGATAAGTGCTGTTTTACTTCCTTTTTTGTAGTCTTGTCTAGCCATTCAAGGCTCAGTTTCCCTACACTGTATGTTGTTACTATTCCTGGATGCTGTCTCTGAACATGTCTTGGATCTGGCCTAGTGAATGCGAACCCTTGTGTCTTATTCAAGAATCTATCTTGACTGTTGTTTGTTTCTGTGGGCCAGATTAACCATTTTTTCCAATCTGATCTGTTCTTTTGTGGTGCAAAATAGTATGTACGTCGACCTCCCCCTCTGAAGTGTTATTGATATCAGGTGTAAGTGTAGGTATGGACGGTTTGTTTAACTCCTTGATCTTGGCTAACCCAAGACAAGATGTCTGTTGAACAGTGTCATTAAAAAACAATATTTGCTCTGGGATGATGCAGGCTCTATATAAAGCTTCCAATCCCTGCATCTACCTGTCTTTTGTGCCCCAGACAGTGTTTGTCTCAAAGTTGTCTTTCCAAAAGTCAAAACTTAACAAAGACAGCTGAGCATAAATGGCTGCAGAGTAAATTTTCTCGGTATTTGTCAAAATACTTTTCATTCCTGTCCTATTAACATTTTTAAATTAAAATGATTCTGGATTTGAATCATTAAAACCTGAAAAGTATAGAAATTTGCCATAAAATGTTTTTGAGCTACCCTTTGGTGGCGTTGGACAATCTTCCCATTGGTTATATTTCAATACATTTCTAGGATTTACAGATTTGTGCAAACAATGAAGACCATAGTGATTATAACAGTACATTTGTTCATAATCTGATGAATCTTCTAAGTCTTCATGATTAGTAAATTTTGCAGACATTTCTAAGTCTGACATCATATTATTAACAGTCTCGAAGTCCCAAACATCAGAAAAGGTACTAGATGAAACAAAGTCATTCAAGGAAATCTTGAACTGGTGTGGAATCTTCAACAGCTCCGCCAGACCAAAAATGTCATAATCAGTTCTGTCCCAAGCTATACCCCCTGGTATAGGAACGGCTGTGATGTTCACTGATGTCAAGTCTCTTTGTTCACAATGAGATGATTTGTGTGGCTTGAGGAGTAAGTTGATGTTCTTACTTGCTGTGTCCTTACATATCTTCCATTTATCAGCATTCCCAAAGTTATTACCAGAGTCAACCAAAGTAGAAGAAAAAGTACAACCAACACAATCCAAAGTTCAATCCATGGTGTAACCAGATAGGTCTTTTCCAGGTGATGAAAAAATTCTGTTGCTTGTTCTTTCAAAGATCTTTTTACTGGCGTTGTTTCAGGTTCCCTGGGATCCTCGGAAAATGTATCAAAGTTAGTGAAATAGCCAGAGGCAGTTCTGTCATTTGTAGGGATTGCAACAGGATTCGTTGAAATCGGTGAAACCACTTGGTCACTTGTTACATTTGTATAGTCTGATGCTATTTCATTGTAGACAGGCGTTTCTTGACAAACTGTTATTTGGGTCTCAAGAGGTACAAGTTCCATTGCTTTGTTGCATAGTCCTTCTTTTTGCACTGCAGATTCTTCAAAGATGATGAGTCTCTCAGTTTGAACCTCTTGGATAGTAGCCAGATTAGGGCTTCTGCTCCATCTTTGGAGTCCACTTGGCCTACTGCTTATGATCGGCCACATTATGTGGTTTTACCAGGTTGATGGACATGAACCTGTTCTCCTTTTTTCCAGCAAGGGACTGCGGTAATACTGTTCTTGATCCGCGTGGATGGCTCGGACAGGTACTGGTTGTAAGAAGGCCCATATTCCTTCTTGTCCAAAGTCTTTTCTCTGACTAGATCCCCAAGCTTAGGAATCCAGACAGGTCTTGCTGGGACGGATGGTTATTCTTCAGTGGCTGTTGGCTTCAGGAACACGTTACTTTGTGTTTTTTCCTTATTTCATTTAAGGGCTGCAAAACAGCCAAACGGTCTTTGATATCAAAGGGTTTTTGTTCTACCACTGAAGTCTGACAATCAAGATCCGAAAAACTCATTCTTGTTCCAAAAAGGATTTCTTATGGAGTGATTCCCCCCAGAGAACTTCTTGGCAGATTATTAAGACTACGTTGGACACTTATTAGATGTTTGACCCACCCATCACCCAAGCCTAATACCCTAGCTGTTATAGATTGCTTTATGTCCCGTTTTTTTCTCTCCACTACTGAATTTCCCTCAGGATGGAATGGACTCGAGTACCACAATGCAACACCCAATTTGGCCACGGCCTCCTTGTAAGCTCGAGAGCTAAACGCAGGACCCTGGTCAGAATGTAGCGTGCCAACTGCGTATGTGCCGATAAATACTCGCAAATCTTTTATAACCGTTGGAGCGTCAGCTGAGCCCTGAGGCCTCATCCAAATAAATTGTGTCTTAATATTTGTGGGACCGCATTTGTCTATAGGGACGTCTGTGTGTAGAAAGTCTAATGCTGTCTAACAATGGTGTCTGTACTGGGCTGGCTACACTGTAGTCAGGTATCTGGCGGTGTTCTCTGCTGCGATCTCCGTTGCAGTTACGGCAGTTAATTGCGAATGTGTGAATGTGACCATTGATCCCTGGCCACTAGTACGTCTCTTTTAAATCTAGTATAGATTTAGAGATCCCCTGATGTATCAGACCCTCTCCCAAATGCGCTTTGTGTATCAAAGCAACTCTACGTTTCCTGTTTGAAATTACTCTGTCCCCCACTGCCGGAATTCGAGCAAAAGGACGGAGTTTGCGTCAATTATGTAAGAGAATTTGAGTGGATAATTTTGAGGTAATATTTTACCACTGTCTTTGCTTGAAGCATTGACAGCTTGCATTATTTCGCTGCCTATTTTCATTTTTAAACGAATGATTGCAGGTACGGAATCCGTTTGCACAGCTGCCTTCACGGCTTCATCAGCCAATGAATTCCCTGCAACGTGAACGCCATCACGTTGATGCCTCAGTGTATGTATCACGTGAGCCTTTTGTAGTTCTTGATGTAACTGAACTACTTGTTCCTAAAGCAATTTATGCTTAATTGTGCATCTTTGTAACTGGTTTGATTCCAGTTTTGCAAGTATTCATCGTAAGATTGAACACAATAACACAAATCATACACTATGAGTGTGGGGAATTCGCGATCTGTATTTTCAAGCGCCATCTTGAATGCTTGTTGTTCAGCTCGCTGAGCTGTACAATCTCTCAGAGATTGAGTTTTAGTGACCATTGGTCGGAATTTACCATTGCGCCAGCGACCTTTAACAATCGCGCACCCAGCACTATAAGCTTGTTTACTCTCCGTAGCGGGTTTGGGCTGATCCGTCAGCATAAATTATACACTCATACTGCTCTAGAGGCAGAATCTCAGTAGGCAGAGGACATTCTTGTTCATATTGTAGAAATGCTTGTGTTTTCAAATAAGGGTCAAAAGAGTATTCAACGTCTGTTGCAGCAAGAGAATTAACCCATTGTATCCATCTCGGATGTAAAGCATTAGCATTCGGAATGCATTCGGAATGCTCGTTTTGTCACTGCCTCCAAGGCCGGTACAGGTGTAACGACCATAATGCGCTTACCCTGTGTGAGGGCTCTCTCTTTTGCTACTACAGTTTGAACTGCTGTAAGAATTTTTTCTGTTGAAGTGAATTTATTTCTGCTGTGTGTACAAGTGTGATTTGTAAGCTACTGGTACTTTTTCTTTTTCATTAAAGGTTAAGTATGTGAATCTGCATTGTCCTGGAATGATTCGGATCACTATATTAGAGGGAAGTACTAATAGCAAGGACCGAGGCCAATCAAGCCCAAGGGAAGAAAATGGGCAGACAAGGGTGGAGAGGCCAGAGGATCGATCGCAGATTGGCATCACAATCAGACCACACGGGGTGGACACACCAAACCTGTTGAATTAGTGCCATTATAAGCGGACCTGGCACATAACATTCGGGATCCACCCATATTAGATCTCCCCCAGCTGCAAGTCCCTATATAGTGGTTTTGACAGGGATCCCAGCATGTAGGGATGGAAGGGAAGAAACCACACTACCCTGATCAATAAAGCAGCTCACTGGTTGGCGATCGATTCAGGCTTTAATATTAGTAACCATAGGCACATTCTAATGGCTAGAAGAGTGTCATGGATTGGAAAAAGCAGGAAGGGATTCCCAGGAGACTGCGTAATTCTAAATTTTAGATATCTGAGTTGGCAAGAGAACTGTTGTATCACCAAAAGAAGGGGACCTACCAGGATTAGCATGGTACTTGTGTCAGATTGCTCCCACTCAGTTTCTTTTATAGAGACTTAATGCATGCCTTGAACAGGGAAGATCTGAGGCAAATGACGGCAAGGTTAACCTGGAGGGAGCGTCCAGTACCGTTATCTAACCGATAAGCGCCACTACAAAGCGTTTCCGCCCTAAGCAATCTAGATTGACTGATTGAGGGGCCAATTACAGAACAAGGGGGGGGGCACTGGAGGATGTGTACCATGCCAGGGATACTGGAGGGCTAGGTGGGGAGCTGACCATGACGTTAATACAACCCCTAACCCAGAGAGCAGCCAGTACGAAGGAGATCGAGTTAAATCCCCCCAGAGGAGGAAAATCTCATACTGGGTATATTGTCCTAAGGTCTATCCCCCCACTAGTAGGAGGGCATGGAAACATTAATATAATCTCCTGAAATATAGCAGGCCTGTCCAGCAAATTAAAAAAACAGGACTGGTTAGTATACATCAGGGGGTTTAACATCATTTGCTTGCAGGAAACGTGGGAGGCAGATTGCTGTATTGCAGCACTGGAAGGCTACAAAATGTATTTTGTTCCAGCATGTAGATCCTCTTCAGGGTGAGCCAAGGGAGGCCTAATTACCTATGTGGATTTGAGGTTACGGGGGAAATGGGAGGACTTAGCTTGGGAATCAGCTTGCACTCAGGGAATACGGTTTACGAATAGGGAACTGAAATTAATTTTTATTAATTTTTTTAATGCCATTAAGGGCGGACAAACACTGGCCAGTTTGGCAGAGTTGGACAACAGGCTGACAGGAACAGAATTACTCGGGGTTGCTAGTGCCCAATTGGTGGTGATGGGAGATTTTAATTGTCACTTGTGCAACCATTTAATCAGTAGTAAGGGGGAATGGGCCGTGTGCCCAAGGGAAGATGGATTACACTTGGAACATACCAGGGAGGGATTGGAGCTAAGTAAGGTGTTGGGTACCCACGCTCTCACACACACGTTGGACTTGATAAGAGCAGTCGGGGACCCTTGCATCCTCCAACCTTTAAAGGTAAGGGAAGGGGCTCCGTCATTGACTTTATCTTTGTACCAAGTTCCTAAATGTGTTGGATATTCAATCACTACATTTATAGAGCGCACTACTCACCCGTAGGGTCTCAAGGCGCTAGGAGGGGGGGGTGCCTTTACTGCTCGAACAGCCAGGTCTTAAGCCTCTTCCTGAAGGAGAGGTGGTCCTGGGTCAGGCGTAGGTCGGTCGGGAGGGAGTTCCAGGTCTTGGCGGCCAGGTAGGAGAAGGACCTTCCTCCTGTTGTCGCTCTTCGGATGCGGGGGACGGCGGCGAGGGCGTGGCTGGTTGATCTGAGGTGGCGCTTGGGAGCGTAGAAGTTGATTCGGTTGTTGAGGTAGCTCGGGCCTTGGTCGTGTAGGGCTTTGTGTGCGTGGGTGAGGAGGCGGAAGGTGATTCTTTTGTTGACGGGGAGCCAGTGCAGGTCTCTCAGGTGCCCGGAGATGTGGCTGTTTCGTGGGATGTCGAGGATGAGTCTGGCTGAGGCGTTCTGGATCCGCTGGAGTCTCTTCTGGAGCTTGGCAGTGGTTCCGGCGTAGAGGGCGTTGCCGTAGTCCAGTCGGCTGGTGACGAGGGCCTGGGTGACAGTCTTCCTGGTCTCGGTGGGGATCCACCAGAAGATCTTCCGTAGCATGCGCAGGATGTTGAAGCATGACGAGGAGACGGCGTTGACTTGTCTGGTCATGGAGAGGGAGGAGTCCAGGATGATGCCCAGGTTGCGTGCGTGGTCTGTCGGTTTGGGTGCGGTGCCCAGGGCGGGCGGCCACCAGGAGTCGTCCCAGGCGGAGGGCGAGGAGCCCAGGATGAGGACCTCCGTCTTGTCTGAGTTCAGTTTCAGGCGGCTGGTCGTCATCCACTCGGCTACATCTCTCATCCCTTCGTGCGGGTTGGCTCTGGCGGCGGCGGGGTAGTTGGTCAGGGAGAGGATCAGCTGGGTGTCGTCGGCGTAGGAGATTATGTTGAGGTTGTGTTGGCGTGCGATGGCCGCTAGGGGGCTCATGTAGACGTTGAAGAGGGTGGGACTCAACGAGGATCCTTGAGGGACGCCGCAGATGACTTCGGTGGCCTCTGACTTGTACGGTGGTAGGCGGACTCGGTGGCAGACAGTGTCGAATGCCGCGGAGAGGTCTAGGAGGATGAGGGCCGCTGTTTCTCCGTTGTCCACCAGGGCTCGGATGTCATCGGTGGCAGCGATGAGGGCGGTCTCGGTGCTGTGGTTGGCTCGGAAGCCCGACTGTGAGGGGTCGAGGGATCCATTCTTCTCGAGGAAGGCGGCCAGCTGCTTGTTGACGGTCTTCTCGATGACTTTGGCTGGGAACGGGAGGAGCGAGATGGGGCGGTAATTCTTGAGTTCGGTGGGGTCCGCTGTAGGTTTCTTGAGCAGGGCGCTGAGTTCGGCGTGCTTCCAGTACTCAGGGAAGGTGGCGGTGTCGAAGGAGGTGTTGATAATGTCCCGCAGGTGGGGTGCGATGACAGCGTCGGCCTTGTTGAAGACGTGGTGAGGGCAGGGGTCGGTTGGAGATGCGGAGTGGATGGAGTTCATCGTGCGGATGGTGTCTTCGGTGCTGATCGGGGTCCAGGCGCGGAGGGTGGTGGTGGGTGGCGTTGCTGCGGTTTTGACGTGCGTTAGTTGGATGCTGAAGCTGTTGTGTATGTCCGCGATCTTGTTGTGGAAGTAGGAGGCGAGGGAGTTGCAGAGGTCTTGCGATGGGGTGATGTCGTTGTTTCCGGCGTTGGGGTTGGAGAGCTCTTTCACGATGTTGAAGAGTTCCTTGCAGTTGTGTGCGTTGTTGTCCAGACGGTCCTTGTATGCAGTTTTCTTGGTGGCGCGGATCAGTTGGTGGTGTTTCCGGGTGGCGAGCTTGAGGGTGGACATGTTGTTCATTGTTGGTTCCCTTCTCCACACTTTCTCGAGGGCTCGGCAGTTCTTCTTGGAGTTCTTGAGTTCGTCGGTGAACCATTGGGTTTTTCTGCTGCCGGGTCTGCTGGGCGGGGTCCTCAGAGGGGCGAGTTTGCCCCTCTGAGCCTCCAAAGTTACATATTAAGTTTTAATGTTGAGTTAAGCACTTTTAGTGATCGCAACCCGCTGGTGCTGATCCTAAAGGACCCTGACCAAGTCAAACATTCCTTTTGCAAACAGACTAGAGGCTCTTTTACAGCCACAGATCAGGGAAGAAGATTGAGATGGTCAAACATTAACTGTGACAAATTCTATAGGCACTACTGATGGAAAAAACCCACCAGGTATGAAAGTGCCTAGACCCAACTATAGAGGGGGCGGACTTGATCATCTCATTTGAGGGAGTTGGTCACTGTATAGATGGTTTGCTCAGAAGTAGAACCCCAAAAGAGGCAGAGGAAACTCCTAGGTGGTTCAATCTGCAATGCTCTAGCGACTTGAGAGATCTGAAGGCATCATTAAAGATTGTTCCCAAAGATAAGACCATGGTCTCCTCTTGCCGGGGGAGGTATAACCAGGCATTGAAACAACGTAAAACCTCATTGCAAAGCCAGGCATGGGAGAACTTGAGGGAAGCGGCCGAATCTAGGGACATGACCGTTTTTTGGAAAAGTTTGAATGAACCGTGTTTCCAAGATAAGAAAACATCTAAGCCTGTCTGCCATGTCCTGCCAGAGTCCTGGGTGGCAAATAAGTCATGGTTGAGCGGCTGCACTCCTTCCCTAAATCTGTTACTCTCATAATCCTATTCATTCAGTGAAATGCGTGCGAGCAGAAGCCGTGGAGCGCCTCGTCACAGCTCAGTTAGAAACGAATACTCCAATTGGGCACAGCTGTCCTGCACCTGACTGTCGCACTGCGATACAGGAAATCATTCCTTCGTGAAACTCTTCCTCCAAAGTTACATCATAATTATCTGGTTATCAATGTTAGTCCAATATCTTGAATCATACCTCTTGTGACTTCCTCATGACAGAAACTCGAGTTGTATTTCCCTGTGCATTGGGAACGTGATGTGTTACAAAACCACTGTCTAAACCTGTTTGACTTCACATGCCTCCGTTAAAGCCTGGGAAGGCAACGTTTGGCACTTGAAAATGACGAATAAAATATTCAAAGCGCAAACATGCTGTCTCCGTTGTGGTGAAATATGAAGTATATAACATTGATAACCAGATAATTATGATGTAACTTTGGAGGAAGAGTTTCACGAAGGAATGATTTGCTGTATCGCAGTGCGACAGTCAGGTGCAGGAGAGCTGTGCCCAATTGGAGTATTATAGTCCCGGGAGGAGCATTTCCAAGGCCTCTGAAAACCCCAACTGTATGAGCACTGTACTACCACCTCTAGGGTCAGATAAAAAACAGTTGTGGATTCCCTATTCTCTCTAGGTGAGATAAAAGCGGGAATCGAGGGTTTAACCCAGAACAGGGCCTCGGGCACGGATGGGATCCCTCCAGATCTCCTGCTATCTAAGGTAGACTTGTGGGCTCCTATCCTAGCAAGAGAGATCAATACGGCAGTAGAGGCAGGTATGCCCTCATCCTGGTCTACTGCGACAATCGTCCCAATCTTCAAAAGGGGTAATAAAGACAACCCACAATGTTATAGGCCCATCTCCCTTATTGATGTCATGGGGAGAGGTATTCTTAACCGTCTTATGGATTGTGCAGACGAACACAATATCATCTCGGACATCCAGTACGGCTTTAGGCCGGGTCGCTCAACCTCTGATCAATGCCTTAACCTTTATCTCCTTGTTGCCAAGAACACTGTCGCCAGCAATGAGACGGTGTACTTGGCTTTCATGGACCTCACAGCAGCATTTGATCGGGTCAACCGCAGGAAACTGTGGGACCTACTGATGGCCATGGGTGTGGATCCAGGACTGGTTAACATCTTCAATACTCTGCACCAGTATACTTCAGCCAGGTCAGATACAATGACGAGGGAGACATCTCTGACTCTTTTCCTTGTTCCAGGGGTGTAAGACAGGGCTGCATCCTGGCACCTTTTTTATTCACTCTATATATCAATGGTTTAGACAAGGTATTGGGAGCACTAGGGGTGGACCGTCCGAAGGTAGGCAATAGAGAGATACAGGTCCTGCTTCCGTCACGCACTGCGCGGGGCCTTCAGCACCTTATTGATGTTTTTTTTATTTTTATGGAGAACCTGGATCTGTCCGCTAATCTCACCAAATCATACATCCTTGAGATGGGAAAAAGATCAGGCAGAAAATTCACCTTAAGGATTGGCACCCATTGCCTAGAAAAAGTGCAGGCATTTTCCTACTTGGGAATTTTACTCGATAGCCGCATCAGGTTCAACAAGCTGATAGACGAGAAATGTAGATCTCTTATTAGCTCTTCTGGGGCAATTATGAACTTTGCACACAGGTTGGGCCGCTGGGCTCCCGGACAAATCTTGAATTTGTATAGGGCCATCTGTAATGCGAAAACGCTATACGGCAGTGAGGTGTGGGGCTTTGTTGACCCTCCAAGGATCCAAGCAGAAGAAAACAAATTCCTCTGACGGCTACTTAGAGTCTCACAAAGCACCCCTTCCTATTCAATCCACGAAGAGCTAGGCCTCACCTACATCATAGATGGGATCCAATTGAAACCTCTCACTTGCTGGTTAAAAATATGGACAGACCCGGAAGCGGCTTTAGGCAAGCAGATTATAAGTGATTGCATTAACAGGGAGCATGGGCATAACATCCCTAGGCTTAAATATGTAAGGGAGACCCTGTCTGGCCTGGGTCTTGCTGATTATTTTAACAATCCGAAATCGCTGGTAGCAGGGGATAAGGTGATTGTTAAGATCGCATTTTTAAAGTATAAGGCCTCCTCCAGGGAAGATACCGAGATGGTTAAACCAACCGTGAGAGCCCACCTATTAGCCAAATCTAGCCCAGGTTTGGAACCATACCTTTCTTATTTTTATAATGCCCAGGATAGATTCCTGATAACCAGATTTAGGCTGAACCTACTTCATCACGCACTGGGGTGTCCTTCGGGGTTTTTATCATCCATTGAGTTGAGGGGCCCCTGCGGCTGCGACTATAAGTCTCCGCAGGACACACTCCACTTCGTTTTATTGTGCCCCTATTTTGCCCACCCCAGGAAGTTGTTATTAAAGAGAATTTTAAAGACTGCTAGGTTCAAACACGCAAAGGTGGCGCTGTTGTTTTCGAAACTGTCTGATGAGGCTTTTACACTTTTTTGCACTGTGAATTTTTTAAGGATGACCGCAAGATTAAGAAACACCAACGACACAGTATGTTGATGTCGGTCGTTAAATTTCCCTTTCGCCCTTGGAGACCAACATCTATGACGCTCTTTAATGCTTTTTAATCAAGATGAATTTTATGATTGGGGGGAATCTCCTTGTAAAATGTTGGATTTATAGTTCCCTTGTTTTGTAAACTGGCCCTTTTGAATGTAATGTGCCCCGGAGTGTCAGACTTCACAATTGTTAGTTTATTTTTAACCCTATACCCACGACGATTTGCACTGATACTTGTTATATATTTTGTATTCATTGACAAAGCATTTGGTGAAATGTTTTATATCTTGTGTTTTAAACCTATTTGTCTTGTACTTTTATGGTATTGCTGTATACCGAATAAAGTCATTTGATGATGATGATGATGATTCGGATCACTAAGTTGCATACGTTTATGCGTGTTTGTAAATGTTTTGTTGCTAACATGTCTGTTTGCAATGAACGCAAAATGTCAGTGTGTTTTTGAGTCCAATTAACTATCTTGAAATCCGGTTTGATTAATTCGTAGAAAGGTGTAACCCATTCTGCGTAGTTTAGAATGTAAGTACTTCCAAAATTCAGGAAACCTAGAATTGACTATGTTTTTCAGCATTTTTGGAGGTTGGAGCAGCACACATTTCTCTAGAAAGTTTGCTGCCGGGCTTTTGCCTTCATTTGATAACTCGTCTCCTAGAAAAAGGACGTTGAGGTGGGCAATTCTCCATTTCTTGAAATTGAATTTATACCCTTCAGAGGCGAAGCCCAATATTATGGTGTTCACCCTGTTCAGGTACCTATCCAAGTCATCGTCCGTTAGATAGATTTCATCAACATATGATAATGCATAATCATCATAGGTTTGTAGTAACTCTGTTACTCTAGCTGAAAATAACCCTGGAATATTCTTGAATCCCTGGGGGAGACGACAGAATTGACCCTGTATCCCCATAATTGAGAAAACGGTCAAATACCTTCTTTCATGTGCAATGTTTTGACAGAAGAAACCATTAGAAATATCAAATATAGTTTTGTATTTTTTACGCACAATGTTATTCATTAGTGCTGCACCTTGTGCGTTTTGTACTGCAAAAGTTTTGCAACAAGAGTTTAAATGTCTGTAATACAATACTAGATGATATGTATTGTCTGGTTTGGAGACAGGAAACAAAGGATTGTTCATGGACGAGGTGCATGTTTCAATCACCGCTTGGTATTCAAGTTAATCTAATATCTCCCTGACCTGTTTTTTTAGCTTCTTGCTTAACTGGATACTGCCTTTGAGCAGTAGGTTGATTTTTCAACTGGATTTTATGGTGAGGAGAATCCTCGTTCCATCCCACATGATTTTTACATAATGCAGGAGCCTGGGCTACAGCCAATTTCCTGGCATGAGTATATTTTAAATGAATAGGAATATGGTTGGAAACTGCTGGCATAATTATATATTCGCCATGTGGGCACTCCCTGACAAATTGAGGGTGGCCAGTCTTGTTCAGCTAGAGGAATGTCATAACCCTTTGAGAGCTTCTCCCAAAAGAGTGCTCTTATTTTTCTAAGTATTTTCCCCTCCATCTGGAGAGTTACTTCGTATAATTTATGTGTGACCCTGACCCTGGTATCTGCAGTTTCAAATTGGATGTACTCATTCAAGTCCACTGTCTCCAGATGATCCTTCAAGATCTTGCGAGCTATGGTGACTTCTGCTGCGCTGTCCAACATCATTTGAGCCCATTCCCCGTTCTTGAGTTGTGTCCTCAAGATCCTTGGCATGTCTGATCTTTAGACCTGCTACCTTCTTCTTGGTGAATTGAGTTTTCTTATTTTTCTGAATGTGTTGTTTGTCTTTGGACTTCACGCGTTCTTCCTTTTGTTCTGACCGTCCTCTTCTTTCGGATTTCTGTGAGGAAGTCTGAAAGGAACGAGAGGAACGTGTATCAGTATCTTGATATCTATCAGGTTTTCTCAAATTATCCCTGTTCCTGAGGTTATACCTCTTTTCAGAGGGCTCCTTTTGAGGAGACCTGCCTCGGGATTGAAAAGGCTTCTCTTTAGAAGTTTGTTTAGTGTTCTCCCACTTCTTTTTAGGAGGAGTAGGAGTGTTTGTAATAAAGACCTTTAACTATATAATTCAATTAAATTTTGAATATTGCTAAGTGATTCATCGTCTGACATTGCTACAATGTCAGGGTCAGGTCTGTAGTTGGCTAAAGCTAGCCATGTTGCTCCTGGTCTACCTAGTGGACCGAGCCTGGTAATGGGATGTATATGTTTTAGGGCGCCTTTACACCAGAACGCATGCTCTTGGTATGTTAGTGGAATTTTAATATCCCCGAAAGGAATGTATTCCTCTGGTGGTTCATCTTCTTTGTAGAAGGTGTTTTGAATGTGGCTTCTCACCAATAAGCCACACCCAACCACTGCACTCCCACCTGGGAGGCAAATATATCAGTATACCTTTGAATAGTCTACACTTTTATAGCATGTCTTACCACTCCTGGCACAACAAGACTGCAACACAAAACAAACAGCACCTTTGGAAAAGGAGTTTTATTTAACAAAATGCAAAGACTCTATCACTTTTAGAATAAGGCTTGGGGTTTATTACATAATACTCCCTAAACAAAGGCTGTCTCAGATACCTAATGCATTATATTCAAATGTATGTAGCACACTTATAAACTAAAGGCATGAATCAGTAACTGATCAAACTTATAATCTAAATGGCATGAATCAATAATTATACTGATTAATAAACAAGCACTAACTGATATAAAATAAGATACACTGGACGTCCTGCAAGGGATCAGAAAGATATGTATACAGAGTAGAGGATCACTCTGGATGTGCACCTCCCACACCACAAAGAAAACACCTCAAACGAGCACAGCAACTGGCACACATCACAATGGCAATAACCACAAAACTCAATACATCACCTGATGCATACACTGCCCACTTCTGGCCGGGGGAAGTCTTCACACAGCCGGGAATCAGAGCTCAGCAATCAGGGTTCAATCTGAGATACACACGTCTGCCCTCACTTGGAATCCAAACTCCCAAAACTTCCACTTCCAACTTCCACCAGACCAGTGAAGGCTCCCCCCTTTAATACAAGTGAAAATGTTGGTCGAAGCTTCTAGCAAGCCCCACCTCCTTTTCCCATCAGATTCCTGTACCACTTCATGCCTTTGTTATGACTCCGGCATAGAGTGAGCACATTCCTCTGAAAAGAACCGATTTCTACTAGCACATAGAGTGCAGAAAACAAATGAACACTTCTCACCTAGAAAGGCTCAGAAGATGGAGTCACTTAAGCATAGGCCAATAATACAAGATGGCATAAGATTATGCCAAAGCCAATAGGCAAGCCCTGCCATTAAGCAAGATAAAGTCAGAAAAAAGAATGGTCAAAGCCAATAGTAAGAACTCATAATTCTCACTACTGACACATTCCTACACAACTGCACACCTTCAAATTCAAATCCCACACGCCCTGCTCTTGGCAAGACTGTTCCACTCAGTAACAGCTCCCACTGAAAGACAGTAAGATTACAGAACAGAAGAGAAGCAGGTAAATGAAGGACCATCCTACATTATGGCTAGGGTAAAATAACACACTAAAATCAATTAAAATGGTGATAGTTGGAGGTCATCATAGAGTGTCTGACTACAAAAGTGTCTCTTTCACTACAGAAGGTAAACACTTTTGTTCATGGATTTGTTTCAGGGAAGACTATCCATGAGTAGAATAACTCTGTCTGATGATATTCATGTGCCTCTATCACAAAAACTACCCTACCACCTCTTGCTGATAAGCCATTTCATATGAGTTTTATAGTGATGGTTTTCCTTAAAGTTTCAGGAATGCTCATAGCATCATCATCAGTCTCTTGGAAACCTATACATTTGAAACTTGTACAGCTGCATCAGCTGCAGCTCCACCGGTGGCGGTGTTGTCGCCGTTATTCGACATAGTTTAATGCATAGTTGCAGAGCAAGTTTCAAGGAAACAAAGATAAGGTGCACAATATTTTGGAACATTGTATCCTTCAACGTTGAACACACCAAAAAATGATACATAGGATTTTTCGTCCTACTCAGCTATGGCGGATATTATCCCTTTACCCACTCCAGACGTCTATTGGAGTATTACGGAAAAAGGGGTCTCTGAGAAAAGCACGACTGAGTTACTTTAGTATCTAGTGTTAAATTAGTGCCTTGCCCTACGTTGGGTGCCATGTAGTGTAGTTCCTATATTCCACATAGGCTCTGTGCACTAGAATAATATATCCTATAGATTTGACATAGGACTGAGGTCAACTAGGTCTCTATTGAATATACTAAACTTAATTGTGTGTGTGCCAGCTAACTCTGAGGTCACTAGAAACTTTCTCAAATACACAAGTAGGGATTAGATTCTAACATTCGCATGAACATTTATAAACAAATAAGAGTGTCTTAAGAAATAGGTTTTGCCACAGTAGGGAGCAACAAACTCAAGCTTATGAGACGACCACACTGGGACGTTTAAAGAAAGCCCTCACTTACCACCTAGTGATGACATGCTTCATCATCGGGCTCCACCAAAGAGACCGAGTGTCTCTTTGGTGTGCTACAACGCCAGATCTACTGCGGAGTGGGATAGTGAGTTAAGGGCGTGTTGTGCAAGATTAAGCTAGTGAGTGATGGGGGTATAAAAAAGTCAGTAGTGTATCACAAGGACATTTTTATTCTGTGACCACTAAAGACAATAATTAAAATTATGTGAATGGAAGCAGTCCACATTAAGTTGAGTGGAGGATTCCTATGCATCAGTCGACATGTTTCTTGCCATGAAAACGGTGTGATTTTACCCGGCAATTCTTCAGGACTAAAAGTGTTCTATACCCTGGTGGTATGGACGCGCTAAGGCCCACCCTTACCTAGGGGCGTGAAAGTGAAAATTAAACAAAATGGTGAAAAGTGCAAAAAATTAGGAAGAATAAATGGCTTCCTAATAACTCCTGGTTTAGGAGGCTTCGATTTAGTGGTTTCTGCACCTGGAAAGGAAAAAAAGGGGGGGAACATAGACATACATATAAGACATAACAAACATTTAGTAGTGATACTGAATGTTGCTGTAGGTCTATGGTGCTCCATTCAGTGGCAAAGAGACAGTTGTGGTAGAATAGCGTTATTTTTATCACCACCTTTTGTCCCTGGGTACATAGCTGTTAACATTGGGAAGTGCTGTGCACTATGCGTGATCTGAACTACGTATGACTGTGATTAAAAACATGAAGGAAGACTTCAAGGTTAGCGATCAAGTTAATGGTCACAGTTCGATCGCAACAGGTAAGTAAAATGAATTAAAATGTCTCACTTTTCTGGTGTTAAAATAAATCACCATGGATCTCAGGAGGGGGGTTGGAGCGTATTCGGCACACCCTGTTCAGTGTCGAAATCAAAGAAAAGACATGACATAACTGTAAATACGAGTGAACACTCGTAGCAAGGTCAGTACTTAGCTTTGTGGTTAAGGTCACAAGGATCTGGAGGATTTACTCACGCCCTTGACGCTTGGCACTGTCAGTCTACCTGCATCGCCCTCGGACTGGACCCTGAAGATGTCCGGGCGGCATACGGTAGCCGTTTATGTTAGTGAAACAGCGAGGCAGCGAATGCTTCTGGGTGGGCGTGGCCTGGAGCGATGCCTCGTCACGGATTGTATCAGCCTATCAGAATACAGGGAGGCTAGTGACGCTGGGGTCACGTGAGCGGGACTGGCTGAAAGGAGGTTGCTAGGTGACGGCAAGTAAACGCGAAGAGGGTGCTTCTAGACGAGCTTAGAGATTATGTCAAGCTCCGCAGAAGTTGTTTATCATGTGAAATATTTTGGCAATTAAGTTCTGTTTCCAGTAATGTAGAGGAAGCACGATTGTGTTAAAGTAGCACAGAAGTATTAATCATGCTCGTATTGACCCTTTCGTAATCCATAATGACTACTGCTTACACAATAAGGAACGCTAGTTATCATTTTAGGCTATGGGTGACGTGGAGCATGCACGGTTTGAACGACGATATCCCCTGGAAAACTGTGATCAAATAAATTAGCTAGTCCGATATTGGTCAATGGAGTTCTTTTAATCACCCCTTATTTTGAAGTTTAGCGCAGTGCTTTTATGGTTTGCACATAAACCGAATAAAGATATTTGACTGACTGACTGACTGTGAAAAATAGGAAGGAGTAGGTGATCTTTGAATACTCTCCGGTATATACACGTGTTACTTTGGGAAGGAGTCTTAGTGAAGACGGTGTTTATCTGAGACTACTATTTAAACTCATCAGCTTGGGAAGAGTTGTGAGAAGAGTTAAGTCTCTCCCCACACCCTATTACGTATTCCCATCATACAATGGATGGCTCTCGTTGAAGAAGCCAATCTCTTCCCACTCCTTACCATGAACATCTGTAATCTGAGAGCGAGGTCTGAAAGGAGAGGCCAGTCTTGCCTCACATACTACCCCGCACATCTGTCATCTCAGAAAGACGTCTAAAAGCAGATGCCAACCCACCAACGCACCCTAGGATGCACACCTGTGATCAAAAATAGAGGTCTGAAAGGAGAGGCCAGTGCTTGCACACACTATATCGTACACACCCATTATCTGAGAGAGACGTCTGAAAGGTGAGGCCAATCCTTCCCTACTACGCACACCCGTCACAAGAGGGCGGGGGTCTGAAAAGAGAGGCTAGTCCCTTCCGCACCTGACTATAAGCTGTTTTGAGCACCCACAGTATAGATAAGAACAGTCAAAGCACACATGTTGGAAATGGGATCCCTGGCTTGCCAGGGCTTGCGCCAAAGTTAGTCAGAGACCACCACTCCCAAGTCAGGGCAAGGGAGTTACACGCCAAGATAACCCCTGCTCACCCTCTAGGTAACGTGGCGCAAGCAGCAAGGCTAAACTTGGAGGCGATGTGAGTTAAGTATTTGCGCACGCACCCCAGCAACAACACCTAAAGGCCCACCACAGAGGAAACTCCACACAAGGTTATATAAAAATAGCCTTTGTATTACACCGCAACACATTAGATAAAACACACACTTTACAATGTGCCAGAGGCACGGGCAGAATTTACAGGGGATATGTACAAGACAGGGCCACCTGGACCACTGTCAGGAATCAGCACTTTTAGAAGTAACAATACAATACTTATAGGCCTAGAACTTAGAACATAGGGCCTATCGGACAGTACCTTCCGTCCTGGTTGCGCAGGATAATGCGAGTGACCTCCTTAGTAGGCTTTAGCGGGCGACCGGCTAGCTACAAGCGTTTTTCTGGGGCGACCAATGTGTGCGGCTCAGAAGAGGAGGGGGAGGCAGGATGCGGGCGGCCCAGCGAAACGGCGTGGCTCAGGGGAGAGCGGCGCGGCTCGAGGCTTGGACGGGCGGCCGGGCACGAGCTGCCGAGGGGAGTGAGCGAGGCACACTTCAGCGGGGCCCCAGGGGCCCAGGGAGATCAGACAAGTCCCAGCAATTTGTCAGGGAAGGCACAATAGAGTCCACTGGTCCTGGGACTCTGGTCAGGGGGCGAGCTCAGTATCAAGCCCTTGAAATATCACTTAGAACATAACAGAAAATCACTGTAACACAAAATAGGACATAAAGCACACAACCAGTACCCACTGGTAACCGGTAAGTACCACCTACGCAATCCTAACCACCTTAGGAACAGGTCACGCAGGGAACCAGGACCTCACTAGCACCACCTGTACTAGCAGGAACAACCACCTAAGTATCACCATACAAGTAGGGGCATGGGCACATTACACATGATGCATCATTATACATTCAGCGGTGTAGGGGAGGAAAACACATGATGCAGAACCTACATTCAGCGGTGTAGCAAAGAACACTTCGCATAAATCACATTAACACAGAACTTACATCAAAAGTCCAGGGTCCAGGTTGCACCACTGTGCCAAAACCTAAACGTAGCAGCTGCCCACAAAGTGCTGGGCAGCTGAGGGACAAAACAGGGGGCCTAAACGCTGCAGCTGGCACTAAGTGCTGCGCAGCTGGAAGGCCAGGGTAGGGATGAAGGAGTGCGACTCACTCCTAAGTCCAGAACATGTCCCTCCTAAAATGGTGCAGCTGCCTACTAACTGCTGGGCAGCTGTGACTCATAACTGCGACCCGGGGCCCTCACTGGCCCTTTGGCAAAACTGCGCCAACTGGTTGGAGCCCACCGGCTCTGGAAATACCCATTGCGCATTTTTGGAGCCCTCTAGGCTCTGAGGACAATGGCACCCCCACGTTGGAGCGCGCCGGCTCTGTGAATGTTCACGGGTCCCCACTGGACCTTTAAGGCAATCTGGGCACGTTGGAGTGGCCCCCTGCAGGTCGGGGCCGCTCGGGGCAAGGCACGGTGCCCTCACTGGCACCTTGCAGGGCTGGCTAGCACAATTACAGCCCCATCGTTGGAGCTGGCCCCTGACAGACGGGGCGGCTCAAGAATGCAGAAAGGCTTTGTGCCTCGAAGGGAATACATCACAGGGAGCCCCCCACCTTACCGGAGTCCCGCTGCGGCTGTTCCTCCTCCGGTCACGGCGATCTG
Source organism: Lissotriton helveticus (assembly GCF_964261635.1). Classification (NCBI taxonomy): domain Eukaryota; kingdom Metazoa; phylum Chordata; class Amphibia; order Caudata; family Salamandridae; genus Lissotriton; species Lissotriton helveticus. The sequence goes on from NC_136059.1 coordinate 11,988,649, forward strand.
GGCAGTTTCTCCGGTCCGCGGCTCGTCATGGAAGCCCCGGCAGACGTCCTCAAAGCAGCGAGCGGGGCTCTCTCTCCCAAGAGCCTCGCAGACGGTGGCTGCAGTTTTCTATGGCACAGGGCTTCCCTTTTCCTCGGGGAGCCCCGGGCTCCCTTCAGTCCTCCTGGCAGCCTGGTATGGCTTCCCCCAGGAAGGGGGAAACGGAAACAGCGTCCTCCCGGCCCCGCCCACAGTCTGGCGGCGCCGGCCGGACTTCGACTTCCTGTTCGTCTCCCGGGCCGTGGAGGTGTACCAGGGGCACAGATGAGGGGTGGGCACCCATGGTGAGATTTGCAAATAAGGAGGCAAGAGTGCACCAATGAGGGGTAGGCTCCCTCCAAGTATCGGGGCCTAAAGCAGAGTAGGCTCCTGCTAGAACAAAGGGTTCACCAGGCCCCGCCCACCTCCACAACTTCCGGGTCGCGGTAGACAGCGGCCCGGCAACGGTTTACAGCCCACCACTCGGGTTGCGGTGATGATTCCTTTTCTCGGGGGCCACACGAGGGGTAGGCTCCCTCTAACAAATGACCACATCGGGGTGACCACGCGACCCCCATAAAGCGGAGTAGGCTCCCGCTAAAAATAATTAAATAAGTGGGGCAGGAGTCACGGGGGAATCCCTCCCCAGGGGATTCCCAGGCAAAGGAGCACAGAGCTCCCAGCGCTAGGCCAAAATAAAGCGCTCTCGGGGTGCTAGGGGCAGCCACAGCCCTGGGGCAACAACAAAGGCACAGCAGAAGGTCCTGGGCATCAGGAGGGGCATGCAGGGCCCAGGGGCCAGCGCACAGGCAGGAGACAGCCCCCATGGCGGTCCCTCCTGGGCCCCACCAGCAGCAGCCCTCTCCTATCAGGATCCTGGAAGAGAACAACCTCTGTGGGGACACAGCCCCATTTTTATACACCACATTCCTTTGTTCTGGCACAGGGTGAGGGGAGAAACCAGTCGCAGCTGGTTGGTGAGCACTGTTGATGTGCTCATTCACCCTCTCTATTCACTGGCAGGGCTAGGGTCGTTAGACGCACCACAGGGGGGCGGAGCCAGCATTGTCTGGGGAAAACCCAGCCTCATTCAGGACACAGGTACACTCCTCCCCAGCCATCAGCATGCTAATCTCCCACTCACCACCGGGCAGACCCATCCAGACTTCCTGGAGCCTGGCATGCCAGCCAGCTCTAACCAATCATGCTCCAGCACCCTCACTGCACACACACATCAATGTCTAGAAGTGGTACTTCCCTACTAGACACATACATGCCGCATATACCATCTCGCAGCATTCATTCTAACGAGGTCACACATACCAAACTTGAGCCTGAACTCCCCACGCATCAGGAACTACCGGGGACACATACATTCCCCATGCATTCCTATGGGAGGGCAGGCCTATCTCACCCACGCACTCAAGGAGAGCACGCACTTTACACTGCACCACAGTGTCAAAGTGCGCAAAGACCAGAAATCACTATACCTCAAGGCAAAAAGTTCAGGGGTGAACCTGCCACAAGGCCCAAGTCCAACAACACACATGTGTGATGCTTTAGCCTGCAGGGGGCAGTCACACAGGCTGGGACACAAGGACTCCTACTAATTGAAGTAGAGACCAGCACTATTAATTTCAGATGCCACAACCAAATACATGCAATAACTGCCTGAAACCCCATCACCTTACTCCCACACCTGGAGTCCACATAAACATTTGTTGAAAATTCCTGGATTATTATACCTAGCGGATGCACTGGTAACATTGATTGATACTAGTGTCTTTGACGATTAAAGTTGCCTTGTTGAGAATTATTGTGAAGCCCGTTCGCGATACGAGTGGCGATTGCTTATCGCTTTCCTCCTGGTGCATCAAAGATATCTGCGTGATTGACCTGGAAGTCTGCTGCTAACACAGATTCCTAAAATAAGTTTCGGTATTTACCAATAAACCAAGAAAACATTATTAAAAATTGTTCTTCTCTGGATGATATAATTCCATACTCCCAGACCTTGAAGAGCGACGGTGGCTGACAAGGCACACTGCATGAGGTGTGGCGAACGAGGTTACCACCTTTCCCCTGTACGGACATGCACTTTGTATGTCCTTACTGCCACCTTCATCCGGGGTGTTTCTTTCCATTGGAATTAGTTTAAAATCTACAGGGACCACCTGACCCCGAATAACTCCCTCAGATGCAGCCCAATACTTTTCCAGCCCTGATGACGAAGCACCCAAGAACTCAAGGAATCCTAACTGTCTAACTCCCAGATTCATCATTGTCCCGTTTTGCGAGTCCTTAATAGCGATTATTAAGGAATTGCTATTAAGGACTTGCAAAACAGGATTTACGTAGAAATTGCAATATCATTTGCGATTTCTACAGCTTCCTTATTTGCGATTAGCAATTTGCTAATCACAAATAAGGATGCGATTTCAAGGGTGTTAGGGGTGTTCAAAGGACACCCTGTTGCACCCCTGAAATGTAAATGTAGATAGAATTTGTGCAATAGATAGTAAATGTAGATAGAATTTGTGTGTGTAACATACCACTTAGAAAAATGCACTAAAGTGCATTTTTCTAAGTTTTCGCTATTTACCACAAAGTCAGACTTTGTAGTAAATAGCGGCCAGAAATAGCGATTTTGCAATTCAAAAAGGGTTCATGCATTGTATTTAAGGAATCTCAAATAGAGATTCCTTAAAAGCAATCGCATTTTGGGAAATCACTAAAAATAGCGAATTTCACAAAAATGTATGATGCATCCCAAAAACTTATTTAGGAATCGCAAATGGTTGAATTTACCGATTTGCACCGTTTGCACTTCCTAAATAGGTTGATGCATGTGGCCGTTTAAGTCTGTTAAATACTTTCTCATCAGCTCCATGCAATTTCATATGAACTCCCCCTGCTAAGGCAAACCTTTCAACCATTCGGATCCATCCTTTTATTGCAGGTTCTCTCTCAAACATTCAGCTTTTCGTCACGCATCTCTTCAGCCACAATGAACCCACTGCGCGGCTCACTCTTAGTGACCTGGAGTGGCGACTGACAAACCACATGTGAGCTGTGATGATGCTGAGAGATGGTTTTCATTGATCTGCTGCCTTCGTAAAGGGAAGAACTTTGCACACATGACTTGCATGTGGGGCTCTGGGGGCTGTAGTCAGGGTGTGACGCGTCACAGGTGGCATGTGTGTTCCTTGTGTTGTATTAAAAGGAGTCGGTCTGACCCCCTTGTCACTTGTGGCTTTATATGAAGTCTCATGTTTGAGCTCAGGTCACCGCGGTGATTGACAGGTCACAGGGAGCTTCCCTCTTCTCTCCCCTGTGGCGCTGCCCCTATCACCCGTCGTCTATAGCATGGCACCCACCGCCGGTCGCCGCTGCCCGTGCAGAAAGGCTTCAAGAGTTGCAGACAGTCTGAGAATCACCGCCTGTGAATCACCGCCTGTGAATCACCGCCTGTGAATCACCGCCTGTGAATCACCGCCTGTGAATCACAGTCTGAGAATCACAGTCTGAGAATCACCGCCTGTGAATCACCGCCTGTGAATCACAGCCTGTGAATCACCGCCTGTGAATCACCGCCTGTGAATCACAGTCTGAGAATCACCGCCTGTGAATCACCGCCTGTGAATCACAGCCTGTGAATCACCGCCTGTGAATCACCGCCTGTGAATCACAGTCTGAGAATCACCGCCTGTGAATCACCGCCTGTGAATCACAGTCTGAGAATCACCGCCTGTGAATCACTGCCTGTGAATCACAGCCTGTGAATCACCGCCTGTGAATCACAGCCTGTGAATCGCCACCTGTGAATCACCGCCTGTGAATCACCGCCTGTGAATCACAGTCTGAGAATCACCGCCTGTGAATCCTATGAGTTTGTAAAAACGGTTCCTCTCCTGGGGCTGTGGCGCTGCGATGGTGTCATCGCTTCTCTCTCATAAAGGCCTCCACTCTTCATATAACCCCCTCCTATCGCGACATGACCCTGCCCTCTGGTGCTGTTTCGAAGGGAGAAAGCACCCGGTGCAGACCCTGTGAGGCAGAGAGAGACGGACCCTCTGCCTCCGCTGCTGCCATATTTACAAGGAGTGCTGGGGCGTCACCCGCTGCTTATAAGATACTTATCAAGTCAACATCAGCGTGTTGCCTCTCAGGACTATGGTAACATCTGGCAGCTGAGCAGAGCAACAATAACTTCCCGGCTTTGGGAAGTGTCATATTTCCTGGTCTCAATCTTGTAGTGCGCGGTGTTCGCCCCCCTCACCGGAGCAGACCCTCAGCGGTGCCACTCTTAGAAGCAGGGGGTGAGGGTGAGTGCGGCCCAGACCAGCTGCAGCTCCACAGACCCACCCGCCCTGGATCCATGAAACCCACGGGTTCTGCCGAGTGCGTGGAATACAGCAGCAGATCACGGGGGTACAAGGATGACACGAGCGGGCGTGAGCGGACCGCTACGCCATACTTATATACACCTGCTGCTGAGGAAACAACCACAGAGGAGGTGCCCACCCCATGCAAAGCTCCTTTCAAAGCCGCACTCCGACGGAAGCCACGCGACTCGCCCTGACCCCAGCTGGAGATCTGGAATACAACAGACACCAAAGACACATTCATCCTTCTCAGCCCTTCAAAGGAAGATATCCAGTGTCCGGAGCTTTCCCAGTCTCTGGACACCAACGCCAGCCCGTCACTAGGATCCACCTTTCCTACTCATGGTGTCGGCCCGGCTCATGGGTGGGGCGGCTCTTCGGCACCACAGACATCTGCAAACCACTTCGTGCATCAGCGGTCGTGACGTGAGTTGCCTGAAAGCCAAGGGCTGACGCCGCGTTGGGTTATAAGACAGGAGTGTATTTGGTTTCCAGAGCCTGACACTGAGCTCTCTGGCTTGGATTTAGTGCACCCGCCACCAGGACACCATCCACACCCTCTCCACCAATCGTATGTCTGTCAGACCCTGCTTGAGAGCAGGGTGGGGGGACACTGGGCCTCAAATATGGTATGTTTCGGTTGTTTTCGTTTTTCACCGGTGTCCAGACCCCATCCTATTACGACTCTGCAGACTGGCTCAACTGCCCACTCCCAGCACGTGTCTCTCGGAGTGGCTGGGGCAAACCGGCAGAGGGTTTCAGGGAGAGAGTGTGGGAACAACAGCTTCGAACTCAACAGTCACCCAACAGACAGAATAACAACCATAATACATACTTAGCAGTACCCGGGTTCCCAGGAACAGAGTTGTGATCTTAGATCCAATTTGCATCGAGGCACTCCCTCCCTCCCAGGGCCCTCTCCCAGCAAGAGGAGTGCTCTAATCACTATAGGGCCCAGGGTGTAGGAGGGGTAGAGGCATTTATCAGGTGCAGTTACTTGATCATAGCTGTCATCCTAGAGGCGTCACTCACTTCTGACAGCAGGATTTCAGATGACACAATCATGCTTGATACTTAAAGGTCTTGGCATCGATATTTGAAGCTGGGGACCCCAGTCTAAGACATTTCTATCATTTGATCTTCAAAACAATGCACACAAACACAAGAAACAAGCAGACACCAAATAAATGCTCAAATATTGAAACGTTTTGTTTTATTCACCATCAACTACAGAAGATTTTCACATTTTCAGTGTTGATTCTGAATTTGGATATATTTCATTTAGTTTGATGTATTAATTTTGATATTATTTAATTTGGTAACAGCCACGTAGCTCCGCAGATCTCGAGGGGTTCTCGGACAGCAGATTAGAACCACTTGCCTAAAGGATGAATCCAGCAAATGTTTATGATTATAACTATAATGAGAAATGATGATGGCAAAACCAGGTCTCACTCTCAAAGTTAATTCCACTAGTCAGTTAAAACATTTTTTAATAGAACTGCAGCCATATAATCCCAACAAAATCTCTATAATTCATACAAACCAACAGACCCGATTTAAGGGGGGGAAATCATAATTTCTTAAGCCAAAAACGGCTTTATTTTAGTTGTCTCCCACCTAAAAATGCCTCAAATGCTTTTATTAATAGTGTGAAAAGCATACATTTAAATAAGACAAATTTGAAGTAGGTACTCATACTTACATGTTATAGGCCTGCAAATGATTGAAAGTGCTGACTTAAGGTAGCTGAACTGTCGACGCCATGTTAACCGACGCACACTGATTAACACTGTTTTTCCACATTGAATAGCTTGTCCTTTCATTATAAATGTTGTATTTTCCAGGAGCCTTCTGTCAGCTAGTGAATATACGTTTGTTATGTATTAGACAACTGATAGTGACTTCTCACAAAGAGACGGGGATATCCCGGTAGAATGAAAATAATGTTGCAACATAATAATAATAATAATAATCCACATTTGTAAAGCGCACACTCACCCGTAAGGGTCTCTAGGCGCTGGGGGCCGTCGGGAAGATTAAGCGAGCTATTGCCCAGAGTCACATGGTGCTGGGCTAACCTGCCGCCGGAGCCGGGGATCGAACCCTGATCCCCAGATTCCAGCGTCAGTCGCCCTGGCCGCGGCGCCACACCTCTCCCTGAGATGTGTGCATCCATATTAGTGTGTATTCCTAGAGCAGAGTAAGATTCCTTCCCGACATTCTGGCTACAGAATCAATCTCTGAGTTTCTTAGACTTCTTTTTGTGAGCGGTCATTTAGCTCATTTCTTTATGTCCACTGATTTTTTTTTTTAAAGAACTTTGTTTTAGCATTTATGACAGAGCACGTAAACACAGTGACAGTAAGGATTGGAGGGAAAAAGAAAACAAGAAAAAACAGTCATCATAAAAATGTAGCGGGTGGAGAAAGCATGTGCATACAATGCAAATCAATAATACATTATGTAGACACCCTTATTACATTTTTATATCTTTGAATGGTGGTAACAATAAACGAGTACCAGTCTGCCATATCCTCCCCCGGGTGTTGCTCCCGTGAGGCTCTGCCAGCCCCCCCTCCCCCTTTTTTCGCAGGAGAAAGGTGTAGTGAGGTGTGAGATTAACACGTGGGTTTCATGCATACACATATCTTGTTTTAAAGTTTTTACTTTTCAAAACAGTAACTGTAATTAGCACACACAGATAGAAGGCTGTATTATACCCTCTGTTTAGTTGAGTAACATATTAACAACTAGGGGTCCCTGACCCCATAGTATAGGGGCAGGCCATCGATTGTCTATGATGTAGTGAGTGGGGGGCGGCCTGTATAAATCCCTGTTTCTTCCCCCCTGAGGCTCCTTGTAGTTCAGAGTAACAATAAACAGGTCTGGAAATTGTCAACAGGAAGCTTAGAACTTTATTGTGAGCTGAGTCATTCGTCTCCATCGCGCAGAGCTCCTCCCCCTCACAAGAGGAGGCCGAACGAGGGCTACTGAGATCCACGAACCTGGCGAGGAGACCTGCCAACACCTCCAGATCCTCCTCAGCTTTATCGTCGCGCCTACAGTGTCTCAAGTGAGTCTCCTCAGCAAACACACATTTAGCCACATCCGCCACCCACAGCGCTACACTCGACCCCTCTGACCCATCCAAGTGATCGCTTCCCGCCTCTTACACAAAAATAGCAGTAGGTGGAGTAATTTAAAAGACATCTTTTGGTCCTTTAGTCAGGAAACATAGCCCAGCAGCCACACCACAGGTAACATGACCACGAGAATACGCATCACCCCGCTCACTCGTGTCATCACTTGCAAACAGAATTTGTGCCCCTCCGGGCAATCCCATGCTAGGTGTAGAAACGTATTTACAAGTAATGGGGTAACCCAGTAACCCTCAGAACCTGGGTAAGTAAACTGAACATAAACAATGGTTGTGTTGGGAATCACACTTACATTGACATGTTGAATACACAGATGAAAAAATATATCCGGTGAAGGATATATCAGGGTACACAACTGAAACAAAGACAAAAACACTGACCACAATGGAAGATACAGGTACATCTTTTGTATTAACCTTTTTAATGGATTGATTCAAAATGTTTTTGAGAAGCTGTCCAAAACAAACAATACATAGACTGAATGTACATTGGGTGAGTGAGTCGTGATTGAGTGCTCAAACAAAGATTAAACAACACATATAATCATACATATAGACACTACATTTATATCATAAGTGTCCACTCTGAATTACAATGGTTTCAAACAGATGTATTATTTTTTTAGTTTGTTGCAGCTCTGTGTGGACGCATACATAGACAGAACGTCGACGTTTCGACCCTAGACAGGATGCACTGATTTATGTGCATCTATAGCGGGTCTTCATCAGGACTGCAAGATGGTGGGACAGCCTTATTAAAGGTAGAATTATCAACCGAAAGTGCTTCAACTGTGGGGCGGAGAATGTCAGCTGACAAGCTCCAGGTCATGAATGGCGTGCGTGTTCCTTGTTTTCTTAATTGTAGTCTTCAACACCAGCCGGTGGGAAGATCAATGTGGGGCGGTGCCGCCATGGCGATCACTTCTGGCAGCAGCAGGGAACGTCTTAATCCATTCCAAGCCTCCTATGCTAGAAAAGGAGTAGACCATCAATCTGCAGTCATAGCTTTGTGTAAAATGGAGAAAAGATGACGATTCCCTCCCATTTCCAACAGGCCCTGAAAGGTCTGCGAAGAGGCCTAAGTCATCAGGAATATATGCTGCAGTTCCTGCACAATGGTTGAAATACTGGCATAATGGAGGAACTGTACCAGTCCCACTCAAAAAGTGTCCAGTGTAGCCTCAAATGTGATACATTCTTCTTTGGGGAAGCGGTCCCCCAATGTTTCACATCCTCCTAACCTCCAGCCTGACTCCCCCGATACTGCAGCAGTAGGACTGGTATATAACAGGTGCCTCAAACAGGAAACTGTACCCCGAATCCCATGGCCTCCAACACCCTCAGGCGATAATGCCAGTTAACAGTGTCGAATGCTTAAGCAATATCAATGGAGACCACTGCTAACTCCTCTTCCTGATCTTCCACTTTGTGCATGAGTCGCCGTACATTCATAGTGGTACGATGCCTGGGTACAAAACCCCATTGGTCATCATTTATGAGCCACGTGATCACGGGGCACAATCGGAGAGCAAGGGCTTTGCATAAGACCCTTATGTCCGTTTTTATTATCCTGAGTGGTCTGTAAGCTGAAGGATTCCATCCAAGCTACAGCATTACAGAACTGCAACCCTCTCACGTGGAACGGGGAGCACCCGCAAGCTGCACGCCTCTGGGTAGATCTCCAGCATGTGCCCAGGAAGGACAGTGGTGAAAGCCTGATAGAACTTATCTGGGAGGCCATCACTACCCTGTGCTTTACCACAAGGCAACTGACCCAGAGCCACACAAATCCAGGGTGAGGCCGGCTTCCAAGTCTTTCAACTACGCCTTGCCCAAGCGAGGAAGTGCCGGGGAGCCAAGAAGGCAACATGTTTTGCGTCAGGAGGGGAACAGCTCCTGATATACTTGCTCCAAGTGGAACCTAAACATCTCCAAAAAGTCACCATGAGTATAAACATTCCGGGCCTGAGGGGACCGAAGATGAAGGATAGGAGAGCGGGGAGCCTCTCGCTGAAGTATCCATGCTAACAGCCGAACAGAGCTATCTCCCTCCCTGTGGAGCAATTGTTGGCAGGATTTCAGAGAATTCTCCTCTAGCCTGGCCCTTTGAGCCTGTAACTCCTCCAGTTGCCTCACCCCTTTGCTGGCATCCCCTGTTGAACTCATGCCAGCTAGTCTTCCCCCTGAAGGAGTTTATCCTGTTGTGGATGCTTGACCTTACAGGAAAATCCTAAACGATGCTCCCAAAATCACTGCCTTCATAGCCTCCCATTCAGTCGATCTCAAGCGTGTCATAGATCAGTTAATTTCACATCAATCCATTAAAGCATGGTTTAAGATCTCCCGGCCCTCAGGATCCTGAAGAAACTCTGGAGACAGCCTCCAGGTTAACTGGAGCAGGGAGCAACTCCCCATTCACTCTCGCAGTAAACCGCGGTTGAGATCCGATAAGTAACAGGATAAATCAGAGATCGCATGACGATGCAGTCACAAGGATACAATGCAGTCTATGAGTGCTCTGTGTCTGAGAATAATATGTAAATTCCTGTGTTGTCGAGTGTAAGACACTCCTACTGTCACAGAGGCCTAAACTGCTCAATGCTGCGGTCATCTTCAGTTTAGGAGGGTGCCTATCAAGGGGTACCTTTCATTATACAATTGAATCCCTCACCCATATAACATGGGAGTACAAAGCCAGGGATATCAGCTCACGTACTTTCAGAAAGAACGTCTCCTCTTCAACATTGGGGCCACACGTGTTAACAATGGCAACATCTACCCCATCAAGTCTCCCTGAACAAGGAGATGAATAAGTAGCAGTGTAGGGCTGGCCCCTCCATTTTTTGGCTATTTTTGCGGCTTTCCCATTGGACAGGCGGGTCTCATGCAAACAGGTGATATCCACTTTACGTTGTTTACCCTACACTGTTTTTGCTACGAGACCAACCCCTACACATTCCAAGTGAGGAGGTTGGAAATTCCAGGTTTATCCATCATAAAATGCAAATCGCATAACAGTCAGCCTCCCCTGGCAACATGGTGGCAACTACAGCCTTAGAAAGGGAAAAAGAGAGAACAAAATAACCCCCCGAACTGAAAAACCCCTCTCACCATGGACATGTATAAGCCAAACACCATGTCTTACAAGCCCACAAAACCGCAATGTCTTGGGATGTACACCACTGCAAAACACTCTTCTCCAAAAGAACAACCCCAATTCCCCACAACTTCCCCGCTAAGGATGAATCCGCACAAGCACAGCACACCCCCATAATCAGTGACCCACATATGTCCAAAAAACATTGAAACCGCAGCTACCTCAAGAAAGCACCCACACTCAGTAACAGGATACTCACTGCCCAGCAGTAGGGACCCCACAGAGCAAGCTAGCTGCCCCCTCCCACTAGCCAGCCGAGCCATGGACATCATGTGGTGATGTGTTGCTGGCAGAGCCTCATGAGTATTACGTGATGTCACCTAGAGTGTTGGGAATCATCCTGCTCTAAGTATTCCTTCAGTGGCAGTTGCTGCCTGTGTGCCATGGCTGTGCCAGCTCTCTGTACCCTGCAATAAATACTTATTTTGGAAACAACTACAGCATCAGCCACACTTCATTTCACTGGCAACAGAAGACTGGAATTTCAATCCACGGCCGTCTTCCCTTGCTGATGACCTTCGTGAACTGTGTCACAGGTATTCCTTGCCTGTATCATAGGAGTACAGCTCTGAGTAAAAAAAAATTCATTATCTACCCGCCTAAGCCACTACTGCACCATCGCTCTACTTCGTACAGAGAGCTGTGCCCCTTTTGTTCATTTTTCAGGTGCCTGAACTGCTTTGTATTGCCAACTGCTGCTGTTTTGCTCTGTCTCATTTTCGCTTTAATAAAGCCTCTGCTCGTCCAATTTTTTTTACTGCTTTTGCTGTGTTTTGACTTTGGAGGAATCCCTGAGACATTTTGAGCATTCCTTGTGACTTCATTCAGCCCAGCCCTGACCCATCAGACTGCTGGAGCCAAGGCCTTCTCCAACCCCTTGTCACTCATAAACCTGACATGGAATACACAACCTAGCAGAGGCATACTGGATGGTTACGCAAGAAAATACCTACATTCTAAAAGTGGTATTTTCAAACACAGAACGTAAAAATCACCGTCAGTAAAAGATGAATTTTAACATGTCGAGTTCAGGCATACTAAACTAGTTTTTTCTACATTGTTCCCTGGGTCAGTTAGGATTATAAGATGTTATAATCACACTGCCCATTCTGGCCTATGGGAACAACAGCCTTGCAAAAGTTAAAAACTAAATTGGCTGTAATTCACTATCACAACATGACACACTCACCAGGGCATTAAGCATGGGCGTAAAATCCGCTCCGCTCGCGGATTTTTCGGATTTTCGGCAAATCCGCAATCCGCGAACGCTCGCGAATTTGTCGAAAATCCGTGAATCCGCTCGCGGCGGATTTTTTGCTTGGTTGCGGCGCGCGGCGTGGTGCACGGCGTTCACTTTCCGTCATTTAGCGTTTGCCGAGTTGTTTTTCTTTGCGAGTGATGCGCCATTTTAGATCTTGCTGCGTGTTCCCGTGGGAGTTTGGCGCCCGCGAATACGTACTCGCGGCTTGCCACCTTGCACAGCACATCTCGCGAGAGTTCGCAATTGCGAACACGTAGTTGCGGCGGAAAGGAACAATCTCGCACTTGCGAAATAGAGATTTTGCAATTTCGCACAAGAAAATCACCAGCAAACAGGATAAACCTTCAGAAAATTATGATTTTTATCAGAATCACTCCTCAGGTTGACATTTGCATGGCCTTTTTTTTGCAAGGAGTCCATTTTGGGGGGGGGGGAGGAAGGAAGTGCCCCACAGTCTCCAACTTCCTGTTCCTGTCCAGCAGGCTCCTCCCAGTGCTTTGTCCATCTCCTGGTCACTTTCATTTGGATCTGGAGCTGGAAGGATTACTTTTTGTGGGTGCTGCTGGATATTTGGATTTGAGGCCTTTTTGACTGTCTTTGGATCACTTTTGGATTAGAAATCAACTTTCACAAGTAAGTTTGTTTGGGGCATTACAGTTGCTGCAAGTAAAATTTTGGAACTTTTTCAGAACATTAAATAAATTATATTGTGGGTAGCCACAGTATCCAGTAGGACCAGGGTTGGTTAGGGGTGCATGATACAACTGTTTTGTTGAATTTAAACACCATTTAGGCCATGGATGGGCTGGGATTGTGCTGATTTTTGTCCTTTTTTTGTGCCTGCTGGTGGGGCCCTTTGCCCAGGGGTGGTGAGTGTTGCATGGGCCTAGTCTTTCTGTGGGGTGTCTTCTTAAATTTAAACATAATTGAGGCCATGGATGGGCTGGGATTGTGCTTATTGTATTGTTTTTTGTCGTTTTTGGGGGGCTGCTGGTGTGGCCTTTTGCCCAGGGGTGGTGGTGCATGGACTGAGTGTGCCTGTGGTGTGGTCTCACTCTCTTTAATGTAAACATCATGGATGGCATTGGATTGTGGTGATTTCTGGCTGTTTTTCTGTTTTTTGGGGGTGTACTGTTGATGTGGACTGGCCATGTGGGTGGTGGTGGTGGCCATCTTGAGTGCTGGCTGGTACAGGCAACATGTGCCTGGGGTGTAAGGGGCCATTTTGAGGAGAGGCAGTGTCTGAGGCCTGCACTTATTTTGCCTACTTTTCATCCATTATGCCCAGGGGTAGTGAGTGTTGCATGGGCCTAGTGTTTCTGAGGGGTGTCTTCTTGAATTTAAACACCATTGAGGCCATGGATGGGCTGGGATTGTGCTGATTTTATTGTTTTTTGTCGTTTTTTTGGGCCTGCTGGTGGGGCCCTTTGCCCAGGGGTGGTGAGTGTTGCATGGGCCTAGTCTTTCTGTGGGGTGTCTTCTTGAATTTAAACATAATAGAGGCCATGGATGGGCTGGGATTGTGCTTATTTTATTGTTTTTTGTCGTTTTTGGGGGGCTGCTGGTGTGGCCTTTTGCCCAGGGGTGGTGGTGCATGGACTGAGTGTGCCTGTGGTGTGGTCTCACTCTCTTTAATGTAAACATCATGGATGGCATTGGATTGTGGTGATTTCTGGCTGTTTTTCTGTTTTTGGGGGTGTACTGTTGATGTGGACTGGTCATGTGGGTGGTGGTGGTGGCCATCTTGAGTGCTGGCTGCTACAGGCAACATGTGCTTGGGGTGTAAGGGGCCATTTTGAGGAGAGGCAGTGTCTGAGGCCTGCACTTATTTTGCCTACTTTTCATCCATTATGCCCAGGGGTAGTGAGTGTTGCATGGGCCTAGTGTTTCTGAGGGGTGTCTTCTTGAATTTAAACACCATTGAGGCCATGGATGGGCTGGGATTGTGCTGATTTTATTGTTTTTTGTCGTTTTTTTGGGCCTGCTGGTGGGGCCCTTTGCCCAGGGGTGGTGAGTGTTGCATGGGCCTAGTCTTTCTGTGGGGTGTCTTCTTGAATTTAAACATAATAGAGGCCATGGATGGGCTGGGATTGTGCTTATTTTATTGTTTTTTGTCGTTTTTGGGGGGCTGCTGGTGTGGCCTTTTGCCCAGGGGTGGTGGTGCATGGACTGAGTGTGCCTGTGGTGTGGTCTCACTCTCTTTAATGTAAACATCATGGATGGCATTGGATTGTGGTGATTTCTGGCTGTTTTTCTGTTTTTTGGGGGTGTACTGTTGATGTGGACTGGCCATGTGGGTGGTGGTGGTGGCCATCTTGAGTGCTGGCTGCTACAGGCAACATGTGCTTGGGGTGTAAGGGGCCATTTTGAGGAGAGGCAGTGTCTGAGGCCTGCACTTATTTTGCCTACTTTTCATCCATTATGCCCAGGGGTAGTGAGTGTTGCATGGGCCTAGTGTTTCTGAGGGGTGTCTTCTTGAATTTAAACTCTATTGAGGCCATGGATGGGCTGGGATTGTGCAGATTTTATTGTTTTTTGTTGTTTTTTTGGGCCTGCTGGTGTGGCCCTTTGCCCAGGGGTGGTGAGTGTTGCATGGGCCTAGTCTTTCTGTGGGGTGTCTTCTTGAATTTAAACATAATTGAGGCCATGGATGGGCTGGGATTGTGCTTATTTTATTGTTTTTTGTCGTTTTTGGGGGGCTGCTGGTGTGGCCTTTTGCTTGCCCAGGGGTGGTGGTGGTGCATGGACTGAGTGTGCCTGTGGTGTGGTCTCACTCTCTTTGATGTAAACATCATGGATGGCATTGGATTGTGGTGATTTCTGGCTGTTTTTCTGTTTTTTGGGGGTGTACTGTTGATGTGGACTGGCCATGTGGGTGGTGGTGGTGGCCATCTTGAGTGCTGGCTGGTACAGGCAACATGTGCTTGGGGTGTAAGGGCGGGGGCCATTTTGAGGAGAGGCAGTGTCTGAGGCCTGCACTTATTTTGCCTACTTTTCATCCCTTATGCCCAGGGGTAGTGAGTGTTGCATGGGCCTAGTGTTTCTGAGGGGTGTCTTCTTGAATTTAAACTCTATTGAGGCCATGGATGGGCTGGGATTGTGCAGATTTTATTGTTTTTTGTCGTTTTTGGGGGGCTGCTGGTGTGGCCTTTTGCCCAGGGGTGGTGGGTGGTGCATGGACTGAGTGTGCCTGTGGTGTGGTCTCACTCTCTTTAATGTAAACATCATGGATGGCGTTGGATTGTGGTGATTTCTGGCTGTTTTTCTGTTTTTTGGGGGTGTACTGTTGATGTGGACTGGCCATGTGGGTGGTGGTGGTGGCCATCTTGAGTGCTGGCTGGTACAGGCAACATGTGCCTGGGGTGTAAGGGGCCATTTTGAGGAGAGGCAGTGTCTGAGGCCTGCACTTATTTTGCCTACTTTTCATCCATTATGCCCAGGGGTAGTGAGTGTTGCATACTTGCATGTCCGTAGTCTTTCTGTGGGGTGTCTTCAATGTAAACATCAAGGATGGCATGGGATTGTGCTCATTTTTCTGTGTTTTGTCGAATTTTTGGGGTGTATAACTGAACTGATGTTCCTCTGTCTTCCATTGCTTTTAGGTGCACAAGAAGACTCAAGAGAACCACCAGTGCCAGGAAGAAGTCCTGCAGCGGTGTGTGCAGCATAACGTCACGCGACGTCACGTCTGGACACAGAACCCTCTGCAACTCGTGCAACTGCTGCCTGCTGACCTGCTCTGAAGAGGATGGCCCCAAAAAAAGTAACCCGTAGCTCCTCTAGCAAGAAAGGTGCCAGTAAGGAGCAGAAGAAGCAAGTTACCAAGGAGACTGGTGTGCCGCCCGCCCCTTTTTTTGGGAGTAAAAAAAAAAGTATGCCTGCAGCAGCAGCAGCGGGATCTGCTGGGGACCAAGCTGGCACCCCCCCCCCCGCTCCATTGGGCTCAGTGCCACCACCACCACCACGCCAACTTAAGTCCAAGCCCTTGAGTGCTGCAGAGGCAGCCAGTATAGTTCTTCAATCACCATCGACCAGTGATGTTGGCTCATCGCAAGAAAGCAGCAGCAATGTCCCTCAATCAACACAGGTTGTTGTAGCTCATCTGACGAGTGTTGAACAACCACAGCCGCAACAACAATCACATGTGCAAGTACAAGCCCAAGTACATGTGGAAGGAGAGGCAGCGCAAGGAGATGCGCAAGCAGAGGTGCATGGAGGGTCACAAGTGCCCACAATAGTTGTTCCTCCCGAAGTAGGGGCACATCAGGAAATCGACAATCAAGGCGAGGTATCATTTGAGGAAGCCACTCCTCCTGATGATCCTTCATTGTCTTCCACAACCCTAGCAAGGAAGAGATCAAGGGTGGTGTCTACATCCTCTTCAAGCACACCTCCTTCTGATGATACGGATCAAACTTGTGAACCAGCACCACAGCCGTCTGAGAGTGAGGCACACCATGATCCAACAAAGGTAGTTAAGCGTAAAAGGAAGCTCGTCCAAAGTCTCAGAGTTATGGAGTGTGATGAGGCTCAACAAGAAGTGGCGGATACTGCTGCTGATGAAGACTCTGCCAACGACGACCCAGTCATCATAAAGGTCACTGCAGCCCCAGCGGGCATGCAGCAAACAGACATTTTGACCCTAGCCCGAAGAGCTGCTGCGCGTGATGATGATGATGATGTTGTCGATGAGGAGGCAGTGGAAACACCACAATCATTGGAGTTAAGTAGTACACCAACTCGTCCCGCTTCCATATTTCTTTCTGGCAAGAAGAGACCTCCGTCAACCTCGACCTTAATTAGTGGCGGTGAAAGTGCAAAACGTACAAAAGTTGGGCAATCCAGATCCTCCACTTCATCTGGCATTAGCTTCATGACCACCACCACCAGTATCGCCGCCTCCTCCGGGTCCCACAGACACTTCAAGTCCCCAGTTTGGGACTTCTTTACTGTTTGTCCCAAAAATCCAAAGTTTGCCATTTGTACCCTTTGTAAGCTTGCAGTTAGTCGTGGTAAGTCAGGTACCAACTATGGTACCGGCGGCCAGAGTGGTCATCTTGAGAGAAAGCACGCTGTCAAATGGTTTGCGCACCTAGATGCGATCAAGAAAGGCCAAAATCAAGGAAACGTTGATGTTTCATCTGATGATGACGAGCAGGAAGAAGACGTGTCAAACACTTCCCTTACACCCAGTACCCCTGTCAGCAGCACACCCAATGTGAGGCACACTAAGAGTGTTGGAGCGAGTGAGACACCAACGCACAAAAGTTCACCAGCGAGCAAAATTGGGTCAACGAAGTCATTATCAGCCCGTAAATGCTTGGTCCAGGGCAACATTAGAACAATGCTTACTTCAGACGTGCCATATGAACGCAACCACCCACTGACGCGTCTGTATAACACTAAGCTGGCTAAAATGCTAGCTGTGGACCTTCTACCTTTTTCTTTTGTAGAAGCGGTAGGTTTTCTTGAATTAGTGGCAACGCTCTGCCCTAAATGGAAAGTTCCGAGCCGGTTCTATTTTGCCAGAGTTGCGGTTCCAGCACTACATGAAGATGTGCTGCAGGCGATTGGGGCAGCTTTGCAGAAGAGTGATGTTCACACAATACATCTGACAACAGACATGTGGACCAGTGGCCCAGGCCATGATTACATGTGCATCACTGCACACTGGGTCTCTTTTTCAGGTGTTAAAGCAAAGCTAAACGCAGGTGTTGACCCGGACAAAGTTTTCAAAGCTGCTCGGAAACATGCAACACTAGCCATGTTTGGCTTGGAGAAAAGTCACACAGCAGAAAACCTTTTGCAAGAGTTTAACAAAAAGGTCTTGACAATGCTATCCCCCCTAAAACGCAAGATTGGTTATGTTTCCACGGATAATGGCTCCAATGTAGTTAAGGCCATGTCGGAGGGTGGCTATTTCAGAGTGCCATGTTTGGCGCACTGTATCAACCTGGTAGTTCAAAAATTCTTGAGTGATAGAGACAGTGCAGCGTTCGCGGTAATGGCCACCTGCCGCAAAATGTCCAACCATTTCAGCCATTCTTTTAAGGCCCGGAAGCATCTGCGGAGACTGCTACTTCAACGTAGAATGCCAGTGAAAGCACTCATCCAGGAGGTGGCAACACGTTGGAACTCAACATTCTACATGCTTGAGCGTCTGTATGAGCAGTATACGGTACTCGATCACTATTTCTTCACAGAGGGTAAATCTCAGAAGGAGGACCTGCGGATGACTGCGGCGCAATGGGACATAGTTAAAAGCCTGACAGACATGCTTCGTCCTTTTGAGTTCTTCACGCGTGCAGTCAGCCAGGAGGACTGTAATTTGGGAAAAGCTATCCCATTGTTGTGCATGCTGGAGCACCAACTGATGGCGGTGTCTTCTGAGTTTGAAAAAGAAGATGAAGAAAAAAAAAAACATTTCATTTTGTCAGAGAAATTATTAGAGCGCCTACGTGGTGATGAACGTCTTCAAAAGATCAAGTCCGATCAGCATTACATTTGTGCTACTATTCTGGATCCACGCTACAAAAAGGCGCTGGCAGGCGAAGCATTCTTTCCTTTTGATGATGCAGATGTTCAAAAGTACAAACATTGGTTAGCCTGGTCAGCCAAGAGGTTTGAAAAAGAACGGCAGGTTATTGAAGGAGAAGCCAGTACATCAGCATCAGCATCAGCAGGCCATCCCCAGTCACAAGAATCCACTTCTGCACCTGTGGCTGGGGCACAAGTGACCTCTCAGCCGTTAAAGACACCGGCAACTGGATCATCTGCACCACACACAATGACAACACTAACAGTGGCTGCGGAGGAGGATTGGCTAAGTTTGATGGGGTATGGTTCTCGAAAAAATGTCACAGCCACAGCAAAAAGTAAGCAAAGTGGAGGAACCGTTGATGACCTTGAGTCGATGGTGCAGGACTATATGAATGACTCAACAGTGGTCTTTGTTAATGAGGAGCCATTGCAGTATTGGCATGGCAAAAAACAATTGTGGCCACAGCTCTACAACCTGGCTATAAACTATTTGTCTTGCCCACTCGCAAGAGTGTCTTCTGAACGTGTTTTCAGTGCTGCTGGTGGCATTGTAACTCCCAAACGGAGCCGCCTCTCGCCCAAAAATGTGGAGCGGCTGACAATGATCAAGATGAATCAGCACCTCATACCACCTGATTATAAAGTACGAGAAAGCACGCCGCATGAAGACGAGGAGGACGGCAACGTAGATGAGGGGATTTTTTCTCTGTTCGGTGGCACTGACCTCATCCAGCCTGAATTCGCAGAGTATGATGACGAAATCTTGTTCTTATTCCCTGACACCGAGCACTGAAAATGAGACAATCAATCAAGAACTTTCTTTTTCGTCCTTATTCCCTTTTATTCCTGTGTGCTTTGTGTCTCTCTTTCTTTGTTTTGCACAGTTAATTTAATTCAAACTTTAATCACCTAATCCCAAAAACAAGACCATCATCAGAACTGTCTTCACTTGTTTGCTTATTGCTTTGAAGGTGCCGCAGTCTACATTCCTCAGGTTCACAAGTTCCGAAGAACATGCTCCTCTATCCTCCTCCTCCAGACTGCGATTTCCCTCCAAGCAGAGTGCTGGATTACGCCCAATGAAGAAAGACTCAGCACTTGTGGGGGTGTTGTACTTCTTTGCGGGTGAGTTGACGGATTTGGGCCCATTGCTGTGAAGCTCTAATAATGGACAAAAGTGTTTTGGACCAAATATGAGGTGGAAATTTCTTGCCGTTTTTGCTGACTTGCTTGCCTTTGAGGTGCTCTTTGGCGGGGTTCCGGGGGTTTGTGGGTAATTTTTGGTGTCTGTCGAAGCACTGCTGTGACAGTCTAATCTTGATTGCATTTGCTTTTCAGGAAATCCGTGGTGGAAAACAGGAGTTATGATGATTGATGATGATGACCTAGCTGAACAGCGCCGCATTTGGACCGAAGGCCGAGAGATATTGTAAGTATGAGATTTAGCTTTTTCGCTGTTTGGGGGTGTTGTCGGTTGTTTTTTTGCGGGTGGGTTGGCGGGTCTTGCCTGGGGCATTCCTGGGAAGGTCTAATACCGGATAGAACTGTTTTGGACAAAATCCATAAGGAACAGCCTTTTTTTTGCTATTTCTTCTGACATCTTGCTCAATGTAGCGTTTTGGGGGGCTTCCTGCTGTTCGTGGGTGGGTTGCGGCCGGGGTCTCTGTCGAAGCACTGCTGCGACAGTCTAATCTTGATTGCATTTGCTTTTCAGGAAATCCGTGGTGGAAAACCGGAGTTATGATGATTGATGATGATGATGACCTAGCTGAACAGCGCCGCATTTGGACCGAAGGCCGAGAGATATTGTAAGTATGAGATTTAGCTTTTTTGCTGTTTGGGGGTGTTGTCGGTTGTTTTTTTGCGGGTGGGTTGGCGGGTCTTGCCTGGGGCATTCCTGGGAAGGTCTAATACCGGATAGAAGTGTTTTGGACAAAATCCATAAGGAACAGCCTTTTTTTTGCTATTTCTTCTGACATCTTGCTCAATGTAGCGTTTTGGGGGGCTTCCTGCTGTTCGTGGGTGGGTTGCGGCCGGGGTCTCTGTCGAAGCACTGCTGCGACAGTCTAATCTTGATTGCATTTGCTTTTCAGGAAATCCGTGGTGGAAAACAGGAGTTATGATGATTGATGATGATGATGACCTAGCTGAACAGCGCCGCATTTGGACCGAAGGCCGAGAGATATTGTAAGTATGAGATTTAGCTTTTTCGCTGTTTGGGGGTGTTGTCGGGTGGTTTTTTGCGGGTGGGTTGGCGCCGGCGGGTCTTGCCTGGGGCATTCCTGGGAAGGTCTAATACCGGATAGAAGTGTTTTGGACAAAATCCATAAGGAACAGCCTTTTTTTCAAGGTCAAATTTTGTTCTAAAACACAGTAGTACACCTACCTTGAGGGGAAAGATCCGCTATAATATTTTGGCCATACTTATTGATCCTTAAAAAGGTGACTCAGACAGAGCACGCAATTTCTAAAATATTGTACTGTCTATTACGGAAATCAAAGTGTGACTTTTTGCACCACACAACGTACATACCTTTTATTTATTTATCAGTGGTATTGTAATAGCACTTCCTGTTTTCCGTTCAATAATTACAGGCCGGGTTTCAGTCAACATCCGCCAGGCAGGCAGTGGACAGGGTGTCTTCTGTCAGTGGTCACCACATTGATGGACGAAGCGTCAGCTGGAATGGAGGAGTGCCGCCAATAAGAGGAATTGTTTGCTGCATGCTTATTACTTACCAAATTCAACAGGACAACTCCAACAACATACGCAATACAGATACAGTATCCATTGTTGTCTTTTATTCTATGAGTGTGACTGCATGTGCTTACCTTTAGTTTGTAACCAAAGATTGTCTGTATCTTCAATTATTGTTTGTCCATGCTCTGCTTTTTTTTTCTTCTCTCAACAAAACCTACCCAAAAAGAAACCCCCATTCCCATCCATTTTACAAACCCTAACCCTCTTCCCCCGGGCTGTGTTGTTTTGCTTGATGTCTGACTAAAATGACATCAATAATTCCACACACTTGCTGGGGAGGATAAGGTCATAGCAGCAACAGGCTGGTGAAGGAATACGAGGATATCTTCTAGACTTACTCAGCTTCAGTACTATATCTTCTAGTAGTAGTAGCTAATGTCAAATAAATTCAACACAAGTACTAGTTATACTTGCAAGCAAATACTTTACCATTTGTTAGGCTACATTATGGCACTGTTCTAGTGTACTGTCACCTGCTATTTTCTCGATCGTACCGTAACCGTTGTAATGCTACAGTAAGGAGGACAAACAAGGTTTCGTTTTCTTTTTTCCATAGGCATGCAACTGCCACTGTGTCACACCACTAGTACCACCGCAATGAGGAAATGTCACCCGCCCAGGATTGACAACGTTAATCCCCATTTCACCTGGAGCCAGCCCTGGGCCTAGCCCTAATTTCTAACACAAATTACAGGTAAGATAAGCGTTTGGTGGGAGGTAGTATAATGGAGTATTATTTCGGAGTAGACAAGAGATTGACAGTTGTACTACTAAAGTCCTACGACTGTTCAGGAAAACAAAGTTACTGTTACACCCCCGCCTCCCACCCACCAGACTGAAAAGCAGTAAAAAACAGGTATGGTCAGATAAAGTTGAAAAATATATTTATTTAGCCCTAACAAAATAATCTCCCTCACCCACCCTAACCCCAACGATTGTCTCTGAAACGTCCCAAAACGATCCCAACTCCCAAATCCCACCCCCCAAAAGTCTATAAAAAAAGGGCAAGGGACACTCCACTACTGGAGGGTGCTGGTGCTGGTGCATGATGCGGCATGGGCATCATACTCCTTGCGGAGGGTGGCAAGCTCGGAGCGGAGGCCCTTAACCAAGTTCTTATACCTCAGGACCTCCTGCTCCAGGTTGGACATGCGGACTCGTAGGCGGCGTTGGCGTTCCTTGCAGCTCCTGTGGGGGGCAGCTGGTATTTCGGTTGCTTGGCGGTGGCGGTCGTCTTTCTTAGCCCGGCTCGGTCCCGCTGGCTTAGTCACGGAGGAGGATGCAGTGGTCACAGTCGAGGATGTTGCCCCGCTCGACTGCGTGTCCTCCTCCTCCTCCAGGGCCACCAGCCGCCGATATTCGGCGACTGTGGCCTCCAGCCTCCGTTGCCGGGCCAATCTAGCCTGCTCCCTCCTTGTTGTTGATTTGGAAGGAGCAACTATATGAAGAAAGAAAGACATAGTCTGTAACCAATGCTCCTTATTAATAACACAAAGTGATTGAGCCGAAAGTTGGGTCACAGAGTACAAGTAGCAAATTGAAAGCACAGTACATAACTATTGAGGACAGTATCTATGTAACCTCCCACTTCTGCATCCTTGCTCTAACAGTAGTGGTAGTTTAATGAACTAATTCTACGACCACTACGGACTTCCATTACAGTCGACTATGACAGTACACCAGTCTTATTCTTCTTCTTCTCTCTTGTTTAGGGAAATGGGTACATTATCTTATGCAAGCCGGCAGAATGACATGGACAGCACAGTGAACTTGCACCCGAGAAAAAAAGTTGCACACCATGATGAGTGAGACAGACTTGCGTTACTGTACCGGTCCAGTACATGCAGGTGGTGAAGCTATTACTTTTCTATTACGGGTGGCACTGAGAATACTCTGTTACAAGGGCTACTGCTTAATTAATTTACCTTTCACCCTACAGTGCAAATGAGTAATAGAAAAGGAAAATGAAGAAGCTAACTAATTTGATTATCTATCACTTCACATGGGACGTATATAATGACAGATGAGATGACTTTAGGTGCTTTGCTTAATATTGAGTGAACAGTGATACACCCACACATGAATGACGTACTACAAGTAAACTAAAGTTATTAAGAGAGGTACGGAGTGTCCACCGTAATAACCAGATATATGCTGTGAATGCAAACGCAATACAAAGTACTGCTACTATTCATGGTAGTATTGGACACATTTACAATTTCTTTTCCTTGCCTTCCCTGCACTGGAACGGACGTGCGGGTGCGGTGGTACATGCTCTTCAAGGTAACACTTACTTCACCTGGCGACCATCTACTCTCTCTAGATACACATGTGCTATCTAAGAGTCAGAGAATACCATGCTCCAGGCATCCATTCAGTCAAAGTATACGCACACATACAGTTTCTGTTTCACCCACCCAGGCTGCTGTCCTTCCACCCATCCTTGCTTCATCATTGACCCAGCCATGCACCATACCATATTCTTTCCTTCCCAGCCACCTCGGGGGCCAAGCAAACACATATCGTTCTTCTTTGCCAGCCATCATACAAGTTCGCGTCCCACTTACTTACACCCTTCTTTCGCTTTTCGTTCATCCCATCCATCACGTTCGTCTAAGAACTTATTGGGATTCTTCTCACCAAAAACTTCACAGCTAAGTCGAAGTACATTTCGAGGAGGCTACTACCTGGTTGATTTGTAATTGTAATACACCCGTGCAGAAAGCACACTATGCAGTCTTCAATCTCAATAAGTAAGGAATATATAGCTTACCTGTTTCCGCCACCACCGTTTGATCCCCCACAGGAACGTCCGCCAGCTCTTGTACCGCCGCCTCCTCCCCAGAGGCCTCCGAGTCCTGGTCCAAAACAGCCACCTCCGCGCTGGCCCCGTCACCAGATGTTACACCTACAAAGTACATTTAAGAATGTTAGAATACACCACTCACTACTATATAATATTTGGTCTAGGAGAAATGTTAAAAAAACAGAATACAATGTAATAATTTGTGACTGTCTACTCCATAGTAAAAATGTCCCATTTTCCAGGGAAGGCTGTTGTCTTGCTGCACTTTTATGCACAACTGATGAATGCTTGCTTTTGATTTTTAACACGCACCACTTTTTCTCCTAACAGACAGAAGCTTGACTCCTGAGTCCTAAGAACACGACCAGGATCAAGTTCAAACCAGGTGAGAGTTCGGCTCGACCACAAGAAATGTGTCCAATTAATCGTCAGCACTAACCACTTTTCCGTTTACAGTTAAATAGTTTTATGACAAAGTAGATTTTAATAAATGTGTTTACTTTTAATAAAGCTTTTAAACTTAAATAGACTCTGTGGTTTTTGTTCCTCTAGACTAGAGTGGATGAGCTAAAGGTTTTGGAATTTTTGCAAGCATGAGTGCCTCTGACACTTCTTGACTGTGCTGTGACTCCGTACTACTCTCTTGTCCTGCGTACGATAATCTAGAGATCATTGGGGATCTATAATCGGTGACTTCGGGAGCTGAATGACTCTGCCACACTATCTAGTCAGTAAGGAGACAGTGCATAGAGGTATTGCTGAATATAATGGGAGTCCAATGGAATTGCCAAATGTCCAATCTTAGTTAGCTACACAGACAGACTAATAAGAATAGTCTAGTAATACCACAGGGAGTCATATTCGAGGCAGGATAAGAATTTATATCCAGTCTACAAGAAGATCAAAGACGATTTAGAAAAAATCGAACGAGGAACGCTAGGAAAAAATAGGTACTGTTTATTAAAATGTAAACTTACTGGGGCCAGCAAAGGAGCCCTCGCCTGCCCGATCCTGGCCTGCATCCTCAGCACCCTCCTCCTGTGTCCTCTTGCCCTTGGGGGGAGCTGATGTACAACATGAAAGAAAGAAAAACCAGAAAACATGGATGAGATTTTTCAACCAAATCAAACATTTCAAAAGAACAATAACAACATATTTTGGAAAAATAGCAAATAGATAGACAACTATTCCACGGGATCTATCTCATGTGGTATACTACGTTATTCGTATTGCCTGATTTGCGGAACGTTGACTTAGAAAGTTCCTATGTAACTCAATAAACAGACTACTAAAGAGGTTTGCCTAGGCCTGGCACTGCAGGCAGCAGTGCGCAACACGTGACAGACAAAGTCCATCCTGCTTGCAGATCAGTGAATACTCAAACTATCAATCCACCCGCCACCACCGCCACTATTTCTTCTTATAGCCATGTGTCTAAAGGAAGGACTGGACTTCAGTCTGTTGGGGCTGATTTAGAAGTCCCTTGCGGAAGTTGCGGCTCATTTTCCTCCATTGTTGCGTGCCTTTTCTGACGCAGCGGCAGAACAAAAGACTCGCCATGGTGTTGGTGCGGCGTATATATTAAAAAAAAAACACATATGGGCATATGGGCGATGCATCACGTTGTAAAGCCCTGCGCCATCAGGGGGCGTTCCGGCGCAAGGGAGGGCGTACCTGCGCAGGAACGAATCCTAAAAGTGGCTGAGGGAAATCTACAAGATGTCAATCAGTCACTTTTAGGACAATGATGCATGACTCAAACCCTGCGCGCTTGAAGCCGACGTACGGCTTGATGCAGCATTGGGGAGATAGGGTACCCCAGAGCATTGCTGGAGCTGCGCCATCGTTGGCACGCAACTCCAGCAATGCGCTGCCTTTATGGCACAGATGCGTAAGGCTTCTGTGACGTTTTGGGCCAATGGGTGGTGGTGGCATGGCACACAATTACTGCCGCATCCCTGCTACTTTGCAGGGATGCGCCGGTAATTGAAAATATGACCCTTACTGTCTAGCATTACGCAGTTCTTTTCTTTACAGTACACTCATACATAATTTCTCAGGCCAATGAAATGCTTCTGAACACAACATACAAAACAAAGAAGCATAGTAGCAAGCAAGGCTACTGAGAAGGAGAGCAGTGCACCTGAAATGCATAGAAGATTTTGAAATATAATTTACCTCAATGTAATCGGCAGCATTATTGCTCTTGGTAAAGAACAAAGATTTGCAAATAACAGAGCAGGATAAAACAGAGTAGTAAATGTACTACTACTACTACTCACCAAGCCCGGGGACCTCTACGCCGAGCGCGTCCAGCAAGTCCCGCTCCCGGTCCATGACATCGGTCCAGCGGTGGGTGGCCTGGTTATATGTGCGCCGGACCCCAGAGATCTTGTACATGGCCCGGCACACCTTCTCCCACCGCTTGCGACGCTCCCGGATGCCATAGCCGGTCGCGATCTTGCCGCCTCCCAGGATCGTCTTGGGGAGGCGGCGCTGGACGTGGAAGATCAGTGCCGCCACTTCCTCCGCGCTGAAGATCTCCCTCGGGACCACTTGCTCCCCCCTTAAACGCCCGCACGGGAGCCGGGCACGGGGTGTGGGACCCTTCCCCTTCTCAGGGTGCTTCCCGGCTCCCTTTACCATGGTCTGGGCAGAAATAAACTTAAATGATAAAGAAGAAATAGAATAGTGAAGAAGAAAAGAAAAGAGTTTAAAAAAGTAGTTTAAAAGTAACTAAAAGCTGCAGAAAACACAAAAATATAGAGGTAGAAAAATAGAGGGATAGATAATAAGTAAAATTAGATCAAAAAAACTTCAAACAAGCAAAGGATGGCAGAGATTGAGAGAGGATAGAGAAAGCATGCCCAGAACCATAGCAATGAATGAGAAACAAGATGGCCGCGCCCGTTCACAACCGCGTGGGTAAGTTCGCGCGAGATTTTCCTTGCGAGTACGCGCGAAATTGTACTAGCGAGCAGCACACTTTGCGAGATTACACATAGCGGGCGGAAACGGAATTACGTCACGCCAACAAGATGGCCGCGCCCGTGTACGACCGATAGGGTAACTTGGCAAACGTATAGCTAGAAGCGCCTCGCGAACACGCGCAAGATCACGCGAACATACACGTCGCAAAAAAAACAATTTTGTATTCGCAAGTATTCGCGGCTTCCGAAATCGATCTCGCACGGATTCGCGCCCCAAAAAACGCACGAAATTGCAGAAAAAAACGATTTTAGCTAAAATGAAAGCAATGAGCAGGTGCAAAAGTTCAAACTTAACATTAGTAACATTCAAGGTAGTGCTTCCTGATGGGCCCCTCCAGAGTTTGCAACTATTCTATGACCCTGCTATGACCCAAACAGCAGGCTCATAGAATAGCTACAAGTAGACCATAAAGGTCCTGTGAAAAAAAAATTTCACTGCAACAAAAAGCAAATTACAGATAAGGAAGGAAGCAGGTGCCAGCCAGACTGGAACTTTCAAAATTACTGACACATTAATGAAACACAAATTAATTGATGGCAGTTGAAGAAGGGCAGGTGTGCTTGCTTTTTTCAACCACCATAATCTACAGTGATAAATAAACCTAATAGGTGCCAGTGAGGATGTACCAGAGGGTGGCATGGGTGTCCCAGAGGGTGGCAGTGGTGAAACAGAGGGTGCTGTGAACCTGTGATGATAAACCAGACGTAGAAACAACATAGTCGCGGCCGTTGCGAGCCGAAAAGTAAGTTCGCAATTGCGAACTTGTCCCAAAATCGGCGCGAACACGCGCCAACACAAAAAACGGGAAAATCCGCAAATCCGCTAGAGTTCGCGGATCTTCGCGGATTGCGAATCCGTAAATCCGCAAGTTCGCGTACGCGAGATCCGCTAGATCCGCCCATGCTTACAGGGCATGTCCTACCTTTCACATACAATACAGCCTGCCCACAGGGGTATCTTGGGCCTACCTTAAGGGTGACTGACATGTAGAAAAGGGAAGATTTAGGGACTGGTAAGTGGGTGCGCTTGCCAAGCTCTGCAATGGCAGGCCCGAATAACATTTACGGGCTGTTTGGGTGGGGGCTGCAGCCCACTAACAGCGTCTGATTCACAGGCCTTAGCCCACTCGGTGCATGTTAGTAAGGACTGAAACATACATCAAACAGGCCAATCATGAAAACACCTATACATGACACATTTTGCACAGAGAGCAAAGGCACGTTAGCACTGATCAGCAGTGGTAAAGTGCCTAGAGTCCAAAAACCAACAACAGCAGCTCAGGAAAAAATGGGAGGAAGAAGCAAAAAGTTTAGGGATAACCCTGCAAAAAGGGCCATCTCCAAGATCCAATATGGAGAAATCTTGAGCTGTGAGGGAAGCGCTGCGATTGTTCTGTTTTTTTAGTCACTGTGATGATCAGCGTGCATAACTTCAATTTGATTGGTTCTTTGGGGCATACCTCAGTCTACCAGAGCACTGATCACAATGGCAAATGTCCATTTGCAAAGGGCAGAAAGCCCACATTTTTCCAGTGGTACTTGTGACAATTCAATGCCTGCTATGTGATTGCAGCAGGAGGCTAATCCTCGAGCAGAGATCCACTCACTAGACCACCAGGGATTGTTTGTGGGTAGGGTTGCATTTTTACCAGCAGTGAAGTCTGGTATTTTTTCTCTTCTGCAACATTAAGAAATCTGTTAAAACGAGACCTGTCTAAATAATTTCAGAATGATTATATGAGCAAACTGGGGGCTAATTGCTATGTTTTGAAAGAATGTGAACAATGTGCAAGAATTATTTTTGTCTTGCTAGCCCCTGGCTTGTCCACAAGAGCAAAATGTGACGAAATAGCTAGTATTTGAATCTAATAAATGTGCCAACCCCATTTGGAGGAGGGAGTGGACTATTAGGCTTGGCCAAGTGCTCCACCCAATAAAAGTAGCACTATAGTGTTTTTACCTGTACCTGCTTGGGGAGGCCAACTGGGGGTAACCCCGAGCTGCTCCCCAGGGGGGCAGAAAGCCTTCTAGACTCAGGGAATTTTCTGTTGTTTAAAGAATGGGGTGGCATGACCCATTTTGGCATCAGGCCCCCCTCCACCCATTGATGCACCGACAATCTTTATGCCCCCCGCCCCCCAAGGGTGGGAATTAAGGAATTTAGCCCAATCTGCCTTATAGAAACCCAAAGGTTTTTACATTTTGAACACAAAATGTGGTGGGGGCTGACATGCCCAGGTATAAGGCAATACCTTCACCCCTCAAGGCCCAAATGCCTTTTTCTTCTCAAGGGGTAGATTAGGGCATTTAGTTATAATCTACCCTTCCAAGGGGTAGGAGGGGCAGTGAGGGAAGAAAGTCCATTAGCGCTAGATTTGTTTTTTAAACTGTGAACTGCCCCATTCTGGCATCAGGCTACACTGAACACTCCTAAAGCCCCAACAGTCTTTCTGCCTCCCTTGGGGTCTAGAGCATACCCAAGGCAAGCAAGAAGATATTTAGATTTTGGCTGCAGTTTTTACGTAGGGCCGTCAGAGAAGAGGTTAACCACTCATTTTCAATTCTTCCACTGATGGTCTGGTGGTCTTTCTGAACCCCCTGGGACAGCTAAATATGTTGTAAACACCCCAATCTGCATATCCAATGGTGAATACCAGGGAAACAATTGTGAAATGGAATGGGGCGAGGTGCTGGGTCATCTTGGCATTGGGCCTAGCTACACGTCCAGCAACAGACAGTATTTCTGCCCACAGGAGGAAATGGAATGGGGGCAAGGGTTACCCCATCTCTGCCAGCCCATTTGTCAAACTAACAGAAATCCCAATTTCCTCTGACTTGCCATGGGGATTTGCTGCGCTATACAGGCTCCGGGTCAATCAGCAACCATGGGTATTTCTGAAACCCAGAGGTGCAGGGGAATCCAAGGTAGTGTGAATTGTATGGATCCCAACATTTTTCATTAACCAAAATATCAAAGTGTGGGTCCAAAAAGGCCATTTTTCCTAAATGTATGGGGCAGAAAACTCAGGCACCTCCAGCCAATGTCCAAAGAGTTACCACCCTACTTTCCTGCACTTCCCCCAATTGAAATGCTACCTCTCGTTGGTGGGCGAACTCAATACACATCATAGTAACAGACTAAAATGGTAACCATGCCATACTTAATTAAAAAAAAAAATTGACTTCACACAGCCCAAGTTTTGAATGATATCTGTTGTGGGTAAAAAGACTACCCACACTAGCAGCATAACGTTTTTATTGAAAAAACGCTGGGTGGTAGGATTTTTGTGGATTCTTGCAGATTCCTGAACTTTCTATTATGGAAATGTGAAGAAAATCCATGATTTTCGCCAAAATGTTATATTTGCAATGCATTCTTTTTAGGAAAGGGTAGAATGATCCACTCATGTCACACCACCTGGGACTCCCCTATGTATCTAGTTTTCAGAAATGTTTAGGTTTGTTAGGTTTCTATGTATGCTGGCTGAGGCAGGTCGAATTACCGCAGCTAACCACATCACCAAAATAGATGAATTTGTTTTCCTGTTGCTTTTTGGGATGTTTTCTGTTACTGTCGATAGGCCCAACCACACACGTAGTATACTGGTTTAGTGGGAGAAGTGTGGTAATGGTAGATGGTAGGAATTTTGTGGATCAGAAAAGTTTGTGGGAGTCATGCAGGCCACATCACACTAGACTTCCCTAGGTGTCTAGTTTTCAGAAGTGTCTGGGGCTGATAGGTTTCCGTGGGTGCTGACCAAACATGGGCCCGAATACTGCAGCTACCTACATCGCCACAACGGATGAATCTAAAAGGCAAAATCTTGATGTTTCCTTGTTGCATTTAGGGGCATTTCGTGTTGAGTGCGTTAAGCCCAGCCACAAAAGTGGGGTACAGTTTTCATCCAGAGAAGTGTGGAAACATGGTGGTCGGAATTTTGTGCACCCCTGCTGACTCCGGAACTTGTGCTCACACCAATGTGAGAAAAGATGTGGCTTTAGTCAAAGTTTGATGTTTGCAGGTCATCCATGATAACATAGTGGGATCCAAGCAAGTCATGACATACCGGACAACCTGGATGCCGAGTGAGCCTGGGTCCAAATACCGCAGCTGCCTATATCACCACAATAGGTACATTTGGAAGGCAACATCTTTATGTCTCCTTGTATTTTGGGACCTTCCCTGTTGCTGGCTGTTTCCGAGTTTTACAAGAGGGAGATCATATTTAGGGGAAGAAATGCAGCATCACAGAATAGTAGAATATTTGTTATTATCAATTGCATTTCTCTCCACATTTGGGTTCCAAAAGTAAGTCAGTGTACACGAAAGAGCACATTTTGCAAAGATGCCATACCTATATGGAGTCTGCCATGTTTACTAATTCCTGCTCATTTGCAGAGGGCTAGAGTGGATAAGCCTGGGGCAACAGCAATGTCCACTTTGCATTTCTTCTCCCTGATGTTTGCCAGCTCTCACGGCTTAATGGGGAGGAATTAGCCTAAGCAATGAGGCCATATACTGCTCCCATGAAGGTGTTCCAGTACGTGTACACCTCAGGGTGCTTATTTTTGTTGTTGTGGTGGTGTTGCAAGACCGGGTACAGCAATATCTTGTTTCTATAGGTCTAGCAGGAAGTACATGAAAGCAAATGCTAGAGTGCTTGTGTTACAGGCAGCAGTTATGTTAAGAAGGATGTATGACGGTACCACGCATACCGTTACAACATGTACCGTTACATCGCGTACCTTTACGACTTAGGTTTAACAACGCAAGTCGTTACAACGACTTGCGTTGGGGGGCTCTGGATAGTGAATAGTTTAATTTACTATTCCAACTCCAGTCCCCGTGGATAGTAGGGAAGGTGTTGGATAGTAAATTAAACTATCCCCTATCCTAGAGCGCCCTCCAGCGAAAGTCGTTGTAACGACTTTCATTGTAAATCCTGCGTTGTAACAGTACCGTGTTGTAACGGTTCCGTTGTAAAGGATTTTTCCCGTTAAGAATCAGTGGCGGCTCGCATAAGGTGTGCTGTGGGGCGATGAGGCGGGGCGGGGGAGGGAAAGAGTGAGGGGGCAGTAAACCCAGACATACAACGGAACAGAGGAATGTAATAATTACTTTCCTCCGTTCCGTCGTATGTCTGAGTTTACTACCCCCACCCTGCTCCTCCCCGCCCGCCTCACCGCCCCACAGCACGCCCTATGCGATCCGCCACTGTTAAGAATGCAGTTGAGGTAGTGCATTACTGAGCACAAACACTTGCAACTTAGTGAGGCGGCCTCTCCTAATGCAGAGAACAGCAAAGGGAGTACTTGATGCACCAAGTCTACCAAATCTAACTACACCACATGCTGTGAAACTTGTATCAGCACAAATCTGTTTAGAGGAAAACAATGACTTCTTTAAAAAATATCAAACGGAAGAATCTAAACATGTACAACTGCAGAAGACTGCCAGCAAACTATTGTACAGAGAGTGGAAAGAAGTGGAAAAAAGACCCAAGATTTCTGTCCAGTAGATGTACCCTGCATGGATTCAATGACGAATTTCAATTCATCCTAAAAGTTGACTCCTGGTGGCATGCTTCTTGTCTCGGAACTGCATTTTTTCTGAGGATGCCTCTCCTGTCAGCCTGTGAACAATATAGTGAATTGCTTCTATGCAGCCTCAAAGTTTGATACGTGGTCTAACTCATATGCCACATACATACCACAGTCTCTTTTGAGAGATTGTCAGGCCTTAGCAGACACCATGCAACAGGGAGCTGACTGCATCCCAATTTTGTCATTAGTGGAACAAGAAGTCAGGTTTCTTTCTGACATATCATTCGACTCCCTAGTTGTCACGGCAGCTGCATCTGGTTACACGTTTGCAGCACAAAGGCATTTTTGGATAAGATCTTGAAGAGCCGATAGTTCTCAAAAATCACTTTTAATGCACATCCAGTTTTGTAGAGCAAAGCTGTTTGGACCACAACTTGAAAGCAGTGAAGAAATGAGCAAAAGACCAAACACTCATGCCTCCGCCTTGCTCTTCTTGCACAGGCTTCAAACCCTCACGGTCCAACAGCAGACTCTAAGGGGCAGGGCCAGCACTTTTGAATGAGGGATCTAGGCTTGGAGACTGCTGTGTCTGACAAATCCCTTTCCTCGGTCATTAACTTAACTCCTGCCTCCACTCTAAAGTCTAGACCATCCCCTGTTTGGGTCTCGTTGGACTTGGCCCTTATGGCAGGTTCACCCCTAAACTTTTTGCTTTTAATATGTGATCTGTGTTAGTGATTTTTTGGGTCTCGGCGCACTTTTCCCTGTGTCCCAGAGTAAAGTGCGTGCATGTAGTTAGGCGCTTCCTGAGTGCGTGGGTGAGATAGGCCTGCCCTCCCATAGGAATGCATGGGGAATGTCTGTGTCCCTGGTAGTTCCTGATGCGTGGGGAGTGCAGGCTCGAATTTGGTATGTGCGAGCTCGTGAGAGTGAATGCTTCACAATGGTGTATGTGGCATGATTGTGTCTTGAGTAGAAATGCCACTTCTAGGAGTTGGCATATTAATGTAAAATATGCCTGGCGTGTGATTGGCTGGAGCTGGCTGGTGAGCCTGGCTCCAAGTCAGGATGGGTCTGCCCAGGAGTGAGTGGAGAGATCAGCATGCGTGATGTGTGAGAGGGCTGCACCTGGTTCCTTGATGGGGCTGGGCTTTTCCCACACAATGCTGTCTCCGCCCCCTGTGGTGTGTCTAACGACCCTAGCCTCCCCAGTGAATGAAAGGGGTGGTTGGCCATCAAGGGTGCTCCAAGACCAGCTGCGACTGGTTTCCCCCACCCTGCACCTCCAAACAAAGGATTTCACAGTATAAGAAGGGGCTGTGTCCCCACAAAAGTGGTTCTGCTTTTGGATCCTGCCAAAGGGGGCTGCTGCTGTTGCTGGGGCCAGGAGGACCGCCACTTGGACTGTCTCCCTGCCTGGAGACCCAGTATGCTGGCTCTGGGCCCAGCCTTGCCCCCCCTGCCTGCCTCCAGCCCTTGCTGGAGCTTTGTCCTGTCCTTCAGTGCTGGGGAGCACTGAGACCCTTTGGCTAGCGCTTGAGAGCGCTTCATTTGGGCCCTAGCGCTGTGAGCGCTTTATTTTGTCCTCTGGCGCTTGGGAGCGCCTTCTCCTCGCTGTTAGCGCTGCTAGCGCTTTGTGTACCTTGGCCGGTGTCCACCCGGCATCCTATCACCCCCTGTGGTGATCAAGTGGCGCGGGTGCCACCCCGCTCAATTGCCGCCTTTATTTTGCCAGTTTTTGTGATTTAATAACGGAGGGAGCCCACCCCTCGTGAAAGCCCCGAGATCACCGACGCAGCACCGGGCCGAGAAGAAGGAGCTGCCGCGTCATAGCCCGGCCGCGCTGGGATTGATCCAGGCGGTCGAGCCTCCCGCCGCATCATCGGGGGAGGAGAAGAGAAGCAGGAAGCAGCTTACCGCGTCTTGCCGAGGCTCCCGAGTGGAGAGGAGCCCCGCCCGCGGCCCCAGCAGAGCCGCCGAGAAGAAGACAGCCAGTGAGTGGGGCCGGGAGAGCGAGTGCAGGGAGGAGGGCGTCGGGGCACATTGCCGGTGCTCGCCCCTCCCCTGCAGTACACGGGCCTGAGAGAGGCCAGTGGCGTTCGAGCCCAGAGAGGCTCGTGGGGCCTCCCCTTTTGTCCGAGTCCCCCCGTGAGGGACTCCAATGACCCCGCAACCATGATTGAAAGTCTGAGAGGTTCAGGGGGCATATCTTGGTGTTCGAGCCCCCGAGCAGGGCTCCTCCATTGCGCAGGGGCATTCCTTGGCTATTTCGAACCCACGAGGCTCCAGGGCCCCGCAGTTGTTGATTGAGCCCCGAGAGGCTCACCACCCACATTTGTTCTTCGAGCCCTGAGAGGCTCTTCAAGTGTTCCTGGGTCCCCCGTGAGGGGCCCCACTGCCCAGTAAGGCGACATTCGTGTTTGAGAGCCTGAGAGAGGCTCAGGAGGGCCAGTTCTTGCTCAGAGCCCTGAGAGGCTCATCGCCCGCATTTGTCCACGAGGCCAGAGAGGCTCATCAGTGCCACAGTTGTGGTTCTTGAGCCCACGAGGCTCCAACGTTGCCCTAACATTATCTGCACCAGTTGCCCAGCACTTTGTGGGCAACTGCCACGTTTAGGCTTGTGTTCTTGGCTGCCTGCGCAGCCTGCCTGACATTGTGGACTCAGGGCATTTCAGCCCTTGTGAGGCCAGTTGGCCTAAGGGACAGTTCTAGTGTTGTGCCAGGTGAATCTGGTACATTAATGATTTACGTGCTAGATGTGAGTTCTGCGCAATTGTTATTGCTACACCTCTGAATGTATTGATGCATCATGTGTCTTGCTTCTTTCCCTTTGCTATGTGTTGATGCTTAGGTGATTGCTTTTCCTTCCATAGGTCCTGAGACTAAGGTCCTAGTTCCCTGCGTGATTTTCCTAGAGTTGTTAGGGTTACGTAGGAGGTATTTACCCTTTACCAGGAAGTCCTGGTTGTGTGCTACATGTGCTATTTTGATACTACAGTCATTATATGATTTATGTGCTGAGTATGGTTTCTACAAAGTATTATTTCTACAAGTGCTAAGTTCTAAAAGTGCATACCCCTGACAGTGGTCCAGGTGGCCCTGTCCTGTACATAATCCCTTGTAAATTCCACCGGTGCCTGTTGGCACAGTGTAACAAGACGTGTGTTTTATCTAATGTATGTTTATTATAATACAAAGGCTATTTTTATATAACCTTGTGTGGAATTTCCTTTGTGGTGGGCCTTGGGAGTTGTTGCTGGGGTGCGTGCGCAAATACTTAACTCACATCGCCTCCAAGTTTAGCCTTGCTGCTCGCGCCACGTTACCTAGAGGGTGAGCAGGGGTTATATTGGCGTGTAACTCCCTTGCCCTGACTTAGGAGTGGTGGTCTCTGACTGACTTTGGCGCAAGCCCTGGCCAGCCAGGGATCCCATTTCTAACAGGTCTTCAAAAGGCTGTTGAGTTTGAGGTCATCTACAAAAATGTGTGGTCTTTTGGGACAGTTTGATATCAGACTTATGGGTTCTTCAGACAATCCAACAGGTTACTGGATCCATTCTCTGAATTTTCACCAACTTCAGAGTGACCCCAGTGCCTTATTGTCCAGCACATTGGAAAGCCATCCTTCAAAGAGTTCATGAGTTCTTGAAGAAAGCAACATTCAATCAAGTTTTTATGGCAAAGGATTGTATTCCATACTGTTCCTGGCCCAAAAGGGAGTCATGGGAATTCTGATAAATAGGAGATGAAATCCTTCACCCCACATGTCACATTCAAGACAGTCACTCTCCAATATATAATTCCTTTATTTCCTCTGCGGAATTGTTTAGCCTGCCTGGTCCCGCCCACCAGTACACCTGCATCCAGCTGTGGTTGGGGCCCACTGCTGGAGCTTTTCCTGTTGCTGCCGTGCCACCTGCCAGTGGGGGGGATCTCCAGCACCCATCTTCCTCCCCGGCACCTCCACAGCTGCACAGGGTTGCGCCCATCACCCATCCTCATTACCACCTCTGAATGAGGTAAGCAGCCATCTCCTAGGTATTGGATATCTCAGTAGCAAGCTAGATCTGCTTTTGGCCTCAGTCTCTGGGTTTGGGTTGGATACATCATTGCTGTGGAATTGGGAGTTGTCAAGAAACTCAAGTGTACTAAGACTGTTCATCATCTAAGCCTTCACTCCATACATGTGAATAAAGTCTACATGCTGTTGCTTGAAAAACACAATCAAACAGTGAATCTTTCTTTCTGCTGGATCTGCACTCACCCATTGATGTGTGGGGGAGTGGTAGTGTGCCTTTGTTCAGATCTGCACTCACCCCTTGATGTGTGGGGGAGTGGTAGTGTGCCTTTGTTCAGATCTGCACTCACCCATTGGTGTGTGGGGGAGTGGTAGTGTGCCTTTGTTCAGATCTGCACTCACCCCTTGATGTGTGGGGGAGTGGTAGTGTGCCTTTGTTCAGATCTGCACTCGCCCATTGATGTGTGGGGGAGTGGTAGTGTGCCTTTGTTCAGATCTGCACTCACCCCTTGATGTGTGGGGGAGTGGTAGTGTGCCTTTGTTCAGATCTGCACTCGCCCATTGATGTGTGGGGGAGTGGTAGTGTGCCTTTGTTCAGATCTGCACTCACCCCTTGATGTGTGGGGGAGTGGTAGTGTGCCTTTGTTCAGATCTGCACTCGCCCATTGATGTGTGGGGGAGTGGTAGTGTGCCTTTGTTCAGATCTGCACTCGCCCATTGATGTGTGGGGGAGTGGTAGTGTGCCTTTGTTCAGATCTGCACTCACCCCTTGATGTGTGGGGGAGTGGTAGTGTGCCTTTGTTCAGATCTGCACTCGCCCATTGATGTGTGGGGGAGTGGTAGTGTGCCTTTGTTCAGATCTGCACTCGCCCATTGGTGTGTGGGGGAGTGGTAGTGTGCCTTTGTTCAGATCTGCACTCGCCCATTGATGTGTGGGGGAGTGGTAGTGTGCCTTTGTTCAGATCTGCACTCACCCCTTGATGTGTGGGGGAGTGGTAGTGTGCCTTTGTTCAGATCTGCACTCACCCCTTGATGTGTGGGGGAGTGGTAGTGTGCCTTTGTTCAGATCTGCACTCGCCCATTGGTGTGTGGGGGAGTGGTAGTGTGCCTTTGTTCAGATCTGCACTCACCCATTGGTGTGTGGGGGAGTGGTAGTGTGCCTTTGTTCAGATCTGCACTCACCCCTTGATGTGTGGGGGAGTGGTAGTGTGCCTTTGTTCAGATCTGCACTCACCCCTTGATGTGTGGGGGAGTGGTAGTGTGCCTTTGTTCAGATCTGCACTCACCCCTTGATGTGTGGGGGAGTATGTATGTATGTATGTATGTATGTTGGGATTTATATAGCGCTTATAACCCAGGGGTCTCTAAGCGCTTTGCCTTGGGAACCCGTCCTGGCTTTTCCCTGTGAGATATCCCCTACAGGGCATCCCCAAGGTGAAAGCCAGGCATCCCGCCGCGGGGGGCCGTTGTGGAGATTAAGCAAGCTTAATGCCCAGAGTTGCAGAGTGTGAACCCATGATTAGGTCAGGCACCGAAGCGAGAATTATCGAGTCCGTGGACATTTGAGCTCAAGACCCTGCCGCGTCGGGAATTGAACCCTGGTCCCGGGTCTGCCCTCTGCTTCAGGGTCTGCCTGCTCTAACCAGTGAGCCACACTTCTCCAGTGGTAGTGTGCCTTTGTTCAGATCTGCACTCGCCCATTGGTGTGTGGGGGAGTGGTAGTGTGACTTTGTTCAGATCTGCACTCACCCATTGGTGTGTGTGGGAGTGGTAGTGTGCCTTTGTTCAGATCTGCACTCACCCATTGATGTGTGGGGGAGTGGTAGTGTGCCTTTGTTCAGATCTGCACTCGCCCATTGGTGTGTGGGGGAGTGGTAGTGTGCCTTTGTTCAGATCTGCACTCGCCCATTGATGTGTGGGGGAGTGGTAGTGTGCCTTTGTTCAGATCTGCACTGACCGATTGATGTGTGGGGGAGTGGTAGTGTGCCTTTGTTCAGATCTGCACTCACCCCTTGATGTGTGGGGGAGTGGTAGTGTGCCTTTGTTCAGATCTGCACTCACCCATTGATGTGTGGGGGAGTGGTAGTGTGCCTTTGTTCAGATCTGCACTCACCCATTGGTGTGTGGGGGAGTGGTAGTGTGCCTTTGTTCAGATCTGCACTCACCCATTGGTGTGTGGGGGAGTGGTAGTGTGCCTTTGTTCAGATCTGCACTCACCCATTGATGTGTGGGGGAGTGGTAGTGTGCCTTTGTTCAGATCTGCACTCACCCCTTGATGTGTGGGGGAGTGGTAGTGTGCCTTTGTTCAGGGTGCCCCTGAGCAAAAATGAAACTTGCCTTGATCGGTTCAGTCATGACCACAGACTGCCTAAAGATGCCAGCATTTCCCATTGATTGATACACACCTAATGCCGCTAATTAATATATTTTTTTAATTAGGTTTTTGGAATACAAATAAACAAAAAAACATACAACTGATTGCAGAAAGTGCATTTCACAGACATGGAACTCAATGTCAAAGTGCATGTAGGTTTCATGGACATTTTCATGCAAAATATAATTGTTTATAGTTGGATATGTTCAAAGTGATGCAACATAGGTCATTGTAGAAGCATTTTAAAAACTCTGGCCTAGGTTTGGCTTTGAGTGTAAGTGCAGTTTTTAACCGCATTGCTGCGGCGGCTATTCCGCCGCAGCGCTATGGAGGCGTGGTGGCTGCGCGGTGGCCGCATACTGGTGAACGAACCGCTCCGTCATCAGCCGCGGTTGAGCTCTTCCTTTCCGTCATGGCCCCGCCCGCTCAATAGAACGTCCAGCGCAGGCACGGAATCCGTGCCGTGCAGGTGCGGTGGCCGGGCCATGACGGAACCGCTCTGTCATCAGCACAGCGCCACCGCAGCCGATGACGGAGTGGTTCCGTCATCAGCATGGAAAGGTTTAATAGACTCTGACTTAAGTAACAGGGCTAGACTGATATTACAAATTCATTGATTGATTGTATTACGTGGTAGGACAGGGGGCTGAATAAACCAGACACAGTATATACGATCACTCCTATACATAAACATGTAACCCCTGCATCCCAGCCAAATCATTTTTAAGGGGTACCTATATGTCCTGTGGGCTGGATAGAACTGGTTGAAGCTCAGCGTACCCTTCTCAAATTTCTCCACTGTATGCTGCGCATTTTAACTAAGTCGAGGTCTGTTGTGGGACGGCCTTTCACTCAAGCACTCATCAACAAACGTTTGGCTAGAATATGTTATATCTGACCAAAAAGCCTTAATAGGGGGGATTCCATTGCCAAGTGGTAAAGTGTGCCCGGATCCACATTATATTTGTACATTTTGAGGACTGATTAGGATTCATTGAATGCGGAGAGGGAAAGTGGAAGAAAGTCCTCCAGTGTGTCTAGGAAAGTAAATGTAAATGTAAATGTAAATGTGGGTGTACTTGTAAAGCGCACTGCGACTCCATGGAGTATCCTGGCGCTGAAGACCGCTGGTGAACCCGTCCTGGTGTTCCCTGTGAGATGGTCCCTTTCTGGGTATCTCCAAGGTGAAACCAGGCATCCCCGGCGTCTGTGTGGGGCCGTTGTAGAGATGAGGCAAGCTTAATGCCCAGAGTTGCCGAGTGTGTTCCCTAGTTAGAGTAGGCACCGAGGCGAAAATTATCGAGTCTGCTGACCCTGGTCCACGACCCTGCCGCGTCGGATATTGAACCCTGGGTCTGCCGCCTCTAACCAGTGAGCCACACCACTCCTGTGTAGAGATAGCCCGTAGAAGACACAAATATGCGAAAATATCAAGAGGTGTAATATTCCAATTCTGACTGAACTGGTCCAGTCTTAAGAGATTCCTGTTAGAGGAGAGGTGACCTATAAATGTAATGGCTGCCTTGTCCAGGATTGAGTTTGAGCATGAGGGGGGTTTGATGTCCTCATCAGGCCATGGCAGAACAGGGGTCTGGATTGTGAGCACT
The DNA here is from genome assembly GCF_964261635.1 of Lissotriton helveticus. Taxonomy (NCBI): domain Eukaryota; kingdom Metazoa; phylum Chordata; class Amphibia; order Caudata; family Salamandridae; genus Lissotriton; species Lissotriton helveticus. The sequence continues at coordinate 12,029,270 of NC_136059.1, forward strand.
GCAAAGCAGCCAACCACAGGGTATTTTTGGGTTTGATTGAGTGTGATATTGTTGTAGTGACTATACTTTTCAAATCACCTTCTTATGAACACCGTCTTTCGCTGGTATGTTGTTTCACAAATGTCGATACAGAAAAGGGGGTGGTGATGAACAGAGTGTCTGAATTAAGCAGACCACTCTTACCCAGTCCAAAGATCAGGGCTTGATCCATCACCGTTATTTATCTCACTGCCCCATCCCAGCTCAGAACCTGGCTATATGCAAATTAGTCTGTCCCTGGCCCAGTGCATCATGGGAACAGGGCAGACCAAACTACCAAGCCAATTCTTCACCAGAAAGGAGACAAGCTACCGGGGACCGGTTTCTGGCATTTCAGCCTCTTCGGCCCGGCTTGCTTGAATCCTGATGGAGCAGTGAGAAAGGGACTCATGTCTGAGTATACCCTGCCACACCTATAGTGGCCAAAAACGATACAGAAAAGGGGGTGGTGATGAACAGAGTGTCTGAATTAAGCAGACCACTCTTACCCAGTCCAAAGATCAGGGCTTGATCCATCACCGTTATTTATCTCACTGCCCCATCCCAGCTCAGAACCTGGCTATATGCAAATTAGTCTGTCCCTGGCCCAGTGCATCATGGGAACAGGGCAGACCAAACTACCAAGCCAATTCTTCACCAGAAAGGAGACAAGCTACCGGGGACCGGTTTCTGGCATTTCAGCCTCTTCGGCCCGGCTTGCTTGAATCCTGATGGAGCAGTGAGAAAGGGACTCATGTCTGAGTATACCCTGCCACACCTATAGTGGCCAAAAACGATACAGAAAAGGGGGTGGTGATGAACAGAGTGTCTGAATTAAGCAGACCACTCTTACCCAGTCCAAAGATCAGGGCTTGATCCATCACCGTTTTTTATCTCACTGCCCCATCCCAGCTCAGAACCTGGCTATATGCAAATTAGTCTGTCCCTGGCCCAGTGCATCATGGGAACAGGGCAGACCAAACTACCAAGCCAATTCTTCACCAGAAAGGAGACAAGCTACCGGGGACCGGTTTCTGGCATTTCAGCCTCTTCGGCCCGGCTTGCTTGAATCCTGATGGAGCAGTGAGAAAGGGACTCATGTCTGAGTATACCCTGCCACACCTATAGTGGCCAAAAACGATACAGAAAAGGGGGTGGTGATGAACAGAGTGTCTGAATTAAGCAGACCACTCTTACCCAGTCCAAAGATCAGGGCTTGATCCATCACCGTTATTTATCTCACTGCCCCATCCCAGCTCAGAACCTGGCTATATGCAAATTAGTCTGTCCCTGGCCCAGTGCATCATGGGAACAGGGCAGACCAAATTACCAAGCCAATTCTTCACCAGAAAGGAGACAAGCTACCGTTGGCTTGGTAGTTTGGTTTGCCCTGTTCCCATCATGCACTGGGACAGGAACAGACTAATTTGCATATAGCCAAGTTCTGAGCTGGGATGGTGCAGTGAGCTAAAAACGGTGATGGATCAAGCCCTGATCTTTGGACTGGGTAAGAGTGGTCTGCTTAATTCAGGCACTCTGTTCATCACCACCCCCTTTTCTGAATCATTTTGTCCACCATAAGCGTGGAAGGGTATACTCAGATGTGAGTCCCTTGCTCATTTCACCATCAGGATTCAAGCAAGCCGGGCCGACGAGGCTGAAATGCCAGAAACCGGTCCCCGGTAGCTTGTTTCCTTCCCAGTATAAGAATTGGCTTGGTAGTTTGGTTTGCCCTGTTCCCATCATGCACTGGGACAGGAACAGACTAATTTGCATATAGCCAAGTTCTGAGCTGGGATGGTGCAGTGAGCTAAAAAACGGTGATGGATCAAGCCCTGATCTTTGGACTGGGTAAGAGTGGTCTGCTTAATTCAGGCACTCTGTTCATCACCACCCCCTTTTCTGAATCATTTTGTCCACCATAAGCGTGGAAGGGTATACTCAGATGTGAGTCCCTTGCTCATTGCACCATCAGGATTCAAGCAAGCCGGGCTGACGAGGTTGAAATGCCAGAAACCGGTCCCCGGTAGCTTGTTTCCTTCCCAGTATAAGAATTGGCTTGGTAGTTTGGTTTGCCCTGTTCCCATCATGCACTGGGACAGGAACAGACTAATTTGCATATAGCCAAGTTCTGAGCTGGGATGGTGCAGTGAGCTAAAAAACGGTGATGGATCAAGCCCTGATCTTTGGACTGGGTAAGAGTGGTCTGCTTAATTCAGGCACTCTGTTCATCACCACCCCCTTTTCTGAATCATTTTGTCCACCATAAGCGTGGAAGGGTATACTCAGATGTGAGTCCCTTGCTCATTGCACCATCAGGATTCAAGCAAGCCGGGCCGACGAGGCTGAAATGCCAGAAACCGGTCCCCGGTAGCTTGTTTCCTTCCCAGTATAAGAATTGGCTTGGTAGTTTGGTTTGCCCTGTTCCCATCATGCACTGGGACAGGAACAGACTAATTTGCATATAGCCAAGTTCTGAGCTGGGATGGTGCAGTGAGCTAAAAAACGGTGATGGATCAAGCCCTGATCTTTGGACTGGGTAAGAGTGGTCTGCTTAATTCAGGCACTCTGTTCATCACCACCCCCTTTTCTGAATCATTTTGTCCACCATAAGCGTGGAAGGGTATACTCAGATGTGAGTCCCTTGCTCATTGCACCATCAGGATTCAAGCAAGCCGGGCCGACGAGGCTGAAATGCCAGAAACCGGTCCCCGGTAGCTTGTTTCCTTCCCAGTATAAGAATTGGCTTGGTAGTTTGGTTTGCCCTGTTCCCATCATGCACTGGGACAGGAACAGACTAATTTGCATATAGCCAAGTTCTGAGCTGGGATGGTGCAGTGAGCTAAAAAACGGTGATGGATCAAGCCCTGATCTTTGGACTGGGTAAGAGTGGTCTGCTTAATTCAGGCACTCTGTTCATCACCACCCCCTTTTCTGAATCATTTTGTCCACCATAAGCGTGGAAGGGTATACTCAGATGTGAGTCCCTTGCTCATTGCACCATCAGGATTCAAGCAAGCCGGGCCGACGAGGCTGAAATGCCAGAAACCGGTCCCCGGTAGCTTGTTTCCTTCCCAGTATAAGAATTGGCTTGGTAGTTTGGTTTGCCCTGTTCCCATCATGCACTGGGACAGGAACAGACTAATTTGCATATAGCCAAGTTCTGAGCTGGGATGGTGCAGTGAGCTAAAAAACGGTGATGGATCAAGCCCTGATCTTTGGACTGGGTAAGAGTCGTCTGCTTAATTCAGGCACTCTGTTCATCACCACCCCCTTTTCTGAATCGTTTCACAAATGTCAACAGCAAGAAGAATCAATCAATCAATCAATCAATGACATTTATATAGCGCGTTACATACCCGTAGGGTCTCAAGGCGCTGGGGGAGGGGGTGCCGCTACTGCTCGAACAGGCATAACCTCTGTGTATCGAAAGCTTAAGCCTGGCAGCTGCAAGAGGTGGTCAGGATCTGTCACTCTGGCTACGTCATCCCAGCTATCAAATATAATATTCTTCACACTCTCCAAAGGCAATGGGGGTGCTGTGAGATCTCCAAAAATGACACCTTCTTCTCTATTCAATTCGCCAACTATGCTGCATAACAAGCCACCCAGGAGAGCAGACGCATTTCTGAAATATTAAAAGCGGCCAACAACACTAGCATTTCCCTAAATTTGCAGATAGAACAATTAGATAGCCTGCATTAAGGCTAGTGTCAGGAATTACATGCGATTCAAAATGGTTTTGATCTCAACTTGAGCGGCACCTGGTTAGCCATATTTGGGAATTGGGGAATGAAGATTTTTGAAACAGTAACTGCAATCATCCTGATCATAATAACTTTATATGTGTTATTTAAAAAGAGACAGCGTTTACAATGCAGTCAGTACATCGCAGTTCCTTTACAACAGGGTCGTTACAACGACCGTATTGTTAAAACACGATGCCTTTACAACGCAAGTCATTTGATCGACTTGTTGCAGGGGGCGCTCTAACCTAATGAATAGTATAATTTACTATTACAACACCTTCCCAACTCTTGTGCAGGCTGGAGCTGGAATAGTTAATGACACTATTCCTAAGTCCATCTCACACCCTACATGAAGTCGATCTAATGACTTGGGTTGTAAAGGTATCGCGTTCCTTTACAATGCGGTCATTGTAACAACCATTGTAAAGGAACACGATGTAATAGCATGCGATGTAACATGCTATAGTCTATTTAAATATTTTATGTGCATCTTGCACTGTCCTTAATGAAGCTATTGGCCCTGCTTATCCGCTCAGTACATTTGAGGATGAGGAAGAATGTGGTAATGAAGAATGGAAAAGTGAAATAATACGCTTGTTTGCTATTGAGTTTCTGTAGTAGTTGCACCTCCTGGAGAAAAAGGGGGTCTTTAAAAAGTGAATTAATCTGCACATGTGCCTTATCTGCTGATGTGTGTACTTTGACAATGTAAATTCCTATTTATGCCTTAACCTACGCAGTTGAACTTTATTAAGCAATGACAATTTTGTTTTTGGTGGATTATGGAATGAAGTCTTGGAGAATCTGAAAGAGGTAAGTTAACTAGTCCCTTTTTATTACTTCCTATCGAGGGGGTGGTTACTCCCAGGTGACGTAGGGATTTATTTGTTTTCATGGATAATTTGTGTTATCACTTAGGGGCAGAAGTATCAAGATTCCATTTTGCGATTTCTAAATAGCGATTTTTAAGGAATCGCTATTTAGAAATTCCAAAATGGAATGTATGTAAAAAATTGCTATTTTTTAGCAATTCCTTAATCTTCCTTATTTGCGAATTCGCAATTTGCGAATTCGCAATTAAGGAATAATTTCCCATTCATTCCTATGGGCCAGGAGGCCCATAGGAATGATTGTGAAAGTAATCTTAATTTGCGATTCGCAATTTGCAAATCGCAAATTGAGAATAATTTCAAGGGTGCAGGGGTGTCTCAAGGACACCCTGCTGCACCCCTGAAATGTACATGTGTGTGCATATGGCGCACATACATGCCCTTTGGGCATGTGTGTGCGTCACATGCCACCTCCAAAAATGCCAAATTGTGCATTTTTTTAAAGATTTCGCAAATTACCATCAACTACAAGTTGGTGGTAATTTGCGATTTCTTAACCAAAATTAGCAATTCAAAAATGCTATATACATAGCATTTAAGGAATCGCAAAAATGCGATTCCTTAAATGCTATGGCAAAATAAGGATTCGCAAATTTTTGCTATTCCTTAATTTGCGAATTTTTGATGCATGCCAAAACATGCAAATAGACTGTTTGCAATTCGCAAAGGCCGAAATTCTGCGAATTTCGGCCTTTGCGATTCACAAAAGGCTTGATACATCTAGGCCTTAAACAGGTGTAACTCTAAGGCTGGGGTGGGGCTGCCTGTATAACAACTGTAACGAGGAGGCCTATGAGTCAGAGTAATGAAGATTAACCAGGACATGCCTATTCTGTATGCTATTATTTGCTGCACCATGTCATTGCTGATTTGTTGGTTGCGTTGTATTAAATTGCACTTCTTTATATAGCAATTATACCCCTATATGTGAGGTAGAAATGTTTTCATTATAAAGATAGGTATTGCTGAAAGCAAAACAGCAAAAGCTTAGTGATTTATCTACAAGGCTTAAAAAAGTGGCAGTCCTACGTCACATCATCAACATAGGATTTCTGATGTGTGCAAGCAGATGTTTTTAGGTCTCGCCTGCATGAGCATGTGCTAGCACACGCGCTCTCGCTTGCAAAACTTTAGTCTTCAATAATTGGCCTGTAACCCGCCCATTGCCTACCATCCGTTGGCAGGATTGCCATTCTTCTTTGTTGCCTTCTAATTGAGCAACACTTGACATGTGTCACTTCCTTTTCTTTTTGTGGCACACAGACCACAAACGAATTAATCATGTTTGATTAGTGTCTCTCTACTGGCCATCCGCTATTGTGCTCGGATTCAGGTACTTTGTCTTCTGGAACAAAGCGTTCTTACGTGGTCAATGCTTACTGCGCCATAAAACTTTGTTTTTTACCTTCTCCCCAGCCAGTCCTTGTTTCTTCTTTCCTACCATAATCCCTGTTTTTTTCTCCCACCTGTCTTCTTCTTCTTTCCCTCCCTGTTTATTCTCCCCCATTTGAGAGAAGGGGAAAAATGCACTATGAAGCAGCCAGTGCTGCCCATTGCTTAGCACTTTTTATAATCATCCCACTATCCACGCCCATCTGCCCCTCATTATTCACCCCTACACAATTGCCAAACCCAATAGCTCCCCCATAGGTGACACCTATTGGCCTTCCCAATGCTTGTTCATTTATGATATCAGTGTTCTTGAAGATATGCCCAGGGGAGGTTCCAAGCCTAATAGATAATGTAATATTTAATATTCTCTTAGTTCATGCAAGGTAGAAGTGCGAAAACGATTTGGTAAAGACATGTATCAGAAAATCATAGTCAATGTCAGTTGCGCAAAGCCAAAGAGTTAAGTAAGTATTATGAAAGTTAATCACTATAGACATGCCTGTGGTAATTGGGGTTTCCAGAATTTTGCAAGTCATGCTCACACGGAAAACCTGTTTTCATAATAGAGATAAATTTAATATGCCATAATTAATTATGCAGGAAGGACATAAACAAAATGTAAAATTGTACGGTGGGAATGCATGGCAATTTTGGGGAACAGATGTGAGGGATCCTTAATTTCTCCATTAACTTGCACGGAAGTGAAACTTTCTGTAAGTATATAAAGCTTAAATGCCTATTTTATATTTTTAAAAGCAAGAGTCTCCCACCTGAGTCTGGAGTGTTTACATGAATCTTTAGTCTGCAAATCCACAGAAACTGCTGGGTCTGCAGTGTTAACTCAATTGAGGCAACTACCTAGGACCCAGGTTCAGTGTGTCAGGCAACAATGCACAGGTGCACCAGCAGACTAGTGGAGAAGTGTGGCTCACTGGTTATAGCGGCAGACTCCGAAGCAGAGATCAGCCCCGGGACCAGGGTTCAAGTCCCGACGCGGCAGGGTTTTGAGCTCAATGTCCGCGGACTCGATAATTCTCGCATCGGCGCCTACTCTAATCATGGGTCCCACGCTGCAACTCTGGGCAATAGCTTGCTTAATCTCCACAACAGCCCCTACAACACTCAGATGCATGGCTTCACCTTCGGGGAGCCCAGGAGGGGCATCTCACAGGGAGAGCCAGGAAGGGTTCCACAGCGTTATACAGCGCCGGGACGCCCCGTTGGGGCAGCTGTGCGTTTTACAAAATACACTACATTTACATTACTAGTATTAAACTTATATAAAATTATGTGTTTCAACTGACCACTTTTTCTTTGGGGTAAAGTGGCTGGGGTTAATTAGTGAAAGATATGTAGACTGACATAGAAAACAGACATGAACTGTGTAGACGCTCATATACTGCAGCCTATGGTGTCCATTCTCCTAGGTTGTCAGTTAAGCAGCCATACACTATATAGAGGGGCACCGCGTAATTACGCAATGAACATCTCGAAAACGGCTGCAACAAATTCTATCATGTTTGGTATCAACCATGTTGGAATCATACCCACCACACTGTAAACGGAGTGGGAGGTATGATTCCAAGCACTGGGAGAGTCCAGTTTTGGTGCTCATGTGCATAGTCATGTTCAAACCAGTCCTGGGAGCCGTTGGCTCCAGCTCTGGTGTGAAACTGGACAAAGGACATGGGAGTAACCTCCCCCCTGTCCAAACCCTTCCCTGGGAGGGTCCCCTGAATCTTCCCAACCCTTTCCCTAGGGTACTTAAGGGCTTACCTGGGTGTAGGTCCCTAGATTCGTCGTGGTATAAGATTCAGATCAGACAACACTTCTACTTCTACCGTCTGGGCACTCTGGACTTCACTGGACTTCGTTTGGGCCTGACTCAGTCTCCCTTCCCGTCTACTGCATCGTCTGTGCCTGTGCATCATACAGGAACCTTGTGGCCTGTGAAGCATCAAAGAAACTTGAAGGAATCTCCCTTGCAGTGAAGAAGTCACTCCACTGAATTCGCTGGCACCACAACTATGTCAACTGGTACGCTGATTCTGAGTTCCTCTGGACTCCGTAAGGTTTTGCAACACAGGTAGTGGTTTTCCACAGCTCCTGAGGCCTGCCTACCTTCTCACCAAGTTTGAGGCCAGTATCCCTCATGGGGGTTGCAATAACTGATCCCCTGTGCACTGCGTCCAGCTTTCAGTTGCAAAGGCGTGTTGGCTTCTTTCCAAGGAGATCTTCGGGCTCCAAGTAGCCCCAACGTCAATCACATCCAGTGACCCGAATCTTCAGCCACACTGCATGGTGTGCATCGTGGCCTGCATATTTTGGTGAGCTGCTTGAGGTCCTCTCACGACTTCAGTGCCTCCTGCCTGTGGGTCCACTTGAGGGTCACACTTGTTTCTTTTGGGCTCCCCTGATTGCTTGGGGCCTGCCCTGACTCCTTTGCTTTTGGTGAGTCCCCTGGACCTTGCTGTTCCTGATGTTGATCCTTCTTTCATTCCTGCATTGATTGCATTTGCCAAGGCTTGTTGGTGCTCCTGTCAGACACTGCCCCCTCAGCACTCAACATCCTTCGTGGGACTGCTCATGCATGGCTCCTGGTCTTCCTCAGCATCGCCTGGTCCTCACTGCTGCATAGTGAAGGCCATCATCATCCATCCTGCAACACTCAGCATCGGAGGGCATTTGTCTTCCAAGTCTCCTGGTCACTCCTGAGTGACATAGACTCTGTACCCTCTGCTTGCAGGTACCTCCCATCTAGAATCCACCTTTGAATTTCACCTGGCCCTTTTTCCTTCTGCAACAGTGGCACTTTCCTGAAGTCCTCCATTGGGTTCGATGGCGGTTTCTGACACCACTTCACAGGTATGCACCTGGCTTTCTTGCTGTAGGTAACGTGGTTACTAGGGTATCCATGGGTGGGGTGGCTCTCCACCCTTCTGTCTTCCACGGGGTTTCTTCAGGGTCCACTGGGAAGGATCCTTAATCTTTAAAAATCCAACAGCGACTTGCACATTGAGTTATATGGAGCGTGCAGTCGTATTCCCACACTGCAAACGCTCTTCATGGGGTACCTATCTACTCCCCTTGGGTGGTTCCTTGGGGTCCCAGCACTTCTACGTCCTCTCGACCTTGTGTTGATCCAAGTAATGGTTCTTATACCACTTTCTTAGTATATGGTGTTGTCCCCCCAGGGGGTCCACTGTGTATTTAGTGCTATTTTTTCTTTTCTAAAGTATTGTGTGGATTGTGTTTATCTCTGTGTAGGAGATATTTGAATGTACTAGAGAGAATTATTTAATAAATACATATTTTATAAATACTTGGTGTGGTTCTTTTAACTTAATCTATACTATAAGATTGCAATCTTGTTAAAAAAAGCTGCTTTACACTCTGGACTAAGCCTGAAGGCTGCTGTCCACAGATACCACTTAGAGAGCTTTGTAAGCTTGTCTCAGATATCTTAAATCACCATAAGGGTTGTCTGGACTGGTGCAAGGTGCCCACTTACATTAGCGGACATCATATACTAGGCCAGCTTCTCACAGCTTGTTATTCTTTTAGCTGGAGAGGATATGCAGGGTATGCATGTTGTGGCATGGAATACAAGTATAACCAGTGCTTAGTTTGTAAACATTTAAGTGCCAGGGCCCTAATCAGGAGGCAACAGTGGCATTCACCACCCATTGCCGCCAGTGCTGCCAATACAATACCAACACAACTACCAACCATTACCTACAAGAGTGACAATTCAAAATAATCCAGGCCCCCAAAGCAATAGGAATGGCTTTAGAGGCAAGTATTCATAATTTGTTATGCATTTAAATTAATAAACAACTGTTGGAGAGCTCATTAGTAAGTTAGACAAACAGCGCCACCATGTGTCACACTGTCATAAGTGCCAAGTTCGAAAATTAAGTGCCTATGCCGAGCACCAGAAATCACTGGCTCAAATCAAGCATAGAGTATAAATAACATGGGCTAGTCCAGACTAAAACAATACTTGATAAAGAAGTAGAACACAAGAGGCATATTCCACGCCCACAGACAACACTTGGTTTTATTCTCGATAAGTGAGAGGAGCTTGATCACCATTAACATTACTCATTATGACACTGTGTGCTCAAGCAGGCTGCATGTGGAACTAATCTTTGGATTTCTTATGTCCACCAGCTTTCATGGAGTGATTACAGAGAAGGTAGCTAACTGGTGAATAATAAAAATCACAGCCTCAGCCACGAGTGTTTGATGGAAGCTGAATACTGTTGTTTGCACCCTGTTCTTTTAACTAGCTGCTGAGGTTTTCTTACCCACTAGCTCCTAGTTCTAATACCATTTTTCTGATGTTTGGGACACTTTGCACTTAAGCCTTCATATCTTTTTTCTACAAAAGGTATCCAGGCCAGATTTGATTCCTTATATCCAGATATGTTGGGGATTCTAAAAGTACCCAGGGTTTGTGGGTTTTCCTGAAGGGAACCAAGAAAAGTGCCAAAATGTAGAAACATAAAGCAAATTTGAAAAAGTGGTATGCAAGAAAGCATTTTTGTTATGGTATCAAGAAAACGTTTGCTCTACTTTTTTTAGGAGGAGAAGTGTGGGAACGTTAACTGGTAAAGATTTTGTGGATCTCTGCAGAGTCCAGAAGTGTCTCTCACAGACATGTGAAAATGAATGTGCGTTTAGAGAAAGTTTCACTTTTGGATGGGTCTCTATGTTTCTGAAAAGCACAGTGTTCATAAGGTCCCTGTTTTCTGACTGACGTTGCTGACTGACCCAGAACCAGGCTAGTGCAGCCCACTCACCATGGCAAGCAACAGAAGATTGGGATTTACCCCCTCTCTGCCTGTCCATTTGCCAAAACTAAGCCCAAAAGAATCCACATTTCCTTTCACTTGCCATGGGGATGGATATGTATCAGAAAGAAACACTGTTAGAGCTCTAGGATGGCAGACCGACGTCTGGACTGGCCAGCCCCATTCTTTTTTCAGTGGGCTTTCTGCCCCCTCCCAGTTCAGATGGAGGGTCAATACTACAATTTTCCCCCCAGCGGGGAGGGGGCAGAAATACTCTTGTGGTTTAGGGTTGGGGTGTAGCCCAATGTGAGCCAGTCTCCTCATTCTTTAACAAAAACATGGCTAGGTGTAATGTCCTGTGTGCACACCTCATGAGGCAGATTGGGAGAAATCCCCCTAACGTGCCTTCTATGTTGGGAGGGACAGCAGAAAGACTGTTGGGATCTTTAGGGGTGAGGGAAAGGTGTGATGCCCGGGCAGGTCGCTCCACCCCTTTCTACTTCTTTAAACAAATAATCCCTAGTGTGAAATGGCTTTCTGTTCATACCCTATCCCTCCTCTGCCCCCCTTGGGCAGTCAAATCAAATCAAATCAAATCAAATCAAATCAAAACCATCTTTATTCGGCTTTCGTAATTAATAGAAAACCATAAAAGCACAAACAAAAACATATATATATATATATTTTTTTAAAAGACAGTTGTAGAATAACATAATACAATAAGTGCATAATAACAGTGATTAATTAAGATTACCCCGATGGCGCACACAGATTTTCAGTAAACAGGCTACGGATTTGGCGTGAAATTCATTATCTAAAAATTGAAGAGCCAGAAAAGCTGGACGGCAGGCTCGAAGTCTCATGGTTCTTAACATGGGGACTATCCAGCGTTTACGAGGGATTTCATAATATATGCAAAACAATAAAGTACGAATTGAGGATTGTGGGGCCGTAGAATCACACGGGCAGGGTCCTAAATTGCTTGTCCAATCATTTTGATGGGGAAAAGAAATCAGCCAATGGAAACTGTCAAATCTTAATCTAGTTAACAGAAACTTTTCATACTGATTCAGATTGAACGTCAAGTATGGCTGCATAGAGAGAGTCGTTTGTACCGCTAACAAGTGTTGGACTGAAGGTTTTCATATTTCTTGGGCGAGACTTAGCTCGCCAAGATGGCAAAGGCCCAGTTTTTTTTGTTCCTTCCTTTACACTTCAGAGATACTAGTTGGAATAAAAAAATATCTCTGGAGGCCAAGGTCCTTCAAAAACGACCTTACATATGCTAACCATCCTATTTTATCCCAATTATCCAGTGACATACATTCCTGGATAAGGCTGCGCGTCAGTTCACACTGCTGTGTGGTCCAAATGTGCCTCCATAGCATGATTGGTTGAATCTTTAGGGTATCAGAAATGTAGTCCAGCCCTAGTTCTACGTGGCAGCCATATGTCATGGTACTTTGTGGGACTGCGAGTATATAACGCAGAAAGGAATTTTCCACTCTCTGTATGTCATCCGTGTTTGAATGTCCCCACAGCCCTGAACCATAACTCGCAACACTGGTACATTTTGCCTGGTAGATTTTTAGCATTTCTTCTGGCGGTCTCTTGCCTAACGTCTGTGCTAATGCTACCAGTGCGGAAGTGGCCCTAAGAAACTGTAGTTTTCTAGCCTGTATGGCCGCTGCCCATTTAAGCTTGTGGTCTATTGGAATCCCTGGATGGATAAGTAGTTGTACACTCTAGACTGCTATTGTTAATGAAAATGTCTCTGATTTTCTCTGGTCTAAGACCAGCGTGCATGGCAAATGTCTTTTTTATGTTAATTCTAAGGTTAAGGGACTTCATAAAAATACAGTATTTGTCCAACGACCGCTGAAGCTGGACTGGCGTCCTTGCCAAAATTACGTCGTCGTCGGCGTAGAGTAACGCCGGAATTGGCCGACGGCGTATTGTTGGCAAGTCCTGGCTTCCCTTAACCATCTCCCTTTCCAAGCCGTTGGTATAGAGAGTAAATAGGAAGGGGGCCAGTACGCAGCCTTGTCTGACCCCCCTCTCTATTGTGAAAGACTCGGTGAGTTCTCCCCCTTTACCATACCTCACTCTCGCTGTTGCCTCTGAGTAAAGTTCCCTCAAGAAGTTCACCAACGGGAGGCCCGCTCCCATGTCCACTAAAATTGCCCACAGTTTAGAGTGACCGACGCAGTCAAATGCTGCGGTCAGGTCAACGTAAACCATATGTAGAAACCCTTTTTTTACTGAGACGTACTTCCCCATAAGGAGTGAAAGGTTTAGTGCCTGGTCCACTGTACCTAGACCCTCCCGGAACCCATTTTGGAGATCAGATATTATATTCTTTTCGCTAGCCCAATCCTGCAGACGATCTAGCAGGATGCGTCCAGCGATTTTTCCGAGAGAGTCTAGTAACGATATTGGTCTGTAGCAAGTGGGACTCTGACTGTCACCTTTTTTGAAGATTGGGACCAAAATTGATTTGGACCACGTATCATCCAGACCCACCTTCCTGGCGGCTTCCAAAACTCTGAATAGAATTGGGGACCATAGGTCTGATTTGTATTTAAAAAGGTCTACAGGAACCCCCTCGGGTCCTGGGGCTTTACCTGATTTTGATGTCTTTAAGGCATAAGTTACCTCCATATGGTCAAACATAGGCTGTATGGGATAACTTGTTTGCGGTATGTCCTCCGCTCGGGCCGGTACATCATCTTCTACTTGTTTAAAAAATTCTGTGAAATGATGTACCCATGTTTGGGAGTCCACTGCTACATCCAGTTTTAGGGAGTCATTTGAATCAGAAAAAAAGGAGATTTAATGGTTCTCCAGAAAGTGGTCATATCCTTGGTCTGACAGCTTTCATGCAATTTATTCCACAGATTGTTTTTGATCTGAGATTTCCGATTTTTCTGTCCGAGGTTATAGGCTCTCCTCAAAATGACAATTTCATTTTTGTTCCTATTATCCTTATTTAGTGCCAATTTTAATTCCTTTTGAGAATTTGTACACTCAGAATTAAACCATCCCTTCCTAGAATTTCTTTTCATTTTTCTTTCCTGAGTTCATTCTTGTTTGATAATTTCGGTAATAGTCGTGTAGCTAAGGAGGGTTTGTTCTGGGATGGATTCAGGGTCTAAACAAGTATAGACTAAGGGCAAAGCTCTCTTAACTACCCTAGCCGTGACTAGCTCTTGGTCGACCTTGGATCATTTTAGGGAGTAGCCATTAAGCCTGTCGATATTCAAATATCGTTGATCCAAGTGTCTCTAGTAATCCACGTCTACCGAAATTAGGGGGGTTCTTAATGTCATATTGTTAGGGAAATGATCACTTATAGGACTAGTTATAGTCTGAAAATGTAAAAGTGGTGATGAAGTACAATGGGAGCTGAGTATGTAATCGATTATAGTTGCAGCTCCTCTCCCACTGAAAGTTGGAACAAAGGGAACCGGGGGATTGACTAGTTCATTAGCAAACCCTAGATCCAGGGAGACCATAAGTTCGTTCATTCGATCTCCTACACTCGTGTGTGCAAAGTGTGTTGGGTGGTCCCCAACCTCGTCCTCAATTCCACAGATGTTTGTATTACTTTTTTTACATAGAGATAAATTGAAATCACCGCCCCATATCGTTATTATTAGTTTGTCAGAGTGCTTCGAGTTACAACCTTGAATTAAAAATGAGACCTTATTTAAAATGTCGATTAAGTCGGTTAAATTTACATTATTATAAAAATGTATCAAAAGATAAATGGACGCCTTATTTACAAACATCAAAATTACCTGGAATTTACTTTCTAATGCTACCACCTCGATTGTTTCCACGGGGAGAACATTTAATATAAACATTAGAAGGCCCCCTTTTGGCCTTCCAGCAGCAGATTGTATTGCCGCTGAAAAAAAGGTTTTATATCCTAGTAAATGGAGCGGGGTGCACAACCAAGTTTCTTGCAGCCCTATGATGTTATGCTCCGTTACCAGTGACAGCCAATTAACATTTGCAATTTTGGGGCGCAGGCCGGCTACGTTCCAGAAAACAATGTCCAGTTTTGAGCCTGTTATCTTTGCGGGTGGGAGCCTTTTCTGTGTGTGGGGTTCCCTACTTGGGATTGAAGGTGAAGTTGATGTGTTTTGGGGGCTTGTTCTAGACCGATCGCCTAGATCGTGGGATTCTAAACTCGAGGCCTCACAAGTTGCAGTTTGAATTTTCATGGTACCTGATGCAGATACTACTTGTATCGGTCCGAGATTTACGGGGTCTTAACTAATTAGCGTCTCCGTGACACTCCCAAGTACTTCCCCTGCCACCACCAAGCCCAGTCACTCGTTATCATCTAGCCCTGATAAGGCGCTAAATCTATTGTAAGTAGGAATCGGCTGTAGGGGCTATTGAGCTGTATGGAAATTACTCATATCGGAAAAAGGAATTTTTTTATTTTTTGGTGGGTAAAAAAAGCCCAACGGCAAGATGTTAATCCCTGCGTTATTAGCGGTATAGGTCCTCCCTATATTCAAGACTTCCTTTACCAATCGGGGGAAACTAAATGTCATCCTTACACAGTCCCCTGACATGACCTTTTCCCTTGTCCCCACCCATTGGACTCGCCTGACCATTTTAAAATCTTGATAGAGATGTCTGTGCAGTGCAACCCTACTGCCCAACCAATGGAGCGACTTGTTCTTGAGAGCTGTCCATGTTTCCTCGCTGGGAGATTGGTTGGGGGGTACATTGCCTAGAATGATTACGTAGGGTGTAGCTTCCGGTGGGAGGTCTAAGTGTGAGTCTACAGTCTTCTGTTCTGTCTGACGAGAAATAAGGGGCTGATTTTGGATTGGCTTTTGGGGGACACAGGGACTTGTTCGCGAGCTTTCATTGGCTGGAAAGATGAACTAATGGGTCTGTTAATCTGCATTGATGATGATTGTAAATCCCCTATACCAGCGTGGTTGGAATAGCTCTTTTTCTCCTGATGAATGGGCTCAGGGAGTGTCTGTTTTATTTTTTGGACATCATTTCTGTAATGTCTTGCTTTAGTTAACAGTATTTACATGTAATGTTTTCTTCTCTATAGAATGTAGAATACTCTCTTGTCTTGACAGAGAGAATGTAGAATGTTAAGTGGAGTCAGTTGGTTTCCTGGCTGTTCATGGATGAGGCCAATAAATATATCCTGGATCTACAATTTACCGCTTATCTATATTTATTGTAAGTTTTGACTATTTTACATTGGCGACGATCATACCTCGTTCCGCCTCAACATGCAGCCGTCCCCGACACCTCTCCAGCGGCAGTAAATGCATTAAAGGGAGCGTGGTCTTCCCAGCGGCAGTTCCAGCGAATCTCCACTGTCGGTGAAAGACACTCGAACGGTGAGGAGATCAGCGGGAGGTGGTATCTAAATAAGGGACTTGGTTTGTTTTAAATAAGCGAAGAAAAGAAGGGAAACAATAAAAAGGCACACGCGCCATCACCTGTCGGTGTTTTGAAATGTTGCTCGCGCTAATAAAATATTGGCTCGCGCGACAAAATGGCGGTGCGTTTCAATGACGCTTAGCCTCGTTTTCGAAAACAAAGCCCAGCCTCGTTTTGGAAGAAGATTTGACGCTAACATAGAAGAAATAGCGCGTCCAAGGAACAAAGGGCTTTATGATGTATGCAGAGTTCCAATTTGAGTAAACATCACTGTGGAAGCTGAAAGAAAGCATTGTGAAACACACAGAGCTTCTACAAAGTTATAATTCTTATCAAACAAGTTTGGAGAGTGGAACTTGAGAATTTTTCTGTCATCAATAATTCTCTATTAATTTTCTTAAATAGTACTTATATTTAAATATTAACAAGGAGCACTTATATTTTCATAAATAGTACTCACATTTACATAATTACAAGGAACACATACTTAAATAAATAAAAGAATGCAGAATGTAACACAACCAGCATTCTTTTTAACAAGCCCAGGTGAACCGCATGTAAAATGGCAAAAATGGAAGAAAATTTTTGCAAATTATGCAAGAGTATGTGGCACGAACTTAAGTGCAGAAAGAAAACATTCGTTACTACTACACTGCCTGGGGGGAGAAGGACAAGATGTACTAGAACATTTACCTGAACTTACGGCTTCTGAACAAAGGAATTTAAACGAATACGAAGTAGCAATTGAACAACTAGATAGACATTATCTTCCCAGGTTAAGCACGATAATGGAAAGGTATCACTTTGGTTTAAGGGGACAAAAGAAAGAGGAGTCAGTTGAAGAATATGTCTCTGCACTAAGGAAGTTAGCCTCGTCATGCAAATTTGGACAAACCTTGGATGAGAGAATAAGGGACCAGTTTGTATTAAGATGTGCTCATGATAGTATTCGCAAGGAACTATGGCTAAAGGATGAACCGCCATTGGATGAAGTTCTTGTCATAGCTAAGCAAGTTGAACACATGACAAAGTGCGTAGATGAGTTAAAAGTGGAAAAAGAGAAGATGAATGAACCTGAAAAGAAAGATGAACCTAAAGTTGAGGAGGTAGTTTGCCAAGTAAAGAAAGAAGAAAAATCTACCTGTGATAAAAATGAAAATGGAACGAATAATTTTAATCCAAATTTTAATGTACAAGGAAAATGTTCTTGTTTTAGATGTGGAAATAATGGACATTTAGCCAACTCGCTGAGTTGTCCTGCTCTGAAATCTATCTGTAACAACTGTGGCAGAAAAGGTCATTTCTCAAAGTGTTGCAGGACTAGAGGTAGTAAGAGAGATAATGCATATAAAAGATGGACTCAGCCTCAAGTAAAGACTGTGACTTTCCAAGTCAATGGTGGTTCGTTGGAACATCCCTCACACTTAGTGAAAGTGGATAATGTCATGATTGAATTTAAATTTGATTCATGTTCCCAAATCACCATGATTGATGAAAAATTATTGCGGAAGACTTTTGGTGAGAAGGTCAAGCTCTTCAAAAGCGACATATTACCTTTGGGTTATGGGAAAAAGCCTATCAAAATATTAGGTTATTTCATGACTACACTTGAGTTGGGAAGTCGCATCATACCTGGTAAAATGTATGTAACTAGTTTTGGAGATGCTTTGATTAGTTGGAGGGATCAGCGTGATTTAGGTGTAAAACTTGATCCTAATGCTTCACCTCAGGTGCAGATACAAGAAGTAGAACATTTAGCTGAAATGTTTGCAGGAAAATTTCCAGAGGTATTCAGAGAACAATTAGGATGTTTAAAGGGTTACAAACACTGCATAAAATTAAAAAAGAATGCCATACCAGTTGTAGCAAAAGTGAGAAGGATTCCTTTAGCAGAACAAGGTAAGGTGCAGAAGGAAATTGAAAAATTGATTAATAATGATATTATAGAACCGGTAGAAGCTACAGAATGGTTGGCCCCAATAGTTATAGCTAAGAAACCTACAGGGGAAATCCGTCTATGTATTGATTTAAGAGCGTTAAATAAGGAAGTAATTGTTGACAGATTTCCTTTACCCAACATTTATGAGATTGTGGGTACGCTAGAAGGGGCAAAGTATTTTACCACTCTAGATCTAGCTTCTGCATACCATCAAGTGGAACTAGATACTACATGCCAAGATTTGACTGCTTTTATCACCCCTATGGGTACTTTTAAGTTTAAAAGGATGCCTTTCGGGTTAATCTCAGCAGCCTCAGTATTTCAACGGATCAAGACTCATATTTTGAAAGGCCTTCTAGGAGTAAAATGCTATCAAGATGATTTATTAATCTATGGTGCCAACACAAGAGAACACAATGAACGGGTGTGTGAGGTATTGAGAAGGTTGTCTGAGGCTGGTTTATCTCTTAAGAAAGAAAAGTGCAAGTTTGGGTTAGAAGAAGTGAATTACCTTGGTCACTGCATTAGGAGTGAAGGTGTCTTTCCCAAGCTAGAGCTTGTCACATCGATTGATAATATGGTAGAACCAGTAAACAGAGATGAATTATTGTCATTCCTTGGAATGGTTGAGTTATATGGAAAATTTATTTTACATTTTGCAGACAAAACGAAGAATATGAGAAGACTCACTGCAAAGAATGTGACATTTGAGTGGTCGGAGGACTGTAAGAAAGAATTTAATGAGATTAAAAAAGAGTTGAGGGAGGCTCCCTCTCTTCAAGCATTTGTTCCTGGGTTACCCACGTTTATTTATACTGATGCCAGTGACAAGGGTCTAGGTGCTGTTTTGGTACAAAATAAAGCTGGTAATGATTTTCTCATTGCATGTGCTTCAAGATGTCTTCGTGGTCCGGAGCTTAATTATTCAATAATTGAAAAGGAGTCGTTAGCTAATTTTTGGGCTCTGAAGAAATTTAAGAATTTGGTTTGGGGTACAAAATTTATTGTAAAATCGGATCACAAACCTTTGAAAGAAGTCTTTTGTAAAAAAGGTTTGGATTCAATTTCCTCAAGAATTAGGAGATGGATAATAGCATTGCAGGAATTTGATTTTGAAGTTCAATATTTACCTGGTGTTTCAAATAAGGCAGCAGATTGCTTTTCTAGGTTGGTTGAAAGAGGTGATCTTCACAGTGATGAGTTAATGGTAGATGAGGAAGAATTTCTTGATGTGTGTGAAGTTACTGAAGGTGTTGTTGGAAAGGATGAATGGAAAGAAGAACTACTAAAAGATGTGGAGCTAAAAAACGTGATGTCTTCACTAAAGGATCATAAACGCTTAGGTAAACCATGGTCTCTGGTTTCACATGAATTATCAATAACTGATGATCTGCTTACACGAGGTGTGAGGCTTATTCCTCCTTATACTTTGAGGAAAAGGTTGCTGTTACATGCGCATTCTGGACATCAGGGTATAGTAAAAACTAAAGAAATGTTACGCACTCAGTTTTGGTGGCCTGGGATGGACCTGGAGATAGAACGAATGGTCAGAGATTGTGTAGAGTGTTGTGCGAGTGACAAAATTCTGAAGACCAGACAAATGCCTATGGTTTGCAGAGTTTTACCCAATCATCCTTGGGATGAGTTGGCAATTGATATTGTAGGACCTCTCACTGGTGTTTCTGACACCCCTTATTTAATAGTTTTAATAGACCTTTATTCTCGTTGGATTGAGGTGAGTGCTGTTAGTGAGATTACCTCTGAGTCCATCATTAAATTCTTGTCTGAGATATTCATGAGAGAAAGTTTTCCAAACAGTATTTTATCAGACAATGGCCCGCAGTTTTGCTCAGCACTGTTTGATGCCTATCTTACTAAATGTGGCATATTACACAAGCGGTCCTCTTTGTATCATCCAGAAACTAATGGTGCTGTTGAGAGGGTTAATAAAACGTTAAAAGAATGTATCCAGCTTGCCAAGGTAAATGGTTTAAATTGGAAAGTAACACTTAAAGAAAGAATTGAGGCTTACAGGTGTTCTCCTCACTCCACCACTGGTAAATCGCCTTTTGAGTTATTTAAAGGAAGAATACCCAATACAATGTTGTGTCCTGGTTGGATGAATCTTAACAAGGGATTTGTTGATAATCATATTGGCAGTTGGAGAGAAAGGGAGTTGGAAAAACAAATTTGTAGAAAAGCTTATTTTGATAAAAAGAAATGTGTCCATTTTCAAGAAATCAAAGTTGGTGATTTGGTTAAAATAAAAGCACCTGTTGGGAGAAGTTCCTGGTCAAAATACACAAATGTCAGACCTGTTATTAAGGTGTTTAGTAATGCCATTAAAACACAGGATGGAAGAATCTGGAATAAAAGTAGGGTAGTTGTGATCAGATCAAAAAATGTATCTCAACATGTATCTGATACTGTTCATGATTTCTCTCACACATCTAAGTTACCTGTGTCCAGTTCTAACAATTCTTATGTACCTCCTGTGAGAAGTCAGAGATTACGTAGAGCACCTGCTTATATGAAGGATTATGTTTGATTTTTCTTGTATTTTCTTTATTAAGGAAAATCCATTTTTTCAAGTTTTATATCCTGCTCATTTTTCATTTATTTCACTGTATTTATTGTTATTGTGTAGGAGGGAGATGTGTAAAGTCTTGCTTTAGTTAACAGTATTTACATGTAATGTTTTCTTCTCTATAGCATGTAGAATACTCTCTTGTCTTGACAGAGAGAATGTAGAATGTTAAGTGGAGTCAGTTGGTTTCCTGGCTGTTCATGGATGAGGCCAATAAATATATCCTGGATCTACAATTTACCGCTTATCTATATTTATTGTAAGTTTTGACTATTTTACAATTTCCGTAAGTGTTTTGGATTGCTGGCTGAGTAAATAAGATCGTGCTAGGGGCTGATTCAATAAGTGAGGGTATTTTCGCTGAACTTAGCTTGGTCTGTAGAATAGTTTCTACATTGGTCATTCTGGTGGTTATCTGGTCTAACCTGACTCTAATCTATGAATCGAGTCTTTCCACGAGCGCTGTCAATTTCAATATCTCAGAATGGGCCTGTGTGGTGGTGATACCTGAGCGATTACTTCCCTTTTGTGATAGTGTCTTAAAGTATGCTGCGTGTTTCCTCTTTAGTGGGACAGTTTTCTGTTGCATGGGCGTGCTGTGGGGAGGGTGGATAACAACTGGTCCCGCTTCATTGTAAATGTTATTACTGCTGGCGACTTTTTTTCTGGTTTATTCTTAGATTTTTTTTGAGGAGGTTGGATCGGTGACTCACTACTAATTAAGTGGATACTGTCAGACGGGGATTGGATACAGCAGTTTACAGTAGCAGGAACCTTCCTCCCTAAGCGTGGTGAAATTAATGAGTCTTCGATGGGGGGTGCGTCCTGGGTTAGACCGGACGATGACCCCGCTATTTACTCTTCTACTGTATGAATTTGCTTGTCTAACACGTCAACCACTCCGGTTAGGTAGCTCAGAAGAGTCTGCTGGGTGTCGGTGTTGCGCCTGGTTCCTCCTGTGCTTACCAATTTCCTTCTACCCATTGTATAATGCAGCTCTCCCACTAAATCAATACTTGGAAGTTACTTAGGGAAAACAATAGGTAACAAGTACAAAAACAAGGAGTGAAATTGGGGAGATGGGTGGGACACTGTTTGGATCTGGATTTTAAACCAAAAGAGTGGGCCCAGCCCGGCCTCTTCTGGCCACTGACGGGCAAGGACGGGCCCGCCTTTGGCCCGCGCGCGTCCCGCGGTGCGGTAGCCCGCGTCTGATTTAAAGGTCCCTGGGGGGCGGGGCTACTGATGACCACCTCACACAAGACCGTGCTGCCCTGTGGATGTTGTAGTTGGGCAGCGTGCGGTCCGTGGATGGCTAGAGGCACGTCAAGCAGGCTGGCTCACCCAGAACGAAACAGTTGGACCCCGAGAGTGACAAGTATGCAGGCAGCGGCGCAGGTACTGTCCAGGTCACAGTTCAATTCCAATTTCCGAGAGCGTCCCACGGTGCGGTAGCATGCATCTGATTTAAAGGTCCCTGGGGGCGGGGCTACTGCTGACCACCTCACGCAAGACCGCGCTGCCCTCTGGAAGTTGTAGTTGGGCAGAGCGCGGTCCGTGGATGGCTAGAGGCACGTCAAGCAGGCTGGCTCACCCATAACAAAACAGTTGGACCCCCGGGAGTGACGAGTATGCAGGCAGCGGCGCAGGTACTGTCCAGGTCACAGTTCAATTCCAATTTCCAAGAGCGTCCCGCGGCGCGGTAGCCCGCTTCTGATTTAAAGGTCCCTGGAGGGCGGGGCTACTGCTGACCACCTCACGCGAGACTTCGCTGCCCTCTGAATGTTGTAGTTGGGCAGCGTGCGGTTCGCGGATGGCTAGAGGCACGTCAAGCAGGCTGGCTCACCCAGAACGAAACAGTTGGACCCCCAGGAGTGATGAGTATACAGGCAGGGGCGCAGGTACTGTCCAGGTCACAGTTCAATTCCAATTTCCGAGAGCATCCCCTTGGGCAGTCAGAAAGGCTGCACAGCCCTATGCCAGGAGGGCAGACCCCATCACATCCCTTCCTTTTTAGGCTCGAAGACGGTAGGCTTCCCTTGCGCAGTTCGGTCCGAAGATTTAATGTTATCTAGATGTTTTCTACAGTGGGGCTTGAGCCCGCCCCTCTTCTCCATTGGCTGGCTTCCTAAATGGAGGCCAGCCATTGGAGGAGAGGGTAGTCACTCCGTTCAAGCCCTGTCTTTTTCGGATTCGGGGCGTTTGTCAGAGGAGTTTCACTTGCACCTGAATAGACTTTGCATCATTATCCAAATGCTGTTTCCACCCTTTGTGTTCATGCTGCACCAGGGAGGACAGGACTGGTCTGATCTGGTTTCAGATACTGTTACAGCACAGAGAATAATGACAAAATGGGGTTTAAGTATTGCACCTAAAACCCTGGGACTTTAGGTTACTCAAGGAACAAGAGGAACCTGCCAAGAAGCAGAACACCACAAAAACAAGCAAGTGAGCAAAAACGGAAAAACTTTTTCACCATGGATTTTATCCAAAATACTTGCATCCGATATTAGACCTTCCCAGCAATGCCCCCAGACCCCTCAACCCACCCGCAAAAAAGTAGAACACCCCCAAACAGGCCAAAAGCAAAAATGGAAAATGTGACACTTAGAACGTTTTCGGCCTACCAGTCAAAATCACTCCAAACACACTCTGCAGCTAGGCCCTAACTCCCCTTTCCCACCATTGATTTTCTTCAAACCACTTGCAATCAACATTAGACTATCCCAGCAGTGCTCCCAGGCCCCCAGACCCCCCAAAAAACCTAGAACCCACCCAAACAGCCCCCAAAAACAAGCAATTGAGCAAAAATGGAAACACTTTTTCACCATGGATTTTATCCAAAACACTTGCATCCGATATTAGACCTTCCCAGCAATGCCCCCAAACCCCTCAACCCACCTGCAAAAAAGTAGAACACCCACAAACAGGCCAAAAGCAAAAATGGAAAATGTGACCCAGAAAATGTTCGGCCTACCTGTCAAAATCACTCCAAACGCACTCTGCAGCTAGGCCCTAACTCCCCTTTCCCACCATTGATTTTCTTCAAACCACTTGCAATCAACATTAGACTATCCCCGCAGTGCTCCCAGACCCCCAGACCTCCCCCACAAATCTAGAACACCCCCAAACAGCCCCCCAAAACACGCAATACTGCTTGGCCTCAGTTTAAATTGTGCCAAAACGCTGTCTGCAACTAGGCCCAAACCCCCCTTTTCCACCATGGATTTTCTTCAAACCACTTGCAATCAAAATTAGACCTTCCCAGCAGTGTTCCAAGAGCCCCCAACCCACCCCCACCAATCTAGAACACCCCCAAACAGCCCCTCAAAACATGCAATACTGGTATATTCAAAACATGGCAAATTGCGCTGTTCACAAAAAATTGCTGTTTTCAGCACTTCCACTACTTCGATCCTCTTGAAACTTACCAGGACACTTGTTCCAGCGATTCCCAAGAATCTCAGCAAGGCAGAACAAAATGGAACCACTGCGCTCTTTGAAGAAGAAGAAGAAGAAGGATAAGAAGGTCTACGACTAGTTTTCACTTAGTTTTCACCCAAACACACGCGCCCGCCTAACAACAAAAAAGCTAACATTCTGCCAATTCTGGACCAAAGAACACCAACCCCCCCAAAAACCTTGCCAACATCATTATGAAGGAGCCTGCATCGGACCCTGAGCCCTAGACTCAGCGGGAATCCTACCACCTTAAACCCAAAAACCCTAGTAAATCGCACTGAACCCTAACCCCTAGATATGTTTTGTCTGTCTGTGTCAAAGAGCCTAGGTATGCTACATCAGGATGCTTCACTCAGTGGTGCCTGCCTTGTCCATCTGCATGGCCCTGCCGCTAGCATGGGCTAAAAAAATGTTCCGCCCAAGAATTTGCAATTTTGCGATAATTTCGCGAGATTCGCGAAAAACCGAAAAACAGCAAAGTTCGCAAACATAACGGATGTTTGGCCCCAGCTTGAGGCAGTGTCATGCAGAAGGACAAAGCAGGCACCACTGAGTGAAGCAACCTCATGTAGAATAGCAAGGCTCTTTGTCAGACAGACAAAGCATATCTAATTGTATGCAGCAAGCCACATAGCCCCAATTTTAAATGAACTGATGTCTGGAGTGGACTCTGCCTGGCATAACAACAACAGTACACTGCCTCGCCCTCGACCACTACATACCACGAATAGACAGACATGTAGTTCTGATGTAGTAGTTGTTGTAGACTGGTTTACCTGTTTGCCACTCACGAATTGGCCATAGTTCTTCCGTAAATCGACGCTGATGATCCATCCATCCCAGGCAGTGACTGTGAAGAAAAAAGATATATTATTTAATCAATCATCATGGTATATTGGCAAGTGATTCCACTCCAAGGACATTTTGCATATTGTAAAATGCAACATAGTGGTCCCTGAATTTGAAGTACAATTTGAATTAAACAAGGTAAAAAAAAACAGAGTAATTGACATGAGTAACAATTACTATGTAAAAGATTAAATATTAACTAAGACAAGACATATGATTCATTTCATGCACAAAAAACAAACAGCAATTGGTTTAATCAGAGCCATACAGCCATTGCTGTCCACTGCATGCCATCTTCTTCTCAATTATTCATTACCTGTTCTACTTTTTGTCCGCATCTTCTTCGGAAAGTAAGGGCCCATAGGGCAGCCTCTCCTGTCAATTTCAGAAGTAACTCTGTCAGCAATCAGCAAGCATGTAGTCAGTCAGTAATTTCAGTCCCACTTGAGGGGACTCGTCTATGAAAACAAAGTTTCTTTATTCTTGGTAATCCATCTGCCTTGAGGGAAATGGATAGGTGAAGTCTGGAGGAGGGGGATAGAGGAGCATGATTGAGTTGTGAACTTGTGAACCTCAGGAATGCAGACTGTGGCACCTTCAAATCAATAAGGAAAATAAGATGAAGACAGTGCTGCTGATGGACTTGTTGTGAGAGTTTTGTTGTGGTAAAAGTTGCAAAACAAAGAAAGACACACAGGAATATTAGTGAATAAGGCCCAAAAAAAAGGAAGTCATTTTCAGGCCTCGGTGTCAGGGAAGTAGAGCTCGTCCTCAAACTCTATGAATTGAGACCGGAGAAGGTCAGCTAACAGAGAAGAACTTCCGTCACCGAAGTCGGTGTCCTCTTCTTCCTGTGTGCATTCGCATATTTTGTAATATGGTGGTATGAAGTGCTGATTCATCTTGATCAGTGTGAACCTCTCCACATTTTTGGACGAGAGGCGGGTCCTTTTTGAAGTTACAATGGCACCAGCAGCACTGAAAACACATTCAGAAGACACGCTTGCGAGTGGGCAAGAAAAATAATTTAGAGCCAGGTTGGTGAGTAGTGGCCATAGAGGCCTTTTCCTATCCCAATACAGCAATGGATTCTGATTAACAAAGACCTCTGTTGGGTCATCCAGATAGACCTGCACCATCAACTCAAGGTTATCCAAGATTGCTCCACTTTGCGTACCATCTGTGGCCTTTGCAGCGCTGGAACGAGGAAACCCTTTATGAGTTAGCCAATCCGCTTCCGACAATATTATGGCTGGGCCTGGTGCAGGTGAGGATGATGATACAGTTGCTGCTGGTGTCGTTAACGGCTGTGAGGGAAAGTGACTCCCTTCGGCCACAGATTCAGAAGTGGAACTTGACTCCGGATGGCCTGCTGATTCAGTTGTACTTCTGCCCTGCTCCTTGAATTTTCTGCCGCTCTTTTTTGAACCGAGTGGCTGACACAGCAAGCCAATGTTTGTACTTTGAATATCTGCTTCATCAAAAGGAATGAATGCTTTGCTGGCCACTGCCTTTTTGTACCGTCAATCAATCAATCAGGAGTTTGTTAAAGCGCGACTACTCACCCGTAAGGGTCTCAAGGCGCTAGGGGTGGGGGGGGGGTGCAGGTTCCATTCCATCAAGGAGGGGGTCTGTCGAAGAGCCAGGTTTTGAGGTTTCTTGCGAAGATGGGGAGTGATGTAGTCTGTCTGAGGTGAAGCGGCCTCCCGATCTGGTCTTTCTGGTGCGGGGGACCACAGCGTAGGAGAGCTGGGCCAATCGTAGGATCCTTTGGGGTGCGTGGAATTTGAGCCGGCTGTTCAGTTATGCTGGTCCGGTGCCGTGGAGGGCCTTGTGTGCGTGGGTGAGCATCTTAAAGGTGATTCTCGCCTCGACGGGGAGTCAGTGGAGTATGTGCAGGTACTGGGAGATGTGGCAGTGTTTTGGCAGGTTGAGGACCAGTCTTGCGGCGGTGTTTTGGATGTTCTGTAGCTTGCAGATGAGGTTTCTGTTTATTCCGGCGTAGAGTGCGTTGCAGTAGTCGAGTCTGCTGGTGACCAGGGCGTGAGTGACTGTCTTTCAGTGTTCGAGGGGGATCCATTTGAAGGTCTTATGAAGGAGGCGGAGGATGTGGAAGCAGGAAGATGAGATAGAGTTGATCTGGCGGTCCATTCGCATCTATTAGTCAAGACTTGGTGACTGTACACTGGCTACCCATCCATAAGCGAATTGTTTTTAAGGCACTATGCATAGTTTTTAAAGCCCTACATGAAATGGGCCCCAGATATATGAAACTGCTCTTTCGATGGCATATACCGGCAAGAACACTGAGATCAGGGGAACAGGCCCTGGTCACGGTCCCCAGAACTAAAAGAGCTCGCTGGGGAGGCTGTAGCTTCTCCCTTGGGGCTGCCGAGGCCTGGAATAAACTTCCGCTTAGGCTTAGACAATCCCAGGACCTGATGCTGTTCAGGAGAGAGCTCAAAACCTGGCTTTTCACCCACTAAGCGCACCCACTCATCTTAGCACCAGCAGCCAGTGCCAGGACACCTCCGGGTAACAGAGCGCTCTACAAATGCGAAAATAAATAAATAAATACATTTTGAGCTCCGAGTCCAGGATGATTCCCAGGTTGCATGCGTGGTCTGTGGGGGTTGGTGGGTTTCCGAGGGCGGTGGGCCACCAGGTGTCGCTCCAGGGGTCGGGGTTTGGGCCCATGATGAGTACTTCTGTTTTGTTGGTGTTTAGTTGTAGGCAGCTGTTTTTCATCCATTTGGCGGCGGCTTCTATGCCTTCTCGAAAGTTGCGTCTGGCGGTGTTGGGCTCATTGGATAGGGAGAGGATGAGCTGGATTTCGTCTGCGTATGACACAATGTTGAGTCCGTAGGTTCTGACGATGGGGGCAAGTGGAGCCATGTAGACGTTGAAGAGCGTCGGGCTGAGGGATGAGCCCTGGGGGACTCCGCAGGTGGTAGGTGTGGGGTCTGAGAGGAAAGGGGGGAGTCTGACCCGTTGCGTCCTGCCAGAGAGGAAGGAGCAGATCCAGTCTTGTCCTGGATTCCTGCGTCGTAGAGTCTGCTGAAATAGGACGCTCCTGAGGCGAAAGCCGGGAGTTAGCGCTTGAAAGTTGTTTTAAAATTGTATCTGTATTTGCACAGCTCTTCGTTGTAATCTTTTTAAAAATTTGACTAAACTGTGATAATTTGTTACTCGCACTCACCCACCTGCCAATAGTTGGGGGCTTGAGACACAACGCAATCCGAGCACCGAGGGCCGAGTTTGGGGCTCTTGACGCTCACATAGAGCCTTCCCCGGGGGCGACGATTTGGGCCGCCATCTTGGGGGTAAAGGCAGGGTTCGCGCTCTAGCGCTCGGGCGATTTTCGGCCCGAGCCCTACAAAAACGACCTATTTTCATTTGCCTCCTGATACCTGCTGAAATAGGACGCTCCTGAGGCGGAAGCCGGGAGTTAGCGCTTGAAAGTTGTTTTAAAATTGTATCTGTATTTGCACAGCTCTTCGTTGTAATCTTTTTAAAAATTTGACTAAACTGTGATAATTTGTTACTCGCACTCACCCACCTGCCAATAGTTGGGGGCTTGAGACACAACGCAATCCGAGCACCGAGGGCCGAGTTTGGGGCTCTTGACGCTCACATAGAGCCTTCCCCGGGGGCGACGATTTGGGCCGCCATCTTGGGGGTAAAGGCAGGGTTGGCGCTCTAGCGCTCGGGCGATTTTCGGCCCGAGCCCTACAAAAACGAGCTATTTTCATTTGCCTCCTGATACCTGCTGAAATAGGACGCTCCTGAGGCGGAAGCCGGGAGTTAGCACTTGAAAGTTGTTTTAAAATTGTATCTGTATTTGCACAGCTCTTCGTTGTAATCTTTTAAAAAATTTGACTAAACTGTGATAATTTGTTATTTGCACTCATCCACCTGCCAATAGTTGGGGGCTTGAGACACAACGCAATCCGAGCACCGAGGGCCGAGTTTGGGGCTCTTGACGCTCACATAGAGCCTTCCCCGGGGGCGACGATTTGGGCCGCCATCTTGGGGGTAAAGGCAGGGTTGGCGCTCTAGCGCTCGGGCGATTTTCGGCCCGAGCCCTACAAAAACGAGCTATTTTCATTTGCCTCCTGATACCTGCTGAAATAGGACGCTCCTGAGGCGGAAGCCGGGAGTTAGCGCTTGAAAGTTGTTTTAAAATTGTATCTGTATTTGCACAGCTCTTCGTTGTGATCTTTTTAAAAATTTGACTAAACTGTGATAATTTGTTACTCGCACTCACCCACCTGCCAATCGTTGGGGGCTTGAGACACAACGCAATCCGAGCACCGAGGGCCGAGTTTGGGGCTCTTGATGCTCACATAGAGCCTTCCCCGGGGGCGACGATTTGGGCCGCCATCTTGGGGGTAAAGGCAGGGTTGGCGCTCTAGCGCTCGGGCGATTTTCGGCCCGAGCCCTACAAAAACGATCTATTTTCATTTGCCTCCTGATACCTGCTGAAATAGGACGCTCCTGAGGCGGAAGCCGGGAGTTAGCGCTTGAAAGTTGTTTTAAAATTGTATCTGTATTTGCACAGCTCTTCGTTGTAATCTTTTTAAAAATTTGACTAAACTGTGATAATTTGTTACTCGCACTCACCCACCTGCCAATAGTTGGGGGCTTGAGACACAACGCAATCCGAGCACCGAGGGCCGAGTTTGGGGCTCTTGACGCTCACATAGAGCCTTCCCCGGGGGCGACGATTTGGGCCGCCATCTTGGGGGTAAAGGCAGGGTTGGCGCTCTAGCGCTCGGGCGATTTTCGGCCCGAGCCCTACAAAAACGAGCTATTTTCATTTGCCTCCTGATACCTGCTGAAATAGGACGCTCCTGAGGCAGAAGCCGGGAGTTAGCGCTTGAAAGTCGTTTTAAAATTGTATCTGTATTTGCACAGCTCTTCGTTGTAATCTTTTTAAAAATTTGACTAAACTGTGATAATTTGTTACTCGCACTCACCCACCTGCCAATAGTTGGGGGCTTGAGACACAACGCAATCCGAGGACCGAGGGCCGAGTTTGGGGCTCTTGACGCTCACATAGAGCCTTCCCCGGGGGCGACGATTTGGGCCGCCATCTTGGGGGTAAAGGCAGGGTTGGCGCTCTAGCGCTCGGGCGATTTTCGGCCCGAGCCCTACAAAAACGAGCTATTTTCATTTGCCTCCTGATACCTGCTGAAATAGGACGCTCCTGAGGCGGAAGCCGGGAGTTAGCGCTTGAAAGTTGTTTTAAAATTGTATCTGTATTTGCACAGCTCTTCGTTGTAATCTTTTTAAAAATTTGACTAAACTGTGATAATTTGTTACTCGCACTCACCCACCTGCCAATAGTTGGGGGCTTGAGACACAACGCAATCCGAGCACTGAGGGCCGAGTTTGGGGCTCTTGACGCTCACATAGAGCCTTCCCCGGGGACGACGATTTGGGCCGCCATCTTGGGGGTAAAGGCAGGGTTGGCGCTCTAGCGCTCGGGCGATTTTCGGCCCGAGCCCTACAAAAACGAGCTATTTTCATTTGCCTCCTGATACCTGCTGAAATAGGACGCTCCTGAGGCGGAAGCCGGGAGTTAGCGCTTGAAAGTTGTTTTAAAATTGTATCTGTATTTGCACAGCTCTTCGTTGTAATCTTTTTAAAAATTTGACTAAACTGTGATAATTTGTTACTCGCACTCACCCACCTGCCAATAGTTGGGGGCTTGAGACACAACGCAATCCGAGCACCGAGGGCCGAGTTTGGGGCTCTTGACGCTCACATAGAGCCTTCCCCGGGGGCGACGATTTGGGCCGCCATCTTGGGGGTAAAGGCAGGGTTGGCGCTCTAGCGCTCGGGCGATTTTCGGCCCGAGCCCTACAAAATGAAAGCCATTTCCCGTCCGCGCAGCGGGCGCGCCGATGGCGCGCCTGAGGCGCGCCAGAGGCAAGCCCGTCTGGGCCCGTCCTGGCCCGACCGGACCTAGGGCCAGCCACTATGCCGGCGGACAACAGATACCCGGTAAGTTATTCTAGGGAGGAACTCATGCTACTACAGGACAATAAAGGAGTGGGTTGTTCCCAGATGGACTACCTCGATGAACATTTCTCTCGTTGTAAATACTGTCCTGAATTAATTAATGATAGGGAACCTTGTAGAGATATTAGGATGGCACTATTAAACTGCAGGTCCCTACCTAAACACGCAGTTGAGATTAGTCTACTAATCGAAGACAACGAACTGGACTTACTCTTCCTCACTGAGACATGGTTGCACTCGAACTCAGATTATGATATCAACACCGCCCTGCCCAATGGTTTTTTCATTCAGTGTCAGCATAGGGCACAAGGGAAAGGCGGGGGCCTGGCAATAATTTACAAAGCCACCTATTCCTGTAGAATCGAGGATGGTGGTGTCTTAGACTCTGAAAGTGTCCAATTCCATATTCAAACTTCCCCCACCAAGTCAGTGGTAGGACTCTTTATTTATCGCCCACCAGGTCATCTAAAACAGTTTACAGGATCCCTACTAGAAACTATATTGGGGACAGCAGCACAGTCGCCCAATTTTTTAGTCCTGGGAGACCTGAACCTACACTTTGATGATCCCACTGACAAGGCGGCCTCTGACCTCAGTACGGACCTCAAAGCACTGGGTATAACACTCCTAAACACAGAGAGCACACACACTAAGGGACATTTGTTGGACCCTATTTTCTCTAATAATAGCCTCATTACGGTTAAGCCCCCACTACCACTTCCATGGTCGGACCACTTCATGGTCCCCTTCTC
The DNA here is from genome assembly GCF_964261635.1 of Lissotriton helveticus. Taxonomy (NCBI): domain Eukaryota; kingdom Metazoa; phylum Chordata; class Amphibia; order Caudata; family Salamandridae; genus Lissotriton; species Lissotriton helveticus. The sequence goes on from NC_136059.1 coordinate 12,061,161, forward strand.
CTGGAGAACTCCACTAGAAGAAAAAAGCGCTCCCCGCCCGCGAACTCTACAGAGAGCATGGGCAAAATTATCAGTGGAAGAATGGTCCCAGGCCCTAGAACAAACAGCCCCTATGGCAGAATCGGACCCTCTGTTAGCAGACCTAAATTTTCAGAATTGGCTTACCAATTCCCTTAACGTTGTACTGCCCCTGAAAAAGATCACAAAGAAAAGTAGCACCTTCAAATCACCATGGTACACCACTGAATTGAGGGATCTCAAGAAAAACTGTAAAAAGCTGGAACGCACCTGGAGGAAGGACTGGGCAGCCAACAGTAAGCTCTCCTATCAGGCGGCTTTAAGACTGTATAAAGCTGCACGACAGAAAACCCAGGCAGCCTTTTTTGAGGAAAAAATTAACACATCCGCCAATTCCTCTAAGGAGACCTTTAAAATTGTAAAGCAACTGCTTAAATCCCCCACTCCAATCGCCAACCAGGAGTGTACAGAAGCCAGATGTGACTTGCTTGCAGAGTATTTCGATACCAAAGTCCAACGAATACTTGACTCCCTCCCACAGACTGTCCCCACTGCTGGCGATGAAGCCCCTCCTGCCCCGATTCATTCACCCCGGCTGGACAGTCTTAGAACCATCACTATGGATGACTTCCGCAATACGCTCCCCGCAGTGAAGAGCGGGTCTCCATCTGACCCTACACCCATGTATATCCTCAAACAAGTGGCTGATACCATCACCCCCCTTGCAACAGATTTACTAAATGCTTCATTCATTAAAGGGGTGGTTCCACCCAGTTAGAAGCAAGCAAGAATTAAGACTCTTCTGAAAAAACCAGGCCTAGATATGGCCGACTTGGCCAACTATCGCCCTATCTCGCTGCTGCCTGGTCTGGGAAAAATTGCTGAAAGAATTGTGAATAAACAGCTCTCCGGGTTTTTAGAAAACAATGACCTGTTGAGTGGCTCGCAAACAGGCTTCCGCCCAGGCCAGGGCACTGATACAGCCCTCATAGTGGTAACTGAGGAAGCAAGATGCATCTTGGATTCAGGGGGATCCGGGGTCCTGATCCTCCTGGATCTAAGCGCCGCATTTGATACGGTGGACCATAAAATACTAGTCCACCGTCTTGCAAGACTCGGGATCACGGGAATGACCCTGAAATGGTTGGAATCCTTTCTGGACGAACGAGCATTTAAGATCTGGGAAAATGGCATAATGTCCAAATCTACTCCCCTCCAGTGTGGAGTCCCCCAGAGCTCATCCCTGAGCCCTACCTTATTCAATGTTTATATGGCCCCACTGGAGGAGGTAGTAGCCCCGTTCGGGATTAAATGCGTCACCTACGCTGATGACACCCAACTAGTCGTCTCGCTGACGCATAATTCGGGATGCTCAGACAACCTCTCGGCCTGCCTTTCGGAAATTTTCTCCTGGATGTCTAACTCCAAGCTCAAATTAAACGGAGCAAAAACCGAGATCCTAATTCTGGGTCACCAACTCTCCTCTCTACCCAATACATCTTGGCCCCCCTGCATGGGAGAGGTGCCCTCACCAAAAGACAAAATCAAGAGCCTGGGGGTATGGTTCGAGCCCGAACTAACCTTCAGGGCACATGCCCAGAAAGTGGCAGGCACATGTTTCGGCCTGCTCCGAACTGTGCGGAAAGTCCTCCCACTGCTACCCTTCCAATCTAGAAAATTACTAATTCAGGGACTGATCCTGTCCAGATTGGATTTTAGTAATGCTCTGCTCCTGGCAGCCCCGGAAGCCACTATCAACACCCTACAACGAGTACAAAACGCTGCGGCCAGGATGCTCCTGGGTGCCCCAAGAAGTGCATCAGCAAAACCATTGTTGAAAACCTTGCACTGGCTCCCAGTGCGCGAGCGCATCTCCTTTAAATCATCATGCATTGTCCACAAAGCTCTTCAAGGCAAAGGACCCCAGGCCCTAAGTAGCCTGATACGCCCGTACAGACCCTCACGGGCCTTGAGATCAGACCTTGAAAACCTGGTCATAGTCCCCAGAATTAGGAAGGCCCGCTCGGGAGGCCGCCGCTTCTCGGTTAATGCAGCAAAGACCTGGAACGCCCTCCCCAGACACATTCGCACTGAACCGTCCCTTAGCAAATTTCGCAAATGTCTCAAATTCTTTCTTTTTCCCAAAACCTCTTAAATTCCCTTGCCCCCCTTAGAGCTTCTTATTTTCGCATGGTAGCGCTGGGACGCTTACGGGCAGCCATGCGCTTTATAAATCCAATTTCATTTCATTTCATTCAAGGGTGCGGTGGGAGCCTGTGTCGAACGCCGCTGATAGGTCTAGGAGGATGAGGGCTACTCTTTCTCCTTTGTCCAGTAGGGTGCGGCTGTCGTCTGTTGCGGCGAGGAGGGCGGTTTCCGTACTGTGGTTTTTTCTGAAGCCGGATTGGGAGGAGTCGAGGATGGTGTGTTTTTCAATGAATGTGGAGAGTTGGCTGTTGATAGCTTTCTCGATGACTTTCGCTGGGAAAGGGAGCAGGGAGATGGGTCTGTAGTTTTTGAGGTCGGTGGGGTCCACTGAGGGTTTCTTTAGGAGAGGGTTGACCTCGGCGTGTTTCCAGTCGTCGGGGAACAAGGCGGTTGCCAAGGAGCGGTTGATGGTGTGGCGGAGCATGGGTGCGATGGTGTCGGCGGCTCTGTTGAAGATGTGGTGGGGGCAGGGGTCCGTGGGGGCCCCTGAGTGGATTGACTTCTTTGTCTTCAGTGTGTCTTTGGTGGTGAGGGCTGTCCAGTAATCAATCGCTGGTTTCCGGGTGTCGGGGGTGGTTGGTGAGGGTTCAGTGTGTTGGTTGTCTTCGTTGAAGTTGTCATAGATGCTCTTGATTTTGTGGTGGAAAAGGGTGCTGAGTTTGTCGCAGAGGTCTTGTGAGGGAGGGATGTCGGTAGACTCGCTGGTGGGTTGGGCGAACTCCTTGATGATGCTGAAGAGTTCCTTGCTGTTGTGTGCGTGGGAGGAGATTCTGTCTTCAATCGCTTTTTTCCTTGTTTCTCTGATGAGTTGATGGTGGGCGTTGGTGGCGGCTCTGAAGTTGTTATGGGCTTCTGTGGATTTGGTGTTTCTCCAGGCCTTTTCGAGGCGGCGGCATGTGCGCCTGGACTCTCGAGGTTCGGTGGTAAACCATCTGGATTTCTTGGCACGGGTATTGTTGTTTTTCTTGAGGGGGGCTATGGTGTTGGTGCTGTCCGAGTTCCATCTATGCAGGGTTCGGGCTGCGGTTTTGGGGTTGTCGTTTTCCACGATGGTTGGGGTGGAGTTGTTGAGTGAGTAGGTGAGCTGGTCGTCGGTGATTTTGGTCCAGTTTCTTTGTGGAAGCAGGTGCTGGTGTCTGTGGATGGTGGGTGTTCTGAAGGTGAAGTGGACGCAACGATGGTCGGTCCACTGGAGTTCGGTGGTGTGGCTGAAGGTGATGGAGTTTCCTGTAGTGAAGAGGGGGTCGAGGGTGTGTCCTGCTGAGTGCCTGGGCTCGGTCACGATCTGGCAGAGTCCAATGTTGTGGAGGTTGTCCAGGAGGCATGTGGTGTTGGGGTCCAGTTGATTGTCGAGGTGGAAGTTGAGGTCTCCCAGCAGGGAGTAGTTGGTGGATGCGATGGCCTGCGGAGAGATAATGTCCGTGATGGAGACGTGCTTGCCTTCGACGCGCCTTCGGTGCACCACCAAAAACGAGTGAAGGAGCAGAGTGAGAGAAAGGAGACAGAGGTCCACTGAACCACCAGGGATGAGGCGCAGGGAAACCTGCGGGTGGAGGAGGGCCTCGATCGCCAACACTCAAGAGTGCAGGGGCAAGGGCACCTCACTTAATGGCGGAGCAGGGAGGGTGAGAGAGCAATTTAGCTGACAATGAGTCAGTGGTCTTCCTCGCCTGTCTTCGCAGTGGCCGCCATTAAGTAGGGGTCGGGGAGGGCTGGACAGCTGGCAGGCGGGAGCGGGGAGGGGAGCTGGATTGGGCCGGTCGCGCCAGGGGGGGAGGGGCCGCGGGACAGCAGCGGCGGGGAAAGGTAAAAGGAGGAAAGAAGGGATAAATTAAAAAGGGAAATTAAGCAGAAATAAGGCACAAATGAGCAGAGATGCAGAAAAGAGCAGAAAGGTGAAAGATAGAAAGGGTAGAAAAACGAGTGAAGGAGCAGAGGGAGAGAAAGGGAAAATGGGCAGAAATAAGGCACAAAGAGCAGAGGTGCAGAAAGGTGAAAGATAGAAAGGGTAGAAAAACGAGTGAAAACGAGTGAAGGAGCAGAGGGAGAGAAAGTGAAAATGGGCAGAAATGAATGTCTGACAAAATATCGAAATCAAAAATATCGAAATACAAAAATATCGGAACAAAAATATCGAAGTCAAAAATATAGGAATCCTATCCCTAACAAGGTAAGTACAAAAATATCGAAAAAATAATATCGTAGTACAAAAATATCGATATTAAAAATATCGTTTTTTTAAATGTATTAATAATAATGTAAAAATAATTATAAAATACATATAATGTTACAAATATTAAATAAAAATATTAAAACATAATTAAAAAATTAAAACTAATACATATACATTTAAAATAAATTAAAAACTTAATAATTTAATGTAATTTTATATTTTTTAATTTCATTTAATTGATTTAATTTAAATTTATTTTATTTTTACCCTGTACGACTGTACCCCAAAACCCCAAAACTGACCCTGAACCCTAAAAATACCCCTTTACCCAAAAACCCAAAACTGACCCTGAACCCTAAAAATACCCCTTCACCCATGAACTGAAAACTGACCCTGAACCCTAAAAATACCCCTTTACCCAAAAACTGAAAACTGACCCTGAACCCTAAAAATACCCCTTTACCCATGAACTGAAAACTGACCCATAACCCTAAAAATACCCCTTTACCCAAAAACTGAAAACTGACCCTGAACCCTAAAAATACCCCTTTACCCAAAAACTGAAAACTGACCCTAAACCCTAAAAATACACCTTTACCCAAAAACTGAAAACTGACCCTGAACCCTAAAAATACCCCTTTACCCATGAACTGAAAACTGACCCAGAACCCTAAAAATACCCCTTTACCCAAAAACTGAAAACTGACCCTGAACCCTAAAAATACCCCTTTACCCAAAAACTGAAAACTGACCCTGAACCCTAAAAATACCCCTTTACCCATGAACTGAAAACTGACCCTGAACCCTAAAAATACCCCTGTACCCATGAACTGAAAACTGACCCTGAACCCTAAAAATACCCCTGTACCCAAAATTAATTAATATTATTTAATTACCAATTAATTATTAATTAAAATATGTACAAACATATATCAATTAATTAATTATTATTAAATTACTTCCCACCCTATTCCCCTATAAACCCATAACCCGCTACAGAACATATTTATCTATTAATAAATTAATTAAAAATAATTAAAAATTAATTCTCAATTAATTAATTAATAATTCCTACTAATTAATAATTAATTTAACATAATTAAATTACTTCCCACCCTATTCCCCTATAAACCCACAACCCGCTACAGTAGTAAAAGACAATATTTAATAAAATAACATTAAAAATAAATAATAAAACATAATAAATACAATATAATATACACTAAATTTATTTAAAAATTGATATTAGTAACATCAAAGTTATTAATTTCGATATTATTAACATCGATATTTACAACTTCGATATTACTGATATCATGCCAATATCGATATTTAGACTGTCGATATTACTTACCTTCGATATTTTTGTATATCGATATTTAAACTTCGATATTTTTGCATATCGATATTTAAAAATCGATATTTTGTCTGTGTACCGGCAGAAATAAGGCACAGAGCAGAGATGCAGAAAGGTGCAGAAATGTGAAAGATAGAAAGGGTAGAAAAACGAATGAAGGAGCAGAGTGAGAGAAAAGAGACAGAGGTCCACTGGACCACCAGGGATGAGGCGCAGGGAAACCTGCGGGTGGAGGAGGGCCTCGATCACCAACACTCAAGAGTGCAGGGGCAGGGGCAGGGGCACCTCACTTAATGGTGGAGCTGCGAGGGTGGGAGAGCAATTTCACTGACAATGAGTCAGTGGTCTTGCTCGCCTGTCCCTGCAGTGGCCGCCATTAAGTAGTGGTCCGGGAGGGCTGGACAGCTGGGAGGCGGGAGTGGGGAGGGGAGCTGGATTGGGCCGGTCGCGCTGGGGGGGAGGGGCCGCGGGGGCAGCAGCCACGGGGAAAGGTAAAGGGAGGAAAGAAGGGATAAAGAAAAAAGGGAAAATATGCAGAAATAAGGCACAAAAGAGCAGAGATGAAGAAAAGAGCAGAAAGGTGAATGATAGAAAGGGTAGAAAAATGAGTGACGGAGCAGAGGGAGAGAAAGGGAAAATGGGCAGAAATAAGGCACAAAAGAGCAGAGGTGCAGAAAGGTGAAAGATAGAAAGGGTAGAAAAACAAGTAAAAACGAGTGAAGGAGCAGAGGGAGAGAAAGGGAAAATGGGCAGAAATAAGGCACAAAATAGCAGAGATGCAGAAAGGTGCAGAAAGGTGAAAGATAGAAAGGGTAGAAAAATGAGTGAAGGAGCAGAGTGAGAAAAAGGAGACAGAGGTCCACTGGACCACCAGGGATGAGGCGCAGAGAAACCTGCGGGTGGAGGAGGGCCTCAATCACCAACACTCAAGAGTGCAGGGGCAGGGGCACCTCACTTAATGGTGGAGCTGCGAGGGTGGGAGAGCAATTTCACTGACAATGAGTCAGTGGTCTTGCTCGCCTGTCCCCGCAGTGGCAGCCATTAAGTAGGGGTTGGGGAGGGCTGGACAGCTGGGAGGCGGGAGCGGGGAGGGGAGCTGGATTGGGCCGGTCGCGCTGGGGGGGAGGGGCCACGGGGGCAGCAGCGGCGGGGAAAAGTAAAGGGAAGAAAGAAGGGATAAAGAAAAAAGGGAAAATAAGCAGAAATATGGCCCAAAAGAGCAGAGATGCAGAAAAGAGCAGAAATGTGAAAGATAGAAAGGGTAGAAAAACAAGTGAAGGAGCAGAGGGAGAGAAAGGGAAAATGGGCAGAAATAAGGCACAAAAGAGCAGAGGTGCAGAAAGGTGAAAGATAGAAAGGGTAAAAAAACGAGTGGAAACGAGTGAACGAGCAGAGGGAGAGAAAGGGAAAATGGGCAGAAATAAGGCACAAAAGAGCAGAGGTGCAGAAAGGTGAAAAATAGAAAGGGCAGAAAAACACGTGAAAACGAGTGAAGGAGCAGAGGGAGAGAAAGGGAAAATGGGCAGAAATAAGGCACAAAAGAGCAGAGATGCAGAAAGGTGCATAAAGGTGAAAGATAGAAAGGGTAGAAAAACGAGTGAAGGAGCAGAGTGAGAGAAAGGAGACAGAGGTCCACTGGACCACCAGGGATGAGGCGCAGGGAAACCTGCAGGTGAAGGAGGGCCTCGATCACCAACACTCAAGAGTGCAGGGGCAGGGGCACCTCACTTAATGGTGGAGCTGCGAGGGTGGGAGAGCAATTTCACTGACAATGTGTCAGTGGTCTTGCTCGCCTGTCCCTGCAGTGGCCGCCATTAAGTAGGGGTCCGGGAGGGCTGGACAGCTGGGAGGCGGGGAGGGGAGCTGGATTGGGCCGGTCGCACTGGGGGGAGGGGCCGCGGAGGCAGCAGCCGCGGGGAAAGGTAAAGGTAGGAAAGATGGGATAAAGAAAAAAGGGAAAATAAGCAGAAATAAGGCACAAAAGAGCAGAGATGCAGAAAAGAGCAGAAAGGTGAAAGATAGAAAGGGTAGAAAAATGAGTGAAGGAGCAGAGGGAGAGAAAGGGAAAATGGGCAGAAATAAGGCACAAAAGAGCAGAGGTGCAGAAAGGTGAAAGATAGAAAGGGTAGAAAAACGAGTGAAAACAAGTGAAGGAGCAGAGGGAGAGAAAGGGAAAATGGGCAGAAATAAGGCACAGAGCAGAGATGCAGAAAGGTGAAAGATAGAAAGGGTAGAAACACGAGTGAAGGAGCAGAGTGAGAGAAAGGAGACAGAGGTCCACTGGACCACCAGGGATGAGGCGCAGGGAAACCTGCGGGTGGAGGAGGGCCTCGATCACCAACACTCAAGAGTGCAGGGGTAGGGGCACCTCACTTAATGGTGGAGCTGCGAGGGTGGGAGAGCAATTTCACTGAAAATGAGTCAGTCGGTTACCGTGAGTTACCGTGGATCCAGAATAGTGGCACAAATGTAATGTTGTTTTGTATGTATGGTTTTAGGCCTTTCATTGGAAACTAGGCGGCTTTATAACCTCTCCGCCAACTGATATGCGTCTTGCTTTTCAGCATCATCTCGGAACGTTGAAGACTCCGCCTTCAGTTGGTGCTCTAGCATGACCAACAATGGGATAGCTTTGCCCAAAGAACAGTCCTCCCTGCTGACTTAACGTGTGAAGACCTCAAAAGGACGAATCATGTCTGTCAGGCTTGCAACTAGCTTCCATTCCTCCAACTCTAGACTCATGTCTTCCATAGTAGAACCCAGTTTATAGACATAATCATTTATTAACCCCCACTGCTCAGACAGATGCTCAAGCATGTAAAAGGTTGAGTTCCAACGTGTTGCCACCTACTGGATTAGTCCTTTGACTGGCAGTTTACGTTCATGTTGAATGCTCCTCAGCTCCTTCCGTGCCTTAAAAGAATGTCTGAAATGTGTGCAGATTCTTCGGCAGGTGGTCAGTAACTTGCTGACTGTGTTTTCTTTTTTCAAGAAATCTTGCACCACGATGTTAATTCTTTGCGCCAAACACGGCACTCTGAAATAGCCACCTTGCTGCATGGCCTAAACTATATTACTGCCATTATCCGTGGAAACATAACCAACTATGCGATTTCTTGGATGCAGCCATTCAGAGACCTTCCTATCAAACTCGTCCAAAAGGTTAGGTGCAGTATGAGTTTTCTCCATGGCAAACATGGCTAATGTTGCATGTTTCCGAGTAGCTTGACAAACTGTGTCCGGGTCAACATCTGCATTTGTCTTGTCTCTAACCCCTGCCAAAGACCCTGCAAAAGAGACCCAGTGTGCAGTGATGCACATGGTATCAAGGGCTTGGCAACTGGTCCACATGTCTGTTGTCAAGTGGATAGTGTGACCAGCATTCTTCTGCAAAGCTGCCCCAATCACCTCCAGCACATCTTGATTTAGTGCTGGAACCGCAACTCTGGCAAAATAGGACCGGCTAGGAACCTTCCATTTAGGGCAGAGCGCTGCCACTAATTCACGAAAACCCACCCCTTCCATGAAAGAAAAAGGGAGAAGGTCCAGCGCTAGCATTTTAGCCAGCTTTGCGTTATACAGACGTACCGTTGGGTGGTTGCGTTCAAATGACGCATCCGACCAAAACATGCTTCTAATGGTGGGCTGGACCGTTTTACGTGATGATGATGATGCAGACTTCTTCAAACCAGCCAGGCTAATTGATGTTGTTTTTTGCATTGGTGTCTGTCCCAGACTCTTATTGTGCCTCATACATGTTGCAGGGGTAGAGGGTGTGGGTGCTACCACTGCAGTGCTGCTGCCAGGGGTACTGGTTGTACCAGAAAAAATGTTGATCAGTTCTACTTTGGGCTTCCCGGATGTTCCTTAGGTGCGCATCCCACTTGATAGTGTGGTGTTTTTTGAGATGACCTCTCTGGCCTCCGGTACCATAGTTGGTACCAAGCTTACCCCGACTAACTAATACTTTACAAATCGAACAAACAACCATGTTTTCCGCCTTTTCGCTAACAGTAAAGAAGTCCCAAACTGGGGACTGGAGATGTCTGCTGGTGGTGGAGGTGCTACTTTGACTTTCAATGCCAGATGAAGTGGAGGATGGGCGTGGCTGAATTCATTTCTGTTGTTCACTTACAGCACCACTACCTGAGGTAATGGAGGTCGAGCTGGATGGAGGTCCCTGCCGGCCCTTCTGACTATAAAATATGGAAGCTGTAGGTCGTGTTGGTGTTGTAGTTAACTGCATTGGTGGTGGTACCAGTGCCACCCCGCCTCTATCCCACTCAGCAGTCATTCGGAATAGGGTGAAAATGTCTGTCTGCTGCATGCCCGCTGGGGCTGGAGTGACGTCTGTGATGACTGGGTCATCGTCAGACTGTTCATCAGCATCAGAAGACACCACTTCTAGTTCGTCGTCATCACCCATAAGTCGAAGCCTTGTGGGAACCTTCCTTTTAGGCTTAGCTACCTTTGTTGGCTCATGGTGTGCCTCAATCTCAGACTGCATTTGTGGGTTCCAATGAGGATCAAGGTCATCAGAATGAAGGGGGCTTGAAGAAGAACTTGTAGTCGTAGTAGTAGCCCTCCTTGACCTTTTTCTTGCAGTGAAAGCCAGAGGACCATCAGTTAAACACCCCAAAAAGTTGAAAAACACACAAAAATCAACACAATCCAATGCCATCCATGCCCTCAATGCTGTTTAAATTCAAGAGGCCCCACACAAAGCATTGGTCCATGCACCACTCACTACCCCTGGGCATAATGGGTGAAAGCAGGGCAGGCTGGGTGCAGGCCTATGGCTCAAAGCACACTGCCTGGCTTCAAAGTGGCCCCTTGTCCCCCAGCCACATGGCCAGGCCCTGCCTGGACCAGGCTTTACAATGGCCCCCACCCACATGGTCAGGCTCCAACACCCCAAAAAGTCGAAAATCAACACAATTCAATGTCATCCATGCCCTCAATTATGTTTAAATTTTGAGGCCCCACACAAAGCATTGGTCCATGCACCACTCACTACCCCTGGGCATAATGGGTGAAAGCAGGGCAAACTGGGTGCAGGCCTGAGCACACTGTCTGGCTTCAAAATGGGCCCTTGACCCCCAGCCACATGGCCAGGCCCTGCCTGGACCTGGCCTAAAAATGGCCCCCACCCACATGGCCAGGCCCCAACAACACCCCAAAAAGTCAAAAACACACACAAATCACCACAATCCAATGCCATCCATGCCCTCAATGATGTTTAAATTCAAGACACCCCACAGAAAGACTTGGTCCATGCAAGTGAGGCTTTTTTTGGTTAATCGCACCATACTTTGTATAGTAAATCATACTCTGCGTGTACCCGTGCATACGTTACAAATGTGCTTTGACATTACGCGTCACATCCACGTTTCCATGTGACATCATAAACGGCACCCCGTACGCGTATCGCGCAAATGTTTCTAATTGTTCAAAAACATATATTTATGTATTTAATGTACATATTAAGGGAAGACATTATCTGGGATAATCATGAAAATAGTTTTTTTTAACTTTTAATAAGCGTATATTACTTTTAAAAACAAGTACGCAAATCGAGGAGGTGCGTCGTTCGTACTCGCAGCGTAAGAGCACCGTAGGCGCACCGTAAGCGTACGCAAAGCCATGTTACTTAAAAAGAAGAAATTTGATTGGTTCATAACACTTGCTATTCCAATTGTTGAAAGACCCCTCCTATTTTTATAATTCTACTTTGACTTTCTAAGAAGAAGCATCTCTTCTCTGAAGCCTGTCAAATTAGATAGAAGACAAACATGCCAACACGTATGGACTCGTCTTCCAGTCATTCCTCTGATGGAGAATTCATTGCAGAAGCACCTCAGAGGAAGAAAAAAGAGGCACTTATATGGAAGTTTTTTACATTCCCTGAAGGGGAAAAAAAGGTTAATGCTCCACTTGTGACCTGTAACATTTGCCAAACAACACTTTCCAGGGCCAATCCTTCAAAAAAATAATCATTAGGCACTGCGAGTATGGTGCGGCACATGAAGAACTTGCACCGCAAAAATTTTGCAAGAACTGCAACACGGTGGTTGCAAGAAGATCCACCTGCTGCTGTAGCAAGTACATCAACTGCACCACCACCACCACATTTGACAAGCAGTCCACACCCACAGATCAAACCTGATAAAACGCAGGAAGCGGGAGCATCGTTGTCCTCGTCATTAGTTTTTTTTTCACATTCCATTTTGTCCCTGTTGGACACTTTTTGGGTTGCAATTATTTGGGTATTTAAAAAAAAAACTTGTTAGAAAAATACAAAACTAAAAAGACAAATAAAACAGTTCTTGACAGAACTACCTCCACTAGTCAAAGAAAAAGCTATATTTCTATGATAGTGTGTAAAACGTTGTCTGAATGAATGTGTAGTGCATAAATGAATGTATGAATACATTAGTAGTGTATGGTGAATGTGAAAGTGTAGAACTATAAGGAAGTACTACAGCATAAATCTATAAGGTGTTTACCTGTAGTATATTGCAGTACCTCCAAAGCACTTGAATGGAACATATGCACATAAATATGTTACAAGTCTATGCTTCAATGTGCACTGCTGGTGAAAGTGCCTAGGTGAGTTTGTATGTGTTAGGGGCGGAGTTACAACCCCCTTGTGCCTCTATTACACAGCCGTTGCATCACCTTTGTAACGCAGCAGTGGTGCAAAAGATGTGCCATGGTGTGTGGTATTTACAAAGTGACGCATATGAAAAGTGCATCACATTGTAAAGCCCTCCGCCAGAAGAAGGCTTTCCTGCACAGGGCGGGGGGGGGTATTCTGGCACTTGAACACCTCCCAAAAGTGACTGAGTGAAGCCTTTACGATTTCATTCAGTTACTTTTAGGCTTATGCTCCATCAAAACACTACACCTGCTTGAAGCAGGTGTAAGGATTGACACAGCATTGTGCACATAGGGCCCCAAGAGCTTTGCTGGAGCTGCGTTGTGCTTGCAACACAAGTCAAGCAATGCACCGCCTTCACAACACAAATACATCACATATCTGTGTCATTTTTGCCCCATAGTGCACCACATTGTAAATACGGTGCATCGATGGTGCTGATGTCACAGTGCACAATAACTGGCATATCTCTGGGAATGTACTACTTATTGTACATCTGCTGAATAGTGTTATAAAGTACTGAATGGATTACTACACACTGATCAATGAGTCACTACAAAACTATAACAGGAGTGACAGAGTGTTTAGTGGAAGGATAGAGACTGGGGAATTGAACATATAAAAGGCAAATTTGCAGGTGCATAGAAAAGTGCATGCTTAGTCTATCGGGGTTTGAAGCAGTCCATGCCCTTAGGCCCACTTTGCACCATGAGTACTTGAGTACTAGCTGAATGATTACAATTCGGCAAGGAGAGTTTCAGCCTAAATGTATAGCAGCTTCACTTTTAGAACAATGTATAGATAAGCACATACTGCTCTATGGTTCATTACAATAGTGAAACGGTAGTGTGAGAGTGTTTGACGAAACTCTAACAATACAGACTGGGGAATTGAAGGTATAAAAGGCAAGTTTGCCGGTGTATAGAACAGTGGATGCATATTCTATAGGGATTGGAAGCAGTTTACGCCCTAAGGCCTACTTTGGTGCACGAGTACTTGGGAACCAACTGAATGCTTACAGTTCTACAAGAAGACTGTCTGGTTGAATATATGGCTCGTTCACTTTTAGAACAGTGCATACATGAGAACATATTGCTGCATGACTCACAAAAATACAAAAATAGCAGTAGCAGAATGTTTGGAGGGAGTGTAAGGAAACAGACTGGGCAATTGAAGTTTAAAAGACAAGTTTTAAGTTGCATAGAAGACTGCAAGCATAGTTTATAAGGGTTTAAAGAAGCCCATGCCCTAAGGCCTACTTTGCTCCATGAGTAGTTGGGTACTGACTGGATGATTACAGTTCTGCCAAGAGAGTGACTAACTAAATTTATAAGAGCTTCAGTTTTAGCACAGTGCACAGATAAGGACATTCTGCTGAATGGCTCAGTACTATACTGAATCAGCAATCACAGAGTGTTTGCTCAAAGTGTATCGATACAGACTGGGAAATTGAAGGTATAAAAGGCAAGTTTGCAGGCGCATAGAACACTGCAAACATGCTCTACATGGGTTTAAAGCAGTCCATAGCCTAAGGCCGGCTTTGCTCCATAACTACTTGGGTACTGACTGCATGATTACAGTTCTGCAAGGAGAGTGTATGACTGAATTTATAAGAGCTTTATTTTTACCACAGTGCATAGATAAGCACATTGTACTGAATAGCTCAGTACAATACTGAATCAGCAATCACACAGTGTTTACTGGAAGTGTAAAGATACAGACTGGGGAATTGAAGGTATAAAAGACAAGTTTGCCAGTGCATAAAACACGGCATGCAAAGTCTATAGGGGTTTGAAGCAGTCTATGGCCTAAGGCCTATTTTAATGCATGAGTACTTAGGTACTGAATGGATGATTACAGTTCAGCAAAGAAAGTGCCTGACTGAATTTATAACAGCTTCAGTTTTAGCGCAGAGAATGGATAAGCAAATACTGCTGAATGGCTCACTACAATACTGAAACACTAGTGTGAGAGTGTTTGGTGAAAGTCTAATGATACAGACTGGGAAATTGAAGGTATAAAAAACAAATTTGCCGGTGCATAGAAAAATACATACGTAGTCTATAAGGGTTTGAAGCTGTCCATGCCCTAAGGCCCACTTTGCACCATGAATACTTGGGTAGTAGCTGAATGATTACAATTCTGCAAGCAGAGTGTCTCAAACCATTATTATTATATAATATTAAATGTATTCTTGTAACATCTGATAATTTAATAGAGCTTCTAAAATAATTACATCAGGTATTTCGTTTTCCTGGTTATCAATTTCAAAAGTCATCTGATGAATCTCAATGTCACCTAATGCTTCCACAAAGCATCATCCAAAATTTTCATCTAGAAAATCACAGCTGATATCTCCAGCATTCATTTCTTCCTCTTCATTGTTGCTGCTCGTAAAAGGTATGTTCAGCTCTTCTACGACACTGTTACTAATTTCGAAATCGTCTTCCATATTGTTTTTTTTTTTTTTTAAATATCTTTTTATTTTTCCAAACTGTGCACATTGTACATTTAAACATTTCATATCGATCATAAGTTACAAAATAAAGAAGTAAATCATTATATTATATGTATACAGTACAACTTTTAACTCTGCATTACAATAATAATCTTAGTGCGGACCCATACTATCTTTCCACCTAGATATAGGTTCCCAAATTCTCAATCCTCGCATCTTACCCCTCACACCTTTCCGAGCATATATAGGTTTCTCCAGATTATAAGCCGCTAATAAGTTAGCCAGCCAGTTTTGCATAGCAGGTGGGTTTCTATCGAGCCATGCCCTGGCTATGGTCAATCTATATACTGCAGCGGCCACAAAGATACATTCTCTCTGCGTATTTCCCCCATCTGGGCCTATCCCCAACAACAACAATGAGGGGGTTAGAGTTATTTGAATATCCAATGATCCATCTAAAAAGCGTTCTATATTTCAAATCAGGGTGTGCAATTGGGGGCAAGTAGCAAATACATGCACAATATCTGCCTCCAGGGAGTTACACCTCAGGCAGGTGATACTAATAGTACCTCCCCATTTGGCTATTCTCGCTGGGGTAAAATATAATAAGTACAGAGTTTTATAATGCTGGGATTGAAGGGGAGCAGAGCACAATACCGTACGGGCCAATTCAAGTGACTCCTGGAATATTTCATTCGGAATGCTCAATTTATCTACCCATTTGTTACAATACCTTTCCATATCATCTGCTTTCCCCTTCGTCAGACATGCATACAAAGATCTGATTGTGCAATCCGCAGATACCTGTATTTTCTCAATAATTTAGTTTCTTTGATACCCTGCAGGCCCTCCTTGTTTATTACTCAAAAAGCTCCGGACCTGCAGGTATTTAAAAAACGACCTCCTATCGATACCATATTTCGCCGTAAGGTCTGCAAACTGTGCTATCCCTTCCGTATCCCTCAAATCACCGATCTGTACTATTCCCCTTTCAGCCCATCTAGCCATTGTACCATCAGCGAACACTGCCGCCGGGAATGACCTATTCTTATATAGCCTGGTATATCTATTAAATCTTCCAAGACCTGTCTTTTTTAGAAAAGCATTCCAAATCCTAACTGCTGCATTAAGTGTTTTAAATCTGGTCCTCTTATAGTACCCATATTCCGTGCAGTTTAAGAAGCAGTTTTCTGCTTCCTCTCCTAAAACAGCCGCGTAGACTTCTGTAGACATAGTTGTCACTTTTTGCTCATTACCACCCCCCCTATTAACCCCTGCATATATTGTAGGGCAGCGGCAAAATAATGCATTCTAAAATCAGGTACCCCCGACCCCCTCTCTCTCTCGGTAAAGACATAAATCTGTAAGCCCTCCTGGTCTTACCCTGCGCCCAGATAAATCTATTCAAAATAATCTCTAATGAATTGAACCATTTAATTTAAAAAAAAATTGGGATAGATCTAAATAAATAAAGAAACTTGGGGAGGATTAACATTTTTATAATATTAGTAGTACCTACCAAGGAAAGGTGTAGGTTATTCAGTCTTTCAAAAACAGACTTTACCCTTGATATTAGGGGGGAGATATTATTTTCAACAACTTTATCTAGATCTGATGAAATAGCCACCCCTAAATAGACTGCAATGGTAACCACCCGTGAGTCATTGCAGCTAGAGTGGACATTTTCGACAATCTGCGTCTTTGATCTATTAAGACTATATCCGGAGACTTGTCCAAACAACTCAGCTTCGACTTCCACCTCTCTGATTGACAAAAGAGGAGCTGGGGTAAGTATTGCCACGTCATCGGCGTAGGCAAGTGTTTTAACCACACATCCATTCACCCTCATGGGAGAGATAAGTAGGTTGAGTTCGAGCCTACGCAGGAGTGGCTCTAGATACAGTGCAAACAACAATGGGGATGAGGGGCACCCTTGCCTCGTCCCCCTCCCAATTTTAACAGCTGCCGAGTACCCTCTGTTAACTCTAATTTTAGCCGTAGGTTCATTATATAACGCCTGTATAGCCCTAATAAATCCTTTTCCAATACCGCACCACCTCATAGTCTGCCATAAGTAATCCCAGGAGACCCTATCGAATGCCTTTTCAGCATCTAAAAATAACGCTGCCATAGGGTCTATCAGGACACCTGCCGCATCAAACATGGTAACAACCGTCCTAATATGCTGCGTTGTCCCTTTACCGGGAATAAATCCATGTTGTGCTGGACTTACCAAATTCTCAAAAAACCTCTGACAACCTTGTGGCTAATATTTTGGAATATACTTTAACATCAGCGTTCATCAGTGTTATCGGCCTATAAGACCCCGTGGCTTTTGGATCCTTCCCCTTTTTCAAAATTACAATAATATCCGCCCCCCCCCCCATGATTGGGGGATCGACTCCCCTTTTTGTGCCATAACCATGATGTTAAACATATCAACCATCAGTGAGCCTTTAAATACTTTATAAAACTCTACAGGAATCTGATCCGGTCCTGCTGCCTTACCCGCTGGTAAACTGCTCAATGCAACATTAAATTCATCCAAATGTAGTACGGCTTCTAAAACTTCACTTCCTTCCTCAGACAAATTAGGGGGAGCAATTTCTCTAAGATATCTTGCAATATCATCAATATTTCTTTCCTTCTCGGGAGTATACAGGGCGGTGTAGTAATTCCTAAATACTTCTCTAACTAAGTCAGCCTCTCTTACCACATTACCCTGCTGGTCCTTAATCTCTTTAATATCTGATGTAGCCAATCTCTGTCTAGTGCGCACAGCCAAAATGTGCCCTACCCTTTCACTCAATTCATATGCATTCTCTTTTTTAGTCAGGTAATTCTTTGCAGCTTTCTCGGCAATACCTTCCAAGGCTTCCGCTTTTAGGGCTATAATTCTAAATAAGTGTATTTCTAACAGGCGATTCTGTAATATAGCAGAGGCCAAATCTTCTTCCTCTTTTATCAACTTCAATCTTACTTCCTCCAGTCTTGCTTTCTCTTTCTTCTGCCTTGCTAAAACAAAACTTGTAGTCTCCCCCCGTATTCCAGCCTTAAAAGCATCTCACACAACACCTGGTGGTGCAGTTTCTCTATTAATCTCCCAAAAGAATTTAATCCATTCCTCCATATATTCTCTATAGGCGGGGTCTTTTAATAAAGCTCTTTCAAAAGTCCACTGTGTTCTGATATTTTGTTCCTGCCCCATTTTCAAAGTTAATATCAACGGTCTATGATCTGACACTATCCGAGGCTGCTTCTCCATTTGCGAGCCCTGCATTAATGATCTAGAAATTAAAAAATCTAACCTGACCAGAGTTCTATGTGGGGCTGAAAAAAATGTACTGCCATCTAATTGTGGGTGCAGCTTAACCCATGGGTCCACCAAAGAGTTATGTAACACCAAATGTACCAAAGCCTTATACACTTTCTTTTTCCTCCCCCCATGCTTTCCTCCTGTCTGCAAGAAAGAGCTATCTGGCACATGAATGTTTAAATCCCCGCAACATACAGTAAGCGCCACCTTTGGTTTAAAACTGACCGTAATTGTGTACACAGAAAACGGAGTATAGACCTAATAATAGCTCTTATAATTTAACTCAGAATTCAAGAATTGAAGACGACCGCGAAAGAATAAGATTGAAGGAATCTAAGGATACTTCTTCTTTATTTGGGTGAGCATTCATATAGTTATAACTCTGAAAACACCGATGTTGCATCAAAGCGACGTGAACATTTCGTAATTTAGAATTTTAAAATCTATATTTTGTAGAATGAGAAAAAGAGAAAAAGGAAATATGAAATAATGAAAACGAAGTCGTGCTGACTACAAATTATTTTACCCATGATTGATATAAATACCAAGATTTACATTTTGACTGGTAAGCGACCTTCTTGGCAATAATATGCTACTAGTATTTGAGATTAGAGATATAGTAATGTTGACATGCTCGTTTACCTTTTAGGACTTAGAAGAAAACTTATATAACAAACTGATTACTAAGACGTGGAAGACTTGTTTTTGTCTATGGACAATATATTCTATAGAAAGGTAATCTTACAATAATCTTAGACTGAAAGAAAGATTTTTAAATGTACTTGTGGGCCTTTGAGATGATAAATAAATAATGTTCTAATTGGCGAAGATAACCATGGCGGAGTTAAAGGCTCCCCCGTATCGTTTCAGAATTCTTTAATATCAGAGAGGTTAATTTCTCTAGAATAATTTCTATGAATTGAAACGTGGAGAAGTGTTTAATGGCAATA
This sequence comes from Lissotriton helveticus, assembly GCF_964261635.1. NCBI lineage: Eukaryota > Metazoa > Chordata > Amphibia > Caudata > Salamandridae > Lissotriton > Lissotriton helveticus. Next base: position 12,080,299 of record NC_136059.1, read on the forward strand.
GACCCTAATGTTTATGATGTGCTTTACTTTATGACACTGGGATCCACACTGAAGTTTTTGTTTTTTGCACTGACGTATTGGGAACTTTGTGCTTTACTTACACTTAGGAGGTGTTAGAATGTACATAATTTTTCTATAAAAAGATTGAAAAGTATAGTTATTTTTTTAGTTTATACTTGTCTCTTTGGATTTCAGCCCTGAGGAAGTTGTTGTTACAACGAAACACGTGTTGGCTGATCCATTTGGTTGATTTATTTTTAAGAGTATAGAGCTACGTTATGAAAATTTGATTTGGAGCTGATTTATATTATTGAACCACATTGTGAGGACTTGAATTGGATACTTTATTCACAAGATTGTTCTGAACATAAAGACTATTGTGAATTGAGAGACTTTGAACTGAGAATAAATCTGGACTAAGTGTCATACCTATTGATGAGTAAACATCCGACTTTGGAATTTAATTCATATATGGTGTAATCTATACTATGTGATTATTTTGTGCTCGGCAAGAAATATCTGTAACATACAATAGGCTCTGGCCATTGAGCCAGTTCAATATCCAAGTATTGTAGGACATATGGATCATCCTCAGTACAGCCATAGATTGTTACCAATGTTAAAATCTCCCCTTTAAAACAAATTTCAAGAATCACCCACCTCCCCCATTGATCCTCTTTCTTTCTTCTTACTACTATATCACTATTTCTGCCCAACACTGCAACTCCTCTTGTTTTTGTCCCTTGTTTAGTGTTTGCTAAAACTTTAAATCCAAGTTGTTCCAATAGATATGCTCTTGTTCCTTCTATGTGTGTCTCTTGTAGACATACCAAATCCAGCTTTAAAGATTTTAACAAGGCCGACACTCTCAATCTTTTGCTAACACAATTGAGTCCACAAATATTAATAGAAACAATCTTACATGTCATCGTAATGCCACAAATTTCTTATGCGAAAACCTACTATTTTTGTGTACCATATACCTCTAAACCTACACCATGTAACAATGTGCTGAATCAAACAATGAATACCAGAGATGTGTGCCTTTTTCCCCCCCACCCACCACCCCTCCACCCCTCACCTCCCTCCCCTCCCACTACCACCCTCCCCCCTTTACTGGTAAATAGGTCAAAAATGACCTATGTGTGGCCGCTTTTGAATTGCGTCAATCGCATCCCCCCTCAGCCTATATAATCACAAGCTGAAATACTCCCTGAATCAACCCTTTTCATCAAGCAATTCTATGCATTAGTTTCAATCCACCATATGCTGTATTTTTAGCATTTTAGCCCCCTTTCCTGTTTTTCAATTCATCAAGAAACTGCTGCGCTTTAATTTCTGAATTAAACATTCTTATTTTCCCTTTTGTCACCATTTTCAACTTAGCAGGGAAGAGAAGATATGCTTCTGACCCTAATGCCTGTAATGGTGCGATCAGCTGTCTAAGCCTCCACCTTCTCTCTACCGTTACATGGCAAAAATCAGGCCTAGCCAAGAATGAAGTACCTTCAAATGTTCTCTTACTATCAGGTCTAGCCTTAGCGATAATTTCCTCCCTTAGCAAGAAATTCCCCACATTTACTAGGATTGCTCTGGGAAAGGAGCCCTGCCCATCCTTTCTTACTCCCTGCTTCACTGTGAAGGGATATCTGTGTGCCCGTTGGATCTCTTTCTCCCATTGCCATTCTGACTCTGAGAAAGCCCCCTTCAGCATATTCACTGCAAATCGCCTCGTGTCCTGCCCTTCAATCCCCTCTGCCACACCCAAGAGTCTAATGTTATTCCTTCGCTGACGATTTTCAAAATCTTCCAGTTTCCATTGGAAATCTTCTGCAAGTTTTTCCTGGTCCGTCTTAAAGGGCTTGAAATCCCCCATGTCATCTTCCAACTTGCCTGTCCGTTCTTCCACTTCCGTTACCCTTTCTGCCAGTTCATCATATAATTTATTCACTTTTCTCATTGTATTCTGGATTTATTTGGCATCCTGCCTTGCTCTCCGGCTTTTAGCCCTGGCCTCCGTTTGCATTTGTTTAAGAGTATTAAACAGGAGCTTTACAGGAATCTGTTGCGTTGTACCCCCAGGTGGGATTTCTGGATTATTGCCATCCTCCTCCCGGTACGACTGTGAGGTTGCTGAGTAGTCCCAGACTAATCTTCTTTGGGCCCCCTCAAAACCCCCCGACAGCTGCCTGGATAACTTTAGCGATTTCTTTTTCTGAGTAGTATTTTTATCTGTGCTGGACCCAGAGCCAGAGCCAGAGGACTCCTCTGGCTCCCAGCACTTGTTTGCTCTAGCTCTGATTCCTCATTAAGGGAATAAAAACAGTCTCCTTCAGCAGAGCCTCCTTCAGCCTTTTCCGCTCCCTCACCCACTCCATCTTTACTTGTGAGGCTAAGGGTACTTCCCCATGTTTTAGAAGACTCTCCCTCTCCCTTTGTTAGATTCATTTCCTTTTCTACTAGCATCAGGGCCCCCAACATGTCAGCATTACCAAATTCAAACTCACCCTGCCCCGAGCCCTCACCAGTTTTAGCTCAGTGGGAGCAGGATCGATGTCTCTACCTTCTGGCCGTGGTGCCTGATTTGCTTGCTCTGTCGGGACTGTAGCGGGAATCTCCGTGATTGAATCATGCTCAGGCTCTGGCTCACTCACCGGATCGGGTCTGCGGCGTTGCCTAGCAACCTCAGCCTCTGCGTCCACGGCGTCCTCGAGGACGCACTCCCGAAGATCCTGCTTCTCGCCACCTTTACCAGCTCCGCTGATGCCGCTGTCCCGTCTGCCTCTGCTGCCTGCAGTATCCTCTGTGTTCTGCGAGGGTAATTTCGGCGAAAAGGCCTCTGTAACAGTAGGCTGTCGCATCGTCAACTCTTTGCCTTTCTGTTTTTCTCCGTTTCTCCCCGCTTTACCAGAAATCGCCGCTCGTTGTGCTGCGGTATTATCCCGCACCGTAGGAGCCGATTTGGATTTCTGTTCTGTTTTCTTTTTCCCCCCAGCTGGAATTCCTGTCTTTGGGATGGCACCAGGGTTGCGAGGGGGTTTGTTCAAATCCTCGGTGCCCACAGATACTCCTCCCGACATCGTTTTTTCTTTCTCCCTTTCTTGCTTTGGAGTCCTTGCGGTCATCCTAATCGCTTGCACCTGCTGTGCCTGCTGTTTCTTATTGAGCCCGAACGCGCTCATCAGGCCCCTAGCACCTTTCTTGAGCCAGGATATAACCAGAAAACACCTCTGAACGTATTTTATGGCAGGCCTCGTACCAGATATGCCAGGAAGCTTAGAGCCAGCATACAATGTCAATTCAGGCGCCATTCAGGGTATTCAGCATCTTGAAATCATGCGTCTGAAATCCTTAAGGCTGGAGAGGGGATGAGTGCGACTGCTCACAGCAATCCAGCGTCGGCCATCTTGCCTCCCCCTGAATTACCACATATCTGAAAACAACATACATTGCTATATCTTCCATATTGTTTTGTTGATTTTCCATAGTGAATGTCTTATATTTTAGATCCTTGTACAAAATCATAAACACTTTATTTTGTCATTTTTCCTAATACAGAACAAAAAACTAGCTTTCTCCACTAATTTTCCCTTTAAAAATATTATACAAATACCATTCTCAACTAGTTTATAACATTATATAAATATAATCATTTATATGAATGTTCAGTTTTTAAAGTTTCTTAAATTATCAAACCAGTCACTCCTTATCTCTATCAGAAAAAACCGAGGCTGGTATTATAAAATGCAGTACTAAAAAAAGTACAATATGTCTATTCACCTTCCCTGGTCCAAAGTAGTAGATGTGTTGTAGTAAAATGCAAAGAATACTGGTACACTCAGTATATTTATATTTTAAGTTTTTCAAATGTATATAAAAGATACCAACCATCTTTGAACACTTATGTACTCCATCCATGTTTTGTTATTTCACCTCTGTAGAAGCACACTCCATTGTCCATTCTTAGCAATTATTTATCGTTATCTTAAACTTAATAAATAATAATACAATAATATATTTTAAAATTTGTATCTGTGGAAGACAAACAAAAATACAATTACAATATATCCTTTACAACACCAAATAAGTTGTAAAGCATTTCATTTGCCTTTATATCAATAGTACTCATCACATAACAGCGGGCAAAAAAAAAACAATCAATAAGATTATCTTTAAAAATAATTCAGCATTCTCAATAACAATCGAAAAAATTTAAATAAAACATATGTTAAATGTTTGTTTCAAACAGCAATTTCTTACACAGCTATGAGATATCTCAAAGAATCTTAAAATACCAAAACACTGTCATTAATTTTCATAGACTATAAACAAAGTTACTTTTAAATATATGCTGAGAAAATATACAACAAATAGTCCTTAATAGTTTTATATACTTTTCCTCATGGCTAAATAGTATATCTCAAATTCTAAGTAAAGAAGTTCCTCAATAGTAATCCTCAGCATCCGTCTCCCACCTTTCTGATCCAAAACCACTAACATCATTTGCAACGTCATCCAGGGCTTATCCCTCAACTTGATGCTGTTCAACATCTACATAGCACCCTTACACAAGTGGTCCACCATCAGAACCTGAACATTATCTGCTAAGGCAACCTCAGCCAGCTCATCTTCTCCCTCACCAAGAAGCCAAACACCACCAAAAGATGTAACCAAATGCATAAGGATCAACTCTCTAAATCTCAACTCGGACAAACACCTACAACGAGTCCAACGACTCCACAACACCACCACCCGACTGATCATCAATGTCCCCTGCCGCAGCCACATCCCCCACCACCTGAGAGACCTACACTGGCTCCACGTCGACAAGAGGATCACCTTGAAGCTCCTCACCCTCATTTTCAAAGTACTCTACAACACCAGTGCAACCTACCTTAACAGCAGTGATCCTGAAAGGCCACATTTTGTTCTTAAAATGTTGGCTTTAAGAATATTAGGTAAGAATTTGATAACTCTTTAGGCAATTGTTGTTTAAAAAACAATTGACTATCATTACAATGTATCCAACATTTCAGACATTTTAAATAAACCGTGTAATGTCTAGATGTTGTAGAAGATCCATCATGAAAAATAATTGCAACAGCTACAAAAGTTCTTCCTGATATTGATACTTGAGTAGCTACAACATTTTGTATTAAAGTTTTCAATTTTCTTCCATCAGCTCTAAAACGTTGCAGCATTAAAGTTACATACTGCCCATATCTTTGTATAAATAATGTTGATGACATTTCTGATTTATATTGGCTATACTCCATGTTTTGACTTGCTCCTCTAATTAGATTGTTAAAAGACACTGATTCACAGTCAGGTAAACTCAAATATATGAATCTTTCAGTGTCAATGTTTTTGCTACATGTAAACAAACAATTATCACAGTCATTTTGCCATTAATAAGAAAGGCCAAAAAGGTATTCACTATCTATACCTTCATCTTCCATTACAACAAGCATATACATTAGAAATTCCTGACAATCTTGCTGAATATTCTGCGTAAATTGAGTAGAACCAGAACATATGTCCAAAATATTTTGAATATCAGCAACACTTTGTATTTTACTTTTATCACTACTACATTTCTCCAAAACAGAATACAACAATGAACAGAATCTTTCCAATTTTCAAAATTAACAACTACATTAGCATAGCAGTTGACACCAGAACTATTTTCAAACTGATAACCAACATTTTCTTCGACACTGTCCTTTTTGCCCCCAATCACAACTTCATCTTGTTTTTTTTCTTTCTCTATAGCTTCACTACAGATATTCTCAAATCTTCTTTTTCTACCTGCTGCACGCTTTTCAAATACTGGATATTGACCTAGATTGGGTGCATATTCTCTTTTTAACCTATTATACTCTTTCACACAACTTGCATCTGCACTAATCTTTGTCTCATCAAAATCAATCAAGTACAATCCAGATAAAGTTCTCACTCGAGACAAAGCAACGTATGCCATACCCTCTTTAAACACAGTACTTCCAATTTTCACTAAAGCACTATCTACACTTAAACCTTGAGATTTATGAATGGTCACCGCATACGCCAATGAAATAGGAAACTGTTTTCTGCGAACATACAAATCTTTTACATGCAAAAACCGAGCTGAACAACAACTAAACTGTTGTACTTCTTCAATTTCATCAAATACGATTTTCAAAAATTCTATACCATCTCTATTTACATAATTAACGATATCAACAATTTTACCCATTGCTCCATTTACAAAACCTTTTTCCACATGCAAATTACGTCGCAAAATTACCCTAAAGTTTAAATATGCATATAAATTATTTTCTAAACTAGCAGTTTTACTTATCGATTTCTCTAAAGAATCAAATTTTCTCTTCAACTATTCAGTCAAAATAATAGTGATTCCTTCATGTTCTATTTTATCAATAGCTTCCAATTTTATAATTTCTTCATTTTCAAACTTGAACATTTCTTCATTGAATATAGAACATTCATGCAGTGTTGGCATTAGGCAGATTACAGATTTGTTTTCTGCAATTCTCATATATATTTTCTCTGGGACAATATTTTCAAGTGGAAGAAAATTGGAAAGTAATCGTCTCTGTAAAGCTTCTTTGTCATGTATAGTCACTTTTCCAGTTCTTATATCTTGAAGAATAGTTCCATAATCAGCAACATTTGCCTGTTGCATATTTGTAACAGGTTCCTTATACTCAAAATATGACCAAATGTTTATATTTCCAATGCTCCCCAAAGAATTTCTGGTATGTTCATGCGGCAGTGTTTTAAACACTGGTTGTCCTTTTACAGGAGTAAGTTGTAGTAGATCTCCAAAAACTATGACGTGTTTTCCTCCAAATAATAGGTCATACTCTGTTTTAAGAATTTGCTGCATTCTTAAATGCACAAAGACAAGCATTAAGTTTGATACCATGCATAACTCATCAATAATGAGAGGTTTCATTTTCCTCAAGACTCTTGAAAGTTCACAACAAGCTTCTCCAGATAGCTTGTGGTATTCTAATTTGTTTTCATTCTCTACTGGTAGCATTAGTAAACAATGTAAAGTAATTCCTTTAATATTGTGGGCTGCTAATCCAGTTGGAGCAGTGACAACACAAGACAAATGCGACTCAGTTGTTTTCTGTAGAAAAGTTGTGATTACTTTAATTAAAAAAATTTTGCCTGTTCCAGCTTGTCCACTCACGTACATTCGGATAGGTTGAAATGATGAGCAAGAGCACGCTTTCTTCTCATGAAGTAAATCATGGTCAAGCTGTTCTCTCACTTGCTCCTATATTTGTTTCTGCTCAACATTTAGTTATTCTTCCAAGTTTCCTAAGTTTGTTACATCTCCTTGAGCTCGATACAATGTGTTTCCACCTCTTCCTTAGCAGTTGCTGCTTCATTTTGAACAATTGGTTCTCCCAGTGGATCCTGACTCAACGGAACAGAAGTTTGACTGTCTTGAGAACTGTCTCTAGCAATCTCAGCTGCAATTGTATCTTCTTGCTCAATTTCGTCGTTCAACATTTTCACATAATTAGCAAAAACAGGACATTCTATAGTATCTTTACTTGCGTTGAACGAATCTTCATAGGACTCAAAATCTCCAAGTAATTCCGACGCCACAGCTGAAAAGTTGCAAAAGAGCTAAATAGTAAAATTCCCTTTTGTCAGGACTTTCGTAACTCAGTTTACGGTGATTAATCAAATGTCCTTTTCCTTGTTTCACCAAACATCCTTCAGAACCAACCACGGCATATATACCATTATTGATGTATTCTGTAATATTCTGTTTAAAAATATAGTTTTGAAGCCCTTCATAGAGACACATGTTCTCAAATTGATGACTTCTAATTGGATAATATGTATCCAACATATTTGTTTTCAAAATATCTGCACATTCTGGCTCTTTTTCAGCTAAATATTCAATTTTTTGTACAGATTTAAGTACTGGATTTCGTGTTGCAGCAAGACCCACACTCAATGATTCTTCTAGATTTGGAGTATAGACTTGCAGATGATAAGCAATCTGAACATTCATGCGCTCCAATTTCTCGATGAGATAACATCTTCAAACTGTAACTATATAATTTCTTACTTAGACTCTTCCCGTGCGAAATCTCTTCCCACATCTCTTTCAATTCTGTCTTTTCTGATTTTGTTATGTAGGATGTTACATATTGAGCAACAGCAATGGATTTGTCCGCAACATATTGAATATTCATGTTAGCATTCCACATTGACAAAATGACTGGGTTGTAGTCATTTATGTATTTTGACTCTTTATTTCTTCTTAAGTTGTGGGTATTTTTTGGAGACTTTCTTGTGATAGCGTGTAGCAAAGATGACATAAAACTGTTCACTCTTCTTTTCGATATTACAGGACGTGGAAATCCAAAACGACATTTCGTGTAGTACTTGTCCATAGATTTGTACTTTCGTCGACAGTATTTCCCACAACGATGGCTTTGGAAATGTAAGACTTGTTGTCCTAAGTCCTTATCTTGTGTACTTGTAGCATATTCCTCAATCAAAGACAGCTCAGTATCATCTGACTCAGTACCAAATTTGGGAGCATCTTTGATCCATTTTAGCATATGTACGTGAGGAGCACTTCTTACTTGATCTCCTTTCTCCAAAAGAAATCCAGAACCTCTCCAAGAGGAGGATTTTTTTTATTGCTGATAAAATAATCAAAGCTTCAAATCTATGATTGAAATACCTGCATACATTAACTGGATCCAAATGGAACCATTCTCCAGGTGTCTTGTATTCAATATTTAGTATATTTGGATTTGCCTCTCGAAGAAATTGAAGTAAATCATCCCAAGCATATTCAGCACAGCTTAGAGTAAGGAACCATGTAGGGAGTTCCTAAGTTCCTTAGCATACATTTCAGTTCACCATAACGACGGTACCAGTACTCACTAGTACCACACTGACATGCCAAAACATTATCTTTCTGCAGTACTTTATCCATAAATTTCTTTGCCATAACATTTTGCAGATGTACACCTGTTTTCAATATGTGGTTTACTGCATAAGAAAGTCCAGACTAATCACTCTCAAACAAAAGATGAAACAAATATGGAAAACATTGTCGAAATCTTGTATCTTCTGCATATAATCTTGATGTCCGGTATTCAGATGCAGGCATCGGCACAGGTCGGTCATCAATGTGTCCTCTTTTTCCTGTGGAAAACAACTGAGGGAAACAACGAGCTTCCAAGGTTTTTTCCCATACTCTAATGGGACTTCCTTTTGCTTCTTTCATTTGGAATAACTCTATTGTATTCCCCATCGCTTCTTTAGAATGAAGTGGATGAACACTGTAATGTAGGTAGATTTCTTCAGTTCTGAACACATCCACTTTTTCAATTTGTCCAGATGGTGAGTCACTATCTTCTTCTACAGGTATTTCTTCTTCTCTGACATACACATTTTTATAATATTGATTATTTTTTACCAGATACAACGTTGCCTTTTTCACTTAACATCCACTAATTCTTGCCAGATTTTCTTACTCTTAGTAGGAACGCCATTAACAAGAATAACTAAAGGTTCATCTTCTACATTTTCTACACCAATATTTTCAATATTTTTCTTTAAATCTAGAGGCAAATATTCAACTCTTCCCTTTAATCCTCTTTGTAAATCAGAAGGAGGCAATTTTCCTGTCTTAGGCTCCATACGAACAATAGCCTGAAATGGATGCACACATTGAATAAGAATAGACTCATAGGTATTTAAATCCATCAGTTCAGAAGGAATATTTACCAACTCAAGATTATTATGCACAGCTCTAGCAAGCATTTTGTTCTCGTCTAATTTATTATAACAATATTTACAAATACGCTGCTCAGTACCCAAATCAAAACAATTCTCTACCAACAAATAAGTTGCAAATTCCATCCACTCATTATTATTTTCCTTTTCACTTTTTAAATACAGATCAACAGTCCTGGTCTGATTTTTATAATGAGTTCGTCGACAACAAATACAAGAATAATTTGGCCTTTCACCTGAAATCACCTTAAACTTTGTAATTTCTTGCTCACAAATTTCTGTACTACAATGTTGTACATTCTCTTCCACATTTCCTTCTATTAATGTATCAATTTCTGCACTGTCTTCCTAAGGACCAAAGTAACTAACCTCAATTTCATCACAAACGTTCATTACATCTGATACAGATCCATGCAAAAGAGCACTGTTCTACTTTTTAAACATTAGTGCTGGACTTTTTGCGTAATACAATGTTCTGACTAATTTCCTTCCTCATTTGAGTATGATGTACTGCTAACATCCTGAAATGGTGAAATACACTTCGACATACTTTTTTAGAAAGACAAGCCAGAGAATGACCTTGCAAACCAGTATTTTCTCTCACTCTGCAAGGGTCTAGTCCTTGCAACATCTTAGACTTTTGTTTAACACTTTTTTTAGTATGGTTACGTAAGAAATTGCGTAACAAATCAAATAGATTCCTGCTGTACACTACAAATACTACTGCAATTCAAAGTGTACACTGGACCTTTAGGACGTCTCCCTAAAACTTCATCAGCTAACACCTCTTCTGCATATCTAGCAACAATTTTCTCTTTCTCAATAGGACAACCATTTCTAACCTCATAAACACGACCACTGGTGTCAACTTCATGCAACAAATCATTATTTTGAAGATAACTCTCTTTTTTAAAAAAAAGGCTCAGAAGTTAAACTATGTTTCCATTCACCCAAAAAAAACTAAGAAAAATTACTTCTGTTAATTACTCTTCTCCACTTACTTTTGGCCTTCATTAAATGGATTGGCTTATCTAGTGATCAAATTCTATTGATTACTAAAATAAACATTTTTTTTTCAATTCAAAAGCTTTCTCAACTACATTTTCTATATGTTTCCTTTTGTTATATAAAGCTGTTTTTTTTACATTTCTTCACATCTTTCAACAAATTCGACAAAATTCTATTAAAAAACATTATTTTTCTAATTTCCTGAAATTCTAATTTAATGAAATTGATTCTTCCTCCTTTTACTATACACTTGTTTTTTACAAGATGAATTCCCATGGCAGTTCTCTTTCTTCTTACTTTTCTTTTTATTTGCAGATACACAATTTGTATTGTATTTGTATAAAAAACAGCGGTGTAACTGATAATAGAAGTGCATATACACTGCATAAATCTTTCAACAACTACATCTAGAAGAAGAATACCTTAATGAATTTATCAGAAGTTCAACTTTTCAGCAGTGAATGGATTAGTATATGCTACTAAATGCAGCACTAGAACAGTACAAGGGGAAACACATACTATAACAGCGGAACTGAAGGTATAAACGACATGGTTGCAGGTGCATGCATAGTGTATAGAGGTTTGAAGCAGTCCATGGCCTAAGGCCTACTTCAAGGCATCAGTACTTGGGGGATGTATGTCAGTACAAGGCGATCTTTTAGATCACGGTACTTAACAATGTGGTTATTACAACGCAAGTCGTTACAACGACTTGCGTCGGAGGGAGCGGATTGATAATTTTATATTCCAACACCAGTCCACGTAACAGTAGGGAAGGGGTTGGAATATAAATTTACAATATTCCTTAACCAACAGCGCCATCCAGCGCAAGTCGTAGAAACGACTTGCGTTGTAATGTCAACGTGGTAAAGGTCGTGCGGTGTAAACACCGCATTGTAAACGACGTTTACTGTACTTGGGTACTGATTAAATAATTACAGTTCTGTAAGGAGATTGCCTGACTGACTTTGTAAGTGCTTCAGTGTTAGTGCAAGTGAATGGATTACTACAGACTGCTAAATTGCTCACTACAGTACTACAAGAACAGTCACAAAGTGTTTGGTGGAAGTATAAGCATACAGAGAGGAGAATTGAAGATATACAGCCTGATTCATGTACATGCCGTTTTGCGTGTCCCTAATAGCGAATCATAGCGATTCGCTATTGAGGACACGCAAAACGGCATTCATGTAGGAATTGCTACTTAAATAGCGATTCCTATATGTTCTTTATTTGCGAGTAGCAAATTGCTACTCGCAAATACTCCCCATTCATTCCTATGGGCCAAGAGGCCCATAGGAATGAATGGGGATTTGCGAGTAGCAATTTTCTACTCGCAACTAAGATAGCGATTTTAAGGGTGCCAGGGGTGTCCAAAGGACGCCCTGTAGCACCCCTAAAATGTACTTTTGGACAGGTGTTACGCACACACATGTCCAAAGGACATGTGTGTGTGCTACATGCAACTTTGAAAAATGCTTTTAAAAGCATTTTTCTGAGTTTTTGCTATTTACCGACAGGTCTGACCTGTCGGTAAATAGCGGCCCCAAAAGTCCAAAATCGCTATTTTGTTTTGTGTCATGAATAGCATTTGAGGAATCTCTATTAGAGATTCCTTAAGTGCCATTCCACGCAAATATGCGACTTCTTACATAGCGATTTTTGCATTTGGTATCATGAATACCAAATGCAAAAATTGCACTCGCAAAGGGCCAGATTCTCAGAATCTGGCCCTTTGCGAGTGCAATTTACCTACATGAATCAGGCTGATAAAGCACAAGTGTACTAGTAAAAAAAGAAGAATACATATATACTAGATAGAGGTTTGAAACAGTCCATGGCCTAAGGCCTACTGCACTGCATCAGTACTTGAGTACTGACTAAATGATTACAGTTGTGTAAGGAGAGTACCTGACAACATTTTTAAGTGCTTGAGTGCCCTAAAAAAATTATCACAGACTGCTAAATGGGTCACTATAATAGTGCTATAACAGTCACAGAGTGTTTGAAGTATAAATATACGTAATGGGGAATTGAAGATGTGAAACACAAGAGTACACAAGGATACAAAAATGCATATGTACTGGACAAGGAATTCATGCAGTTCATCTGCTAAGGCCTACTTCACTACATCAATACTTGAGTACTGAATAAAAGATTACACTTCTGTAAGGAGAGTGCCTGACTGAATTTATAAGTGCTTCAGTGTATGAGGACAGATGAAGAGTATGAAGAAAGAGGGAAGAATATGAAGAGAGAGGAGTGACAATGAGGAAATAGAGAGGAGTATAATGACTGGTGTGTATAAGGAGAGAGGGATGTGTATTAGGAAAGAGGGTGGAATATCAGAAAATAGGGAGGAGTATGATGAGAGGACGGTGTATGTGGAAAGTGGGACAAATGAGGAGAGAGGGTGGAGTAACAGGAAAGAGGGGGAGTATGAGGACAGGGGTGAGTATGAGGAGAAAGAGAGGAGAATAAGGAGATAGGGGGAATATCAGGACAGAAGGAGAACACAAGGAGAGAGAAGGAGAGTGTGAAGAGAGACAGAAGAGTATGTGGAAAGAGGGGCGAGTATGAGGACAAAGGGGAAGTAGAAGCAAAAAGGAGTGTGTATGAGGAGAAAGCACACAGTATGAGGAGAGAGGGGGGAGAATGAAGAGAAAAGAGAAATATAAGGAAAGAGGGGGTGTATGAGGAGAGAGGGGAATATGAGGCAAAGGGGTTGTATGAGGAGAGAGGGAAGAGTAAGATGAGAGAGGGGGAAATATGAAAAGAGCAGGGAGTATGATTAGAGATAAGGGACTATTAGTAGAGAGGAAGGCATATGAGGACAGAAAGGAGAACTATTAGAAGAGTGGGGGTAGTATGAGGAGAGAGAGGAGGAGTATGAAGACAGAGAGGGTGGTATGTGTATAGAGGAACGAGTATGAAGGGAAAGGAGGAGTATACGGAGATAGGGGTGTGTATAAGCAGAGAGGGGAGAGTATGAGAAAAGAGGGATAATATGGACAAAAGAGGAGTATAACGAGAGAGGGGGTGTATGAGGACAGAGGGACTACTAGGTGAATAGTGGGAGGAGTATGAGGAGATTTGGGAATATGAGGAGTGAAGGGGGTATGAGGAGAGAGGGAATAATATGACAAGAGTGGGAAATATGAGGAGGGGGAGAGTATGAGGAAACGGGTTGTATAAGGGGAGAGAGTGAGTATAAGGAGAGGGAAGAGTATAAGAAGAGAAGGAGGATTATAGGGACAAAGGTGGGCGTATGAGGAGAGAAGAGGGTATAAGAAGACAGGTGGGAGTATGAGACATGGGAAAATATGAATAGGAGGGGAAGTATAAGGAGACACTGCAGTATGAGGGGAGAAGGGGTGTATGAAGTGAGTGGAGAGTATGAAGAGAGAAGGGGGAGTATGAGGAGAGAAGGGAAAGTATAAGAAGAGAGAGAGTATGAAGAGAGAAGGGGGAATATGTGAGGCGCAAGTATGAGGACAAAAAAAGGAGTATAATGTATAAGGAGAGTATCAAAAGAGAGGAGGGAGAAAGTAGGGAAAAGGGGAGCATAAGGAGAAAAGGGGTGTATAAGCACAGAACAGATGGGGGATTATGAAGAGTGAAAGGGGTATGAGGAGAGAGAGGTGATTATGACGAGAGAAGGAAATATAAGGAAAGGGGGAGTATGAAGAGACGGGAGTATGAGGAGAGTGGTGCAGAGTGTATGCAGGGAGAGAGGGAGGAGTAAGAGGAGAGAGCAGGGAGTATGAAGTGAAAGGGGAAGTATAAAAGAGAGGAGAGAAAATGAGGAGAGAGGAAGAATATGAGGAAAGACAGGGGAGTATGAACACAGAGAGAGGGAGTATGAGGACAGAGAGGAATATAAGGACAAGGGGGTTGTATGAGAAGAGAGGGGGAGAATGTGGAGAAAAGGGGAGTATAGGAAAAGAGAGGGTGTATTAGGAGACAAAGGGTACTATGAGGACACAGGAAGAAGTATGAAGAGTTGGAGAAGTATGAGGAGTGAAGGAGGTATGAGGAAAGAGGTGGTAGTATGAGGAGAGAAGAAAGAGTATGAGGAGAGAGAGGGAGTGTGAGGAGAGAGGGGAAGTATAAGAAGAAAGGGGTGTGTATGAGGAGAGAGGGGGACTATGAAAAGAGAGGGGGGAGAATATGAAAAAAGGGGCAAATATAATTCCTTAATGTACACAGACGCACAGTGTGATATTAGCCAAAAAAATATGAGAATATGCATTTTACCAAAACACATTTACTACTCTAAAACGGTTAAGTGACTGCACATATTCGATCTATATAATTACTATATTTCAGTGGACAATCCTGATTCATTTTGCAAATATATATGCAATTTGCTACATTATTTTTGCCAACATTACATAAAAAATAGTGACACAATAAAACAATAAAGCAAGGGGCTTGTAAATCTGCCCAGAGTGTATACAGGGAAAGAGAAAGGAGAAAGAGATGAGAACAGGGAGTATGAAGAGAAAGATGAAGTATGAAGAGAGAGGGAAGAACATGAGGAGATAGCAGGAATATGACGAGAGACAGGGAAATATAAAGACAAAGAAAGACAGTATAGAACAGAGTAAAATATAAGAAAAAGGGGGTAGTACCAGGAGAGAGGAAATAGTAAAAAGAAAAAAGAGGAAGTACGACAAGAGAGGATGGAAAATATTGAAAAAGGGGCAAATATAGGGACATATTATCAAGGACCAGTGTTAAAATTATCGCTGTTTTGTTGGCAGGAAACTGCAGATAAAATGGAGATAATGGGCTTCATAATACGACCTTGGTAATTCCCATAGAAGCCCATGCAGTTTACAATATTACTTTTGCCAACATTACATCAAAAAAGGTGATACAATAGAATAACAAAGACGCACAAGGGGCTTGTAAATCTGCCTCAGAATGTATGAAGGGTGAGAGGGAAGAGTAAGAGGACAGAACATGGGGTATGAAGAGAAAGATGAAGTATGAAGAGAGAGGGGAAAAAATGAGGAGATAGAAGGAATATGAGGACAGACAGAGGAATACAACCACAAAAAGACAAAAGGGGCTTATAGTATCTGCCAAATGTGTATGCAGCAGTGTATGTATACTGACTGAAAAATTGTAGACTTAGAACACAAGCCTAATTCTAAACTAGCTACACTATTAACTACTCTACAACTGAAAAAGTGACTGCAAACATTCTACATTTTTTAGTACTGCACTTTATTGCACAAAGGTGACTCACTAAACAAATTAACTTAGCAAATAAAGGTATATTAGCAAATAATTTTATCACAATACTTATCCAAATGCAAAGAACACATTACTCTTGCTAAAAACAAAATGTACCACATACATTCCCTTACAAATTATGAACTCACCTTTGATATTAATTTGTAGATTTAGAAGAATGCCACTCGCAGAGCAGATAGTCTTACACAGAATCTCTCTACTTCAGTGTTTGCAGCAGAACTAAGAAATAGCACATTTTCCCTCTCAATTTACACATATATACATGTAAATAATAAATCAAAATCCTTCACACATTACCTCAAAACCAAACACATATTTCTATTGGGTGAACATTTCAAACCTTTCCAACTGATATAACTGTCCTCCCTACCCCCAACAGATCATGCAATAGTCAACCGTCAACAAAGGTCAAAAGTTCAGCACTCTATAAAACACTGCTCCTCAACAAGTTTAAACTATGCATAAGTACTTACTTATGGTACCAATAAAGAGAAAAGGTCTCATTAGAACCAACCAACATATAAAAACATAAATTTGATAGATATCTGTAAAATATATTTTTTAAATGTTTTTTTCTTGCTTAGGTACGCTTAGGGGACGACTTTCAAACTTCACACTGTACGTCGTCCGTACGTGCAGGGTACGCGTACGGTATATCTACCGTAAACAAAAAAATTGCCTCTATCACTATTTTTTTATAATCCCCAGGAACCCCATCCCCTGGGGCTAAATATAAAGTTGGGGACCATGGGGGAAGCCCCAATGCCCCCACGGTCCAAGCCGGCTCCCCGCGTCCTTCGGGAGCAGGCATAGATTTGCGTCGGAGAGAGCAGCTTACATGCTGTTCTCTCTGACAAAAAGCAATCTCCTTTCCTACTTGAAAGAGAGAGCAGGTTGACCTGCTCTCTCCTTCAATGGGAAAGCGGTTTGCTGTGGTAGGGTGGGAGCTGCAAAGCTTCCACCCTACCATAGCAAACAGCAGTGTCCCGGGGGTAGGCACCCCGGGACACTACAAGAGCCGGCCCCGGGAGGTGGTGGTAACCAGGGCCATCAAAGGCTCCAAGAGGGGGGTCATGCACCCCCCTCCCAACATTCAAAAGACCCGGGGGATGGTGGTCCCCGGGGCTGGGGGGTCCGTCATGTACCCCCTATTTTCTATATTAGAACCCCGAGGACGCGCCTACCCCCGGGGCGTGTGGGGGGACTTAAGCCCCCCACTTAGGTGGGTTTTTTTTCTAAAAAAAAAAAAGAAGCCCAGTGGGATGGGATCCCCGGAGATTATAAAAATTACTGATAGAGGCTTTTTTTTTTTTTACGGTAGATTTACCGTGCGCGTACCATGCACGTACGGATGACGTACGGTGCAAAGTCTGAAAGTCATCCAGTAACTGTACCAAGACAAGAACAAATACAAGATATTGACCTTGGGGATCATTGTAAAACCAGGTAAGCAACCATAGGGGGTCAGGAAGTCCAATAGCAAATAGCAAACTTTTCCTATCAATCTACACACTCAATCTGCACACTTATACAAATAAATAATAAATTACATTTATTCCCACATTAAATCAAAATGAAACACACATTTCTATTGCTTTAACTTTTGAACCCTTTCCAACTAACAAAACTGTCAACCCTTCCCCCATTCCACATTCTCCCAGTTACCTTAGAAACACTTCAGGGAACACCTAACTAAGCACACAGGTGAAAAGTTCATCATACATTGTTGCAATTCAAAACAACAAATGTGCTTGACTTGACAATATACCAGCTTATCTTATGTAACATTCTTTTCTATCAGTTTTTCTTAACCAATAAAAATCAGGATTTTAAAAAATAGAAACATGCACCCTAGTTTTCTGTGTAGAATAATGTATTTTCAAAAATGCTTGTTATCCACAATTTTAGAAAAATCAAACTGCCACTTCATTTACAGAAACCATCTGAGTGCATCCAGACCTCTCTTCAAGATGCTTAGAGTGTGGATTGTGGGACACAGCTATATTTTCTGGAGCCAAAGGTATGCAAAACAGAAAGGAACTCACAAAGACCTAGGTTTAGCAAATGTAGACATTAAATGGATTGGACAGAGAGGGTTAAAGTGGAATCAATTCATGCCATTGGTGAAATCCTTTTTACATCTCCAACACCCTGACCTCATAATTCTGCAGTGTGGTGGCAATGACCTAGGCACTTTGACAGGGGTAGGTCTGGAAATGCTTATGAAGGACACCTTTGCACAATTTATTACACTTTTCCCCAAAATTACCTTTGTCTATTATAATATATGCCAAAAGCAGAATTGGAACTGGTCCAATCAATTGTGTCCACAAATTGAGAAAGCCAGGAAACATGTGAATAAATCAGTTTCTGCTTTTCTCCGAGACTATAGAATGCGGTCCATTTAAAACAATAACAATCTGCATTTCAATATGCAAGACATCTATAGGCAAGATGGTGTACATTTTACAGATGAAGGGAACAGAGTCTTCCTCATAAAAGTAAGACTCTGCATCGGTACTTACTTGTGTAGGTACTAAAATCTCCCAATAAACACAAGGGCTCTTTTTAGAGCCGCCCAACATGTAAACACATACACTAGATAAATATCTAAAAAATATTTTTATTTTTCTAGCTTTGGTACGCTTACGGGACGACTTACGGACTTCGCACCGTACGTTGTACGTATGTGCATGGTACGCGCCGCTAAATCTACCATAAAAAAAATAGCCTTTATCACTAATTTTTAAAATCCCCGGGGACCCCATCCCCCAGTGCTCAAATATAACGTTAGGAACCGTGGGGGGAGCCCCAATGTCCCCACGGTCCCAACCGGCTTCCCGTGTCCTTTGAGAGCCGGCATTGCTTTTCGTCAGAACGAGCAGCTTACATGCTACTCTCCCTAACGAATAGCAATCTACTTTCCTACTTGAAAGAGAGAGCCAATAAAGCTGCTCTCTCTTTCAAATAGCAAAAAAGTGTGCTATGGTTGGGCGGGAACAGCGAGGCTCCCGCCCTACCATAGCAAACAGCAGTGTCTGGGGGATCCGTCACGGACCGCCTATTCTAAATATTACTGCCCCAGAAAGGTGACGGTCCCCGGGGCATGTGGGGGAGAGGCTTGAGCCCCCCACACATACTTTTTAAAATGTTATTTTCAAAAAAAGCCCCATGGGGTGTCAGTCACGGGGCTGCGGGGGGGCCGTTAGCCCCCCGCATACTTCAAAATAAATCCCTGGGGGGTGGCGGTCCCCGGGGCCATTATGGAAAAAAATGACCCCCAGGATTTGGCCCCCCAGGGGCTAATTAAGAATAAAGCGCACTTCTAGTTTTCTTTTTCTTTTTTACCGCGTACGCGTACCATACGGGTACCCCGTGATTTGGATCGGCCTATGGATCCATGTGGGACCCCCTGAGCAGGCCTAGGGGGTCAGGATGTTTCTACCCTGACCCCCTAATGTGCGTTTTGCGGTTCTTTCACTGCTTTCTTATGCCTCGGTTCTACCGAGGCACAAGATGGCTGCCAACACTTCCTGGTTTGGAGTGTTGACAGACAGTTGACAGCCAATCAGCATGCAGCTTGTGCTCGTAATTGTACAGTTTTTGGTACACTTACAGTACGCGTACGGTACTTCATCTATAGATAGTTCTATGATTCTACAAAAAGCGTGATCTGCGAACCAAACTCTACCTTTTTGTCTAATTTGGTGTAATTCCTTTCAGCCGTTCGGGCTGTAGGCCTGGCTAAAGATCCTATGGAAAATTGCATGGGTAAAACATGTTTTTGGCCCCCCCTTTTTTTCTCAGTCCCCACTTCACGAATCACCCCCAAATGTTCAGGGAAGGAGCAGAGCAGAGCAGATTCATTGACCTGTGCCAAAGTTATTCCAAATAGAATGTTGTGGATTTCCTATGGAAACAAGGTCTTAACTATAACTACCTGCTGGCGACTGCCAGTAGGTAATAAAAATATATATAATCAGTAGGTAGATATAGTTAGAACCTAGTTTCCATAGGAAAAGCATTTTTCGATTTGCTAATAACTTTGGTGTCATTTGACAAATCTTCGTGAAATTCTCCCAAAAAAATGACTATCCAGGTTCTCCTATCCTGAAAGTGTGAGGGTGATTCGTCAAGCAGGGGCTGAGAAAAAGGGGGATCCCAAAACACGTTTTCCCCATGTTAATTTCCATTTTGAGATGGGCTACAGCCCGAAATGCTGAACAGATTTACACTGAATTTGGCAAAAAGGTAGAACTTGGTTCATAAAGCGATCTTTTTTTTATGGGGTAAATCCATTCAGTAGTTGCTGAGAAATAAAAAAAATAAGTGTAAAAAAATCAACTTCCCTTTAGAAATTTTAGGCAAGGCTACAGCTGAAACTACTGAATGGAATTACCCCAAATTTGGCGAAAAGGTAGTGCTTAGTTCAGAAAGCGACCTTTTTTTAAATGGTGTAAATCCGTTAAGTAGTAACTGAGAAATTAAATAAATAAAAGTGATATCTATGGCCGAGGTGGAGTCATGACCCCTGCTGACCAAGAGCTTTATTCTAATTGTCTGTAAACACTCCAAACAAGGAAGTGTTGGCAGCCATCTTGTGACTCAGTAGAACTGAGTCACCAGAAAACAAGAAAAGGGGGCAGGGTAGAAACACCCTGACACCCTAGGCCTGCTCAGGGGGTCCCAGAAGGAACCCCAGGGCTAATAAAAAGCATATATTTTTTAAATAATTAGCGCAATTCACACTGGGGTTGCGAATCCTGCTGAAATTTTGTTTTAAAAAGTAAAGCTTGGTGTCCCGCATTTCCTTTGATTGAGGCCCCTGGGTGGGCTAGGTTGCAGGGGCATTTCTTAAAAAATAATAGCCAGGCCTGCTGGGGCCTCCACTAAATTTGGAAATTGGGGGTCTGTTACGGACAGTCACCCAAGCCCCGGGGACTACCACATCCCCCGGGCTTTACTCATGTTGGCAGGGGGTTTCCATATGGCCCTCCTCCTGGCGCCAATGATGCCACACCTCCAGGGCCGGCTCCTGCATGGTCCCGGGGTACGCACCCCCAGGAAACTGCTGTTTGCTATGACAGGGCGTAAGCCGTGTGGCTCCCGTCCTGTCATAGCAAACTTGCTTTACATTTTGAAAGCGAGAGCAGGGAAACTTGCTCTCTCTTCCAAAATCCAAAGCCTATTGCTTTTCCACATGGGAGTTGCATGTCAGCAGTTCTCCATGTGTAAAAGCAATGCCCGCTCCCGCAGGAGGCCGGCAGGACTGCGGGGGCATGGGGGCTCTCCCCATGGTCCCCAACAGATAGGGCTGGCCCTTGGGGATGGGGTCAATGGGACTAGAAGTAGCCTGGGAGGGGGACCACGCTTTACCCCTCCCCAAGTAAATTATTAAATAAATAAAGGCCTGCCCCGTGGGATGTGGTCCCCAGAGTCAATAGAGGCCTCAGGAGGGGGACCATGCAGCCCCTCCTACTTAAAAAATATATATGTATATGTGGCTAGGTCCCCGGGGCTGGCATTGGCCCTGGGAGGTGGGCCCACACGGCCCTCCTCTCATTTATTCTTTTTTGTTATTTTAATAATGAACATGTGGGCATGCTTTGGGGGATGGGGTCCCTGAGGCAAATGTAAATGAGTGAAATTGGACATTTTTTTAAGTAGGTAGCTAAGCTTGCCCATTCGGCAAACGGTGTGAAACAAAACTCTGTTACAGCAATAGCTCTAGGCACTGAGTGCAGTCCTCTGGGTTGCCCTTGCTGTCTATTCCAGTCTTCTTAATGTAAGTGCTTTGACAATTTCCAACAACAAAATGTCGTTGTTTACACCAAGTAAAAGGTAGCAATTGCCTTTTTGATTTGAGAGGAACATATCCCATACTGTTAGATTTTCAGGGACTATTCTGCACACAAAGAAGTATGGACAAGATAAATAGGACATTGTTGATGATAGGTGCAGTTCGACTTTCAACATACCTCAGTCCGAACAGAAGTTGAACCCCCAATCCCCAAAACCGACTATCTATGGTGTCTGACCAATGATTTTACGACCCAGAAGAACAGAAGAAGACTACCGCTGAGTCCCGGCCTATCTGAGTCACTGAAACATGACTGCCAAGTGTAATAGTTCAAACCTTTCCGCTCACTCACTCGTGAACAAAAACCACACAATGTTTGTTAGTTTTAAAGTTTTATTTTCAATTAAGAAATGAAAACGTTATTTCTTTATTTTTAATAGCGTACTATTCTGATGGATGAAGATGACGTTAAAGTTTAAACAACATTCCCATGAATGAAATTAGTATGACTCAAACTTAATATTAGTTAACAGACACATGAAATTATTAGAATAACTATGCAGGAGCCCCCACCTTCTTTAAAGTACTTAAAGTACTGCTGGTGATGACTTACTAGTAGTTGGTGAATTGTCTGGCAGAAGGGCAATGACATCTTCTTTCTGTAATGAGAAAAATGGTAACACGTTAGGCAAGCATTCATCAGTTGTCATAAGAAGAAGTGTAGCATTTAATGGAATAAGCATATAAAAGGTTAACACCCTCCCCAAAACCGTTACTTTTTTTCAATCCCAGTAATAAAAAATGTGTTAGGTAACATTTTCTTCCATTATGAGACAAAATATGGGGTTGTGTATGGCATCTAAAAATATGACATGTTTTTCCTAGACGTCACAACATCTGATGCAGCACAGATGACCACCAGTGCCGGGGCCAGCAGTGCGGAGGGGTCCACTCTGGATGCGGTGGCGCCAACAGGAGGAGCTGGGGGGAATACTCAGTGGCGGCGGACGGTGGTAAGTTATTATACTCCTTACTTATTGAATTTTTTTTGAGTAGGCTCGCAAAGGAGTGTATGATGTACTGTACAGTAGTACACAGTACACTAGTATAAGTACACTGTACTGTCAAGAACATTTACTAATTTAGAACTACTTTTTGGCTATCACGGAGAAGACAGTCAACCTTGACTTGTATAGAATTGGGTGTTTGGGAAAGGGGACATTTGGACTTTTTGACATTGGTTGGGTTCGGGAGGAGGGTGAGTTTGGGTAATTTATGTTATTGTTGTGCTGAAAACAACACAAATATATATTTCTTAATAATTATTTTTCTTACAAAAACACAGTATACACGTTCATATATTATTTTATGTGGGGGTTGGCGGTGGTTACTGGACGTTTGTTTTCTTCAAACTTACCAGCATGTATGAAACATCTAGTCATGAAATGTACCAAAATGCAAGTAACCGAGTTAGTAAATTTAGTAGCCCTACTACTGTACTTTACTAGTAGTACGGTCAGTCTCTGCTCTCCTCCCAACTTAGTCCTCCTAGCCCATTATTCTAATACCTCTCCAATATGCTTATCTTAGCTGTGATTTGTGTTTGAGAATCGGGGTAGCCCCAGGGCTGGCTGCATTGCAAATGGTGATTAAGGTTGGTTGTTGATTTGAATCCTCGACGGATGCAATATCATTGTTGTGCTGGTAGCAGTAGTGGTACACACTGGCAGTATCACCATATGAAAAAAAGAGGAAATTAAACATTGAGTGGCCTGAGAGTAGCATTAGAAACAGTACAATAGATAGTACGGTACAGAACAGTGCCCTAAATTGTAGCCTAAGCAGTGCCAACGTAAGGTAAGCATTAAGCATTTGATTGTTCATGTTGTGTAGGAGGAGGATGTTCTTATCAATCCACGATGGCGCACATGAACTTCTGGTTGCTTTGACCTTATCCTCCCCAGAAAGTGTGTGGAAATTATTGTTGTTGTCTGTCACACCTCAATGAAATACCACACAGCCCGGGTGAAGAGGGTTAGGGTTTGAAAATTGGATGGGAATGGGGGATTTTGGGAAAGTTTGGTAGAGAGGAAAAAAAACACAGCATGGACAGTCAAAAAACAAATGAAGAGAAACAAATCTTTAGATTTGAAGATATTGATACATCTTTAAAGGGACATAAAGGAAGTGCACTACTGCATGCCAGAAGTTGTTTACTAAATGAATGGTTAGGTTACTGCAAAGTAGTACTACTACTTACTGCAACTTACTAGTAACTACGAAGAAACAAGTTGACAGTACAGGGCTGCAGTTATTACGCAATTTCACTTGCCTCTCTGCCCTCAGAGAGAATAAACACTTAGAACATTAAATTAGTGTTAAACATAGCAAAGACGTATCAAATAGCTGGAGGGATGAATTTGAAGCAGAGATCAAATAAACACACAGAGTCACACTCGTAGAAGTAAGTTCAAGTTCACAAGAATATCATTTCTCGTGTTGACTACGCGAATGTGCTGCTATTAGGAACTACGGAGAAGAACCTGAGAAGACTGCAAGTGCTGCAAAATACGGCGGCCCGTTTAGTCCTCAGACTCCCCAAAAGAACAGCATCCAAGCCTACTTTGGCTGCCCTTCACTGGCTTCCTATAAAGAAAAGAATCCTCTTTAAAGCCCTACTCTTTTGTTATAGGATAACTTCTGCAAAAGCGCCAGAGTATTTGAAGGACTTGGCCATCCCCTATCTGCCCCAAAGAGCACTTCGCTCTATGGGTATGGGTCTCCTTACAGTTCCTCGTGTAAGAAGGGCCAGGATGGGAGGCCGCTCTTTTCGGGTGTTGGCAGCCACCCAATGGAACAGCCTGCCAGCTGTGATCAGACTAGCCAAAACGGAAATTATGTTCCGGAAACTTTTAAAAACACATTTGTTTACCCTCTAGGGATGGTTGTCTCTGCCCTCCTGACTCTCGCTCCACAGCGCGGGGATACGCCGGGATGGCGTCACCAGGCGCTTTATAAACCCCTTTATTATTATTTAAAAGATAAGGAGAATTTTGGATACTGTTACTGTTTTTTGTAGTGGTCCCGTTGAATTTGTGAAGTTGATGCATCCAGCCATTCCTCTTATTCGCGGTACTCCTTCATTCCATCGGATGCTCCGTCGATTAATCTTGGTGACCAGACACACTGTCCAGTGCCTGCCGGATGTGGAATTGCGGATCGCTAATTGTAAGCCTGAGTAGTACATCGATGGCACAGGGTAAAAGCCTGCCTGTAATTGATGATGGAAAAACACAACAGTAAGTGATAAATACACCTCAGAAAAAAATTATATAAGGCACGCTGTGTAGTGCAAAAATTACACTTTCAGTTTCAGAGATGACAATCCCCAAAATCTAGAACACCCCACATTACCCTCCCAAAAACGTGCAGAATACTGCTGCTACCTCGCAGAGGCCTAATTTCAAATTGTGCCAAAACGCACTCAGAAAGTATGCCCAAAACCCCCCTTTCCCACCATGGGTTTTCTTCAAACCACTTGCAATCAAAATGAGATATTCCAACAAGTGTTCCAAGACCCCACCCAGTCGTAAAAATCTAGAACACCCACATGCAATACAATACTGCTAACCCTAACGAGCCCTAAGTTAACCACTTGGGCGCTGATGACAAGCTCAGCTCGTCATCAGTTGTGCCGCTCGCACGCTGATGACGAGCTGAGCTCGTCATGTAACGCGGCCTTTTAAAAAAAGCAGCGCAGCGCGAAAAAAGCAGCCGCACGCATGCGGTTAAGAATAGTGCCAAACGCTTTCTTTAACTAGGCCAAATCCCCACTTTCCCACAATGGATTTTCTTCAAACCACTTGCAACCAAAATTGCACATTCCCACGAGTGCTCTAAGACCCCAGAAACCAGTTGCAAAAATCTAGAACACCCCCAAACACATGCAATACTGCTGCTAACCCTAAGTTAAAAATAGTGCTAAAACGCTTTTCACCATGGATTTTCTCCAAACCACTTTTATCCGGTATTAGACATTCCCAGAAATGCCCCCAGACCCGTCAACTCAGGCGAAAAAAAGTAGAAGACCCCCAACAGGCAAAAAGCAAAACCGGAAAAACTCACATTTAGAAATATTTAGGTCTCATTTCAAAATCACTCCAAGCGCGCTCTGCAGCTTAGC
The DNA here is from genome assembly GCF_964261635.1 of Lissotriton helveticus. Taxonomy (NCBI): domain Eukaryota; kingdom Metazoa; phylum Chordata; class Amphibia; order Caudata; family Salamandridae; genus Lissotriton; species Lissotriton helveticus. Next base: position 12,106,341 of record NC_136059.1, read on the forward strand.
CCTAACTCCCCTTTTCCATCATGGATTTCCTTAAAAACAATTGCAATCAACATTAGACTGTTCCAGCAGTGCTCTCAGACCCCAAAACCCACCCCCAAAACCCTAGAAGCCCCCCAAGCAGCACACCAAAGACAGGCAAGTGAGCAAAAACGCAAATACTTTTTCACCTCTGATTTTCTCCAAACCACTTTTATCCGGTATTAGACCTTCCCAGCAATACCCCCAGACCCGTCAACCCAGGCAAAAACAAGTTTAACACCCTCAAACAGGCAAAAAGCAAAAATACAAAAACGGGCACTTAGAAATATTTTGGCCCAGTTCCAAAATCACTCCATGCGCCCACTGCAGTTAGGCCCTAACTCCCCTTTGCCACCATGGATTTTCTTCAAACCATTTGCAATCAAAACTATCCATACCCAGCGTTGCTCCAAGACCCCCCAACACCTCCCCAAACACCAGGAACCCCCCCAATCAGGCCCCCAAAAACACGAAAGTGAGCGAAAACTCTGAAAAGTGAGAAACTATTTCACCATGGATTTTCTCCAAAACACTTTCATCCGGTATTAGACCTTCCCAGCAATGCCCCCAGACCCGTCAACCCAGGCGGAAAAAAAGTCAAAGACCCCCAAACAGGCAAAAAGCAAAAATACAAAAACGGGCACTTAGAAATATTTTGGCCTCATTCCAAAATCACTCCCTGTGCGCTCTGCAGCTAGGCACTAACTCCCCTTTGCCACCATGGATTTTCTTCAGACCACTTTTAATCAAAACTATCCATACCCAGCGTTGCTCCAAGAACCCCCCAAACCCCCCCAAACACCAGGAACCCCCCAAGCAGGCCCCTGTTAAACACGAAAGTGAGCAAAAACGGAAAACAAATTCTACCATGGATTTGTCCAAACCACTTGATTCCGACATTAGACCTTCCCAGCAATGCCCCAAGACAAGCCAACCCACCTGCAAAAAAGCAGAACCCCCCCCAAACAGGCAAAAAGCAAAAATGGAAAATCTCATACTTAGAATATTTTCGGCCTTCTTTCAATTCGGTCCAAATGCGCTGTGAAGATAGGCCATAACTCGACTTTTCCACCATGGATTTCCTGAAAAACAAATGCAATCAAAATTAGACTGTGCCAGCAGTGCTCCCAGACCCCCTGACCCAGCACCGCAAATCTAGAACACCCCCAAAGAAACCCCCAAAAACCTGCAATACTGGTATAATCTAAACATGGCAAATTGCGCTGTTCACAAAAAACACAAAAAACAAACAGCAATTGGTTTCAACAGAGACAGACAGCCAGTGCTGTCCACTGCATACCATCTTCTCATTATTCATTACCTGTTCTACTTTCTGTCCGCATCTTCTTCGGAAAGTGAGGGCCCAAAGGGCAGCCTCTCCTTTCAATGTCAGAAGTAAGTCTGTCAACAATTAGCAAGCATGTAGTCAGTCAGTAATTTCAGTACCACTTGAGGGGACTCGTCTACGAAGACAAAGTTTATTTATTCTCCGTAATCCATCCATCTGCCTTAAGGGAAAGGATAGGGGGAGTCTGGAGGAGGAGGATAGAGGAGCAAGATTGAGTTATGAACTTGTGAACATCAGGAATGCAAACTGCGGCACCTTCAAATCAATAAGGAAATTAAGATGAAGACAGTGCTGATGATGGACTTGTTGTGATTAGGTGATTAGAGTTTTGTTGTGGAAAAAGTTGCAAAACAAAGAAAGAATAAAAGTGAATAAGTACGGAAAAAGGAAGTAATTTTCAGGCCTCGGTGTCAGGGAAGTAGAGTTTGTCCTCAAAGTCTATGAATTGAGACGGGAGTAGGTCTGGTGACAGAGAAGAACTTCTGTCGCCGTCACTTAAGTCGGTGTCCTCTTCTTCCTGCGTGCATTCACGTATTTTGTAATCGGGTGGTATGAAGTGCTGATTCATCTTGATTATTGTTAACCTCTCCACATTTTTGGGCGAGAGGCGGGTCCTTTTTGAAGTTACAATGGCACCAACAGCACTGAAAACACGTTCAGAAGACACGCCTGGGAGTCGGCAAGACAAATAATTTAGAGCCATGTTGCTGATCAGTCGCCATCCAGACCTTTTCCTATACCAATACACCAATGGGTTCTCATCAAGACAGACCTCTGTTGGGTCATCCAGATAGGCCTGCACCACCGACTCAAGGTTCTCCAGGGTTGCTCCACTTTGCGTAAAATCTGTGGCCTTTGCAGCAGTGGACCGAGCAAACCCATGCTGAGTTAGCCAATCCGCTTCCGACAATATTTTTTGGGGGCCTGGTGCAGGTGAGGATGATGATGACACGGTTGCTGGTGTCGTTAACGGCTGTGAGGAAAGTGACTCCCTTCGGCCACGGATTCAGAAGTGGAACTTGACGCCGGATGGCCTGCTGATTCAGTTGTACTTGTGCTGTCTCCGTACAATTTCATCTGCTCTTTTTCGAACCGAGTGGCTGACACAGCGAGCCAATGTTTGTACTTTGAAACATCTGCTTCATCAAAAGGAATGAATGCTTTGCTGGCCACTGCCTTTTTGTACCGTGGATCCAGAATAGTGGCACAAATGTATTGTTGTTCTGTATGTATGTTTTGAAGCCTTTCATTGCGAAGAAGGCGCCTTAATAACTTCTCCGCCAAACCATATGGTTCTCGCTTTTCAGCATGATATCTGAATGTTGAAGACACCTCCTTCAGTTGGTGCTCTAGCATGATGAACAATGGGATAGCTTTGCCCAAAGAACATTCCTCCCTGCTGACTTCACGCATGAAGACCTCAAAAGGACGAAGCATGTCTGTCAGGCTTGCAATTAGCTTCCATTCCTCCAACTCTAGCCTCATTTCTTTGTGAGTAGGACCCAGTTTATAGACATACTCATTTATTACCCCCCACTGCTCAGACAGACGCTCAAGCATGTAAAAGGTTGAATTCCAACGTGTTGCCACCTCCTGGATTCGTCCTTTGACTGGCAGTTTACGTTCATGTTGAATGCTCCTCAGCTCCTTCCGGGCATTATAAGAATGGCTGAAATGTGTGCAGATTCTTCGGCATGTGGCCAGTAATTTGATGACTGGCTCTTCTTTTTTCAAGAATTCTTGCACCACGATGTTAATACTGTGCGCCAAACAATGCACTCTGAAATATCCACCACCAGTCATGGCCCTAACTATATTACTGCCATTATCCGTGGAAACATAACCAACCTTGCGATTTCTTGGATGCAGCCATTCATTGACCTTCCTGTTAAACTCCTCCAAAAGGTTACGTGCAGTGTGAGATTTCTCCACGGCAAACATGCCTATTGTTGCATGTTTGCGAGTAGCTTGAAAAACTGTGTCCGTGTCAACACCTGCTTTTTCTAACTGTTTGATCCCTGCAAAAGAGACCCAATGTGCAGTGATGCACATATAATCAAGGGCTTGGCAACAGGTCCACATGTCTGTTGTCATGTGAATAGTGTGAACAGCACTCTTCTGCAAAGCTGACCCAATCACCTCCAGCATATCTTGATGTAGTGCTGGAACAGCAACCCTGGCAAAATAGGACCAGCTAGGAACCTTCCATTTAGGGCAGACTGTTGCCACCAATTCAAGAAAACCCACCCCTTCCATAAAAGAGAAAGGGAGAAGGTCCAGCGCTAGCATTTTATCCAGCTTTGCGTTATACAGACGTACCATTGGGTGGCTGCGTTCAAATGGCGCATCCGACCAAAACAGGCTGCTAATGGTGGGCTGGACCATTTTACGTGATGATGGTGCAGACTTCACACCAGTTAGGCGCATTGATTTAGTTTTTTGCATTGGTTTCTTTCCCAGACTCTTATTGTGCCTCATACATGTTGCAGGGGTAGAGGGTGTGGGCGCTACCACTGCAGTGCTGCTGCCAGGGGTACTGGGTGTACCAGAAAAACTGTCGGTCGGTTCTTGACTTCCCTCCTGCACAATCAGCCGCTCGTCAGCATCAGATGCAATGTCAATGGATACATTTGGATCAGTTCTACTTTGGACTTCCTCAATCTCACTTAGGTGCGAAAACCACTGGAAAGGGTGGTGTTTTTTTAGATGACCTCTCTGGCCTCCGGTACCATAGTTGGTACCAAGCTTACCCCGACTAACTGATACTTTACAAATCGAACAAATGAACATGTTTTCTGCCTTTTTGCTAACAGTAAAGAAGTCCCAAACTGGGGACTGGAGATGTCTGCTGGTGGTGGAGGTGCTACTTTGACTTTCAATGCCAGATGAAGTGGAGGATGGGTGTGGCTGAATTTGTTTCTGTTGTTCACTTACAGCACCACTACTTGAGGTAAAGGAGGTCGACATGGATGGAGGTCCCTGCCGGCCCTTCTGACGAGAAAATATGGAAGCTGTAGGTCATTTTGGTGTTGTAGTTAAATGCGTTGGTAGTGGTACCAGTGCCACACAGCCCACATCCCGCTCAGCATCCATTCGGGATAGGGTGAAAATGTTTGTCTGCTGCATGCACGCTGTGGCTAGAGTGACGTCTGTGATGACTGGGTCATCGTCAGACTGTTCATCAGCAGCAGAAGACACCACTTCTTGTTCATGGTCATCAACCATAAGTCGAAGGCTTACGGGAACCTTCCTTTTAGGCTTAGCTACCTTTGTCGGCTCATGGCGTGCCTCACTGTCAGACTGCATTGCTGGGTTCCAATCACGATCAAGGTCATCAGAATGAAGGGGGCTTGAAGAAGAACATGTTGTAGTAGAAGTAGCACCCCTCCTTGACTTTTTCTTGCTGGGGATCTGGAAGACAATGGATCATCCTCAGGAGGAGTGGCTTCCTCGGATGATACCTCCACTTGAATATCAATTTCCTGATGTGCCCCTACTTCTGTAGGAACAGGCGTTGTAGGCAGTTGTGCCGCTCCATGAACCTCAAGTTGCACCTCTCCATGCAACTCTACTTGCGCCTCGCCTTGTGCATGTACTTGTGCCTCTCCTTGCCCATGTACTTGCGCCTCTCCTTGCCCATATACTTGCGCCTCTCCTTGCCCATGTACTTGCGCTTGTACTAGTTGCACTTGTGGTTGTCGTTGTGGCTGTGGTTGTTGAACACTTGTCAGCTGAGTTACATCCGGCGTTGATTGCATGGTACTTTCTTGTGATGAGTCAACATCACTGGTCGATGGTGATTGAACAACCAAAGTGGCTGCCTTTGCGGCACTCATGGGCTTGGGCCTAACTTGGCGTGGTGGCACTGAGCCCAATGAAGCGGAGGTGCTGCTTCCAGCTTGGTCCCCGGCGGACATCGCTGCTGCTGCAGGCGTAGTTTTTTTTCCCCAAAAAAGGTGTCAGTGGGCACACCAGTCTCCTTGGTAGGTGGTGCCACTTGCTTCTTCTGCTCCTTCTTACTGGTAGTGGCACTGGCAACTTTTTTCGCTGAGGCGCTACGGCCACCTTTCTTTGGGGCCATCTTCTTCAGATGTCAGAACAGCAGGCCGCAGTTGCATGAGTTGCAGAGTTGTCTTGTCTGTGGCCACACGTGACGTCACGTGACGTTGTGCTGCACACACCGCTGCAGGACTTCTTACTGGCACTGGTTGTTCTCTTGTGCACCTAAAAGCAATGGAAGCCAGAGGAACATCAGTTAAACACCCCAAAAAGTAAAAAAAACACAAAAATCACCCCAATTCAATGCCATCCATCACCTCAATGGTGTTTAAAATCAAGACACCCCACAGAAAGACTTGGTCCATGCACCACTCAGTACCCCTGGGCATACAATGGATGAAAGCAAATCAAACTGGGTGCAGGTCTGAGCACACTGCCTGGCTTCAAACTGGCCCCTTGACCCCCACCACATGGCCAGGCCCTGCCTGCACCAGGCCTCAAGGCCCCCTCCCACATGGCCAGGGCCCAACAGCACCCCAAAAAGTCGAAAAACAAACACAAATCACCCCAGTCCAATGCCATCCATTCCCTCAATGATGTTTAAATTCAAGACACCCCACAGAAAGACTAGATCCATCCACCACTGAGTACCCCTGGGCATAATGGATGAAAGCAAGGCAAAGTGGGTGCAGGCCTGAGCACACTGCCTGGTTTCAAAATGGCCCCTTGACCCCTACCACATGGCCAGGCCCTGCCTGGATCAGGTCTCAAAATGGCCCCAACCCACATGGCCATGCCCCAACACCACCTCAAAAAGTCTAAAAACACACAAAAATCGCCACAATCCAATGCCATCCATGCCCTCAATGATGTTTAAATTCAAGATACCCCACGGAAAGACTTGGACCATGCACCACTCACTACCCCTGGGCCTAATGGTTGAAAGCAAGGCAAAGTGGGTGCAGGCCTGAGCACACTGCCTGGCTTCAAAATGGCCCCTTGACCCCCACCACATGGCCAGGCCCTGTCTGGACCAGGCCTCAAAATGGCCCCCACCCACATGGCCAGGCCCCAACACCACCCCAAAAAGTCTAAAAACACGCAGAAATCACCACAATCCAATGCCTTTATTGCCCTCAATGATGTTTAAATTCAAGACACCCCACAGAAAGACTTGGCCCTTGCACCACTCACTACCACTGGACCTACTGGCTCGTGTGGCTTTACAGGCAGCCCAAAATAAAAAATAAAAATCCAAATATAGTGATCTAAAATTCAATGACATAAATGAGATTTAAGTTCAACAAAACTCACAGAAACAGTTGTATCATGCACCCATGACTAACCCTGGGCCTACTGGATACTGTGACTACCCGCAGTATATTTTTTTTAAAGTTGTGAAAAAGTTTTAAAATTGTAGTTGCAGCAACTGCAATGCCCCAAACAAACAACACCAAATTACTTGTAAAATCTCAAGTCCAAAAGTGATCCAAACTCCAAAGTCCAAAAAGTCCTCAAATACAAATATCCAGCAGCAGCCACAAAAGTTAATCCTTCAAGCTCCAGATCCAAATCAAAAGTGACCAGGACATGGACAAAGCACTGGGAGGAGCCTACTGGACAGGAACAGGAAGTTGGAGACTCTGGGGCACTTCCTTCCTCCCACCCCCCCCCAAAAATGGACTCCTTGCACCAAAAAGTGCAGCCAAATGTAAATATGAGGAGTTATTCTGATCAAAATCAACATTTTCAGAAGGTTTATGCTGCCTGCGGTGGATTTCTTGTGCAGAATTGCAACTTTTGCAATTTCAGAAACGCGAGCTGTTCAAAACTGCCGCCGGAAGTCAGCTGCGCGCCGCATCTACGTGTTAGGCATTGAATACTCCCGTGATGCGTGATCGGGGGCCCTTATGACGTACTCGCGTTGTCAAACTCTCGCTGTGCAAGATGGCAAACCGCGATGACGTAATTGCGGTCGAAAAACTCACGCACGATCACGCAGCAAGATCTAAAATAGCGCAGCACACGCAAACCGAGAGAAAAACAACTCGGCAGACTCAGAATCACGGTAAGTCAACGCCGCGCGCGCAATATTGTATTTTTCAAGCGCGACCAAGCAAAATAATTCGCACTTGCGAATTTGCGGATTTTTGGGCAAATTCACGCGATTCGCGGACCGCTAAATTGTCAAAAATCCGCAAATTCGGCCACAAAACGGATTTTACGCCCACCCTTACTATCTACTAATCCTATCACTCCAACAATACCTAAGCACTTATAAATTCACCATAAACTCTGTTTGCAGCACTGTAATCATTCCAGTTACTTGTCATGTACTTATGGAATGGCCTAGCCACTAGTACAAGTACAGCTAAAATATTCTGTGCACTATCCATGCAGACCTCTAACGAGCTACATACTAACATACATTTTACTTTTCCATAACAATACCAATATTCATTAGTGCCACATTGACATTCCATCAATTTAATTAACTGTGATTCTAAATGTTCATCTCTTTCTTCAACTTTGTGCATAAATTCCTTTGCAGAAACATGTGAAAGATGAGTTCCTGTTTTTAATATAGTGTACACTGCTTATGAAAGTGCAGACAGATCACTTTCAAATAAAAGATTAAACAAATATGGAATACACTGGTGAAATCTTGGTTCTTATGATTATAGTCTTAAAGTACGATATTCTGAAGCTGGAATCTGAACTGGTCGTTCATCATATTGTCCACCTTTTCCAGTAGGGAACAGCTGTGAAAAACAACGAGCTTCCAAACTTTATCTCCATACACTCATGGGAGTTCCTTTTACTTTTTTCCTCTGGAACACTTCAATAGTATCTCCTATCAGTTCTTTTGAATGTACAGGGTGTATAGGCCCACATGCATCAAGCATTTTTGGAGTCGCAAACGGTGCGATTCCTTAAAATCGGCCGTTTGCGATTCCAAAGTGCTTTTTGGGATGCATCATGATATTTTAGAAATTGTAACATTTTTGGGATTTCTAAAATTGTGTTTGCTTTTAAGAAGTCGCAAATATGCGATTTCTTAAAAGCAATGCATGATTACTTTTTAAAGTTGCTAAATCGCAATTAGGGGGTCAAATTTACCGAGTAATTGAACCACTCGGTAAATTTGCAAAAAGTGTTTAAAACGCTGAAAATGCATTTTTTTCAACATTCATGTTACGGACACACATGTCCTTAGGACATGTGTGTGTGAAACATGATGCGATAAATACATTTCAGGGGTGCATGGGGGGGTCCTTTGGACCCCCCCCTGCACCCATGAAATTTTCAAAGTGACACTCGCAATTTGCTAATGCCTTCCCATTGCATCCTATGGGCCTTTTGGCCCATAGGAACCAATGGGAATAGCGAAAATGCACTTAAGAATTCGGTATTTATTTGGGATTCGGTAAAAATTGCGATTTTTACCGAATCACAAATAAATACCGAAAAAAATGATGCATAGCATTTTGCATTTCTTAATTTGCAATTCGGTATTTTTCGCAAATTAAGAAGTGCAAAATGTCTCAATGATGCATGTGCCCCAGTGTATATTGTTCGTAATTTTCTACTTTTCTTGAGTTCTCCACGTTTTCTATTTGTCCACCTGGATTGTGTGTTTCAGCTTCTAAACTCCTTTCTTCTTCTTTTACCCTTACCTTTTTATAGTAAATATTGTTTTGTACCAGATATTATGTAGCCTTTTGGACTTTTGTGGCATCTATTAACTCTTACCATATTTTCTGACTCTTTGTGGGTACACCATTAACAAGAATGACAACAGGTTCAATATCCTCTCTTTCTACACCAACAGTTTCAACATTTTTCTTAAAATCTAAAGGTAAATAAACAACTCTTTCTTCTACACCTCTTCGTAGATATTTTGGAGGCAGCTTACCTATTTTTGGCTCTATACTAATTATAGCCTGAAACGGGTGCACAGATTGATTAAGGATGGCCTCATATGTATTTAAATCTTTGAGTTCTGGAGTTATAGCTACAAATTCTAAGTCATTATGGACAGCTCTAGCTGGCATTTTGTTGTCAAATACATTGTACAGTACCTAACTCAAAACGACCTTCCACAAACAGATAAGCAGCAAATTCTCTCAAATTTATCATTGTTTTCCTTTTCTCTTTTTAAAACACATTTACATTCCTTGTTTGAATTTTATAATGAGTATGTCGGCAACGCATACACACATAGATGGGATTTTCACCAGAAACTACTTTATACTTTGTTGTTTATTTTTCAAACTTCACATCAGTAGTATCTTCCATCCTTTCTTCAATACCTACACTTTCTCTACACTCCTCTTGACCAGCAAAGGAACGTAGCTCTGTATCATCACAAACTTTTTTAACATCCAACAGTGAACCATGCAAAAGAGCTGTATCAAGTTCATTTAGACAGAATGCAGGACTTTCACGTAGTATATTCTTCTAACTAACTTACGCAATTTGGAATGATGTACTGCTAACACTCTTAAATGATGAAAACGACTTTGACACACATTCCTAGAAGGACAAGTCAGAGAATGACCTTGCAACCCACTATTTTTTCTCACTTTGCAAGGATCCAGTCCTTGTGGATAGTCCTTCACTAAGATACACCGAATAAGTTAGTTATAAAATCAATTTTACAAAAAACCCAATCCATTTAGACACGTATTTAACCGTTTATTTTTCTATGGACCTTTAGATATACATATATAAAAAATATTTATTTTTCAGAAAGACACACATTCACTGGATGATGTCATCAGTGATGTCATCAGTAATGTCATTTAAGATGTCAGCAGTGATGTCATGAGTGATGTCACTGACCATGTCAATAGTAATGTAATATTTGAAGTCATCAGCAGTGGATTGCAGGCACGCGAGTTTTAGTTAGCTGAACTAACTATAACGGAGGAATTTCAATGGTTTTGTATGAGTGAAATGTCCAGCTAACTTTAACATGTGTGAAACCTACGTTTTTTTCAGTGAATTTGCAAGGTTTTTTAAAATCTAATTCCTAACTATAACGTGCCTAAAACCTATGTTTTTTTCAGTGAATTTCATAGGTTTTGTAAATTCCATTTTTTAAATCTATTATTTGTTATATTTATTTTTTTGATACTAATTTACTAAATTTTTTATAATAATACTTTTTTGCTATTTTTTATTTTTTTGAATTACATTACATATTTTTAATGTAAAATAATAAAAAATACAAACTTTTTTATTTTATATATTTTTTCAATTCATTAAAATTAATTTCTATTTTTTTATAATTTTTTTGTAACTGTAGGGTACGCGTACCGTCCTCGCATACTGCTGTGCAAGTATAATCGTACTGTACGTGTACCCGCGTATACGTCACAATACGTTTTGACGTTATGCGTCAAAACTGCGCTTCCTCGTGGCGTCATGTATGTTTGCACGGCGAATATACAGTAAGTGATACCCCGTACCTTCCATGTTGGCCAAGTTGTGGAACTTTACATATATAATGACACATTTACTTTTAAGACCCGGGTGACGTCAGCACTACAAAACGGACATCCAAATCAAATGATGTTTCATATAGCTCACAACGGAATCATGCCCATAGCTCTGGAATCATGCTTCAGAGCCTTGCGCAGCACTAGTGTACATCAGGCCAGCCCACTCCGCTTATGCTACCAGGAAAACACAACAACATTACATTGCCCAGATTTCCATTGTAGTGATTTTTTAGTTCCAGGTCTAGTTGTCATAACGGCACACACAATCCCTCATGGCTGGTGTACACCCACACCACACCCATCCAGCACATGCGTCACAACACATGTGACCCTACCTATAAAAAAGACACGGCGCACATGTTCTATGCCATTTTAGAGTTGATCCCATCCTAACCGCTGTGATGGTTCGTCTTACTGGTTTGAACGCTTTATGTAGGCCCGAACTACAGAACAAGGAGGCCCATTCGTCCAGTTCATCGTGTGCATACCTCATTCGTCGAGTTCATCGTGTACATAGCTCATCTTTTTTCTGTCCTTGCAAGGTGCGAAATTTGCATTATTTTTGTAATTGTCTATACTGTAACTATGATTACTGTATTGCTTCCCTTACATTGTTGTGTATTTCTGTGTCGCATTTTTGTGCTGACCCACGTGCCCTGTGCTTCCTTTTATGTAATGGTAGTGTAAGGTTTAATCCTAGTTCTGTAGTTGTCCAATCACTTAATCCTTACTTGACTTTCATATTTATTCCTGTGACGCGTGGCCGTTCCTGGCTTGTTTTTTCAAATATCTTGCATGTCTGAGGCTGAACATAATGTAATGTGCTCCCTCTTAATCCTCCCATGATTGTAATAGTTGTTGCTGAGTCACGTAGTCCTCCCAGGCCTCTATTCTTATAAATTGTGCGTTCCATACCCCGAAGTTAATGTAAGTTTTCTCCCGCTCAGGAAACTGATTCTTTTCACATTTTTGTGTCGCATTTTTGTGCTGCGCCACGTGCCCTGTGCTTCCTTGTATGTAATGGTAGTGTAAGGTTTAATCCTAGTTCTGTGGTGGTCCAATCACTTAATCCTCCCTAGACTTTCATATTTATTCCTGCGCCGCGTGGCGGTTCCTGGCCTGTTTTTTCAAATATCATACATGTCTGACGCTGAACTTATTGTAATATGCTTATCTTATTCCTCCCGTATTTGTAATAGTTGTTGCTGCGTCACATGACACTACCAGGCCTCTATTCTTATAAATCGTGCGTGAATGACTGTAATACTTCTTGCTGCGTCATTTGGCCCTCCCAGGCCTCTATTCTTATAAATCGTGCATGCATAACTGTAATACTTCTTGCTGCATCACGTGGCCCTCCCAGGCCTCTATTTTTATTAATAGTGCGTGCCATACCCATGAAGTTAATGTAAGTTTTTTCCCGCTCAGGAAATTGATTTTTGTGAATTTCTGTGTCCCATTATTGTGCTGCACTACATGCCCTGTGCTTCCTTGTATGTAATGGTAGTGTAAGGTTTAATCCTAGTTCTGTGGTGGTTCAATCACTTAATCCTCCCTTGACTTTCATATTTATTCCTGTTCCGCGTGGCCATTCCTGGCTTGTTTTTTTCAAATATCTTGCATGTCTGTGCTGAACTTTATGTAATGTGCTCTTAATCCTCCCGTGATTGTAATAGTTGTTGCTGCGTCACTTAGTCCTCCCAGGTCTCTGTTCTTATAAATCGTGCATGCCATTACCCCAAGTTAATGTAAGTTTTCTCCCGCTCAGAAAATTGCAACCTCCATCTAATGCTAGCTATTCTCTTTCCCTCGCTTAAAATTCATGAGCGGATTGAGCTGTTATGACTAGGCCTGGGCGAAGCACTACACTCCGCTCACGGAGTTTGCGAAGTTTTTGCAACTTCGCACTACGCGAGCGGCACGTAGCACAGTGGGAACATGCGTAGTGCAGCGTAGCGTAGTGCCGCGCTTATTTTTTGCTTGTTCGCGGTCCTGAACGTCATGTTCGCGACCGCGAGCAAGCAAAATGACCTCCCGGCGAGATTCTCAACGCGAGGAGGTCAGGTTTCTCATTGTGAGTGGTTGCGCATGCTCGCGACCGCTCTCAATGAGAAACTACCTGTTCGCGTTGAGAAAGCTGCCGCTCGAGTAATAATGTCCTCGAGCAGCAGAAAACTACAGCTCGCACTGTGCAAGATGCCGTTTTCAATGCTTGCACAGTGCTGGATGCTTGTCCGCAGTTGCACTGTGCAAGATGCGTTTTCAATGATTGCACAGTGCGAACATGCTACTACGCAGCTTGCGTAGTGCTACGTGAAGTTCGCGTAGTGCGAAGTGCACTTCGCGTAGCTTCGCGTAGCGCTACTTCGCGAACTACGCCCACCCTTAGTTATGACGGAGTGACACTTGTTTTAGTAATTGTGTATTCACACACATTTATAGTTTATTATGTCTTTGTAATTGAATGTGAGAATGTACAATTTGTTCTTTACATCTAACATGCATTACCCTTGGTCTTTTTTCTCGTTTATCTTTATTTGACATAGAAATGGATGCCACTAAGTACCAAGAGCTTCTGGATTATGTAAGCCGTAATCAGTAAAGTCCAGAAGCATGGATTGCGTAGACTGTCGAAAAGATTCACCGTTGACGGTAGTGTAATTTTCTGAGTATTGATATATTATTGCAATGTGAAATTTAGAGTACTCCAATTTGTATTTTAATCTGCAAATTTATGTGATATGTATTTATACATACATTTACTTGTTGAATACTTGTTAAAAACATGACATCTATTTTTTGGTGTGCTAGCTAATTTTCCTGTTTTTGTCAAAAAATGTTTTTATAAACATTTTACTTTTTTAAATTTGAATAGAGTATATATTTTTAAACGGTAAAAGTCAGTGGTTGAGTTTTATGTTTCGTTTATTACCTTGAGTTTGTACTACCAACAGAAAGCGAATATGCAGGCATTATAGCAGAAAAGAACATTAGAAAAGCAGAATTGCAGAAGCACACAAAGCAGAATATTGATGTTGTTCATGAAAAGCATATAGAAAAATATAAAAAGAAAGTTTCCAAGAATTATAAGCCGTGCACCTTCAGAGAAGGAGATTTAGTGCTCCTAAAAAATTGCTGTCGAACAACGAGGAAATAAAAAAAATTTAGAGCACAACTTTACTGTATCCTACTGTTTTTCCGAAATGCAAGAAAAGCATGTAAATGTGGTCAATGGTAGCAACATGCCTTTACGTAAAACATATAATCATGACATGTTGAGGCCTTATAAATCGAGCGTGAAAGGTAATCTATTAAAGGGTACTTTTTTTGAGTAATGGGACATAATTTAGATGGGTGGTGTAATGATGTTCCAGTTATCTAGCCATAAATAATAATTCTGCATCAATTTGTGTACTGAAAACCTTTTATTTTAACGTTAGTGTTCAGCAATCTCAGCAACAGAGTTGTCCTGTATATTCCTGGGCAAATATCGATCTTCTGCATTTCGGGTAAATATTCATATCTGTTATTTGACTTTTCAGTGTTACAGGTGCAAAGGAATATTGAAAGTTAGTGATTCTTAAAATTAATGTTTGAGAGTAGAATTGAGTAATCTTTAGAAGACTACGACAAATGTAAGATGTTTTTCAAGAGAAGTTTGTTTATATTGAATTTATTTTGCATTGATATTCATGTTTTCGAATTGTTGTAAGTCTAAACGTCTGTATTTGTGATGTAATGTAAAGTTATTCATGTTTGTATTTTTAACTCTACAGGTACCTTTTGAGAAAATGGACATTGTTCTTTGCCCGACAAATACTGGCTGTCATTTATCAGTCCGTTTTGAAAGTTATTGTTGGAAAATATGACTGGTTGTAATAGTTTAAAGTGCCAATTTTGTTTTTCAAATAACTTAAAGACTAATATTTTTAAATGATTTTGTAATTTATTTAGAGTAGATATCTGTACCATAAAATGTAAACTCTCCATACTAAAAATCTTAATTCTATATTGTTTTTTTATAGATTTTGAAACCTTTAACCAAGACAATAACCATTCATGATTCACTGAGTGAAAATTCAGACCTATCAAGAGTTTTTACTAAATTGAAGGTAACTTTTCCCTACAACATTCTCAGTTATCTCTTAATTAATTCTCATATTGCATAAATATAAAATTGTCAATATAATTTCTCCTTATGAAATTAAAAAAGCAAAATATTTAACAAAACTACTCGTATGTCTCTAAAGGGTTTTCCTACAGCAATTGAAGCATCCCGACAATGAAGAATGGCAGTTAGTCGTTGAATGTAACCAAAAGCAACAGGACAGCTACAATAGTGGAGTTTTTTGCATGCTGATAATGATACTTTCATCATGTTTTTTTTTTATCTTAATTTGTTAAAGATACAGTACTTTATCTTAATAGCTTACTTCTTTACAATGATTTTTAGGGATGACATTTGTGAACGTCTACCGAATGTATCTATAGTGTCCGTCAGAAGCATATTGCTATTCGCATATGATTTTGTCTGACCGCGATCATGGTCCTAACTCTGTGGCTCTGAAACCTATAATTGCTTTTCAACCCCAATCCTATTACAAACAATTGTTTTTATGTAAATTAAAATTCAGATTGGACATTTGTACAACATATACATCTATAACTCTCTTTTCAGTGTGCACAATGTTACATAAGTCAGCTGTCAGTTGCGCTAATATTTATTAATGAATTATTTCTTGAGTATTATCTATTGAAAATTGCAATGGACCTAATGGACTCATAAGGTTTGACTTTAACATTTCAATGATAACAAAGGTGTTATACTCTAGTGATGTCATGAAGATTGGATTATTTGGTATTTTGTTTTGTCATATAATTTTTTGTTAGAAAAGGGCATAACTTTAAATTTTAACATAATATAGGGAGACATTTTCATTATGTTTGCAAATTTTCAATTATGTTCGTTGTCTAGCCATTACAATTTCTTTGGAACAGTTTGTGACTGACTAATTTCCTTAATTTGAAAACACTTGGAAACATGTACAATATATAGCAAATTAAATTTTCAATGGTTTGCATTGCTGTTATAATACGCTAATGTACATCTTTTTTACCGTTAGACTCTTTTGAAAAGTATTGTGGTGTCTGTAACCAAAAAGCTTCAGCAACATATGTGGGAAACTTTATGGTAAGGGTCTTCTCACTGTTGCGTCCGCCATGTTGGTTCATTCGCTATGCACCCTTACTAGTAATGGACTCAACACCACTTTGCCACTGACTGAGGACAGTTCACTATGTTTACTATGTAAATAAGTTTAAGTTAGCATAACAAAAAAACTATTGACCTTTATACAAAATTTTCACTTTCTTCCCAACAGGCACAATGTTTAGAATGCTGCCGATGGGTCCACCTTGAATGTATCAAAACAAATGCAAGATCTTAGTTACCTTTTTCATGTTACAAATTTAACAAATGTATGTATTATGAAAGTGAAGATGTGATCGCATGCCAGTTGTAGAATTATATGTTCTGCATACTCCAGCCATCTAGTGTTGTGTCCGGATTATTCCGCAGTGTTCCGTAGTATTTATTTGAAGAAGTATTTCAAGTTGCGAGTAAGGTCACTCTAAAGTCAACAGCCCAAAGCAGATATTTTAAGAAGTTTGCAAAAACCAAATGTATATTGACTAAATTGTCATAGTTATTTAATTTGATCAAATTTGATTTTCAAAAATTACTGGTTGTCCTTTTACAGGAGGAAATTGTAGTAGATCTCCAAAAACTATGACGTGTTTTCCTCCAAATAACACGTCGTACTCTGTTTTAAGTTTGATATCATGCTTACCTCATCAATAATGAGAAGTTTCATTTTCTTCAAGACTCTTGAAACTTCACAACAAGCTTCTCCAGATAGCTTGTAGTATTACAATTTGTTTTTATGTTATACTGGTAGCATTAGTAAATGATGTAAAATTATTCCTTTAATATTGTGTGCTGCCAACCCAGTTACTATTTTAGATGGGGTAAGGTGAATAGCCATATTCAACATTTTTTAGTACTGCATTTTAGTATAACAGCCTGAGTCGTTTCCCATAGTCATAAGCAGTGACTGGTTTCGAATTTCACGAAAACTAAAGAACAGGATATCTTTATAAGCAATTATATTTATATAACATTATACAATACAAAAAATCTACTGTTGGAATGTTATTAGACAACTGTATTTACATAATACATTTTTGGGGTCAAAATAGTTGGTAAACCTACTTTTGTATTATGTACTAAGAAAACTTTTAAAGTGATGTTTTTATGTTTCTGTGCTAGGACCTAGAACATAACAGATTTGTTATGGATAAAGAGGCCAATATTACAGAAGAAACACAAAAAATTAGCAACAGTGTAATTGAACTACAAAATCCAATCTATAACAGGCAGCAAGACTAATTCAGAGGACATCAGTACTGTAGAAGTAATCTGTGAATTTGAAAATGAAAGCAATGATGCTGATTTTTAGGAAGTACTAGATGACGTAGAGTTACTGGAAGCTACAAACTCTAAATTGGCAAACCATCAGACATTATTAGACAACTGTATTTACATGTGAAAACTCTTTATCCCCACAATTAAGCGAGAGCTGCATGCAGCTGGCTGTGGAAAGACCCTCCACCAGCTGTAGCCAGTACTTCCACAGCACCATCAACTCCGCATCTGGACATCCGTCCCGAATTTGCAGACCTCATGCAATAATACGTTTTTGGTAACTACTTCCCCCACAAGGCAGTGGGTAATTTGCGCGTCTGCTGCCTTCGTTGGATGTGGTTGCCAATTATTATTCTAATTCTAATTCAAATTAAAGGCCCTCGATAGAGTGCAGTATTGTTGATTTTTGGTACCATGGTAGGCACAGAAAGTAGCATAAAAGTTGATAGTAGAGACATATGAACATTTCGTCGTCTTCAGGGTAACGTGCGATCGTCCCAAGGTTATCTATAGTATGTATTTTGTATGTATTTTAATGAAACTATTACAAACACTTTTCCATTGTAGCACACACACACCTACATTTAAAAATGTCTAATTAGTTATTGGGCGTTTTCTTGGCGATGGCCAAGGCGTCTTCCATCTTTTTCAAACGTTAGAGGATACTTGCTCAAATCTTCTTTCATAAACCTAGCCACTTTAATTCTTCTTCCAAGTTAAGCGACAGGAAATGTCAACTTGCTCATTCCAATTACAGGGCCTCGTAAGAGCCCTGTCTTATTTTTTGTAACTACGTCACCAAGTTGGGAGTCTGTAATTAACGCTTCTGCAGCCTTCCCTGCATGTGGCTGACATTTCTTAGACTCCCTCTACGGACTCATACTTTACAATTCCTTTTTACCTTATTTAGTATTTGTGTAGAAAGAAAAGCTTTACAAAGACACTTTAATTCTTCTTCAAAGTTGCTAAGAAACATGAAAGTCAACTTGATCATTCCAATTACAGGTCCTCGTAAGAGCCCTCTGTTATTTTTTGTAAGTACGTCACCGAGTCGGGAGTGTATAGTTTGCCCTTCTGCAGCCTTCCTTGTATATTATTATTATTATTATTATTATTATTATTATTATTATTATTAAAGAATATTTATATAGCGCCTAAACTACCCGGAGGCCTCGTAGCGCTTCAGGAACCAATAACGCCACAGACAAAAGTCTCACCGTAACTACCAGTCGAATAGATGTGTCTTCAAAAGTTTGCGGAAAGTCGTCAGACTACGGATCTCTCCTACTGACTGAGGGAGTGAGTTCCATTATCTGGCCGCCGTATATGAGAAAGAGCGCCCTCTCCATCTTGATTTTTTAATTTTCCTTTTAGTAGCCAGGAAATGGTTACTGGAGCAGAGAGATGATTGATGTTTCTCAGGCTCCCTTTAAGGACTCATACTTTAGAATTTATTTTTCCCTAATTTAGCATTCGTGTAGAATGAAAAGCTTAACAAAGCCACTTTAATTCTTTTTCAAAGTTGCTAGGCAACATGAAATGCCAACTTGCTCATTCAAATTACAGGACCTCATAAGAGCCCTGTGTTGTTTTTTTTTTGTAACTATGTCACTGTGTCGGGAGTGTGTAGTATGCGCTTAGGCGGCCTTTCTTGCATGTGGCTGACAGACTTTATTTCTTCTACCAAATTGTCAACTTGCTCAAATCTTCTTTCAAATTTCACCATGGTAGGTACAGAAAGGAGCATTGAAAGTTGATAGTGAAGACATCTGAATGTTTCGTCGTCTAGATGGGAGACGTGCGATCGTCCCGAGGTTATGTAGAGTATGTATTGTGTATGTATGCCTTCAACGCTGAACGCTGAGCTGACAACGGCGGCTGACTTCTACTCCTGAACACCGATTGACTACTACATCCCACGTTGGGCACATCTGTGTAATAGGCTGGAAATCTAAACATTCTACAAGAGACACAGACTTTATTTTTTATTCCAAGTTGTCAACTTGCTCAAATCTCCCTTCATATACAGAGTCACTTTAATTCTTCTTCCAAGTTAAGTTATCAAGTTCCACTGTAAGGAGGTGTTGATGCGCTGTTTTTCTTCCAAAGTAGTATATCCCATGCACTCCCACTTCATACCATTAAGTTCTCAATATTGTGTACCTAGACTGTTGCACCCCATTGACTCACAGATTCAAAGAGGGTGCACTACGTGTCAAAGCAGGCTTTTCAGTCGTTGTTACAAAGGCGACGCATCATCATTGTAGGTCTTTAGATTCTGTTGAAGACTTCACAAGAAACAGCTTCCACTTTTTACCTTATTCAGCATCTACACAATGCAGTGGTTAATTTGTGAGTCTGCTGCCTTCGTTGGATGTGGTTGCCAATTCTTATTCTAATTCTAATTACAGGCCCTCAATACACCCTAGTATTGTTGTTTTTGGTAACTACTTCCCCGACAAATCAAAGGGTAATTTGCGTGTGTGCTGCCTTTGTTGGATGTGGTTGCCAATTCTTACTCTAATTCCAGTTACAGGCCCTCGTTAAGAGTCCAGTATTGTTGTTTTTGGTAACTACATTCCCGACAAGGCAGTGGGTAATTTGTGCGTCTGCTGCCTTTGTTGGATGTGGTTGCCAATTCTTATTCTAATTCTAATTACAGGCCCTCAATACACCCCAGTATTGTTGTTTTTGGTAACTACTTCCCCGACAAATCAAAGGGTAATTTGCGCGTGTGCTGCCTTTGTTGGATGTGGTTACCAATTCTTACTCTAATTCCAATTACAGGCCCTCGATAGAGTGCTGTATTGTTCTTTTTGGTAACTACATTCCTGACAAGGCAGTGGGTAATTTGCACGTCTGCTGCCTTTGTTGGATGTGGTTGTCAATTATAATTCCAATTACAGGTCCTCGATAGAGTCCAATATTGTTGTTTTTGGTAACTACATGCCCGACAAGGCAGTGGATAATTTGCGCGTCTGCTGCCTTCGTTGGATGTGCTTGCCAATTCTAATTCTGAATCTAAATACAGGCCCTCAATTGAGCCGAGTATTGCTGTTTTTGGTAACTACTTCCCCGGCAAGGCAGTGGGTAATTTGCGTGTCTGCTGCCTTTGTTGGATGTGATTACCAATTCTAATTCTAATTACAGGCCTTTGATAGAATCCAGTATTGTTGTTTTTGGTAACTACTTCCCCGACAAGGCAGTGGGTAATTTGTGCGTCTGCTGCCTTCGTTGGATGTGGTTGCCAATTCTTATTCTAATTACAGACCCTCAATAGAGTCTAGTATTGTTGTTTTTCATAAGTACATCCCCAACAAGGCAGTGGGTAATTTGCGCATCTGCTGCCTTCGTTGGATGTGGTTGCCAATTCTTATTCTAAATACAGGCCCTCAATAGAGTCCAGTATTGTTGTTTTTGGTAACTACGTCCCGGACAAGGCAGTGGATAATTTGCGTGTCTGCTACCTTCGTAGGATGTGGCTGCCAATCCTTTTTCTAATTCCAATTACAGGCCCTCGATAGAACACAGTATTGTTGTTTTTAGTATTTACGTCCCCGACACTTGCTGCCTTCCTTGGATGTGGTAGCCGTTTCTCAGGCTCCCACTGTGGACTCCGACTTACACTCTGTGTAATGGACTGAAAACCAAACATCCAAAAGGCTTTAGTTGAATGTGGTTATCAATTCTAATTCCAATTACTGGCCCTCAATACACCCCAGTATTGTTGTTTTTGGTAACTACTTCCCCGACAAATCAAAGGGTAATTTGCGCGTGTGCTGCCTTTGTTGGATGTGGTTACCAATTCTTACTCTAATTCCAATTACAGGCCCTCGATAGAGTCCAGTATTGTTGTTTTTGGCAACTACGTCCCCGACAAGGCAGTGGGTAATTTGCACGTCTGCTGCCTTCGTTGGATGTGGTTGTCAATTCTAATTCTAATTACAGGCTCTCGATAGAGCCCAGTATTTTTGTTTTTAGTAACTACTTCCCCGACAAGGCTATGGGTAATTTGCACGTCTGCTGCCTTCATTGGATGAGATTGCCAATTCCGATTCTAAATCTAATGATATGCCCTTGATAGAGCCGAGTATTGTTGTTTTTGGTAACTACTTCCCTGACTAGGCAGTGGGTACTTTGCGTGTCTGCTGCCTTCGTTGGATGTGCTTGCCAATTCTAATTCCAATTACAGGCTCTCTATAGAGCCTAATGTTGTTGTTTTTGGTAACTACTTCCCCGACAAGGCAGTGGGTAATTTGCGCATCTGCTGTCTTCGTTGGATGTGGTTGCCGAATTTTATTTCAATTCTAATTCTAATTCCAAACCCTCAATAGAGCGCAACAATAGCTCAACATTCCAAGAATAGATGCTGACACTAATAATGTCCCAGATATTGACACTGTTTCCAGTTTCTTACATAAGTCAACAGCCCAAAGCTAATATTTTAAGAAGTTTGCAAAAACCGAGCTGAACAATGACCAAATTGTTGTACTTCTTCAATTTGAACAAATTTGATTTTCAAAAATTCAATACCATCTCTATTTAGACAATTAATGAAATCAACAACTTTACCCATTGCTTCATTTACTAAACCTTTTTCCACATTCAAATTACGTCGTAAAATTACACGACAGTTTATCAATGCATATAGATTCTTTTCTAAACCAGCAGTTATAGATATCGATTTCTCTAAAGAATCCAATTTCCTCTTCAACTTTTCTGTCAAAATAATAGTGATTCCTTTGTGCTCTATTTTATCAATAGCTTCCAATTTTATAACTTCTTATATGTCATGTTCAGTCACTTTTCCAACTATTATATCTTGAAGAATAGTTCCATAATCAGCATCATTTGCCTGTTGTAATAAGTTCCTTATATTCAAAATATGACCCAATGTTAACATTTCCAATCCTACCGAAAGACTTTCTGGTATGTTCATCTTCAGAAGTTTTAAATACTGGTTGTCCTTTTACTAAGTTGTAGTAGATCTCCAAATCTAGAAAAGATTGAGTACAAAACAACTGGAGAGTTGTGTTCTTTGGATCCAGTTAATGTATGCAGGTTTTTCAATCATAGATTTGAACCTATGAGGTGTTTTATCTGTAATAAAAAAATCCTCCTCGTGGAGAAGTTATGGATTTCTGTTGGAGAAAGGAGTATCAAGCAAGAGGTGCTCCTCATATACATATGCTAATATGGGTCAAAGATGTCTCCAAATTCGGAACAGATACGGATGATACTGTGTTGTCTTTTATTTAAGAATATGCTACATGTGCTATACCAAAAACACAGAAGAAAACAACGTAAGACAACAACAAGCCATTGTTGTGGGAAATACTGTCGTCGAAAGAACAAGTCAAAGGAAAAGTGTTATACCATATGTCGTTTTAGTTTTCCACGTCCCATAATATCCAAAGGAAGGGTAAACTGTTTTATGTCAGCTATGCGACATACCTTGACAAGAAAGTGTTCTAAGAATACCTATAATTTGAGAAGAAGTGAAGAGTCAAAATATATAAATGATTATAATTCAGTTATTATGTCCATGTGGAATGCTAACATGGATATTCAATACGTTGCAGACAATTCCATTCCTGTTGCTCGATATGTAACATACTACATAACTAAATCAGAAAAGACGGAATTGAAGGAAATGTGGAAAGAGATTTTCCACGAGAAGAGTCTAAGTAAGAAATTATACACTTACAGTTTGAAGATGTTATTTCTTTGAGAAATAGGAGCGTGTGAATACTTAGATCGCTTATCATCTGAAAGTCTATAGTCCAAATCTAGAAGAATCATTTGGGTGAGTCTGGATCTTGCTGCAACACAAAATCGAAGCACACTTCACAGTCGTTGTTACAATGGCCACGCATCATCACAGAATGCACAAACGTAGAGTTTGTAGGTTTTTGAGGGGGGCGGTTGATGCCAATTTGTGATTAACTAAATATTGAGCAAAAACAAATATATGACCAAGAGAATAGATTGACCATGCATTACTTCATGAAAAGAAAGAGTGCTCATGCACGTCATTTCAACCTATCCAAATGTACATGACTGGACAAGCTGGAACAGGAAAGGTTTCTTAATTAAAATAATCACCAGTTATCTACAGAAAACAACTGAGTCGCATTTGTCTTGTGTTGACACTGCTCCAACTGGGTTGGCAGCACACAACATTAAAGGAATTACATTACATCGTTTACTAATGCCACCTGTATAGCATGAAAACAAATTGGAATATCACAAGCTATCTGGAGAAGCTTCTTGTGAAGTGTCAAGAGTCTTGAAGAAAATGAAACTTCTCATTATTAATGAGGTAAGCATGGTATCAAACTTATTGCTTGCCTTTGTGCATTATTATCTGCACATCTTAACTACTATCGTACAAAATATTCATTTGGAACTGCCAGCATAGTAAAACAAGTGAAGACTCTTCATCCCCGCAATTATGCAAGAGCTCCATGCGACAGGCTGTGGGAACACCCTCCACCAGCTGTAGCCAGCACTTCCACAGCACTATCAACTCCGCATCTGGACATCCATTCCAATTTTGCAGACCTTATTATTTAATGCAGTAATAAGTTTTTGGTAATTACTTCCCAGAGAAGGCACTGGGTAATTTGCGTGTCTGCTGTCTTTGTTGGATGTGGTTGCCAATTCTTATTCTAATTCCAATTACAGGCCCTCGATAGAGTGCTGTATTGTTCTTTTTGGTAACTACGTCACCGACAAGGCAGTGGGTAATTTGCGCGTCTGCTGCCTTCGTTGAATGTGGTTGCCAATTCTTATTCTAATTCTAAACCCTTGATAAAGTCCAGTATTGTTGTTTTCGGTACCTACTTCCCCGACAAGGCAGTGGGTAATTTGCGCGTCTGCTGCCTTTGCTGGATGTGGTTGCCAATTCTAATTCTAATTACAGGCTCTCAATAGAGTCCAGTATTGTTGTTTTTGCTAACTATGTCCCCGACAAGGCAGTGGGTAATTTGCTCATCTGTTGCCTTCGTTGGATGTGGTTGCCAATTCTTATTCTTATTCTAATTCCAATTGCAAGCCCTTGATAAAGTTCAGTGTTATTGTTTCTGGTAACTACGTCCCCGACAAGGCAGTGGGTAATGTACACTGCAATCAACAGAATTTACCACTTGATACCAGGAGCGCATCAGCACTACAGACTAAATTGAATTCAGTCTCGATTCATTTAAGGCAGAGCCAATAGTACTGTGTCCTCTGATTTAGTAATTGTGACAAAAAAACATTCATCGATGTTTGTGTCGAGTAGTGCCTTTGATCTACACTGCGGACAGCAGGGTTCACAACTTGATAACAGAAGCGGAAATG
Source organism: Lissotriton helveticus (assembly GCF_964261635.1). Lineage (NCBI taxonomy): Eukaryota > Metazoa > Chordata > Amphibia > Caudata > Salamandridae > Lissotriton > Lissotriton helveticus. The sequence continues at coordinate 12,131,041 of NC_136059.1, forward strand.
CACTACAAACAACATTAAATTAATTCTCGATTTATTTAAGACAGAGACAATTGTACTGTGTCCTTAGATTTTGTTAATTGTAACAAAAAAAGCATTCGTCAATATCTGTGCTGACAACTGCCTTCGATCTACATTGTTAGGGCTCACGATTCATGTGGAATGGGGATTGCACGTGACGCATTCCAATAGCCAAGTGACATTGTACAAGTGCGACACGCCCACACCACGAATCATCGCAGGATGAGCACACGCTGAGTTCTTCAGGTACCACTAACTCACTGTACCACACGTCATCTCCACGTGGCCTTGTTAAAGCAGAATTCACTAGGCAAACATTGCTCCCAGTGTGGCCTGCCCGGACTACGCATCATTGCACCATAATTCATCGCCACCTAGTGGTATGCAAGCAAAATTCAATAGAGAAAAGACATTGGTCAGAATGCGGTCCCCCTTACCACTCATTATCACAGCGAACGTACAAGCTTAGCGCCAAAGATACTACTTACTCAGTGAACCATAAATCATCGCAAAGAAGAGTGAAAATTTTTATGTCACAGTGAGACATACTCTCCCTTAAAAATGGATTTCATGCAGAATTCAATCGACAAAAGACATTACTTCAATTACTGTACCTCCCCCCCGACCACGCTTCATCATAGGGCATGTTCAAGTTCAGCGCCAAAGGTATTACTTACTCAGTGCACCAGAAATCATCGCCACATGACCAATTTGAATGAGATGACTTATTTACAAGAAAATATATCATACTTTTTGGAGATATACTTCAACATACTTCTGTGAATGGACAACCAATATTTATTAGAACATTTGATTTTAAAGACTTTGCTACCAGTGCATCCTGCTTGGACCACGCATCATCACAGACTCCACAGAACTTTGTTGCTTCAGGTGCCACTAACTCTTTCCACCACTTATCATCGCTGCATTTACATACACTAAATTACCAATATTGTGCAGCTGTAATCAATGTCATGCAGTCGTGGGCTCTTGCTAACCGCTGCCTCCTGCCATCACCACATGGCCGTATACAGGCAGAATTTATCTGATTCTTCATTCATTACGTATAAAGTACAGTACCAAATAAAGTAACCTCCCTCAAACTTACACACAATCGCCACTTGCCCTTACTAAGCCAGAATGCACAAGACAAAAAACATTACTATCAGTATGTCCTGCCCGGACCACACATCATCGCAAGCTCCACATAACCTTGTTGTTTCAGGTACCACTAACTCAGTGGAAACCAAACTAAGTATAACACCTATCAAACCCTACACAATATCACTTTCGTACGCTTCCTTCAAAAATATATTTTATATCACTTATAGATGTAGTTGAATAATGAAATGTATTTTGCATACATGTTCGACCTTCCACTTCTACTATGAATGCTGATAATACACTCCACCCTAAGATGTACACTGTGGACAGCAAGGTTTACAACTTCAATTCCCCTTTACATCTACACTATACAGAGTACGAAATTCAACTTTGGTTTATTTAATAGCAAAAAAATTATACTGTATATATTCAGATTTTTTTTAAAAAGGAAAAAAATCATTGTTCTATAACTGTTCTGACTACTAGCTTCCATATACACTGTGCACAGTAGGGTTCACAACTTGAATTTACCTTTTCATCCATACTATACACAGAATTAAATTCAGCCTCGATTAATTTAAAGCAGAGCAAAAAATACCCATACCCACTTCAACTATCTATCTGTATCTGTGTATTTATTATGTTTATAAAATGCTGCTCCTCCGCCCTACCACATTATATTGTGCTATAAATAGCGTATGTAACCAACTTACCTGTGACAGTCAGTGTGGGCTATTCCTCTTTTTTTTAAATATATATTTAGATAGCACAAAATCAACCCAAAACTATACCAGCTAATTATATGAGCACCATATTTACAATACATGTTCAGGCAGGCGTAAATTACGTCATCACTCTACAATAACAGGATTTTCATGCAACTCCGAGACTCGAACACTGATTTTCAGCATCAAGTTGTACAGTAAACCTGAATGATCACATACGTATATACGTTTCATCCCTACCACCCGGAGTCGGGGTAGGTAATTTGCACACTTGCAGCCTGCCTTGGATGTGGTAGCAGTTTCTCAGGCTCCAACTCCGGACTCCAACTCCCACTCTGTATAATGGGCTGGAAATCGAAAGACCCTACTGGAAACAGACTTTATGTCTTGTACCAAGTTGTCAACTTGCTTAAATCTTCTTTCATATACAGAGCCACTTTAATTCTTCTTCCAAGTTAAGCAACAGGAAATGTCAACTTGGTCATTCCAATTACAGGGCCTCGTAAGAGCCCTGTGTTCTTATTTTTTGTAAGTACATCACCTAATCAGGAGTTTACGCTTCTGCAGCCTTCCTTGCATGTAGCTGATGTTTCTCAGACTCCCTCTACGACTCATACTTTAAAATTCCTTTTTACCTTATTTAGGATTTGTATTCAATAAAAAGCTTAACAAAGCCACTTTAATTCTTCTTCAAACAACGTTCTGATCCTTTTTTTAATGAAGAGAGTTATATTCACACCAATGATTTGTTGCATGCAGTTGAGACCAGTAGTCGAGCTTATGATGTTAGAAATGGTTGTGCTATTGAGAAAGAGAAAATTGCCTGCATGATGTGTGGGACCATGCTTTCCACAGTTGATCCGAATAAAAAATATTAATTTGGAACCACCAGCATGCTGAGACATGTGAAGACTGTTCATCCCCACAATTATGCAAGAGGTTCATGGGACAGGCTACGGGCAGACCCTCCACCACCTGTAGCCAGCACTTCCACAGCACCATCGAGTCTGCATCTGGACATCCGTCCAAATTTTGGAGACCTTATCATTCTTTGCAAAATTTGTAAAGAGACAAAATGTTATGGCGAACAGTCCATTGATTTGATTTGCAGGCAGTAGATAATTCTACTATAAGTCTTCACATTTTGTTTAAATAAGTGACAAAAAGCATTCGTCCATGTCTGTGTCAACAACTGCCTTCAATCTACACTGCGGACAGCAGGGTTCACAACTTGAATTCAGCTATCCATCTACACTACAGACAGCAATCAAGTTAGCCTTGAATTATGTACGGCAGAGACAACTGTACTGCCTTCAAATGTACACTGCGATCAACAGAGTTGACTACTTGATACCAAGAGCGTATCAGCACTACAGACAACATGGAAATTAGTCTTGATTTATTTAAGGCAGATACAATTGTACTATGTCCTCAAATTATGTTAACTGTGACAAAATAGCGTTCATCGATGTTTGTGTCGAGTACTGCCTTCCATCTACATTGGGGACAGCATGGTTAACAACTTGAATTCTGCTTCGGATGTAAATTTGGCTACAGTACCAGTGCTGGGAACTGCCTTCAATCAATTCGACTGCCAGTAGAGTTGACAACTAGATACCAAGAGCACCAGCACTACAGAAAACATTCAATACAGTCTTGATTTATTTGAAACAGAGACAATTGCACAATGTCCTCAGATTTTACAGTAGGAAATGCAGCCTTCATTTATTTAATGCAGAGACAATTCTACAATATGTGTTCACATTTTGTTTAAATAAGTGACAAAAAGCATTTGTCTATGTCTGTTAACAACTGCCTTCAATCTACACTGCGAACAGCAGGGTTCACAACTTGAATTCAGCTTTCCATTTACACTATGGACAGCATTCAAGTTAACCTTGATTTTTGTAAGGCAGAGACAATTTTGTTAATGGATGCCACAAAAAACGTTCCTCAATGTCTGTACTAAGTACTGCCTTCAAATGTACACTGCGATCAACAGAGTTTACTACTTGATACCAAGAGAGCATCAGCACTACAGACAACATGGAATTTAGTCTCGATTTATTTAAGGCAGAGACAATTGTACTATGTCCTCAGATTCTGTTAACTGTACAAAATAGCATTAATCGATCTTTGTGGCGAGTAGTGCCTTCAATCAACATTATGGACAGCAGGGTTCACAACTTCAATTCAGCTTTGGATGTAAATTTGTCTTCAGTATCTGTGCTGAGAACTGCCTTCAATAAATCATGAGGTCAGTGGAGTTGACAACTAGATACCAAGAGCGCCAGCACTACAGAACACATTCAATACAGTCTTGATTTATTTAAAACAGAGACAATTGCACAATGTCCTCAGATTTTCTTAAAGTTTGAACAGTAGGAAATCCAGCCTTTATTTATTTAATGCAGAGACAATTCTACTGTATGTCATCACATTTTGTGTAAATAAGTTACCATAAGCATTTGTCTATGTCTGTTAACAACTGCCTTCAATCTACACTGCAGACAGCAGGGTTCACAACTTGAATTCAGCTTTCCATCCACACTACGGACAGCATTCAAGTTAGCCTTGATTTATGCAAAGCAGAGACAATTTTGTTAATGGATGCCACAAAAAATGTTCCTCAATGTCTGTACTAAGTACTGCCTTCAAATGTACTCTACGATCAACAGAGTTTACTACTTGATACCAAAAGCGCATCAGCACTACAGACAACATGGAATTTAGTCTCAATTTATTTAAGGCAAGGACAATAGTACTATGTCCTCAGATTCTGTTAACTATGACAAAATAGCATTCATCGATGTTTATGTCCAGTAGTTCCTTCGATCTACATTGCAGACAGCAGGGTTCACAACTTGAATTCAGCTTTGGATCTAAATTTGTCTTCAGTATCTGTGCTGAGAACTGCCTTCAAACTATTCTGCAGTCAGTAGAGTCGACAACTAGATACCAAGAGCACCAGCACTGCAGAAAACATTCAATTCAGTCTTGATTTATTTAAAACAGACAATTGCACAATGTCCTCAGATTTTCTTAAAGTTTGAACAGTAGGAAATTCAGCCTTCATTTATTTAATTCAGAGACAATTCTAATATATGTCTTCACATTTTGTTTAAATAAGTGACAAAAACTATACCCTTTTTTACACCTCTCTGCAATGCAGCTCTGCCAGGGAGCCACACCCTTTTTTACACCTCTCTGCAATGCAGCTCTGTCGCGATTATTGGAGGTACCTAGTGGCCTAGTTTGACCTTAGGGACCCTTAGGATTAAAAGGGGACTTAATCTATCAACTTAGAACGGCCACAGGCCGCGTTTACACAGTGGTGAAGGGAGGGGACAGGGTCTGAGTTGATGTGTGCCAACCTGCCCTGTGGCGCGTTTTAAGTTAGGAAAAAAATCCCCTTCAATCCTGAGGGAGCATGGGGGCCAAGTAGCCCACCAGGTGCTTTTAGGAAGCACCACTACCCTGCGTTGAGAGGTGGTGCAGGCCATGCCCCTTTTTACATCACGCTGCTACGCAGCTCTGTGGTGTTTACTGGATGTGCCTAATGGGCTAGTTGGAGTCTAGGGACCCACAGGATTGAACGGGAATTATTTCCCCAACTTAAAATGCGGTAGAGGCCGTATTTGCACAGTGGTGAAGGGAGGAGATGGTGTACAAAAGTGGCTCTATATATACTGGACCAAAGTGAAATCAGCCGAACCACGAATTCCGATGTACTCACCTGTTATCAGGAGAGACTTCAGTGCTGTATCTTTGAGCCCAGTACTGATCCTGAAAAGTAGTTTTAACCATACTTACAAGTAATTTGAATTTCTTTACATAGGATATCATTGCCTGCTTTTTGCTGCTAAAGTTTCTAAGTGTTGATATAAGAAACGTACAAATATTCCTCTAAAATCAGCCGAACTACGAATTCCTATTTACTCACCTGTTATCAGGAGGGACCTCGGTGCTGCATCTTTTAGCCTAGCACTGACCCTGAAAACGAATTTTAACTGTACTTACCAGTAACTTGAATTTCCTTCCATAGGAATCCATTGTCTGGTTTCCACAGAAAAGTTTCTAAGTGTCTATTTTCACAAACTACAAATATTCCTTAAAAATCGCCTGTATTACTGTAACACATTCTTTCAACTGTTTACAGGAGATGCACCAGTGCTGGATCTAGGATCCACCAGTGTTTAAGAAAAAGTAACGATAACACTTCGTACCTGCCAAGTGATTTTCCTCCTATAGGTTAACATTGACTGGTTTCACTTGGAAATTCTTCTAAGTGTGGAATTTTGGAACTTTAAAATATTCCTATAAAACCAGCCAAACTACTAATTCTGATTTACTCACCTGTTATCAGGAGAGACCTCTTTGCTGCATCTTTGAGCCCAGTACTGATCCTGAAAAGTAATTCTAACCATAATTACCAGTAACTTAAATTTCATTCCATAGGCTCTGTGGAATTTGGAATTTTAAAATATTCACCTAAAATCATCGGAACAATGAATTCCGAGTTACTCACCTGTTATCTTTTAGCCCAGCACTGACCCTGAAAAGTTATTCTAAGCGTACTTCCCAGTAACTTGTATTTCCTGTCTAAGTGTCTATTTTCACAAATATTCCTTACAAATCGCCTGTATGACTTAAACACATTCTTTCCACTGTTTACAGAAGATGCACCAGTGCTGGATCGAGGATCCACCACTAAGTAAGAAAAAGTAGCAATAACACTACTTACCTGCTAAGTGAATTTCCTCCCATAGGATAACATTGGTTATTCTATGTGAAAAAAATTCTAAGTGTCAACTTTTAAAATACAATAATATTCCTTAAAAATCACTACTGTAACCAAACACTTTTACTTAACTCTCTACAGGAGATTTCACAGGACTGAATCTAGGATCCAGTCCTGTGGTTCGAAAAGTAATCCATAAATAAACTATATGCATTAACTAAAAATTCACAGTGAGCTCAACGTTGCATTGTGTTTGAAATTGTGTTGCCCATTGCAAAAACTGTAACTACTGTACTTAAATGTCTATTGCCTATTTGCAAAGTATTTAAACTAAAGTAATTTCTTCTGAGAAAGTATATTTTGTAATGTAATTTATAATGTAATCATAATGTAATTAAAAAATAAAATATCTAAAAAGAAATAGTTTAAAATAAATTATGTAAATCAGTTTTTGTTTGTTAAGACACCAATTCTAATATTTTGAAGAATGTTTCCATAATCTTCATTTGCTTGTCGCATGTTCTTAATAAGTTCCTTGTATTCAGAATAAGTCCCAATGTTCACATTTCCTATACTTACCAATGATTTTTTAGTATCTTCATGATGAAGGGTCTTAAAAACCAGTTGGCTTTTCACAGGTGTGAGTTGTAGTAGATCACCAAATACAATTACATGTTTTTCTCCAAATAAAACATCATAATTTGTTTTTAAAATCTGCTGCAACCTCAAATGTACAAACGCAAGCATTAAGTTTGAGACCATGCTTACTTCATCAATTAGCAGAAGTTTCATTTTCTTCAGTACTCTTGAAACTTCGAAACAAGCTTCTCCAGATAGATTGTGGTATTCCAACTTATTTTCATGTTATACTGGTAACATAAGTAGACGGTGTAATGTAATCCATTTGACGTTGTGTGCTGCTAACCCAGTTGGAGCAGTTACAATACAAGACAAATGTGAATCGGTTATTTTGTGTAGATAACTTGAAATACATTTAACCAAGAAACCTTTCCCCATTCCAGCTTGTCCACTGATTTACAAGAGAATAGGTCTAAAAGATGTGCATTGGCAATCATTTTTTTCATGCAGTAATCCATGTTGTATCAGTTGTGTAATTTGGTGATATATTTCTTTCTGTTCAGCATTCAGATGTTCCTCTAAATTTTCAAAATCAATATTCTCCTGTTGTGCTTGCTGCATCACCGTTTCCATTTCACCCATTGTAATAGCCACTTCATTTTCAAGTATAGCTTCTCCTAGTGGATCTTGACTTTGTGGAACAGAACTCTGACTATCTTGAGAACTATCTCTAGCTATTTCAACTGCAATAGTTCTTTCTTGATTAATCTCTTCGTTCAACATTTGGAGATAATTTGGAAAACTTGTACATTCAATGCTATCTTTACATGCATTGAACGAATCTTCATAGCAGTCACAATCTCCAAGTAATTCCATTTCAGTCTGCCAAGGTTTGAAGAGTTGCAGAAGAGCTAAATAGAAAAACACTCTTTTATCTGGAGTATGCAAACTTAGTTTCCTGTAATTAACCAGATTTCCTTTGGCTTGCTTTACTAAACATTCTTCAGATCCAATTACAGCGTATTTTCCTTCATTTATTTTTTCCGTAACATTTTTTTAAAAGTATAATGTTGCAGTATTTCATATAGACATATCTTTTCTGTGTATGGACTTCTATTTGGATAGTACGTATCCAACATATTTCTTTTCAGAATATCTGTTCTTTCCGGTTCATTTAGTGCCAAGTATTCTATTTCTTGTACAGATTTCAAAACTCTATTTCGTGTTGCAGCAAGCCCTAGAGTTATCGAGATGATTCCTCTTGACTTTGAAGATGAACTTGCAGATGTCAATCAATCTGAATATTTATACAATCCAATTTCTCAATGTGAAAGGATCTTCAAGCTGAAGATGTTCAATTTTTTGCTAAGTGTCTTCTCCTGTGAAAATTTCTCCTACTTTTCTTTTAATTCTGTTTTCTCAGATTTGGTAATATATGATGTGACATAGGGAGCAACAGCAATTGAGTTATCTGTGACATATTGTATTTCCATATTTGCATTCTACATCATCAAAATCAATAGATTGTAATCATTAATGTACTTTGATTCTTCTGTTCTTTTTATATTATAAGTATTTTTTGGTTATTTTTAAGTGAAAGTATGCCTCACTGCTGACATTATACTGTTCACTCTTCCTTTGGAAATTACTGGACGTGAAAAACTAAATCAACATTTTGTGTAAAATGTATCCATTGACCTAAATTTCCGTCTGCAATATTTTCCACATCAATGACTTTGAAACCGCAAAACAGGCTGTCTTAAGATATTTTCTCCTCCTGTTTTCGGAATCGTACATTTAAAGTTGTCTTCAATAATAGATAAAACAGTCTCATCCGAATCAGTTCCAAATTTGGGTGCATCCTTGATCCATAAAAGCATATGTATATGAGGAGAACCTCTAACTTGGTATTCCTTTCTCCGAAAGAAATCAATAACTTCGCCAATAGGTGGATTGTTTGTTATTACAGATGAAATACATCATAGCTTCACACTTATGATTAAAATATCTGCAAACATTTACAGGATCCAGGGTACACTATTCTCTAGCTGTCTTCAATTCAATATTTTCTATATTTGAATTTGCTTCTCGTAGAAAATCCAGTGAATAATCCCATGCGTACTCAGCACAGCTAAGTATAACATACCAGGTAGGGGTCCCTAAGTTCCTTGATATACATTTTAGTTACCCATAATGCCGATACCAATATTCATTAGTGCCACGTTGACATTCCAACAAAATAATTAACTGTGATTCTAAATGTTCATCTCTTTCTACAACTTTGTGCATAAATTCCTTTGCAGAAACATGTGAAAGATGAGTTCCTGTTTTTAATATATGGTTGACTGCATATGAAAGTGCAGACGGATCACTTTCAAATAAAAGATTAAATAAATATGGAATACACTTGCGAAATCTTGTTTCTTCTGAGAATAGTCGTAAAGTATGATATTCTGAAGCTGGAATCTGAACTGGTCGTTCATCATATTGTCCACCTTTTCTAGTAGGGAACAGCTGTGAAAAACAACAAGCTTCCAAACTTATTCCCCATTCACTCATGGGAGTTCCTTTTGCTTTTTTCATCTGGAACACTTCAATAGTATCCCCTATCCTTACTGCCCTTGCTGTTGATGTTATGTTGTGTTATGTTATGTTACTAGCACTTATTATAGCACAAAACCTACTCCCATAGGAGTATCTAGGCGCTTGTGATAGTGCAATTTTAACCATCCACATCTTTAACAGTTTCATGAGGGTCGACAATGGCTGGTGATGGTACTGTCTGACAGCCCTCTGTTCCTGCAGCTGTACCTGCTGGTTCTTCTTCAATTGTGAGTACTGGCCTGAGTTATGATGTTGCCTGGGTGAGCTTCTTCGACCAGTGAAGAGGCATCAATGACTATAGTAGCCTACACATACAGAAGGGACAAGCCACTAACCCATTGGGGGTGCGCCTACTGTGAGAAACTATGTGTTATAGTACCCCCTCACTTTTTGCCTGGCTTTGATGCAACATTAACTGAGGTGTACTAGGTCCCTGCTAGCCAGGTTCCCAGTACTGGTGTTCTTTCCCTAAAACTATACCACAATTGACAACTTCAGTCACCCCTATAAGTCTCTACTAAATGGTACCTGTTAGATTTGGGGGTCTCTAGTTGGCAGAGGTAGGTACCTTTGACCAAACAGGGACCCTTGCCTCTAGTCAGGGTAAGGGGGTACACTCCTAAAATAACCCCTGCTCACCCCCTTTGCAGCGTGGCACCACCAGACAGGCTTATCTCAGAGGCAGTGCTTAAAGCATTTGTGAACACATTCAGTAATACAGTGACAACACTACAGATGGACACCACACAGGTTGTATTATAAAAATAGGTATATTTATATAGACTCAACACAAGTTCAAACAACAAAAATCCACACTACTGTACTCAAAAATAGACTTTAAAATTGTAGAAAATAGCTCAGTTCTCTCAAGTTGTAAATGTGACACTTTACAAAGTACCTTGGATGCGTAATGCAAAGAAACAAAAGTGTCGCAAGGAAGGTGATACGTCGGTTCCTTACTGCTGCACATGGGAGTTGATGCTCACTTCCTTACTGTGTGGGGAGGTGATGCGTTGGTTTCTTACTGCTCTTCGGTACGATGCGACAAGATGGCACCTCAATGCGATACTTCTCTCCGGTGCGATGCGACAGATGGCATCTTAGTTACGATGCAACAACATTGTTGCGATGAGTGCATGCCCGACGGCCATGCGGCCTCTTGATAATCTTTGGATACACGGCAGGCCCTGCGACACGCTTCTCCGGAGATGCAAAGGTGACCTCTGCAGCGTGGCACACTTCTCCGGTTATTTGACAGGCTTCAGCGATACGATGGGGACAGTGGCAGCGGCAACTTGCTACTTCAGCGATGCGACAACAACTGCTGCGTCAGTGACACACTTCTCGTCGTTGAGTCATGCTTCCAGCTCCCAGCAGCACGCAGTCTCTCAGAAGGCCCAGCACAACAGCAGGCACTTCAATTCACAGCAAGGTAATGCAGGGAGAGCTGGTTGGTGAAGTCTTGTATCCCTGAGACTTCAGACAGGAGGCACGCTCAAGTTCAAGCCCTTGGAGATTCTTCTTCAAGTTGATGAAAAGCACACTCAGTCCTCTTCTCCTTTCTTTGCCAATGAAGCAACCACTGCAGGCCAACCCCCAAACATACAGCAGAGGGGTAGTTTCCTCCTTCAGCTTCCTGGTTCTTTTCCTCAGCAAATGTTCATCTTGATTCCCAGAAGTGAACTAAAATCTTGGGGTCTGGATCCTCATATTTATACTACCAAATCCTTTGTCTCTGAAGGCAGAGGGTGTCTGTACCTAGTACAAACCAGTTCTGTTCAGTCCTGGAGCACTTTGTTTACAGGACTCCTTCTTTCCTTTTGTAGAGCAGGCCAGGGACATCAGACTCACCACAGGAGGTGGAGCCAGTATTGTGGAAGGCAGGCACAGCCCTATTCAGGTCCCAGGTGCTCCCCCTTCAACCACTCTATATGTAGATGGGTCTATTCAGCTCTGTGCTGGCTCACCATGTGACCTGGAATCCCACAGCCCCCATCACTCACAAAGCAGACAGTGAATACACAACAGACAGGGAATACACAACCTAGAAGAGGCAGGCTTGCATAGTTAGGCAAGAAAAGACCTAATTTCTAAAAGTGGTATTTTCAAACACAGAATGTAAAAAGTAACATTACTAAAAGATGTATTTTATCATTCTGAGTTCCGGCATACTAAACTCAAATTGCTACCTAGTTCCCTGAATCAGTTAGGATTACAAGATGATATAATCAAACTGCCCATCCTGACCTAAGGGGAACAGGTAGCCTTGCAATAGTGAAACATGAAAATGGCTGTAATTCACTATCAGGGCATGCCACACACATCAGGGCATGTTCTAGCTTTTACATACAATGCACTCTGCCCTTGGGCCTACCTTAGAGGTGACTAATATGTAGAAAAGGGAACGTTTAGGGACTGGCAAGTGGGTGCACCTTCCCATTCAACATGGCAGTACTAGCCTGCACACAGGCTCTGCGATGGCAGGCCTGAGACACATTTTACAAGCTGCTACAGTGGGTGGCACAATCAGTGCTGCAAGTTCACCAGCAACATTTGATTTACAAGCCCTAGGCACACGCTGTGCACTGTACTAGGGTCTGACAAGTAAACCACATACGCCAATCATGTAGTCACTAATCCGTACATCAATTTACCATGGGGAGCACTTGCACTGTGGCACTGAATAGCAGTGGGACAGTGCCCAAAAGCATCTAAAACCAGCAAAAAAGTCAGAGGCAACAGCAACAAGCATTGGCTTAGCCAGTAGGTCTCGCCTTTGTGACATTATAAGTGTTTAGCCATGCAACGGTTGACGTTGCACCAAGGATATTGTGCTGCATATTTAAATACTTATAAGGTCTCAAAGTCGAGACCTATTGGTTATGCCAATACTTGTTTAGGACTTGTGCCCTGCACTTTAGAACCGAGGAAGATTTTAAAACATTATAACCTTATAGCATTCGGAATTGGAGGAAAACCATGTAACTTTTGGTGCGAGGCCAGCCTATTGACATTTTCTATGTGGTAGGTACTTTTTCTATTTTTATCTAAATATAAAAGTGTTAATCATACTTTATTATGGAGACAAATGTATGAATTCATGTTTTTCTACCATCTAGCATGCGTCGACCCTTTCCGGTTACAAGCACGGTGTCATTAGATTATTTTGTATTGCATTGTGTTTTTTTCCAAGTGAATACCTCTATGGATTAATAAATAACATAGCAGAACACTACCTTATTAGTCATGCCAATGAAGACGTATTATATTGTAGCGCACATCAGGGCAGAACCAGATGTGCGCTTGTGACAGCTGCAGCTAGCTTTCCCTATTGTTATGAGATAGGCTGTAGCCGAGATGTGATGATTTAAGTAGGTTTATTCATTAATTATAAGTCCAAATCATAGCATCATTAAAGCCCCACCAGGAGTGGCTCTCTTGCTGGTAAGCCCTCTCTCCCAACAGTCATCCATCCACCCGCATCCACCACATTCTATCATTACATCACACACTCCAACATTCCACCATTCATCCACACGGGCTGAGCAGCAAGACAGGTAAGCGGGGAAGGTACATGGCATCCCAACCAGAATACCACACCACCTTCCCCCTTAAAGGACGCAAACAAATGAATGATGTAAACAGAGTATGGTCCTTCTAAAATTGAAACTTACATTGTAAAAATTGAAACTCTCAATAAATGCATAAATGAATCCAACCTCTTCCCCCCTTTCAAATAAAATAAAGAAATGAGATTGTTTAAATACATACTTTCGCTTGAATTCTATGCCCCCAACAGGACATACTAGTTGGCCAGACTAGCATGGTGTAGGTAACAGAGATTTCATCAATTTAAAAAGAATGCGAAAATGAAAAGCACAAGAGGTACTATCTACTTAACTTAATTACAATTCCTACTAAGTAACGTGTGCACAACGTACTGATAGGCATATGTAGGTGACTAATCCACAGAAGAAATTTAAGTATAGCTGGCAAGTCACATGCAAAGTACTAAAATTTAAAATAAAACATAATACACTAAAATGTGTAGGTGACAAATCCATGTGAAATACATTTTAAGTAAAGGTGGAAAGTCACATGCTCATAAGATAACGTATAGCACTGTAAATTAAATTAAAATCATGTACACAAATTCACATAGTAGGCAATATCTAAATTAGTTGTAAGATATGTATTCATTTCAAAATGGAAGAACACTGGCAAATAAACGTATACTTCAATTCATGAAGCTTCCAAAAAATGAATCATAAACATTAGAACAGTTACCTTTAGAATGGTCAAAAAACATATTAACTGTACATATTAAATATGCAATGAATTAAAAACTCATACCACAGAAAGCATTTTAAATAGGCATAAAAGTAATAAGACATCTTATATTTTGATGTACAATACATATGAAAATCTAAATAAAGTCCCCCATAAAACAAAAAAAATAAATAAATGAAGTAGACACCCTTGTCAGGAACAGATGAAGGACTGTGTTCATAAACGGAAGGCAGAAGCAACTCCTTGTAAAATAATGCAGATCTTTAAATGAGATGACATTTATCCATGAACTGCAGAAGAACTTACTTGGAACTGCTGCCCACCGTGTGCCAGATGAAGAGAAAATTGGAGAAATCAGCCTCAAGTAGCTTTAAAATTATAGGGTGCACATTGCTGAATTTTGATGTGCCTGACTGAATTAGGTATTCAATTAGCATGCGCATCGCTGAAATGAGAAGCGCTGTATTTAATTGATTATAGTTTAGCGTGCGCATTGCTGAAGTAGGACGCGCTGTATTTCATTAATTAGATTAGCGTGCGCATCGCTGAAATGAGAAGCGCTGTATTTAATTGATTATAGTTTAGCGTGCGCATTGCTGAAGTAGGACGCGCTGTATTTAATTAATTAGATTAGCGGGGGCGTCGCTGAGATGAGGCGCACTGCGCTTAAATAAACACGAGCGTGTAAGCATAGAAAGATATCCGCTGTCTTCAAGTTAAGATGGCGGCACGTTCTTTTGACGGTGAGCCGGGTGGCTCACGGCGGAGTAGTGCTCCAAAGATTACCCAGCAGATGTAGTGACGCAGAGAAGAATCGGAGCACGCAGACGTTGTGAAGACCACAGATAGGTAAGTGTCACGCGCTCAATATGAAATTTAAAATTAGAAAGACGGTTATGAAAGTCTCTTGGTAATAATAAAGTTGATGCTCTTTTTTAAATCAAAACACATTTTAAATGACACAGACCATGTTCCGAACCTCCCTACCTGATTGAAATTGTCCCACATATGCCTCTAAATGCCACAATGAGACGTTAAAAAGAGGCTAAAAGAATCCTCAAGGCTGCAGCTGTCGGTGAACCATCGAGGTACATTCTTTTAATTCACATTGGTGCCATCTAAATAAAATGATGATCGTTATGAGTCAATGTCCTCGACAACTCTGGCTGCTCACAAAAGAATCACCAGTAGATGACAGCAAACCACCACTCGTTTCATTTGTTTGACATCCTAAGATTGCGACTCGGAA
The DNA here is from genome assembly GCF_964261635.1 of Lissotriton helveticus. NCBI lineage: Eukaryota > Metazoa > Chordata > Amphibia > Caudata > Salamandridae > Lissotriton > Lissotriton helveticus. The sequence goes on from NC_136059.1 coordinate 12,146,351, forward strand.
GCAGATCAGGAATCACATAGGTATTCCTTATTCTGTTACGGATTTTCATCCCTCGATCTGGCTCTTTCGAAGTTGAATGAAGGCAGCATAGCATCAAAATATTTCCAACTGAATTTTCCCGAATATGAAAAATGTTAATTAAAGGAGTGCAGATCGGGTAGGCAAGTGGATCTGCAAGTATTGCAAAACTGTCCCAGATGCTCTTCAGTATTAACCAGGTAGTGCCCTCAATGACGTGTAAAGTGATAGAAAAGGGGATGATGGACGGAGTGTTTGAGCAAATCAAACACTCACCCCCAGTCAACTGATCTGGGTTTAATCCATCACCGTTCTTTAGTTCACTCTGCCACCCCAGATCAGACATGGCTATATGCAAATCAGTCTGACCCTGTGCCTCATGGGAACAGTCCAGCCCGAACTGCCAAGTCATGTCTTCCATGGACCGGAAACAAGCATCCTGGGACCAGTTTCGGATTCATAATCCTCTTCAGCCAGGCTATCTTGAATCCAGTGGCCAAGTGAACAAGGGACTCACGTCTGAGCATACCCTGCCAACTTACGGTGACAAAGCGGTACAAAAGGGGGTGGTGATGGACGGAGCATCTGAATCAATCAAACACTCACACCCAGTCAAAAGATCTGGGTTTAATCCATCACCGTTCTTTAGCCCACTCTGCCACCCCATTTCAGTCTGACCCTGTGCCTCATGGGAACAGTCCAGCCCGAACTGCCAAGCCATGTCTTCCCTGGACCGGAAACAAGCTTCAGAGGACCGGTTTCTGGCATTCCAGCCGTCTTCAGCCCGGCTTGCTTGAATCCAGTGCCAAAGTGAGCAAGGGACTCACGTCTGAGCATACCCTGCCAACTTAAGGCGGCCAAAGCGGTACAAAAGGGGGTGGTGATGGACGGAGCATCTGAACCAATCAAACACTCACACCCAGTCAAAAGATCTGGGTTAGATCCATCACCGTTCTTTAGCCCACTCTGCCACCCCAGTTCAGACATGGCCATATGCAAATCAGTCTGACCCTGTGACTCATGGGAACAGTCCAGCCCGAACTGCCAAGTCATGTCTTCCATGGACCGGAAACAAGCATCCTGGGACCGGTTTCTGGCATTTCAGCCGTCTTCAGCCCGGGACTCACGTCTGAGCATACCCTGCCACACTTAGGGCGAACAAAGTGATACAAAAGGGGATAATGGACGGAGGGTCCCGCGCTCACTAAGCCGCTGGAGTCGAGCTATCCTAGCTGAAGACGGCTGGAATGCCAGAAACCGGTCCTAGGATGCTTGTTTCCGGTCCAGGGAAGGCATGGCTTGGCAGTTCGGGCTGGACTGTTCCCATGAGGCACAGGGTCAGACTGATTTGCATATGGCCATGTCTGAACTGGGGTGGCTTGGTGAGCAAAATACTGATGGATTAAACCCAGATCTGTGACTGGGGGTGAATGTTTTGCCATTGTGCAACATTCCGTCCATCATCTTGTTTGTTATGCTGTTCACCCTGTGTGGGAAGGGTATGCCCAGATGTGGGTCCAGTGCACACTACGCCACTGGAGTCAAGCTATCCTGGCTGAAGACCATGATAGCCAGAAACCGGTCCTAGGATGCTTGATTCCCGTCCCCGTTCTGGCTTCAACATGAGCGGCACAGCCTACCAGCTCTACGGGCCTCCTGGAGAAGATGGGCTCCAGCGACAAGGACTTCAGGTGTGGGGCAGGGGCGCAGGGGAAGCCGGCCCGCCAAGAGTGAGGGCAGTACCGAGGTTGGGGGCCGTGGGGGATGTCACCAGCAGCAGCGGCCAAGTCTACTGTTGGCATGTGTGTGACAGGTCTCAGTGTGCATTCTGCCTGCATGTGACTCCTGGATACTCACGTGTGAATCCTAGGGACAGTTTGTCAGAAGCAAAAAGATGTTGCTGAGACTTGGTTTTTTCCATTTAATTCGGGGACATGCAGGATTGCATTTATAATGAAATTATGCGAGAAAGCACTATATAAATACAATTTACAAGTACCGAATGCATGAAAACGGATAATATTATGAAGCTGGCTAGATAAGTCCTGCATCTACCAAGTACTACTGTGATCTTCCCATATGTTCTGATTTATGTTGCCTCAAATAATATCATTGATGACATTTCAAGTAACATTATGACATCACAAATGAGAACAGAAACAACATCAGCAAGCCTGAGGTTTTGCAGACATGAAGGCTGGGAGCATCATGCCTAAAGATCCCTGCACTCCACACCCATTCACTATACCCTGTCCCCATACCCCAAGTTTGCACTGATTAGGAACATAAGTTGCTAGGACTCACATTTTAGGATGTTAATAAAGAATAAGCATCGTCAATGGCAAAAGGTTTGGTTTACAATTGAAAGTAGCTCTTAAGTAACTGGTGAGCATAGGCATTCAAAAAGCGTAACCCTGGTTAACATGGGTAAAGTGCACATAGTCCTTTAGGCAACAAAAAACAGTTTTAGTTGCAAAAGGAACAAGCGCGTGCGCTTGCGCTAAAAGTGGGAGGGTTGAGGGGAGTACAACCCACAGCACTTAATGCGTTTCCATTGTAGGAGCGAACCAGGGGCACCATGTGTTTGTGAGTTAATTACAAACATATGGTGTCAAGCTCGCTCCCGCAAGGGAATTGCTAAACGTGCACGTGTTGCCATTGAAGGCAATTGAATGCGTGCCCGTTTTTGGAACAAAAAACGAAGCAATAGCTTAAGGTCTTTTTCCAATGTAGAGCATGCGCGCTGCGTAGACGAGACCTAAAAAATGGAAGGGAGAACCACGCCAATGGTGCCAGGTCTAGCAGTACCCATGGCGCCTAGGGCATTTGTACTCAAGAGGGTCCTTTGAGGCTGCAGCACAGAAAAGGCTTTGATCCCCTGATCAGAAGATTGTGATATTCTTCCTCTGAAATTCTAGAGATGATGGGTCATCAAAGGTTGTAACCCAAAAATGATAAAATTAGACGCTCTGCTCTCCTCTATCCTTTCCACTATATTAGCGAATGTCTACATCCGCATTAAATCCTTCCGATAGTAGTATTGCCAGGCGGTGTCATCCTTTGTCTATCAAGACAGCAGTTGGAGGCTACAATAAGGCATTTTGGCCTTATTCTCTATTTATACGATTCCAGAGAGTAACACCTTTCTCATATAAGGGCGGCTAGCCAGCAACCAGATTTCCCCTAGGATACTCCCCTACTTACTCCTTCAGTGGAGTTGTTTAGCGCCCTGAAGAAGGTGTGACCTGGATTGTGGTTCTATAGAGAAACACACGTTGGCTTATTATTAGAACACAACACACGATTATTAGAACACCCAATGGAGAATGTGCAGAATGACCATGGTTGTTGAAGGAAATTGATCACAAATATGTATAAAATAGTAGAGGATTGTAATATCTTTTGCTTGGACAATATGTATGTATTGCTATTATTTATAGGGGTTCAAGGTCTTGTAGGTTTATGGTTTCTTTGATATGTGAAAAGGCTTGTCCAATGAATGAATGTGGTATGAATGGCATCGTTGATGAGCTGCAGCACCTGTGGGGCTGTTGTTATTTTTATCTCTATGGGTTCAGTTATTTCTTCACTTTATATTGATGGACTTTTGTAATGCCCTGCAATGCGATATATATGGATTGATGGAGCAAGGTTTCACACGTAAAGTGACTTGCTCATGCTCAACCCTCTCGAAAATAATATTAATGTACTAACTAACATGTTTTGTCTTATTAATATTGCATTACACGACATTTTAGGCTTCTTGGGGAAGCTTGCCAATGTGCTTTTACTAACTATAATCCACTTGCACAAAAATGGCTGCTGCTATGCGGGATTTTCTACTGCGCATGCGTCTGCCATGCCCACATGTTATGCTTAGTGGGAAAACTTCTGCTTTTGCGCAATAAAACTAAGATGACCATTATGTGTCCTAACGTGCAAGAAGCTTGCATCACTGCTTTGCTAAGCGGTTTGTTTTCAATTAATATTTAATGCAATGGAAAAAAATAAAATAATGGGAATAGAGTAAAAAGAAGTGTTATTCAGTACATTCATTTATTCTGTGTGTCTAAAGCTGTGTCTTTTCTATTTTTACATGTCACAAAATAACGTGCCTAAATGCTTTGCTGTACTGCATCTTTGGATAAACTGCGCCTGCGCAACAAGTCCTGAAGCCACAGAAGCTGTAGCCTTGAATCTAAGCCAAGACGGACATGGAAGGCGGAGAAGAGTGAACTCCTCGCCTTGCTAGAGGAAGCTGAACGCTCCCAATCGCCACCTCCGATCAGCCAACCACGCCCTCGCCGCCGTCCCCCGCATCCGAAGAGCGACTACAGGAGGAAGGTCCTTCTCCTACCTGGCCGCCAAGACCTGGAACTCCCTCCCGACCGACCTGCGCCTGACCCAAGACCACCTCTCCTTCAGGAAGAAGCTGAAGACCTGGCTGTTCGAGCAGTAGCGGCACCCCCCCCCCCCAGCGCCTTGAGACCCTACGGGTAGGTAGCGCGCTTTACAAGTGGCAATGATTGATTGATTGAACTGATTAAAATGTTTAATACGATTATTGATACATTTCACTACCGATCGGAATAAAAGAACATGGGTAGATAAAGTTATGGGAGGGAACAACTTGAATACATGATTGACAAGTTGCCTGAACATAAATATGGTGTGATGGCTACTCCTCGTTCTTGTCCAATAAAGTTGTGGGATTCACACATTTGCAACATTTGGGGGTGGCACACTGACCTGAAAAATAGTATAACTAGGGTAGGATTAGTTAGTAAGATTGTCTGACTTGTCTGAATAGCTGACCTGTCACTGACCCAACGCACTCAATAGGTGATCGGGAGCAGAGTTGCTGGCAGAGCACTCTGTCAGAAGATTCGATAACCCAATCGGGGTTATGGGAAGGAGATCGATGACCCAATCGGTGTTTGACTGTTAGCTGCAGAGAGGGTTTTCAACGCTGGCATTTTGAACTTTAGCTGTGGTGCGAGTCTTATCTTGGGGTGGTCCTGTCTTGATCCAATTTGGTCCGTATCCTGTCCTGGTTCTGTTTTTTTCTGGCTTGCACCTGTTCTTTCCTGCTGGCACCTGTACTTTGGGATTCTATTTCTTTGTCGCAGCCTATGACCAGGGTTGGTCATCACACCGTTCCAGTGTGGGTTTGTCATTGTACTTGTTTTCCCTTTCTCTTACCCACTCTCTGTTTAAATGCTTAACCACATTTTCTCTCCAATGAGTTTGCAATGTTTTAAAAAAAAAAAACTTGGGGGCATATTATCAAGGGGGTTTATCTCCGCGTTTTTGGCTTTAAAAGCCAAGAAAGCGGAGATAAAATTATCTCCCTATTACCTAGCTGTCGCTAACACCAGTTAGCGACAGCTAGTAGGTGATAGCGACCATCTTGGGCCCCACTTTGTATGTCAGTGATATTTATCACTAATGACATGCAAAGTGGGCGTGCCAAGATGTTAGCGACTGGAAACAGACGCTAACATCGCTATCTCCTATTACCAACTTTTGGAGATATTCGCGCTAAGCGCGAATATCTCCAAAAGCTAACACCTGCCCTGAGCAGTTCTTAGCCATGTTATCCAATGGGAGGTGGATAACATGGCTAAGAGCATTAGCTCGGTAATGCATGAATATCGCGGACTTTTCAGCGATATTCATGCATTGCGGCCGTTTTTTATCGCATTTGCGATAAACCTTGGTAATACCAAGGTTTATCTGCGATAAAAATTGCCGCAGCTCAGCGGTAAATTTTTGTCTCTAACCAAGCAATAGCGATAATTATCGCTATTGCTTGGTAATATGCCCCTGCATTATTTAAAGAATAAGAAGTTAATCTGAGTTCATGTTTATAATTTTCAAAATTACTTAGATAAAGATTTTAAACCTTTCCAGAGTTTGTGGTTATTCATGAAATGCTAAATGTTATTATTTGCTACCTATTTTCTCTTTAACTCCCTTGATCCTTTAGGACTATAGATATCCGTGACTTGGATTGGTAAGATAAATGGTATAAAAACCAAATGGTAAAAACCCAAATTGATTGAGTGTAGGTTTACCTGTTTAATGTATACGTAGATATATGGGCCCAGATGAGTATGTTGAGCAGGTGAGCCCGCGCTCCATCATGGACATAAGGCTATTTGTATGACTATAATACATGATATATATTATTAGTGAATTTTGGCATGGCTGATCCTGAGGTGAGTGTGGGAGCACAGACCTCTGAGGCGCAGGCAGGGCCACTCCTGAGATTAGTGTGGGGGCCACAGGCTTCTGAGGCGCAGGCAGGGCCGCTCCTGAGGTGAGTGTGGGGTCTCAGGCCTCTGAGGCGCAGGCAGGGCCGCTCCAGAGCTGAGTGTGTGGGCTCAGGCCTCTGAGGCACAGGGAGGACCACTCCTGAGGTTAGTGTGGGGGCTCAGGCCTCTGAGGCGCAGGCGGGGTGCTCCTGATGTGAGTGTGGTGCCACAGGCCTCTGAGGCACAGACATGGCTGCTCCTGAGGTGAGTGTGGGTGCTCAGTCAGAACTCTGAGGCACAGGCAGGGGCACTCCTGAGGTGAATGTGTGGGCTCAGGCCTCTGAGGCTCAGACAGGGTAGCTCCTGAGGTGAGTGTGGTGCCACAGGCCTCTGAGGTGCAGGCATGACCACTCCTGAGGTGAGTGTGGGGTCACAGGCTGTATCCCTTCCGCCCTTTCAATCCGCCTTCTCCACTGTCTCGCATGGCATTCCACAGGGCTCGGCAGTTAGCCCAGTTCTCTTCAACATCTATATGAAGCCCTTAATAGCGGTCATCAAAAATTTAAAGAACACAATTGTCAACTATGCTGATGACACGCAGCTGATTCTGTCCTTGGAGGGGAATGATCTTACCTCCTTGGAGGAATTCCACAGCTGCATGCGAGCCACTGCAGAATGGCTGGAAGCCAATTCGTTGCAATTTAACTCTGGGAAGACCGAGGTGCTCTATTGCCCTCGGCCTAGGATAAGTTCTTCCTTACCTGACAACTACTGGCCGAAGGATTTCACCTCATTGGTCCAGCCGGTGAGGGTAGTTCGGAACCTGGGTGTCATGTTTAATAGTGATCTCTCCTTGGAGGCGCAGGTCTCTAAGGTGGTAGCTAGCTGTATGGCAATCATTCACCCGCTGAGAAAAATCCTGCCCCTGTTACCACCTATGGCATGGATAGAGGTGGTACGTTGCACTGTGCTAAGCAGGTTAGACTACTGCAACGCCCTGCTGCTGGAGCCCCCGAGCTATCTTTTGGATAGGCTTCAGAGACTTCAGTCTGCAGCTGCCAAACTGGCCTTAGGTTGGCCTCCGAGATCCTCTTCTGCTATGGCTTTGGCGCAGCTACATTGGCTCCCAGTGAGGGAGAGGGTGACCTTTAAGTCCTTGTGTCTGACTTTCAAAGCCCTTCATCGGCTGGGCCCGGCTTGCCTCCAACAAATGTTTTCATGGTATGTACCGGCCCGTAATCTGCTCTCCTCCCTGGCCAGTTTGGTGGCTGTCCCTAGGTTTAAAAGATCTAGAGCTGGAGGCAGATCATTTAGGGTGGCTGCGGCTAAGCTGTGGAATTCTCTGCCCATGGAACTTAGGCAGATTGATTACCTGCCTGCTTTTAGAAGGCAGCTAAAAACTTGGCTTTTTCCACGCTTGCCTTCATCTTCAGCCGCCTCCAACTGCCCTTCCTCTCTGCTTTTGCTACTGCCAGCGCCAAGATGCCTCTTGAGGTGACAGCGCGCCCTACAAGTACAATAAATAAAATAATAATAAAGGTGCAGGCACATCTGATCCTGAGGTAAGTGTGGCGACACAGGCCTCTGAGGCACTGGCAGGGCTGATCCTGAGGAGAGTGTGGGGGCTCAGGCCTCTGAGGCACAGGCACGGCTGATTCTGAGGTGACTGTCGGGACATGGGGCTCTGAGGCGCAGGCACGGCTGATCCTGAGGTGAGTGTGGTGACACAGTCCTCTGAGATGCAGTCATGTCAGATCCTGAGGTGAGTGTGGGGGCTCAGGCCTCTGAGGCGCAGGCAGGGCCGCTCCTGAGGTGAGTGTGTGGGCTCAGGCCTCTGAGGCACAGGCACGGCTGATTCTGAGGTGACTGTCGGGACATGGGGCTCTGAGGCACAGGCACGGCTGATCCTGAGGTGAGTGTGGTGACACAGTCCTCTGAGATGCAGTCATGTCAGATCCTGAGGTGAGTGTGGGGGCTCAGGCCTCTGAGGCGCAGGCAGGGCCGCTCCTGAGGTGAGTGTGGGGTCTCAGGCCTCTGAGGCGCAGGCAGGGCCGCTCCTGAGGTGAGTGTGGGGTCTCAGGCCTCTGAGGTGCAGGCAGGGCCACTCCTGAGGTGAGTATGGGGTCTCAGGCCTCTGAGGCGCAGGCAGGGCCGCTCCTGAGGTGAGTGTGGGGGCTCAGGCCTCTGAGGTGCAAGCAGGGCCGCTTCTGAGGTGAGTGTGGGGGCACAGGCCTCTGAGGTGCAGGCACAGCCGGTCCTGATGTGAATATGGGTGTACAGGCCTCGGAGGCACAGACAGGGCCGCTCCTGAGGTGAGTGTGGGGGCACAGGCCTCTGAGGTGCAGGCAGGGCCGCTCCTGAGGTGAGTGTGGGGGCTCAGGCCTCTGAGGCGCAGGCAGGGCTGCTCCTGAGGAGAGTGTGTGGGCACAGGCCTCTGAGGCACAGGCAGGGCCGCTCCTGAGGTGAGTGTGGGGGCTCAGGCCTCTGAGGCGCAGGCAGGGCCGCTCCTGAGGTGAGTGGGGGCACAGGCCTCTGAGGCGCAGGCAGGGCCGCTCCTGAGGTGAGTGGGGGCACAGGCCTCTGAGGCGCAGGCAGGGCCGCTCCTGAGGTGAGTGTGGGGGCACAGGCCTCTGAGGCGCAAGCAGGGCCGCTTCTGAGGTGAGTGTGGGGGTTCAGGCCTCTGAGGCGCGGGCAGGGCTGCTCCTGAGGTGAGTGGGGGCACAGGCCTCTGAGGCGCAGGCAGGGCCGCTCCTGAGGTGAGTGGGGGCACAGGCCTCTGAGGTGCAGGCAGGGCCGCTCCTGAGGTGAGTGGGGGCACAGGCCTCTGAGGCGCAGGCAGGGCTGCTCCTGAGGAGAGTGTGGGGGCTCAGGCCTCTGAGGTGCAGGCATGGTGCTCCTGAGGTGAGTGTGGGGTCTCAGGCCTCTGAGGTGCAGGCAGGGCCGCTCCTGAGGTGAGTGTGGGGGCACAGGCCTCTGAGGCGCAAGCAGGGCCGCTTCTGAGGTGAGTGTGGGGGTTCAGGCCTCTGAGGTGCAGGCAGGGCCGCTCCTGAGGTGAGTGTGGGGGGCACAGGCCTCTGAGGCGCAGGCAGGGCCGCTCCTGAGGTGAGTGGGGGCACAGGCCTCTGAGGCGCAGGCAGGGCCGCTCCTGAGGTGAGTGGGGGCACAGGCCTCTGAGGCGCAGGCAGGGCCGCTCCTGAGGTGAGTGTGGGGTCTCAGGCCTCTGAGGCGCAGGCAGGGCCACTCCTGAGGTGAGTGTGGGGTCTCAGGTCTCTGAGGCGCAGGCAGGGCCGCTCCTGAGGTGAGTGTGGGGTCTCAGGCCTCTGAGGCGCAGGCAGGGCTGCTCCTGAGGAGAGTGTGTGGGCACAGGCCTCTGAGGCGCAGGCAGGGCCGCTCCTGAGGTGAGTGTGGGGTCTCAGGCCTCTGAGGCGCAGGCAGGGCCGCTCCTGAGGTGAGTGTGGGGTCTCAGGCCTCTGAGGTGCAGGCAGGGCCGCTCCTGAGGTGAGTGTGGGGTCTCAGGCCTCTGAGGTGCAGGCAGGGCCGCTCCTGAGGTGAGTGTGGGGTCTCAGGCCTCTGAGGTGCAGGCAGGGCCGCTCCTGAGGTGAGTGTGGGGGCTCAGGCCTCTGAGGCGCAGGCAGGGCCACTCCTGAGGTGAGTGTGGGGCCACAGGCCTCTGAGGTGCAGGCAGGGCCGCTCCTGAGGTGAGTGTGGGGTCTCAGGCCTCTGAGGTGCAGGCAGGGCCGCTCCTGAGGTGAGTGTGGGGTCTCAGGCCTCTGAGGTGCAGGCAGGGCCGCTCCTGAGGTGAGTGTGGGGGCTCAGGCCTCTGAGGCGCAGGCAGGGCCGCTCCTGAGGTGAGTGTGGGGCCACAGGCCTCTGAGGCGCAGGCAGGGCCGCTCCTGAGGTGAGTGTGGGGGGTAATGCCTCTGAGGCGCAGGCAGGGCCGCTCCTGAGGAGAGTGTGGGGGCACAGGCCTCTGAGGTGCAGGCAGGGCCGCTCCTGAGGAGAGTGTGGGGGCACAGGCCTCTGAGGTGCAGGCAGGGCCACTCCTGAGGTGAGTTTGGGGTCTCAGGCCTCTGAGGCGCGGGCAGGGCCGCTCCTGAGGTGAGTGTGGGGGCTCAGGTCTCTGAGGCGCAGGCAGGGCTGCTTCTGAGGTGAGTGTGTGGGCTCAGGCCTCTGAGGCGCAGGCAGGGCCGCTCCTGAGGTGAGTGTGGGGTCTCAGGCCTCTGAGGCGCAGGCAGGGCCGCTCCTGAGGTGAGTGTGGGGTCTCAGGCCTCTGAGGTGCAGGCAGGGCCGCTCCTGAGGTGAGTGTGGGGTCTCAGGCCTCTGAGGTGCAGGCAGGGCCGCTCCTGAGGTGAGTGTGGGGTCTCAGGCCTCTGAGGTGCAGGCAGGGCCGCTCCTGAGGTGAGTGTGGGGGCTCAGGCCTCTGAGGCGCAGGCAGGGCCACTCCTGAGGTGAGTGTGGGGCCACAGGCCTCTGAGGTGCAGGCAGGGCCGCTCCTGAGGTGAGTGTGGGGTCTCAGGCCTCTGAGGTGCAGGCAGGGCCGCTCCTGAGGTGAGTGTGGGGTCTCAGGCCTCTGAGGTGCAGGCAGGGCCGCTCCTGAGGTGAGTGTGGGGGCTCAGGCCTCTGAGGCGCAGGCAGGGCCGCTCCTGAGGTGAGTGTGGGGCCACAGGCCTCTGAGGCACAGGCAGGGCCGCTCCTGAGGTGAGTGTGGGGGGTAATGCCTCTGAGGCGCAGGCAGGGCCGCTCCTGAGGAGAGTGTGGGGGCACAGGCCTCTGAGGCGCAGGCAGGGCCGCTCCTGAGGAGAGTGTGGGGGCACAGGCCTCTGAGGTGCAGGCAGGGCCACTCCTGAGGTGAGTTTGGGGTCTCAGGCCTCTGAGGCGCGGGCAGGGCCGCTCCTGAGGTGAGTGTAGGGGCTCAGGTCTCTGAGGCGCAGGCAGGGCTGCTTCTGAGGTGAGTGTGTGGGCTCAGGCCTCTGAGGCGCAGGCAGGGCCGCTCCTGAGGTGAGTGTGGGGTCTCAGGCCTCTGAGGCCCAGGCAGGGCCGCTCCTGAGGTGAGTGTGGGGCCACAGGCCTCTGAGGCGCAGGCAGGGCCGCTCCTGAGGTGAGTGTGGGGTCTCAGGCCTCTGAGGCCCAGGCAGGGCCGCTCCTGAGGTGAGTATGGGGTCTCAGGCCTCTGAGGCGCAGGCAGGGCCGCTCCTGAGGTGAGTGTGGGGGCTCAGGTCTCTGAGGCGCGGGCAGGTCCGTGGGCTGGGGGCAGGGATCTCGGAAAGGGATGGGAACTTTGTCATTCGTGTTGTTAAACTTGCAGCCCACCTTTCTGCGACTTTCAGTGTGGCACCGGCGGGGGTCTGAAGCCTCTTGAAGCTTCCAGGTGTTGCCTTCATAGCTACAACACAAAACCAGCCAGGACTGTTGGCTTTGTCAATGATTCGAGCTGTTTCAGGTGAAGGAGTAACAACAATGGAGGGGCGTTTTGCAGAGTGATATGTGAGGAGCTCGCGACCGCCATCTTGTGCACGTCCTACCGTCTAATTTCTCACAGAGCGAGCATTACTTCAAGGAAATGCCACTTCACTCGGAACATTTCAACTTCCAATGTGTCACCTTTCATTGAATAAATGTTCCTTCCTGCTATTTTGCATTTCTGCTTTGCAGCACGCTCCGTGAATGGACTATGACTACTTTTCTTCAGTTTTCCTCACAGAATGTTGTGCCTTTATACTGTGTTGTGAGGAAAGGAATATTAGCTACATGGCAAGGATGACTCTTATTTTACAAATTACAGCATTTACATATTTGCTCTAATGTGCAATGAGCTTCTGACTGATGCATGATTGCCATCTTGTGGTTCCTTCTGGTATCTGCCTGCTGCAACATTCCCTTTTCACTTACAATGCTATTTCTCATGGAAAGACTTCATACTAGATATCTTTAAAGTGAGTGATTGAGGGTCCTTATTGGAATTTTAGAGAGAGGCAAATATCCAGGCAATGTGGATTTCTATATTTCCAGCTTTTTTTTATGCAGTTTGTGTCTACCCCTGCGACATTCACCTTACTCCTACAGGTACTTTCGTCTGGTTTTGGAGGGCGCTCTGCACATCTGATTTTTCGCCTGAGGTTGTGTGATTGCATCATTTGGCTGTCTCCTCCGACTTGCTCCTCAATAGGGTGGCATATACTGTCTGACGACATTGTTAAGAGGCTATGCCATGCTGTTTTCATCGTTGTAAGTCAGTAAGAGAGCTTATCTTTCTGGCTCTGAGCTGCCCACTTTGCTGATTCTCAAAGTGCTGTTTTTGAAGAGTGAGGTGTCTGGTGCCACTTCACCTACGTTACTATACAGTGTGGGCTTGTGAATTATTTGTTTTTATTGCCTTTTCCTATGGCTGACAAAATGGGTCTCTCTCCCAAAACCAAGGACTCTAAAGGAAATCCTAAAAGATCTAAGCAAAACTCTCCTACTCCAGATTCTGTGCCGAAAGATTCCGGTACTACGTTGGATGCTATCTTATCGCTCCTAAACGCTGTTCATGATATTGCGCAATCAACTAAAACCAATACAGACTTACTTCAAGTAGAGGTTGCAGCAACTAGAAATGATTTTAAGACCTTATCACTCCGTGTTTCTACTGCTGAATCACGGATAAGTGGTGTGGAAGATACTGCGCAACAACAGTCTAAATCAATACAACAGATGGAACGCTCCTTGTCTGCGTTGCGGAGAGATCTTACGGAGCAGGAAGATAGAAATCGTAGAAGTAATCTGCGTATCTTTGGCTTGCCCGAGGATGCGGAGAAATCAGCGTCCTCAATGCTCGATTTTTTGCTCCATTGGATCCATACTGTGTTGGAGATTTCTTTTCAGAAGGACTTTGAAATAGAACGTGCTCACAGGGTTCCTACATTTAGACCGAAGTCTTCACCTCATCCTAGACCTGTGTTTTTTAAACCATTGCGACATCAGCATTCTGAACAAATTCTGGCCCAGATGCGGAAAATCAAAGCGATTACTTGGGAGGGTCACAGAATTGCCATCTCTCAAGATTTTGCTAGAGACACTGTCATCAGAGGGAAAGGCTTTCTTAATCTACAGAGACGATTGCTTGACATGAAGATTCCATTCTCTTTTGCTGGTCCTTCACGATTTCGCATAACTTTTAAAGGTCGCACTCAGATTTTTTTTGAGCCTTCAGACCTATCGACCTTTTTGGATAATCAGACGGAGTCCCTGATGGAATCTTCTTCTCCTCTTGGTCCGTCTGGTTCTTGAGTATTGTCTTGTGGGATGTTTTGAATACCTACTGGCATGTTTTTGCTAGAATCGTGTGCTAATGGTCTGTGCTCCTATATTTATGCAACAGTTAGACGATGTTTCCGATAGTTGACATGTTTTAACCTTATTTTTCTTTTTGCAGGTTCTGTGCTATTTGTTGAGGATGCATCTCTCTTAGTTCTATTGTTCTTGGTTTTCTTTTTCTATTCTCTTCTGTTTTATTATTGTTTTTCCTGTCTTTTTCTTTTTACTTTCTTTCTCCATTCATTATTAGTGCTGTTTCTTTCCTTTTAGTGTTGCTATGGCTGTAACAATATTGTCGGAATTTGTTAGTTGATATTTATTATCTCTTGTTCTTCAATAAGTAGGTCTTCCTTTTTCTTTTTCTCTTACGTGTCTAATATATGTATGCATGTTATTTTGAAGTCTTGTCCGCTGCCTAGTATAATTGTTTATTTTTATTTTCATCTTGTTCCTGTACGTGGGTGGCTTTTTTTCTGTGTGGTGAATTATACTATCTTACTCTGTTTCTTTGTCTGTCTCTATATAACAATAGTGTATGTTGCATTTCTTACTTTATGTGTGGATCGCTCAAGTTATTAGTTATGGCCGGTTATATCTTCTTCTTTGTTTGACTTTATGTATATAATATGTGGTGTACTTCTAACCTTTTCACAGATCATTCTTGTTCATAGTTCATATTTATTTTGTCTCTGTTGTTCTACCATTCTATTTTTGAAATATAACCCACTGTTTCCTTACCCTGTTCTAGATCAGTTATTAATATTTTGAGCTATTTCTTTTTTGATAGTTGCCTTTTACCAATATGCCGTATGACTTGTTATATATGCATTTCTTTTTTTTGATGCAGAGAGTGTTTATCTAGTTGAATACGCTTCCTTTCTTTATACTGTTCTATAGTATTATAGATTTTGCGCTTGCATATGTTATGAATATGATGCTCAGTTTATACGTTATTTTCTTAAAATACGGTTCATATTGATTGATGGCTCCTTGTTAGATTAATTGTTCTTCATCAGTTTATATATTATAATGTATTTATATATTTGTTATGCCTTGCCTTTCTCTGTTGTTTCCATATTTAACTCTCTATTGCTTTTTGCCTGTGTGGTGATTTGGTTTTTTCTTTCTCTTTTTGCTGGCCTCCTTGATTTTCCCCTTCACGTTTCCCCCATGCATTTTGTCTCTTATAGACTTCCCCTGGTGGGCTCTTTTTTCTCTTTTTTTCTGTACCTTCTCTTCCTTTCTCTTTTTTCTGTCTCTCCTTCGCTAATCTCTTCCTATTGTTTCTTTCCTAGAGTCTCCTGCTGGTGTCCTTTGTTCGTGATTTCAGTCGTTTTGTTTTATTATTGTTGTGCAGATGTCTCTATTATGGAGTTCTGTTTTCTGGCACCGAATTATACTTGTTTTTTGTTTTTTTGACATTATGCCAGGTTTGAATGTATTATCCCTTAATGTGCGTGGTTTGAATCATCCTGTAAAGAGGGCAACAATTTTGGATTATTGTAAAAGCCTTTCTAGTGACTTAGTTTTGTTACAGGAAACCAAAATATCGTATAAAGAAGCGTTATTATTGCGGAAAGAATGGGTTCTTGATGTGGTCTGTTCTGAGGCCTTTGGAAAGAAGAATGGAGTAGTGACTATGATTTCCAAAAATTCCGGTTTGACTGTTGTTGCTGCAGAACATGATGCGGAGGGTAGGTGGTTGCTGACTCGTTTATCCAATGGTTCTCTTGATATCTAAGTCATGAATATCTATGCACCGAATTGTGATGATCCATCTTTTTGGCGTTCTATTACTAAGAAACTTTCTGAAGTTTCTCATAATGGTAATTTGATTGTCGGCGGGGATTTCAATCTTCTAATGGATCCCATTTTAGATAGACATTCTGCTTTTAAATTTTAAACATGTGTTCCTCCTCTAATCTTACTGATGTATGGAGATTGCATAATCCCTCTGGTAGTGACTTCACTTTTTTTCTTCTCCTCACTCTAGCTTTTCTCGCATTGACTATCTCCTAGTTCACTCAGCCCTTTTACGGTACTCCTCTTCTCCTATCATTCATCCCATTCTGGTGTCCGATCATGCTGCGGTTTCTTTTACTCTCCTCAACTTGTCAGAAACCAGGGAGCCTCGCACTTGGCGTCTGAATTCAGAGATTTTGCATGATCGCTCTCAAGTTGATTTACTCAACAAGGATATTGAATCTTTCTTTCGTGAAAATGAGTCTTCCGTTAGTTCGCCGGTGGTTTTATGGGACGCTTTTAAATGCACGATCAGAGGACAGATTATTAGAAAAATGGTAAAAAAGAACTCAGATGTTAAGAGGGAACTTGCTGCTTTAGCAGATACCATTAAGCAGAAAGAATCTTTATATCGAACTTCTAAGGACAAGACGCTCTTACAAGATATCAAAAATTTAAAATACTCTTACAATTCTATTGTCACTAAGAGAGCCCACATTGGCGTCCAGGCACAAAAGTCTAAACGGCTACTCCTCAAAAACCGAGCAGGGAAAGTTTTGGCAGCTACATTAAAGTTTCAAGAATCAAATATCAGATCAGCACAGATTTCTTGTATATACGACAGTTCTGGCTCTAGGAAATTTCAAACTAAGGAGATCCTTGAGGTCTTTCGGGAGTATTATAGTAAGTTATACACCCCTCATAATCAATCTTCTCTTGATCAATGCCAACAATTTTTAAACGCAATTCCTATTCAGACTGTCTCTGATGCTGATGGGGCAAAGTTGGGAAGATCAATTGAATCCGAAGAAATTATTCATGCTATTAAGGCCACCCGTTCTGGAAAAGCTCCGTGTCCAGATGGTTTTCCCATTCTTTTTTATAAAACCTTTCTTCCATCTTTTCTGCCTCGTCTCAAAGATGTTTTCGATAACTTTATTTCGACAGGTTCGGTTTCTGGTTCTGCGGCGGAGGCTACCATTGTAGTAATCCCTAAAGAGGGTAAAGATCATTTGGATCCTAAAAATTTTCGCCCTATATCTCTCCTGAATATGGAAGCAAAACTTTTTGCCAAGATCCTGGCCAAACGTCTAGAAAATGTTATTCCTTTTCTCATTCACCCTTCGCAGACTGGCTTTGTTAAAGGTAGGTTGGCTGGGGATAATATTCAAACATTTTGTCATATCCTAGGGAAAGCAAAATTATCCAATTTACCTGCGGCGGCCCTTGATGCCAAAAAGGCCTTTGATAAGGTCTCATGGCCCTTTTTGCAAGCAGTACTACGAGCCCACAATCTTGGAGATCCTTTTATTAATATGGTGATGTCTCTGTATGCACATCCTCGGGCAAATATTAGGGTTAACGGTGCTACTTCTTCTTTCTTTAATTTGTGTCAAGGTACTAGACAAGGGTGCCCGTTATCGCCTCTTTTGTTTTTATTATCTATTGATCCTCTTCTTCGTTTACTTAACCTTAATCAAGATATTAAAGGGTTTCAATTTGGTTCCACCTGTATCAAAACAGCTGCCTACGCAGATGATGTGCTTATCTTTTCCAATGATATAGCCACCGCAATTCCTGCTATCTTCGAGACTATTAATCTATTTTCTAGTGTCTCAGTATATACTCTAAACAAAGATAAAACGGAAGTGTTTCCTCTCAACGCATATTGTTTTCCTGCACACATGAGGGATGATGGTTTTAAATGGCAATCAAAGGTATTAAATATTTGGGGATTTGGTTTTGCAGTACTCTAACAGACACAGTTTCATATAATGAAGCTCAAACTTTACTTAAGGTTGTCAACTTTTGGATACTTGGTCACCTAAGTTTATTTCATGGTGGGGACGTCTTCAAACTTTAAAAATGATGATAACACCTATTATTAATTTTGTGTCCTCAATGCTTCCTATTAAATTATCTTCATCTTTTTTTCATGAAATTGACTCTCTTACTTCAAAATTCCTATGGAGTGATAAGAGAGCCTTAATAGCCTATAAACATTTGAGGAAACCTTATGACATGGGAGGTTGTAACTTTCCTGACTGGGATCGATATCAAGTGGCTTTTTTAGCCTCCCAAGGAGCGCTTTGGTTCTATACGGATCCTAGACATACTCCGCCATGGGTGTTTATTGAGCGGGAATTATCTTCTCCTTTGCCTACCTCTTCTTTCTTAACTACCTCCCCCTTGTCTATTCCATTTTCTCGTGCTATTATTTTAGATACCATTGCTGCAGTGAAAGTAATTGATAAAAAAGTTTCTAAGCCAATCCATAAGTCTAGATGGTCTTCTTTGTGGCATAACCCTAAAATTAAAATTGATATTGATTCGTCTTTGGTGGCCTATTGGGCTGATAAAGATATTACCCTTGTCCAACATCTTTATGATTCCAACCATGATACATTACCTTTCTCTTCCTTGGCTCAAGAGTTTTCTCTCACTAATCTTGATTTTTATACATTTTTGAAAATCAAAGTTGCTGTTGCTAAGGTTAATTTTGATCCGGTTTCTCATACAGTTGCTCTCCTATCTATGTGGTATAAATCAGGCCATATGGCTTCTAAGATTTATAAATTTCTATCTTCCACACCGCCTCTGTTGATGACTGTTACACAACAGAAATGGTTACACCATTTTGACCATGATCTTATCAAACATATCTCCCCAGACACTTGGCAACTTATTGGGAGTCTTTCTCTTCGTGCTAAGATTGCTCCATCTCTAATTCAGTCTAATTTTTTTTCTCTTAATTTGTTGCATTGGACACCGGTACACCTGCACTCTCTTAAACTTAAAGATAATGACCTTTGTTGGAGTTGTAATTTAGCCGCTGGTACCTATCAGCATATGTTTTTTGACTGTTCTTTACTCCTCTCTTTTTGGGAATTGGTTCACAAACATCTCATGCTAATTTTT
Source organism: Lissotriton helveticus (assembly GCF_964261635.1). Lineage (NCBI taxonomy): Eukaryota > Metazoa > Chordata > Amphibia > Caudata > Salamandridae > Lissotriton > Lissotriton helveticus. The sequence goes on from NC_136059.1 coordinate 12,164,803, forward strand.
AATATTCAGTTTCAACTCTCATTACCTCTAATCTTGTTAGGTCCATGGGCTGCACCATCGCCATTATCGTTAGATTCTGTGGATATGCAATTGTTAGATTTATTGTTGACAATTGCAGTGAAGATTATTCTTACGGAGTGGAAATCATTTGGTTCTGTATCCTATCATACATGGTGGGCTTGGGTCTCTTTTCTCCGTGGGGCTCATACCTCTGTGGAGGTGAATCATCTCTCTACCTCCATTTCTAATGGGGTATGGAGAACACTGGATAGTTATGTGGACTTGGCCTCGAAAGGTTTGGTAGAGCAATTTCCCTTTGTGTCATCTACTTAATTTCTTTTGCTCGTTCTTTTGTAGCAGGAGACTCTCTCTCTTCTCTTTTATATTCCTTCTTCACTCTTCACTCTACTTTTTTCTCTTTCTCTTTCTCCTTTCTCTTCCCTTTCTCCTTCATGCAGTAGGATGTGAACTGTCCTCAGACGCCGATCCCCTGGTTGCCGGGTGAATGCGAGAGGAGTAGTTGCTGTTGTCCTGTGCTCTGCTTTGACAAGTCCCCCTGTGAAAGGAGACACACATTTCTTGTTTTCATTGCACCCTTGGCAGTAGGAATGTACTGCACTACAGTGAACTAAACAGATAAATGATAGTTATATATAATAGCTTTCCCATCCTTCCAAGTTTACTACTAAAACATATCCTTATGTGTGCGCAGACATTGCAGTTTGGGGTGGAGATCACGCAGAAAAGGACATGATAGGCGGAGGAGAAGTATCTGAATGTATGTTTATGAATTCGAGGGATAGAATAGTTTTCATGGTATTTCCCTCCATTAGGGCTCGAGCCTCCTGATAGATCTGAACCCCCAGATAATGGAACATTTGAGGTGCCACCTGCATGTTTATGTCCTCAAAAAACAAGAAGGACTCTTCATATGTATTCTCGGAGGGGAAGGAGTGTGATTTATCAATATTGAGTTGGAGAAGTCCCCAAATGTAAAGAATAAGTAGGAAACTCAGTCTAACTGGGTCCAGAGTGTGTTCACGTACATGACTATCTCATTTGCATACAATGATATTCAGTGTATTGTGTGGCCCGGGGAGATACCTCAACCCTGGGCTTCTTGACGGATCTGTTGCTCCAAACGTTCATGTGCCAGAACAGAAAGTATTAGTGAGAGTGGGACCCTTGGCTAGTGCAGTCCGGCAGCAAAGAGGATGAAGAAATGTATTACCCTGTCCGAGCCCTCACAGTGGGATATAAGGGTTTTACCCAGAGTATGTAATCTGGAGGGATCCAAAAGCGGCAGGGCTGAATAAACCTGTAGTCCCATCGTATAGTGTCAAAGGCTTGTCGGAGGTCCGAAGAGAGGTACCCAGGCGTCGGATGTGTCAGGCAGCATCCTTGATTTGGTGTAAGGGGCATATGCTGAGTGAAGTTATGCATTACAGAACACATCTGCATTGATCTAGGTATAGTAATTCTAAGAGACAGGGAAGCAGTTGGTGTCTGAGCACCTTACTCAAAATGTTAGGTTCCATGTTAAGGAGGGATAAGGTTTGTAAGATGATACATCGGTGTGTGGTTTACCTGGTTTTAATATAGAGGTAACCAATGATTGCCTTGGAGAAGGAGCCAGTGTTCCCTCCTCTAGTGAGGATTTATGAAGCCTTTTTAATTGTGGGACTAGTCACACAGCAAAGATGGAATAAAATTCAACAGGGAATCCATCGGAGTATGGTGTCTTATTATGGACAAGTTCTTTGATGGCTCCTTGAATCTCGCCAGATGCAAGGGGGGACACGCGGGCATTAACAGTCCATGGCCGACACTTTGGACAGTGATAATTGTTCTAGGAACAAGTGAATGGTGTCAGGGTCAGATGGAGAAAGATACTGTACAGGGTGGAGTCAAAGTCCTTGAGTGCTGTATTAATATCTAGTTGTATTTAGCACGGTTGTGTTGAGGTGTAATTATGGGCATGATAGGTGTGGGTGAGGAGCCGGCCTAATCAAGTAGGCTAGTAATGTACTTGATTGGTCTGCCCTAGAGTGGCTCCTCACCACATGGGTTCTCTATTTCCAATACTCGCTTCCAGCAATTCAGATGCATGTTCTGCGTTCTCTGCCGCAGTCTTTTCTAGTGCTCAAGACTGTTCTCCGTGCATGTGATGTCTCAGACGACCGTCTTTGAGGCTCCTACTACAGCATTCATGGATGTCCCTCGCACCACCACTTTGAAAGCATCCCATTCCATCCATGGAGAGGTGGCTGAGTTGGTATCTAGAGCGCCACAGAGCTGCACTCAAGTCCCTAACGGCTCTCTGTGACATACGGCCTCACACCAATGCCAGGTCCTCACTTGACAACACCTCAGCCTCTTACTCTGGTGACAGCATGCGCTGTTCCCTTGGATTACCCCATAAAGTGCCAATGACCTCCTTGGCTAACGGTCATGAGTTGTGCTGCTTGTAGGGCCCTGCCCTTGCTTTGTTATGGAACACGTGCTAGACTGCCATCCATGGAGATGGCACTGCCATCATTATGAAGGTCTACACCTGGGTTCGGGAGCTACTCTTCTTCCCTTTGGTATGACTGTATGTGTTCTTCGGTTGTCTCCGCAGCGATACAGAACATCAAGTGGGCCCGTGGGGTTGCGCTGCCTCGACATGTCGCTAGCCCAGTTGCCGTACCCACTGCCTTAGATGTTTGATTTCTGACCCTCGGACCAAGTGAAGTCTGAGACCTAGATGGCCCTCATCCCAGCAGCGATGTATTTACTGATGTGGAGCCACACACCGCAGGAGCGATTGCACATATATTGATTCATTTGCATGTTTTTGTTACAGTTTGGACTGCGTTTTCACCAGGGGTACCGTGGATGGGTCACGAGTAGTGCTCTGGAGCATTTATGCACCTGATATGGAGCATGATGTCTTTTTGTCAAACTTTTCCAGCCGCCTCACGGATTGGGCTGAATATCCCTGGATGGAAGCGAGAGACTTTAATGCAGTACTAGATATTAACCTAGATCGATCTCACACCCCCCTTAACAAGTGCTGGTGCGGAGAGGCAGGCAAACACACTGCAGCAATGGATTGTGGGTTGGAACCTGTCTGAGGAATGGCATTGCCACAACAGCGATATGCATGAACACAATACAAAAAAATATTCTCAATCACACGCATTACATTTAACACCTTGAAAGAATCCTTTGCACCTCCCTCTCCAGCCTAGTATTACACACGCAAGATACCTAGGTCAGCCACTGTCAGACCACGCCCCTTAGAAATAACACTGGCAGTGGTCGGGACCCTGCTCATATACCAACATGGTGCCTGAAGGTATGGGGAGAGCAGGCAAAGGGATATTCAAGGCATAGAGCACCCATCAGGCAGCTAGGCTACGCTATACAAGGGTATTGTGTAAGGAGGATGTGAGGCTGTGAAAAGAATGATGTGTAGCAGGGGAGGCAGTGGCGCCAGACCAGGAGGGGGACTAGACCTGTTTTATGGGATGTTTTTGATAAGGAATTCAAATTGTAAGTCTACTCTTGTGTTCTCAGGATTCCAACAAGGTGACCCATACTATTTTTTTATTTGATTTATAAAGTTTTATATAGCACTAGCTAGACCGGTGGGTATCAGAGCTCTTTACATACACAAAGGAAAAGAAAAATTGCAAAACATCGCAGGACATGCGGATGCATAAAAATATAAGCGAAGGCATAATACTTATGAATCCAGTGAGGGGAGAAAGACGCAGGTGGTTGAAACAGTCAGATAACCACCATCCTTGAGGGTCAAAGTGAGGGGGGAGTCCATTAGGTTACTGGTGCCTAGGTTGGTTGACTTGGTCGGTAAAGTATTGGTTGAGGAGAAGGAGTTTCAGGTCCTTTTTGAAGCAAGAGAAGGAGGGATTGCATCTGAGGTCCATAGGGAGTGCGTTCTACATCCTGGATCAGCACCAGAGAAGGATTGGCACTGGGTCGTTTTCATTTTCAGTTTTGGAGGGATGAGAAGACGTCAGTTTGTGCTTTTCAGAGTTCTGGATTTTCCTGCTTTTACCAGTTTGATGTTTAAGTAATTGGGGGATTGGGCATGAAATGCTTTGTGTGTGATGCAGGCCAATTTGTAAATACATCTACCTTCCATGGAAAGCCAGTTGAGTGTGTTTAGGGTTGGTGTGATGTGTTCAAATAGTTTTACTCCAGTTATGAGTCGAACTGCCATGCTAAGGACTGACCTTAGTGGGGCTAGGTGAGCTTTCGGGGTCCCTGTTAGGATGGCCTTCCCATAGTCCAGCAGGGAGAAGACTAGGGATTGTACTATTGTCTTGAGATCATTTTGGGGAAACAAAGGTTTAATTTTTTTCAGGTGTTTTAGAGAGTAAAGCGCACCTTTTGCAGAGTACTTGATGTGGTCCTCCATTGACAAGTTCTTATCCAGGGTAACGCCTAGTGACTTTACCGAGTCAGATAGGACAAGGGAGCAGTTAAGAGCATCCAGCTCCTTGAGCAAGACTTGAATTGTTTGGTGGTTACTTTTTGGAGAGAACAATATTAATTCTGTTTTGTCCGGGTTGAGTTTTAAGTGGTTTGTGTTACACCAGGTTTGGATCTTGGTTAGCGTGACATTGAGTTTTCAGACGTCACTGGGTGATTTGATTTTGTGGTATATTTGTGTTTCATCTGCATATTGGTGGTATTGAACCCCTGCTTGTTTCAGAATAATTGCGAGAGGTTGCATGAAGAAATTGAAGAGGGATGGTACGAGGATCGATCCTTGTGGGACTCCAAGTTTGACTTGTGTTGGTACAGAGAGTAAGGAGTTGATTTTAATTTGTTGCAAACAGTGCTGAAGGAAGGAAGTGAACCATTCTAGAACTGTGCAATTAATACCAGAGCGCCTCTTCAGAGTGTCAAGTAAAGCTGGATGGTTTATAGCGTCAAATGCCGCTGATAAGTCAATAAGGATGAGGAAACAGGCTTCACCTTCATTTAATGCTCTGTGAATATCATCAGCAATATTGAGCATCACTGTTTCGGTGTCACAAACTTTCATGAAACCCGATTGAAAGGTGTCGGGGAGGTTGAAGTTATCAATATGTTTGTTTGTAAAGTTGTTGGAGAATGCACTTCTCCGATGTTTTAGCTAGGAACGGAAGGTTGGAGATAGGTCCGATGTTGTTGAGCTCGTTGGGGTCGGACCCTGTTTTCTTGAGTATAGGTGTGATCTGTCCTAGCTGAAGGGGGTCTGGGAGACAACCTTATGTAAGAGAGGAGTTGATGATTTTTTTCCAGAATGGGGCAATGATGTGGTTGAGTTTTTTTTACTGTTGTGGATGGGAGGGGTCCATAGTGTGGGAAGTAGGCTTTAAGCTTGCATTTATATTGAAGGCTTCAATTTCGGACTTTAGCTCGAAGTTCGACCAATTAGCGTTCCATTGCGGATGCCAAATCTTCCTACTATGTGAATAAAATTAGGTCTGCAAGTAACTTCTCTAATGAATTATTTAAGGTGGTAACAGAGCTCTCTACTCCCCCGGTCCAACAGTCCATGGAGTACTCACAGAGTTTTGTAACAGTGTGGCAGTATACTTCAGAGACAAGATCCTGAAGATCTATTCTGACTTTTTGCAATGCTCAAGTATGTAGCGACCTCGCGATGGCAGCAGAGTGCTCCTCTGATATTAAAAGAACACGGAAATGCTCGTGTATATATAATAACAGCATACCTTCTTCCGTGCCCAGATTTCAGCCAGGCCGACATTATTGTCCTCTATTGATAGCTGTGTCACCTCATGGACGATCAACAAACAACATTTGCACATAGGGCCTGTAGCAAATGTTCAAAGTATCATGAAAGTGTACCTACGAAGCTGAAATTTAAGCAGTGAGATTTCAGAGAAACTAATCCTACTCTGTTATACAGGCAAATATGTAGGGTTAAGAAACGTGTGCATGGAGAAAATTGCGTTTTTTTCCAGGCATAACCCAATGACGTGACACCGACTTATACTTCAGTCGACTAAGAAGCGATCCAATGCCCTTCAAACGAATGTAAAGCACATTCTACTTAATATGTATTTGCATAAAATTGTTAAGAATACAAAAGGTAAATTGTGACATTGTCAGTACAAATGATCCAGAAAGCTAATTAAAAATATGTAAAAGCCATCAAAGGGACAGGTAAAAGTGTGCAAGTTAAAAACAATTTAGGATGTTAGAAACGGAGCCAAATTAAAAGTTCCCACCACTTGGATCTACCAGATTGTTTATGTGTGCCTAGAGGGAGAAAAGCATTACTGTTTCCAGGTACCACTGATGATGATTCCAGAAGCACACCACGGAGCAGGTCCATGGAGCAAACATGTTCCCATCCATTTATCGCCACAGTCGCAGAGGGAGGTACCACAGCCAGTGTGAGATCCGCAGAGCCTGGATCCAATTCAACAGGAGCAGAAGAGTCTCAGGAGGGCTTGTAGAATGCATTCAGAAGAAATGGCAAATAAAGGGGGCATTGTACAAATGGGCCATTAAAGGGTACACCAGTAATTGTACGTCTAACAGGTGTTTGCCTCAAGGAAGGCTCTGAATAGTGGTTGGGGGAAAAATTACTATTCCGACAGGTGTTTGCTTCACAGAGTTTGCTGGATGGTGGTGGGGGGCAAACTTACTATTCATACTCCAGCAGGTGTTTGCTTCAGGAATGGTGCAGGATGGGGGTGCTGGCATAATTACCATTCCAGCTCCAAAAGTTGTTTGCCTCAAGGAAGGCTCTGGATAGTGGTGGGGGGTAGAATTACTACTCAGACAGGTGTTTGCCTCAGGGAGGGTGTAGGATGGTGGTGGGGGGCAGAATTACTGTTTCTACTCTAACAGGTGTTTTCCTCAAGGAAAGTGCTGGATAGGGGTCGGGGACAAAATTACTATTCCTACTCCAATCGGTGTTTGCCTCAGAGAGGGTGCTGGATTGTGCTGGAGGGCATAATTACTGTTCCTACTCCAATCGGTGTTTGCCTCAGGGAGGGTGCTGGATTGTGCTGGAGGGCATAATTACTGTTCCTACTCCAATCGGTGTTTGCCTCAGAGAGGGTGCTGGATTGTGCTGGAGGGCATAATTACTGTTCCTACTCCAATCGGTGTTTGCCTCAGGGAGGGTGCTGGATTGTGCTGGAGGGCATAATTACTGTTCCTACTCCAATCGGTGTTTGCCTCAGGGAGGGTGCTGGATTGTGCTGGAGGGCATAATTACTGTTCCTACTCCAATCGGTGTTTGCCTCAGAGAGGGTGCTGGATTGTGCTGGAGGGCATAATTACTGTTCCTACTCCAATCGGTGTTTGCCTCAGGGAGGGTGCTGGATTGTGCTGGAGGGCATAATTACTGTTCCTACTCCAATCGGTGTTTGCCTCAGGGAGGGTGCTGGATTGTGCTGGAGGGCATAATTACTATTCCTACTCCAATCGGTGTTTGCCTCAGGGAGGGTGTAGGATGGTGGTGGGGGGCAGAATTACTGTTTCCACTCTAACAGGTGTTTTCCTCGGGGAAAGTGCTGGATAGTGGTGGGGGACAAAATTACTATTCCTACTCCAATCGGTGTTTGCCTCAGGGAGGGTGCTGGATAATGGTGGGGAACAAAATTACCATTCATACTCTGACAGGTGTTTAACTCAGAAAATCATTAGCACTCCCATGAGTGATGTCCTCAAAGAATGTGAACAAGTGTACCTAAACATAAACAAGCATTGGCATAGCCAATAGGTCTCGCTTTTGGGACCTTATAAGTATTTAGTTATGCAGCACAATATCCTTGGTGCAACAACATCAACTGTGTCATGGCTAAACAGTTCTAAGGTTATGCCAATCCTTGCTGAAAGAGGGAGCAGTCCTAAGAGTGGGCACAGCATTTAGCATAAGTTGGTGAGGGTTCTTTCTGCTGGTATAAACATCAGCACCGTAAAGCATAGCTGTGGAAGCAAAGGGTATGGACAACTGGAACAGAAAGCGAGTTTCATTTCATTATCTAGTTTTACGTTTCATTATCCTGGTTTTATATGTAGTACATAAATGACAAATGACTGAATGTAAAATAACATGGAACCTGAACATGCTGCCCATGGTGGCTGCTGTGAGTAGGACGTGATCATGAGGTCAAACATGTGAAAGTTGGGGTGAGGTTGGAATAAAGGCCTTGAGACCCAAGAATATATAGCGTCAGTGCAGTTCGAGGGGTGTTGACAACATAAAGTATAACTGGGTGGAATGGGGAAATGAAGAGGGGTTTAGGTGTGAAGGATTTTGGGTAAATATATGTTACGAATTTGAATATTGATTAGGACAAATGGACGGAGGCTGTGCTGTTGCGAGCCTGGTGCGATTCTCCACATGAAGAGAGCCTTCTTTGCCTCATGTTTGCCCCCCACACCCCTGCGCATTCCGCATCTAAAAGATTTCATCGTGGAGATATGTTTTACGTACATTTTAGCTTCATCAGTAGTTTTCCCCGCAGAAGGAAATTGTTCTTGAATTTATTAGAAAGCTGAATTGCGATAGATAAAAAATATAAAAACATAGATGGGAGCTGGGCGTTGCGGTTAGATCGGATGCATTTCATGGCACTGAATTCACAAGAACCCTTGGATGTAAGGGGGTAGAGGCTATAAATGCACCCACAGTCCGTCCTAGCAAACACATTCTGCTCACAGTGGATTGAGAAAAGGTGTGTGAGCACAATGAATTAAAAAAAACTAAGTAAGCACAAAAGAAAGTAGATAAACCCTTCTGCTGAGCTGCAGGTCAGTTTACTTTCTCATGAGGGCAAGTGTTAAAAAGGGGCGATTATCTAAATTTAGGACTGGAAGTTAGAATGGGGAGTGTGAATGAAGTGAGGAGTTCAAAAAATATTAGTATTTAGCACAGCTCTTGTAGCAACATCCAATGTATTCAGTACTGGCTCCACATGCCAACACTAAATGAAATTGCCGCGAGGGAAGCTAGAATTAGTAGGAGAGAGAAATAAACCATCTCAGCATCCAGAGGTGTCACTAAAGCAGAAATGTCACCGGTGGCATTTACTTACTGAAAACCCCAGCAGTAGATTGTAATGACTTCCAAGCAAATATTTTTGTGTGTGCAGTTTTGTGGGCGCGCCTTTAAAAGTTGGTCAAGAGCCACACGTTGCTAGTCATTTGGAATTGAATGTTATAGCAGGATGTTTCCCACTTAAAAAAAGTTTTAGCTATAGCATTGTGAAAAGCGGAATAAATCTATTTTAGCGGTGGGATTTGGGATGGAATATCTTTAGAAGTGGCAGAGGTTTTGGAGTGGGGGGTTATTGAAAGGAAAAAATAAGTTTTAGTACAGAAACCTAAAACAGTTACGAATGCATGTCACATCAAATTTTAGAAGCGGAAGTGTACACATGTGCAGAGTGACCCGGATGTGAGTGTTCCTGTGATCGTCTGGCAGAAACAGAGAAAGACAGAAAGAAAGAGAAAAAAGATCCAGACCCTGCTACAACAAGGAGGGAAAAATTAAGGAGAAGACACAAAGGGATATTGCTTCACCATGCCTTGTGATGCTAAGTCCACATATCTATCCAAAGATCTCCAAACCCCACTAGAAATAAAGGGTGAAAAATGTTTCTACTCCACAGAAGTATGAGCCCCTCGGAGAAAAGTTCCAAAAATGCTGACCCCGTTATGCCTGTAATTAGCGCGGGAGGAGGCATCAGGCAGAACAGGGCAATGAAGAGGATACGATGTAAAGGCTAGAGCGAGCATCTTTGATGCGCGGGAACCCGTTTTGAGCCAGCACTCTGATACCTTTGGAGTGCCAGTATAAAAGTAAAAAAAAAAAGTTTAAAACGCTGTGCATAAAACATGAAAGGAACAGGCAATTACTGAAAGCTATGGAAAAGCGTGTTTTCCATATCTGTTTCCCCACATCGTAATGTAATCCGAGCCACACTTGGTTTTCAAAATATCAATGGAATAGAATGGTTTATTAACATCAAGGTACATTTTTGGACGACTGACACGCAGCAAGACGTGCAGCCGCCATGACTGCTTGTTAAAAAAAAGAAAAAGTTATTTGTGCGCTGTAAGGAAAAATCAGCTATCACGGTGGGGTGGTGGGGGTGGTCAAACACAGGACAGGGAGACAAGCCTAACATATATTTAACAAAAGAGAACATGCAGCGTGTGCATCATTGTTGGTTCCCGCTGCAAGACTAGTCGCTCCGCTTTTAAATATATGTTGTGTGCAGTCAAGATTGAGTTAGGCGAGCCGCACTAGTTAAACAAGCAACACAGAAGACTAGAGGAGCAAGGATTACTTGAATGCCTGTGGGGAGAGACAGGGATTGTGAGATGGAACTGGCGTGTTAATGGAGAGGCAAAAAGAAGAAGAGGGCGGAGCGAGTAAGCGGGCGAGGAGAGAGGCGTGTGCATGTGTTTACTGGCCCAGGAGTTGTGCATGCGTGGTGTGCGTGCGCGTGCAGTTTCCTCTTTCTCAAAGCACATACTCCTGCTTGTGGCACACCCCTAGGCGCTCCCGCAGAGTGTATGCCGCCACAAGCATGAGTATTTTCTTCGAAATAGAGCTGAACGACGGCTAAAGGTCTCCTATGGAACGCATGCACGCTGCGTAGGCGAGACCTAAATAAAAAGTACGAACAATAATTAGTAACTCACAATACCCTTTTTTAAGAGACCTTTGAATTTCTACCATAAAAATTACATTTTCCAAAACATTAATAGAACAGAAATCAAACATTCCAAACTCTGTAAGACTAATGAAAGAACTCAACAGATAAAAATTGAATTATAAACTTTTTAATTCCATAAAATATCAAAATCTACAGCATCATGTGAATGGGATATGAAATTCCTCCTATAAAAAATCTACCTAAACAAATTAAAATCATATGCCTCAGTAAATGTAGCAAGTAAAATGTAACCAGAGCAAATACATTATCTCTTTTATTGGTGGTATGGAAACCATAGATCCATAGGGAAAAAAAAGAACAAATTTTATACATCCATGTCTTCCTAACATTTCTCCACTGATCAACTCATAGTACTGCACCCATCTGAAGGAACGCATCCGCAAACAAATCTGAAAAATGTTCCATCACCTTCAGAAGGTGCTGTCCATTCACAAGGTAAAAACCCGTTAAAGCTAAAATAAATCAACAACTCAATTACCACCAATGATACCTTTCTTAGTTAAAAGACATTGCCATGTAAACATAGCATCGCCTAAGGAGTATAAACGTTGTTATCAAAAGGAATTCCAGAATGAAAGTAATTTCTAAATATTTTCCCTTGCAGGGTAATAAAAAACACTTTAAAATACCAAATCATTAACACATTTTTGAGTCTTTTTCTATCTGTACAGATCAACGCATTGACTCCATCCATTCCTACCGCCCTCACTGACTCCATCTAATCCGAGCATCCGCATTGACTCCACCCAACCCTAAATGTCCTCATTGACTCCATCCAATCCTAAGAGTCCTCATTGACCCCATCCAATCCTAAGCTAAGTGTCGTCATAGACCCCATCCAATCCTAAGTGTCCTCATTGACCCCATCCAATCCTAAGTGTCCTCATTGACTCCATCCAATCCTAAGCTAAGTGTCGTCATTGACCCCATCCAATCCTAAGTGTCCTCATTGACTCCATCCAATCCTAAGGGTCCTCATTGACCCCATCCAATCCTAAGTGTCCGCATTGACTCCACCCAACCCTAAATGTCCTCATTGACTCCATCCAATCCTAAGGGTCCTCATTGACCCCATCTGTTGGAAATGGGATCCCCGGCTGGCCAGGGCTTTCGCCAAAGTCAGTCAGAGACCACCACTCCCAAGTCAGGGCAAGGGAGTTACACGCCAAGATAACCCCTACTCACCCTCTAGGTAACGTGGCGCGAGCAGCAAGGCTAAACTTGGAGGCGATGCAAGTTAAGTATTTGCGCACGCACCCCAGCAACAACAACCAAAGGCCCACCACAAAGGAAACTCCACACAAGGTTTATATAAAAATAGCCTTTGTATTACACCAAAACACATTAGATAAAACACACTTTACAATGTGCCAGAGGCACGGGCAGAATTTACAGGGGGATATTTACAAGACAGGGCCACCTGGACCACTGTCAGGAATCAGAAGTAGCATTTTCAGAAATAATACTTTCAGAAATAAAGCAATACCTTCAGTAATAAAGCAATACTTTCAGTAATAGCACTTTAGCAATACCTTCAGTAATAAAGCCATACTTTCAGTAATAGCATACAACCAGTCATTACTGGTAACAGGGCCTCACTAGCACCACCTGTACTAGGGAGAAAACAACCACCTACACGTCACACTACCTGTAGGGGTGCAAAAGCAACACACATGATGTCGTAACATTCAGAGGTGTAAAAGGACAAAGAGAACACATGATGAATAATCTACCCATTCAGAGGTGTAAGCCAACACATGATGCCGTAACATTCAGAGGTGTAAAGGCACATGACGCATAATCAATACATTCAGAGGTGCAGAACAAATACCAATTTCCCCAAACTCACCAGTCACCACCTGTGACTGTCCCGGTGTCCCAATGTCAGGGCCTAAACGTGGCAGTTGCCCACAAAGTGCTGGGCAACTGGAGCAGGGAAAGTTTAGCGCAAAGTTGGAGCCTCTCAGGCTCTGAACAAACCAACTGGCCCCTTTGAGCCTCGCTGGGCTCTTTGCACAAAAAGAATGTCCCTCTGAGCCTCTCTCAGGCTCTCCAACAGGAATTCCGCCTCACTAGGCAGGGGGGTCCCTCACGGGGGACCCAGGAACACTTAGGGCGCCTGGTGCCCCTCTCAGGATTCAATAAACAAATGTGGGCACGTTGGAGTCCCTCTCGGGGGACTCGGAGCAGTTATGGGGCCCAAGAGCCTCTCGGGCTCAGAACCCAGGCGGAGTCCCTCTCGGGGGACTCGGCATTAGGTGAGGCCCCACGGGCCTCTGCACACAACGAGCCTCGCTCTGGAGAGGAGGGGCGGGCACCGGCAAAGTGCCCCGACGCCCCCTCCCTTCCGCACGCACTCACCGGGTCTCTGGTGCTCGGCGGCGCTCTCCTCCCACCGGGGCTCCCTCCTGGTCCTGGGAGCCCCTCGACATCCGGCGACTGCTTCCTGGCTGCCCCGGGGCTCTCTCCACATCATGGGAGCCCTGGGCGGCCATTGCTCAGCCCCATTCTCTTTCCGGTTGGTCGGCAGGCAGCCAGCCAATCGTGGTGCGGTGGCGGGCGGGACTTCCCTCCAAAACCGGAAGTCCCGCCCCGCGTCAGGCACCGAAGTGCCTGCCTTCCTGTTTTGCGGCGCTCGGGCCGCGGCGGTGAATCTTGGGGGCATTTACGAGGGGTGGCACCCTCGAGAAGCATTCAAAAGGTACCAGCGAGGTGGGCACTCGCTCAGGACCAGATAAACGGGGTGGCACCCGCAATTTAAGAATAAAGTGCAACGAAGCACTCTGGGGCACCAAAAAGGGCAGGAGCGCTTCCCTCCGAGGGAAAACGACAGCGCTCTGCCCAGGAATGCAAAGTAAAGCGCTCACGGGGCGCTAAGGGCAGCCACAGCCCTGGGGCAATAATCCAGCGCTCCCAGCGCTCTCTGAGAGAAGGAAGCGCTTCCAGGCGCTAGGGCAACAGCCAACAATCAGGTCCTGGTAGAGTCCAGGACAGCAGAAGTCCAGGGGCTGGGCAGGGCTCAGGGAGGCAAGCCATCCCTGAGCCCAAGCAGCAGCACGCCCATGGTAGATTCAAGCAGCAAACAAGAACCTTTTCATGGGGTCACAGCCCCTCTTTTATACACCTTTTCCCTTTGTCTTTAGGTGCAGGGTGAGGGCAGAACCAGTCGCAGCTGGTTCTGGAGCACTCTTGATGGCCCAACCACCCATTCTATTCACTGGCAGGGCTTGGGTCATCAGTCACACCACAGGGGGGCGGAGCCAGCATTGTGTGGGGAAAACCCAGCCCATCCAGGACACAGGTACACTCCTCCCACACATCACTCATGCTAATCTCCCACTCACCACCGGGCAGACCCATCCAGACTTCCTGGAGCCTGGCATGCCAGCCAGCTCCAGCCAATCATGCGTCAGCACCCTCACAGCACACGTACAGCCATGTCTAGAAATGGCGCTTCGCTACTAGACACATACATGCTGCATACACCATCTCGCAGCATTCACTCTCACGAGTTCACATATACCAGACTCAAGCCTGTACACCCCACGCATCAGGAACTACCAGGGACACATACATTCCCCATGCATTCCTATGGGCGGGCAGGCCTAGCTCAGCACATGCACTCAGAGTGCGCACGCACTTTCCACTGGGACACAGTGAAAGTGCGCAGTATCCAAAAATCACCATCTCCAGGTCACCATTTCAAGCAAAAAGTCTAGGGGTGAACCTGCCCTAAGGGCCAAAGTCCAACACCATCCAATCCTAAGCTAAGTGTCGTCATAGACCCCATCCAATCCTAAGTGTCCTCATTGACCCTATCCAATCCTAAGTGTCCTCATTGACTCCATCCAATCATAAGGGTCCTCATTGACCCCATCCAATCCTAAGCTAAGTGTCGTCATTGACCCCATCCAATCCTAAGTGTCCTCATTGACTCCATCCAATCCTAAGGGTCCTCATTGACCCCATCCAATCCTAAGCTAAGTGTCGTCATTGACCCCATCCAATCCTAAGTGTCGTCATTGACTCCATCCAATCCTAAGAGTCCTCATTGACTCCATCCAATCCTAAGTGTCCTCATTGACCCCATCCAATCCTAAGTGTCCTCATTGACTCCATCCAATCCTAAGTGTCGTCATTGACTCCATCCAATCCTAAGTGTCGTCATTGACTCCATCCAATCCTAAGAGTCCTCATTGACTCCATCCAATCCTAAGTGTCCTCATTGACCCCATCCAATCCAAAGAGTCATCATTGACTCCATCCAATCCTAAGTGTCCGCATTGACCCCATCCAATCCAAAGAGTCATCATTGACTCCATCCAATCCTATGTGTCGTCATTGACTCCATCCAATCCTAAGAGTCCTCATTGACTCCATCCAATCCTAAGTGTCCTCATTGACCCCATCCAATCCTAAGTGTCCTCATTGACTCCATCCAATCCTAAGTGTCGTCATTGACTCCATCCAATCCTAAGTGTCGTCATTGACTCCATCCAATCCTAAGAGTCCTCATTGACTCCATCCAATCCTAAGTGTCCTCATTGACCCCATCCAATCCAAAGAGTCATCATTGACTCCATCCAATCCTAAGTGTCCGCATTGACCCCATCCAATCCAAAGAGTCATCATTGACTCCATCCAATCCTAAGAGTCCTCATTGACTCCATCCAATCCTAAGTGTCCTCATTGACTCCATCCAATCCTAAGTGGCCTCAATGACCCCATCCAATCCTAGTATCCACATTGACTCTATCCAATCCTAGCGTCTTCATTTACTTCATCCAATCCTAGCATCCCTATTATCGCTGTCCAATTCTAGCTTCCGCATTGACTCCATCCAATCCTAAGGGTCCTCATTGATTCCATCCAATCCTAGACGTCCGAAGCCTGATTCAGACTGAGCCTCGGAGAGATGCATTTTGTGCTCATTGCAAATGTCTGCAAACAAGAAGAGATGAAACACTGACTCTTTGAGAGGAACCTCAACAGCTGCGCTGCGCGTCTCGCCGACCGCACCTCATTCCAGGCAGCACAGAACTGAAAGCTGGGCCTGTGTGAAATGTGCAGAATCCAACAAATGAAACTCCTGAGGAGTTATACCACAGTTGTCGAGATGCCACTCTGATACTCTTGCATTGTTCACCGTGCATCATGTGTGACATGAAATGTGGGAAATTACAAGAGAGTCCACTATAGTAGAGAGCATTTCACCAGGGGTGCTGAAAACAAATGTCCTTGCTTCCCTCTTGCCCTAAGCTTTTAAACCTAGCTGTCCAATACCAGGCTTCGTTGCACCATAGCTAATGTCACACTTTACAAGCCACTTACACACCTGAAACAAATGACAGACACACAGAAGAGAGCACAATCCGATGTATTGATAAACATGAATATTTATTATTACTAAGCAAGATGTCATTGTTTCCTGGCAGCAAGCGAGCATGGAACTCTGAACATGGGGGAAATCATCTCATAGAATGAGTCAATTAATGGCTTCAGGGCGCTATGGAATCGATAAACACCGGTCAGATTGATCTTTGTCCAGGGAGAACCTGGACACCATTGTCAGCAGAGACACAAAGGACTCTGGGAAGAGAGCGGCAAAGTTGGTCTGCGGAGGAGGATCCAACAGACATCAAGAAGGAACCTTGAGGCGCGAAAGATGCCGCAGGATCTTCATCTCCAGCTGCGGGTGACGCTGCTGTGGAGGGACCTGGGGTTGTCGCAAGAATGAACGCCACTGCGTCTACAGTTTCATTTAAGATGGAGGCGCCTTACGACTCGACCAACATCAGGAGTAAAACCCTGTCCTAATTTATCTACTCCATGAATGGGGTGGGCCCCCACCGGGTGGGCCCCCACCCCCTCTCCCAGTCTCACGTTTATCCGTAAACCCTTCCTCAGCAGCAGACGCACACTGGTACCTTTGATGTGAGCAGCGGTGTAGAGTCAGCCTTATTCAATAGCTAACTATATTCAGTTGACATTTTTTTTACAAAAAAAAAATGTTGTCTCTCTTACATCTTGATTAACAAAAGTATTTCCACACTCAGCCGGCCCCTATACCCCAGATGTGGGTAACAATTCAGCCCACCCCAGAGTTATAGGTTCCAGGGGTCCTATTAGATCTGCGGCTGTGGAAGTAACTGGGGGTCCAAGTTGAAGACTGAGAATTCACTGAGAAATGAGGGATTACCGGGGTGAATCCAGGTCCCATCCCATTTGCATCAGCTGAAATCTCTGGGTGAAAGTAAACAGATTTGAGGGGTTCTTCCAGGTCTTTTAATTCTGTTGGGGCCAAAACCGCACTTAAATGAAGGTGGAACTCACAATCAGGCACTTACCGGCACCCCCCCTGCTGTGCCTCTGAACATCTGTCTGTTTGGAAACCTTCAGACAGAGGTGCACAGATCTGACACAGCTGTGAAGACACCCAGGAAGGCACAAGTCTCTGTGTATTTGTAAACTTCATCGCTCTGAGGGCGGTGAAGGATGTACTCCTCCTGAAAGTAGAATTAAACTCGTTTTCTATCATGGAAAAGGGGAAGGAACAAACCAAAAACTGGTAGAAACACAAGGGAATGAGGTCCGAGTGTGGGCCCCGGGCCCCGGGGTGGGGGTTGTCGCACACCTGGTTCAGGGGTCGGTTCTCTCCTCCTGAGGCAACTGGTTCTTTCACTAAAAGTAGTGACTGCTCCATGGGCTGGTGGTGGGTGTCTTTAAGTCATTTCCATGAATGTTCCTACAATAATCTGTTAGTTCTGAAGTCCAGGTCTCAATGTTCCTATGCATTATAAGAGTCTCCCAGAGCTGTGTCACATTTTATAACAATCCCAACAAGAAGCAGCGAGCAAGACATTTATAATAACATAAAATAATCATGAAATGCAGAGCTGAAATAAAAAGACCCCGCAAAGCAATCATGAAATGCGGAGTCACGATAAACACATCCGTGCTCCTAACGGGCACTGAAGGCGCTGACTTAGAAATCCTCTATTTATTGTTACTGCGCAGGTGCTCCTCCTTTCATCATCGGTGGATTACTGGGCGTGGCTCGATGTCTGTCAAGAGAGATGAAAACAGAAGGATGAGATAATGGAGAGGAGATTATACACAGGAGCAGAAATACAATGAACAGACAGACATCATGCAGGGGCCCAGGCAGACATAATGCAGGGGCCCCAGGCAGACATAATACAGGGGCCCCAGGCAGACATAATACAGGGGCCCCAGGCAGACATAATGCAGGGGCCCCAGGCAGACATAATGCAGGGGCCCCAGGCAGACATCATACAGGGGCCCAGGCAGACAGAATGCAGGGGCCCCAGGCAGACATAATGCAGGGGCCCCAGGCAGACATCATGCAGGGCCCCAGGTAGACATAATGCAGGGGCCCCAAGCAGACATAATGCAGGGGCCCCAGGCAGACAGAATGCAGGGGCCCCAAGCAGACATCATGCAGGGGCCCAGGCAGACATAATGCAGGGCCCCAGGCAGACATCATGCAGGGGCCCCAGGCAGACATCATGCAGGGGCCCCAGGCAGACATAATGCAGGGGCCCCAGGCAGACATCATGCAGGGGCCCCAGGCAGACAGAATACAGGGGCCCCAGGCACACATAATACAGGGGCCCCAGGCAGACATCATGCAGGGGCCCCAGGCAGACATCATGCAGGGGCCCCAGGCAGACATCATGCAGGGGCCCCAGGCAGACATAATGCAGGGGCCCCAGGCAGACATCATGCAGGGGCCCCAGGCAGACATCATGCAGAGGCCCCAGGCAGACATCATGCAGGGGCCCCAGGCAGACAGAATGCAGGGGCCCCAGGCACACATAATACAGGGGCCCCAGGCAGACATCATGCAGGGGCCCCAGGCAGACATCATGCAGGGGCCCCAGGCAGACATCATGCAGGGGCCCCAGGCAGACATCATGCAGGGGCCCCAGGCAGACATAATACAGGGGCCCCAGGCAGACATAATACAGGGGCCCCAGGCAGATATAATACAGGGGCCCCAGGCAGACATAATACAGGGGCCCCAGGCACACATAATGCAGGGGCCCCAGGCAGACATCATGCAGGGGCCCCAGGCAGACATCATGCAGGGGCCCCAGGCAGACATCATGCAGGGGCCCCAGGCAGATATAATACAGGGGCCCCAGGCAGTCATAATGCAGGGGCCCCAGGCAGATATAATACAGGGGCCCCAGGCAGTCATAATGCAGGGGCCACCGGCAGACATAATGCAGGGACTCCAGGCAGACATCATGCAGGGGCCCCAGGCAGACATCATGCAGGGGCCCCAGGCAGACATCATGCAGGGGCCCCAGGCAGACATAATGCAGGGGCCCCAAGCAGACATAATACAGGGGCCCCAGGCAGATATAATGCAGGGGCCGCAGGCAGACAGAGTACAGGGGCCCCAGGCAGACATCATGCAGGGCCCAGGCAGACATAATGCAGGGGCCCCAAGCAGACATAATGCAGGGGCCCAGGCAGATATAATACAGGGGCCCCAGGCAGTCATAATGCAGGGGCCCCAGGCAGATATAATACAGGGGCCCCAGGCAGTCATAATGCAGGGGCCACCGGCAGACATAATGCAGGGGCCCCAGGCAGTCATAATGCAGGGCCCCAAGCAGACAGAATGCAGGGGCCCCAGGCAGATATAATGCAGGGGCCGCAGGCAGACAGAGTACAGGGGCCCCAGGCAGACAGAATGCAGGGGCCCCAGCAGACATAATGCAGGGGCCCCAGGCAGATATAATGCAGGGACTCCAGGCAGACATAATACAGGGGCCCCAGGAAGACATCATGCAGGGGCCCCAGGCAGATATAATGCAGGGCCCCAGGCAGACATAATGCAGGGGCCCAGGCAGACATAATGCAGGGGCCCCAAGCAGACATCATGCAGGGGCCCCAGGCAGACATAATGCAGGGGCCCCAGGCAGACAGAATGCAGGGGCCCCAGCAGACATAATGCAGGGGCCCCAGGCAGATATAATGCAGGGACTCCAGGCAGACATAATGCAGGGGCCCCAGGAAGACATCATGCAGGGGCCCCAGGCAGATATAATGCAGGGCCCCAGGCAGACATAATGCAGGGGCCCAGGCAGACATAATGCAGGGGCCCAGGCAGACATCATGCAGGGGCCCCAAGCAGACATCATGCAGGGGCCCCAGGCAGACATAATGCAGGGGCCCCAGGCAGACATCATGCAGGGGCCCCAGGCAGACAGAATACAGGGGCCCCAGGCACACATAATACAGGGGCCCCAGGCAGACATCATGCAGGGGCCCCAGGCAGACATCATGCAGGGGCCCCAGGCAGACATAATGCAGGGGCCCCAGGCAGACATCATGCAGGGGCCCCAGGCAGACATCATGCAGAGGCCCCAGGCAGACATCATGCAGGGGCCCCAGGCAGACAGAATGCAGGGGCCCAGGCAGACATCATGCAGGGGCCCCAAGCAGACATCATGCAGGGGCCCCAGGCAGACATAATGCAGGGGCCCCAGGCAGACATCATGCAGGGGCCCCAGGCAGACAGAATACAGGGGCCCCAGGCACACATAATACAGGGGCCCCAGGCAGACATCATGCAGGGGCCCCAGGCAGACATCATGCAGGGGCCCCAGGCAGACATCATGCAGGGGCCCCAGGCAGACATCATACAGGGGCCCCAGGCAGACATCATGCAGGGGCCCCAGGCAGACATAATACAGGGGCCCCAGGCAGACATAATACAGGGGCCCCAGGCAGATATAATACAGGGGCCCCAGGCAGACATAATACAGGGGCCCCAGGCACACATAATGCAGGGGCCCCAGGCAGACATCATGCAGGGGCCCCAGGCAGACATCATGCAGGGGCCCCAGGCAGACATCATGCAGGGGCCCCAGGCAGATATAATACAGGGGCCCCAGGCAGTCATAATGCAGGGGCCCCAGGCAGATATAATACAGGGGCCCCAGGCAGTCATAATGCAGGGGCCACCGGCAGACATAATGCAGGGACTCCAGGCAGACATAATGCAGGGGCCCCAGGCAGACATAATACAGGGGCCCCAGGCAGATATAATGCAGGGGCCGCAGGCAGACAGAGTACAGGGGCCCCAGGCTGACATCATGCAGGGCCCAGGCAGACATAATGCAGGGGCCCCAAGCAGACATAATGCAGGGGCCCAGGCAGATATAATACAGGGGCCCCAGGCAGTCATAATGCAGGGGCCCCAGGCAGATATAATACAGGGGCCCCAGGCAGTCATAATGCAGGGGCCACCGGCAGACATAATGCAGGGACTCCAGGCAGACATAATGCAGGGGCCCCAAGCAGACAGAATGCAGGGGCCCCAGGCAGATATAATGCAGGGGCCGCAGGCAGACAGAGTACAGGGGCCCCAGGCAGACAGAATGCAGGGGCCCCAGCAGACATAATGCAGGGGCCCCAGGCAGATATAATGCAGGGACTCCAGGCAGACATAATGCAGGGGCCCCAGGAAGACATCATGCAGGGGCCCCAGGCAGATATAATGCAGGGCCCCAGGCAGACATAATGCAGGGGCCCAGGCAGACAGAATGCAGGGGCCCCAGGCAGACATAATGCAGGGCCCCAGGCAGACATAATGCAGGGGCCCCAGGCAGACATCATGCAGGGGCCCCAGGCAGACATAATGCAGGGGCCCCAGGAAGACATCATGCAGGGGCCCCAGGCAGACATAATGCAGGGCCCCAGGCAGACATAATGCAGGGCCCCAGGCAGATATAATGCAGGACCCCAGGCAGACATAATGCAGGGGCCCATGCAGACATAATGCAGGGGCCCCAGGCAGACATCATGCAGGGGCCCAGACAGACATAATGCAGGGGCCCCAGGCAGACATCATGCAGGGGCCCAGACAGACATAATGCAGGGGCCCCAGGCAGACATCATGCAGGGGCCACAGGCAGATATAATGCAGGGACTCCAGGCAGACATAATGCAAGGGCCCCAGGCAGACATCATGCAGGGGCCCCAGGCAGATATAATGCAGGGACTCCAGGCAGACAGAATGCTGGGGCCCCAGGCAGATATAATGCAGGGGCCGCAGGCAGACAGAATGCTGGGGCCCCAGGCAGATATAATGCAGGGGCCCCAGGCAGATATAATGCAGGGGCCCCAGGCAGACATAATGCAGGGGCCCAGGCAGACATAATGCAGGGGCCCAGGCAGACAGAATGCTGGGGCCCCAGGCAGATATAATGCAGGGGCCCCAGGCAGACATAATGCAGGGCCCCAGGCAGATATAATGCAGGGGCCCCAGGCAGACATCATGCAGGGCCCAGGCAGACATCATGCAGGGCCCCAGGCAGATATAATGCAGGGCCCCAGGCAGACATCATGCAGGGGCCCCATGCAGATATAATGCAGGGGCCCCATGCAGATATAATGCAGGGGCCCCAGGCAGACATAATGCAGGGGCCCAGGCAGACATAATGCAGGGGCCCAGGCAGACATAATACAGGGGCCCCAGGCAGACAGAGTACAGGGGCCCCAGGCAGACAGAATGCAGGGGCCCCAGGCAGACATCATGCAGGGGCCACAGGCAGATATAATGCAGGGACTCCAGGCAGACATAATGCAGGGGCCCCAGGCAGACATCATGCAGGGGCCCCAGGCAGACATAATACAGGGGCCTCAGGCAGACATAATGCAGGGGCCCCAGGCAGACATCATACAGGGGCCCCAGGCAGACATCATGCAGGGGCCCAGGCAGACATAATGCAGGGGCCCCAGGCAGACATCATGCAGGGGCCCCAGGCAGACATCATGCAGGGGCCCAGACAGACATAATGCAGGGTCCCAAGCAGACATAATGCAGGGGCCCCAGACACACATAATGCAGGGCCCCAGGCAGACATAATGCAGGGGCCCCAGGCAGACATAATACAGGGGCCGCAGGCAGACAGAGTACAGGGGCCCCAGGCAGACATAATGCAGGGACCCCAGGCAGACATAATGCAGGGGCCCCAGGCAGACATAATGCAGGGGCCCCAGGCAGACAGAATGCAGGGGCCCAGGCAGACATAATGCAGGGACCCCAGGCAGACATCATGCAGGGACCCAGGCAGACATAATATAGGGGCCCCAGGCAGACAGAGTACAGGGGCCCCAGGCAGACATAATGCAGGGACCCCAGGCAGACATAATGCAGGGACCCCAGGCAGACATAATGCAGGGGCCCCAGGCAGACATAATGCAGGGGCCACAGGCAGACATAATGCAGGGGCCCAGGCACACATAATGCAGGGACCCAGGCAGACATAATGCAGGGGCCCCAGGCAGACATCATGCAGGGGCCCCAGGCAGACATCATGCAGGGGCCCCAGGCAGACATCATGCAGGGGCCCCAGGCAGATATAATACAGGGGCCCCAGGCAGTCATAATGCAGGGGCCCCAGGCAGATATAATACAGGGGCCCCAGGCAGTCATAATGCAGGGGCCACCGGCAGACATAATGCAGGGACTCCAGGCAGACATAATGCAGGGGCCCCAGGCAGACATAATACAGGGGCCCCAGGCAGATATAATGCAGGGGCCGCAGGCAGACAGAGTACAGGGGCCCCAGGCTGACATCATGCAGGGCCCAGGCAGACATAATGCAGGGGCCCCAAGCAGACATAATGCAGGGGCCCAGGCAGATATAATACAGGGGCCCCAGGCAGTCATAATGCAGGGGCCCCAGGCAGATATAATACAGGGGCCCCAGGCAGTCATAATGCAGGGGCCACCGGCAGACATAATGCAGGGACTCCAGGCAGACATAATGCAGGGGCCCCAAGCAGACAGAATGCAGGGGCCCCAGGCAGATATAATGCAGGGGCCGCAGGCAGACAAAGTACAGGGGCCCCAGGCAGACAGAATGCAGGGGCCCCAGCAGACATAATGCAGGGGCCCCAGGCAGATATAATGCAGGGACTCCAGGCAGACATAATGCAGGGGCCCCAGGAAGACATCATGCAGGGGCCCCAGGCAGATATAATGCAGGGCCCCAGGCAGACATAATGCAGGGGCCCAGGCAGACAGAATGCAGGGGCCCCAGGCAGACATAATGCAGGGCCCCAGGCAGACATAATGCAGGGGCCCCAGGCAGACATCATGCAGGGGCCCCAGGCAGACATAATGCAGGGGCCCCAGGAAGACATCATGCAGGGGCCCCAGGCAGACATAATGCAGGGCCCCAGGCAGACATAATGCAGGGCCCCAGGCAGATATAATGCAGGACCCCAGGCAGACATAATGCAGGGGCCCATGCAGACATAATGCAGGGGCCCCAGGCAGACATCATGCAGGGGCCCAGACAGACATAATGCAGGGGCCCCAGGCAGACATCATGCAGGGGCCCAGACAGACATAATGCAGGGGCCCCAGGCAGACATCATGCAGGGGCCACAGGCAGATATAATGCAGGGACTCCAGGCAGACATAATGCAAGGGCCCCAGGCAGACATCATGCAGGGGCCCCAGGCAGATATAATGCAGGGACTCCAGGCAGACAGAATGCTGGGGCCCCAGGCAGATATAATGCAGGGGCCGCAGGCAGACAGAATGCTGGGGCCCCAGGCAGATATAATGCAGGGGCCCCAGGCAGATATAATGCAGGGGCCCCAGGCAGACATAATGCAGGGGCCCAGGCAGACATAATGCAGGGGCCCAGGCAGACAGAATGCTGGGGCCCCAGGCAGATATAATGCAGGGGCCCCAGGCAGACATAATGCAGGGCCCCAGGCAGATATAATGCAGGGGCCCCAGGCAGACATCATGCAGGGCCCAGGCAGACATCATGCAGGGCCCCAGGCAGATATAATGCAGGGCCCCAGGCAGACATCATGCAGGGGCCCCATGCAGATATAATGCAGGGGCCCCATGCAGATATAATGCAGGGGCCCCAGGCAGACATAATGCAGGGGCCCAGGCAGACATAATGCAGGGGCCCAGGCAGACATAATACAGGGGCCCCAGGCAGACAGAGTACAGGGGCCCCAGGCAGACAGAATGCAGGGGCCCCAGGCAGACATCATGCAGGGGCCACAGGCAGATATAATGCAGGGACTCCAGGCAGACATAATGCAGGGGCCCCAGGCAGACATCATGCAGGGGCCCCAGGCAGACATAATACAGGGGCCTCAGGCAGACATAATGCAGGGGCCCCAGGCAGACATCATACAGGGGCCCCAGGCAGACATCATGCAGGGGCCCAGGCAGACATAATGCAGGGGCCCCAGGCAGACATCATGCAGGGGCCCCAGGCAGACATCATGCAGGGGCCCAGACAGACATAATGCAGGGTCCCAAGCAGACATAATGCAGGGGCCCCAGACACACATAATGCAGGGCCCCAGGCAGACATAATGCAGGGGCCCCAGGCAGACATAATACAGGGGCCGCAGGCAGACAGAGTACAGGGGCCCCAGGCAGACATAATGCAGGGACCCCAGGCAGACATAATGCAGGGGCCCCAGGCAGACATAATGCAGGGGCCCCAGGCAGACAGAATGCAGGGGCCCAGGCAGACATAATGCAGGGACCCCAGGCAGACATCATGCAGGGACCCAGGCAGACATAATATAGGGGCCCCAGGCAGACAGAGTACAGGGGCCCCAGGCAGACATAATGCAGGGACCCCAGGCAGACATAATGCAGGGACCCCAGGCAGACATAATGCAGGGGCCCCAGGCAGACATAATGCAGGGGCCACAGGCAGACATAATGCAGGGGCCCAGGCACACATAATGCAGGGACCCAGGCAGACATAATGCAGGGGCCCCAAGCAGACATAATACAGGGGCCCCAAGCAGACATCATGCAGGGGCCCAGGCAGACATAATGCAGGGGCCCCAGGAAGACATCATGCAGGGGCCCCAGGCAGACATAATGCAGGGCCCCAGGCAGACATAATGCAGGGCCCCAGGCAGATATAATGCAGGGGCCGCAGGCAGACAGAGTACAGGGGCCCCAGGCAGACAGAATGCAGGGGCCCCAGCAGACATAATGCAGGGACTCCAGGCAGACATAATGCAGGGGCCCCAAGCAGACATAATACAGGGGCCCCAGGCAGATATAATGCAGGGGCCGCAGGCAGACAGAGTACAGGGGCCCCAGGCAGACAGAATGCAGGGGCCCCAGCAGACATAATGCAGGGACTCCAGGCAGACATAATGCAGGGGCCCCAAGCAGACATAATACAGGGGCCCCAGGCAGATATAATGCAGGGGCCGCAGGCAGACAGAGTACAGGGGCCCCAGGCAGACATCATGCAGGGCCCAGGCAGACATAATGCAGGGGCCCAGGCAGATATAATACAGGGGCCCCAGGCAGTCATAATGCAGGGGCCCCAGGCAGATATAATACAGGGGCCCCAGGCAGTCATAATGCAGGGGCCACCGGCAGACATAATGCAGGGACTCCAGGCAGACATAATGCAGGGGCCCCAAGCAGACATAATACAGGGGCCCCAGGCAGATATAATGCAGGGGCCGCAGGCAGACAGAGTACAGGGGCCCCAGGCAGACAGAATGCAGGGGCCCCAGCAGACATAATGCAGGGGCCCCAGGCAGATATAATGCAGGGACTCCAGGCAGACATAATGCAGGGGCCCCAGGCAGACATAATGCAGGGGCCCCAGGCAGACATCATGCAGGGGCCCCAGGCAGACATAATGCAGGGCCCCAGGCAGACATAATGCAGGGGCCCCAGGCAGACATAATGCAGGGCCCCAGGCAGACATAATGCAGGGCCCCAGGCAGATATAATGCAGGGGCCCAGACAGACATAATGCAGGGGCCCATGCAGACATAATGCAGGGGCCCCAGGCAGACATCATGCAGGGGCCCAGACAGACATAATGCAGGGGCCCCAGGCAGACATCATGCAGGGGCCCAGACAGACATAATGCAGGGGCCCAGGCAGACAGAATGCAGGGGCCCCAGGCAGACATCATGCAGGGGCCACAGGCAGATATAATGCAGGGACTCCAGGCAGACATAATGCAGGGGCCCCAGGCAGACATCATGCAGGGGCCCAAGGCAGATATAATGCAGGGACTCCAGGCAGACAGAATGCTGGGGCCCCAGGCAGATATAATGCAGGGGCCGCAGGCAGACAGAATGCTGGGGCCCCAGGCAGATATAATGCAGGGGCCCCAGGCAGATATAATGCAGGGGCCCCAGGCAGACATAATGCAGGGGCCCAGGCAGACATAATGCAGGGGCCCAGGCAGACAGAATGCTGGGGCCCCAGGCAGATATAATGCAGGGGCCCCAGGCAGACATAATGCAGGGCCCCAGGCAGATATAATGCAGGGGCCCCAGGCAGACATCATGCAGGGCCCAGGCAGACATCATGCAGGGCCCCAGGCAGATATAATGCAGGGCCCCAGGCAGACATCATGCAGGGGCCCCATGCAGATATAATGCAGGGGCCCCATGCAGATATAATGCAGGGGCCCCAGGCAGACATAATGCAGGGGCCCAGGCAGACATAATGCAGGGGCCCAGGCAGACATAATACAGGGGCCCCAGGCAGACAGAGTACAGGGGCCCCAGGCAGACAGAATGCAGGGGCCCCAGGCAGACATCATGCAGGGGCCACAGGCAGATATAATGCAGGGACTCCAGGCAGACATAATGCAGGGGCCCCAGGCAGACATCATGCAGGGGCCCCAGGCAGACATAATACAGGGGCCTCAGGCAGACATAATGCAGGGGGCCCAGGCAGACATCATACAGGGGCCCCAGGCAGACATCATGCAGGGGCCCAGGCAGACATAATGCAGGGGCCCCAGGCAGACATCATGCAGGGGCCCCAGGCAGACATCATGCAGGGGCCCAGACAGACATAATGCAGGGGCCCCAGACACACATCATGCAGGGACCCAGGCAGACATAATATAGGGGCCCCAGGCAGACATAATGCAGGGCCCCAGGCAGACATAATGCAGGGGCCGCAGGCAGACAGAGTACAGGGGCCCCAGGCAGACATAATGCAGGGACCCCAGGCAGACATAATGCAGGGGCCCCAGGCAGACATAATGCAGGGACCCCAGGCAGACATCATGCAGGGGCCCCAGGCACACATAATGCAGGGACCCCAGGCAGACATCATGCAGGGGCCCCAGGCACACATAATGCAGGGACCCCAGGCAGACATCATGCAGGGGCCCCAGGCAGACATAATGCAGGGGCCCCAGACAGACATAATGCAGGGGCCCCAGGCAGATATAATGCAGGGGCCCCAAGCAGACATCATGCAGGGGCCCCAGGCAGACAGAATGCAGGGACCCAGGCAGACATAATGCAGGGGCCCCAGGCAGACATAATACAGGGACCCAGGCAGACATAATGCAGGGGCCCCAGGCAGACAGAATGCAGGGGCCCCAGGCAGACATAATGCAGGGGCCCCAGGCAGACATAATACAGGGACCCAGGCAGACATCATGCAGGGGCCCCAGGCAGACAGAATGCAGGGCCCCAGGCAGACATAATGCAGGGACCCAGGCAGACATAATGCAGGGGCCCCAGGCAGACAGAATGCAGGGGCCCCAGGCAGATATAATGCAGGGGCCCCAGGCAGACATAATACAGGGACCCAGGCAGACATAATGCAGGGGCCCCAGGCAGACAGAATGCAGGGGCCCCAGGCAGACATAATGCAGGGGCCCCAGGCAGACATAATACAGGGACCCAGGCAGACATAATGCAGGGGCCCCAGGCAGACATAATGCAGGGGCCCCAGGCAGATATAATGCAGGGGCCCCAGGCAGACATAATACAGGGACCCAGGCAGACATAATGCAGGGGCCCCAGGCAGACAGAATGCAGGGGCCCCAGGCAGATATAATGCAGGGGCCCCAGGCAGATATAATGCAGGGCCCCAAGGAGGCACCCAAAATAAACAAGTGTCTTTTCATGCACCTCACTCTGGTTGACACTGCCCCGGCCCCCTTAACACTGCTGCGGGTGAGCCGTACAATGTCCCCTAATGGCACAGTTTATACATATACTACTGAATCATAGGGTTCATAAAAATTACTCTTTTGGATAAAACTGCTTTGGACGCACTTTGAACAACTTCTTCCTGCAAATAAACAAGCAGACACAGTAGAGCTGAGCTAGTCATTAAAGACCCCCGCATTATTACACATAGAATTGCTGCCCGTACTGTTACGATTTTTTTACGCACTTGTCAGAGAGGGCCAAGGTGTGCATGTGTCTATGTGGAAAAAGAATCACTTGAAGAAAAACAAAGGTGGAGACTGAACGCTTTCCATCCTCAGCTCTTCCTTGTCGTCGCTCAGACCCTGTGGAAGCGAAAGGTTCAGGCTTCCTTTCTCTGGGCTTTCACTTGGCTTTCACTAAACTTCCACTGAGCTTCCACTGAGATTCCACTGAGCTTCCACTGAGCTTCCACTGAGCTTTCCCTGGGCTTCCACCAAGCTTCCACAGAGCTTCCACTGAGCTTCTTCTGAGCTTTCCCTGGGCTTCTACTCGGCTTTCACTGAGCTTCCACTGAGATTCCACTGAGCTTCTTCTGAGCTTTCCCTGGGCTTCTACTCGGCTTTCACTGAGCTTCCACTGAGATTCCACTGAGCTTTCACTTGGCTTTCACTAAACTTACACTGAGCTTCCACTGAGCTTCCGCTGAGCTTTTACTGGGCTTCTACTGGGCTTCCACTGGGCTTTCCCTGGGCTTCCACTGAGCTTCCGCTGAGCTTTTACTGGGCTTTCCCTGGGCTTCTACAGGGCTTTCACTGGGCTTCCACTGGGCTTCTACAGGGCTTTCCCTGGGCTTCTACAGGGCTTCTACAGGGCTTTCACTGGGCTTCCACTCGGCTTCTACAGGGCTTTCACTGGGCTTTCACTGGGCTTCCACTGGGCTTCCACTGGGCTTCCACCGAGCTTTCGCTGGGCTTTCCCTGGGCTTCTACTGGGCTTTCACTTGGCTTTCACTAAGCTTTCACTGAGCTTTCACTTGGCTTCCAGTGAGCTTCCACTGAGCTTCCACTGAGCTTTTATTAAATTATTAATTAATTTATTAATGAATTAATTGGAATTAAATTACTTTCCACCCTATTCCCCTATAAACCCACAACCTACAACAGAATACAATTACGCAAAAATTAATTGACATATAAATAATTAATTCAATTTTTTTTATTAAATATATTATAAATATATTATAATAACATTCCACCCTCAATCAATCAATCAACCATGGGTTTATAAAGCGTGCGACTCACCCGGGAGTGTGTCAAGGCGCTGGGGGGGGCGTCTCCGAATCAGTCGAAGAGCCAGGTCTTGAACTCCGTCCTGAACGTGTGCAGTCTCGGGGAGCGTCTGATGTTCACAGGGAGCTCGTTCCACATTTTGGCAGGGATGCATGAGAAAGCTCTCCTGCCGGTACTGGTTCTGCGGATGCGGGGGACCTCTGCGATGGCGAGGTCAGCAGAGCGGAGGTACCTCTTGGGTACGTGGAAGGATTCTCTCTCGTTCAGTTATTTGGGTCCGATGTTGTGGAGGGATTTGTTACGTAGACGAGGAGTTTGAAGGTGACCCTCTTCTCGATGGTGAGCCAGTGGAGGCCTCCCAGGTGTTGGGTCAGGTGCTCATGGTGCGGATTCCCGAAGATGAGTCTGGCTGTGAAAGTTCTGGATGGTCTGGAGTCTGTGCAGGAGAGTCTTGTTGATTCCGGCATAAAGGGCGCTGCCATAGTCCAGTCTGCTGGTAATGAGTGCATGGGTGACAGTCTTTCTGCAGCCAGAGGGGATCCATTTGAAAGGGTGCTAAGGCAGTTGAAACTAGTGGAGGCGACTGCATTAATCTGGAGGTGTTGTCCCAGGTGGAGGTGCAGGGAGCGAGGATGAGAACCTCAGTCGTCTCTGAATTTAGCTGCAGGCAACTATCTATCATCCAGGCTGCCACGTTCTTCATGCCTTCCTGGAAACATAGTCTGGTGTCTTCTGGATTCTTCGAGAGCGAGAGGATGAGCTGGGAGTCGCCGGTGTAGGATACGATGCTGAGCCCATGCTGTCTGACGATGGCAGCGAGTGAGGCTATGTCGATGTTGAAGAGTGTGGGACCGAGTGAAGATCCCTGGGGCCTTCTGCAGTTGGTTTCCATGGGTTTGGAGAGGACGGGAGGGAGTCAAATACTCTGGGTTCTGTCGGAGAGGAAGGATTGGATCCAGTCGAGGGTCGATCCTTGAATTCCCACGTTGTGCAGTCTAGTCTGGCTGCGAAAGTGCGATGTAAGCCGGTGTCGAAGGCTGCGGAGAGGTCTAGCAGGATGAGGGCCGTGGTGTTTTGCTGGTCGAGTAGCATGCGGATGTTGTCAGTAGCAGTGAGGAGGGCATCTCGGTGCTGTGGTTACTGCGGAATCCCGACTGGGAGGCGTCCAGGATGGAGTCATCTTCTATGAAGGTGGTCAGCTGGGTGTTTACAAGTCTCTCAGTGACTTTGGCTGCAAAGGGGAGGAGCGATATGGGGCGGTAGCTATTCAGGTCCGTTGGGTCAGCTGATGTTTTCCTGAGAAGGGGTTTTACTTCCGCCCATTTCCAGTAGTCTGTCGAGATGCCAGATCTAAGTGAGGCATTGATAGTGCGACCTAGTTCGGGTGCGATGACAGTGGTGGCCCTGTGGAAGATGTGTGGTGGGCTGGGATCTGTAGGGGCTCCAAACTGGGTTATCTTCATGGTCGCTGTGATGAGTTCAATGGTCGCAGTATGCCAGGATGTGATGGTTGACTTATTGCCACGGGTGGGTAGGGGGATGATGCTCGTTGTTGATTCGCTGAAGGTTTCACAGAGGGCCTTGGTCTTCAGATGGAAGTAGGAGCTGAGCTTGTCGCAGTGTTCCTGGGACGGTGTGACATCTGTGGTCTGTGGCTTCGCAGGTGGGTTTTGCGAGCTGCTGTATGATGTTGAACAGTTCCTTGGTATTGGTCGCGTTGGTCTGGACCTTGTCTCTAATGAAGGTTCATTTGGTGTCTCATATGCACTGGTGATATTCCTTCAGGTTGCTCTGGTGGTCGTTCCGTCCTTCCATAGTTTTCAGGTGTTGCAAGGATTGCAGCAGCGTCTGGCTTCTTGAATTTCTGTGGTGAACTATGTGGCTTTCGGCAGGCGTTGTTTGGCGGGCTGGAGTAGGGGTGTGAGCTTGTCTGCGCAGCAAGAGATCCAGCTGTGGAATTCCTTGCCTCTGAAGTTGGTGTCCGTCATGTTGCTGGGGGGGTCCTGGATGAGGTGGTGTTTATTCTGCAGCACTATATTTTTGAAAGTCGATATTATGTCCTCTCAATATTTAAAACTCTATATTTTGCCATATATATATTTTAAAGTCGATATTTTGACTGTTTACCATTTCAAACATATTTTAATAATTTTGTTGTCTATTTCACTCTTCTAGGGATTTATTCTTTGATTTTCTCACTAGTTAAGATCGGAACAAGTTGTTTATAATGCATACAAATCAAAAAATGTGTTCCCCAAGGGTACGTTTGAAGTTTTTTACCGCACACTATCATGCAAGCATTTCTTTTTCAATTGTCGAGTAATGATATTCTGACTCTCTCAGGATCCTTGACACAAAATAACCGGTATTCTCTACTTCACCATCACCTTGGGTTAGTACTACATCCAGTCCTTGATTGGATGCATCACTTGTGCTCTGGATTAAATAGTCTAAAATCCTAGAACTGGCCAACTGTTTTTTAATCCATTAAAATGACTCCTGGCACATGGAGTTCCATTTGAAAGATACATTCCACTTCAGCAGAACAGTCAAGGTTTTATATGAGCTGCATGATCAGGGATTAAAAAAAAGTATTACAAGAGTTTTATCCTTTGGGGAAAGTATACCTATATCTGTTATATATGAACATTTCTTACAATCATTCTATATCACTCACACCATCTGTGTTTTAACCAACAGGCTTTTTTTTATCCATCGTACATTCATTTTTATTGGTTTCGAGAGTACATTAAATCTTTGCTGTCTTATACAAGATGGTGATATAAGAGTCCATCGAAACGCGTTGACGCCCACTTGAAGTGTACACAGTTTGTCAAGTGGCTAGACCAACAAGTATTTTATGAATCAAATAATACCAGGTTCCAGCCCGTAAAGCTTTTTCTTATGAATGTGTACACTACTTATGACATAGTGTTTTTTGTCTTGTGATTTGTACTCTCTCCTTCCGTCTTTTTTATAGTGTGTGATTTTAAATAATACTAATAGAATTTGTTTACATGTCCTGGTTACAATTCTATGTATAATATGAAGTATATTCTGTAATAATTGTCTTCTATTTTTAATTGTGTACCTTTAAGGATTTTATTAATAAATCGACTTGATTTTTACACAACTGTTAGTGTCAGGATTATCTGTTAGGAATATATGGTCTTACTTCCAAAGAATGTAGATTGTGTGAGTTATATAGATTGAGTGTTAGAAATATGAATATATAACGGATACAGGTATACTTTCCCTAAAGGATAAAACTCTTGTAATATTTTTGTAATTTACCCTATTCCTTTGGGAAGCAAGGGGTTCCTCTTATTTTTTGAAACATAATCAGGGATTAAACCAGAACAGACTTTGTACATGTCCAAAAATAACATCAGCCCAGTTTTATTTGGCTTGCACTTGTGCATTAATAATGACACTTACTAAGCCTGGTCTTCCTTCAATACCATCCCCTGGAATAATGTGCCCAAGACATTCAACACTTGTCTTCCTAATCTCACATTTCTCTGTTTTCAACACAACCCTTGTTCTTGAAGGATAGACAACACCTGAACTAGAATAGCCTCATGTTCCTCGTTTGTTGCAAGAATCAACAGGTCATCCTAAAAAGCGACCATCCCTTTTACATCCTTGAGTAACTGGTACACAATACATTGGAATTCAGATGCTGCAGAGGCTAATCCAAATGGCATCCTCCAGTAATGTAAAGTACCTATAGGTGACAGAAAAGTCTTGAAGTGTCTAAACTTATGTTCTAAAACCTCCTGATGGGAGACGGATGCTAAGTCAAGCTTGGAAAAGCAACTCACACCTACCACTGAAGCCAAAAGATCAGATGATTTTCCGGAGAGGGTAAGAATTATTCCAAATGGACTTGTTGAGACTTTGCAATTCCACGCAGTCCCTCAATTCACCATTTTTCTTCCTGCCAACTACAAGGGGTGATAACCACGAAAATAATTCAATGGGTTTGATTATTCCACTATCACACAGCATTAAAAGCTCCTTCTCTTGGTCTCCTTTTATAGAAAATTGGACACTGCAATGGGTGCTTCATCTGAATAGACCCTTCTTCAAACTTAGGGGCATATTACCAAGCAATGGCGATAATTATCGCTATGCCTGGTTTGCGGCTAAAATTATATGGCCGTGCTCCAACGATTTTTACCGCTGAGATACCTTGATATTATCAAGGTTTATCTCAAAAGCGGTAAAAATCCTGCAAAATGCATGAATATCGCTGGAAAATCAGCGATATTCATGCATTATCGTGACAATGCTCTTAGCCATGTTATCCACCTTCCATTGGATAACATGGCTAAGAACTGCTCTGGGCAGGCGTTAGCTTTTGGAGATATTCGCGCTTAGCGTGAATATTTCCAAAAGTAAGGCTTTGTTGATAATTGGAGATAGCGATATTAGCGACTTTTTCCCGTCGCTAACATCTTGGCATGCCCACTTTGCATGTCATTAGCGATGTATATCGCTGACATGCAAAGTGGGCCCCCAGATACTCGCTATCTCACACTAGCTGTCGCTAACTGCTGTTAGCGACAACTAGGTAATAGGGCGATAAAATTATCGCCGCTTTAGCGGGAAGAAGTCCCGCTAAGGCGGCGATAATGGCCCTTAGTAATACGCCCCTTAATTTTGTGTTGAAACTCCTTCATGGTGCCCAATTTATCTGAATATACTTCAGGTTCCTTGGAAGTAACATTTGCAACAAGACTTTTCCCAACCACAGACACCTGATCTTTAGTACCAGGCCTCATCACTATTTTAAATAGACATTGGTAGAAGATACACAACCCCTTGACTGCCATATAGACTTTCCCATAAACTTGCCTATTCTTGAAAGTCATAAAATCTTCACAATATCCAGATAAATCATTGTGCCTCCCTTCTTGAGAGTATGGTGCCCAGTCAGGGAGTTCGAAACTCCTACCTGGCCATAATTAATTATCGTTGATATTCTGGCCCCTGAGTCAACTAACAGCCTAACTGTCCTGTCACCAACAATCACATCAGCAGATGGGTCCACACAATCAGCTGGAGGACCAGTGCAAACATTGTCTCCAGTCACCAAAACCATGTCCTGTAGATCTTCTTGTAATTTGTCTAATTGTTCATCACAGGTGTCCTCACCTAAGTTGGCTACATTATTGCTCCCTTTGGCAGACAGGTTCAGTTCACTTTGTCACACTTTTACAAAGTGCCCCACTTTGTTACATTTTCTACAAACAACACTTTTAGCACGGTACTGTTTACCAGACCTAAAACAAATATAAGACTGCTTAAAGAAGACCTTAGCAGATCTTGAAATGTTCCTACAATACAAAATCTATTTAGCTACATTTTAATTATCATGTGAACATTCCCCACCACCTCAATTATCTTCTCTTCAATTATTTGACAGAAAATTGTGATGTCTCTATGTTTTTTGCAATTTGCACTGTTTCATCGAGTTTTGATTGTTAAGAGACTGTAGTTTTTAATGGATTGACTTGTTTATGCAGTAGCAAATAAACTGATCATGGACAAGTTGATCAATCAATCAAACAGGAGTTGTTATAAAGTGCAACTACTCATCCAAAATGGTCCCAAGGTGCTGATGGGGGAGGGACACAGCTCCTGGTTGATCTTGGTGTTTCTCTGAAGACCCAGGGGCATATTACCAACGTTAAGCGATATTTATCGCTAACGATGCTTAGCAACGGATTTTTTAACGCTAAGCATCGTCAGAAATTATCGCAGATAAACCTTGCTATTATCAAGGTTTATCGCAAATGCGATAAAAAACGGCCGCAATGCATGAATATCGCTGAAAAGTCAGCGATATTCATGCATTACCGAGCTAATGCTCTTAGCAATGTTATCCACCTCCCATTGGATAACATGGCTAAGAACTGCTCAGGGCAGGTGTTAGTTTTTGGAGATATTCGCGCTTAGCGCGAATATCTCCAAAAGTTGGTAATAGGAGATAGCGATGTTAGCGACTGTTTCCAGTCGCTAACATCTTGGCACGCCCACTTTGCATGTCATTAGTGATAAATATCACTGACATGCAAAGTGGGGCCCAAGATGGTCGCTATCTCCTACTAGCTGTCGCTAACTGGTGTTAGCGACAGCTAGGTAATAGGGAGATAATTTTATCTCCGCTTTCTTGGCTTTTAAAGCCAAAAAAGCGGAGAAAAACCCCCTTGGATAATATGCCCCCCAATTCTTAAGGTCCTTCAAGAACTTGGAGAGTGTAGGTGTCTGTCGGAGGTGGAGAGGGAGGGTGTTCCATGTCTTGGCTGTGAAGAGGGAGAAGAAGTATCCTCTTGTTCTGCACTTCTTGATTCGTTCTATTGTTGCAAGAGAGAGCGGGGCCAAGCAGAGGGATCTTTGGGGTGTGTGGAACGAGAGGTGGTGGTTCATGTAGACAGGTCTGTTGTTGTGGAGGGCCCTGTGGGCCTGGGTGAGAAGTTTGAAGGTGATTCTCCACTCGACCGGGAGCCAGTGTAGTGACCGTAGGTGTTGGCTGATGTGACAGAGACACTGTAGTTTGAGGACTAGTCTGGTGGCGGTGTTCTGTACGTGCTGGAGTTTGTGGGTGAGGTTCTTGTTTATCCTGTCGTGGAGTGCTTTGCTGTAGTTTAGACTGCTGATGATGAGGGCGTGGGTGACTGTTTTCCTGTGTTCGAGGGGAATCCAATTGAAAACCTTCCGGAGTAGGCCGAGGGTGTGGTAGCAGGAGGAGGTTACAGCGTTGATCTGGCGGTCCATTTTAAGTCCGGAGTCCAGGATGATTCCGAGGTTACGTGTGTGGTCCATGGTGGAGGGAGGGTTCCTGAGGGCAGCAGGCCACCAGGTGTCGTTCCAGGCATTAGGGAGGGGACCCATGATCGATGTTGAGTTGTATGCAGCTGTTCTTCATCCACCTGGAGAGTGCCTACTTTCCTTCTTGGATGTTATGTTTGGAGATGTTGGGTTGGTTGGATAGGGAGAGGATGAGCTGGGTGTCATCTGAGTATGATACGAGGTTGAGTCTGTGTGATCTGAAGATGGATGCAAGTGGGGCCATGTAGATGTTGAACAGGATGGGGCTGATGGAGGATCATTGGTGGACTCCGCAGGTGGTTGATGTGAGTTCAGAGAGGAAAGGAGGGAGTTCTTCCGGAGAGGAATGAGCGGATCCAGTCGAGGGCTTTGTTCCAGATTCCTCTGTCGTGGAGTCTGCTGGCTAGGGTGCAGTGTGAGACTATGTCAAAAGTGGCAAATAGGTCCAGGAGGATGAGGGGCACAATCTCTCCTCTGTCGAGGAGTTTGTGGATGCTGTCCGTCATGGTGAGAATGGGTGTCCCGGCGCTGTGATTCTTCCGGAAGCCAAATTAGGAGGGTCACTGGGTAAACAACCAAGTCTTCAGTCCCTTCCTGAAAAGAAGGAAGTCTGAGGCATTCCTCAGGTGGAATGGCAGATCATTACAAGCCATCGATGTACATACAAAAAAACTTCTGCCTACCCAACTGGTCTTTTTAACAGTGGGAGTTAGAACCTTTTTTGCTCCAGTAGATCAAAGAGTTCCAATGGGAGCATACCATTTGAACTTATTTTTTAAGTGGTCAGGGCCTTTACCATTAAGAGCCTTAAAAACTGTGCATACGGCTTAAAGAAAACCCTTTTCTTCACTTGAAGCCAATGTAGCCTGGTTAGCTCTTTTTTCACTGAGACAAATTTGGGAGTACCTGACAGCAGCCTGGCTGCTGCATTTTGTGCTATCTGAAGGCTATTGATAAGTTGTTTTGGGGAATTCAGATAGATACCATTGCAGTAGTCCAGTCTTGACATAACGAGTAACGTGACCACTGTCCTGAACTTTCCTTCTGTAAGGTAAGGTTTAATTTTCCTTAAAATTCGTAATATCAGGAAACAAGCAGAGATCACTGCACTGATGTGATCTCTAAATATCAATCTACTGTCAAATGTTACCCCAAATTCTTAGCTTTCAGTGTCAGTGCGGGGCAGTTGCCCACATCTGCAGGCCACAAAGTCAGGTGTCTAAACATGGGGTTGTTTCCAAAAACAATGATCTTGGTTTTGGTAGAATTTAGTTTTAAACAATTTGATGCCATCCACCCAGCTTTCTCCTTCATACAATCATGAAAATGCACTTCTGTTTCTTTTTCCTCGCTGTCATTAAATGATAACACTATTTGGGTGTCATCTTTGTACGAGGTTAGCTGAAAACCATAGGATTTTATTAGGGCAGCCAGCGATATCATGTACATGTTGAAAAGAGTTTGGCTTAGTGAGGACCCCTGAGGGACCCCACAAGGAACGCAGAACGGATGGGACTTGTTATTATCCAGGTCGACGCTCTGAGAGAAAGGAATGCAGCATTTTCCACGCCATACCTTGTACTCTGACCTCTGACAATCGATCCATCAAAAGAATGTGATGGACCGTGTCGAAGGCCGCCGGTAGGTCTAGAAGGATCAATACAGCCTTTCCTCCACCATCCGACTCCCTTACTTACTTCTTCTATAGATTTAATAAGAGCCAGTTCTGTGTTATGTTCGGCTCTGAAACCATTTTGTGTTTGATTGAGTAAATGATTGGTTTATAGATAAGAGCTAAGCTGGATGTATGCCGAATTCTTTTTGGGTCAGGTTGTTGTGTTTTCTCTTTTTTGCGTAATTGATTTTGGTAGGATCCAATTTCACTAAATTCTCAAATGTATCTAATGATTTATGGCTGACAGGTGCTGTATATGTGCTTGTAAGCCTAATAGCTGATCATGTTCCATGGCTCTTTGATTTTGGAGAACATTGTCGGAGAAATGTTGCAACCCTAATTTTCTCATAAACTCGAAGAAGCTTATTTTAAGTTCCAACAAGTTGGTATGTGAGGTGGGGACATATAAGGTGCCTTTTTGGAATAATTTGAGTTCATTTTGATCCAGGTTCTGGTCAGATATGTTTATTACTACCTGTAACTTGTCGGCTTCTTGGCTTTGTCCTTCTTTAATATGGCTGTGGTGGTCCTGGTGGCTGGTGTAACTTTTTCTTTTTCCCCGCCGGGGCTGTTTTTGTCTGTCTGACCTGATTCTAAAAAAGTCTCAGCGGATGCTGGTATTGAATTGACTGTAGATGAGCTTGAGGGTTCTGTATGTATTGTTTGTTGCCTTGAGGATTGTGGCCGTTTAAGTCCATGAGTTGTCTTGGTTCTTTGAAATCTTGGTTTATTAGACATATCGCTACCAGATGATGATGTATCGGTATCATGTGTATGTGGTTTGTTTTGTCTTCTACGGGCATACACTTCAGCCCAACTATATACTTCGCCAAGCTTGTAATCTACTGTATCACGTCAGAATTTGCAAATTTTTCTTTCGTTAACCCCCTGTGAGTGCCTTGTCAGCTGCTCATTGATATCTTCTAAAACTTTTGTCAGATCATTGGATGACATTGAATTGGTGAGTTTGTTGGTAACCGTGACTATTTATTTGGATAATTCATCAAGGATGTTAGAGAGTTCTTCAATTAATAACAATATTAAGTCTAGCGAGCATTTATTAAGAATCACATACCAGTGGTCCTTACATTTTTGTAACCCTGACTGTTGCAGAAAGATCCCGATGCAGATGAGCCAAAAAATAAACTAGAGCAGGATCAATGCCCATATCTAGCAAAATAATCCACAGCTTTGACCTGTTAACCAGGTCAAACGCTGAAGAGAGGTCCATAAAACCCCTATTTAAAGAACCTTCTTTAGCTAACGTATATTTGCTTATTATGAGATGTAGATTCAGACTCTGATCCAAAGTACTTCTTCCCATTCTAAATCCATATTGGAGGTTAGAGAGGACGTCGTTGTCAATCACTCGTACATGATTTTGGCCAAAACAAATTTGCCCAATATTTTAACAGCAGAATCAATTAAGGATATAGGTCTATAACACCGAGGATCCCCGCTCTGGCCCTTTTTAAAAACTGGGATGATTGTTGATAGGGCCCATGATGCAGGATACCCCTGAGTACCCGAGGCATTATAGACATTAGTTAATATCCTTGCCCAAAATTTGGGATCACATTTATACAGATCAGCCGGGACACTATCAGGGCCAGGTGCTTTATTATTAGAAGTCTCTATGATTGCCTTTTCTACATCCACCTCCTCAAATATCAGTGGGAGTGAGGCCCGGCAAGTTGCTAAATTCAGAATGGGATCCCCATCCACATTCTACACTGGAAAAAAAGAGGTGTGGGAACAATGGCCCAGAATCTCGCACTATCCTTTAAAACCTCTACTGAAAAAAGTGCATTCCAAGCTTCTTCTTTAATCTCCTGTTTACGTGAGTGAATCTCCAACGTATATGATTTACTCAGGTTTAGTATGTGTTCCCTATCTCTTAGAGTAGATTTCGATGGGCCCGTGAGCAGTTACTGTCTAACCACCTTTCACCCACCTGACATCTTAATTTAGCTTAAGACAAAGGGTTTCATAATCTCTGCCTTTGAGGAAGTATGGTCCTCACATTTTGCAATGTTATCTTATGCCTTTTCGCAGAGGTCAGCATGGAAAGAATCAGGAATGACTTTAGACCAGTTTAACCTCCTCCCCTGATCATTTGGTGCCACAGAGCTAACTCTCACCTTTCCTGCTGTTCCCAACAGGCCGCAGTCTTTATCAACCACTAAGATAACAGGATTATGATCATCGCTAATGGGGGACAGACTAGCATTATAAGACTCTACCTTAGCTAGTAACAGAGTTGACAGAAAAATATAGTCAATAATAGTGTCCCTATCCTTAGCTTTAAACGTAGCAACCCTGTCAGTTCGAGCATTAAGTCGAGGTTCAAAGAGGTTAGCTCTGGCCAGGAGATCCTCCAAAGCCTCCATCTGTTGTGAATGCTCAAAGTGAGGCGTCACTGAGTGAGCTGGTCCCAGATGGTCATTTATACAGCAATACATATCACACAAATGAATATTAAAATCACCCATAACGATAATAACACAATGGATTGCTTTGATCTATAATCTTTTAAAAAACGTTCCCAAAGTAATAAATGTTGGTTCACTACATCACATTCCCCAGAGTTATAAAAATTAGCAAATACAATTTTAGGGTAATTGGGGGTGGATAATTCTGCTATTAAACAATTGTGAGTTCCCGACTCCAACATCCTTGATGTCCGTTTTAACTTTAGTGAAAAGAGAAGCACTACGCCCCCCTTGGCTCTACCAGCCCTGGCTTGGCGTGCAGGTAAACTATAACATTCAAAACCATCCATCCAGAAAATATTCGTCATATCCCACCTTTCCTGCAAGGCAATTACATAATATTGTTTTATGAATGACAACCATCACGTGTCGTCCCTTTTAGATCTAATACCAGCAATATTCCAGCTAACAATTTTACTGTTTTGGACAAATTCAGCTTCTAAAGCCCGTTCATTCAAGCATGGGCCAGGAGAACAAGCCAGTGGGACTTCTAGTCAGTCATTCATGTCAAGGTGAGACAAAGAGGGGAAACTATTTGTTAAAACTAAATCTCCACTTCTGTTGCCTGGCCTTGGAGATTGTGATAGAGGGTCAGTTGCTACACACCAAAGAGGCCATTCTAGACAGGGATCAGACATCCTATTTCGGATAAGGCAAGGAGTCTGATAAGACCTCTTCCGATCTATCCCAGTACCAGTATTAGCATTCAGGTTTAATCGTCTTACAGGGCAGTAGAAAAATCCCAAGGGCAGGGCCCTCATGCTTCCCTTCACTAACTCAGAGGCATCCCAAAAAAGCCTGTCAGCTATATCGCATTTATTTAAAGTTGACAATGACGCAATCACCATCAATTTGTTTAGGGCAATTTCCAATCCATCCCACCCTTCTAGCCATTATTATATTAGATGCGATCTTGGCTTTACCACAACCATATTGATCGCACCAGCTTTTAGTTTTCTGTAATAGTGCCTGAGTGGATTCACTGCCCTGAGCTTCAAGAGAGGGGGACTACTACAAGAACAGCCACCAAAGGGGTAGCTTCAGGGGGTAGATCGAGTCTACACAAATTAGGGCATAGGCAACTCCCCTGTCTAACAAAGGGCCCATCAAAATCATCAGTCATACCTTTGGGTAAAGGATTTAAAGGGTTCTGGACGAACACTGGGGTTAATCCTCCCTCTACCCGAGACCTCTTAGCAGGCACAGAACTATCCAGATGACCAGTTTTTAGCTTAGCCTGCGCCTGTAATAAGGGTTGACTATCAAAGTGAGGGTCTCCCACTCTGGGCACACTCTCCTGGCAGGCCACAGATAATACAATAGGATCGACTGAGCTGTGCAAGTTTCTAAGGTCCCTGATGTAGAAATCAATTAGCTCACATTTATTTAAAATACCCACGACACAGGTGTTCAAAGTGTCAATTATATCTTTGGCAATGCCAGTGAGAATAGGCTCCAGGCGGGAGCTAAATATATCCTCCATCGCATCGCACAATGTTCGTTGACTGATTTCATTCAGTCAAATAAGAAATTATAGATTTTGACTTTCTAACATTTTAGGTTTTAACCCCTCCTGGTCCAGACTACAGACATGTTTGCGCTTACCCATATTTGATGTTAGGGGGCTGGCCCAGCCCAGCCTCCTCCGGCCTCTTACGGGCACAGACGGGCCCACCCTTGGCCCGGGCTTTGCACAGGCACGCCTGTGCACATCCCGCACTGTGGGAGGGCCGCTTGCGAATTAATGCACCTTATGGAGCCGCGATGATGCCCACAGCAAGCGTCTGGCAAAGCCTGCTGGGGCTTGTAGTTCTTGTACTGCTGTTCCCCTCATGACGAGACCTGGAGGGCTGAGCAAAATGGATTCCAAGCCGTTTTCCTCACGGCTGATGACAGGATGGAATGCAGGTAAATATTGAAAAGCCGTTCCCCTCACGGCAGAGCCTGCGACCTGTGAGCGTGTCCAAGCCGCGGGAGGGCCGCTCGCGATTTAACGCGCCTCCTGGTGCCGCAATGACACCCACAACAGGCGTATGGCAAAGTCTGAACGGGGTTGTAGTTCTTGTAGTGCCGTTCCTCTCACCACTGGGCCTGAGCAAAATGGATTCCAAGCCGTTTCCCTCAGTGCTGATGACAGTATGGAATGCCGGTAATTAGTGAAAAGCTGTTCCTCTCACGGCAGAGCCTGCGACCTGTGAGCGCACAATTAAATTGAACGCTGCGGAAACGTAGTGTTGCTGCCAAAACGAAAAGACACTTACAAGACACTTATGAGACACTGGGGGTCACGTTTTAGCAAACTTCGCATTTCTGTAAAGATAAGACAACTAAGAGTCGTGCTCTACATGGTGAACCGTTATAGCGGTTAAATATGCTGTTAGTATCGCTTAAATATTTGCGTTGGATGTGGATAATTCCCTGTTCATGCTGTGAGTGAAGTAATTAGGGCCGGAAGTGAAGACGGACTGCATGCATTGTTAAAGCGCGCATATGGAACGCTAGAGCTATATTGCAGTTGGAGGCTAAGTGGCGGCCATGTTGGGAATAGTCGCGAATGGAAAAAATAAAGGTGCAAAATAAAGGTGCAAAATAAAAATAATAATAAAACGTGCAGTATCACACATGTCAAAGCTGTTTATATAAGAAGTGAAACAATTGCATAACATTCTTATTATATTTACAAGCTCAATATATATGAGGCGTGAACTATGGTTATCAGGAAGTAAACACTTAAAGTTCAACAGAAACCAAATCTATATATATAAAAACGAAAGTA
This sequence comes from Lissotriton helveticus, assembly GCF_964261635.1. Classification (NCBI taxonomy): domain Eukaryota; kingdom Metazoa; phylum Chordata; class Amphibia; order Caudata; family Salamandridae; genus Lissotriton; species Lissotriton helveticus. The sequence continues at coordinate 12,208,581 of NC_136059.1, forward strand.
TATCTGTCTGTCTGTTTGTCCTTTATGCATTACTACACCATTCATCCGATCACCATGAAACTTTGCGAAGTTGTTGAGTACACTCCCGCGAAGGTTTCTGTCAAATTGGGCCCTCATAATCAATCGAATACTGAAACAGACAATGAATTTGAGAGCATCGTCGACAGTTACGACCCCCAAACAGAAACCGATTGGTCAATCTACATCAGATACACGAAAGAAAAAGGCATTACGAGCTTCAGAAACAGACGAGCAACGGGAAGCAAGATTAGAAGCTGTTTGAATACAAACTGCTCAAGCCCGTAGTTCTCAAACGAATGAGCAACGACAATCAAGATTGGAAGCTGATCGAGTACGCACTGCACAAGCCCATTCTTCTCAAACGAACAAGCAACGAGAATCAAGATTGGAAACAGATTGATTGCGCACTGCTCAAGCCCGCTCAAATGAAACAGGAGAGCAACGAGAATCAAGATTGGAAAACGATCAATTACGCACTGCTCAAGCCCGCTCGAATGAAACAGGAGAGCAACCAGAATCAAGATTGGAAGCCAATCGAGGACGCACTGCTCAAGCCACACTTAGAAATGTTTTCAAAAAGAAAATGAATATGTTTCAATAACAATGACACAATGTAAATTTAATGCTATCATAACGAGTTTCCTTGAATTTCATTTCTTCTGAGATCGCAGCAACGTGCGACGGGTAAGCTAGCGTTTTATAAATAACATTGATATTCCATACGGTCATTCATTGCATATGGCTAAAGGGAGTCCATTCGTCTTATCCAATAATTCTCTCTTTGAAGGAGATATTTATTGTTATCTCGTCCTTCCATTTTTTGGACTGTTTCTAAGATTAAGAATTTGAGTTGGCTAATGTTATGATGGTGTTCTTGAAAGTGGACGCCGACTGTGGATTTGATATTATTGGTCCAGATATTAGATTTATGTTCAATAATCCTGGTTTTGATCTTACGTTAATATTTTTCTAATGTGAACGTGTCCGCACGGGCATTTCAATAGATATATTACATTGGTAGTATTGCATGTTGCTGTTACTTGTAATCTGATTTGGTATCCTTTTTGTGGATGCTTAATGACGCAAAATCAACCAACGCCTTCATGCCAGTGCATTGATTAAATACCATCGAGCACAAAGAATACCAAGGGGACTTCGAATACCCCTAAAACTATCATTATGCAAAAACGCCCAAAAATGTAAAGACAGCTGGTATGCGATTCTTAATAAATGCTCGCTAGACTTAATATTGTTAATAATTGAAGAACTCTCTAACATCCTTGATGAATTATCTAAAGAAATAGTCACAGTCACCAACGAACTCACCAATTCAATGTCATCCGATGATTGGACAAATGTTTTAGAAGATATCCATGAGCAGCTGACTAGGCACTCTCAGGAGGTCAACGAAAGAACAATTCACAAATTCACTCGCCTCATGAACAATGAATAATCCATAACCGACGCGAACATGTAAGTGATACTAACAGCATATTTAACCGCTATAACGGTTCACCATGTAGAGCATGACTCTTAGTTGTCTTATCTTTACAGAAATGTGACTTTTGCTAAAATGCAGCCCCCAGTGTCTCGTAAGTGTCTTTTAGTTTTGGCAGCACCACTGCGTTACCGCAGCGTTCACTTTAATTGTGTTTCTCGAAGCATGGAGAAAAGTCTCCCATTTTCACACCCAAAAACTCACATTGTTGGGTTGAGGATTACAGGGTACCACCTTTAAACCACGTATTAAACCACCATCCTAATAACATGATCCCGCCCCCTGACAATAACCGCAACAACTATGCATGTCAATATGCTACACCACTGCTAACCGATACATAACATATGGAATTGTTTCCTCACAGAATTGTTGCTATTACAGATTTGTCCCTGATGAAGGGTTTATAACCCGAAATGCTTTGGAATGAACTACAAATGAGACATGTAAGAAAATAAGAGTGATGAAATCTTTAAAGAAAAGTGAATACAACTTTCTTAAGAAGAAGCACGTCTTTTGATTTTTCCTTAAGAAGAATTGGATAAAAACCTTTCTAAAATTGGATCGAAACCTCAGAACAGAGGACACAAATGGTGCCCGGGGGGGACACATATACAGAGTGATGTGCAGCCTCTTAGATTTAATTGAACGTCCTTGACCGGCACATTGTCACAGGAGCACATATAAAAAATCTACAGCATAAATAATTTCCCAATAAAATTCAAGTTTGTAGCGCGCACTATTCTCACTTAAACATCATCTGTGCCAGTCTGTGTCACCCATACCAGCCTCTATACATCATCTGTGGCAGTCTGTGTCTCCCAAGCCAGTGTATATACATCATCTGAGCCAGTCTGTGTCTCCAAAGCCAGTGTCTATACATTATTTGTGTCACCCATGCAGTACCTATATATCATCTGTGCCAGGCTGTGTCACCCATACCAGTGTATATACATCATCTCTGCCAGTCTGCGTCACCAGTGGCCGTGTCTATACATCATCTGTGTCACCCATGCCAGTGTCTATACATCATGTTCCAGTCTGTGTCACCCACGCCAGTGTCTATACATCATCTGTGCCAGTCTGTGTCACCCATACCAGTGTCTATACATCATCTGTGCCAGTCTGTGTCACCCATGCCACCCTCTGAGCAATGCTAATGGAACCAAGGTGGAGGTTCTTGCTTGTGAATGAAACACTTTTGGCTGAAAGTGTGCCAACCTGAGGATTTCAGAGCACAGTGAACCACTAACATCGGTCTTAAAATAGTGCTTTTAAGACAAAGGTATATTTATTTTTGAGCTCATTTTCAAAGGTTCTGTGATGAAAAACCTGTAATAAAAGTGGTTGGATGATCACTGGCCAGAAAACAATCACCTCCCTGAAAGTCTGTAGGGCAAAACTGTACCAAAGGTAAGTGGGTGTCAATGCTGCCACGTGATGTTCTTGTTTCATATCACCCACCTGAAGTCCATGTCTGTTCTGTATGAAGACTATGTTGTAGCCGGGGTTGGTACTGAGGTCCCTGCTGCCTGGATTGTGTACTTTCCGGGGGTGGTGTACACCTTCTCAAAGTCCAGCTGCCTCTTCACAAGTGTCTCATATTTGTCCTGGTGCTCGGAGACCTGTCAGGAGTTGGAACAAAACATACACAAGAGTCAAACGGTGCCTATTCCCGGACACCAACAAAAATACTCAATCTAATCACTCCACTGATAGGGGCAGGTTGCAGGCATGAGTATAATGTCTGTCTTAGATTCAAAGTCTTAGAACCTAATTAGATCATGCCACTGGGTTTCCAGAGGCTATTTCCCTTAAGACCACTACAGCTCCTATAGTTGCCAGGACCCTGCAAGGAGTCAGTCAGTCAGTCAGTCAGTCAGTCAGTAACAGCTTTATTCGATTTAAGTTTCAAATCATAAAAGCATAACGTTCATAAAACATACAATGCAAAAACACAAAATATCTACAAATTAAGATTAAAATATGATCCTCATCCTTTAGATGCAAATTCCTGTCTAATTATGTTCATTTCATTGGATACATCATTGGGAACTATACCGTTACAGCTGAATTGTCCCTAAATTAAAACAATTAATCACAAACAGGGTGAATCTATTGAGACTTTTCCATATGTAAATCAAGGGTAGCTGTTATACAATGGTTCAAAACAGTTAAAAGTGGAGATATTACAGCCACTCAATGCCCGGACGCTTCCGTCCATCCGGTGGTTATGCTTAGCAGTTGGCCTTGTTAAGCGAAAGCATGGCATAGTAGGATAAAAGTCATATAGATCCCAGGTGGATATAGGGCCATCTCCTTTTTGGGGCTGCCAAGTCTGAAGAAATGGAACAACGTTTTTGTTCCTGAATTTTACTAAAACCAGATCACCGGGAATATCTTTTGGGAGGGATCCTAGCCAGCCCACCCTTCTAACTCTCATGATTCTCCCATCTATAGTGGGGGGCAGGGGTCTATTTTTTGTTAACCAAAAAGTAACCTTATTTAATAGGTCCTGATGCCTTTCGGTTTTTCCACTTGTGAGTGCTGGCACACCCGAGAGAACGCAGACAAATGGAGCGGCCTCCGGTGGTAGGTGAATGTGATTAAGTGAACTTAACATATTGCCGTGGTTAGAAACTGACCCCTTATGGAATGTTGGATCTTTACTCCATCCTACTCTGTCGGAAGTGCACTGTACTGGTGTAGGGTTAATGGATACTCTAGAAGTATATGGCACTGGCGTGGGTGAGGCTACTGGTTGTATTTGGACCTTAGTAATTTGTGCAGATGGTTTGGACACTTCTGTGGTAGCGAGAGACAGGGGAGGGTTAGATTTTATAAAGCTTTTTATGAGTGTCGAACTGGCCTTGATTGTTTCCTCTAATCCCCTGAGCCTATCCCCTAGAATGTTCATTTTTTCAATCACTGGGGATATTATAGATTTAACCAGATGTTCAATCTGGGCCAGTAATTTTTCATCGATGGAAGGTGCCAAAAAATTGGAATTGTTTAGGTTCAAATAAAAGTTTGAGTTAGAGGCGACCACTGGGGCTGGCGGGGAAGTGGTAATGGCCAAGAGGGGGCTTGAGCACAATCTCAGTTGTTTCGGCTGGGTTCCCTGATTTGTAATCCCATTTTGCTTTCTTTTAGCCGGGGGATCCTGAGGGGACGCTATATTTGGGGTGCTAACTTTTGCAGATAGCAAATAGGGGCTGCATGACAGATTATCATTTTGGTGAACAGATGTACTAATCTGGGGATTAGTGCTTGCTGTGTGGTAGTTAAATGTGCCAATTTGCTTTATTCTTGGTTCCAGCGAAGCATAGTTTGTTTTACATATATCATTTAGTTCCTCCAGTAGAGATAGATTTTGTGCTGTGTCAACTACCTGTAAGGGAGATTGCTTGTTGGGTGTGCTGTCTATGAACGGGGATAGTTCTAATCTCTCTATTTCATGAGGTATGGGCAATATTGTCCTGCTTAGATAATGGTCAAGTGTCCCAATCACCGAATCCGTCTGGGGGTGGCATTTTCGGTTGCCCCCTTGCGAATCATAATGTAGCTCAATTGAACAACAGTGAGTACCGAAAACTGCAGCAGGATCTGGTATGAACAGAGGTCACAAAGTCAAAATACCTGTTTAGAAAAGTCTGTGAATAAAATAGTTCGAGTCATTACCTCCTCATGTTCTAATGCCAAGGGGGGTGGCCCATCCCGTCCTCCTCAGGCCTCTGATGGCCACAGATGGTCCCGCCCTTGTCCCGGGCTTCTCACGCGCGCGTCCCGTGATGCGGGAGGCGTTCCAATCCTTTCATGCGCCTCCGAGCGCTGCGGTGTCGTCACAGGTGCGCCCTGACCCCCGGGGCACCTGGGAGTAGTAGTGCCGGGGTGGGGAGCACAGAGAATGCAGGAGCCGATGCCCTTACGGCTAGTACTGCTGCAAGGTGGGGAGCATGAAGAGTGTAGAAGCCGTTGCCCTCACGGCTGAAACTGCAGCCAGGTAAGTCCTGCCCTGACGTTTCCCCCCGCAGCTCCCGGCGCTCCAATCCTTTCAAGCGCCTCCGGGCGCTGCGGTGTCGTCACAGGTGCGCCCTGACCCCCGGGGGAACCTGGGAGTAGTAGTGCCGGGGTGGGGAGCACAGAGAAAGCAGGAGCCGTTGCCCTTACGGCTAGTACTGCTGCAAGGTGGGGAGCATGAAGAGTGTAGAAGCCGTTGCCCTCACGGCTGAAACTGCAGCCAGGTAAGTCCTGCCCTGACGTTTCCCCCCGCAGCTCCCGGTGCTCCAATCCTTTCAAGCGCCTCTGGGCGCTGCAATGTCGTCACAGGTGCACCCTGACCCCCGGGGCACCTGGGAGTAGTAGTGCCGGGGTGGGGAGCACAGAGAATGCAGGAGCCGATGCCCTTACGGCTAGTACTGCTGCAAGGTGGGGAGCATGAAGAGTGTAGAAGCCGTTGCCCTCACGGCTGAAACTGCAGCCAGGTAAGTCCTGCCCTGACGTTTCCCCCCGCAGCTCCCGGCGCTCCAATCCTTTCAAGCGCCTCCGGGCGCTGCGGTGTCGTCACAGGTGCGCCCTGACCCCCGGGGGAACCTGGGAGTAGTAGTGCCGGGGTGGGGAGCACAGAGAAAGCAGGAGCCGTTGCCCTTACGGCTAGTACTGCTGCAAGGTGGGGAGCATGAAGAGTGTAGAAGCCGTTGCCCTCACGGCTGAAACTGCAGCCAGGTAAGTCCTGCCCTGACGTTTCCCCCCGCAGCTCCCGGTGCTCCAATCCTTTCAAGCGCCTCCGGGCGCTGCGGTGTCGTCACAGGTGCGCCCTGACCCCCGGGGCACCTGGGAGTAGTAGTGCCGGGGTGGGGTGCACAGAGAATGCAGGAGCCGTTGCCCTCACGGCTAGTACTGCTGCAAGGTGGGGAGCATGAAGAGTGTAGAAGCCGTTGCCCTCACGGCTGAAACTGCAGCCAGGTAAGTCCTGCCCTGACATTTCCATAGTGGGGTTCCCTAAGGAGCTCTTAACAGACAGAGGTACAAACTTCAAGTCTTGTTACATTACTGCCATGTGGAAAGATTGCGAAGTAACCTACAGGTTCATCACATCCTACCATCCAGAGTGCAATGGGGTTGCTGAAAATGTCAACAAGATTCTCAAGGGTATGATCATGGCACTCCCAGAAAAGCTCGGATGAAAATAGGATGTCTTACTTCGTTTTGCCTACAGAGAGGTTCCTCAGAAGGGGGTTGGCTACAGTCCATTTGGACGTCTGTTTTGACATCCAGTTAGTGATCCAATATTATCTTGTTGAGGAGGGCTGGAAGAAGCCTATCAAGCCTCCCAAACAAGATATTGACGATATTGTCCTTGGCCTGCATTTACGTATGGTTGAGTACATGAAAAAAGCCATCAAAATCCTTGAGGCCAGCCAGGAGTTTCAAAAAGTGTGGCATGACCAACAGGCTGTACTGACTGTTAATCAGCTAGGACAGAACGTGTGGGTATTGGAGCCTGTGGCCCCAGCAGCTCTCCAAGACAGGTGGAGTGGACCCCACACTATTCTTGAGGAAAATGGTGAGGTCACATACAATGTTGACCTAGACACTCATAGAAGGCCCCACAGGATACTTCATGTTCCTAAAACCTTCTGTTAACAGGGCTGACATGAGCTTACTCATGGCCACTGATGACGGACAGGAGGAAGAGAGTGACCCTCTCTCTCTGATCTCCTCTCACAGGACCTGTTAATGGGACAGTTGATGGAGTAGCCTTGGCAAGCAGCCTCACTGACCAGCAGCAAACTGATTACAGAAAAGTTCTCAATCAGTTCATCCATTTGTTTTCTCTTATCCTTGTGCCTAAACCTCACACCTAAGATGGTAAGAGAGAGATGAGGTTTTGTTTGGACTACAGAGGCATCAATGCAGTCACTAGGACTGATGCCCATCCAATTTCCGGGGCAGAGGAGCTAATTGATACTCTAGCCTCAGACACATTTCTGAGTACATTTGACCTGCTGGTGGCAAATAAGAATTTCTGAGGATGTCAAGTCAGACACAGCATTTTCAACCTATAATGGGCATTACCAATTTATTGTAATGCCTTTTGGCTTGAAAAACGCACCTGCCACATTTCAGAGGTTGGTGAACAATGTTTCACAGGCCTGCAAGCCTATAGTGCAGCATCGCTGTCTTTGGCTCCACGTGGGAGGATCACCTGGTCCACCTCAGGAATGTTCTGGAGGCACTATAAAAGGCAGACGTGGCTATCAAGGCCACACAGTGCCATACAGAGCAGAGCAAAGTTGTAAACTTGGGTACCCTGGCAGGTGGAGCCATTGGAGAGCAAAATCCAGATCATAAGGTACTCGGTTGCTCTCACTACCCAGACAAAGGTCAGAGCCTTTGTGGGCCTGAATGGGTACTACAGCAGGTTTGTTAAGGGATATGGGTCCATCATGAGTCTCCTTAATGATCTCACCTTCAGTGGACTCTCCTGCTTGAGCTGGCCTGCTCTGACTCTCCTGCATTTGGTGAGTCCCATGGATTTGCTGATCACAAAGTCACACCTTCGTTTACCACAACTGTTGTTGCTACCAAGACTTGTTGGTGCTCCTGTGGGATACCTATACCCTGGTTCTTGAGTCCCAATTTCTGATGCTCCTGCCAGACACTGATTACTTGTTTCTTGACTCCCAACGTGGGATAGCTCATGAACAGCTCCTGGTCTTCCACAGCGTTGCCTGGTCCTCCACAGCTGCAGCAATAATGTCACTGGCATTGCTCCCGCATTTTCGGTCATCAGTGGTCAATGTTCTTCCGTGCCTCCTGGTCACCTCCGAGTAGCATAGACTCTGTCTCCTCTGCTTGCAGGTTTTTCTCTTCAAGAATCCAGTCTTGGATTCCACCGAACTCTTCCACCTTCTTCACCAGTAGCTTCTTTCCTGAAGTCCTCCATTGTGGTCGACTGCTGTTTCCAATGTCACTTCACACCTATGCACCAGCTTCCATGGTATAGGTATCCTGGTTCCTGAGGAATCCACGAGTGTGGTGATTCTCCAACCGTACGTCTTCCATGGGGTTTCTTCAGGTATTCACGGGGAAGGGTCATTCTTCTTGCAAATTGTAACAGGGACTTTCCCATTGACATGCATTGAGTATGTGTCTGTGTTTCCACTCTGCACACAGCCTCTGTGGGGTTCCTGGGTATTTCCCTTGGATACTTATTTTTATAACTACACTTTGTGGTTCTTTTTCATTTTACCTACACTATCTGATTAGTTCTGGTAAAACAATCTGCTCTACACTCCTTCTGGACTAAGCCTGAAGGCTGCTCTCCACAGCTAACACTTAGAGAGCTTTCTAAAGTTGTCTAAAACCACTAAAATCAACATACGGTTTTTCTGGATTACTGCAAGGTGCTTCACTGAAATAAGTGTGCACCATATACTAAGCCAGTCTTCTACAAAGAAGAACTACAAAATTTGATCCAAAAAGGTATCAATCATTAAATAAAGGAGAATGATGTTGAAGTGACTCTGCAGGTTAGGAGCCTTCAAGATGATGATCTCTCCTCTGATTTGCTTCTCCACCAGTGTGCTCCCAGACAGCTCTTGGACGTTCTACAAAGCAATAGACTGATTGTCTTGCAACACAAAGAAGCCATGTGGGTGATGCGTCTACAATCAGTTGAACAGGGCCTCAACACTGATCATGAACTGCAGTACTTGCTGGGAGACGCCAACTAAACTAGATGCATGAACAAGGCATTTGGAGATGATTGTCATACGTGATGATGTATGCAGGGTCTGTACTTCTAAAAATGGGTTCTATGGATTGTTTGAACTACGATCATGATAGCAATGTAACCACCTTGCGTGAGATGATATGTGATTACCAAAGGGATGACATACAGAGCAAAGTGGATCTTATACAGATCACACTGGAGTATGACAGATGTTGAGAACAATCGCTGACATTGTTATTTTATAGGTTGTAATTGAACAAATATAGAGACAGACACTATATTATATGTAACAGCAGCTATGATAGAATTTAACAACATATACATTTGTGTTGAACTTGTTAGGATCAAGAAAATGGAGCGTTTTCTTGCAAGGCACTGGTCTGTGTTAGGAGACAGGGTGGAGACTTCTCCTTGTATTGAATTATGAGTGGTTACTCCCTTTCCTCCCTAAAATGTAATAAGAGATTGATATAGATATTAGCGTTCATGAATGAGTCAATATTTCAGTACAGAATGGGAGATATAGATATAGAAAATTTTAAATAGAAATCACTCAAACAATCAGTGCATTTGTAGAGAGCGCTACTCACCCATGCGGGTCTCAAGGCGCTGAAGGGAGGGGGGTTGCCGCTACTGCTTGAATAGCCAGGTCTTGAGGTGTTTTCTGGAGGTGAGGTGGTCCTGGGTCAATTGTAGGTGGGCGGGGAGGGAGGTCCACGTCTTGGCAGCCAGGTAGGATAATGATCTTCCTCCGGTGGTGGTTCTGCGAATCCGTGGGACGGTGGGGAGGGTGAGGCTGGCGGAGCAGAGCTGGCAGATTGGCGTGTGGAATGTGAGGCGGTTGTTGAGGTATTCGGGTCCTATGTCGTGGAGTGCTTTGTGTGCGTGGGTGAGGAGCCTGACCATGAGCCTCTTGTTGATGGGAGCCAGTGCAGGTCTTTCAGGTGGGCTGAGATGTGGCTGTGGCGAGGGATGTCAAGATTGAGTCATGCGGATGCGTTCTGTATGCGCTGGAGTCTTTTCTGCAGTTTGGCCGTGGTTCCAGTATAGAGGGTGTTCCCGTAGTCCAGTCGGCTGGTGACGAGAGCCTGGGTGACCACCTTTCGGGTTCTGGTGGGGATCCATCGGAAGATCTTTTGGAGCATGAGCAGGGTGTTGAAGCATGTGGATGAGATGGCGTTGACTTCCTTGGTCATCGTGAGTGAGGAGTCTAGGATGAATCCCAGGTTGCGTGCGTGGTCCGTGGGTGTCGGTGCGGTGGCCAGCTCTGTGGGCCACTAGGAGTCATTCCAGGTGGATGGGGATGGTCCTAGGATGAGGACTTCTGTCTTGTCTGAGTTCAGTTTCAGGCGGCTGAGCTTCATCCATTCCGCGACGTCTCTCATACCTTCCTGGAAGCTGATTCTGGCGGTGGTGGGGTCTTTGGTGAGGGAGAGTATCAGCTGGGTGTTGTCGGCATAGGAGATGAGGTCGAGGTTGTGTTTGCGTGCGATGGCGGCGAGGGGGCGCATGTAGATGTTGAAGAGGGTAGGGCTGAACGAGGAGCCTTGGGGTATGCCGCAGATGATCTCGTTGGTCGTGGAGTGGAAGGGGGGAGGCGGACTTGCTGGGTTCTGTCGGAGAGGAATGAGGTGAACCAGTCCAGGGCCTTTCCTTGAATCCCAGTGTTGTGGAAGCGGGTTATTAGGGTGCTATGGCAGACGGTATCAAAGGCGGCTGAGAGGTCTGAGAGCAGCAGTTTCCCCATTGTCGAGCAGGGTCCTGATGTCGTCGGTGGCCGCGATGAGGGCTGTCTCGGTGCTGTGGTTGACTCGGAACCTGGACTGGGATGAGTCGAGGGATCCGTTGTCTTCGAGGAATGTAGTCAGCTGTTTATTGACTGTCTTCTTGATGACTTTTGCAGGGAAGGGGAGAAGAGAGATGGGGCGAAAGTTCTTGAGGTCTTTGGGGTCCCGCTGTCGGTTTCTTCAACAGGGCGCTAATTTCTGCGTGCTTCCAACTCTCTGGGAAGGTGGTGCATGTGAAGGAGTTGTTATGACGTTCCGGAGTTGGGGTGTGATGATGGTATCGGCTTTGTTGGAGATGTGGTGAGGGCATGGGTCGGAGGGTGAGCCAGAGTGGATGTTGTTTATCACGTGGGTGGTGTCTTCAGTGCTGGTGGGAGTCCACGCGTTGAGGGTGGTGGTAGGGCGCATTGGTATAGTGGCTGGAGACAGGGCCTCGGTGCTGAAGCTGTTGTGTATATCGGCGATATTGCGGTGGAAGAACGTGGCAAGGGAGTTGCAGAGGTCTTGTGATGGTGTGATGTCGTTGTTGCTGGCGCTGGGGTTGGAGAGCTCTTTTACGATGCTGAAGAGTTCCCGTGCTGTTGTGTTTGTTGATGTCCAGCCGCTATTTGAACGATGTTATTTTGGTGGCGCGGATCAGCTGGTGGTGTTTATAAGTGGCATTTTTGAGGGCTGTCAGGTTCTCTGTGTATGTTTGTGGCACCAAGCTTTCTCGAGGGTGTGGCATGATTTCTTCGAGTCTTTGAGGTCATTGGTGAACCATGTGGCTCTCCTGTTGCCAGGCTTACCTGGAGGGATCTTCAGTGGTGCAAGGGCATCGGCGCAGTTGGTGATCCACTGTGTGAGGTTATGGGCTGCGGCGTTGGTGTTGGTAGTGTCGGTAGGAGGGTTCTGGCTCAGTGCAGTGGTTAGCTGGTCGGTGGTAACTTTGCTACAGCATCTGCGGGTGGTGGTGGGATGTCGCCTTCTTGAAGGTAAAATGGATGCAGCTGTGGTCGGTCCAGTGTAGTCCAGAGGAGTGCCTGAAGGTGATGTGGCTGCTGGCAGAGAAGATGGGGTCAAGTGTGTGGCCGGCGTAGTGGGTGGAGGTGTTCACCAGTTGCTTGAGTCCAAGGTTGGCGAGGTTGTCGAGCAGGGTGGTGGTGTTGCTGTCGTTGTAGTTATCCAGGTGGAAGTTCAGGTCCCCTAGGAGGATGTAGTCTGGTGAGGTGAGGGCGTGCGGGCTGATGAAGTCGGCGATGGCTTCACTGAATTGTGTGTGTGGGCCCAGGGATCTGTAGATGAGGGTTCCTCTGAGGGTAGTCTTGGGGTCGGTATGGATCTGGAAGTGTAGGTGTTTGGCAGCGGAGAAGGTGTCTTCGGAGTTGGTTGTGACGCTGATGGTGTTCCTGTAGATGATGGTGATTCCTCCTCCGGTTTGGTTGACGCGGTCCTTCTGGGTGATCTTGTAGCCATCCGGGATGGCGATGTTGGGGTATGAGGAGGCATTCATCCAGGTTTCCATGAGGAAGGCGACGTCCGGTGCTGTTGTGTCGATGAGGTCCCAGAGTTCTACGGCATGTTTGTGGACGGAGCGGGTGTTGAGGAGGATGCACTTGAGGTGGTGGTTGTTGTTCTCTGGTCCGGAGGGTGGGGTGCTGGTTCGGAGGCAGGTGAATTTGCTGGCTTGGCAGGTGAAGGGTCCGTGGGTGCGTTTCGGGGTGGCTCGGTAGCAGGCGGCCTTGTTGAGTGCGTGAAGGGCAGCGGGGTCGTATCTCAGGCAGGTCGTTCGGCTACGGCGGGGGCCAGGGGTTATGGCGCTGGGCGCGGTCCAGGCGGGGATGGGCTCAGACGGGCTTGCCTTAGGCGCACCTTCGGCGCGCCAGCGGCGCGGCCACTGTGCGGCCTCCATATGAGGGGAGGAGGGAGAGAGGAGCAGCTGGTAGGCGGGAGTGGGGCGGCGAATGTGGAGCCAGAGGGTGAGGCCGCAGGTGACGCAGTGGCAGGAGGTGACACAGAATGCAAGGGGGCACAGGGGGAGGAGAAGAGTCACAAGCGGGCAGCAGGAGCCCAAAAGGAAATAAAACTAAATACAACAGGCAAAAGCAATACACAGCACAACAGAAAAAAACAAACCAGTCCGCAGTGGTGGGGCAGTGGACAACGCAGAGCTCGGAGAGCGAGGCAGCAGCGGTACACAGGGGGTCTGCGCGGTGGTAGAGGGAGCGACCTACCTGGTCACAGGGTCAAGGGTCGCTGTCCTCACCACCGCGGGGCCTCCATATGAGGGGAAGAGGGAGGGAGGAGCAGCTGGGAGGCGGGTGCGGGGTGGCGAATGGGGAGCCGGGGGGGCGGGGCTGCAGGGGACGCAGCGGCGGGAGGTGACACAGAATGCAAGGGGGCACAGGGGGAGGAGAAGAGTCACAAGCGGGCTGCAGGAGCCCAAAAGGAAATAAAACTAAATAAAACAGGCAAAAGCAATACACAGCACAACAGAACAAAACAAACCAGTCCACAGTGGTGGGGCAGCGGACAACGCAGAGCTCAGAGAGCGAGGCAGCAGCGGCACACAGGGGGTCTGCACTGTGGCAGAGGGTGCGACCTACCTGGTCACAGGGTCAAGGGCACAGATTAGATGGTGACTGTTCCTGCATGATATATAATTTTATATCAAAGATATATAATTAGGGGAAATTATTACAGTAAGCGAGAACACTACAAATAGGAAGACAATTACTCGCAGTATTACTTAGATACTAATGCCGTGATAGGCACGGTTTTGAATATGGAATACTAAAGATAATAAGACTGATGATTCATGGCGGATATACTCCGGAGCACTGGTGAGACATAACATAGTATTAGGGTGAATACCTTGTATTTGAGGTTTTTGCCCAATTAATATCTAATAGAATACTGTTATTACTCACAGATACACCCTATAAGGATTGTGTTCACCTAGTATCCGGGACAGAAGTACAACCGGAATGAAGGTATGATGAACACCATAGCAGCGATTTGGTTTGCTTTGCATTATGGCTTAATACTGACAATATATGACATACATACATATATTTGACTGTAGGATTGAATGCACAACCTAATTACAGGAAAGACAGGAATGATGATGGGTTCATAGGGGCAAAGTTTCATGTTGTTCTCATGGAACGTGCGGTGATGCATGTCACATGATAGATTGTGGTTTTTTGGTAGTGTACCACGCCTGGTAAGATCCAACCTTAGATGTTCACAAGTTGTAAACACCACTCTATGCTATAATACGACGTAAAAACTAGGGGTGCTATTTGGGCCACCTCAAACAGGAAATGAGGAAGAGATTAATATGCAAATGAGCATGGGCTTCCACAGATTACCACCAAGTAGGATATATCAATGTGTGCACTGTAACACCAGTGTGATGTAATGTGTTAAGTTACACACCGCAACCAGTATTGTGTTTTCTATTATATTTATACCCCTGAAGAAGTTGTGGGGTACTCCCCATCATGACGAAACACGTGTTGGCTTTAAGGCTAAAATGAAGAAAGAAAATAAAGAACACAAGAAAGGAACAAATGCTGTTTTTCTAACTGCTTTCATAATATGATTAACAGTTGGGCGTGTGCTTGGGTGATTGATGGAATTATGTTCATGTGATCAGTTGGATCACAGGTTGTATAGGGGGATCGGTGAATCTCCCTACCCTTAACAGCACCGCAACTCACATAGGGTCTAGTGAGAACAACGTGGGCTAGTGGGGGGCACCCAAAAAAAACAACAATATTCACCCGCATCAGGTATTACTTTATACCATGTCACCCAATCTCCCAAAACCATACCTGCCAGACCACTTTTTAATTTTGTTTAAAAAAACATGTACTTGTTGCAACAAACTCCCATCTAAGCACTGAGCAAGGAATAAACATACTTGTTATACCGAAATCATTTGGATAAAAGTAATCTCCCGAATAAAATAAAGAAAACAGATGATTTCAAATACTCCTATAAAACTTGCTGAGTAACAATTCTACTTTATTAAAAATACTATTGCCGCGCTGAAAACCAATCTAACAAGTCTGACGCTTTGATTCTGCTAACCCGCTGCTCCGTAGTGCGGGCCAACAGCCCTCTGATGGAAGGATGTTATTACTAAGCAGGGAAATACCACGCATGCCTTTACCACGCATTTGCTGAGTACCACTTCTACCTCGTGCGGGACAACACCCCTCCAATGGAAGGATGTTATTACCACTCAGAGAATTACCACGCATGCCTTTACCACGCATTTGCTGAGTACCACTTCTACCTCGTGCGCGACAACACCCCTCCAATGGATGGATGTTATTACCACTCAGAGAATTACCACGCATGCCTTTACCACGCATTTGCTGAGTAACACTTCTACCTCGTGCGGGACAACACCCCTCCAATGGAAGGATGTTATTACCACTCAGAGAATTACCACGCATGCCTTTACCACGCATTTGCTGAGTAACACTTCTACCTCGTGCGGGACAACACCCCTCCAATGGAAGGATGTTATTACCACTCAGAGAATTACCACGCATGCCTTTACCACGCATTTGCTGAGTACCACTTCTACCTCGTGCGCGACAACACCCCTCCAATGGATGGATGTTATTACCACTCAGAGAATTACCACGCATGCCTTTACCACGCATTTGCTGAGTAACACTTCTACCTATGCCAAATTCAAAATGAATCCACTGCCCTGATGCTGCTAGCCCGCCGCTCTGTAATGTGGCCCATGCGCCGCTGATACATACAAATGTAAGAATAGCATGATCTCTGCAACGTACTTCCAGAGGAAAGCATGCACCCGGATGAGAACAAACATTAGACAAACAGTAAGAAGGAAGACTGGCTTCTGGTTACATAGTAAAGGGGCGGGTCACTTACAGTAAATAGAATGAAAAACAACGCTTGGGAAGGGTACTGTGGAAGGCACTGTCTGATCAATGTCGAAGTAAGTAATGGGATGGATATATGCAGACGAGGAGGTAGTGAGATTTATGGTAAAGAAGCAGCAGAGAGAACATGCGAGCGAAGAATGGAGACCAGACTAGAACAATCTTTTTTTACAATTCAGTTTAAAGTGCTACATCTGTAGCGCCTAGTTTGCTCTTTGTAAGAACAGTAAAGGTGCATGTGCTTACCCTGTTGTGTAGTTGGCAGTTTAGTGCCGGCTGCAGGAGGGTTGTTGCCACCGTCTGCTGGATTGTATTTCTTTCTAACCCATATTCACTGCAACTCTTTTCCTGACTTGAAATCACAGTCAAGGTAAAGAAAGCAATAAAAGTAAATAAATAAAGAATACTGAACTTGAATGTGAATTTAAGCAAGGGAAAGAGTTCTAATGGGTTTCAGAAGAAATTAGTTTGAAAGAAGTTTGTATTCATTTTATGACACTTTTAGAAAGGCTGTGAATCGGCTGCATCATCCATAAGACTGTGGTTAATAGGGTAAGATGCTAACTGCTTCCGCGGCAGAAAAGATTGGCTGAGAATGAGAACAACATTAACCCCCCCAATGTGTGCTCTGCAGTTACATTATTGTGAACAAGGGGGCAGTGGAAGAACAAAAAATGATGCCCCCAGCCCGGCAGCATGTACGAGTCTCCTATATCCCACGTGGATGAGTGGACCCCCCCTTCAAGGGGTTAGGGACGCTGCACCGATGGGGCTGCAGGAGCCTGTGTTACACCCCTGTGAGGAGGAAAGCAAATAAGTGTCTCCCTTAACATGCAGGTGAAGTGAATGCAATGCCTTCAGCGCACGATCTGTTCCACTAGAAAAGCACAATTGCTGCCCGTACCCATACCGAGGGGATGAATAACATCTTCAAGAAATGGCGGTACTGTGGAAGCAGCAAGGAAAAAGAGTGCCTTTCCATGTACCAGCTATTGACAGGCAACTTGACCTCACTTTTCTTCACAAAGGTACATTATTTCGGCTGCAACCCTGTTTTATGGAGTGTCGTTTCCTGCTCTTGTTAGTTCTTAAGCGGCCTGACCCTAAGATGGTGTCCGCTCGCGAAGTACTGTGAGCATTTTTCACCTTCCCTTGCGGGCCGCATGCTGAAACCCTATTACTCGCACTAATCCTTCTGGGGCGGTGCCTAATACTATTTATAAGTGCATTTTTTGCAAGACCGATCACTCTTACACAATGACGCTCATGTCTGCTGAGCCTGATCCTAAGATGGCGCCTGATTTCAGATCCTAGCATCCTTATTGAATTGTATACTGAGTTTCAAACCAGCTTCTTGATTGTCTCGATTTATTGCCATTGAGAAACCTATTGACTTTTAGGAGCACTTCATTGTAAGGCTGTGGTCTTCACCACAGTGATTTTTATGTTATCAATGCCTGTCCCTAAAATGGCGCACGGTTTTCAGACCTTCCTTCATCTCAAAAAGCATTATCGTAGCCTCTTAACGCTGTAATACTGAAATCAAAGGCAACCACTACTTCTTTACACCAAGCTGGGGACTTTTCCATACTCTACCAGTTTCTGATTAGGCTAGCGTGCAGAGTGCTGCAAACTGACTCCGCCTACCCCTAGGTCCTCCATTGGCTAATCTAGCCTCCAACTTGTGAATGCAAAAACAGGCTCTCACCTACCTCAACCCCGTCAAAGGTCACTCCCTCTACCAGGACTCTCTACTCAAAATGGAGCTAAGTCCCGATCTCACAGGATCCAATGCATTCATTATCAACTACCCACCTAAGCTATCTAAATATGCCGCCAAAAAACACAAGCATCACATACTTAGGGCTAAGCCCAAACTTTAATCTCTGACAACTACTCTTGTGCTAACAATAGAAGTAGAGTTAATGACCTTATTTTCTACACCAGGAAAAGAGCATGTTGACGAAAAGTCTTTTACTTATGCTCCGAATATCAGCTAACAGGAAAACACACATGGTTTCAAATTAACAACTGCGCCTTCAGCCACTTTCAATGCCAGTGCCACTATCTCCCGCTACAACAATTGCATCATCCTAATCCAAGCTTCCAATGTTAACCTAATTAAGATAGCCAATATCTTCCTGTTAATCAAAAACGCGGCTTTGGCAAAATCCAGTGACACCCACACTAACCCTACCATTACTCGGACATGACCAGTCCTCCCCCTACCACTTCTGGGAGGCCCTCACTCTATCTAAATCACTCTTTGCCTTTAGATGATCAAAGAGCGACTCTGTCCCCTGTAGACGGGTCCCAACCCCCTATACCTCCAACTCAGATGGAGAGAGATTTTTTTTTTTTTTTTTGCTGTATAGCTCGCTAGTCAGACTCTATCCGTTCCTCGAGCGGAGAGAGCCCCTTGCGACCTACTTTCATTGCCTTCATTGATAGATCCCTCTGCCCTCATCCCCTTCTCCACACCACCTACCAGGCCAATGTACTCCACCGACCATGATCGGTCAAAAGCATTCTCTCCGGTTTGGACCGTACCTGACCCCCAGCTCAATGTTCATACCTTCCTCGCTAATGTACCAACTTCGATACACAAGACCATGAAACTGCGCTAGTCCCAAATGATCAACTACCTCCCCAGAAGCTACACATCATCATCCCGGACCCTAAGAGCCTACAGTGAAGCCCCCTACTCCGCCTGCCTTCCCAGCACACCCTTTACCCCTCTCCCAACACTCAGACTTGGTGGAGTGCCTTGACGATATATTCCTCCAGTTGCACCTCCTCACTACCGAACGACGTGACTTGAAAGCCCTTTCTAATGATATTTTCCCCTTGATCCGCTCCGTCCTCACCTCTGCGAATTTGCCCAGAGCCTCCCCCCGGGTTAGTGATAGCATGGGGTAGCACTTCGCTCCCTCCATCTCGAAAAACATACCCCTTCCTAACGACCCTTCCCAAACTAGATTATCTAAGTCCTACCTGGTGTCCAATGATCTCTATGACCTTCACAACTCTTACTCTCCTAACCCCAACTCCAACCCGATTCCTCTGGGACAATTACAAACCATCTACTCTAACCCAAGCAGAGAACCCCAGCACAACCTTAAAGTCATCAATAAAGACAACCTCACAAGAGTGAACCTCATAATGACTCCTTCCCCACTCAATTCGATACACCTTAAATGGGTGCTACTCAATTACAGGTCTGCCAGTATCATGCCTCCAATATCTTCGACCTCATCCATCACACTGATTTAGTCATTATCATCCTCACTGAAATGTAGCTTCATCCCGCCTCGACTCCTATCCCAGACCTCCTTGTGGCTCCTACACACAACATTATTAGTCTAGACGGAGCTCGGAAGCTGAGTGGTGGCCTAGCCTCCATTCATTGGAACAGACTCTCAATCTCGATCTTGGAGTCCTCTCCGCCTTCCTCCCGCAAATACTTTGGTCTCAGTATCTCAAGTAATAACTTGACAGTGTGTAAGCTTCACATTTTTTATCAGCCCCCGGGAGAAAATCTCCCCTTCATTGATCAACTAATGGAAATCATCTCTGGCAATGTCGAATTGTCAGTGTCCCAAATCTTCCTGTGTGACTTCAACCTTCACTGGTCTAACCCCAATGACCACACTGTAACTTGCCTCAAATAATTCTTAAATGACCAATATTTGATTCCGCACTGTGACCAATCAACTCATAATAAAGGGGAAATTCTAGACCTCATTATCTCGAAAGGACAGACAATCACATTGGACACCATTACCTCTTGCGATTGGTCCGATCACCACTGCATCCTCTTTTTTATAAATAGGGTGGTGTTTGTGAGGAAGGCTCAACCAAAGAAATCAAAGATCTGGAAAAGGGACCTCAGATCAATAAATGTAGATGTACTAGCAGCCCACTGTAAACCTGCCCTCTCCTCCCAAGCTGACCTGGTTGAGCTTCAGGTACTTACCGACTCATACAACTCGACAATCTCCAACATCATGGATGACATTGCCCCACTCCAACAAAAAAATGCCTCGACAAAAATAATCAAAACGACAATTTAAACAAGGAACGCCACAACCTTAGGCCAGCTGAACGTGCCTGGAGATCCAAACCCTCCTTGGACCAACTAAAACTTCCCAGAGATGTTAGGAGCTTCTACAAAAGACAAATCAAGAGCGCTAAGGCAAATTACTTCAGACACCAACTTGATCAAGCTGCAAACCGCCTCAAGAAACCTTTTGAATTGGTTAAACAGCAATCAGTGGTAGCTCCAAACAACTCGGTTTCTGGAGGCAGCCATCCTCATGTGACAAACTGGCTGCTTTCTTCTTTAAGAAATCAAGACTCATCAACATTGAACTTACCTCCAAGAAGGCATTTCTGCCATCCTTTAGGCCTGCACCACACCTTGACCTGTTAGAAAACCGCAAACCTATCAGCCTGATCACCAAGAACAATACATCTTGGGGCACCTTTTCCCCTTTCAGAGAAAAATACATCAACAAGATTCTTCAGAATATCAACCCTTCTAACCATTTCAGTGACCCCCTGACCCCGGCCATCTTCAAATAAATCAAGAAAGTCCTCATCCCCACCTGGGCAAGGATTGTAAACGCCTCACTGTCTCAAGGCGTGATCCCAGATTGTCTAAAAGCAGCTCAGGTATCACCGATACTAAAAAAACTAACACAGATAGAGCTGACCTCAATAACTTCCACCCTATCTCCAACAGCCCCACCCTAGCCAAACTCCTGAAAAAATGCATACAATTCCAACTTTGTGCTGACATTAAGAATTTCCAACTCCTGGACCAGCACCAAACTGGCTTTCGGAAGGGGCACAGTACCGAAACGTCTCTCACTCACGTTATGGATGACATTTTAAAAATGCTTGAACAAAATGAATCCTGCCTCCTATTCCTCCTTGACCTTAACTCTACATTCGACACAGTCAATCACGTTAATCTCCTGTCCATTCTGAAGAACAGGATGGGTTTCTCTGGTCGGGTATTGCAATAGTTCTCGTCCTTACTCCACCACAGATCGCAAAGAGTTAAGGCAAACCACTCTCTCTCCCAGCCCTCTCCAGTTCCCATGGTTGTTCCCCAAGGGTCTTCCCTATCTCCTATTCTCTTCAATGTTTTCCTGGAACTATTAGCTAACTCACTAAAATCCACGAACATTTTCTTCCATATGTATGAGGATCATACGCAACTCTATTTGAAAATATCCTCCCTGGATAACATCATCTCACTCAACTCTACGCTGTTGTCTACTCAAAATTGGCTAATTGAGAAGCATCTCCTGCTCAACACCTATAAAACTGAATTCCCTCTCATCTCTACTCCGAACCACATCCCCAAGCTAGACCTGTGATTGAATCACCTCATGGCTTTCAACTGTAGCCCCCTCATTAGAGACTCCGCCAAATCTCTCGGAATCACCCTTGACAAGCACCTGAATTCGAATAATCATATCAGCAATGTGTGTAGAGGAACAAATCACTTAATGAGAACAATTAGAAATATCAAACCATTACTTCCACAAACTGATTTCAAGCAAGTGGTTCAAGAGCTCATCTTACCGAGATTAGGCAATGCCAGTGCAAAGCTTGGTGGTCATCCCAAATACGCCTTGGCTCCACTAAGGGCATCTCTGAACTCTGCGGCCAGACTAGTTACAGGTACCAAATGAAATGCGCACTTGTCCTAAAATCTCTTAAATGGTTGCCCTACGAAACTCGAACTTGCCAGCGAGCCTTCTCCGGTGCAGCCCCAAATATATGGAACACTCTTCCACCGGAAATACGCAGAATCTCCTCAACGATTGCTTTCAAAATGGAAGTCAAAAGATTGTTAATGAACAAATTCCTACCTTAATTGGGCTAGGTTGACCTGCTCAAGGTCATTTATCCTACAACCACTGGACCATTATTGGATGCGGCTCATCTTTATCTCATAGTGTGCCCCCCGTTTAGACCACTATGTACCTGCTTATTGTATTACTCTCCTTTGACCCAGGCGTCTTGTAATTATGTGATTATTATTGCTTTTATTACTACTTAATGTCGATATTATATGTATTACCGTCCTTCCATCCTTTCTGTAAAGCACTCTGATATCCTTCTGGATCTTGTTTCAGCTATATACAACTTTATAAATAAAATAAATAAATACGTGAGCGATAAGACCGGAAGTGATGTGAGAAGGAGTGGCTTGAAGGTATATCGGGGTGTTAGGCAATCCTGTGGTGGTAGAGGGTGCTGTAGCAGTACAGAGAGTGGACAGCAGGGAGCAAGAGACGTCAGCACACTGGAGAGATGGGGAAGAGAGGGTTTGTCTGATTGTGATCTGATCGTTGTTAGCTAGTTTTTGCAAGATCTTTCTTTCTTGTATTGTCATGTCTGATTGTTTAGTCTTAGGGTGTTTGAATATGTCTTCAATTTCAGTGATTACTACTTTTTCGAATGCGTCTAACACTTTATGACTCACAGAAGCCATGAATTTACTCTTGCTTTTCAATCCCATCAATGTGGTTTCTTTGGTTTGAGTGGGTGTTGGCTCGATTACGTTATCAAAGAAATGTCTGAGTCTTAATGATCTTAGAAATCTGTACAGGCAAACTTTTGGCTCCAATAGGTTTGAATGATATGTAGGAACGTATGAGGATCATCATACGTTCCTACATATCATTCATTGAAGACATATTCAAACACCCTAAGACTAAACAATCAAACATGACAATACAAGAAAGAAAGATCTTGCAAAAACTAGCCTTAGTCATAATGGACACCAGCTATTATCTAAGTAAAGTGGAAGCACATGTTCATGCACATATATGTGCATGACTACAGATCCCACCAAAGAATTCATCGAAATCCTGAAGACAATTATAGACAAAGCAATGGAAAATGGTACCATCGGCCAAAAAGAGAAAGATTATCTTATGAAAAACAATCCAACCATTCCAAATATATATATGACACCTAAAGTACACATAGATCTTAAAACTCCTCCACTACGTCCAATAGTGTCGACCATAGGCTCAACACACGAAACCATTGGTAAATATATAGACAAGCATCTGCAAAGCATAGTGCAAAAAAACAGCACTTATATAAAGGATACTACCCACTTTCTAAACATTTTGGAAGCAGAGCAAACAAATGTTACTAAAGAGAAGATAATGGCAAGTATAGACGTGACATCGTTGTATACATCAATACCACATGATCTAGGTATATCTGCTGTTGAGAGTTTACTTGTACATGAAGACAAAACTTTAGACCTCAAAGTATTCATTATGGAACTATTACATCTCACGCTGTTCCACAGCTACTTCAAATGGGAAGATAAATTCTATATACAAGCATCTGGAACGTCTATGGGCAATTGTGCCGCGCCTACCTATGCAAATATATTCATGCACAGATTCGAGGCAGATCACATACTGGAAAATGAAATCTGGAGGAACAATTTAATTGTGTATAAAAGATACATAGATGACATTTTTGTCCTTTGGAGAGGAAATGAAGAAAGTTTAAAACAAGCATTACAGGAGTTGAACCTAATCAATGAGAGAATCCAATTTACATTTACCATGAGCAAAAAAGAATTATCATTCTTGGATGTACTATTGACCAATAATGATGGAAAAATCATAACCAGCGTATACACCAAGAGTACGGATAGAAACAATCTACTACATTACAACAGTTTCCACCAAACTCCGTTGAAACATCACTTACCATTTTCTCAACTGCTCAGGATAAAAAGAATAGCATCTACTCAGGAACTGTACGTCAAACGCAAACAAACAACATTAGAAAAATTCAAGAAAAGAGGATATCCTGAACCCATTCTGGAATCTGCAGCAGAGAGAGCAGATAAATTACTGCGACAACATTTACTAAAACCAGTAAATAAGCAGGAGGACAAAAGAAGTGTTTTTGTATCGAAATTTTCAACCCGAAGTGCTAAAATCAAGAAAACAATTAGAAAACATTGGCCACTACTGGCACTAGAAGAGGATTTCAAAGGAATATTCTCCAAACCACCGATCTTTGCTTATGAAAGAACAAGAAATGTGAAAGAGTTATTAAAACAACCAAAAATACAAGTGGTGAGCAAATACAATGGAACATTACCATGCTACAATTGCGGCAACGGTTCAGCCATCGTAAGAGGGAGTACCATCAATCATCCAACCAGAGGCACGTCCATAAATTTGAAAGTATCAGGCACATGCAATTCAAGCAATGTTATATATATGTTACGATTCCCGTGTGGATTGTCCTATGTGGGCAAAACCCAAATAAAAATAAAAATGCGCATAATAGAAAATAAACGTAACATCAGACTTAATAACCAAAAATCTACAGTAGCAGTCCACTTCAACCAAGCTCACCACAACGTAAGCCAGCTGAAATTTTGCATTTTAGAAATGGTGGCAATGACACCCGGGAGAGACAATAACAATTATTTGTTAAGAAGAGAAGCTTTTTGGATTAACTTTTTATGTACCATGCAGCCAAAGGGTCTTAATGAACGGATGGACTTAAATTGTTTTCTATAGAGACTCTTTACGACGCGGACTAGATATGTAATCATGTAAATGAAAACCGTAAATATGTACCGTGAGATAATATTTTATTTTATGTATAAACTTCAAGATTCAGATCATGCCCTTATATTGCCATAGACAAATGAACTAAGTAGTACACATTCACATCATTTAGCAGTTCACACTTTATGGTATATCACACTTTATTGTATTTCATACAGTTCTCGCAACATTGTGTAACCACATCTTAAACATTTAATTTTCCCGCTAAGCACCATTCCAATGTCACCACGTCGCATTTATGGAGGAGATGGTCACTTTAACCACAAGTAAACATTAAACGCTCAGTCACGTAGTCACGTGAGCGGGTGGTGATCATAGAGCCGTAACCGGCAATGAAGGATAGAGCGACGAACGCCGAGGTAGCGAGTAAGGAACACTGACAGGACGCACCGGGTAAGAACGGAGTATAGTTTTTATTTAATACAGAATCACTGTCAGAAGGAGTAGCTGTTTACCGAGGTCTTTCATTTTTTACAGCTTGACTGTTTTTGGAGTTTAAGCGAAGTTTTAAAGGTCACTGAAACATGAGTGTCACTAAGGCAAGGGCTATAAGGCATAAAACGCTCGTGGCACATTGCAATAGTAAATGGCACGTTTTTGTTTATACAATTTGTAAAGGTATATACTGAGCAATACTAACGTGGTACAACAGTTTTCAATACGAACATGATAAAATGTTATTTTCACCTATAATTGTGTATAACATAAGAGACCCATTACTTAATATGATGTGTTATGGTTTCAGAAAGTTATCCCCTGATGAAGAGCTGTTTTGCTTGAAATGCATTGGGATTTAATGAAATGCAAAAAGAAATGTACAAAGAAATAATGGAATATAATGATTGAAAAACTCGCTACAAAACAAGTTTGGAAATGAAATTTTTTTTTACAAACAGTGAAAAAATCGAGTAATATTTGTATGAAACTAGAAAGGAGTGCAAGGAAGGAGTGGGTCTTATGTCCATAGGACACATATGTCAAACTCCCAAGACTAACTCACACACTAACAGCAGAAGGATGAGCCAGGTGTGAGTGGAAGGGATATGGCTCTGGGTGAGGCTCCCAAGGTTCACTCTCACACTTTCACCAGAAGGAGTGAGCCAGGTGTGAGGAGAAGAGATGCATCTCTGAGTGAATCTCCCTAGGCTCACTCGCACACTGACACCAGAAGGAGTGAGCCAGGTGTGAGTAGAAGAGATGTATGTGGCTCTGAGTGAGGTTCCCAAGGTTCACTCGCACATTCCACCAGAAGGAGGGAGCCAGGTGTGAGTAGAAGAGATGCATCTCTGAGTGAGACTTCCTAGGTTCACTCGTACACTAGAAGGAGTGAGCCAGGTGTGAGTAGAAGAGATGTGTCTCTGAGTGAGGCTCCCTAGGTTTACTCGCACATTCCACCAGAAGGAGTAAGCCAGGTGTGAGTAGAAATGGATGTGGATCTGATTGAGGCTCCCACGGTTTACTCGCACACTGGAGTGGTGTGGCTCACTGGTTAGAGGCAGCAGACCCGTAAGCAGAGAACGGTCCGGGACCAGGGTTCAATTCCCGACGCGGCAGGGTCGTGGACCAGGGTCAAAACGGACTCGATAATTCTCGCCTCGGTGCCTACTCTAACCAGGGAACACACTCGGCAACTCTGGGCATTAAGCTTGCCTCATCTCTACAACGGACCCCCACAGACGCCGGGGATGCCTGGTTTCACCTTGGAGATACCCAGAAAGGGACCATCTCACAGGGAAAACCAGGACGGGTTCCCCAGCGGTCTTCAGCGCCAGGATACTCCTTGGAGTCGCAGTGCGCTTTATAAGTACACCCACACACATTACACCAGAAGGAGTGAGCCAGGTGAGAGTGGAAGAGATGTGGATCTGAGTGTGGCTTCTAAGGCTCACTCACAGCAAAGGGTATCTCGGTCCTTGGGCAGGTGTGTAGGTGCGTGGTCCCCAATCTGCTTATACGAAGAGCCAGGTTGTCAGTCTCTTGTGGGACTCAAGAAGTGAGGAGGAGGCTCTAATGTGTTAAGGGAGGCTGCTTCATGTCTTGGGTGTGATGTAGGAGAAGGATCAACCTCCAGTTTTGCTTTTACAGATGTGGGTAATGTGTGCAAGTGAAAGTGAGGCAGAGCGCAGGTGTCTGGTGGGTTGGTGAAAGTTTATGCAGCTCTTCAGGTGTTATGTTCCAGTGTTCTGTAGGGCTTTTTTTTAGTCCATTAGAAGTTTGAATTGGCTGCGCTTGGGGACGGGGAGCCAGTGTGGCTTCTTGAGGTGCAGTGTGATGTGGGTGTAGCATAGGAGGTTCAGTATGAGTCTTGCAGCGGTGTTCTGAATGATCTAGAGTCTTTGTAGGCATTGTTTGGAGTTTCTGGAGTAGAGAGTGTTGCTGAAGTCCAGCCTGCTGGTGACAAGTGCTTTTGGGAGGGTCCATCTGGTATAGTGAGGCAACCATTTGAAGATCTTTCATAGCATGCACAGGATGTAGAAGTAGCAGGTGCACACTGCATTGACTTGAGCCGTCATGTTGAGCTTATTGCCCAGCAGGATCCCTAGATTTCTTGCTTGGTCTGCATGTGTTGGTCCTAGCTCTTACAACCACCAGGTGGAGTCCCATGGGGAGGTCTTGTTTCCACAGACCAGTACTTTTGTCTTCTCGGAGTTGAGCAGCAGGCAGTTGGTCTGCATTCAATCTGCTACCATGATCATGCAGTTGGTCAAGTTGACTCTGGTGGTGATTGTCTTGTCCATCAGGGACAGCATGAGTTGAATGTCATCGGTGTTGGAGATGATGGTGATGTCTTGTGGTCGGATGATGTTGGCAAGCGGTGTTATGTATATATTGAAAAGGGTGATGGATGATCCCTGTGGGACTTTGCATACCAAGGCATTTGGTCTATGATGTGAAGGGTGGTAGCCCTGACCAACTGGGTTCTTTCATTGAGAAAGGAACAGATCTATTTAAAAGCTGATCTGTATATGCCAATCTCCTGGAGTCTTCTGATGAGGGTGTTATGAGAGACAGTGTTGAAGGCCGCAAAGAGGTCCAGGATGAGAACTGCTCTTTGTCTTAGATCCAGGATGATTCTAATGTCGGCATGGCTGCGATGAGTGTGGTTTCAGTGGCGTGGTTCTTTCTGCATCCTGATTCCTGATTGAGTGTTGTCTAGAAGATTGTGAAGGTCAAAGTGGGTTGCTCATTGCTTGTTGATAGCTTTTTCTATTACTTTGGCTGGATGGGGGAGCAGGGAGATGGGTCAGAAGTTGCTCAGTGGGTTTGGGTTGGCTTATGGATTAGGGCAGTGATTTCTGCAAGTTTCCATTCATCCGGGAAAGTGGGGGACATGCTGGAGGTTCCCAGGTTGTAGATGTGATGGGGCCAAGGGTCCTTTTGGCCCCCTGAATAGATGGTCCACATGATTGTTGCTGTGTCGTTTCTGGTGAGAGTTGTCCTTTCTGTAAGGTGGGTTTCTCTCTGGTGGTGAGTGGGATAGCAACGAGTTCTCAGGGGTTGCACTGGTGTGCAAAGTTGTTGTAGAAAGGTACCTAAGTATATGTACAAGAGGTGTGGATCTGAGTGAGGCTGCCAAAGCTCACTCACACACTTAGATCAGGAGTGAGCCAAGAGGGAGTAGAAGAGATGAGGCTCTGAGTGATGCTTCCAAGGCACATTCACACACGTAGATCCAAATGAGTGAGCCAGGTGTGAGTAGAAAATATGTGGCTCTGAGTGTGGCACCCAAATCACACACACACACATGCAGATTAAAATTAATAACATGATAGCTGTAGGAATTAACTTGGGAAATTGGGGCAAGGGGCATTCCTTCCGCAGCACCCTCGCAGACTGCTACTCAGACGGGCGCATTGTTTAGAATGGAGAAGCATCATGAAAGAAGAGTCACTCGCACAATGACACCAGCAGGAGTGACCCGATAGATGCAAAATGTTGTGCTCTACATTCACTAGTGCCCAGGGGCAAAAAAAAATGTCAACGCAGCCTGTAAAGTGCCATCTCCCCTTTTAACTATATTAATGTTAACTTACCTCCTTATACACCTTCTGCTTGAAATCCGCCGCCTCCTTTGAGATATCCTGGTTCGGCTGGACCCCTTTGGTCATTGCCAGAGCATGGTACAGTGAGTTGTCTCCCGACTTGGTTGGGATCACAGAACCATCAGGCGCTACCAAGTTGAACTGCCCCTTGTATAGACTTTCCTTTTCTGTGACACGATTGATGAGTGTGTTGGTCTTGTTTGAATCCCTGGAAAAGATAAATTCATGAGACCATTTCTACACCAAACCTACTGTGTTTGAAACAAATGTATGCACAGCACGGGTGAACGTACATGAATATACATAAGCAGCCAGTGTAGGAACTCAAACACCAGAGAAACATTTCACAAGGGATGACCTTAAACGAATGTACATGAGCAGTCAGCATAAGATCTCATGCACCAGAGAAACATCTCATAAGGGACGACCTTACACAAATGTACATGAGCAGCCAGCATAAGAACTCAAACACCAGAGAAACATCTCACAAGGGACGACCTTACATGAATGTACGTGTGCAGTCAGCATAAGAATTCAAACACCAGAGAAACATCTCACAAGGGACAACCTTACACGAAGGTACATATGCAGTCAGCAAAATAATGCAAACAGCAGAGAAACACCTCACAAGGGACGACCTTACAGGAACGTACATGTGCAGTCAGCATAAGAACTCAAACACCAGAGAAACATCTCGCAAGGGACGACCTTACACGAAGATACATGTGCAGTCAGCAAAATAACGCAAACACCAGAGAAAAATCTCACAAGGGACGACCTTACAGGAAAGTATATGTGCAGTCAGCATAAGAATTCGTGCACCATAGATACATCTCTCATGGGACGACCTAACATAAATGTACATGTGCAGTCAGCGTAAGAACTCAAACACCGGAGAAACATATCACACAGAAGGACCATACATCATTGTACATGAGCAGTCAGCATAAGAACTCATGAATCATCGAAACGTCTCACAAGGAACAACCTTACACGAATGTACGTGAGTAGTCAGCGTTAGAACTCAAACATCAGAGAAACATATCACAAGGGAGGACCTTACATGAATGTACATGTGCAGTCAGCATAAGAGCTCATGCACCAGAGAAACATCTCACAAGGTACGACCTTACACAAATGTACCTGAGCAGCCAGCGTAAGAACTCATGCACAACAGAAACATCTCACAAGAGACGACCTTACATGAATGTACATGTGCAGCCAGCATAAGAACTCAAACACCAAAGAAACATCTCAAAAGGGACGACCTTACACAAATGTACATGTGCAGTCAGCATAAGAAATCAAAAACCAGAGAAACATCTCACAAGGGACGACCTTACATAAATGTACATGAGCAGTCAGCATAAGAACTCAAACACCGGAGAAGCATATCACAAAGAAGGACCATACATGAATGTACATGAGCAGTCAGCATAAGAACTCATGAACCATAGAAACATCTCACAAGGAACAAACTTACACGAATGTACGTGAGTAGTCAGCATTAGAACTCAAACATCAGAGACACATATCACAAGGGAGGACCTTACATGAATGTACATGTGCAGTCAGCATAAGAGCTCATGCACCAGAGAAACATCTCAAAAGGGACGACCTTACAGGAATGTACATGAGTAGTCAGCATAAGAACTCAAACATTAGAGAAACATCTCACAAGGGACGACCTTACATAAATGTACATGTGCAGTCAGCATAAGAACCCAAACACCAGAGAAACATCTCACAAGGGACGACCTTACACAAATGTACATGTGCAGTCAGCATAAGAACTCAAACACCAGAGAAACATCTCACAAGGGACGACCTTACACGAAGATACATGTGCAGTCAGCAAAATAATGCAAACACCAGAGAAACACCTCACAAGGGACGACCTTACAGGAACGTACATGTGCAGTCAGCATAAGAACTCAAACACCAGAGAAACATCTCGCAAGGGACAACCTTACACGAAGGTACATGTGCAGTCAGCAAAATAACGCAAACACCAGAGAAACATCTCATAAGGGACGACCTTACACAAATGTACATGAGCAGCCAGCATAAGAACTCAAACACCAGAGAAACATCTCACAAGGGACGACCTTACATGAATGTACATGTGCAGTCAGCATAAGAACTCAAACACCAGAGAAACATCTCACAAGGGACGACCTTACACGAAGGTACATGTGCAGTCAGCAAAATAATGCAAACACCAGAGAAACACCTCACAAGGGACGACCTTACAGGAACGTACATGTGCAGTCAGCATAAGAACTCAAACTCCAGAGAAACATCTCGCAGGGGACGACCTTACACGAAGGTACATGTGCAGTCAGCAAAATAACGCAAACACCAGAGAAACATCTCACAAGGGACGACCTTACAGGAAAGTATATGTGCAGTCAGCATAAGAATTTGTGCACCATAGATACATCTCTCCTGGGACGACCTTACATAAATGTACATGTGCAGTCAGCGTAAGAACTCAAACACCGGAGAAACATATCACACAGAAGGACCATACATGAATGTACATGAGCAGTCAGCATAAGAACTCATGAACCATCGAAACATCTCACGAGGAACAACCTTACACGAATGTACGTGAGTAGTCAGAGTTAGAACTCAAACATCAGAGAAACATATCACAAGGGAGGACCTTACATGAATGTACATGTGCAGTCAGCATAAGAGCTCATGCACCAGAGAAACATCTCACAAGGTACGACCTTACACAAATGTACATGAGCAGCCAGCGTAAGAACTCATGCACAACAGAAACATCTCACAAGAGACGACCTTACACAAATATACATGTGCAGTCAGCATAAGAAATCAAAAACCAGAGAAACATCTCACAAGGGATGACCTTACATAAATGTACATGAGCAGTCAGCATAAGAACTCAAACACCGGAGAAGCATATCACAAAGAAGAACCATACATGAATGTACATGAGCAGTCAGCATAAGAACTCATGAACCATAGAAACATCTCACAAGGAACAACCTTACACGAATGTACATGAGTAGTCAGCATTAGAACTCAAACATCAGAGAAACATATCACAAGGGAGGACCTTACATGAATGTACATGTGCAGTCAGCATAAGAGCTCATGCACCAGAGAAACATCTCAAAAGGGACGACCTTACAGGAATGTACATGAGCAGTCAGCATAAGAACTCAAACATTAGAGAAACATCTCACAAGGGACGACCTTACATAAATGTACATGTGCAGTCAGCATAAGAACTCAAACACCAGAGAAACATCTCACAAGGGACAACCTTACACAAATGTACATCTGCAGTCAGCATAAGAACTCAAACACCAGAGAAACATCTCACAAGGGACGACCTTACAGGAACGTACATGTGCAGTCAGCATAAGAACTCAAACACCAGAGAAACATCTCGCAAGGGACGACCTTACACGAAGGTACATGTGCAGTCAGCAAAATAATGCAAACACCAGAGAAACACCTCACAAGGGACGACCTTACAGGAACGTACATGTGCAGTCAGCATAAGAACTCAAACACCAGAGAAACATCTCGCGAGGGACGACCTTACACGAAGGTACATGTGCAGTCAGCAAAATAACGCAAACACCAGAGAAACATCTCACAAGGGACGACCTTACAGGAAAGTATATGTGCAGTCAGCATAAGAATTCGTGCACCATAGATACATCTCTCATGGGACGACCTTACATAAATGTACATGTGCAGTCAGCGTAAGAACTCAACCGGAGAAACATATCACACAGAAGGACCATACATGAATGTACATGAGCAGTCAGCATAAGAACTCATGAACCATCGAAACATCTCACGAGGAACAACCTTACACGAATGTACGTGAGTAGTCAGAGTTAGAACACAAACATCAGAGAAACATATCACAAGGGAGGACCTTACATGAATGTACATGTGCAGTCAGCATAAGAGCTCATGCACCAGAGAAACATCTCACAAGGTACGACCTTGCACAAATGTACCTGAGCAGCCAGCGTAAGAACTCATGCACAACAGAAACATCTCACAAGAGATGACCTTACATGAATGTACATGTGCAGTCAGCATAAGAGCTCAAACACCATAGAAACATCTCACAAGGGAAGACCTTACATAAATGTACATGAGCAGTCAGCATAAGAACTCAAACACCGGAGAAACATCTCACAAGGGAAGACCTTACATAAATGTACATGAGCAGTCAGCATAAGAACTCAAACACCGGAGAAACATCTCACAAGGGAAGACCTTACATAAATGTACATGAGCAGTCAGCATAAGAACTCAAACACCGGAGAAGCATATCACAAAGAAGGACGATACATGAATGTACATGAGCAGTCAGCATAAGAACTCATGAACCATAGAAACATCTCACAAGGAACAACCTTACACGAATGTACGTGAGTAGTCAGCGTTAGAACTCAAACATCAGAGAAACATATCACAAGGGAGGACCTTACATGAATGTACATGTGCAGTCAGCATAAGAGCTCATGCACCAGAGACACATCTCAAAAGGGATGACCTTACAGGAATGTACATGAGCAGTCAGCATAAGAACTCAAACATTAGAGAAACATCTCACAAGGGACGACCTTACATAAATGTACATGTGCAGACAGCATAAGAACTCAAACACCAGAGAAACATCTCACAAGGGATGACCTTACACGAATGTACATGTGCAGTCAGCATAAGAGCTCATGCAACAGAGAAACATCTCACAAGGGACGACCTTACATTAATGTACATGTGCAGTCAGCATAAGAACTCAAACACCATAGAAACATCTCACAAGGGACGACCTTACAGGAATGTACATGTGTACATTCGTACATTATGTGAAGCTTCTGCCAACTTCAAAGGCACAACTGTGTGTAAATACTGGACCTCAGACACTAACTCTTTAGTCATCTTCTGGATGTATGGAAACACTGCTATGAAGAATAATGGTTGATCTGCAGAAAGGACCACCATTCTGTTGGACTGCTACTCTGAAGGAACTGTTGTCCTTTTGTCCTGACCTGCTACCCTCTTTCCTGGGGAGGAATAACTGGACGTAGAAACTCATCTTGAAACCAGGACACCAGAGTGAGTGCAACAGCTAGTTTACTGGCCTCCTGTTGTGAGCCTCAGGGACATAAGTGTTCCCCAACATCCTGCACCTGCCCCTGGACCCAACTGCAGACCGTTCCTTAGCCTCAAGTGTTGCTCCTTAGTTCCGGGATCCTTGGTGTGTTTACTGGAAGCTGAATTCAAGCCTTTGGGCTATCTTCATGCCTGTGAACAGGCCCGTTAGCACTGTGACCTCACCGCTCACACTGCGATTCAGTGCTAATTGCCTCAGATCAAGTGTTCACACTCCAGCATCAACCCCCGCAGTGACTTCCAATGCCAAGCTCGCACAATACCCGCCAGGTAAAGCTTTGCACGAATCCTTTGCACATTGCCTCTCAGTTAGGCCTGACTGCTCTGTGCCAAGCTACCGGGGGTGAGCACATAATAATATAGGGTTGGCTTGTGCCTCACCCTGACAAGGATTGTGGTTGCTGCTTGACCACGGCTTACACCTCAGTCAACCATGAACTCAGTTCCTCACAAGGCCCATTATAATCTTGATGGAGTACATTGGATGGCTGAGTTATGGGTGTTTCAAGATGAAGGGAATCCGCCTTCTGAGTGACTGTTTGATAACAAATCACTGAATGGTATGGATGTGCCCGGTCCCTATTTTCGCTCCTCAGTGGCGGTTCCTCCTGTTCCTGTCAAATGAGCAGGTTTGGTAGTTCAAGCTACTCCCATTTGGGCGATATTCCATCCCAGGTGTTTATCAAAGCTGATGTGACTGGCAATGGGGTTTGTTAGACCTGGCATTATTCGCTTGAGTCTCCCTTCGATTTTGTCTGATTGCCTCCTCTGTTTTTGATATGTTTTGATGGTTAGATGCTCTGGGCACTGTGCCACTGCTATTCAGCACCACAGTGCAAATGCTCCCTATGTTAAATTGATATATTCATTAGTGACTCCATGATTGGGTGATTTGATTTACTAATCAGACCCTAGTACAGTGCACCATGTGTGCCCAGGGCTTGTAAAGCAAATGCTGCTGGTGGGCTTGCAGCACTGGTTGTCCACACAGAGAAGCAGCTTGTAATATGTGTCTTATGCCTGCCATTGCAGAGCCTATGTGCAGTCTAGTACTGCCATGTTGACCTGGTAAGTGCACCCACTTGCCAGTCCCTAAACCTTCCCTTTTCTTCATATCAGACACCCCTATGGTAGGCCCAAGGGCAGTGTGCATTGCAAGTATAAGGTAGGACTTGCCTTAGTGTGTGTGGCATGTCCTAATTGTGAATTACAGCCATTTTCGTATTTCACTATTGCAAGGCCAGAATGGGCAATTAGATTATTACATCTTATAAACCTATCTGACTCGCAGAACATGGTAAAAATTCAAGTTTAGTATGCCTGAACTCAGAATGATATAATACATATGTTAGTGAAGTTGGTTTTAACATTCGGTGTTTGAAAATACCACTTTTAGAAAGTAGGTCTTTCTTGTCTAACTAACCAAGCCTGACTCTGCTAGGTTGTGTATTTCTTGTCTGGAGTTTGAATGACAGGGCTGGGGGATTCCAGGAGACAAAACGAGTCAGCCCAGTGGTAAATAGGGAGATCTGCATCTAGATGGGAGGGAATTGTTGCACATGGGACCTGAACAAGGCTGTGCCTTCCCTCCACAATGCTGGTTCCACTCCCTGGAGTGTGGCTGATGTCTCTGCCCTGCACTGTGAAAGAAGAGAAGGAATCAAGTCAACAAAGTGTTCCAGGGCTATGCTTTCCCTCTAGAATGCTGGCTCCACCTCCTGTGGGTTGTCTGATGTTTCTGCCCTGCACTGTGAAAGGAAAGAAGGAGTCATGTCAACAGAGTGCTCCAGAACTGGTTTGGACTGGGCAAAGGCCCCTCTGCCTTCAGAGAACAAAGAGAAAAGTAATATAAATATTGGGAGCCAGACCCAAGAACTTTAGATCACTTTTGAGAACAAGACAAACCTTTTGCCAAGGAGAAGAACCAAGGAATCTGCAGGAGTTTGGACTGCCCCTCTGCCAGTATGGTGATTGCTGGGTTGGCCTGCAGTAGTTTCTTAATTGCCAAGGAAAGGAGAAGGAACATTCAGAAAACTTTTATCATCTTACAGAATATGTCTCCAAGGGCTTGAACTTGTGCTTGCCTCCTGCTGAAGTCTCAGGGACAAAAGACTTCAGCACCAGCTCCCCTCTAAATTTCCTTGCTGGGAATTCTATCAGCAGATCGATCCTGCGGGTCCCTGGGAGCTGGAAGCGTGACGCAATGAGAATTAGCGTGTCGCCGCCACAGCTGTAGTCATCAAATCGAAGAGAAGCGTGCCCCCACCGTATCTCCCCAGAAGCCTGTCTTCGTTGCAGCTGTCTGCTGTTGCATCACCGGAGTAGCCTGATGCCATCGAGAGGGTTGCTGTCGCATCACTGGAGAAGCGTGTCGCAGGGCCTGTTGCAGTTCCAAAGTACAGAGTCATCACAAGGCTGCCAGGGCATGTAGGCATCATCTCCGTATTGTTGCATCAAGGAAGCCATCGTATCGCATTACACCTGGATTGTCGCAACACATCGAGGCGCCATCTTGTGCATCACAAATAGGCTGCAGACCGAGAATCTATGCATCATCTCCGCTTCGGTAAAGATCACAACGCACTGTGCGCAAGCATTGAGGCACGACGCCTCATCTCTCCCGAAGCTCGGAACCGAAGGATCTCCAACACTGCGAGCCTTTTGTTTATGTTGTGTACAGCATCCAGGTACTTTTGTGAGAACTGTGTCACATTTATCACCAACTTGAACTAATCAACTTCTACCATCTTTAAGTCCATTTTAAGTACAGTATTGTGGATTTTTGTGGTTTGTGGTCTTGTGTTAAGTCTATATAAAGAATACTTATTTTTATAAACCGTGTTTGGTGTCCATCTGTAGTGTTTTCACTGTATTACTGTGTATATTCACAAATGCTTAACACACTGCCTCTGAGAAAAGCCTGTCTGCTCTTGCCAAGCTACAAGTGGGTGAGCAGGGGTTATCTAGGAGCGTAATTCCCTTATCCTGACTTGACTTATAAGCAAGAGTCCCTATTTGGACAAAGGTGTATACCATTGCCAACTAGAGGCCCCCCGTTCTAACAGGGTCGATAAAACTTTCAGGGTCAACCTCTTTTTCAAGGCACAATACAGCGAGGGCTTCTTGTCCCAAGTGCAGTCGGTGCCTGAACTCTTGGAGGACCTCAGTTTTCTAATAAATCAAGAAAAAGTCACATTTGGTACCCTCTTAGGCTTAGCAATAGGTTTGGAGACTAAAGTGTCAAAACAAGAAGCTGGGAACCATGAAAGCAGAGCACAGACACGTCCTGAAAATGTTCGCGGGTTCCTGGGGATGACTGACAAGAGTGGTGTGCCTACTGGTCTCGTCGAGACAAGCCATCTTCCCGAGGCCTCATCACTATCAGGCCCTTCAGAGCTTAAAGGCCCAACACTCGTAAAAGGGTCTACTTCACTTGCAAGCACGTTTTTCACCCGAGGAGGCCGGAACAGAACTGATGTGGGGGACTGACTATGTGAGTACTTAAATTCTGTGCAGGGTAGCAGTTACTGTCATCAGTGCAACGTAGGTTAGCAGTTCAGGCCATCAGTGCAGACCATCAGTGCAGGTTAGCAGTTCAGGCCATCAGCGCAGACGATCAGTGCAGGTTAGCAGTTCAGGCCATCAGTTCCGACCATCAGTTCAGGCCATCAGTGCAGGTTAGTACTTAAGGCTATCAGTGCATGTTATCACTGCAGGCTAGCAGTGAAGGCACTCAGTGTATACTTTCAGTGCAGGTTAGCTGTGCAGGCCAACAGTGCAGAGTAGCAGTGGAGGTCACCAGTACCGGCCTTAGTGTAGGTTAGCAGTGAAGCTATTCAGTGCAGTCTATCTGTGCAGGTTAGCTGTGTAGGCCATCAGTGAAGAAAATCAGTGTAGGTTATAAGTGCAGAGTATCAATTGAGATTAGCAGTAAAGGCAATCAGTGCAGGCTGCCAGTGCAGTGTAGGAAAGTAAGTTTCTGTTGCAGTAACCCCACACTTTTGCCTGGCTACTGATGCACTTTTCCTTGGTGTGCCCTGGGTCCCTGCATTCAGGTTCCCAGGGCCTGTATTATTTCCCCAAAATAAACCCAATTGGCATCTCTGACCACATGTCAGCCCCTGGTAAATGGTACCACAGGGACCCAGGTCACCGTGACCAAAGAAGGCCTCTAAGGGTTTCGGCACTTTTTGTGCCACCATTAGAGGTCCTGACCCTGACACTCACTCACTGCCTTTGCAGGATGCGTGTCTTGGTGCAGAACAAAGTGAAGAGTCGACATGGCACACATATCTGTATGCGATGCCCACAAACCACTGCAATGTCATACATCAGTCACCCTTTAGCTGGGTGCTCTTTGCCAGTGGTGAGGGTACAGGGTTATGAGCTCTGTACCCCTACAGTGCCCAAGTCCATCCCTGGGCACTGTAAATGCAGTGCTGCCATTAAGAGTATAAGGTGCTGGGGGTTTGTCATTACGAACTCCACAACACCGTAATGGCTGCACTGAAGACTGGGAAGTTTGGTATAAAACTTCTCAGCACATTAAACCCACACTGATGCCAGTTTGGGATTTAATGTAAAATGAGGGCATCTTAGAGATGCCCCCTGAAATAGTGACCTGATTCACTGACCTGATTGAGTGGCTGCTTAGGCTGCCACCTCCAGACATGTTTCTGGACCCCTGGATCGAGAGCCTGCTGCTCTCAGGGGCCTAAAACAATGCACATCCTGGGACGAGGTGCCAAGGCTTCCCAAAGGAGAAGCTTCAAAGGCATGCCACCTTTGTGAGCCTCTCCAGACCATTTTCTGCTTTCAGCAACTGGTCCCCACTGGTTCTACCCCCCCACATTGGGCTGGGGAACCGCAGGAAAAACAAGTGAGGAAGGGAGGTGTGCCACCTCTGCCAACTCCACCCCTCAGGTGGGGAGATGAGGTGAAGCACAACCTCGAGTCCCCGTCATATTGAAGATGGAGGACCCAGCCAACCAGGGACAGGCTCCTGCCCCCCTTCCACAGGAGATTGGCAGAGTAGGGGGTTTACCCACCCCAGGGAAAGGACCCATTGGTCCCTCCCCTTTTCCTACCTGTAACACCCCTACATCTAGTATTTAGGGGACAGCCTGAACCTTGCTTCCTCAGATTAGAAACGACAAGAAAAAAATAAGAAGAAGGACTGAAGAGACGTGCAGAACTCACAAGAGGACGACGCCCACTGACTTGGCCCCAACCCTACAGGCCTGTCTCCCCTCAAACCTGCTTTTGCAAAATCCCGGCGTGTCCTGCTGCCAGCAACCTCACAAAACCCGGAGGACCAGCCTGCCTTCCCTTCAAGGACTCTATCTCCCGAGAACACCAGGCGTGTTTAAAATGCAGCTTCTGGTGCCAGCCAGAGACCGCAAATCCAGCACACTCTGCACCCGCCAACACCAGCCCGGGCTCCAGTGAACCAACACCATGAGGAGGTCTACCCGGCGATCCTGACCCGAGATCCAGCAATCCCTGACCTGCCTCAAGCCTCCAGTTAATGCCTGTAGCCTCAAACCAGAGGACACCCTCTATCGCAACCAGAGCGGGTAATAAAATCCGACTCGAAAAGGCACCACTGCACCCGATGCCTCCCGACCTTCTGTGCCCAAACACACAGTGCCTAACCAACCCATGCATCCCACCTTACCCCTCAAAGTGGTGGTGGCACCCAGAAGGTCTTCGTCCCTGAGCCTGCAGCGTTTCTTCCAACCGGAGGGTCGCCGTAGAAAACCACAGGGCACCCAACATTGAAACAGCACACTGAACTCGGCTGCTCCAGTGCCGCTGAGGGTGTACTTTTTGTGCCTACTTGTTTCCCCCTTTGCCCTGACCTAAAATCTAGGAGCATTGCTCCCACAGCTGTGTGGCCTGCTAGCCAGCACCCACCAACCAGAGGCCCCCTTTCCTCAATAGGATAGCATTGGGCCTCAACACTGCACCCGGTGTCACTAGTGCCGCTGAGGGTGCAATCTCAGTGCATCACTGACCCTGGGCGACCCCTGAGTGTAACCCCAGAACCTTAACTCCCACAGCCGTTTACTTACTTGCAAACAGATACGCTGTTTTTCTTCAGTAGAATAACATTGACAATTTGCTTTCGAAAAAACGAGTGTGTGGAGTTTTGAAAACTTGAAATATTCCTTAAATATCGCAACAATAACCAAACCGTATTTTCTCAAATGTTTTCAGGAAATGTCCCAGTGCCAAATCTAGGCATCAAGCACTGAGCTAGAAAAAGTATTGTAAAAGTTACTTACCTGCAATTTATTGTAGAAGCCTCTTCATTTCAATGTACTGCTCCAAAAAGTTTCTAAGTGTGAAGTTTTAAAATTTGAAAATATTCTTTAAAAATTGCACGAATAACAAAAACCCATTTACTCACCTGTTTTCAGGAAATGTCCCAATGCTGAATCTAGGCATGCAGCACTGAGTTAGAAAAGGTAATGTAAAAGTAATGTACCTGTAATCTACTGAAAAAGTCAATTCATTTCAATGTACTGCATTTGCTAAGTAATGCATACTACTGCTCCCCTGTAAATCAAACAAAGTACAATTCCTATTGCCTTTTTTTAATGTTCTATATTCAGCAACTTATTACTGAAAAGTATTCAATGCTTATCTGTAGCAGGCTTGCATGGTTCTAAAAATAAACAAAAGTATA
The DNA here is from genome assembly GCF_964261635.1 of Lissotriton helveticus. NCBI lineage: Eukaryota > Metazoa > Chordata > Amphibia > Caudata > Salamandridae > Lissotriton > Lissotriton helveticus. The sequence continues at coordinate 12,249,083 of NC_136059.1, forward strand.
TTTGTATAAAACAACAATTGGCCTAGAGTTCAGTTCTTGAGTGTGTGAATTTATTTGCTGACTGAGTGTGTACATCAAATGCTTATCACTGTCCTCTAATACTGCCTTACTGCTCGACCAAGTTACCACTTTAGAGAGTAAGGTTATATCTAACTTTAGCCTCTACTAAACCTCTGGGGACTGGGGACTCTATACCCACTGTACCTCACTTTGGTGCAGTATATATAGAGCCAGTTTCTTACATCAGGTTGGTGATGCTGGCCATCAGTGCATACTATCAGTGCAGACCATCAGTGAAGGCCATCAGTGCAGACTATCAGTGAATGCAATCAGTGCAGACTATCAGTGCAGGTTACCAGTGAAGGCCATCAGTGCAGGTTAGCAGTGAAGGTCGTCACCGCACACACTCAGTAGCGTTTATCAGTGAAGGACATTAGTGTAGGCTAACAGTGTAGTTTAGTAGTTATCATTCCAGGTTAGCAGTGAAGGCCACCAATGCAGACAATCATTGCAGGTTAGCAGTGCAGGCCGTCAGTGCAGGTTAGCAGTGCAGGTTAGCAGTAAAGGCAATCAGTGCAGGTTAGCAGTGCAGGTTAGCAGTAAAGGCAATCAGTGCAGGTTAGCAGTGCAGGTTAGCAGTAAAGGCCGTCAGTGCAGGTTAGCAGTGAAGACTGTCAGTGCAGGTTAGCAGTGAATGCCATAGTTGCAGGTTAGCAGTGAAGGCCGTCAGTGCAGGTCAGCAGTGAAGGCCATCAGTGCAGGTTAGCAGTGAAGGCCGTCAGTGCAGGTTAGCAGTGAAGGCCGTCAGTGCAGGTTAGCAGTGAAGGCCGTCAGTGCAGGTTAGCAGTGAAGGCCATCAGTGCAGGTTAGCAGTGAAGGCTGTCAGTGCAGGTTAGGAGTGAAGGCCATCAGTGGAGGTTAGCAGTGAAGGCCATCAGTGCAGGTTAGCAGTGAAGGCCGTCAGTGCAGGTTTGCAGTGAAGGCTGTCAGTGCAGGTTAGCAGTGAAGGCCATCAGTGGAGGTTAGCAGTGCAGGCCATCAGTGGAGGTTTGTAGTGAAGGCCATCAGTGCAGGTTAGCAGTGAAGGCCATCAGTGGAGGTTAGCAGTGCAGGCCATCAGTGGAGGTTTGTAGTGAAGGCCATCAGTGCAGGTTAGCAGTGAAGGTCATCAGTGCAGGTTAGCAATGAGGGCCATCAGTGCAGGTTAGCAGTGAAGGCCATCAGTGCAGGTTAGCAGTGAAGGCCATCAGTGCAGGTTAGCAGTGAAGGCCATCAGTGCAGGTTAGCAGTGAAGGCCATCAGTGCAGGTTAGCAGTGAAGGCCATCAGTGGAGGTTTGTAGTGAAGGCCATCAGTGCAGGTTAGCAGTGAAGGCCATCAGTGGAGGTTTGTAGTGAAGGCCATCAGTGCAGGTTAGCAGTGAAGGCCATCAGTGCAGGTTAGCAGTGAAGGCCATCAGTGCAGGTTAGCAGTGAAGGCCATCAGTGCAGGTTAGCAGTGAAGGCCATCAGTGCAGGTTAGCAGTGAAGGCCATCAGTGCAGGTTAGCAGTGAAGGCCATCAGTGGAGGTTTGTAGTGAAGGCCATCAGTGCAGGTTAGCAGTGAAGGCCATCAGTGGAGGTTTGTAGTGAAGGCCATCAGTGCAGGTTAGCAGTGAAGGCCGTCAGTGCAGGTTAGCAATGAAGGTCATTAGGTCAGACTATCAGTGCAGACTATCAGTGCAGGTTAGCAGTGAAGGCCATCAGTGCAGGTTAGCAGTGAAGGCCGTCAGTGCAGGTTTGCAGTGAAGGCTGTCAGTGCAGGTTAGCAGTGAAGGCCATCAGTGGAGGTTAGCAGTGCAGGCCATCAGTGGAGGTTTGTAGTGAAGGCCATCAGTGCAGGTTAGCAGTGAAGGCCATCAGTGGAGGTTAGCAGTGCAGGCCATCAGTGGAGGTTTGTAGTGAAGGCCATCAGTGCAGGTTAGCAGTGAAGGTCATCAGTGCAGGTTAGCAGTGAAGGTCATCAGTGCAGGTTAGCAATGAGGGCCATCAGTGCAGGTTAGCAGTGAAGGCCATCAGTGCAGGTTAGCAGTGAAGGCCATCAGTGCAGGTTAGCAGTGAAGGCCATCAGTGCAGGTTAGCAGTGAAGGCCATCAGTGCAGGTTAGCAGTGAAGGCCATCAGTGGAGGTTTGTAGTGAAGGCCATCAGTGCAGGTTAGCAGTGAAGGCCATCAGTGCAGGTTAGCAGTGAAGGCCATCAGTGCAGGTTAGCAGTGAAGACTGTCAGTGCAGGTTAGCAGTGAATGCCATAGTTGCAGGTTAGCAGTGAAGGCCGTCAGTGCAGGTCAGCAGTGAAGGCCATCAGTGCAGGTTAGCAGTGAAGGCCGTCAGTGCAGGTTAGCAGTGAAGGCCGTCAGTGCAGGTTAGCAGTGAAGGCCGTCAGTGCAGGTTAGCAGTGAAGGCCATCAGTGCAGGTTAGCAGTGAAGGCTGTCAGTGCAGGTTAGGAGTGAAGGCCATCAGTGGAGGTTAGCAGTGAAGGCCATCAGTGCAGGTTAGCAGTGAAGGCCGTCAGTGCAGGTTTGCAGTGAAGGCTGTCAGTGCAGGTTAGCAGTGAAGGCCATCAGTGGAGGTTAGCAGTGCAGGCCATCAGTGGAGGTTTGTAGTGAAGGCCATCAGTGCAGGTTAGCAGTGAAGGCCATCAGTGGAGGTTTGTAGTGAAGGCCATCAGTGCAGGTTAGCAGTGAAGGTCATCAGTGCAGGTTAGCAGTGCAGGCCATCAGTGGAGGTTTGTAGTGAAGGCCATCAGTGCAGGTTAGCAGTGAAGGTCATCAGTGCAGGTTAGCAGTGAAGGTCATCAGTGCAGGTTAGCAGTGAAGGTCATCAGTGCAGGTTAGCAGTGAAGGCCATCAGTGCAGGTTAACAGTGAAGGCCATCAGTGCCGGCTATCCGTGATTCCAGGAGACTGCCTATCTTCTTCTCATCCGACATGCATTTGTTGGTCAGTGCTGCCACTGATGCTGGAGTGTGCATTTAGCAATTGTACAATATTTAAATAATAATCAGCAGATATATCTATGAGTTGTTCTGTTAGTAATCATCAATTGCCGTCTTACCCTTCATCTTTCTCCTTTACTTTCTGCAGCTGCAGGGTGATGACACCGGCAGCGGAGTCTTTGCCTGGGTAGACCTCCGTGGAGATCTTCTTCTGTTTCTCGTCCACCATGATGACCTTGATGCCTTTTCCCCCCATAAGGTCACTCTTCGTGAGGACGTTCAGGTCCAGCTCGGTCGCAGGGCAGCTCGTATCCTGCATTTTCTTCACATAAATATTTAATTCTTTCTGCTGAACTTCTGTTAATTTATTTTTTGATCCCTCAACTGGTGTCTTTTTCATATCGCTTTTATGTTTTTGATCAATGAAAAATCGCTCAGTCTTTTTCCTTCCAAGAATTTTGTCGACAGTTTTACCTGCTTGGTTATTCACTGCTGCATGCAAAGGCTTACCCACAAACCCGTTTAGGCGGCTTGAAAGCAAATCAACAAAGTTATCATTGATCTTTTGGGATATCAAATCCAACAGTTGATCTTTCATTTTCTCTACAGCTGGGAAGTTGCGACGTTTATCATCCTCATAGTCGGCTTCAGATTCTAGCTCATCGCATTCTTTGACTATGAAAGGAATGACTCGATTTTCAATCATGTCTTGAGTTGGGGCAGAACTTATCATCTGCACAAACTCCACAGTTTTTTTTCCGACTTCAACACTCAGTTTGAATCCTTTCTGGATGACTCCTTTCACTTTGACCTCGTCCATGATTGTCAGAATGCCATCTTTCATGGAGTCAAGATAAGAAAAGAATGTTTCCATGGTGCTGTAATCCTCAGAGATGTCATCGACAGCAGACTGGCAAATATCTTCCATTGCACTATTCATCATCTGTTCATGGGTGTCTCGAATCTGAAAAGACAATGGTTTTTCTGTTTTTAGGGCACTCTCCGGCACCCCATTGACAACTGTAAACGTTATAAGTGTTTGTTTCAAAGCTTGATTCTGCTTGATGGAGTTTGCTATCATGCCTTTAAAGGCTTTATCAAAGATTTCCTTGAACACCCCTTCGAGGGCTGCATCCATGCCATAATCTAATGCTAGCATACCTCCTTGTTTGGCCATTTCTTTACCAGTGTACTTCACTGCCTGCACAAAGTTGTTCTTCATGGCAGAACTTGAGGCGAGTGTTTTGATGGATTTGGAAAGAGTATTTTTGGAAATGGCAGAGGTGGCTGATGTTACAGATGTTTTAACGGAAGAAACTAGCCCTTTTCCTGAACGAATGATGTCATCAGCAAGAGATGCAAATGTTTTTGTTCCATTGAGAAGACCTTTTGTCACTTTCATGACCACCTGTGCTGACTTTTTAATGAGGCTAAATCCTGCAGTTATGAGTGATAGCCCAATACTAATGGCCTTGGATATTGCCCATTCTGCCCAGTCAAAGGTGCCTTTTATCATCCCTTCGATCCCTGATATCATGTCCGACACACCCTCAGAAATCAGACCCATTCCGAACTGACTAGCCGTGCCACAGGTGAAAACACACACAAGAATCCCAGCGAGGACCTGCAAAGCTCCAACTATAAAGCAAATCAGAGCATCAATGCAGAATTCTGGTTTACACTCAACTTCAAACACAAAGGACAGGCCATAGTCATACAGCACATTCAGTTCATCGGTTGTTATAGGACTGTGATCAGTTGCCAATGAGAAGACAACCTGGTCCTTGGTGACAGCGTTGCTTTTATTCTCAGTCAGCTTTGCAATGGACTTATCGATGTAGTCGATCCAGGACTTGAATAGACTCTTGCGCGTCTGCATTTGTTTAGTAAAGTTGGGATCGTCTCTGTTGTGAGGTTCAAACTTGGCTAAGCAGGACATCTGGCAGGAAACGGTGGTGTTTGACACCTCAGATACATAGATTTCAATCATCTGCTTAGATCCTTTCAAGAGATCCAATTCTTTCTGCATGTATCCTTCCTGTCCCAGATTGATTGTAATGTATGCCTGATTGTAGAGGGACACAGCACGGTACACCCGATCAGTCTTCTCTGCTTTCTGCCAGAATGATAGCACCCCGTAATCCGATCTTTTATTCTGAGTGTGGAGGTACATGCGATCCATAGCCTGTTTGATGAAGTCGTAGAAGTTATCTGATTCTCCTCGCAGGAGGCTGTCTGCTCTCTTCTGAATCACTTGGTCAAGGTCTCTTTTGAGCTCGTTGATGTCTTCGTGTTCATCTATGTCCTTGTCACGTAGTGTGAGCCAAAGAGCCCAGCGCTCCTTTAACGCATTGAGAGCCGGGCAGTTCAGAGTCCATGGCAGTGCAGATTCCATGGCAGTGCAGGTCCATGGCAGTGCAGAGTCCATGGCAGTGCAGAGTCCACGGCAGTGCAGAGTCCATGGCAGTGCAGGTCCATGGCAGTTCAGAGTCCATGGCAGTGCAGAGTCCATGACAGTTCAGAGTCCATGGCAGTTCAGAGTTCATGGCAGTGCAGAGTCCATGGCAGTTCAGAGTCCATGGCAGTGCAGAGTCCATGGCAGTGCAGAGTCCACGGCAGTTCAGAGTCCACGGCAGTTCAGTGTCCATGGCAGTGCTGGTGCATGGCTGTGCAGAGTCCATGGCAGTGCAGGTCCATGGCAGTGCAGAGTCCATGGCAGTTCAGAGTCCACGGCAGTTCAGAGTCCACGGCAGTGCAGAGTCCATGACAGTGCAGAGTCCATGGCAGTTCAGAGTCCATGGCAGTGCAGAGTCCATGGCAGTGCAGGTCCATGGCAGTGCAGAGTCCATGGCAGTGCAGAGTCCACGGCAGTTCAGAGTCCACGGCAGTTCAGTGTCCATGGCAGTGCTGGTGCATGGCAGTGCAGAGTCCATGGCAGTGCAGGTCCATGGCAGTGCAGAGTCCATGGCAGTTCAGAGTCCACGGCAGTTCAGAGTCCACGGCAGTGCAGAGTCCATGACAGTGCAGAGTCCATGGCAGTTCAGAGTCCATGGCAGTGCAGAGTCCATGGCAGTGCAGAGTCCATGGCAGTGCAGAGTCCATGGCAGTGCAGGTCCATGGCAGTGCAGAGTCCATGGCAGTTCAGAGTCCACGGCAGTGCAGAGTCCATGACAGTGCAGAGTCCACGGCAGTGCTGAGTCCATGGCAGTGCAGAGTCCACGGCAGTTCAGAGTCCATGGCAGTGCAGAGTCCACGGCAGTTCAGAGTCCATGGCAGTGCAGGTCTGGCATTAAAGTCCACATTTTGTAAAGCGCACAATCACCCGTAAGGGTCTCTAGGCGCTGGGGGCCGTCGGGAAGATTAAGCGAGCTATTGCCCAGAGTCACATGGTGCTGGGCTAACCTGCCGCCGGAGCCGGGGATCGAACCGTGGTCCCCAGATTCCAGCGTCAGTCGCCCTGGCCGCGGCGCCACACCTCTCCCATTGGCACCCGGGCTACTGCTGAAGGGGGTCTATTGATGGAAAGGGAATATGCCGCATAGCTGGGTCAGTCCTGTGCGCAGGGAGGTACCATGTTGGTGAGGGAGCTATGAGTGACATCAGCAGGAATGATATTGGGGGCCCGGGCTGGCTGGAGGGAGGGAGGATTGATCTGCTGGGCTCCGAGACCTTTCATCTCCACCTGTGGCCGCCTGGAGTTCTTTGTTGGATGGGAACTGCCTGGAGGTGGGTCACAACACAGGTATCCCGTCAGACGGTGTGTTATGCGGCTCCCGGGAGGCACTGGTAAGGTGCCTATGGCTGTCATCAGCCTGTAATGACCTGCTGGTGGTTCTGGACTTCCTGGCCATGCCCAGGTGCCCGATGTAGGATCTTTGGGGTTGCGCTGGTGTCCAGGCACCCTGGCGGGCTGACCTTTTATTGGAGGCCCAGGGGTGGTAGCTCCCTCTGGGATTGAAGATAGTGGAACCAGAGCTGGTCACTGGTTCCTGTCAGGGGGCATGGACTCCTTGAGCAGGAATAGAGAGATAGTGTCAGCTGGGGTCTTCCTAACTCCGTGAGCGCTGGATATGGACTTCAGGACAACTACCAGTTCCTGAGGTTTGCTGCCAAGATGTATTCATGTAAAGCGTTCTTGATCCAGGTGAGTTATCACTTGAATTGAAGCTGATTCTTGATCACGTCTCTGCCTGATGACCCACGGCTTGAAAGGGAAGTTGTGAAATAAAGGGGCAAAGACAGGGGGTATCACCAACCCTCCTCTGGGAGGCAGGCACTTCTGGGGTCATCATTTGAGTCATGATCAGTAAGAAAATAGCCAAAGAGGCTTACATGAACATCCATATTTTGGGGTCCAGTCATGCTGCAGTTGGGTGGCCAAGCAGCTCTCTCCGTGGGGATGCTAGCCAATAAATTGAGATTCCAATCGCTTGGACTGCTCTAGGGTCAATGGCAGACTTCACATAGTGCAGTTCCGGGGAGGATGAGAGTGCCAGTAAGAACTCACCCTGTGGAGGGATCTCTGGCAGTTCATGAAGGGGAATTATGATTCTGGGACTTGACTGCCCCTTTGGCGTAGTATGATTTGTGTGGGCACCACGCAGGTGGGAGGGGATCTGACCTACTGTTAGTCCCTGCACTCTTCTGCCCTACCCCGCAAAGCTAGGTCTATGTTCAGGTTCCCCACTGGGCCAATGCGCTATGCGCTGCCCTGTTTTAAGTTGGTGTTTTTTCCCTGGAGTGAGAGGAGATGGAGAGGTGGTGAAGTTGAGCCAATGGTTCTCCTGTAAATTCCCTTTAGGAAGGGGGCATGGATGCCGTTGGAGGATCTGTTTGATAAAGGAGTGCCTTGTGTCCACATCAATCCAGAACTCAACTTGAGAACTGCAAAATTAAATGTGTGGGCACATTTTCCCATCGTTTCTAAATCAGCTCTACATGCAGCTGGAGGAGCGTCGGGGCATCTGTCCAGAGTCCGTGGGTCAGACAGTGCCAGGACCAGGGCTGCTTCAAGGACTCTTCCGCTCTACGACAGCTGGGGGAGCATCAGGTCATCTGTCCAGAGCCTGTGGGTCAGACAGGGCCAGGACCAGGGCTGCATCAAGGCGTCTCCCGCTCTGCCCGACTCCACCTTTTGATTCTTTGCAGTTTGTTTTAAACCTACTAATGCTAATGGGCTGACTGTCTGCAGACCCACCTTGGCCCACCGCTTGTACTATGAAGCAGACAGCGAAAGCTTACAGCACTATATAAATAAATGAGGCTCACCCCCAATATGGCAGCAAATCGAAACAGGGCATTTAATTTCTGTACCAGAGGAAGGGGAAAGACAATGTTTGAGAGGAAAATCTGTGTGATTGCAGATTATATAAATATTGTAAAATGGTAGGAGTAATATGAATGCACTAAACTAAGGGGGTCTTGTTGAGTTGGTGGGGAGATCCCAGCTCCCTCTCTTCTAGTGCCATGACTCCCACACCTCACTCAGCGCTAGGTTTCTGATCTGGAGTCTCAGCTGACTGCTCCCTGCCCGGCCCATCAGCTGCTGGCTGCCAGATCAGGGCGGCATCTTTACGAGGCATCTTTTTCAGGTCTGGCCTTAAGACATTTTTACTTATCTTATAAATCTGATGTAATCAAATAAATCATATATCAATATTCTTATAAAACACACGGTACTTACAGTCCTTCAATCTAGGGCTACTGCTTCAGCCTGAAACCTCCTGTAGGTGAGAAAAGAGACAGGTGATCTAGAGGCAGGCAGGCTGTAAGATGATTGAGATACAGGCTGTGAGATGATTGTGAGGCAGGCTGTGAGATGATTGAGAGACAGGCTGTGAGATGATTGAGAGACAGGCTCTGAGGTGTTCTAGAGACAGGCAGGTTGTGGGGTGTTTTTGAGGCAGGCAGGCTGTGAGTTGTTCTATATGTGGCAAGCTGTGAAGTGTTAGATAGTCAAACAGGATGTGGGGTGTTCTAGAGACAGGCAGGCTGTGAGGTTCTTGGAGAGTCAAACAGGCTGTGAGTTGTTGTAGAGATCCCCTGTGAGGTTTTCTAGAGGGAGCCCTTTACCTCCCCTGGTAGAGGTCACCACCCCCCCTCCACTGCAGTGGCATAGGGGAACCGCTCCCGGTCCTCCCGCCTTGCTGCACCAAAGTTATAGCCTCCTGCCGGCCTCCTGCTGCCTTAGTCCTACACCGACCTAGACAATTCCCCCACTGTGGTTGTGCCTAGATATTTTCTTCTTTCTTTTTCCTTATTTTATTAAGCTTTATTTTGTTTTGGTTCTCCATTGTAGGTGAATGTACATTGATCTGTCTTTTTCCTCTGCGTCACCCTACCTTTACTCCTCCCCCCTTTGGTCAGCTGCTCTCTGTCTATACCGCAAACCAGCGTATTCTGGTTCCTTGTTTCCACCTGACCTCCCCTTAGCATGACTGAAGCCACTCATCTCCCTGAATTACTTAATGGAGGCCCGAGCATGGGCACGCTGCTGGTGTGCCAAAGGTGCAACAAATGCAAGTCTGTCTGCACATGTCTGCCCTGGACTGCACCCAGAACCAGGAGCCCTGGACCTAGAGCCGCATACGATTTCATCAGATCAGTCAGATGCGCAACCTTGGACACTAATTCCCTTCCTTCCACCAACTGCCACAGCGCCTCACCACCATCCACCAGAGGACCTGTCACCTTCCAACACTGCTGGTTATCCTGTGATGCAAAATCCCACTCGACCACCACCCAGCAGACACCGTGCCACATGCCTCAGTTTCACTTCACTCTGCTCAACATCATATCCCTTTGCAAGCACACTCCGGTAAGCTGGGACACCATTAACCACCCTCGGCCCCAACATCATGTTCATGATATAAACCTGTTTCACCCCTGCCTCAGACCAAGACATTGCCAATTTACCCCGATACAAGATAATCCACTGTGACTGCCCAGACACACTCTGCTGAGGCATCACCATCATCCACAAGTACTCCCTCAACCACACCACCGATTACACAACACCCATCATGGTATACCTTAACTTTCAGATCAGACCCGACGTCAACACCACAAACAAAGAAACCCTCACCTACAGGCCTCCCGGCCCCTGCCTCAGCTTCTGCAACTCCATCCTGTACTTCATAGTCCAACTGGCTATCAACCAAAACCACTACATCTTCCTGGACAACCTAAAGTTCCACCTAGAAGACCCCGATGACTCCAACTCCACCACACTTATTAAAAACATGACCATAATCAGCCTCTATCAACTGGTCACCATCCCCACACACAGAGCTGGTCACACCCTGGACCCCATCTTCACCACCTTCGACAGTTAAATTCTCACACACCACTGAATTGACCTGGACAGACCAGAGCATTGTCCACTTCATTAGAGACAGTACACAAGATCCTCCCATGAGACTCACAACCCACCCTCGCTGCCACCGGGGCAAGGGCACAGAACCCCTCTGGACTACTATCTAAAATGAAACAAGACCTGCTCCTTCGAACTCCCTCGAACACGACGTCCAGAACTTCTCCAGCTGGACTTCCTCAGCTGCCAACACCATCGCCCCACTGAAGAACACCATCAATAACAGACCCACTAAACAGGCCCGCTGGTTCAACCAGGAGATACTAAGCCTCTAGCAACAATGCAAGAAATTAGAAAGACACTGGCGATCGAACAAGACCCCCATCAACCTCAACTTCTACAGATCAGCCCTCCACAACTAGCACAACTGTCTCAGAGTGACCAAGATAGAAGCCCACAATACCAGCTTTGAGGCAAGCACAAACTGCACCAAGGAATTGTTCAGCATTGTCAGAGAATCTTTGTGCCCCTCAGCCACGAGAACATGATCCTCCCCTCTCAAGCCCTCTGCGACGACCTGGCAGACAATTTTCACTGCAAAATTGCTGACATCTACTGCAACTTTGATTCCCTACCCACCATCCTCAACCACCTCAGCACTCCAGCCTGCCCCTCCCACCACCCAGGCACACCGACTAGAATTAGCTATTCACGGAAGACATCATCTCTTTCATTAACTCCATACACTCTGGATCTCCCACTGACCTCTGCCTGCACCACATCTGTAAACTAGGAAGAAAAGTCATCACAAGCCCCCTCATCGAACTCCTTAACACATCCATCACCACAGCCACCATACCCATCGTCTAGAAGCATACAGAGGCCAAGCCCCTCTTTAAGACACCCTCTGCCCCCAGCTTACTCAAAAACGACCATATGATCTCACTCCCCTTCCCTGCCAAGCCTTGATTGCAGCAACATGATGACATCATTCGTCTTTCCGAACTAACAGGAACAGCAGCACTCATGCTCATCAACCTGTAAGCAAGCTTCAACACCGTCTCCCACCACACTTTGATCAGCAGACTCCACCACCTCGGCAGTAGGGCAACACACTCAACTGGATCTCTTCCTTCCTCTCTATCCGAATCCAGAGTATCTACTCACCACCCTTCACCTCCGCAGCCAAAGACATCTTATGCAGCGTACCCAGAGGATGCTCCCTCTTCAACACCTACATGACACCTCTGGCAGACATTGCCCACACCCACGGACTCAACATCATCTCCTACGCCGATGACACCCAGCTAGTCTTATCCCTCACAGAAGATGCCAACTCTTCTCGAGGCATGTCAGCTGGGAGGTCTTCTAGATACAGGCCAGCTGTGAGGTGTCCTGGAGGCAGGCTTGATGTAAGGTCTTCTAGAGGCAGGCCAGCTGTGAGGTATACTGGTGTTAGGCCAGCTGTGAGGTGCTCTAGAGGCATGCCAAGTGTGAGGTGCTCTAGAAGCAGGCAGGCTATTAGGTGTCCTTAAGACAGGCAGACTGGGTTTCCCAGAGTGGGAAGTAAGTAGTGAGGTTAGCTAATGTCATTGGCTGGAGTAGTAGTGTTCTGGCCTTGGTCATAAACGTAGATGCAGTACTTGCCTCAGGCATAGGTAGGTGGATGGTGTTCTAAAGTCGGACACCGGTAGCAAGATATTCCTCATTCAGAGACCAGTAGAGAAATGCTCTAGAGTGAGAGTCAGAAAACTGTTCTATCCTTAAAGAGAGACAAAGAACTGCTCTAGAGTCAAAGGCAAGAAGAAAGGTGTACTGTGCTCAGAGAGAGGCACAGATGTGTTCTGTCCTCAGAGAGAGGCACAGATGTGTTCTGTCCTCAAAGAGAGGCAGAGACGTGTTCTTTCCTCAGAGAAAGGCAGCGACGTGTTCTATCCTCAGAGAGAGGCAGTGACGTGTTCTATCCTCAGAGAGAGGCAGTGACGTGTTCTATCTTCAAAGAGAGGCAATGACATGTTCTATCCTCAAAGAGAGGCAATGACGTGTTCTATCCTCAGAGAGAGGCAGTGACGTGTTCTATCCTCAAAGAGAGGCAATGACGTGTTCTATCCTCAGAGAGAGGCAGTGACGTGTTCTATCTTCAAAGAGAGGCAATGACGTGTTCTATCCTCAGAGAGAGGCAGTGACGTGTTCTATCCTCAGAGAGAGGCAGTGACGTGTTCTATCCTCAGAAAGAGACAGAGATATGTTCTAGCCTCAGACAGAGGCAATGGCATGTTCTTTCATGAGAGAGATCCACATATGTGTTCTGTCCTCAGAGAGTGACACAGACATGTTCTGTCCTCAGCACGAGGCAGTGACGTGTTCTATCTTCAGAGAGAGGAAGTGACATGTTCCATCCTCAGAAAGAGGCAATGACGTGTTCTATCCTCAGAGAGAGGCAGTGATGTGTTCTATCCTCAGAGAGAGGCAGTGATGTGTTCTATCCTCAGAGACAGGCAGTGACGTGTGCTGTCCTCAGAGAGAGGCAGTGATGTGTTCTATCTTCAGCGAGAGGCAGTGACGTGTTCTATCCTCAGAGAGAGGCAGTGACGTGTGCTGTCCTCAGAGAGAGGCAGTGACGTGTTCTATCCTCAAAGAGAGAGGCACAGAGGTGTTCTATTCTCAGAAAAGAGGCAGACAGGTGTTCTTTTTTCAGAGAACAGTAGAAAAGTGGTCTGGACCGTGCAGGGAGGTATTCTTCTTACCTCAGCAGGAGAGATAGAGATGATCTAGAGTCAGAGGTCAATAGTGAGAGTTTGAAAAGTCAGGAAGGCAGAGTGGTGTTCCATCCTCAGAGAGCGGTATCGAGGAGCTACAGTGTCATATCCCACTAGAGGAGTATTCTAAAGGCAGAGGCCGGTAGAGAGGTGTTCTAGAGCAAGATGCTGGTAAAGACATGTTCTATTTCAGAGGTCAGTATAATCAAGCTTTAGTGTCAGAGGCAGGTAAAGCGTTCTCTATCCCCAGAGAGAGGCAGAGAAGTGCTCTATCCTCAGAGAGAGGTTGTATCCCCAGAGAGAGGCAGAGAGAGGTTCTACCCCCAGGTAGAGGCAGAGAAAGGTTGTCTACTCAGAGAGAGGTTTTGTCATCAGAGAGAGACCTGGAAGTGTTCCATGTTCAGAGAGGGAGGCAGAGGTGTGTTCTTTCTTCAGAGAGAAGTGGTTTGAACCACAAGAGGAGGTATTCTTACCTCAGTAGGATAGATAGAGGTGTACTAGAGTTAGACACAAGTGGGCTGTGAAGTCAGAGTCAGGCACAGAGCCTTTCTTACCTTATTGTGTGGCAGCAGAGAGGTACTTTGTCCTCTGAGAAAGACAGAGAGGTGCTCTGTCCTGAGAGTCAGGGCAGAGCGGTGCTCTTTCCCCTGAGTCAGGCAGATATGTGCTGTTAGGTGGAGGAGGGCTGTTATTTATTCGTATTTCTCATTCACCCTCCTGACATGTGGTATAGTCCTTGTGTTTGCACAAGATCCTCCTCGCTAGGCCCCTCCTTCAGAAGATCTTGGTGCTGATGCCAAGGCACTGCTTAGAAGGTCTCAAACTGAGGGGCGTGCCTGGGGCGGGCACATAGGCAGCCCTGTAGGGGAGTTCACTGGTGAACCTCATTTAGTTCACACCTCAGGTTGCCGGGCTCCAGGCGTGTCAATAGTTGGTGTTACTGTTGCCCAGCACAGAGGCCTTCTTTTTAATCAAGACCAGATCATTTGAATTGGCCCTGGCCTGAATCCACAGGTCACTGGCAGGCACCCTTGGTTGGTATAAGTTGTGGGCAGGCTACACTCAGGGTACATTCTGGTTACAGGAATGTCACAGACAAGATGCTGGTATGATATGCTCAAGTTACACACAGGGTGCATGAGCGAGACACTCTGAAGTTGCATACACATTACACAATAGTTACATGCAAGTTACACAGTGCTAACACGTAAGGAGCCAGATTGCTGAGAGAATATGAGACAGAACACACAGCTGGTGAACGAAAAGCAACGTTTTTAAAGCCTTTCTCAACTGAAGAAGATGTTGTGATTCTTTTGAGATTAAGGGAAAGGGAATGCCAGGTTTTTGTGGTGCTAACCAAAAAACTCTTGCTGCCCCATCGGGCTATCCAGAAGATGGGGACTGTCCCTATTTTGGAGGTCTTGGAGCGGAGGGATCTAGAAGGACGTTTGAATGAAATAATCCTGTCCAGAGTTGTGCAGCGCCTTGAAGGCAATGCACAAGGCCTTCCAGGGATTTCTTTCTTATAGACAGCCAGAGGGGTTCTTGGAGTGCCTTCAAGGGGTTTCTTTGTTATAGGCAGCCGTGTGGTTCGTGGAGGGCCTTCAGGGGTTCCTTTTTTATAAGCAGCCAGGGGGGTTCGTGGAGTGCCTTAAAGGGGTTCCTTTTTTATAAGCAGCCAGGGGGGTTTGTGGAGTGCCTTCAGGGGTTCCTTTCTTATAGGCAGCCAGCAGGGTTTGTGGAGTGCCTTCAGGGGTTCCTTTCCTATAGGCAGCCAGCGGGGTTCGTGGAGGGCCTTCAGGGGGTTCCTTTCTTATAGGCAGCCAGCGAGGTTCGTGGAGTGCCTTCAGGGGTTCCTTTCCTATAGGCAGCCAGCGGGGTTCGTGGAGGGCCTTCAGGGGTTTCTTTGTTATAGGCAGCCGCGTGGTTCGTGGAGTGCCTTCAGGGGTTCCTTTCTTATAGGCAGCCAGCGGGATTCGTGCAGTGCCTTCAAGGTGTTCCTTTCTAATAGGCAACCAGCGGGGTTCGTGGAGTGCCTTCAAGGGGTTTCTTTGTTATAGGCTGCCTTGTGGTTCGTGGAGGGCCTTCAGGGGTTCCTTTTTTATAAGCAGCCTGCGGGGTTCGTGGAGTGCCTTAAAGGGGTTCCTTTTTTATAAGCAGCCAGCGGGGTTCGTGGAGTGCCTTCAGGGTTTTCCTACCTATAGGCAGCTAGCGGGGTTTGTGGAGTGCCTTCAGGGGTTCCTTTCTTATAGGCAGCCAGCGGGGTTTGTGGAGTGCCTTCAGGGGTTCCTTTCCTATAGGCAGCCAGCGGGGTTCGTGGAGGGCCTTCAGGGGTTCCTTTCTTATAGGCAGCCAGCGGGGTTCGTGGAGGGCCTTCAGGGGTTTCTTTGTTATAGGCAGCCGCGTGGTTCGTGGAGGGCCTTCAGGGGTTCCTTTCTTATAGGCAGCCAGCGGGGTTCGTGCAGTGCCTTCAAGGTGTTCCTTTCTAATAGGCAACCAGCGGGGTTCGTGGAGTGCCTTCAAGGGGTTTCTTTTCTTTGTTATAGGCAGCCGCGTGGTTCGTGGAGGGCCTTCAGGGGTTCCTTTTTTATAAGCAGCCTGCGGGGTTCGTGGAGTGCCTTAAAGGGGTTCCTTTTTTATAAGCAGCCAGCGGGGTTCGTGGAGTGCCTTCAGGGGTTTCCTACCTATAGGCAGCCAGCGGGGTTCGTGGAGTGCCTTCAGGGGTTCCTTTCTTAAAGGCAGCCAGCGGGGTTTGTGGAGTGCCTTCAGGGGTTCCTTTCCTATAGGCAGCCAGCGGGGTTCGTGGAGGGCCTTCAGGGGTTCCTTTCTTATAGGCAGCCAGCGGGGTTTGTGGAGTGCCTTCAGGGGTTCCTTTCCTATAGGCAGCCAGCGGGGTTCATGGAGGGCCTTCAGGGGTTCCTTTCTTATAGGCAGCCAGCGGGGTTCGTGGAGTGCCTTCAGGGGTTCCTTTCTTATAGACAGCCAGCGGGGTTCGTGGAGTGCCTTCAGGGGTTCCTATCCTATAGGCAGCCAGCGGGGTTCGTGGAGGGTCTTCAGGGGTTTCTTTGTTATAGGCAGCCAGCGGTGTTCGTGGAGTGCCTTCAGGGGTTCCTATCCTATAGGCAGCCAGCGGGGTTTGTGGAGTGCCTTCAGGGGTTCCTTTCCTATAGGCAGCCAGCGGGGTTCGTGGAGGGTCTTCAGGGGTTTCTTTGTTATAGGCAGCCAGCGGTGTTCGTGGAGTGCCTTCAGGGGTTCCTATCCTATAGGCAGCCAGCGGGGTTTGTGGAGTGCCTTCAGGGGTTCCTTTCCTATAGGCAGCCAGCGGGGTTCATGGAGGGCCTTCAGGGGTTCCTTTCTTATAGGCAGCCAGCGGGGTTCGTGGAGTGCCTTCAGGGGTTCCTTTCTTATAGACAGCCAGCGGGGTTCGTGGAGTGCCTTCAGGGGTTCCTATCCTATAGGCAGCCAGCGGGGTTCGTGGAGGGTCTTCAGGGGTTTCTTTGTTATAGGCAGCCAGCGGTGTTCGTGGAGTGCCTTCAGGGGTTCCTATCCTATAGGCAGCCAGCGGGGTTTGTGGAGTGCCTTCAGGGATTCCTATCCTATAGGCAGCCAGCGGGGTTCGTGGAGGGTCTTCAGGGGTTTCTTTGTTATAGGCAGCCAGCGGTGTTCGTGGAGTGCCTTCAGGGGTTCCTATCCTATAGGCAGCCAGCGGGGTTTGTGGAGTGCCTTCAGGGGTTCCTTTCCTATAGGCAGCCAGCGGGGTTCATGGAGGGCCTTCAGGGGTTCCTTTCTTATAGACAGCCAGCGGGGTTCGTGGAGTGCCTTCAGGGGTTCCTATCCTATAGGCAGCCAGCGGGGTTCGTGGAGGGTCTTCAGGGGTTTCTTTGTTATAGGCAGCCAGCGGTGTTTGTGGAGTGCCTTCAGGGGTTCCTATCCTATAGGCAGCCAGCGGGGTTTGTGGAGTGCCTTCAGGGATTCCTATCCTATAGGCAGCCAGCGGGGTTCGTGGAGGGTCTTCAGGGGTTTCTTTGTTATAGGCAGCCAGCGGTGTTCGTGGAGTGCCTTCAGGGGTTCCTATCCTATAGGCAGCCAGCGGGGTTTGTGGAGTGCCTTCAGGGGTTCCTTTCCTATAGGCAGCCAGCGGGGTTCATGGAGGGCCTTCAGGGGTTCCTTTCTTATAGACAGCCAGCGGGGTTCGTGGAGTGCCTTCAGGGGTTCCTATCCTATAGGCAGCCAGCGGGGTTCGTGGAGGGTCTTCAGGGGTTTCTTTGTTATAGGCAGCCAGCGGTGTTCGTGGAGTGCCTTCAGGGGTTCCTATCCTATAGGCAGCCAGCGGGGTTCGCGGAGGGCCTTCAGGGGTTTCTTTGTTATAGGCACCCAGTGGGGTTTGTGGAGTGCCTATAAGGGGTTCCTTTCTTATAGGCAGCCAGTGGGGTTCATGGAGTGCCTATAAGGGGTTCCTATCCTATAGGCAGCCAGCGGGGTTTGTGGAGTGCCTTCAGGGGTTCCTTTCCTATAGGCAGCCAGCGGGGTTCATGGAGGGTCTTCAGGGGTACCTTTCTTATAAGCAGCCAGCGGGGTTCGTGGAGTGCCTTCAGGGGTTCCTTTCTTATAGACAGCCAGCGGGGTTCGTGGAGTGCCTTCAGGGGTTCCTATCCTATAGGCAGCCAGCGGGGTTCGTGGAGGGTCTTCAGGGGTTTCTTTGTTATAGGCAGCCAGCGGTGTTCGTGGAGTGCCTTCAGGGGTTCCTATCCTATAGGCAGCCAGCGGGGTTTGTGGAGTGCCTTCAGGGATTCCTATCCTATAGGCAGCCAGCGGGGTTCGTGGAGGGTCTTCAGGGGTTTCTTTGTTATAGGCAGCCAGCGGTGTTCGTGGAGTGCCTTCAGGGGTTCCTATCCTATAGGCAGCCAGCGGGGTTTGTGGAGTGCCTTCAGGGGTTCCTTTGCTATAGGCAGCCAGCGGGGTTCATGGAGGGCCTTCAGGGGTTCCTTTCTTATAGGCAGCCAGCGGTGTTCGTGGAGTGCCTTCAGGGGTTCCTTTCTTATAGGCAGCCAGCGGGGTTCGTGGAGTGCCTTCAGGGGTTCCTATCCTATAGGCAGCCAGCGGGGTTCGTGGAGGGTCTTCAGGGGTTTCTTTGTTATAGGCAGCCAGCGGTGTTCGTGGAGTGCCTTCAGGGGTTCCTTTCTTATAGGCAGCCAGCGGGGTTCGTGGAGTGCCTTCAGGGGTTCCTATCCTATAGGCAGCCAGCGGGGTTCGTGGAGGGTCTTCAGGGGTTTCTTTGTTATAGGCACCCAGTGGGGTTTGTGGAGTGCCTTCAGGGGTTCCTATCCTATAGGCAGCCAGCGGGGTTCGTGGAGGGTCTTCAGGGGTTTCTTTGTTATAGGCACCCATTGGGGTTTGTGGAGTGCCTATAAGGGGTTCCTTTCTTATAGGCAGCCAGTGGGGTTCATGGAGTGCCTATAAGGGTTCCTTCCTTATAGGCAGCCAGCGGGGTTTGTGGAGTGCCTTCAGGGGTTCCTTTCTTATAGGCAGTCAGCGGGGTTTGTGGAGGGCCTTCAGGGGTTCCTTTCTTATAGGCAGCCAGTGGGGTTCATGGAGTGCCTTCAGGGGTTCCTTTCTTACAGGCTCCCAGTGGGGTTCGTGGAGTGCCTTCAGGGGTTCCTTTCTTATAGACAGCCAGCGGGGTTCGTGGAGTGCCTTCAGGGGTTCCTATCCTATAGGCAGCCAGCGGGGTTCGTGGAGGGTCTTCAGGGGTTTCTTTGTTATAGGCACCCAGTGGGGTTTGTGGAGTGCCTTCAGGGGTTCCTTTCTTATAGGCAGCCAGTGGGGTTCATGGAGTGCCTATAAGGGGTTCCTTCCTTATAGGCAGCCAGCGGGGTTTGTGGAGTACCTTCAAGGGGTTCCTTTCTTATAGGCAGTCAGCGGGGTTCATGGCGTCTCTTAAAGGGGTTCCTTTCTTATAGGCAGTCAGCGGGGTTTGTGGAGTGCCTTCAGGGGTTCCTTTCTTATAGGCAGCCAGCGGGGTTTGTGGAGTGCCTTCAGGGGTTCCTTTCTTATAGGCAGTCAGCGGGGTTTGTGGAGGGCCTTCAGGGGTTCCTTTCTTATAGGCAGCCAGTGGGGTTCATGGAGTGCCTTCAGGGGTTCCTTTCTTACAGGCTCCCAGTGGGGTTCGTGGAGTGCCTTCAGGGGTTCCTTTCTTATAGACAGCCAGCGGGGTTCGTGGAGTGCTTTCAGGGGTTCCTATCCTATAGGCAGCCAGCGGGGTTCGTGGAGGGTCTTCAGGGGTTTCTTTGTTATAGGCACCCAGTGGGGTTTGTGGAGTGCCTTCAGGGGTTCCTTTCTTATAGGCAGCCAGTGGGGTTCATGGAGTGCCTATAAGGGGTTCCTTCCTTATAGGCAGCCAGCGGGGTTTGTGGAGTACCTTCAAGGGGTTCCTTTCTTATAGGCAGTCAGCGGGGTTCATGGCGTCTCTTAAAGGGGTTCCTTTCTTATAGGCAGTCAGCGGGGTTTGTCAAGTCAAGTCAAGTCATAAAATTTGTATAGCGCACTACATACCCAGAGGGTTTCAAGGCGCTTAGGAAGGGGAGGGGGGTTATTTGTCGAATATCCATGTTTTAAGCTGCTTTCTGAACGCTAGGTGGTTCTGGGTGAGGCGAAGGTAGGCGGGGAGTGAGTTCCATGTTTTAGCAGCCAGGTATGAAAAGGATCTGCCTCCCATGGTGGTCTTGTTGATGCGAGGAACAGTGGCGAAGGCTTGGCTGGAAGAGCGAAGTTGGCGGGGGGGGGTGTAGAAGGACAGTCGAGAGTTGAGGCAATCTGGTCCGATGTCGTAGAGTGATTTGTGTGCGTGGGTAAGCAGTCGGAAAGTGATCCTCTTATTGACGGGAAGCCAGTGGAGGTCTTTAAGGTGACCAGAGATGTGTTCGTTGCGTGGGATGTCTAATATCAACCTGGCTGAGGCATTTTGGATTCGTTGTAGTTTCTTCTGGAGTTTAGCGGTGGTACCTGCGTAGAGGGTGTTTCCGTAGTCCAGTCGGCTCGTGACTAGAGCGTGGGTGACTGTTTTCCTTGTTTCGGGGGGGATCCAGCGAAATGTTTTTCTGAGCATGCGAAGAATGTTAAAGCAGGAAGAGGATACGGCGCTGACTTGTCTGTTCATTGAGAGTGAAGAATCTAGGATGACGCCAAGGTTCCGTGCGTGGTCTGTTGGGATGGGTGCTTTTCCGAGGGCTTCCGGCCACCAGGAGTCGTCCCATGCAGAGGGGGATGTACCTAAGATGAGGACTTCTGTTTTGTCTGAGTTCAGTTTCAGACGGCTTTGTTTCATCCATTCGGCGACTTCTTTCATTCCTTCGTGTAGGTTAGTTTTGGCGGTGCTGGGGTCCTTGGTGAGAGAAAGGATCAGTTGAGTGTCATCCGCGTAAGAGATGATGTTGAGGTTGTGTTGGCGGGCGATGGCTGCGAGGGGGCTCATGTATACGTTGAAGAGGGTGGGACTGAGTGAGGAACCTTGAGGTACGCCGCAGATGACTTCAGAGGCCTCGGATTTGAATGGTGGGAGGCGGACTCTTTGGGTTCTTCCGGTGAGGAACGAGGTGATCCATTCAAGTGCTTTTCCTTGGATTCCGATGTTATTGAGGCGTTGTAGAAGGGTGTTGTGGCAGACTGTGTCGAATGCTGCAGAGAGGTCAAGGAGGATGAGGGCGACTGTGTCTCCATTGTCCAGTAGAGTTCGAATGTCGTCTGTTGCTGCGATGAGGGCGGTCTCAGTGCTGTGTTTGGCTCGGAAGCCAGATTGTGATGGGTCAAGGGA
Source organism: Lissotriton helveticus (assembly GCF_964261635.1). Classification (NCBI taxonomy): domain Eukaryota; kingdom Metazoa; phylum Chordata; class Amphibia; order Caudata; family Salamandridae; genus Lissotriton; species Lissotriton helveticus. The sequence continues at coordinate 12,269,936 of NC_136059.1, forward strand.
TTTGTTGGTTTCGAGGAAGGCGGTGAGCTGGTTGTAGACGGCTTTCTCGATGACTTTGGCCGGGAATGGAAGAAGCGAGATGGGGCGGTAGTTTTTGAGTTCGGTGGGGTCTGCTGTTGGTTTTTTCAGAAGGGCGGTGAGTTCAGCATGTTTCCAGTCTTCAGGGAAGGTGGCGGAGTTGAGGGAGCCGTTGATGACGTCTCGGAGGTGCGGTGCTATGATGGAGTCAGCTTTGTTGAAGATGTGGTGGGGGCATGGGTCTGTGGGGGATCCAGAGTGGATGGAGTTCATCAGGCGGATGGTGTCCTCAGTGGAGACTGGGTTCCAGGCGTTAAGGGTGTTCACGGGGGGAGGATGGTCAGCAGATGGTAGGGTGGGATGACTTCCGGGTTGGTTGTCAAAGCTGTTGTGGATGTCAGCAATCTTGTTGTGGAAAAAAGAAGCTAGGGAGTCGCAGAGGGTTTGAGAGGGGGTGATGTCGTTGGAGTTGGCCGATGGGTTGGAGAATTCCTTGACGATGTTGAAAAGTTCCTTGCTGTTGTGGGCATTGTTGTCAAGTCGATCCTTGAATGCTGATTTCTTGGCTTTTCGGATCAGTTGGTGGTGAGTGCGGGTGGCGCTTTTGAAGGCGTCCTTGTTGCTGGTGGATGGGTCTTTTTTCCATGCCTTTTCAAGGGAGCGGCATAGTTTCTTGGACTTCTTGAGATCATCGTTGAACCATGAGGCCTTCTTGTTTCCAAGTTTGTGTTGACGTTTTTTAAGCGGTGCTAAGGAGTCGGCGGTGTTAGATAACCAAAGGGTGAGGTTGGAGGCGGCTTCGTTGGCGTTAGAAGAGAGGGCTGGGGAGGTTCGAAGGAGTGATGCGGAGATCTGATCCGTGGTGATTTTGTTCCAGTTTCTCTGTAGAGTTGGTTGGAGGTGGATGATGGGTTTCGGCTTGTTGTAGGTGAAGTGAACGCAGCTGTGGTCAGTCCAGAGGAGATCCGTAGTGTGGCTGAAGGAGACATGGTTGCTGGAGGTGAAGATGGGGTCGAGTGTGTGACCTGCGATGTGGGTGGGGGTAGTGACAAGTTGTTTAAGTCCGAGGTTGGCGAGGTTGTCTAAGAGGGTTGCGGAGTTGCGGTCGTTGATCTTTTCGAGGTGAAAGTTGAGGTCTCCCAGAAGGATGTAGTCTTTGGAGGGGAGCGCGTGTGGGGTGATGAAGTCTGTGATGTCTTCACTGAATTTTGCGCGGGGTCCTGGTGGTCTGTAGAGGAGGGTGCCTCTGAGAGTAGTCTTGGGGTCGATGTGGATCTGGAAGTGAAGGTGTTCTGAGTTAACGAGGTTGGCGTCAGAGCTGGTAGAGATGCGGATGGATTTCTTATGGACGATAGCGATTCCTCCTCCTGTGTGGTCGGTGCGGTCTTTGCGTGTGATCTTATAGTCATCAGGGATAGCGATGGTGATGTCTGGGGTGGAGGAAGCGTTCATCCATGTTTCCGTTAGGAAGGCGACGTCTGGAGCGATGGTGTCTAATAGATTCCATAGGTCGATGGCGTGTCTGTGGATCGAGCGGGTGTTGAGTAGGATGCATTGTAGGTGGTTGGGGTCAGGAATCTGTGGTGTGGTCGTAGCGGAGATGATGTCGGTGCAGCTGAATTTGCAGGAGTAGCAGGAGAATGGTCCATGGGTGTGTCCAGGAGCGGCTTGGAAGCAGTTGAGGGAGCGGCCGGGGTTGAGGGCTGAAAGGGTGGCGGCATCGTAGGTAACGCGGGGGAGCGGGGCAGTGCGAGGGCCAGGGGGTCTGGCGCTGGGCGCGGTCCAGGCGCGGACGGGCGCAGACGGGCTTACCTTTGGCGCACCTTCGGCGCGGGTTGGGCGCGGTCGCTGCGCGTGAACGCTGCGAGCGGGAACTACTGTCATATATGGTGGCGAGGGGAGAGGGGCGAGGGCGGGTCAGCTGGGAAGGCGGGAGCGGGGTGGAGACTAGGGCAGGGCGACCAACAACAACAAAATGGCCGGTGGCCTCGTAGGGTCGATCAGCTGCACTTTTGAACACAGTAACACGCAGCGCAGAGCGGCAGTGGGAAATGTGGTGCCAGGCAGGCAGCAGCGGCAAGGGCAAGCAGCGGAGCGGCGCAAATTAATAAAGAAAATGCAAATCGGTAATTTTAAATTGGCGAAGGTATGCGGAGTTAGCGCGATGCTAATTATTCAGGCAGCAATGTAATGGCAGCCAAAGCGAGCAGCGGAGCTGCTTAACGATACCCAGCAGGGAAGCAGGTGAGTCAGGGAGCAGCGTAGGGAGCGTCCGAGTCCGCTGGAAGCAGAACGGTCACAGCGCGTTAGGGTCAGAGTGCGTAGGTAGAGCTTAGTGGGAGGGCGGGTCAGCTGGGAAGGCGGGAGCGGGGTGGAGACTAGGGCAGGGCGACCAACAACAACAACAACAAAATGGCCGGTGGCCTCGTAGGGTCGATCAGCTGCACTTTTGAACACAGTAACACGCAGCGCAGAGCGGCAGTGGGAAATGTGGTGCCAGGCAGGCAGCAGCGGCAAGGGCAAGCAGCGGAGCGGCGCAAATTAATAAAGAAAATGCAAATCGGTAATTTTAAATTGGCGAAGGTATGCGGAGTTAGCGCGATGCTAATTATTCAGGCAGCAATGTAATGGCAGCCAAAGCGAGCAGCGGAGCTGCTTAACGATACCCAGCAGGGAAGCAGGTGAGTCAGGGAGCAGCGTAGGGAGCGTCCGAGTCCGCTGGGGAGTGGAGTGCCTTCAGGGGTTCCTTTCTTATAGGCAGTCAGTGGGGTTCATGGAGCGCCTTCAGGGGTTCCTTTCTTATAGGCAGCCAGTGGGGTTCTTGGAGCGCCTTCAGGGGTTCCTTTCTTATAGGCAGCCAGCGGGGTTTGTGGAGTGCCTTCAGGGATTCCTATCCTATAGGCAGCCAGCGGGGTTCGTGGAGGGTCTTCAGGGGTTTCTTTGTTATAGGCAGCCAGCGGTGTTCGTGGAGTGCCTTCAGGGGTTCCTATCCTATAGGCAGCCAGCGGGGTTTGTGGAGTACCTTCAAGGGGTTCCTTTCTTATAGGCAGTCAGCGGGGTTCATGGCGTCTCTTAAAGGGGTTCCTTTCTTATAGGCAGTCAGCGGGGTTCATGGAGTGCCTTCAGGGGTTCCTTTCCTATAGGCAGCCAGCGGGGTTTGTGGAGTGCCTTCAGGGGTTCCTTTCTTATAGGCAGCCAGTGGGGTTCATGGAGTGCCTTCAGGGGTTCCTTTCTTATAGACAGCCAGTGGGGTTCATGGAGTGCCTTCAGGGGTTCCTTTCTTATAGGCAGCCAGTGGGGTTCTTGGAGCGCCTTCAGGGGTTCCTTTCTTATAGGCAGCCAGCGGGGTTTGTGGAGTGCCTTCAGGGATTCCTATCCTATAGGCAGCCAGCGGGGTTCGTGGAGGGTCTTCAGGGGTTTCTTTGTTATAGGCAGCCAGCGGTGTTCGTGGAGTGCCTTCAGGGGTTCCTATCCTATAGGCAGCCAGCGGGGTTTGTGGAGTACCTTCAAGGGGTTCCTTTCTTATAGGCAGTCAGCGGGGTTCATGGCGTCTCTTAAAGGGGTTCCTTTCTTATAGGCAGTCAGCGGGGTTCATGGAGTGCCTTCAGGGGTTCCTTTCCTATAGGCAGCCAGCGGGGTTTGTGGAGTGCCTTCAGGGGTTCCTTTCTTATAGGCAGCCAGTGGGGTTCATGGAGTGCCTTCAGGGGTTCCTTTCTTATAGGCAGCCAGCGGGGTTCGTAGAGTCCCTTCGAGAGGTTCCTTTCTTATAGACAGCCAGCGGGGTTCGTGGAGTGCCATAGAGGCAAACTGGTGTTTGGAAAGACTGAAAATCAAGCGTGCCTATGTATTCTGTATGATCAGGAGTTTTTCCCATAATATTTGCTGCATGTTCACATATATTGTCCATTGCAGTAATCTAATTTTGATAAAAATCTTTGCAGTGGACTTTTGAAGAAAGGAGGGGATTTAAGGAAGAATGCTCCTAATGACCTTTAAAGATACGATAATGGAGGAAGCGATTTGGTTCATCTGATTTTCAAATGTAAGCCGTTTGTCAAAAACAACCCCAAGGTTTCCGACCTTGTTAACTAGTGTGGGAAGAGACCCTAAGTCCTGTGGCCAACAATCTAGTGACCAAAGGAGTGATGATGTTATTTCCTGAAAAGAAGATCCTCGGTTTTTCCTGAATTAAGTCTTAGGCAGCCCTCACTCATCCATGCACTGATGTTCTCCACGCATTTACAGGATTGTAGAGCTGTCAGGAAGGGAGGCCGGATACAGATACAACGATACCATTGAGAAACCAAATGATTCAATGAGTTCAGTTAAGGGACTATTATAAAGATTAATCAGCGCGGGCTCAAGAATGCGCCCGGTGGAAGCTGCAGGGGAGAGTCAAGAATTTAGGGCCCGACGTAGGTGGCTAAATACCGGTTGGTAACGGTGAAATTCGGTAAATGTCACCATTAGCGACTGGTATTTAGCCATTCCTGATGTAGGTAAGGAATCGGTAAGAAGGAATCGGTAAATACTGATTCCTTAATACCGATTCCTTATTGCCCTTGCATTTAAGGAAACGGTAATACCGATTCCTTAAATGCAATGTAGAAAGCACATAAAAGAGGGCTTTTGGGCCTTAAAAAATTGGTAATTACCACCAACATCAAGTTGGTGGTAAAATTGGTATTTCACAATTACCTAAATCGGGCCCTTTGATACAAAATCGTTCAAGGCTACTTTCTCCCAGTCCGAAAGATAGGAGGCAAGAAGAGAGAGGGCGGTGTCCCTAATGTCCATCTCATGTAGACAGCCAGATTCAATGATTCAATGAGTTCAGTTAAGGGACTATTATAAAGATTAAACAGCGTGGGGCTCAAGGATGCACCCGGTGGAGTGCAGCAGGAGAGAGTCAAGAGCTTAGATACAAAATCATTCAAGGCTACTTGTTCCCTGACTTGAAAAAAACCGAAAGCCTGTCGTTGTTGGTTTCACCACCATCGTAAGCAGGTTTTATACCCACTACATTACAATGGAGGGCGTGTCTTTGGCGGTCAGGAAGACCGACCGTGATGGTTCAGAATGTCAGAGGGGAATCACATCCCTACACCGGTGGCAGTGCAGTAGGGATTATGATGTCCCTTTCTGCCTACCTATTTCATGGCTGGCAGCCTGTCATGAAAAGGCAGGCAGAAGGGAATTTGGAGGCCTGTAGCTGTCCCTTCTTCTCCTCTGCACCCAAATATGAGCACTGGGAGGCACCCATGGAGCCCTTCTTCTTATCTCTGCACCATGTGGCACGCACCGTATAGTGCCTTCCACGTAGTGCAGGGATATGAGTGGGGTCTCTGTTTTGTATTGCGGGGGTGCTGCAGAATGCCATCAGCCATCATAATCAGCCCCATTGTTTTTAAGATAATTATTATCGATTTTTAAATCTTTGAAGTCATTAATATCAATTACAAAAATATTGTTGTTTATAATATAATTTTTAAATTATTGATATGTCTTTTGGTATATATTATAAATGTATATGAAGTAATTGTTTTGTAAAATTATTGTTTCTGATTTTTAATGTATTTCTAAAATTGTTAGTAGTTATTAAATTCATTGTAAGCATTTTTTGTTATTTTTAGTACCCTAGCAGATTGTGGTTGTTTAAGGACAGGGAGTGGGAAGCAATTTAAAAATAATAAATTCATTCTTTTTTAATTAATATTAGTTTTGAATGAATAAATAATTATGGAAATAGTGTGTTTAATTGTTTTAAATTTATATTTTATGTGCGGTTGTGGTGTTTATAGCAATGCAAATGGGTGGGGACTAATTTAATTTGAAATATTTATTAATGCATTGTTAATTAATACTAGTTATTGAATTAATAATGAATTATGATATTAATGTTAATGTTAATGTTAATGTTATATGTGCTTATATAGCGCTCGGCTGCCCCAGCGAAGGGGCGTCCCGGCGCTTTCTGTATGAGTCCATGAGCGGGGGATAGGGTCTGAGGGATTAGTAGGGAGAGTGTGATTTTAACAGAAGAGGTGTGTTTTGATTGCTTTCCTAAAGGATAGCAGGTCCTTCATTCCTCGTATCTGGTCTGGGAGGCCGTTCCAGAGTTTAGCGGCCAGATATCTGAAAGACCGGCCACCCATCCTGGCTAATTTGATGCGAGGTACGACCGCTAGATTCTGCCCTTCTGATCGTAGGGTACGTCGGGGGACGTAGGCTGAAAGAAGTGGGCAGAGCATAGGGGGGAGGCCGTTTTTAAAATTTTGAATGCTAAGCATAGTGTTTTAAAGTGAATCCTTTTCTTCATTGGGAGCCAGTGGAGTTTCGTAAGGACGTCAGTCACAGACGTGTGACGGGGGAGTCCGACCAGGGCTCTGGCGGCTGCATTCTGGACTCGCTGGAGTCTGTTTTTTTCTGCCACATTAGCTCCTAGCAGGAGGGAGCTGGCATAGTCCAGCCTTGAGAGGATGGCTGCCTGGACTATCAGCTGACGGGTTTGGTGGTCGAAGAATCTTAGGGTAGGCCTGAGATTCCGTAAGATGCCGAAACAGGTGGCCGCCACTTTTTTTGTATGGTTGGTGAAGTTTAGGGCAGAGTCTACCCAGACTCCTAGGTTTTTGACACAATCCTTCGGTTCAGGTGGTTGGCCGAGGGTTACTGGCCACCAGTTGTTACTCCAAGTGTCAGTCTTTTTTCCCACTAGCAGCACTTCCGTCTTTCCGGCGTTGAGCTGGAGGTAATTCGCCGTCATCCATTCAGTGATGTCGACGAGAGTTTGTTGGAACTTTTGAACGCCAAGACCACTTTCGTCATGCAGTGCTACCACTAGCTGTGTGTCGTCGGCGTAGGACACTAGGGACATTCCGTGCTTCCTGGCTACCTCTGCCAGGGGTTGGACAAACACATTGAACAGGGTGGGCTGAGAGCTGACCTCTGGGGCACACCCTGTTCAATGGGGCATTCTTTGGAGAGATAAGGGGGGGTGGAGACTCAGAATGATCTGCCAGATAAGAAGTCTTTGGACCAGTCCAGGGCGTTTCCTGATATTCCAACCTCTTTTAGCCTAAACAGCAGGACCTCGTGTGACACCATGTGGAAGGCTGCACTGAGGTCGAGTAAAATCAGTGCTGCCGTTCTGCCAGAGTCTAGAATGGTACGGAGGTGTTCACAGGCTTGTGCTGGCTCTGAGTCTGGTGTTCACGGGCTTGTGCTGGCTCTGAGTCTGGTGTTCACAGGCTTGTGCTGGCTCGGAGTCTGGTGTTCACGGACTTGTGCTTGCTCTGAGTCTGGTGTTCACAGGCTTGTGCTGGCTCCGAGTCTGGTGTTCACAGGCTTGTGCTGGCTCTGAGTCTGGTGTTCTCATCTACTTGTGCTGGCTCTGAGTCTAGTGTTCACAGACTTGTGCTGGCTCTGAGTCTGGTGTTCACAGGCTTGTGCTGGCTCTGAGTCTGGTGTTCATGGGCTTGTGCTGGCTCTGAGTCAGGTGTTCACGGGCTTGCGCTGGATCTGAGTCTGGTGTTCACAGACTTGTGCTGGCTCTGAGTCCGGTGTTCACAGACTTGTGCTGGCTCTGAGTCTGGTGTTCACAGGCTTGTGCTGGCTCTGAGTCTGGTGTTCATGGGCTTGTGCTGGCTCTGAGTCTGGTGTTCACAGACTTGTGCTGGCTCTGAGTCTGGTGTTCACAGACTTGTGCTGGCTCTGAGTCTGGTGTTCTCGGGCTTGTGCTGGCTCTGAGTCTGGTGTTCACAGGCTTGTGCTGGCTCTGAGTCTGGTGTTCTCGGGCTTGTGCTGGCTCTGAGTCTGGTGTTCACAGGCTTGTGCTGGCTCTGAGTCTGGTGTTCACAGGCTTGTGCTGGCTCTGAGTCTGGTGTTCTCGGGCTTGTGCTGGCTCTGAGTCTGGTGTTCACAGGCTTGTGCTGGCTCTGAGTCTGGTGTTCTCGGGCTTGTGCTGGCTCTGAGTCTGGTGTTCACAGGCTTGTGCTGGCTCTGAGTCTGGTGTTCTCGGGCTTGTGCTGGCTCTGAGTCTGGTGTTCACAGGCTTGTGCTGGCTCTGAGTCTGGTGTTCACAGGCTTGTGCTGGCTCTGAGTCTGGTGTTCTCGGGCTTGTGCTGGCTCTGAGTCTGGTGTTCTCATCTACTTGTCCTGGCTCTGAGTCTAGTGTTCAAAGACTTGTGCTGGCTCTGAGTCTGGTGTTCACAGGCTTGCGCTGGCTCTGAACCTGGTGTTCACGGGCTTGTGCTGGCTCTGAGTCTGGTGTTCACAGGCTTGCGCTGGCTCTGAGTCTGGTGTTCACAGGCTTGTGCTGGCTCTGAGTCTGGTGTTCACAGGCTTGTGCTGGCTCTGAGTCTGGTGTTCACAGGCTTGTGCTGGCTCTGAGTCTGGTGTTCACAGGCTTGTGCTGGCTCTGAGTCTGGTGTTCACGGGCTTGTCCTGGCTCTGAGTCTAGAATTCACAGACTTGTGCTGGCTCTGAGTCTAGTATTCACAGGCTTGTGCTGGCTCTGAGTCTGGTGTGCTCTGAGTCTGGTGTTCACTGGCTTGTGCTGGTTCTGAGCCTGGTGTTCACGGGCTTGTGCTGGTTCTGAGTCTGGTGTTCACAGGCTTGTGCTGGCTCTGAGTCTGGTGTTCACAGGCTTGTGCTGGCTCTGAGTCTGGTGTTCACAGGCTTGTGCTGGCTCTGAGTCTGGTGTTCACGGGCTTGTCCTGGCTCTGAGTCTAGAATTCACAGACTTGTGCTGGCTCTGAGTCTAGTATTCACAGGCTTATGCTGGCTCTGAGTCTGGTGTGCTCCGAGTCTGGTGTTCACTGGCTTGCGCTGGCTCTGAGTCTGGTGTTCACTGGCTTGCGCTGGCTCTGAGTCTGGTGTTCACTGGCTTGTGGTGGCTCTGAGTCTGGAGTTCACGGGCTTGTGCTGGCTCTGAGTCTAGTGTTCACGGGCTTGCGCTGGCTCTGAACCTGGTGTTCACGGGCTTGTGCTGGCTCTGAGTCTGGTGTTCACGGGCTTGTGCTGGCTCTGAGTCTGGTGTTCACGGGCTTGTGCTGGCTCTGAGTCTGGTGTTCACGGGCTTGTGCTGGCTCTGAGTCTGGTGTTCACGGGCTTGTGCTGGCTCTGAGTCTGGTGTTCACGGGCTTGTGCTGGCTCTGAGTCTGGTGTTCACGGGCTTGTGCTGGCTCTGAGTCTGGTGTTCACGGGCTTGTGCTGGCTCTGAGTCTGGTGTTCACGGGCTTGTGCTGGCTCTGAGTCTGGTGTTCACGGGCTTGTGCTGGCTCTGAGTCTGGTGTTCACGGGCTTGTGCTGGCTCTGAGTCTGGTGTTCACGGGCTTGTGCTGGCTCTGAGTCTGGTGTTCATGGGCTTGTGCTGGCTCTGAGTCTGGTGTTCACGGGCTTGTGCTGGCTCTGAGTCTGGTGTTCATGGGCTTGTGCTGGCTCTGAGTCTGGTGTGCATGGGCTTGTGCTGGCTCTGAGTCTGGTGTTCATGGGCTTGTGCTGGCTCTGAGTCTGGTGTTCACGGGATTGTGCTGGCTCTGAGTCTGGTGTTCACGGGCATGTGCTGGCTCTGAGTCTGGTGTTCACGGGCTTGTGCTGGCTCTGAGTCTGGTGTTCACAGGCTTGTGCTGGTTCTGAGCCTGGTGTTTACGGGCTTGTGCTGGCTCTGAGTCTGTTGTTCACGGGCTTGTGCTGGCTCTGAGTCTGGTGTTCACGGGCTTGTGCTGGCTCTGAGTCTAGTGTTCACGGGCTTGCGCTGGCTCTGAACCTGGTGTTCACGGGCTTGTGCTGGCTCTGAGTCTGGTGTTCACAGGCTCGTGCTGGCTCTGAGTCTAGTGTTCACGGGCTTGCGCTAGCTCTGAACCTGGTGTTCACGGGCTTGTGCTGGCTCTGAGTCTAGTGTTCACGGGCTTACGCTGGCTCTGAACCTGGTGTTCACAGGCTTGCACTGGCTCTGAGTCTGGTGTTCACGGGCTTGCTCTGGCTCTGAGTCTGGTGTTTACAGGCTTGTGCTGGCTCTGAGTCTGGTGTTCACAGGCTTGCGTTGGCTCTGAACCTGGTGTTCATAGGCTTGTGCTGGCTCTGAGTCTGGTCTTCACGGGCTTGTGCTGGCTCTGAGTCTGGTGTTCACGGGCTTGTGCTGGCTCTGAGTCTGGTGTTCACAAACCTGTGCTGGCTCTGAGTCTGGTGTTCACAGACTTGTGCTGGCTTTGAGTCCGGGTTCACAGACTTGTGCTGGCTCTGAGTCTGATGTTCACGGGCTTGTGCTGGCTCTAAGTCTGGTGTTCACAGACTTGTGCTGGCTCTGAGTCTGGTGTTCACGGGCTTGTGCTGGCTCTGAGCCAGGTGTTCACGGGCTTGTGCAGGCTCTGAGCCTGGTGTTCACGGGCTTGTGCTGGCTCTGAGTCTGGTGTTCATGGGCTTGTGCTGGCTCTGAGTCCGGTGTTCACAGACTTGTGCTGGCTCTGAGTCTGGTGTTCACAGGCTTGTGCTGGCTCTGAGTCTGGTGTTCATGGGCTTGTGCTGGCTCTGAGTCTGGTGTTCACAGACTTGTGCTGGCTCTGAGTCTGGTGTTCACAGACTTGTGCTGGCTCTGAGTCTGGTGTTCTCGGGCTTGTGCTGGCTCTGAGTCTGGTGTTCACAGGCTTGTGCTGGCTCTGAGTCTGGTGTTCTCGGGCTTGTGCTGGCTCTGAGTCTGGTGTTCACAGGCTTGTGCTGGCTCTGAGTCTGGTGTTCACAGGCTTGTGCTGGCTCTGAGTCTGGTGTTCTCGGGCTTGTGCTGGCTCTGAGTCTGGTGTTCACAGGCTTGTGCTGGCTCTGAGTCTGGTGTTCTCGGGCTTGTGCTGGCTCTGAGTCTGGTGTTCACAGGCTTGTGCTGGCTCTGAGTCTGGTGTTCTCGGGCTTGTGCTGGCTCTGAGTCTGGTGTTCACAGGCTTGTGCTGGCTCTGAGTCTGGTGTTCACAGGCTTGTGCTGGCTCTGAGTCTGGTGTTCTCGGGCTTGTGCTGGCTCTGAGTCTGGTGTTCTCATCTACTTGTCCTGGCTCTGAGTCTAGTGTTCAAAGACTTGTGCTGGCTCTGAGTCTGGTGTTCACAGGCTTGCGCTGGCTCTGAACCTGGTGTTCACGGGCTTGTGCTGGCTCTGAGTCTGGTGTTCACAGGCTTGCGCTGGCTCTGAGTCTGGTGTTCACGGGCTTGTGCTGGCTCTGAGTCTGGTGTTCACGGGCTTGTCCTGGCTCTGAGTCTAGAATTCACAGACTTGTGCTGGCTCTGAGTCTAGTATTCACAGGCTTGTGCTGGCTCTGAGTCTGGTGTGCTCTGAGTCTGGTGTTCACTGGCTTGTGCTGGTTCTGAGCCTGGTGTTCACGGGCTTGTGCTGGTTCTGAGTCTGGTGTTCACAGGCTTGTGCTGGCTCTGAGTCTGGTGTTCACAGGCTTGTGCTGGCTCTGAGTCTGGTGTTCACAGGCTTGTGCTGGCTCTGAGTCTGGTGTTCACGGGCTTGTCCTGGCTCTGAGTCTAGAATTCACAGACTTGTGCTGGCTCTGAGTCTAGTATTCACAGGCTTGTGCTGGCTCTGAGTCTGGTGTGCTCTGAGTCTGGTGTTCACTGGCTTGTGCTGGTTCTGAGCCTGGTGTTCACGGGCTTGTGCTGGTTCTGAGTCTGGTGTTCACAGGCTTGTGCTGGCTCTGAGTCTGGTGTTCACAGGCTTGTGCTGGCTCTGAGTCTGGTGTTCACAGGCTTGTGCTGGCTCTGAGTCTGGTGTTCACGGGCTTGTCCTGGCTCTGAGTCTAGAATTCACAGACTTGTGCTGGCTCTGAGTCTAGTATTCACAGGCTTGTGCTGGCTCTGAGTCTGGTGTGCTCCGAGTCTGGTGTTCACTGGCTTGCGTTGGCTCTGAGTCTGGTGTTCACTGGCTTGCGCTGGCTCTGAGTCTGGTGTTCACTGGCTTGTGCTGGCTCTGAGTCTAGTGTTCACGGGCTTGCGCTGGCTCTGAACCTGGTGTTCACAGGCTTGTGCTGGCTCTGAGTCTGGTGTTCACGGGCTTGTGCTGGCTCTGAGTCTGGTGTTCACGGGCTTGTGCTGGCTCTGAGTCTGGTGTTCACGGGCTTGTGCTGGCTCTGAGTCTGGTGTTCACGGGCTTGTGCTGGCTCTGAGTCTGGTGTTCACGGGCTTGTGCTGGCTCTGAGACTGGTGTTCACGGGCTTGTGCTGGCTCTGAGTCTGGTGTTCACGGGCTTGTGCTGGCTCTGAGTCTGGTGTTCACGGGCTTGTGCTGGCTCTGAGTCTGGTGTTCACGGGCTTGTGCTGGCTCTGAGTCTGGTGTTCATGGGCTTGTGCTGGCTCTGAGTCTGGTGTTCACGGGCTTGTGCTGGCTCTGAGTCTGGTGTTCATGGGCTTGTGCTGGCTCTGAGTCTGGTGTGCATGGGCTTGTGCTGGCTCTGAGTCTGGTGTTCACGGGCTTGTGCTGGCTCTGAGTCTGGTGTTCATGGGCTTGTGCTGGCTCTGAGTCTGGTGTTCACGGGCTTGTGCTGGCTCTGAGTCTGGTGTTCATGGGCTTGTGCTGGCTCTGAGTCTGGTGTGCATGGGCTTGTGCTGGCTCTGAGTCTGGTGTTCATGGGCTTGTGCTGGCTCTGAGTCTGGTGTTCACGGGATTGTGCTGGCTCTGAGTCTGGTGTTCACGGGCATGTGCTGGCTCTGAGTCTGGTGTTCACGGGCTTGTGCTGGCTCTGAGTCTGGTGTTCACGGGCTTGTGCTGGTTCTGAGCCTGGTGTTTACGGGCTTGTGCTGGCTCTGAGTCTGTTGTTCACGGGCTTGTGCTGGCTCTGAGTCTGGTGTTCACGGGCTTGTGCTGGCTCTGAGTCTAGTGTTCACGGGCTTGCGCTGGCTCTGAACCTGGTGTTCACGGGCTTGTGCTGGCTCTGAGTCTGGTGTTCACAGGCTCGTGCTGGCTCTGAGTCTAGTGTTCACGGGCTTGCGCTAGCTCTGAACCTGGTGTTCACGGGCTTGTGCTGGCTCTGAGTCTAGTGTTCACGGGCTTGCGCTGGCTCTGAACCTGGTGTTCACAGGCTTGCACTGGCTCTGAGTCTGGTGTTCACGGGCTTGCTCTGGCTCTGAGTCTGGTGTTTACAGGCTTGTGCTGGCTCTGAGTCTGGTGTTCACAGGCTTGCGTTGGCTCTGAACCTGGTGTTCATAGGCTTGTGCTGGCTCTGAGTCTGGTCTTCACGGGCTTGTGCTGGCTCTGAGTCTGGTGTTCACGGGCTTGTGCTGGCTCTGAGTCTGGTGTTCACAAACCTGTGCTGGCTCTGAGTCTGGTGTTCACAGACTTGTGCTGGCTTTGAGTCCGGGTTCACAGACTTGTGCTGGCTCTGAGTCTGATGTTCACGGGCTTGTGCTGGCTCTAAGTCTGGTGTTCACAGACTTGTGCTGGCTCTGAGTCTGGTGTTCACGGGCTTGTGCTGGCTCTGAGCCAGGTGTTCACGGGCTTGTGCAGGCTCTGAGCCTGGTGTTCACGGGCTTGTGCTGGCTCTGAGCCTGGTGTTCACGGGCTTGTGCTGGCTCTGACTCTGGTGTTCAAGGGCTTGTGCTGGCTCTGACTCTGGTGTTCACAGGCTTGTGCTGGCTCTGACTCAGGTGTTCACGGGCTTGTGCTGGCTCTGAGTCTGGTTTTTACAGGCTTGTGCTGGCTCTGAGCCTGGTGTTCACGGGCTTGTGCTGGCTCTGAGTCTGGTGTTCACAGGCTTGTGCTGGCTCTGAGCCTGGTGTTCACGGGCTTGTGCTGGCTCTGAGTCTAGTGTTCACAGGCTTGCGCTGGCTCTGAACCTGGTGTTCACAGGCTTGCGTTGGCTCTGAACTTGGTGTTCACGGGCTTGTGCTGGTTCTGAGTCTGGTGTTCACGGGCTTGTGCTGGCTCTGAGTCTGGTGTTCATGGGCTTGTGCTGGCTCTGAGTCTCGTGTTCACGGGCTTGTGCTGGCTCTGAGTCTGGTGTTCACAGGCTTGTGCTGGCTCTGAGTCTGGTGTTCACGGGCTTGTGCTGGCTCTGAGTCTAGTGTTCATGGGCTTGCGCTGGCTCTGAACCTGGTGTTCACGGGCTTGTGCTGGCTCTGAGTCTGGTGTTCACAGGCTTGTGCTGGCTCTGACTCTGGTGTTCACGGGCTTGCGCTGGCTCTGAAACTGGTGTTCACGGGCTTGTGCTGGCTCTGAGTCTAGTGTTCACGGGCTTGCGCTGGCTCTGAACCTGGTGTTCACAGGCTTGCTTGGCTCTGAGTCTGGTGTTCACGGGCTTGTGCTGGCTCTGACTCTGGTGTTCACAGGCTTGTGCTGGCTCTGACTCTGGTGTTCACGGGCTTGCGCTGGCTCTGAAACTGGTGTTCACAGGATTGTGCTGGCTCTGAGTCTAGTGTTCACGGGCTTGCGCTGGCTCTGAACCTGGTGTTCAAAGGCTTGCGCTGGCTCTGAGTCTGGTGTTCACGGGCTTGCTCTGGCTCTGAGTCTGGTGTTTACAGGCTTGTGCTGGCTCTGAGTCTGGTGTTCACAGGCTTGTGCTGGCTCTGAACCTGGTGTTCATAGGCTTGTGCTGGCTCTGAGCCTGGTGTTCACGGGCTTGTGCTTGCTCGGAGTCTGGTATTCACAGGCTTGTGCTGGCTCTGAGTCTGGTGTTCACGGGCTTGTGCTGGCTCTGAGTCTGGTGTTCACGGGCTTGTGCTGGCTCTGAGTCTGGTGTTCACGGGCTTGTGCTGGCTCTGAGTCTGGTGTTCACGGGCTTGTGCTGGCTCTGAGTCTGGTGTTCACAAACTTGTGCTGGCTCTGAGTCTGGTGTTCACAGACTTGTGCTGGCTTTGAGTCCGGTGTTCACAGACTTGTGCTGGCTCTGAGTCTGATGTTCACGGGCTTGTGCTGGCTCTGAGTCTGGTGTTCACGGGCTTTTGCTGGCTCTGAGCCAGGTGTTCACGGGCTTGTGCAGGCTCTGAGCCTGGTGTTCACGGGCTTGTGCTGGCTCTGAGCCTGGTGTTCACGGGCTTGTGCTGGCTCTGACTCTGGTGTTCACGGGCTTGTGCTGGCTCTGACTCTGGTGTTCACAGGCTTGTGCTGGCTCTGACTCTGGTGTTCACGGGCTTGTGCTGGCTCTGAGTCTGGTGTTCACAGGCTTGTGCTGGCTCTGAGTCTGGTGTTCACGGGCTTGCGCTGGCTCTGAGTCTAGTGTTCACAGACTTGCGTTGGCTCTGAACCTGGTGTTCACAGGCTTGTGCTGGCTCTGAGTCTAGTGTTCACGGGCTTGCGCTGGCTCTGAACCTGGTGTTCACAGGCTTGTGCTGGCTCTGAGTCTAGTGTTCACAGGCTTGCGTTGGCTCTGAACCTGGTGCTCATAGGCTTGCGCTGGCTCTGAACCTGGTGTTCACAGGCTTGCGGTGGCTCTGAGTCTAGTTTTCACAGGCTTGCGTTGGCTCCGAGTCTAGTGTTCACAGGCTTGTGCTGGCTCTGAGCCTGGTGTTCACGGGCTTGTGCTGGCTCTGAGTCTGGTGTTCACAGGCTTGTGCTGGCTCTGAGCCTGGTGTTCACGGGTTTGTGCTGGCTCTGAGTCTAGTGTTCACAGGCTTGCGCTGGCTCTGAACCTGGTGTTCACAGGCTTGCGTTGGCTCTGAACCTGGTGTTCACGTGCTTGTCCTGGCTCTGAGTCTAGTGTTCACGGGCTTGTGCTGGCTCTGAGTCTAGTGTTCACAGGCTTGCGCTGGCTCTGAACCTGGTGTTCACAGGCTTGCGTTGGCTCTGAACCTGGTGTTCACGGGCTTGTCCTGGCTCTGAGTCTAGTGTTCACAGGCTTGCGCTGGCTCTGAACCTGGTGTTCACAGGCTTGCGTTGGCTCTGAACCTGGTGTTCATAGGCTTGTCCTGGCTCTGAGTCTAGTGTTCACGGGCTTGCGCTGGCTCTGAGTCTGGTGTTCACAGACTTGCGTTGGCTCTGAACCTGGTGTTCACGGGCTTGTGCTGGCTCTGAGTCTGGTGTTCACAGGCTTGCGCTGGCTCCGAGTCTGGTGTTCACAGGCTTGTGCTGGCTCTGAGTCTGGTGTTCACGGGCTTGCCCTGGCTCTGAGTCTGGTGTGCTCTGAGTCTGGTGTTCACGGGCTTGTGCTGGCTCTAAGTCTGGTGTTCACGGGCTTGTGCTTGCTCTGAGTCTGGTGTTCACGGGCTTGGGCTGGCTGTGAGCCTGGTGTTCACGGGCTTGTGCTGGCTCTGAGTCTGGTGTTCACGGGCTTGTGCTGGCTCTGAGTCTAGTGTTCACTGGCTTGTGCTGGCTCTGAACCTGGTGTTCACGGGCTTGCGCTGGCTCTGAGTCTGGTGTTCACAGACTTGTGCTGGCTCTGAGTCTGGTGTTCACAGGCTTGTGCTGGCTCTGAACCTGGTGTTCACAGGCTTGTGCTGGCTCTGAGTCTGGTGTTCACGGGCTTGCGTTGGCTCTGAACCTGGTGTTCACAGGCTTGCGCTTGCTCTGAACCTGGTGTTCACAGGCTTGTGCTGGCTCTGAGCCTGGTGTTCATAGGCTTGTGCTGGCTCTGAGTCTGGTGTTCACAGGCTTGCGCTGGCTCTGAGTCTTGTGTTCACAGGCTTGCGTTGGCTCTGAGTCTGGTGTTCACGTGCTTGTGCTGGCTCTGAGTCTGGTGTTCACAGACTTGTACTGGCTCTGAGTCTGGTGTTCACGTGCTTGTGCTGGCTCTGAGTCTAGTGTTCACGGGTTTGTGCTGGCTCTGAGTATAGTGTACACAGGCTTGTGCTGGCTCTGAGTCTGGTGTTCACAGACTTGCGCTGGCTCTGAGTCTGGTGTTCACAGACTTGCGCTGGCTCCGAGTCTGGTGTTCACAGGCTTGTGCTGTCTCTGAGTCTGGTGTTCACAGGCTTATGCTGGCTCTGAGTCTGGTGTTCACGGGCTTGTGCTGGCTCTGAGTCTGGTGTTCACGGGCTTGTGCTGGCTCTGAGTCTGGTGTTCACGGGCTTGTTCTGGCTCTGAGTCTGGTGTTCACTGGCTTGTGCTGGCTCTGAGTCTGGTGTTCACGGGCTTGTGCTGGCTCTGAGTCTGGTGTTCACGGGCTTGTGCTGGCTCTGAGTCTGGTGTTCACGGGCTTGTGCTGGCTCTGAGTCTGGTGTTCACGGGCTTGTGCTGGCTCTGAGACTAGTGTTCACAAACTTGTACTGGCTCTGAGTCTGGTGTTCACGGGCTTGTGCTGGCTCTAAGTCTGGTGTTCACAGGCTTGTGCTGGTTCTGAGCCTGGTGTTCACAGGTTTGTGCTGGCTCTGAGTCTGGTGTTCACGGGCTTGTGCTGGCTCTGAGTCTGGTGTTCACGGGCTTGTGCTCGCTCTGAGTCTGGTGTTCACAGACTTGTGCTGGCTCTGAGTCTGGTGTGCTCTGAGTCTGGTGTTCACGGGCTTGAGCTGGCTCTGAGTCTGGTGTTCACAGACTTGTGCTGGCTCTGAGTCTGGTGTTCACAGACTTGTGCTGGCTCTGAGTCTAGTGTTCACAGGCTTGTGCTGGCTCTGAGTCTGGTGTTCACAGGCTTGTGCTGGCTCTGAGTCTAGTGTTCACGGGCTTGTGCTGGCTCTGAGTCTGGTGTTTACAGGCTTGTGCTGGCTCTGAGTCTGGTGTTCACAGACTTGCGCTGGCTCTGAGTCTGGTGTTCACAGACTTGCGCTGGCTCTGAGTCTGGTGTTCACAGACTTGTGCTGGCTCTGAGTCTGGTGTTCACAGGCTTGTGCTGGCTCTGAGCCTGGTGTTCACAGACTTGTGCTGGCTCTCATTCTGTTGTTCACGGGCTTGTGCTAGCTCTGAGTCTAGCGTTCACAGGCTTGTGCTGGCTCTGAGCCTGGTGTTCACGGGCTTGTGCTGCCTCTGAGTCTGGTGTTCACGGGCTTGTGCTGGCTCTGAGTCTGGTGTTCACGGGCTTGTGCTGGCTCTGAGTCTGGTGTTCACGGGCTTGTGCTGGCTCTGAGTCTGGTGTTCACGGGCTTGTGCTGGCTCTGAGTCTGGTGTTCACGGGCTTGTGCTGGCTCTGAGTCTGGTGTTCACAGACTTGTGCTGGCTCTGAGTCTGGTGTTCACAGACTTGTGCTGGCTTTGAGTCCGGTGTTCACAGACTTGTGCTGGCTCTGAGTCTGATGTTCACGGGCTTGTGCTGGCTCTAAGTCTGGTGTTCACAGACTTGTGCTGGCTCTGAGTCTGGTGTTCACGGGCTTGTGCTGGCTCTGAGTCTGGTGTTCACGGGCTTGTGCTGGCTCTGAGTCTGGTGTTCACGGGCTTGTGCTGGCTCTGAGTCTGGTGTTCACGGGCTTGTGCTGGCTCTGAGTCTGGTGTTCACGGGCTTGTGCTGGCTCTGAGTCTGGTGTTCACAGACTTGTGCTGGCTCTGAGTCTGGTGTTCACAGACTTGTGCTGGCTTTGAGTCCGGTGTTCGCAGACTTGTGCTGGCTCTGAGTCTGATGTTCACGGGCTTGTGCTGGCTCTAAGTCTGGTGTTCACAGACTTGTGCTGGCTCTGAGCCAGGTGTTCACGGGCTTGTTCAGGCTCTGAGCCTGGTGTTCACGGGCTTGTGATGGCTCTGAGCCTGGTGTTCACGGGCTTGTGCTGGCTCTGACTCTGGTGTTCACGGGCTTGTGCTGGCTCTGACTCTTGTGTTCACAGGATTGTGCTGGCTCTGACTCTGGTGTTCACGGGCTTGTGCTGGCTCTGAGTCTGGTGTTCACAGGCTTGTGCTGGCTTTGAGTCTGGTGTTCACGGGCTTGTACTGGCTCTGAGTCTGGTGTTCACAGGCTTGTGCTGGCTCTGAGTCTAGTGTTCACAGACTTGCGCTGGCTCTGAGCCTGGTGTTCACAGACTTGCGTTGGCTCTGAACCTGGTGTTCACAGGCTTGCGCTGGCTCTGAGTCTAGTGTTCACAGGCTTGCGTTGGCTCTGAGTCTAGTGTTCTCAGGCTTGTGCTGGCTCTGAGCCTGGTGTTCACGGGCTTGTGCTGGCTCTGAGTCTGATGTTCACAGGCTTGTGCTGGCTCTGAGCTCGGTGTTCACAGGCTTGTGCTGGCTCTGAGTCTGATGTTCACAGGCTTGTGCTGGCTCTGAGTCTAGTGTTCACGGGCTTGCGCTGGCTCTGAGTCTGGTGTTCACAGACTTGCGCTGGCTCCGAGTCTGGTGTTCACAGGCTTGTGCTGGCTCTGAGCCTGGTGTTCACGGGCTTGTGCTGGCTCTGAGTCTGGTGTTCACAGGCTTGCGCTGGCTCTGAGTCTGGTGTTCACGGGCTTGCGTTGGCTCTGAGTCTGGTGTTCACAGACTTGCGCTGGCTCCGAGTCTGGTGTTCACAGGCTTGTGCTGGCTCTGAGTCTGGTGTTCACAGGCTTGCGCTGGCTCTGAGTCTGGTGTGCTCTGAGTCTGGTGTTCACGGGCTTGTGCTGGCTCTGAGTCTGGTGTTCACGGGCTTGGGCTGGCAGTGAGCCTGGTGTTCACGGGCTTGTGCTGGCTCTGAGTCTGGTGTTCACGGGCTTGTGCTGGCTCTGAGTCTGGTGTTCACAGGCTTGTGCTGGCTCTGAACCTGGTGTTCACGGGCTTGCGCTGGCTCTGAGTCTGGTGTTCACTGACTTGTGCTGGCTCTGAGTCTGGTGTTCACAGGCTTGTGCTGGCTCTGAGTCTGGTGTTCACGGGCTTGTGCTGGCTCTGAGTCTGGTGTTCACGGGCTTGCGTTGGCTCTGAACCTGGTGTTCACAGGCTTGCGCTTGCTCTGAACCTGGTGTTCACCGGCTTGTGCTGGCTCTGAGCCTGGTGTTCATAGGCTTGTGCTGGCTCTGAGTCTGGTGTTCACGGGCTTGTGCTGGCTCTGAGTCTGGTGTTCACAGGCTTGTGCTGGCTCTGAGTCTGGTGTTCATGGGCTTGTGCTGGCTCTGAGTCTGGTGTTCACGGGCTTGCGCTGGCTCTGAGTCTGGTGTTCACGTGCTTGTGCTGCCTCTGAGTCTGGTATTCACGGGCTTGTGCTGGCTCTGAGTCTGGTGTTCACGGGCTTGTGCTGGCTCTGAGTCTGGTGTTCACGGGCTTGTGCTGGCTCTGAGTCTGGTGTTCACGGGCTTGTGCTGGCTCTGAGTCTGGTGTTCATGGGCTTGTGCTGGCTCTGAGTCTAGTGTTCACGGGCTTGTGCTGGCTCTGAGTCTGGTGTTCACAGACTTGTGCTGGCTCTGAGTCTGGTGTTCACAGACTTGTGCTGGCTTTGAGTCCGGTGTTCACAGACTTGTGCTGGCTCTGAGTCTGGTGTTCACGGGCTTGTGCTGGCTCTGAGTCTGGTGTTCACGGGCTTGTGCTGGCTCTGAGTCTGGTGTTCACGGGCTTGTGCTGGATCTGAGTCTGGTGTTCACAAACCTGTGCTGGCTCTGAGTCTGGTGTTCACAGACTTGTGCTGGCTTTGAGTCCGGTGTTCACAGACTTGTGCTGGCTCTGAGTCTGATGTTCACGGGCTTGTGCTGGCTCTAAGTCTGGTGTTCACAGACTTGTGCTGGCTCTGAGTCTGATGTTCACGGGCTTGTGCTGGCTCTAAGTCTGGTGTTCAAAGACTTGTGCTGGCTCTGAGCCAGGTGTTCACGGGCTTGTGCAGGCTCTGAGCCTGGTGTTCACGGGCTTGTGCTGGCTCTGAGCCTGGTGTTCAAGGGCTTGTGCTGGCTCTGACTCTGGTGTTCACGGGCTTGTGCTGGCTCTGAACCTGGTGTTCACGGGCTTGCGTTGGCTCGGAACCTGGTGTTCATAGGCTTGTGCCAGGCTCTGAGTCTAGTGTTCATGGGCTTGCGCTGGCTCTGAGTCTGGTGTTCACAGGCTTGTGCTGGCTCTGAGCCTGGTGTTCACGGGCTTGTGCTGGCTCTGAGTCTGGTGTTCACGGGCTTGCTCTGGCTCTGAGTCTGGTGTTCACAGGCTTGTGCTGGCTCTGAGTCTGGTGTGCTCTGAGTCTGGTGTTCACAGGCTTGTGCTGGCTCTGAGTCTGGTGTTCACAGGCTTGTGCTGGCTCTGAGTCTGGTGTTCACGGGCTTGTGCTGGCTCTGAGTCCGGTGTTCACAGACTTGTGCTGGCTCTGAGTCTGGTGTTCACGGGCTTGTGCTGGCTCTGAGTCTGGTGTTCACGGGCTTGTGCTGGCTCTGAGTCTGGTGTTCACAAACCTGTGCTGGCTCTGAGTCTGGTGTTCACAGACTTGTGCTGGCTTTGAGTCCGGTGTTCACAGACTTGTGCTGGCTCTGAGTCTGATGTTCACGGGCTTGTGCTGGCTCTAAGTCTGGTGTTCACAGACTTGTGCTGGCTCTGAGTCTGGTGTTCACGGGCTTGTGCTGGCTCTGAGCCAGGTGTTCACGGGCTTGTGCAGGCTCTGAGCCTGGTGTTCACGGGCTTGTGCTGGCTCTGAGTCTGGTGTTCACAGGCTTGTGCTGGCTCTGACTCTGGTGTTCAAGGGCTTGTGCTGGCTCTGACTCTGGTGTTCACGGGCTTGTGCTGGCTCTGAGTCTGGTGTTCACAGGCTTGTGCTGGCTCTGAGTCTGGTGTTCACGGGCTTGCGCTGGCTCTGAGTCTAGTGTTCACAGGCTTGCGCTGGCTCTGAGTCTGGTGTTCACAGGCTTGCGTTGGCTCGGAACCTGGTGTTCACAGGCTTGCGCTGGCTCTGAGTATAGTGTTCACGGGCTTGCGCTGGCTCTGAGTCTGGTGTTCACGGGCTTGTGCTGGCTCTGAGCCTGGTGTTCACGGGCTTGTGCTGGCTCTGAGTCTGGTGTTCACAGGCTTGTGCTGGCTCTGAGTCTGGTGTTCACGGGCTTGTGCTGGCTCTGAGTCTGGTGTTCACAGGCTTGTGCTGGCTCTGAGTCTGGTGTTCACAGGCTTGTGCTGGCTCTGAGTCTGGTGTTCACAGGCTTGTGCTGGCTCTGAGTCTGGTGTTCACAGGCTTGTGCTGGCTCTGAGTCTGGTGTTCACAGGCTTGTGCTGGCTCTGAGTCTGGTGTTCACAGGCTTGTGCTGGCTCTGAGTCTGGTGTTCACGGGCTTGTGCTGGCTCTGACTCTGGTGTTCACGGGCTTGCGCTGGCTCTGAGTCTGGTGTTCACAGGCTTGTGCTGGCTCGGAGTCTGGTGTTCACAGACTTGTGCTTGCTCTGAGTCTGGTGTTCACAGGCTTGTGCTGGCTCTGAGTCTGGTGTTCTCGGGCTTGTGCTGGCTCTGAGTCTGGTGTTCTCGGGCTTGTGCTGGCTCTGAGTCTAGTGTTCACAGACTTGTGCTGGCTCTGAGTCTGGTGTTTACAGGCTTGCGCTGGCTCTGAACCTGGTGTTCACAGGCTTGTGCTGGCTCTGAGTCTGGTGTTCACGGGCTTGTGCTGGCTCTGAGTCAGGTGTTCACGGGCTTGCGCTGGATCTGAGTCTGGTGTTCACAGACTTGTGCTGGCTCTGAGTCTGGTGTTCACAGGCTTGTGCTGGCTCTGAGTCTGGTGTTCATGGGCTTGCGCTGGCTCTGAGTCTGGTGTTCACAGACTTGTGCTGGCTCTGAGTCTGGTGTTCACAGACTTGTGCTGGCTCTGAGTCTGGTGTTCTCGGGCTTGTGCTGGCTCTGAGTCTGGTGTTCACAGGCTTGTGCTGGCTCTGAGTCTGGTGTTCTCGGGCTTGTGCTGGCTCTGAGTCTGGTGTTCACAGGCTTGTGCTGGCTCTGAGTCTGGTGTTCACAGGCTTGTGCTGGCTCTGAGTCTGGTGTTCTCGGGCTTGTGCTGGCTCTGAGTCTGGTGTTCACAGGCTTGTGCTGGCTCTGAGTCTGGTGTTCTCGGGCTTGTGCTGGCTCGGAGTCTGGTGTTCACAGGCTTGTGCTGGCTCTGAGTCTGGTGTTCTCGGGCTTGTGCTGGCTCTGAGTCTGGTGTTCACAGGCTTGTGCTGGCTCTGAGTCTGGTGTTCACAGGCTTGTGCTGGCTCTGAGTCTGGTGTTCTCGGGCTTGTGCTGGCTCTGAGTCTGGTGTTCTCATCTACTTGTCCTGGCTCTGAGTCTAGTGTTCAAAGACTTGTGCTGGCTCTGAGTCTGGTGTTCACAGGCTTGCGCTGGCTCTGAACCTGGTGTTCACGGGCTTGTGCTGGCTCTGAGTCTGGTGTTCACAGGCTTGTGCTGGCTCTGAGTCTGGTGTTCACAGGCTTGTGCTGGCTCTGAGTCTGGTGTTCACAGGCTTCTGCTGGCTCTGAGTCTGGTGTTCACAGGCTTGTGCTGGCTCTGAGTCTGGTGTTCACAGGCTTGTGCTGGCTCTGAGTCTGGTGTTCACAGGCTTGTGCTGGCTCTGAGTCTGGTGTTCACGGGCTTGTCCTGGCTCTGAGTCTAGAATTCACAGACTTGTGCTGGCTCTGAGTCTAGTATTCACAGGCTTGTGCTGGCTCTGAGTCTGGTGTGCTCTGAGTCTGGTGTTCACTGGCTTGTGCTGGTTCTGAGCCTGGTGTTCACGGGCTTTTGCTGGTTCTGAGCCTGGTGTTCACGGGCTTGTGCTGGCTCTGAGTCTGGTGTTCACAGGCTTGTGCTGGCTCTGAGCCTGGTGTTCACGGGCTTGTGCTGGCTCTGAGTCTGGTGTTCACAGGCTTGTGCTGGCTCTGAGTCTGGTGTTCATGGGCTTGCGCTGGCTCTGAGTCTGGTGTTCATGGGCTTGTGCTGGCTCTGAGTCTGGTGTTCACAGACTTGCGGTGGCTCTGAGCCTAGTGTTCACGGGCCTGCGCTGGCTCTGAACCTGGTGTTCACAGGCTTGTGCTGGCTCTGAGTCTGGTGTTCACGGGCTTGTGCTGGCTCTGAGTCTGGTGTTCACGGGCTTGTGCTGGCTCTGAGTCTGGTGTTCACAGGCTTGTGCTGGCTCTGAGTCTGGTGTTCACGGGCTTGTGCTGGCTCTGAGTCTGGTGTTCATGGGCTTGTGCTGGCTCTGAGTCTGGTGTTCACGGGATTGTGCTGGCTCTGAGTCTGGTGTTCACGGGCTTGTGCTGGCTCTGAGTCTGGTGTTCACAGGCTTGTGCTGGCTCGGAGTCTGGTGTTCACAGACTTGTGCTTGCTCTGAGTCTGGTGTTCACAGGCTTGTGCTGGCTCTGAGTCTGGTGTTCTCGGGCTTGTGCTGGCTCTGAGTCTGGTGTTCTCGGGCTTGTGCTGGCTCTGAGTCTAGTGTTCACAGACTTGTGCTGGCTCTGAGTCTGGTGTTTACAGGCTTGCGCTGGCTCTGAACCTGGTGTTCACAGGCTTGTGCTGGCTCTGAGTCTGGTGTTCACGGGCTTGTGCTGGCTCTGAGTCAGGTGTTCACGGGCTTGCGCTGGATCTGAGTCTGGTGTTCACAGACTTGTGCTGGCTCTGAGTCTGGTGTTCACAGGCTTGTGCTGGCTCTGAGTCTGGTGTTCATGGGCTTGCGCTGGCTCTGAGTCTGGTGTTCACAGACTTGTGCTGGCTCTGAGTCTGGTGTTCACAGACTTGTGCTGGCTCTGAGTCTGGTGTTCTCGGGCTTGTGCTGGCTCTGAGTCTGGTGTTCACAGGCTTGTGCTGGCTCTGAGTCTGGTGTTCTCGGGCTTGTGCTGGCTCTGAGTCTGGTGTTCACAGGCTTGTGCTGGCTCTGAGTCTGGTGTTCACAGGCTTGTGCTGGCTCTGAGTCTGGTGTTCTCGGGCTTGTGCTGGCTCTGAGTCTGGTGTTCACAGGCTTGTGCTGGCTCTGAGTCTGGTGTTCTCGGGCTTGTGCTGGCTCTGAGTCTGGTGTTCACAGGCTTGTGCTGGCTCTGAGTCTGGTGTTCTCGGGCTTGTGCTGGCTCTGAGTCTGGTGTTCACAGGCTTGTGCTGGCTCTGAGTCTGGTGTTCACAGGCTTGTGCTGGCTCTGAGTCTGGTGTTCTCGGGCTTGTGCTGGCTCTGAGTCTGGTGTTCTCATCTACTTGTCCTGGCTCTGAGTCTAGTGTTCAAAGACTTGTGCTGGCTCTGAGTCTGGTGTTCACAGGCTTGCGCTGGCTCTGAACCTGGTGTTCACGGGCTTGTGCTGGCTCTGAGTCTGGTGTTCACAGGCTTGTGCTGGCTCTGAGTCTGGTGTTCACAGGCTTGTGCTGGCTCTGAGTCTGGTGTTCACAGGCTTCTGCTGGCTCTGAGTCTGGTGTTCACAGGCTTGTGCTGGCTCTGAGTCTGGTGTTCACAGGCTTGTGCTGGCTCTGAGTCTGGTGTTCACAGGCTTGTGCTGGCTCTGAGTCTGGTGTTCACGGGCTTGTCCTGGCTCTGAGTCTAGAATTCACAGACTTGTGCTGGCTCTGAGTCTAGTATTCACAGGCTTGTGCTGGCTCTGAGTCTGGTGTGCTCTGAGTCTGGTGTTCACTGGCTTGTGCTGGTTCTGAGCCTGGTGTTCACGGGCTTTTGCTGGTTCTGAGCCTGGTGTTCACGGGCTTGTGCTGGCTCTGAGTCTGGTGTTCACAGGCTTGTGCTGGCTCTGAGCCTGGTGTTCACGGGATTGTGCTGGCTCTGAGTCTGGTGTTCACAGGCTTGTGCTGGCTCTGAGTCTGGTGTTCATGGGCTTGCGCTGGCTCTGAGTCTGGTGTTCATGGGCTTGTGCTGGCTCTGAGTCTGGTGTTCACAGGCTTGCGGTGGCTCTGAGCCTAGTGTTCACGGGCCTGCGCTGGCTCTGAACCTGGTGTTCACAGGCTTGTGCTGGCTCTGAGTCTGGTGTTCACGGGCTTGTGCTGGCTCTGAGTCTGGTGTTCACGGGCTTGTGCTGGCTCTGAGTCTGGTGTTCACAGGCTTGTGCTGGCTCTGAGTCTGGTGTTCACGGGCTTGTGCTGGCTCTGAGTCTGGTGTTCATGGGCTTGTGCTGGCTCTGAGTCTGGTGTTCACGGGATTGTGCTGGCTCTGAGTCTGGTGTTCACGGGCTTGTGCTGGCTCTGAGTCTGGTGTTCACGGGCTTGTGCTGGCTCTGAGTCTGGTGTTCACGGGCTTGCTCTGGCTCTGAGTCTGGTGTTTACAGGCTTGTGCTGGCTCTGAGTCTGGTGTTCACAGGCTTGTGCTGGCTCTGAACCTGGTGTTCATAGGCTTGTGCTGGCTCTGAGCCTGGTGTTCACGGGCTTGTGCTTGCTCTGAGTCTGGTATTCACGGGCTTGTGCTGGCTCTGAGTCTGGTGTTCACGGGCTTGTGCTGGCTCTGAGTCTGGTGTTCACGGGCTTGTGCTGGCTCTGAGTCTGGTGTTCACGGGCTTGTGCTGGCTCTGAGTCTGGTGTTCACAAACCTGTGCTGGCTCTGAGTCTGGTGTTCACAGACTTGTGCTGGCTTTGAGTCCGGTGTTCACAGACTTGTGCTGGCTCTGAGTCTGATGTTCACGGGCTTGTGCTGGCTCTAAGTCTGGTGTTCACAGACTTGTGCTGGCTCTGAGTCTGGTGTTCACGGGCTTGTGCTGGCTCTGAGCCAGGTGTTCACGGGCTTGTGCAGGCTCTGAGCCTGGTGTTCACGGGCTTGTGCTGGCTCTGAGTCTGGTGTTCACAGGCTTGTGCTGGCTCTGAGTCTGGTGTTCAAGGGCTTGTGCTGGCTCTGAGTCTGGTGTTCACGGGCTTGTGCTGGCTCTGACTCTGGTGTTCAAGGGCTTGTGCTGGCTCTGACTCTGGTGTTCACGGGCTTGTGCTGGCTCTGAGTCTGGTGTTCACAGGCTTGTGCTGGCTCCGAGTCTGGTGTTCACGGGCTTGCGCTGGCTCTGAGTCTAGTGTTCACAGGCTTGCGCTGGCTCTGAGTCTGGTGTTCACAGGCTTGCGTTGGCTCGGAACCTGGTGTTCACAGGCTTGCGCTGGCTCTGAGTCTAGTGTTCACGGGCTTGCCCTGGCTCTGAGTCTGGTGTTCACGGGCTTGTGCTGGCTCTGAGCCTGGTGTTCACGGGCTTGTGCTGGCTCTGAGTCTGGTGTTCACAGGCTTGTGCTGGCTCTGAGTCTGGTGTTCACGGGCTTGTGCTGGCTCTGAGTCTGGTGTTCACAGGCTTGTGCTGGCTCTGAGTCTGGTGTTCACAGGCTTGTGCTGGCTCTGAGTCTGGTGTTCACAGGCTTGTGCTGGCTCTGAGTCTGGTGTTCACAGGCTTGTGCTGGCTCTGAGTCTGGTGTTCACAGGCTTGTGCTGGCTCTGAGTCTGGTGTTCACAGGCTTGTGCTGGCTCTGAGTCTGGTGTTCACGGGCTTGTGCTGGCTCTGAGTCTGGTGTTCACAGGCTTGTGCTGGCTCGGAGTCTGGTGTTCACAGACTTGTGCTTGCTCTGAGTCTGGTGTTCACAGGCTTGTGCTGGCTCTGAGTCTGGTGTTCTCGGGCTTGTGCTGGCTCTGAGTCTGGTGTTCTCGGGCTTGTGCTGGCTCTGAGTCTAGTGTTCACAGACTTGTGCTGGCTCTGAGTCTGGTGTTTACAGGCTTGCGCTGGCTCTGAACCTGGTGTTCACAGGCTTGTGCTGGCTCTGAGTCTGGTGTTCACGGGCTTGTGCTGGCTCTGAGTCAGGTGTTCACGGGCTTGCGCTGGATCTGAGTCTGGTGTTCACAGACTTGTGCTGGCTCTGAGTCTGGTGTTCACAGGCTTGTGCTGGCTCTGAGTCTGGTGTTCATGGGCTTGCGCTGGCTCTGAGTCTGGTGTTCACAGACTTGTGCTGGCTCTGAGTCTGGTGTTTACAGGCTTGCGCTGGCTCTGAACCTGGTGTTCACAGGCTTGTGCTGGCTCTGAGTCTGGTGTTCACGGGCTTGTGCTGGCTCTGAGTCAGGTGTTCACGGGCTTGCGCTGGATCTGAGTCTGGTGTTCACAGACTTGTGCTGGCTCTGAGTCTGGTGTTCACAGGCTTGTGCTGGCTCTGAGTCTGGTGTTCATGGGCTTGCGCTGGCTCTGAGTCTGGTGTTCACAGACTTGTGCTGGCTCTGAGTCTGGTGTTCACAGACTTGTGCTGGCTCTGAGTCTGGTGTTCTCGGGCTTGTGCTGGCTCTGAGTCTGGTGTTCACAGGCTTGTGCTGGCTCTGAGTCTGGTGTTCTCGGGCTTGTGCTGGCTCTGAGTCTGGTGTTCACAGGCTTGTGCTGGCTCTGAGTCTGGTGTTCACAGGCTTGTGCTGGCTCTGAGTCTGGTGTTCTCGGGCTTGTGCTGGCTCTGAGTCTGGTGTTCACAGGCTTGTGCTGGCTCTGAGTCTGGTGTTCTCGGGCTTGTGCTGGCTCTGAGTCTGGTGTTCACAGGCTTGTGCTGGCTCTGAGTCTGGTGTTCTCGGGCTTGTGCTGGCTCTGAGTCTGGTGTTCACAGGCTTGTGCTGGCTCTGAGTCTGGTGTTCACAGGCTTGTGCTGGCTCTGAGTCTGGTGTTCTCGGGCTTGTGCTGGCTCTGAGTCTGGTGTTCTCATCTACTTGTCCTGGCTCTGAGTCTAGTGTTCAAAGACTTGTGCTGGCTCTGAGTCTGGTGTTCACAGGCTTGCGCTGGCTCTGAACCTGGTGTTCACGGGCTTGTGCTGGCTCTGAGTCTGGTGTTCACAGGCTTGTGCTGGCTCTGAGTCTGGTGTTCACAGGCTTGTGCTGGCTCTGAGTCTGGTGTTCACAGGCTTCTGCTGGCTCTGAGTCTGGTGTTCACAGGCTTGTGCTGGCTCTGAGTCTGGTGTTCACAGGCTTGTGCTGGCTCTGAGTCTGGTGTTCACAGGCTTGTGCTGGCTCTGAGTCTGGTGTTCACGGGCTTGTCCTGGCTCTGAGTCTAGAATTCACAGACTTGTGCTGGCTCTGAGTCTAGTATTCACAGGCTTGTGCTGGCTCTGAGTCTGGTGTGCTCTGAGTCTGGTGTTCACTGGCTTGTGCTGGTTCTGAGCCTGGTGTTCACGGGCTTTTGCTGGTTCTGAGCCTGGTGTTCACGGGCTTGTGCTGGCTCTGAGTCTGGTGTTCACAGGCTTGTGCTGGCTCTGAGCCTGGTGTTCACGGGCTTGTGCTGGCTCTGAGTCTGGTGTTCACAGGCTTGTGCTGGCTCTGAGTCTGGTGTTCATGGGCTTGCGCTGGCTCTGAGTCTGGTGTTCATGGGCTTGTGCTGGCTCTGAGTCTGGTGTTCACAGGCTTGCGGTGGCTCTGAGCCTAGTGTTCACGGGCCTGCGCTGGCTCTGAACCTGGTGTTCACAGGCTTGTGCTGGCTCTGAGTCTGGTGTTCACGGGCTTGTGCTGGCTCTGAGTCTGGTGTTCACAGGCTTGTGCTGGCTCTGAGTCTGGTGTTCACGGGCTTGTGCTGGCTCTGAGTCTGGTGTTCATGGGCTTGTGCTGGCTCTGAGTCTGGTGTTCACGGGATTGTGCTGGCTCTGAGTCTGGTGTTCACGGGCTTGTGCTGGCTCTGAGTCTGGTGTTCACAGGCTTGTGCTGGCTCGGAGTCTGGTGTTCACAGACTTGTGCTTGCTCTGAGTCTGGTGTTCACAGGCTTGTGCTGGCTCTGAGTCTGGTGTTCTCGGGCTTGTGCTGGCTCTGAGTCTGGTGTTCTCGGGCTTGTGCTGGCTCTGAGTCTAGTGTTCACAGACTTGTGCTGGCTCTGAGTCTGGTGTTTACAGGCTTGCGCTGGCTCTGAACCTGGTGTTCACAGGCTTGTGCTGGCTCTGAGTCTGGTGTTCACGGGCTTGTGCTGGCTCTGAGTCAGGTGTTCACGGGCTTGCGCTGGATCTGAGTCTGGTGTTCACAGACTTGTGCTGGCTCTGAGTCTGGTGTTCACAGGCTTGTGCTGGCTCTGAGTCTGGTGTTCATGGGCTTGCGCTGGCTCTGAGTCTGGTGTTCACAGACTTGTGCTGGCTCTGAGTCTGGTGTTCACAGACTTGTGCTGGCTCTGAGTCTGGTGTTCTCGGGCTTGTGCTGGCTCTGAGTCTGGTGTTCACAGGCTTGTGCTGGCTCTGAGTCTGGTGTTCTCGGGCTTGTGCTGGCTCTGAGTCTGGTGTTCACAGGCTTGTGCTGGCTCTGAGTCTGGTGTTCACAGGCTTGTGCTGGCTCTGAGTCTGGTGTTCTCGGGCTTGTGCTGGCTCTGAGTCTGGTGTTCACAGGCTTGTGCTGGCTCTGAGTCTGGTGTTCTCGGGCTTGTGCTGGCTCTGAGTCTGGTGTTCACAGGCTTGTGCTGGCTCTGAGTCTGGTGTTCTCGGGCTTGTGCTGGCTCTGAGTCTGGTGTTCACAGGCTTGTGCTGGCTCTGAGTCTGGTGTTCACAGGCTTGTGCTGGCTCTGAGTCTGGTGTTCTCGGGCTTGTGCTGGCTCTGAGTCTGGTGTTCTCATCTACTTGTCCTGGCTCTGAGTCTAGTGTTCAAAGACTTGTGCTGGCTCTGAGTCTGGTGTTCACAGGCTTGCGCTGGCTCTGAACCTGGTGTTCACGGGCTTGTGCTGGCTCTGAGTCTGGTGTTCACAGGCTTGTGCTGGCTCTGAGTCTGGTGTTCACAGGCTTGTGCTGGCTCTGAGTCTGGTGTTCACAGGCTTCTGCTGGCTCTGAGTCTGGTGTTCACAGGCTTGTGCTGGCTCTGAGTCTGGTGTTCACAGGCTTGTGCTGGCTCTGAGTCTGGTGTTCACAGGCTTGTGCTGGCTCTGAGTCTGGTGTTCACGGGCTTGTCCTGGCTCTGAGTCTAGAATTCACAGACTTGTGCTGGCTCTGAGTCTAGTATTCACAGGCTTGTGCTGGCTCTGAGTCTGGTGTGCTCTGAGTCTGGTGTTCACTGGCTTGTGCTGGTTCTGAGCCTGGTGTTCACGGGCTTTTGCTGGTTCTGAGCCTGGTGTTCACGGGCTTGTGCTGGCTCTGAGTCTGGTGTTCACAGGCTTGTGCTGGCTCTGAGCCTGGTGTTCACGGGCTTGTGCTGGCTCTGAGTCTGGTGTTCACAGGCTTGTGCTGGCTCTGAGTCTGGTGTTCATGGGCTTGCGCTGGCTCTGAGTCTGGTGTTCATGGGCTTGTGCTGGCTCTGAGTCTGGTGTTCACAGGCTTGCGGTGGCTCTGAGCCTAGTGTTCACGGGCCTGCGCTGGCTCTGAACCTGGTGTTCACAGGCTTGTGCTGGCTCTGAGTCTGGTGTTCACGGGCTTGTGCTGGCTCTGAGTCTGGTGTTCACGGGCTTGTGCTGGCTCTGAGTCTGGTGTTCACAGGCTTGTGCTGGCTCTGAGTCTGGTGTTCACGGGCTTGTGCTGGCTCTGAGTCTGGTGTTCATGGGCTTGTGCTGGCTCTGAGTCTGGTGTTCACGGGATTGTGCTGGCTCTGAGTCTGGTGTTCACGGGCTTGTGCTGGCTCTGAGTCTGGTGTTCACGGGCTTGTGCTGGCTCTGAGTCTGGTGTTCACGGGCTTGCTCTGGCTCTGAGTCTGGTGTTTACAGGCTTGTGCTGGCTCTGAGTCTGGTGTTCACAGGCTTGTGCTGGCTCTGAACCTGGTGTTCATAGGCTTGTGCTGGCTCTGAGCCTGGTGTTCACGGGCTTGTGCTTGCTCTGAGTCTGGTATTCACGGGCTTGTGCTGGCTCTGAGTCTGGTGTTCACGGGCTTGTGCTGG
The DNA here is from genome assembly GCF_964261635.1 of Lissotriton helveticus. Taxonomy (NCBI): domain Eukaryota; kingdom Metazoa; phylum Chordata; class Amphibia; order Caudata; family Salamandridae; genus Lissotriton; species Lissotriton helveticus. The sequence continues at coordinate 12,301,400 of NC_136059.1, forward strand.
CTCTGAGTCTGGTGTTCACGGGCTTGTGCTGGCTCTGAGTCTGGTGTTCACGGGCTTGTGCTGGCTCTGAGTCTGGTGTTCACAAACCTGTGCTGGCTCTGAGTCTGGTGTTCACAGACTTGTGCTGGCTTTGAGTCCGGTGTTCACAGACTTGTGCTGGCTCTGAGTCTGATGTTCACGGGCTTGTGCTGGCTCTAAGTCTGGTGTTCACAGACTTGTGCTGGCTCTGAGTCTGGTGTTCACGGGCTTGTGCTGGCTCTGAGCCAGGTGTTCACGGGCTTGTGCAGGCTCTGAGCCTGGTGTTCACGGGCTTGTGCTGGCTCTGAGTCTGGTGTTCACAGGCTTGTGCTGGCTCTGACTCTGGTGTTCAAGGGCTTGTGCTGGCTCTGACTCTGGTGTTCACGGGCTTGTGCTGGCTCTGAGTCTGGTGTTCACAGGCTTGTGCTGGCTCCGAGTCTGGTGTTCACGGGCTTGCGCTGGCTCTGAGTCTAGTGTTCACAGGCTTGCGCTGGCTCTGAGTCTGGTGTTCACAGGCTTGCGTTGGCTCGGAACCTGGTGTTCACAGGCTTGCGCTGGCTCTGAGTCTAGTGTTCACGGGCTTGCCCTGGCTCTGAGTCTGGTGTTCACGGGCTTGTGCTGGCTCTGAGCCTGGTGTTCACGGGCTTGTGCTGGCTCTGAGTCTGGTGTTCACAGGCTTGTGCTGGCTCTGAGTCTGGTGTTCACGGGCTTGTGCTGGCTCTGAGTCTGGTGTTCACAGGCTTGTGCTGGCTCTGAGTCTGGTGTTCACGGGCTTGTGCTGGCTCTGAGTCTGGTGTTCACAGGCTTGTGCTGGCTCTGAGTCTGGTGTTCACAGGCTTGTGCTGGCTCTGAGTCTGGTGTTCACAGGCTTGTGCTGGCTCTGAGTCTGGTGTTCACAGGCTTGTGCTGGCTCTGAGTCTGGTGTTCACGGGCTTGTGCTGGCTCTGAGTCTGGTGTTCACAGGCTTGTGCTGGCTCGGAGTCTGGTGTTCACAGACTTGTGCTTGCTCTGAGTCTGGTGTTCACAGGCTTGTGCTGGCTCTGAGTCTGGTGTTCTCGGGCTTGTGCTGGCTCTGAGTCTGGTGTTCTCGGGCTTGTGCTGGCTCTGAGTCTAGTGTTCACAGACTTGTGCTGGCTCTGAGTCTGGTGTTTACAGGCTTGCGCTGGCTCTGAACCTGGTGTTCACAGGCTTGTGCTGGCTCTGAGTCTGGTGTTCACGGGCTTGTGCTGGCTCTGAGTCAGGTGTTCACGGGCTTGCGCTGGATCTGAGTCTGGTGTTCACAGACTTGTGCTGGCTCTGAGTCTGGTGTTCACAGGCTTGTGCTGGCTCTGAGTCTGGTGTTCATGGGCTTGCGCTGGCTCTGAGTCTGGTGTTCACAGACTTGTGCTGGCTCTGAGTCTGGTGTTCACAGACTTGTGCTGGCTCTGAGTCTGGTGTTCTCGGGCTTGTGCTGGCTCTGAGTCTGGTGTTCACAGGCTTGTGCTGGCTCTGAGTCTGGTGTTCTCGGGCTTGTGCTGGCTCTGAGTCTGGTGTTCACAGGCTTGTGCTGGCTCTGAGTCTGGTGTTCACAGGCTTGTGCTGGCTCTGAGTCTGGTGTTCTCGGGCTTGTGCTGGCTCTGAGTCTGGTGTTCACAGGCTTGTGCTGGCTCTGAGTCTGGTGTTCTCGGGCTTGTGCTGGCTCTGAGTCTGGTGTTCACAGGCTTGTGCTGGCTCTGAGTCTGGTGTTCTCGGGCTTGTGCTGGCTCTGAGTCTGGTGTTCACAGGCTTGTGCTGGCTCTGAGTCTGGTGTTCACAGGCTTGTGCTGGCTCTGAGTCTGGTGTTCTCGGGCTTGTGCTGGCTCTGAGTCTGGTGTTCTCATCTACTTGTCCTGGCTCTGAGTCTAGTGTTCAAAGACTTGTGCTGGCTCTGAGTCTGGTGTTCACAGGCTTGCGCTGGCTCTGAACCTGGTGTTCACGGGCTTGTGCTGGCTCTGAGTCTGGTGTTCACAGGCTTGTGCTGGCTCTGAGTCTGGTGTTCACAGGCTTGTGCTGGCTCTGAGTCTGGTGTTCACAGGCTTCTGCTGGCTCTGAGTCTGGTGTTCACAGGCTTGTGCTGGCTCTGAGTCTGGTGTTCACAGGCTTGTGCTGGCTCTGAGTCTGGTGTTCACAGGCTTGTGCTGGCTCTGAGTCTGGTGTTCACGGGCTTGTCCTGGCTCTGAGTCTAGAATTCACAGACTTGTGCTGGCTCTGAGTCTAGTATTCACAGGCTTGTGCTGGCTCTGAGTCTGGTGTGCTCTGAGTCTGGTGTTCACTGGCTTGTGCTGGTTCTGAGCCTGGTGTTCACGGGCTTTTGCTGGTTCTGAGCCTGGTGTTCACGGGCTTGTGCTGGCTCTGAGTCTGGTGTTCACAGGCTTGTGCTGGCTCTGAGCCTGGTGTTCACGGGCTTGTGCTGGCTCTGAGTCTGGTGTTCACAGGCTTGTGCTGGCTCTGAGTCTGGTGTTCATGGGCTTGCGCTGGCTCTGAGTCTGGTGTTCATGGGCTTGTGCTGGCTCTGAGTCTGGTGTTCACAGGCTTGCGGTGGCTCTGAGCCTAGTGTTCACGGGCTTGCGCTGGCTCTGAACCTGGTGTTCACAGGCTTGTGCTGGCTCTGAGTCTGGTGTTCACGGGCTTGTGCTGGCTCTGAGTCTGGTGTTCACGGGCTTGTGCTGGCTCTGAGTCTGGTGTTCACAGGCTTGTGCTGGCTCTGAGTCTGGTGTTCACGGGCTTGTGCTGGCTCTGAGTCTGGTGTTCATGGGCTTGTGCTGGCTCTGAGTCTGGTGTTCACGGGATTGTGCTGGCTCTGAGTCTGGTGTTCACGGGCTTGTGCTGGCTCTGAGTCTGGTGTGCATGGGCTTGTGCTGGCTCTGAGTCTGGTGTTCACGGGCTTGTGCTGGCTCTGAGTCTGGTGTTCACGGGCTTGTGCTGGCTCTGAGTCTGGTGTTCACGGGCTTGTGCTGGCTCTGAGTCTGGTGTTCACGGGCTTGTGCTGGCTCTGAGTCTGGTGTTCACGGGCTTTTGCTGGTTCTGAGCCTGGTGTTTACGGGCTTGTGCTGGCTCTGAGTCTGTTGTTCACGGGCTTGTGCTGGCTCTGAGTCTGGTGTTCACGGGCTTGTGCTGGCTCTGAGTCTAGTGTTCACGGGCTTGCGCTGGCTCTGAACCTGGTGTTCACGGGCTTGTGCTGGCTCTGAGTCTGGTGTTCACAGGCTCGTGCTGGCTCTGAGTCTAGTGTTCACGGGCTTGCGCTGGCTCTGAACCTGGTGTTCACGGGCTTGTGCTGGCTCTGAGTCTAGTGTTCACGGGCTTGCGCTGGCTCTGAACCTGGTGTTCACAGGCTTGCACTGGCTCTGAGTCTGGTGTTCACGGGCTTGCTCTGGCTCTGAGTCTGGTGTTTACAGGCTTGTGCTGGCTCTGAGTCTGGTGTTCACAGGCTTGTGTTGGCTCTGAACCTGGTGTTCATAGGCTTGTGCTGGCTCTGAGTCTGGTGTTCACGGGCTTGTGCTGGCTCTGAGTCTGGTGTTCACGGGCTTGTGCTGGCTCTGAGTCTGGTGTTCACAAACCTGTGCTGGCTCTGAGTCTGGTGTTCACAGACTTGTGCTGGCTTTGAGTCCGGTGTTCACAGACTTGTGCTGGCTCTGAGTCTGATGTTCACGGGCTTGTGCTGGCTCTAAGTCTGGTGTTCACAGACTTGTGCTGGCTCTGAGTCTGGTGTTCACGGGCTTGTGCTGGCTCTGAGCCAGGTGTTCACGGGCTTGTGCAGGCTCTGAGCCTGGTGTTCACGGGCTTGTGCTGGCTCTGAGCCTGGTGTTCACGGGCTTGTGCTGGCTCTGACTCTGGTGTTCAAGGGCTTGTGCTGGCTCTGACTCTGGTGTTCACAGGCTTGTGCTGGCTCTGACTCTGGTGTTCACGGGCTTGTGCTGGCTCTGAGTCTGGTGTTTACAGGCTTGTGCTGGCTCTGAGCCTGGTGTTCACGGGCTTGTGCTGGCTCTGAGTCTAGTGTTCACGGGCTTGTGCTGGCTCTGACTCTGGTGTTCACGGGCTTGTGCTGGCTCTGAGTCTGGTGTTTACAGGCTTGTGCTGGCTCTGAGCCTGGTGTTCACGGGCTTGTGCTGGCTCTGAGTCTAGTGTTCACAGGCTTGCGCTGGCTCTGAACCTGGTGTTCACAGGCTTGCGTTGGCTCTGAACTTGGTGTTCACGGGCTTGTGCTGGTTCTGAGTCTGGTGTTCACGGGCTTGTGCTGGCTCTGAGTCTGGTGTTCATGGGCTTGTGCTGGCTCTGAGTCTCGTGTTCACGGGCTTGTGCTGGCTCTGAGTCTGGTGTTCACAGGCTTGTGCTGGCTCTGAACCTGGTGTTCACGGGCTTGTGCTGGCTCTGAGTCTGGTGTTCACGGGCTTGTGCTGGCTCTGAGTCTAGTGTTCATGGGCTTGCGCTGGCTCTGAACCTGGTGTTCACAGGCTTGCGTTGGCTCTGAACTTGGTGTTCACGGGCTTGTGCTGGTTCTGAGTCTGGTGTTCACGGGCTTGTGCTGGCTCTGAGTCTGGTGTTCACAGGCTTGTGCTGGCTCTGAGTCTGGTGTTCACGGGCTTGCGCTGGCTCTGAACCTGGTGTTCACAGGCTTGTGCTGGTTCTGAGTCTGGTGTTCACGGGCTTGTGCTGGCTCTGAGTCTGGTGTTCACAGGCTTGTGCTGGCTCTGAGTCTGGTGTTCACAGGCTTGTGCTGGCTCTGAGTCTGGTGTTCACGGGCTTGCGCTGGCTCTGAAACTGGTGTTCACAGGATTGTGCTGGCTCTGAGTCTAGTGTTCACGGGCTTGCGCTGGCTCTGAACCTGGTGTTCACAGGCTTGCGCTGGCTCTGAGTCTGGTGTTCACGGGCTTGCTCTGGCTCTGAGTCTGGTGTTTACAGGCTTGTGCTGGCTCTGAGTCTGGTGTTCACAGGCTTGTGCTGGCTCTGAACCTGGTGTTCATAGGCTTGTGCTGGCTCTGAGCCTGGTGTTCACGAGCTTGTGCTTGCTCTGAGTCTGGTATTCACGGGCTTGTGCTGGCTCTGAGTCTGGTGTTCACGGGCTTGAGCTGGCTCTGAGTCTGGTGTTCACGGGCTTGTGCTGGCTCTGAGTCTGGTGTTCACGGGCTTGTGCTGGCTCTGAGTCTGGTGTTCACGGGCTTGTGCTGGCTCTGAGTCTGGTGTTCACAAACTTGTGCTGGCTCTGAGTCTGGTGTTCACAGACTTGTGCTGGCTTTGAGTCCGGTGTTCACAGACTTGTGCTGGCTCTGAGTCTGATGTTCACGGGCTTGTGCTGGCTCTGAGTCTGGTGTTCACGGGCTTGTGCTGGCTCTGAGTCTGGTGTTCACGGGCTTGTGCTGGCTCTGAGTCTGGTGTTCACGGGCTTGTGCTGGCTCTGAGTCTGGTGTTCATGGGCTTGTGCTGGCTCTGAGTCTAGTGTTCACAGGCTTGCGCTGGCTCTGAACCTGGTGTTCACAGGCTTGTGCTGGCTCTGAGTCTTGTGTTCACGGGCTTGTGCTGGCTCTGAGCCTGGTGTTCACGGGCTTTTGCTGGCTCTGAGCCAGGTGTTCACGGGCTTGTGCAGGCTCTGAGCCTGGTGTTCACGGGCTTTTGCTGGCTCTGACTCTGGTGTTCACAGGCTTGCGCTGGCTCTGAACCTGGTGTTCACAGGCTTGCACTGGCTCTGAGTCTGGTGTTCACGGGCTTGCTCTGGCTCTGAGTCTGGTGTTCAAGGGCTTGCGCTGGCTCTGAACCTGGTGTTCACAGACTTGCGTTGGCTCTGAACCTGGTGTTCACGGGCTTGTGCTGGCTCTGAGTCTTGTGTTCACGGGCTTGTGCTGGCTCTGAGTCTGGTGTTCACGGGCTTGCGCTGGCTCTGAGTCTGGTGTTCAAGGGCTTGTGCTGGCTCTGAGTCTTGTGTTCACGGGCTTGTGCTGGCTCTGAGTCTTGTGTTCACGGGCTTGTGCTTGCTCTGAGTCTGGTGTTCACGGGCTTGCGTTGGCTCTGAACCTGGTGTTCATAGGCTTGTCCTGGCTCTGAGTCTAGTGTTCACGGGCTTGTGCTGGCTCTGAGTCTAGTGTTCACGGGCTTGCGCTGGCTCTGAGTCTGGTGTTCAAGGGCTTGTGCTGGCTCTGAGTCTGGTGTTCACGGGCTTGCGCTGGCTCTGAACCTGGTGTTCACAGGCTTGCGCTGGCTCTGAGTCTAGTTTTCACAGGCTTGCGTTGGCTCTGAGTCTAGTGTTCACAGGCTTGTGCTGGCTCTGAGCCTGGTGTTCACAGGCTTGCGTTGGCTCTGAACCTGGTGTTCATAGGCTTGTCCTGGCTCTGAGTCTAGTGTTCACGGGCTTGCGCTGGCTCTGAGTCTGGTGTTCACAGACTTGCGTTGGCTCTGAACCTGGTGTTCACGGGCTTGTGCTGGCTCTGAGTCTGGTGTTCACAGGCTTGCGCTGGCTCCGAGTCTGGTGTTCACAGGCTTGTGCTGGCTCTGAGTCTGGTGTTCACGGGCTTGCCCTGGCTCTGAGTCTGGTGTGCTCTGAGTCTGGTGTTCACGGGCTTGTGCTGGCTCTAAGTCTGGTGTTCACTGGCTTGTGCTTGCTCTGAGTCTGGTGTTCACGGGCTTGGGCTGGCTGTGAGCCTGGTGTTCACGGGCTTGTGCTGGCTCTGAGTCTGGTGTTCACAGGCTTGTGCTGGCTCTGAGTCTAGTGTTCACTGGCTTGTGCTGGCTCTGAACCTGGTGTTCACGGGCTTGCGCTGGCTCTGAGTCTGGTGTTCACAGACTTGTGCTGGCTCTGAGTCTGGTGTTCACAGGCTTGTGCTGGCTCTGAACCTGGTGTTCACAGGCTTGTGCTGGCTCTGAGTCTGGTGTTCACGGGCTTGCGTTGGCTCTGAACCTGGTGTTCACAGGCTTGTGCTGGCTCTGAGTCTGGTATTCACAGGCTTGCGCTGGCTCTGAGTCTTGTGTTCACAGGCTTGCTTTGGCTCTGAACCTGGTGTTCATAGGCTTGTGCTGGCTCTGAGTCTGGTGTTCACGTGCTTGTGCTGGCTCTGAGTCTGGTGTTCACGGGCTTGTGCTGGCTCTGAGTCTAGTGTTCACGGGTTTGTGCTGGCTCTGAGTATAGTGTACACAGGCTTGTGCTGGCTCTGAGTCTGGTGTTCACAGACTTGCGCTGGCTCTGAGTCTGGTGTTCACAGACTTGCGCTGGCTCCGAGTCTGGTGTTCACAGGCTTGTGCTGTCTCTGAGTCTGGTGTTCACAGGCTTATGCTGGCTCTGAGTCTGGTGTTCACGGGCTTGTGCTGGCTCTGAGTCTGGTGTTCACGGGCTTGTGCTGGCTCTGAGTCTGGTGTTCACGGGCTTGTTCTGGCTCTGAGTCTGGTGTTCACTGGCTTGTGCTGGCTCTGAGACTAGTGTTCACAAACTTGTACTGGCTCTGAGTCTGGTGTTCACGGGCTTGTGCTGGCTCTAAGTCTGGTGTTCACAGGCTTGTGCTGGTTCTGAGCCTGGTGTTCACAGGTTTGTGCTGGCTCTGAGTCTGGTGTTCACGGGATTGTGCTGGCTCTGAGTCTGGTGTTCACGGGCTTGTGCTCGCTCTGAGTCTGGTGTTCACAGACTTGTGCTGGCTCTGAGTCTGGTGTGCTCTGAGTCTGGTGTTCACGGGCTTGTGCTGGCTCTGAGTCTGGTGTTCACAGACTTGTGCTGGCTCTGAGTCTGGTGTTCACAGACTTGTGCTGGCTCTGAGTCTAGTGTTCACAGGCTTGTGCTGGCTCTGAGTCTGGTGTTCACAGGCTTGTGCTGGCTCTGAGTCTAGTGTTCACGGGCTTGTGCTGGCTCTGAGTCTGGTGTTTACAGGCTTGTGCTGGCTCTGAGTCTGGTGTTCACAGACTTGCGCTGGCTCTGAGTCTGGTGTTCACAGACTTGCGCTGGCTCTGAGTCTGGTGTTCACAGACTTGTGCTGGCTCTGAGTCTGGTGTTCACAGGCTTGTGCTGGCTCTGAGCCTGGTGTTCACAGACTTGTGCTGGCTCTCAGTCTGTTGTTCACAGGCTTGTGCTGGCTCTGAGCCTGGTGTTCACAGACTTGTGCTGGCTCTGAGTCTGGTGTTCACGGGCTTGTGCTGCCTCTGAGTCTGGTGTTCACGGGCTTGTGCTGGCTCTGACTCTGGTGTTCACGGACTTGTGCTGGCTCTGAGTCTGGTGTTCACGGGCTTGTGCTGGCTCTGACTCTGGTGTTCACGGACTTGTGCTGGCTCTGAGTCTGGTGTTCACGGGCTTGTGCTGGCTCTGAGTCTGGTGTTCACGGGCTTGTGCTGGCTCTGAGTCTGGTGTTCACAGGCTTGTGCTGCCTCTGAGTCTGGTGTTCACGGGCTTGTGCTGGCTCTGAGTCTGGTGTTCACGGGCTTGTGCTGGCTCTGAGTCTGGTGTTCACGGGCTTGTGCTGGCTCTGAGTCTGGTGTTCACGGGCTTGTGCTGGCTCTGAGTCTGGTGTTCACGGGCTTGTGCTGGCTCTGAGTCTGGTGTTCACGGGCTTGTGCTGGCTCTGAGTCTGGTGTTCACAGACTTGTGCTGGCTCTGAGTCTGGTGTTCACGTGCTTGTGCTGGCTCTGAGTCTGGTGTTCACGGGCTTGTGCTGGCTCTGAGTCTAGTGTTCACGGGCTTGTGCTGGCTCTGAGTCTGGTGTGCATGGGCTTGTGCTGGCTCTGAGTCTGGTGTTCACAGACTTGTTCAGGCTCTGAACCTGGTGTTCACGGGCTTGTGCTGGCTCTGAGTCTGGTGTTCACGGGCTTGTGCTGGCTCTGAGTCTGGTGTTCACAGACTTGTTCAGGCTCTGAACCTGGTGTTCACGGGCTTGTGCTGGCTCTGAGTCTGGTGTTCACAGACTTGTGCTGGCTCTGAGTCTGGTGTTCACGGGCTTGTGCTGGCTCTGAGTCTGGTGTGCATGGGCTTGTGCTGGCTCTGAGTCTGGTGTTCACAGGCTTGTGCTGGCTCTGAGCCTGGTGTTCACAGGCTTGCGCTGGCTCTGAGTCTGGTGTTCACGGGCTTGTGCTGGCTCTGAGTCTGGTGTTCTCGGGCTTGTGCTGGCTCTGAGTCTAGTGTTCACAGGCTTGCGTTGGCTCTGAGTCTAGTGTTCACGGGCTTGCGCTGGCTCCGAGTTTGGTGTTCACGGGCTTGTCCTGGCTCTGAGTCTGGTGTTCACAGGCTTGTGCTGGCTCTGAGTCTGGTGTTCACGGGCTTGTGCAGGCTCTGAGTCTAGTGTTCACAGACTTGTGCTGGCTCTGAGTCTGGTGTTCACAGGCTTGCGCTGGCTCTGAACCTGGTGTTCATAGGCTTGCGCTGGCTCTGAGTCTAGTGTTCACAGACTTGTGCTGTCTCTGAGTCTGGTGTTCACGGGCTTGTGCTGGCTCTGAGTCTGGTATTCACGGGCTTATGCTGGCTCTGAGTCTGGTGTTCACGGGCTTGTCCTGGCTCTGAGTCTGGTGTTCACGGGCTTGTGCTGGCTCTGAGTCTGGTGTTCATGGGCTTGTGCTGGCTCTGAGTCTGGTGTTCACGGGCTTGCGCTGGCTCTGAGTCTGGTGTTCACGGGCTTGTGCTGGCTCTGAGTCTGGTGTTCACAGGCTTGCGCTGGCTCTGAGTCTGGTGTGCTCTGAGTCTGGTGTTCACGGGCTTGTGCTGGCTCTAAGTCTAGTGTTCACAGGCTTGTGCTGGCTCTGAGTCTGGTGTTCACAGGCTTGGGCTGGCAGTGAGCCTGGTGTTCACGGGCTTGTGCTGGCTCTGAGTCTGGTGTTCACGGGCTTGTGCTGGCTCTGAGTCTGGTGTTCACGGGCTTGCGTTGGCTCTGAACCTGGTGTTCACAGGCTTGCGCTTGCTCTGAACCTGGTGTTCACGGGCTTGTGCTGGCTCTGAGTCTGGTGTTCACAGGCTTGCGCTGGCTCTGAGTCTTGTGTTCACAGGCTTGCGTTGGCTCTGAACCTGGTGTTCACTGGCTTGTGCTGGTTCTGAGCCTGGTGTTCACGGGCTTGTGCTGGCTCTGAGCCTGGTGTTCACAGGCTTGTGCTGGCTCTGAGTCTGGTGTTCACTGGCTTGCGCTGGCTCTGAGTCTGGTGTTCACAGGCTTGCACTGGCTCTGAGTCTGGTGTTCACGGGCTTGTGCTGGCTCTGAGTCTGGTGTTCACGGGCTTGTGCTGGCTCTGAGTCTGGTGTTCACGGGCTTGTGCTGGCTCTGAGTCTGGTGTTCACGGGCTTGTGCTGGCTCTGAGTCTGGTGTTCACGGGCTTGTGCTGGCTCTGAGTCTAGTGTTCACGGGCTTGTGCTGGCTCTGAGTCTGGTGTTCACAGACTTGTGCTGGCTCTGAGTCTGGTGTTCACAGACTTGTGCTGGCTTTGAGTCCGGTGTTCACAGACTTGTGCTGGCTCTGAGTCTGGTGTTCACAGACTTGTGCTGGCTTTGAGTCCGGTGTTCACAGACTTGTGCTGGCTCTGAGTCTGGTGTTCACGGGCTTGTGCTGGCTCTGAGTCTGGTGTTCACGGGCTTGTGCTGGCTCTGAGTCTGGTGTTCACGGGCTTGTGCTGGCTCTGAGCCTGGTGTTCACGGGCTTGTGCTGGCTCTGACTCTGGTGTTCACGGGCTTGTGCTGGCTCTGAGTCTGGTGTTCACGGGCTTGTTCTGGCTCTGAGTCTGGTGTTCACTGGCTTGTGCTGGCTCTGAGTCTGGTGTTCACGGGCTTGTGCTGGCTCTGAGTCTGATGTTCACGGGCTTGTGCTGGCTCTAAGTCTGGTGTTCACAGACTTGTGCTGGCTCTGAGCCAGGTGTTCACGGGCTTGTGCAGGCTCTGAGCCTGGTGTTCACGGGCTTGTGCTGGCTCTGAGCCTGGTGTTCACGGGCTTGTGCTGGCTCTGACTCTGGTGTTCACGGGCTTGTGCTGGCTCTGAACCTGGTGTTCACGGGCTTGCGTTGGCTCGGAACCTGGTGTTCATAGGCTTGTGCCAGGCTCTGAGTCTAGTGTTCATGGGCTTGTGCTGGCTCTGAGTCTGGTGTTCATAGGCTTGTGCTGGCTCTGAGTCTGGTGTTCACGGGCTTGTGCTGGCTCTGAGTCTGGTGTTCACAGGCTTGTGCTGGCTCTGAGCCTGGTGTTCACGGGCTTGTGCTGGCTCTGAGTCTGGTGTTCACGGGCTTGCTCTGGCTCTGAGTCTGGTGTTTACAGGCTTGTGCTGGCTCTGAGTCTGGTGTTCACAGGCTTGTGCTGGCTCTGAGCCTGGTGTTCACGGGCTTGTGCTGGCTCTAAGTCTGGTGTTCACAGACTTGTGCTGGCTCTGAGCCAGGTGTTCACGGGCTTGTGCAGGCTCTGAGCCTGGTGTTCACGGGCTTGTGCTGGCTCTGAGCCTGGTGTTCACGGGCTTGTGCTGGCTCTGACTCTGGTGTTCACGGGCTTGTGCTGGCTCTGAGTCTGGTGTTCACGGGCTTGTGCTGGCTCTGAGTCTGATGTTCACGGGCTTGTGCTGGCTCTAAGTCTGGTGTTCACAGACTTGTGCTGGCTCTGAGCCAGGTGTTCACGGGCTTGTGCAGGCTCTGAGCCTGGTGTTCACGGGCTTGTGCTGGCTCTGAGCCTGGTGTTCACGGGCTTGTGCTGGCTCTGACTCTGGTGTTCACGGGCTTGTGCTGGCTCTGAACCTAGTGTTCACGGGCTTGCGTTGGCTCGGAACCTGGTGTTCATAGGCTTGTGCCAGGCTCTGAGTCTAGTGTTCATGGGCTTGTGCTGGCTCTGAGTCTGGTGTTCATAGGCTTGTGCTGGCTCTGAGTCTGGTGTTCACGGGCTTGTGCTGGCTCTGAGTCTGGTGTTCACAGGCTTGTGCTGGCTCTGAGCCTGGTGTTCACGGGCTTGTGCTGGCTCTGAGCCTGGTGTTCACGGGCTTGTGCTGGCTCTGAGTCTGGTGTTCACGGGCTTGCTCTGGCTCTGAGTCTGGTGTTTACAGGCTTGCTCTGGCTCTGAGTCTGGTGTTCACAGGCTTGTGCTGGCTCTGAGCCTGGTGTTCACGGGCTTGTGCTGGCTCTGAGTCTGGTGTTCACGGGCTTGCTCTGGCTCTGAGTCTGGTGTTTACAGGCTTGCGCTGGCTCTGAACCTGGTGTTCATAGGCTTGTGCTGGCTCTGAGCCTGGTGTTCACGGGCTTGTGCTGGCTCTGAGTCTGGTGTTCACAAACCTGTGCTGGCTCTGAGTCTGGTGCTCACAGACTTGTGCTGGCTTTGAGTCCGGTGTTCACAGACTTGTGCTGGCTCTGAGTCTGATGTTCACGGGCTTGTGCTGGCTCTAAGTCTGGTGTTCACAGACTTGTGCTGGCTCTGAGTCTGATGTTCACGGGCTTGTGCTGGCTCTAAGTCTAGTGTTCACAGGCTTGCGCTGGCTCTGAACCTGGTGTTCACAGGCTTGCGTTGGCTCTGAACTTGGTGTTCACGGGCTTGTGCTGGTTCTGAGTCTGGTGTTCACGGGCTTGTGCTGGCTCTGAGTCTGGTGTTCACGGGCTTGTGCTGGCTCTGAGTCTGGTGTTCATGGGCTTGTGCTGGCTCTGAGTCTCGTGTTAACGGGCTTGTGCTGGCTCTGAGTCTGGTGTGCTCTGAGTCTGGTGTTCACGGGCTTGTGCTGGCTCTGAGTCTGGTGTTCACGGGCTTGTGCTGGCTCTGAAACTGGTGTTCACAGGATTGTGCTGGCTCTGAGTCTAGTGTTCACGGGCTTGCGCTGGCTCTGAACCTGGTGTTCACAGGTTTGCGCTGGCTCTGAGTCTGGTGTTCACGGGCTTGCTCTGGCTCTGAGTCTGGTGTTTACAGGCTTGTGCTGGCTCTGAGTCTGGTGTTTACAGGCTTGTGCTGGCTCTGAGTCTGGTGTTCACAGGCTTGTGCTGGCTCTGAGTCTGGTGTTCACAGGTTTGTGCTGGCTCTGAGTCTAGTGTTCACGGGCTTGCGTTGGCTCTGAACCTGGTGTTCATAGGCTTGTGCTGGCTCTGAGCCTGGTGTTCACGGGCTTGTGCTGGCTCTGAGTCTGGTGTTCACGGGCTTGTGCTGGCTCTGAATCTGGTATTCACGGGCTTGTGCTGGCTCTGAGTCTGGTGTTCACGGGCTTGTGCTGGCTCTGAGTCTGGTGTTCACGGGCTTGTGCTGGCTCTGAGTCTGGTGTTCACGGGCTTGTGCTGGCTCTGAGTCTGGTGTTCACGGGCTTGTGCTGGCTCTGAGTCTGGTGTTCACAAACTTGTGCTGGCTCTGAGTCTGGTGTTCACAGACTTGTGCTGGCTTTGAGTCCGGTGTTCACAGGATTGTGCTGCCTCTGAGCCTGGTGTTCACGGGCTTGTGCAGGCTCTGAGCCTGGTGTTCACGGGCTTGTGCTGGCTCTGACTCTGGTGTTCACGGGCTTGTGCTGGCTCTGAGCCTGGTGTTCACAGGCTTGTGCTGGCTCTGACTCTGGTGTTCACGGGCTTGCGCTGGCTCTGAGTCTAGTGTTCACGGGCTTGTGCTGGCTCTGAGTCTGGTGTTCACAGGCTTGTGCTGGCTCTGAGTCTGGTGTTCACGGGCTTGTGCTGGCTCTGAGTCTGGTGTTCACAGGCTTGTGCTGGCTCCGAGTCTAGTGTTCATAGGCTTGTGCTGGCTCTGAGTCTGGTGTTCACAGGCTTGCGCTGGCTCTGAGTCTGGTGTTCACAGGCTTGCGCTGGCTCTGAGTCTGGTGTTCACAGGCTTGCGCTGGCTCTGAGTCTTGTGTTCACAGGCTTGTGCTGGCTCTGAGCCTGGTGTTCACGGGCTTGCGCTGGCTCTGAACCTGGTGTTCATAGGCTTGCGCTGGCTCTGAGTCTGGTGTTCACAGGCTTGCGCTGGCTCTGAGTCTGGTGTTCACAGGCTTGCGCTGGCTCTGAGTCTGGTGTTCACAGGCTTGCGCTGGCTCTGAGTCTTGTGTTCACAGGCTTGTGCTGGCTCTGAGCCTGGTGTTCACAGGCTTGCGCTGGCTCTGAACCTGGTGTTCATAGGCTTGCGCTGGCTCTGAGTCTGGTGTTCACAGGCTTGCGCTGGCTCTGAGTCTGGTGTTCACAGGCTTGCGCTGGCTCTGAGTCTGGTGTTCACAGGCTGGTGCTGGCTCTGAGTCTAGTGTTCATAGGCTTGTGCTGGCTCTGAGCCTGGTGTTCACAGACTTGCGCTGGCTCTGAGTCTTGTGTTCACGGGCTTGTGCTGGCTCTGAGTCTGGTGTTCACAGGCTTTTGCTGGCTCTGAGTCTGGTGTTCACAGGCTTGTGCTGGCTCTGAGTCTAGTGTTCACAGGCTTGTGCTGGCTCTGAGTCTGGTGTTCACAGGCTTGCGCTGGCTCTGAGTCTGGTGTTCACAGGCTTGCGCTGGCTCTGAGTCTTGTGTTCACAGGCTTGTGCTGGCTCTGAGCCTGGTGTTCACAGGCTTGCGCTGGCTCTGAACCTGGTGTTCACAGGCTTGTGCTGGCTCTGAGTCTAGTGTTCACAGACTTGCGTTGGCTCTGAACCTGGTGTTCACAGGCTTGTGCTGGCTCTGAGTCTAGTGTTCACAGGCTTGCGCTGGCTCTGAACCTGGTGCTCACGGGCTTGCGCTGGCTCTGAGTCTGGTGTTCACGGGCTTGCGCTGGCTCTGAGTCTGGTGTTCACGTGCTTGCGCTGGCTCTGAACCTGGTGTTCACAGACTTGCGTTGGCTCTGAACCTGGTGTTCACGGGCTTGCGCTGGCTCTGAGTCTGGTGTTCACGGGCTTGTGCTGGCTCTAAGTCTAGTGTTCACGGGCTTGTGCTGGCTCTGAGTCTGGTGTTCATAGGCTTGTGCTGGCTCTGAGTCTGGTGTTCACGGGCTTGTGCTGGCTCTGAGTCTGGTGTTCACAGGCTTGCGCTGGCTCTGAACCTGGTGCTCACGGGCTTGCGCTGGCTCTGAGTCTGGTGTTCACGGGCTTGTGCTGGCTCTAAGTCTAGTGTTCACGGGCTTGTGCTGGCTCTGAGTCTGGTGTTCACGGGCTTGTGCTGGCTCTGAGTCTGGTGTTCACGGGCTTGTGCTGGCTCTGAGTCTGGTGTTCACAGGCTTGCGCTGGCTCTGAGTCTGGTGTTCAAAGGCTTGTGCTGGCTCTGAGTCTAGTGTTCACAGGCTTGCGCTGGCTCTGAACCTGGTGCTCACGGGCTTGCGCTGGCTCTGAGTCTGGTGTTCACGGGCTTGCGCTGGCTCTGAGTCTGGTGTTCACGTGCTTGCGCTGGCTCTGAACCTGGTGTTCACAGACTTGCGTTGGCTCTGAACCTGGAGTTCACGGGCTTGCGCTGGCTCTGAGTCTGGTGTTCACGTGCTTGTGCTGGCTCTGAGTCTGGTGTTCACGGGCTTGCGCTGGCTCTGAGTCTGGTGTTCACGGGCTTGCGCTGGCTCTGAGTCTGGTGTTCACGGGCTTGTGCTGGCTCTGAGTCTGGTGTTCACGGGCTTGTGCTGGCTCTGAGTCTAGTGTTCACGGGTTTGTGCTGGCTCTGAGTATAGTGTACACAGGCTTGTGCTGGCTCTGAGTCTGGTGTTCACAGACTTGCGCTGGCTCTGAGTCTGGTGTTCACAGACTTGCGCTGGCTCCGAGTCTGGTGTTCACAGGCTTGTTCTGGCTCTGAGCCTGGTGTTCACGGGCTTGTGCTGGCTCTGAGCCTGGTGTTCACGGGCTTGTGCTGGCTCTGAGTCTGATGTTCACAGGCTTGTGCTGGCTCTGAGTCTGGTGTTCACTGGCTTGTGCTGGCTCTGAGTCTGGTGTTCACGGGCTTGTGCTGGCTCTGAGTCTGGTGTACACAGACTTGTGCTGGCTCTGAGACTAGTGTTCACAAACTTGTACTGGCTCTGAGTCTGGTGTTCACGGGCTTGTGCTGGCTCTAAGTCTGGTGTTCACAGGCTTGTGCTGGTTCTGAGCCTGGTGTTCACAGGTTTGTGCTGGCTCTGAGTCTGGTGTTCACGGGCTTGTGCTGGCTCTGAGTCTGGTGTTCACGGGCTTGTGCTCGCTCTGAGTCTGGTGTTCACAGACTTGTGCTGGCTCGGAGTCTGGTGTGCTCTGAGTCTGGTGTTCACGGGCTTGTGCTGGCTCTGAGTCTGGTGTTCACAGACTTGTGCTGGCTCTGAGTCTGGTGTTCACAGACTTGTGCTGGCTCTGAGTCTAGTGTTCACAGGCTTGTGCTGGCTCTGAGTCTGGTGTTCACAGGCTTGTGCTGGCTCTGAGTCTAGTGTTCACGGGCTTGTGCTGGCTCTGAGTCTGGTGTTTACAGGCTTGTGCTGGCTCTGAGTCTGGTGTTCACAGACTTGCGCTGGCTCTGAGTCTGGTGTTCACAGACTTGCGCTGGCTCTGAGTCTGGTGTTCACAGACTTGTGCTGGCTCTGAGTCTGGTGTTCACAGGCTTGTGCTGGCTCTGAGCCTGGTTTTCACAGACTTGTGCTGGCTCTCAGTCTGTTGTTCACGGGCTTGTGCTGCCTCTGAGTCTGGTGTTCACGGGCTTGTGCTGGCTCTGAGTCTGGTGTTCACGGGCTTGTGCTGGCTCTGAGTCTGGTGTTCACGGGCTTGTGCTGGCTCTGAGTCTGGTGTTCACGGGCTTGTGCTGGCTCTGAGTCTGGTGTTCACAGACTTGTGCTGGCTCTGAGTCTGGTGTTCACAGACTTGTGCTGGCTTTGAGTCCGGTGTTCGCAGACTTGTGCTGGCTCTGAGTCTGATGTTCACGGGCTTGTGCTGGCTCTAAGTCTGGTGTTCACAGACTTGTGCTGGCTCTGAGTCTGGTGTTCACGGGCTTGTGCTGGCTCTGAGCCAGGTGTTCACGGGCTTGTTCAGGCTCTGAGCCTCGTGTTCACGGGCTTGTGCTGGCTCTGAGCCTGGTGTTCACGGGCTTGTGCTGGCTCTGACTCTGGTGTTCACGGGCTTGTGCTGGCTCTGACTCTGGTGTTCACAGGATTGTGCTGGCTCTGACTCTGGTGTTCACGGGCTTGTGCTGGCTCTGAGCCAGGTGTTCACGGGCTTGTTCAGGCTCTGAGCCTGGTGTTCACGGGCTTGTGCTGGCTCTGAGCCTGGTGTTCACGGGCTTGTGCTGGCTCTGACTCTGGTGTTCACGGGCTTGTGCTGGCTCTGACTCGGGTGTTCACAGGCTTGTGCTGGCTCTGAGTCTGGTGTTCACGGGCTTGCGCTGGCTCTGAGTCTAGTGTTCACGGGCTTGTGCTGGCTCTGAGTCTGGTGTTCACGGGCTTGCGCTGGCTCTGAGTCTAGTGTTCACGGGCTTGTGCTGGCTCTGAGTCTGGTGTTCACGGGCTTGTGCTGGCTCTGAGCCTGGTGTTCACAGGCTTGCGCTGGCTCTGAGTCTGGTGTTCACGGGCTTGCGCTGGCTCTGAGTCTGGTGTTCACAGGCTTGCGCTGGCTCTGAGTATGGTGTTCACAGGCTTGCGCTGGCTCTGAGTCTTGTGTTCACAGGCTTGTGCTGGCTGTGAGCCTGGTGTTCACAGGCTTGCGTTGGCTCTGAACCTGGTGTTCACGGGCTTGCGCTGGCTCTGAGTCTGGTGTTCACGTGCTTGTGCTGGCTCTGAGTCTGGTGTTCACGGGCTTGCGCTGGCTCTGAGTCTGGTGTTCACGGGCTTGCGCTGGCTCTGAGTCTGGTGTTCACGGGCTTGTGCTGGCTCTGAGTCTGGTGTTCACGGGCTTTTGCTGGCTCTGAGTCTAGTGTTCACGGGTTTGTGCTGGCTCTGAGTATAGTGTACACAGGCTTGTGCTGGCTCTGAGTGTGGTGTTCACAGACTTGCGCTGGCTCTGAGTCCGGTGTTCACAGACTTGCGCTGGCTCCGAGTCTGGTGTTCACAGGCTTGTTCTGGCTCTGAGCCTGGTGTTCACGGGCTTGTGCTGGCTCTGAGCCTGGTGTTCACGGGCTTGTGCTGGCTCTGAGTCTGATGTTCACAGGCTTGTGCTGGCTCTGAGTCTGGTGTTCACTGGCTTGTGCTGGCTCTGAGTCTGGTGTTCACGGGCTTGTGCTGGCTCTGAGTCTGGTGTTCACGGGCTTGCGCTTGCTCTGAGACTAGTGTTCACAAACTTGTACTGGCTCTGAGTCTGGTGTTCACGGGCTTGTGCTGGTTCTGAGCCTGGTGTTCACAGGTTTGTGCTGGCTCGGAGTCTGGTGTGCTCTGAGTCTGGTGTTCACAGACTTGTGCTGGCTCTGAGTCTAGTGTTCACAGGCTTGTGCTGGCTCTGAGTCTAGTGTTCACGGGCTTGTGCTGGCTCTGAGTCTGGTGTTCACGGGCTTGCGCTGGCTCTGAACCTGGTGTTCACAGACTTGCGTTGGCTCTGAACCTGGTGTTCACGGGCTTGTGCTGTCTCTGAGTCTGGTGTTCACGGGCTTGTGCTGGCTCTGAGTCTGGTGTTCATGGGCTTGTGCTGGCTCTGACTCTGGTGTTCACGGGCTTGTGCTGGCTCTGAGTCTGGTGTTCACAGGCTTGCGCTGGCTCTGAACCTGGTGTTCACAGGCTTGTGCTGGCTCTGAGTCTAGTGTTCATGGGCTTGTGCTGGCTCTGAGTCTAGTGTTCATGGGCTTGTGCTGGCTCTAAGTCTAGTGTTCACAGGCTTGTGCTGGCTCTGAGTCTGGTGTTCACGGGCTTGGGCTGGCAGTGAGCCTGGTGTTCACGGGCTTGTGCTGGCTCTGAGTCTGGTGTTCACGGGCTTGTGCTGGCTCTGAGTCTGGTGTTCACAGGCTTGTGCTGGCTCTGAACCTGGTGTTCACGGGCTTGCGCTGGCTCTGAGTCTGGTGTTCACTGACTTGTGCTGGCTCTGAGTCTGGTGTTCACAGGCTTGTGTTGGCTCTGAACCTGGTGTTCACAGGCTTGTGCTGGCTCTGAGTCTGGTGTTCACGGGCTTGCGTTGGCTCTGAACCTGGTGTTCACTGACTTGTGCTGGCTCTGAGCCTGGTGTTCATAGGCTTGTGCTGGCTCTGAGTCTGGTGTTCACAGGCTTGCGCTGGCTCTGAGTCTTGTGTTCACAGGCTTGTGCTGGCTCTGAGTCTAGTGTTCACGGGCTTGTGCTGGCTCTGAACCTGGTGTTCACAGGCTTGTGCTGGCTCTGAGCCTGGTGTTCATAGGCTTGTGCTGGCTCTGAGTCTGGTGTTCACAGGCTTGTGCTGGCTCTGAGTCTGGTGTTCACGGGCTTGCGCTGGCTCTGAGTCTGGTATTCACGGGCTTGTGCTGGCTCTGAGTCTGGTGTTCACAGGCTTGCGCTTGCTCTGAACCTGGTGTTCACAGGCTTGTGCTGGCTCTGAGCCTGGTGTTCATAGGCTTGTGCTGGCTCTGAGTCTGGTGTTCACAGGCTTGTGCTGGCTCTGAGTCTGGTGTTCACGGGCTTGCGCTGGCTCTGAGTCTGGTATTCACGGGCTTGTGCTGGCTCTGAGTCTGGTGTTCACGGGCTTGTGCTGCCTCTGAGTCTGGTATTCACGGGCGTGTGCTGGCTCTGAGTCTGGTGTTCACGGGCTTGTGCTGGCTCTGAGTCTGGTGTTCACGGGCTTGTGCTGGCTCTGAGTCTGGTGTTCACGGGCTTGTGCTGGCTCTGAGTCTGGTGTTCACGGGCTTGTGCTGGCTCTGAGTCTGGTGTTCATGGGCTTGTGCTGGCTCTGAGTCTGGTGTTCACGGGCTTGTGCTGGCTCTGAGTCTGGTGTTCACAGACTTGTGCTGGCTCTGAGTCTGGTGTTCACAGACTTGTGCTGGCTCTGAGTCTGGTGTTCACGGGCTTGTGCTGGCTCTGAGTCTGGTGTTCACGGGCTTGTGCTGGCTCTGAGTCTGGTGTTCACAGGATTGTGCTGGCTCTGAGTCTGGTGTTCACGGGCTTGCGCTGGCTCTGAGCCTGGTGTTCACGGGCTTGTGCAGGCTCTGAGCCTGGTGTTCACGGGCTTGTGCTGGCTCTGACTCTGGTGTTCACAGGATTGTGCTGGCTCTGACTCTGGTGTTCACAGGCTTGTGCTGGCTCTGAGTCTGGTGTTCACGGGCTTGTGCTGGCTCTGACTCTGGTGTTCACGGGCTTGTGCTGGCTCTGAGTCTGGTGTTCACAGGATTGTGCTGGCTCTGAGTCTGGTGTTCACGGGCTTGCGCTGGCTCTGAGCCTGGTGTTCACGGGCTTGTGCAGGCTCTGAGCCTGGTGTTCACGGGCTTGTGCTGGCTCTGACTCTGGTGTTCACAGGATTGTGCTGGCTCTGACTCTGGTGTTCACAGGCTTGTGCTGGCTCTGAGTCTGGTGTTCACGGGCTTGTGCTGGCTCTGACTCTGGTGTTCACAGGATTGTGCTGGCTCTGACTCTGGTGTTCACAGGCTTGTGCTGGCTCTGAGTCTGGTGTTCACGGGCTTGCGCTGGCTCTGAGTCTGGTGTTCACGGGCTTGCGCTGGCTCTGAGTCTAGTGTTCACAGGCTTGCGTTGGCTCGGAACCTGGTGTTCACAGGATTGTGCTGGCTCTGAGTCTGGTGTTCACGGGCTTGTGCTGGCTCTGAGTCTGGTGTTCACGGGCTTGTGCTTGCTCTGACTCTGGTGTTCACAGGATTGTGCTGGCTCTGAGTCTGGTGTTCACGGGCTTGTGCTGGCTCTGAGTCTAGTGTTCACGGGCTTGTGCTGGCTCTGAGTCTGGTGTTCACGGGCTTGTGCTGGCTCTGAGTCTAGTGTTCACGGGCTTGTGCTGGCTCTGAGTCTGGTGTTCACGGGCTTGTGCTGGCTCTGAGTCTAGTGTTCACGGGCTTGTGCTGGCTCTGAGTCTGGTGTGCATGGGCTTGTGCTGGCTCTGACTCTGGTGTTCACAGGATTGTGCTGGCTCTGAGTCTGGTGTTCACGGGCTTGTGCTGGCTCTGACTCTGGTGTTCACAGGATTGTGCTGGCTCTGAGTCTGGTGTTCACGGGCTTGTGCTGGCTCTGACTCTGGTGTTCACAGGATTGTGCTGGCTCTGACTCTGGTGTTCACAGGCTTGTGCTGGCTCTGAGTCTGGTGTTCACAGACTTGCGCTGGCTCTGAGTCTGGTGTTCACAGGCTTGTGCTGGCTCTGAGCCTGGTGTTCACGGGCTTGTGCTGGCTCTGAGCCTGGTGTTCACAGGCTTGTGCTGGCTCTGAGCCTGGTGTTCACGGGTTTGTGCTGGCTCTGAGTCTGATGTTCACAGGCTTGTGCTGGCTCTGAGTCTAGTGTTCACAGGCTTGCGCTGGCTCTGAACCTGGTGTTCACAGGCTTGCGCTGGCTCTGAACCTGGTGTTCACGGGCTTGTCCTGGCTCTGAGTCTAGTGTTTACGGGCTTGCGCTGGCTCTGAGTCTGGTGTTCACAGACTTGCGTTGGCTCTGAACCTGGTGTTCACGGGCTTGTGCTGGCTCTGAGTCTGGTGTTCACAGGCTTGCGCTGGCTCCGAGTCTGGTGTGCTCTGAGTCTGGTGTTCACGGGCTTGTGCTGGCTCTAAGTCTAGTGTTCACGGGTTTGTGCTGGCTCTGAGTCTGGTGTTCACGGGCTTGGGCTGGCAGTGAGCCTGGTGTTGACGGGCTTGGGCTGGCAGTGAGCCTGGTGTTCACGGGCTTGTCCTGGCTCTGAGTCTAGTGTTTACGGGCTTGCGCTGGCTCTGAACCTGGTGTTCACGGGCTTGCGCTGGCTCTGAGTCTGGTGTTCACAGACTTGCGTTGGCTCTGAACCTGGTGTTCACGGGCTTGTGCTGGCTCTGAGTCTGGTGTTCACAGGCTTGTGCTGGCTCTGAGTCTGCTGTTCACGGGCTTGCCCTGGCTCTGAGTCTGGTGTGCTCTGAGTCTGGTGTTCACGGGCTTGTGCTGGCTCTAAGTCTGGTGTTCACAGGCTTGTGCTTGCTCTGAGTCTGGTGTTCACGGGCTTGGGCTGGCTGTGAGCCTGGTGTTCACGGGCTTGTGCTGGCTCTGAGTCTGGTGTTCACGGGCTTGTGCTGGCTCTGAGTCTGGTGTTCACAGGCTTGTGCTGGCTCTGAACCTGGTGTTCACGGGCTTGCGCTGGCTCTGAGTCTGGTGTTCACAGACTTGTGCTGGCTCTGAGTCTGGTGTTCACAGGCTTGTGCTGGCTCTGAACCTGGTGTTCACAGGATTGTGCTGGCTCTGAGTCTGGTGTTCACGGGCTTGCGCTGGCTCTGAGCCTGGTGTTCACGGGCTTGTGCAGGCTCTGAGCCTGGTGTTCACGGGCTTGTGCTGGCTCTGACTCTGGTGTTCACAGGATTGTGCTGGCTCTGACTCTGGTGTTCACAGGATTGTGCTGGCTCTGACTCTGGTGTTCACAGGCTTGTGCTGGCTCTGAGTCTGGTGTTCACGGGCTTGCGCTGGCTCTGAGTCTGGTGTTCACGGGCTTGCGCTGGCTCTGAGTCTAGTGTTCACGGGCTTGTGCTGGCTCTGAGTCTGGTGTGCATGGGCTTGTGCTGGCTCTGACTCTGGTGTTCACAGGATTGTGCTGGCTCTGAGTCTGGTGTTCACGGGCTTGTGCTGGCTCTGACTCTGGTGTTCACAGGATTGTGCTGGCTCTGACTCTGGTGTTCACGGGCTTGCGTTGGCTCTGAACCTGGTGTTCACGGGCTTGTGCTGGCTCTGAGTCTGGTGTTCACAGGCTTGTGCTGGCTCTGAGTCTGGTGTTCACAGGCTTGTGCTGGCTCTGAGTCTGGTGTTCATGGGCTTGTGCTGGCTCTGAGTCTGGTGTTCACGGGCTTGTGCTGGCTCTGAACCTGGTGTTCACAGGCTTGCGCTGGCTCTGAGTCTGGTGTTCACAGACTTGCGCTGGCTCTGAACCTGGTGTTCACGGGCTTGTGCTGGCTCTGAGTCTGGTGTTCACAGACTTGCGCTGGCTCTGAACCTGGTGTTCACAGGCTTGTGCTGGCTCTGAGTCTAGTGTTCACAGGCTTGCGCTGGCTCTGAGTCTGGTGTTCACGGGCTTGTGCTGGCTCTGAGCCTGGTGTTCACGGGTTTGTGCTGGCTCTGAGTCTGATGTTCACAGGCTTGTGCTGGCTCTGAGCTCGGTGTTCACGGGCTTGTGCTGGCTCTGAGTCTGGTGTTCACAGGCTTGCGCTGGCTCTGAACCTGGTGTTCACAGGCTTGCGTTGGCTCTGAGTCTAGTGTTCACAGGCTTGTGCTGGCTCTGAGCCTGGTGTTCACGGGCTTGTGCTGGCTCTGAGTCTGATGTTCACAGGCTTGTGCTGGCTCTGAGCTCGGTGTTCACGGGCTTGTGCTGGCTCTGAGTCTAGTGTTCACAGGCTTGCGCTGGCTCTGAACCTGGTGTTCACAGGCTTGCGCTGGCTCTGAACCTGGTGTTCACGGGCTTGTCCTGGCTCTGAGTCTAGTGTTTACGGGCTTGCGCTGGCTCTGAGTCTGGTGTTCACAGACTTGCGTTGGCTCTGAACCTGGTGTTCACGGGCTTGTGCTGGCTCTGAGTCTGGTGTTCACAGGCTTGCGCTGGCTCCGAGTCTGGTGTGCTCTGAGTCTGGTGTTCACGGGCTTGTGCTGGCTCTAAGTCTAGTGTTCACGGGTTTGTGCTGGCTCTGAGTCTGGTGTTCACGGGCTTGGGCTGGCAGTGAGCCTGGTGTTGACGGGCTTGGGCTGGCAGTGAGCCTGGTGTTCACGGGCTTGTCCTGGCTCTGAGTCTAGTGTTTACGGGCTTGCGCTGGCTCTGAACCTGGTGTTCACGGGCTTGCGCTGGCTCTGAGTCTGGTGTTCACAGACTTGCGTTGGCTCTGAACCTGGTGTTCACGGGCTTGTGCTGGCTCTGAGTCTGGTGTTCACAGGCTTGTGCTGGCTCTGAGTCTGCTGTTCACGGGCTTGCCCTGGCTCTGAGTCTGGTGTGCTCTGAGTCTGGTGTTCACGGGCTTGTGCTGGCTCTAAGTCTGGTGTTCACAGGCTTGTGCTTGCTCTGAGTCTGGTGTTCACGGGCTTGGGCTGGCTGTGAGCCTGGTGTTCACGGGCTTGTGCTGGCTCTGAGTCTGGTGTTCACGGGCTTGTGCTGGCTCTGAGTCTGGTGTTCACAGGCTTGTGCTGGCTCTGAACCTGGTGTTCACGGGCTTGCGCTGGCTCTGAGTCTGGTGTTCACAGACTTGTGCTGGCTCTGAGTCTGGTGTTCACAGGCTTGTGCTGGCTCTGAACCTGGTGTTCACAGGCTTGTGCTGGCTCTGAGTCTGGTGTTCACGGGCTTGCGCTTGCTCTGAACCTGGTGTTCATAGGCTTGTGCTGGCTCTGAGTCTGGTGTTCACAGGCTTGCGCTGGCTCTGAGTCTTGTGTTCATAGGCTTGTGCTGGCTCTGAGTCTGGTGTTCACGGGCTTGTGCTGGCTCTGATTCTAGTGTTCACGGGCTTGTGCTGGCTCTGAGTCTGGTGTTCACGGGCTTGTGCTGGCTCTGAGTCTGGTGTTCACGGGCTTGTGCTGGCTCTGAGTCTGGTGTTCACAGGCTTGTGCTGGCTCTGAACCTGGTGTTCACGGGCTTGCGCTGGCTCTGAGTCTGGTGTTCACAGACTTGTGCTGGCTCTGAGTCTGGTGTTCACAGGCTTGTGCTGGCTCTGAACCTGGTGTTCACAGGCTTGTGCTGGCTCTGAGTCTGGTGTTCACGGGCTTGCGCTGGCTCTGAGCCTGGTGTTCACGGGCTTGCGCTGGCTCTGAGCCTGGTGTTCACGGGCTTGTGCTGGCTCTGAGTCTGGTATTCACGGGCTTGTGCTGGCTCTGAGTCTGGTATTCACGGGCTTGTGCTGGCTCTGAGTCTGGTATTCACGGGCTTGGGCTGGCTGTGAGCCTGGTGTTCACGGGCTTGTGCTGGCTCTGAGTCTGGTGTTCACCGGCTTGTGCTGGCTCTGAGTCTGGTGTTCACAGGCTTGTGCTGGCTCTGAACCTGGTGTTCACGGGCTTGCGCTGGCTCTGAGTCTGGTGTTCACAGACTTGTGCTGGCTCTGAGTCTGGTGTTCACAGGCTTGTGCTGGCTCTGAACCTGGTGTTCACAGGCTTGTGCTGGCTCTGAGTCTGGTGTTCACGGGCTTGCGCTTGCTCTGAACCTGGTGTTCATAGGCTTGTGCTGGCTCTGAGTCTGGTGTTCACAGGCTTGTGCTGGCTCTGAACCTGGTGTTCACAGGCTTGTGCTGGCTCTGAGTCTGGTGTTCACGGGCTTGCGCTGGCTCTGAGCCTGGTGTTCACGGGCTTGCGCTGGCTCTGAGCCTGGTGTTCACGGGCTTGTGCTGGCTCTGAGTCTGGTATTCACGGGCTTGTGCTGGCTCTGAGTCTGGTATTCACGGGCTTGTGCTGGCTCTGAGTCTTGTGTTCACAGGCTTGCATTGGCTCTGAGTCTGGTATTCACAGACTTGTGCTGGCTCTGAGTCTGATGTTCACGGGCTTGTGCTGGCTCTGAGTCTAGTGTTCACGGGCTTGTGCTGGCTCTGAGTCTGGTGTTCACGGGCTTGTGCTGGCTCTGAGTCTAGTGTTCACAGGCTTGCGCTGGCTCTGAGTCTGGTATTCACAGACTTGTGCTGGCTCTGAGTCTGATGTTCACGGGCTTGTGCTGGCTCTGAGTCTAGTGTTCACGGGCTTGTGCTGGCTCTGAGTCTGGTGTTCACGGGCTTGTGCTGGCTCTGAGTCTAGTGTTCAAGGGTTTGTGCTGGCTCTGAGTATAGTGTACACAGGCTTGTGCTGGCTCTGAGTCTGGTGTTCACAGACTTGCGCTGGCTCTGAGTCTGGTGTTCACAGGCTTGTTCTGGCTCTGAGCCTGGTGTTCACAGGCTTGTGCTGGCTCTGAGTCTGGTGTTCACGGGCTTGTGCTGGCTCTGAGTCTGGTGTTCACGGGCTTGTGCTGGCTCTGAGTCTAGTGTTCACAGGCTTGTGCTGGCTCTGAGTCTGGTGTTCACGGGCTTGTGCTGGCTCTGAGTCTGGTGTTCACGGGCTTGTGCTGGCTCTGAGTCTAGTGTTCACAGGCTTGCGCTGGCTCTGAGTCTGGTGTTCACAGACTTGTGCTGGCTCTGAGTCTGGTGTTCACAGGCTTGTGCTGGCTCTGAACCTGGTGTTCACAGGCTTGTGCTGGCTCTGAGTCTGGTGTTCACGGGCTTGCGCTGGCTCTGAGCCTGGTGTTCACGGGCTTGCGCTGGCTCTGAGCCTGGTGTTCACGGGCTTGTGCTGGCTCTGAGTCTGGTATTCACGGGCTTGTGCTGGCTCTGAGTCTGGTATTCACGGGCTTGTGCTGGCTCTGAGTCTGGTATTCACGGGCTTGGGCTGGCTGTGAGCCTGGTGTTCACGGGCTTGTGCTGGCTCTGAGTCTGGTGTTCACGGGCTTGTGCTGGCTCTGAGTCTGGTGTTTACAGGCTTGTGCTGGCTCTGAACCTGGTGTTCACGGGCTTGCGCTGGCTCTGAGTCTGGTGTTCACAGACTTGTGCTGGCTCTGAGTCTGGTGTTCACAGGCTTGTGCTGGCTCTGAACCTGGTGTTCACAGGCTTGTGCTGGCTCTGAGTCTGGTGTTCACGGGCTTGCGCTTGCTCTGAACCTGGTGTTCATAGGCTTGTGCTGGCTCTGAGTCTGGTGTTCACAGGCTTGTGCTGGCTCTGAACCTGGTGTTCACAGGCTTGTGCTGGCTCTGAGTCTGGTGTTCACGGGCTTGCGCTGGCTCTGAGCCTGGTGTTCACGGGCTTGCGCTGGCTCTGAGCCTGGTGTTCACGGGCTTGTGCTGGCTCTGAGTCTGGTATTCACGGGCTTGTGCTGGCTCTGAGTCTGGTATTCACGGGCTTGTGCTGGCTCTGAGTCTTGTGTTCACAGGCTTGCATTGGCTCTGAGTCTGGTATTCACAGACTTGTGCTGGCTCTGAGTCTGATGTTCACGGGCTTGTGCTGGCTCTGAGTCTAGTGTTCACGGGCTTGTGCTGGCTCTGAGTCTGGTGTTCACGGGCTTGTGCTGGCTCTGAGTCTAGTGTTCACAGGCTTGCGCTGGCTCTGAGTCTGGTATTCACAGACTTGTGCTGGCTCTGAGTCTGATGTTCACGGGCTTGTGCTGGCTCTGAGTCTAGTGTTCACGGGCTTGTGCTGGCTCTGAGTCTGGTGTTCACGGGCTTGTGCTGGCTCTGAGTCTAGTGTTCAAGGGTTTGTGCTGGCTCTGAGTATAGTGTACACAGGCTTGTGCTGGCTCTGAGTCTGGTGTTCACGGGCTTGTGCTGGCTCTGAGTCTGGTGTTCACAGGCTTGTTCTGGCTCTGAGCCTGGTGTTCACAGGCTTGTGCTGGCTCTGAGTCTGGTGTTCACGGGCTTGTGCTGGCTCTGAGTCTGGTGTTCACGGGCTTGTGCTGGCTCTGAGTCTAGTGTTCACAGGCTTGCGCTGGCTCTGAGTCTGGTGTTCACAGGCTTGTGCTGGCTCTGAACCTGGTGTTCACGGGCTTGTGCTGGCTCTGACTCTGGTGTTCACAGGATTGTGCTGGCTCTGACTCTGGTGTTCACAGGCTTGTGCTGGCTCTGAGTCTGGTGTTCACGGGCTTGCGCTGGCTCTGAGTCTGGTGTTCACGGGCTTGCGCTGGCTCTGAGTCTGGTGTTCACAGGCTTGTGCTGGCTCTGAGTCTAGTGTTCATGGGCTTGCGCTGGCTCTGAGTCTGGTGTTCACGGGCTTGTGCTGGCTCTGACTCTGGTGTTCACAGGATTGTGCTGGCTCTGACTCTGGTGTTCACAGGCTTGTGCTGGCTCTGAGTCTGGTGTTCACGGGCTTGCGCTGGCTCTGAGTCTGGTGTTCACGGGCTTGCGCTGGCTCTGAGTCTGGTGTTCACAGGCTTGTGCTGGCTCTGAGTCTAGTGTTCATGGGCTTGCGCTGGCTCTGAGTCTGGTGTTCACGGGCTTGTGCTGGCTCTGAGTCTAGTGTTCACGGGCTTGC
Organism: Lissotriton helveticus; assembly: GCF_964261635.1. Taxonomy (NCBI): domain Eukaryota; kingdom Metazoa; phylum Chordata; class Amphibia; order Caudata; family Salamandridae; genus Lissotriton; species Lissotriton helveticus. The sequence continues at coordinate 12,329,255 of NC_136059.1, forward strand.
GCTGGCTCTGAACCTGGTGTTCACGGGCTTGTGCTGGCTCTGAGTCTAGTGTTCACGGGCTTGCGCTGGCTCTGAACCTGGTGTTCACGGGCTTGTGCTGGCTCTGAGTCTGGTGTTCACGGGCTTGCTCTGGCTCTGAGTCTGGTGTTTACAGGCTTGTGCTGGCTCTGAGTCTGGTGTTTACAGGCTTGTGCTGGCTCTGAGTCTGGTGTTCACAGGCTTGTGCTGGCTCTGAGTCTGGTGTTCACAGGTTTGTGCTGGCTCTGAGTCTAGTGTTCACGGGCTTGCGTTGGCTCTGAACCTGGTGTTCATAGGCTTGTGCTGGCTCTGAGCCTGGTGTTCACGGGCTTGTGCTGGCTCTGAGTCTAGTGTTCACGGGCTTGTGCTGGCTCTGAGTCTGGTGTTCACGGGCTTGTGCTGGCTCTGAGTCTAGTGTTCACAGGCTTGCGCTGGCTCTGAGTCTGGTATTCACAGACTTGTGCTGGCTCTGAGTCTGATGTTCACGGGCTTGTGCTGGCTCTGAGTCTAGTGTTCACGGGCTTGTGCTGGCTCTGAGTCTGGTGTTCACGGGCTTGTGCTGGCTCTGAGTCTAGTGTTCAAGGGTTTGTGCTGGCTCTGAGTATAGTGTACACAGGCTTGTGCTGGCTCTGAGTCTGGTGTTCACAGACTTGCGCTGGCTCTGAGTCTGGTGTTCACAGGCTTGTTCTGGCTCTGAGCCTGGTGTTCACAGGCTTGTGCTGGCTCTGAGTCTGGTGTTCACGGGCTTGTGCTGGCTCTGAGTCTGGTGTTCACGGGCTTGTGCTGGCTCTGAGTCTAGTGTTCACAGGCTTGTGCTGGCTCTGAGTCTGGTGTTCACGGGCTTGTGCTGGCTCTGAGTCTGGTGTTCACGGGCTTGTGCTGGCTCTGAGTCTAGTGTTCACAGGCTTGCGCTGGCTCTGAACCTGGTGTTCACAGACTTGCGTTGGCTCTGAGTCTGGTGTTCACAGGCTTGTGCTGGCTCTGAGTCTAGTGTTCATGGGCTTGCGCTGGCTCTGAGTCTGGTGTTCACGGGCTTGTGCTGGCTCTGAGTCTAGTGTTCACGGGCTTGCGCTGGCTCTGAACCTGGTGTTCACGGGCTTGTGCTGGCTCTGAGTCTAGTGTTCACGGGCTTGCGCTGGCTCTGAACCTGGTGTTCACGGGCTTGTGCTGGCTCTGAGTCTGGTGTTCACGGGCTTGCTCTGGCTCTGAGTCTGGTGTTTACAGGCTTGTGCTGGCTCTGAGTCTGGTGTTTACAGGCTTGTGCTGGCTCTGAGTCTGGTGTTCACAGGCTTGTGCTGGCTCTGAGTCTGGTGTTCACAGGTTTGTGCTGGCTCTGAGTCTAGTGTTCACGGGCTTGCGTTGGCTCTGAACCTGGTGTTCATAGGCTTGTGCTGGCTCTGAGCCTGGTGTTCACGGGCTTGTGCTGGCTCTGAGTCTGGTGTTCACGGGCTTGTGCTGGCTCTGAATCTGGTATTCACGGGCTTGTGCTGGCTCTGAGTCTGGTGTTCACGGGCTTGTGCTGGCTCTGAGTCTGGTGTTCACGGGCTTGTGCTGGCTCTGAGTCTGGTGTTCACGGGCTTGTGCTGGCTCTGAGTCTGGTGTTCACAGACTTGTGCTGGCTTTGAGTCCGGTGTTCACAGACTTGTGCTGGCTCTGAGTCTGATGTTCACGGGCTTGTGCTGGCTCTGAGTCTGGTGTTCACGGGCTTGTGCTGGCTCTGACTCTGGTGTTCACGGGCTTGTGCTGGCTCTGACTCTGGTGTTCACAGGCTTGTGCTGGCTCTGACTCTGGTGTTCACGGGCTTGTGCTGGCTCTGAGTCTGGTGTTCACGGGCTTGTGCTGGCTCTGACTCTGGTGTTCACGGGCTTGTGCTGGCTCTGAGTCTGGTGTTCACGGGCTTGTGCTGGCTCTGAGTCTGGTGTTCACGGGCTTGCGCTGGCTCTGAGTCTAGTGTTCACAGGCTTGTGCTGGCTCTGAGCCTGGTGTTCACAGGCTTGCGCTGGCTCTGAGTCTTGTGTTCATGGGCTTGCGCTGGCTCTGAGTCTTGTGTTCACAGGCTTGTGCTGGCTCTGAGTCTAGTGTTCATAGGCTTGTGCTGGCTCTGAGTCTGGTGTTCACAGGCTTGCGCTGGCTCTGAGTCTGGTGTTCACAGGCTTGCGCTGGCTCTGAGTCTTTTGTTCACAGGCTTGTGCTGGCTCTGAGCCTGGTGTTCACAGGCTTGCGCCGGCTCTGAACCTGGTGTTCATAGGCTTGCGCTGGCTCTGAGTCTGGTGTTCACAGGCTTGCGCTGGCTCTGAGTCTGGTGTTCACAGGCTTGCGCTGGCTCTGAGTCTGGTGTTCACAGGCTGGTGCTGGCTCTGAGTCTAGTGTTCATAGGCTTGTGCTGGCTCTGAGCCTGGTGTTCACAGACTTGCGCTGGCTCTGAGTCTTGTGTTCACGGGCTTGTGCTGGCTCTGAGTCTGGTGTTCACAGGCTTTTGCTGGCTCTGAGTCTGGTGTTCACAGGCTTGTGCTGGCTCTGAGTCTAGTGTTCACAGGCTTGTGCTGGCTCTGAGTCTGGTGTTCACAGGCTTGCGCTGGCTCTGAGTCTGGTGTTCACAGGCTTGCGCTGGCTCTGAGTCTTGTGTTCACAGGCTTGTGCTGGCTCTGAGCCTGGTGTTCACAGGCTTGCGCTGGCTCTGAACCTGGTGTTCACAGGCTTGTGCTGGCTCTGAGTCTAGTGTTCACAGACTTGCGTTGGCTCTGAACCTGGTGTTCACAGGCTTGTGCTGGCTCTGAGTCTAGTGTTCACAGGCTTGCGCTGGCTCTGAACCTGGTGCTCACGGGCTTGCGCTGGCTCTGAGTCTGGTGTTCACGGGCTTGCGCTGGCTCTGAGTCTGGTGTTCACGTGCTTGCGCTGGCTCTGAACCTGGTGTTCACAGACTTGCGTTGGCTCTGAACCTGGTGTTCACGGGCTTGCGCTGGCTCTGAGTCTGGTGTTCACGGGCTTGTGCTGGCTCTAAGTCTAGTGTTCACGGGCTTGTGCTGGCTCTGAGTCTGGTGTTCATAGGCTTGTGCTGGCTCTGAGTCTGGTGTTCACGGGCTTGTGCTGGCTCTGAGTCTGGTGTTCACAGGCTTGCGCTGGCTCTGAACCTGGTGCTCACGGGCTTGCGCTGGCTCTGAGTCTGGTGTTCACGGGCTTGTGCTGGCTCTAAGTCTAGTGTTCACGGGCTTGTGCTGGCTCTGAGTCTGGTGTTCACGGGCTTGTGCTGGCTCTGAGTCTGGTGTTCACGGGCTTGTGCTGGCTCTGAGTCTGGTGTTCACAGGCTTGCGCTGGCTCTGAGTCTGGTGTTCAAAGGCTTGTGCTGGCTCTGAGTCTAGTGTTCACAGGCTTGCGCTGGCTCTGAACCTGGTGCTCACGGGCTTGCGCTGGCTCTGAGTCTGGTGTTCACGGGCTTGCGCTGGCTCTGAGTCTGGTGTTCACGTGCTTGCGCTGGCTCTGAACCTGGTGTTCACAGACTTGCGTTGGCTCTGAACCTGGTGTTCACGGGCTTGCGCTGGCTCTGAGTCTGGTGTTCACGTGCTTGTGCTGGCTCTGAGTCTGGTGTTCACGGGCTTGCGCTGGCTCTGAGTCTGGTGTTCACGGGCTTGCGCTGGCTCTGAGTCTGGTGTTCACGGGCTTGTGCTGGCTCTGAGTCTGGTGTTCACGGGCTTGTGCTGGCTCTGAGTCTAGTGTTCACGGGTTTGTGCTGGCTCTGAGTATAGTGTACACAGGCTTGTGCTGGCTCTGAGTCTGGTGTTCACAGACTTGCGCTGGCTCTGAGTCTGGTGTTCACAGACTTGCGCTGGCTCCGAGTCTGGTGTTCACAGGCTTGTTCTGGCTCTGAGCCTGGTGTTCACGGGCTTGTGCTGGCTCTGAGCCTGGTGTTCACGGGCTTGTGCTGGCTCTGAGTCTGATGTTCACAGGCTTGTGCTGGCTCTGAGTCTGGTGTTCACTGGCTTGTGCTGGCTCTGAGTCTGGTGTTCACGGGCTTGTGCTGGCTCTGAGTCTGGTGTACACAGACTTGTGCTGGCTCTGAGACTAGTGTTCACAAACTTGTACTGGCTCTGAGTCTGGTGTTCACGGGCTTGTGCTGGCTCTAAGTCTGGTGTTCACAGGCTTGTGCTGGTTCTGAGCCTGGTGTTCACAGGTTTGTGCTGGCTCTGAGTCTGGTGTTCACGGGCTTGTGCTGGCTCTGAGTCTGGTGTTCACGGGCTTGTGCTCGCTCTGAGTCTGGTGTTCACAGACTTGTGCTGGCTCGGAGTCTGGTGTGCTCTGAGTCTGGTGTTCACGGGCTTGTGCTGGCTCTGAGTCTGGTGTTCACAGACTTGTGCTGGCTCTGAGTCTGGTGTTCACAGACTTGTGCTGGCTCTGAGTCTAGTGTTCACAGGCTTGTGCTGGCTCTGAGTCTGGTGTTCACAGGCTTGTGCTGGCTCTGAGTCTAGTGTTCACGGGCTTGTGCTGGCTCTGAGTCTGGTGTTTACAGGCTTGTGCTGGCTCTGAGTCTGGTGTTCACAGACTTGCGCTGGCTCTGAGTCTGGTGTTCACAGACTTGCGCTGGCTCTGAGTCTGGTGTTCACAGACTTTTGCTGGCTCTGAGTCTGGTGTTCACAGGCTTGCGCTGGCTCTGAACCTGGTGCTCACGGGCTTGCGCTGGCTCTGAGTCTGGTGTTCACGGGCTTGTGCTGGCTCTAAGTCTAGTGTTCACGGGCTTGTGCTGGCTCTGAGTCTGGTGTTCACGGGCTTGTGCTGGCTCTGAGTCTGGTGTTCACGGGCTTGTGCTGGCTCTGAGTCTGGTGTTCACAGGCTTGCGCTGGCTCTGAGTCTGGTGTTCAAAGGCTTGTGCTGGCTCTGAGTCTAGTGTTCACAGGCTTGCGCTGGCTCTGAACCTGGTGCTCACGGGCTTGCGCTGGCTCTGAGTCTGGTGTTCACGGGCTTGCGCTGGCTCTGAGTCTGGTGTTCACGTGCTTGCGCTGGCTCTGAACCTGGTGTTCACAGACTTGCGTTGGCTCTGAACCTGGTGTTCACGGGCTTGCGCTGGCTCTGAGTCTGGTGTTCACGTGCTTGTGCTGGCTCTGAGTCTGGTGTTCACGGGCTTGCGCTGGCTCTGAGTCTGGTGTTCACGGGCTTGCGCTGGCTCTGAGTCTGGTGTTCACGGGCTTGTGCTGGCTCTGAGTCTGGTGTTCACGGGCTTGTGCTGGCTCTGAGTCTAGTGTTCACGGGTTTGTGCTGGCTCTGAGTATAGTGTACACAGGCTTGTGCTGGCTCTGAGTCTGGTGTTCACAGACTTGCGCTGGCTCTGAGTCTGGTGTTCACAGACTTGCGCTGGCTCCGAGTCTGGTGTTCACAGGCTTGTTCTGGCTCTGAGCCTGGTGTTCACGGGCTTGTGCTGGCTCTGAGCCTGGTGTTCACGGGCTTGTGCTGGCTCTGAGTCTGATGTTCACAGGCTTGTGCTGGCTCTGAGTCTGGTGTTCACTGGCTTGTGCTGGCTCTGAGTCTGGTGTTCACGGGCTTGTGCTGGCTCTGAGTCTGGTGTACACAGACTTGTGCTGGCTCTGAGACTAGTGTTCACAAACTTGTACTGGCTCTGAGTCTGGTGTTCACGGGCTTGTGCTGGCTCTAAGTCTGGTGTTCACAGGCTTGTGCTGGTTCTGAGCCTGGTGTTCACAGGTTTGTGCTGGCTCTGAGTCTGGTGTTCACGGGCTTGTGCTGGCTCTGAGTCTGGTGTTCACGGGCTTGTGCTCGCTCTGAGTCTGGTGTTCACAGACTTGTGCTGGCTCGGAGTCTGGTGTGCTCTGAGTCTGGTGTTCACGGGCTTGTGCTGGCTCTGAGTCTGGTGTTCACAGACTTGTGCTGGCTCTGAGTCTGGTGTTCACAGACTTGTGCTGGCTCTGAGTCTAGTGTTCACAGGCTTGTGCTGGCTCTGAGTCTGGTGTTCACAGGCTTGTGCTGGCTCTGAGTCTAGTGTTCACGGGCTTGTGCTGGCTCTGAGTCTGGTGTTTACAGGCTTGTGCTGGCTCTGAGTCTGGTGTTCACAGACTTGCGCTGGCTCTGAGTCTGGTGTTCACAGACTTGCGCTGGCTCTGAGTCTGGTGTTCACAGACTTGTGCTGGCTCTGAGTCTGGTGTTCACAGGTGTTGGAAATGGGATCCCCGGCTGGCCAGGGCTTTCGCCAAAGTCAGTCAGAGACCACCACACCCAAGTCAGGGCAAGGGAGTTACACGCCAAGATAACCCCTACTCACCCTCTAGGTAACGTGGCGCGAGCAGCAAGGCTAAACTTGGAGGCGATGTAGGCTAAGTATTTGCGCATGCACCCCAGCAACAACAACCAAAGGCCCACCACAAAGGAAACTCCACACAAGGTTATATAAAAATAGCCTTTGTATTACACCAAAACACATTAGATAAAACACACACTTTACAATGTGCCAGAGGCACGGGCAGAATTTACAAGGGATATGTACAAGACAGGGCCACCTGGACCACTGTCAGGAATCAGAAGTAGCACTTTCAGAAATAGCACTTAGAACATAGAATGTAGCACAAAATAGCACACAACCAGTAATTACTGGTAACCAGGACCTCACTAGCACCACCTGTACTAGGGAGAAAACAACCACCTATGTATTACAATACCTGTAGGGGTGTAAGAGGAAAACACATGATGCAATGCATAACATTCATTCAGAGGTGTAAAGGCACATGACGCATAAAAACACATTCAGAGGTGCAGGGGAAGGAAACACATGATGCAGAACCTACATTCAGCGGTGTAAAAGCAAAGCACATGACGCATAAAAACACATTCAGAGGTGCAGCACAAGAGAACACATGATGAATAAACTACCCATTCAGAGGTGTATAGAAAGTACAATTGCGCCAAACTCACGTAAGTCACCACCTGTGACTGTCCCTAGGCCCTCTGGCCTTGTTGGGGCTAGGACGCCCTGTGTCCCAAGTGTCAGGGCCTAAACGGAGCAGCTGCCCACGAAGTGCTGGGCAGCTGTGTGAGACAATACTGGGGCCAACGTGGGAGCCTCGCTGGGCTCGGTGCCCCAGAACAAAGATGTGCCCCCTAGAGCCTCTCTGAGCTCTCAATGACACATGCGCTGTGGAGCCTCTCTGGGCTCTTAGTAAACCAATGGCCCCTGAGCCTCTCTGGGCTCTGAATACACAGGTGCAGCCTCCCTGGGCTGTGGGGGTCCCTCACGGGGGACCCGGGATACTGGGAGTGCCTCAAGCCTCTCTTAGGCTCAAGCACAAATGCGGGCGTGTTGGAGTCCCCCTCCTGGGGACTCTAAGCACAAGGAAATGCCCCCTGAGCCCTCTTAGGGCTTTAGACCACACTGGCTGCCAAGAGCCTCGCAGGCTCTCAAGAATCACAGGCGCGAGGTCGCGCTAAGGAGAGGGGGCGGAGCGGACACCGGCAATGTGTCCCGACGCCCCCCTCTCCCCTTTCCAAGCACCAGCACTCACCGGGACGTGACGCTGCAGCTTTCCTCTGCCCGGCGGCTCTTCACGGGAGCTCCCGCTCCTCAGGGGCTCCCTTCCCACACTTCTCCCTCTTGTGGGCGGCGGGGCTCTCCTCTCCGCAACGGGGCCCCGCCGGCACCTTCCCGCCGCCTCTCCTCGCTGCTGGGCTCTCCTCTCCGGCGGCGAGGCGGGACTTCCGGTTGCTTCCCCCCGGGGCCGCGCACGGATTGGCCGGCCGGCCCTTCACTTCCGGGTCACCGCGGGCAGCGCGGCGGCCCGATTTAGGCAGGCAGGCGGGGGATGAACTCACCGAGGGGTGGCCTCCCTCGAGGCAACTTCAAATCAAAAACAGCGGCAATGTCCCGGGCAGGGTGGGCACCTGCCAGGGGACTCCTCAATCAGCAAAAGCGGCGTGGGCAGCCGCGGAAGGACAACAACAGCGCTCCCAGCGCTCAGCTGACAAGCAAAGCGCTTCTAAGCGCCAGGGCCGCAAATAAAGCGCTTCCAACGCTTCAGGGGTAAGAGAAAGCGCTCTCAAGCGCTAAGGGCCACAAGGAAGCGCTTCCAAGCGCTAGAGGCAAAGTTCAGGCCCCAAAGTCCTTGTAGGCAGGCAGGGGGCAAGGCTGGGCTCAGAGCCAGCTCACTGGGTCTCCAGGCAGGGAGACAGTCCAAGTGGCGGTCCTCTGGCCCAGCAGCAGCAGCAGCCCCCTCAGGATCCTGGAAGAGAACAACTTCAGTGGGGACACAGCCCCATTTTTATACAGTGCATTCCTTTGTTCAAGGGTGCAGAGTGGGGGCGGAACCAGTCGCAGCTGGTTCTTGAGTACTCTGTTTACCTCAACCACCCTCTCTATTCACTGGCAGGGCTTGGGTCATTAGACACACCACAGGGGGGCGGAGCCAGCATTGTGTGGGGAAAACCCAGCCCATCCAGGACACAGGTACACTCCTCCCACACATCACTCATGCTAATCTCCCACTCACCACCGGGCAGACCCATCCAGACTTCCTGGAGCCTGGCATGCCAGCCAGCTCCAGCCAATCACACGCCAGCACCCTCACAGCACACGTACAGCCATGTCTAGAAATGGCGCTTCGCTACTAGACACATACATGCTGCATACACCGTTGCGCAGCATTCACTCTCACGAGTTCACACATACCAGACTCAAGCCTGTACACCCCACGCATCAGGAACTACCAGGGACACATACATTCCCCATGCATTCCTATGGGCGGGCAGGCCTAGCTCAGCACATGCACTCAGAGTGCGCACGCACTTTCCCCTGGGACACAGTGAAAGTGCGCAGAATCCCAAAATCACCATCTCCAGGTCACCCTTTTCCAGCAAAAAGTCTAGGGGTGAACCTGCCCTAAGGGCCAAAGTCCAACATAACCCCCTTCCAGCCAAAACGCAGGGGAGACCAATCACCACCGTGATGGACTTCCCTGCTTGGGGCGATAGAACACGGACGCGGGCCCACAACTGCAGGGACACCCTCCTGTTCTACGCCACGGTGAACCCATGGGATTCCTTCTAAACACACTGTCTGGACCAACTGGGCTACCCCACTGGTACTCCCAAGTTGTCCGCGGCCAGGACCAGGCCCTGGGCCACCCAGGTGCCACTGGTCCATGCCAATTCACAGAGCGGGGGGTAGTAACCCCTGGCACATAGGAGCCATTCTCCACTCTTCCTGTCTGCAAGACAGGACTAGACTGCCACTGGTTCTCCAGCCTAAGGCCTACAACCTCAGGCGGACCAGGAGTCTCAGGGAAGGCTCTCCTCCCCTTACCTCTTCTTCTAGGGTTCCTCCTCCCTCTGCGAGGGGTACCCCTAGAACGCCATTCCAACCCAGGACTTATCCACTCAGGTTGCACCGGGGTCAGAGGTGGGCTCTCCCACCCTCTGCACCCCCTTCCAGAGGTCTGCCCTCTCCCACCTGGAGAAGTTCCTCTGGAAGAAGAACCGGTCAGGACACTGGTTACAGTCGTCCTACCCCTCAGGTCAGGCTGATCCTGAACCTGGCCTCCCAACCTCTGGTCTAGAACCTTCGGTGGAACAATTGCCTGGCACTCCAGGACTTCTGGGGATTCACTCGCAATCCCCCTGAGGCTAACAAATGTCACATCTGTTGCGTGACTGTCTGTCTGGCGCAGATCTCCCGCCCTCTGTCCACCTGACAGTGCGTGACGATCCCCCAGACCAGAAGTGGTGTCACCATGGTCACTACACGGGAACCTAGCCCAACTGGGTAGTCCCTGACCCACTGGTCCTTCCACTGGGGAACTCCCCCAATCACTCCTCACTCTGGACTCCTGTACCCTCCCTACCGGAGCGGTACTGCCAGACTCTAGAACCACCGGAGCTCTGGTTACAGACACTCCAGGTCCTCTACTCACTAGGAGATCCTCCTCAAGTGGACTAACAGGACAGCCTAGGTCCCCAACCTGGTGTTCCCTCAAGAAACCACCCAGGTTCTGAGACAGGGCTTCGGGCCTCTGGGGGCTCTCAGCCACCCACTGACTCCTGCTCCACTGAGCCAGGCAGTCAGCCCCTACACCCTTCTCACTATACTGGGACCTAGCTGGGCTACACTGAGCCTCTTCCACCACGCTGGGCTGGAAGATCCCTGAACCACTACTTTTGGAGTCACTCACCAATGACCCTAGAGAACCTCTGGCCCTTTCCCAGCGGTCGGCTTCCCTTGCCAGTAACTCTGTATCAGTAAATCCAACTTGCAACAGGTGTTGGCGCAACTCTGGCGAACAACCACTGAGCACCTGCTCTTTGACTATAAGATCAAACAAGACTTCAAAATCAGAGTCAGTGTGAACCTCTACCCAAGCCCACAGTGCTCCACAACATTCATCCTCAAACTTCTCCCACGACTGGTGAGGCAGCTTCCTACTGCCCCTGAATTTCAACCTATACTCCTCCTCTTGGGAAACAGGTACCAGACTGGGGGAACTGGGACTGGGATTTCCTACACTGGAATCTAAATAGCTGCCACCACTGGACCCAACCCTCCCTGGGGGATCCAGAAACTCAACACTGCGCGCAGGGGATAGTCTACCCTCCAGAGCTACTTCGCCTCTGGTGGAGGCCCTCTCAGCCTCCTCTATCCTTTCCTGCGCTAAGACCCTCTCGGTCTCTAGCTGTTGCTTTCTAATGCCCAGCTGTGCCATAGCCTGGGCATGCTCCAACCTGAGCTTTTCTAAAGCCAGCTGGTGCTCCCTTTCTCTCCTCCTATCTTCCAGCTCCTCTGGGGACAGGGAAAGGGATGAGGCGCTGCCTCCTATGCTGGACCCAGCAAGGGACTCCCTATCTATGGGGTCCTCACTATCTGCTGGCGTCCCTGTGCTATCATTTTCTTCCTCCTCTTCTGAATCTTCAGGGCTCCCCACAGACCCACCACCCTCCTGGTGTGAAGCCCGGGCCCTTTCCTCACTGCGCTCAAGGTCCCACTGACACTTTTGCCATAGGATCAGGCTGCTCCTAAGTTCGGACTGAGTGTCTAACTCATCCACCCCTATGTCTCTCTCTTCACAGAACCTTACCAACTCTCCCATACTGTATCTAAACAGATCACAGACATCAAAAGCAGGCTCCATTCTGGCAGACGTTCTAGAGAAGAGATCACACAGGGAACCTAGGGGGTCTGAGCTAACACAGGAGTACACAATTCACAAGGTATTCAGCAAGCTCTCTACCCCAGAGAACTCACACTCACTTGCCTAGTGCCACACACCATTCATCCACACACAACCCCCCCCTCGGACTAGTAAGGCAGTTTCTACCACCCCTGACTTCTCAACCTGACCACAAGTGACACAGGTACCAGACTCTGGGCGCGGGGCAGGGGAACAAATGCACTGGACACAATTGCACAATGATACCTTCAGGAGAAGAAAATATGAAACTTCCAAAAAAAACAATCCCCTTAAAATGTGGTCATCTAAAATGCAGAGTTTTGTGGTGCAGCCAGCCGCTACTAAGGTACAAGGCAAACACAAATCCTTATCCCACCGCTTGCCGCCAATGTTGGAAATGGGATCCCCGGCTGGCCAGGGCTTTCGCCAAAGTCAGTCAGAGACCACCACACCCAAGTCAGGGCAAGGGAGTTACACGCCAAGATAACCCCTACTCACCCTCTAGGTAACGTGGCGCGAGCAGCAAGGCTAAACTTGGAGGCGATGTAGGCTAAGTATTTGCGCATGCACCCCAGCAACAACAACCAAAGGCCCACCACAAAGGAAACTCCACACAAGGTTATATAAAAATAGCCTTTGTATTACACCAAAACACATTAGATAAAACACACACTTTACAATGTGCCAGAGGCACGGGCAGAATTTACAAGGGATATGTACAAGACAGGGCCACCTGGACCACTGTCAGGAATCAGAAGTAGCACTTTCAGAAATAGCACTTAGAACATAGAATGTAGCACAAAATAGCACACAACCAGTAATTACTGGTAACCAGGACCTCACTAGCACCACCTGTACTAGGGAGAAAACAACCACCTATGTATTACAATACCTGTAGGGGTGTAAGAGGAAAACACATGATGCAATGCATAACATTCATTCAGAGGTGTAAAGGCACATGACGCATAAAAACACATTCAGAGGTGCAGGGGAAGGAAACACATGATGCAGAACCTACATTCAGCGGTGTAAAAGCAAAGCACATGACGCATAAAAACACATTCAGAGGTGCAGCACAAGAGAACACATGATGAATAAACTACCCATTCAGAGGTGTATAGAAAGTACAATTGCGCCAAACTCACGTAAGTCACCACCTGTGACTGTCCCTAGGCCCTCTGGCCTTGTTGGGGCTAGGACGCCCTGTGTCCCAAGTGTCAGGGCCTAAACGGAGCAGCTGCCCACGAAGTGCTGGGCAGCTGTGTGAGACAATACTGGGGCCAACGTGGGAGCCTCGCTGGGCTCGGTGCCCCAGAACAAAGATGTGCCCCCTAGAGCCTCTCTGAGCTCTCAATGACACATGCGCTGTGGAGCCTCTCTGGGCTCTTAGTAAACCAATGGCCCCTGAGCCTCTCTGGGCTCTGAATACACAGGTGCAGCCTCCCTGGGCTGTGGGGGTCCCTCACGGGGGACCCGGGATACTGGGAGTGCCTCAAGCCTCTCTTAGGCTCAAGCACAAATGCGGGCGTGTTGGAGTCCCCCTCCTGGGGACTCTAAGCACAAGGAAATGCCCCCTGAGCCCTCTTAGGGCTTTAGACCACACTGGCTGCCAAGAGCCTCGCAGGCTCTCAAGAATCACAGGCGCGAGGTCGCGCTAAGGAGAGGGGGCGGAGCGGACACCGGCAATGTGTCCCGACGCCCCCCTCTCCCCTTTCCAAGCACCAGCACTCACCGGGACGTGACGCTGCAGCTTTCCTCTGCCCGGCGGCTCTTCACGGGAGCTCCCGCTCCTCAGGGGCTCCCTTCCCACACTTCTCCCTCTTGTGGGCGGCGGGGCTCTCCTCTCCGCAACGGGGCCCCGCCGGCACCTTCCCGCCGCCTCTCCTCGCTGCTGGGCTCTCCTCTCCGGCGGCGAGGCGGGACTTCCGGTTGCTTCCCCCCGGGGCCGCGCACGGATTGGCCGGCCGGCCCTTCACTTCCGGGTCACCGCGGGCAGCGCGGCGGCCCGATTTAGGCAGGCAGGCGGGGGATGAACTCACCGAGGGGTGGCCTCCCTCGAGGCAACTTCAAATCAAAAACAGCGGCAATGTCCCGGGCAGGGTGGGCACCTGCCAGGGGACTCCTCAATCAGCAAAAGCGGCGTGGGCAGCCGCGGAAGGACAACAACAGCGCTCCCAGCGCTCAGCTGACAAGCAAAGCGCTTCTAAGCGCCAGGGCCGCAAATAAAGCGCTTCCAACGCTTCAGGGGTAAGAGAAAGCGCTCTCAAGCGCTAAGGGCCACAAGGAAGCGCTTCCAAGCGCTAGAGGCAAAGTTCAGGCCCCAAAGTCCTTGTAGGCAGGCAGGGGGCAAGGCTGGGCTCAGAGCCAGCTCACTGGGTCTCCAGGCAGGGAGACAGTCCAAGTGGCGGTCCTCTGGCCCAGCAGCAGCAGCAGCCCCCTCAGGATCCTGGAAGAGAACAACTTCAGTGGGGACACAGCCCCATTTTTATACAGTGCATTCCTTTGTTCAAGGGTGCAGAGTGGGGGCGGAACCAGTCGCAGCTGGTTCTTGAGTACTCTGTTTACCTCAACCACCCTCTCTATTCACTGGCAGGGCTTGGGTCATTAGACACACCACAGGGGGGCGGAGCCAGCATTGTGTGGGGAAAACCCAGCCCATCCAGGACACAGGTACACTCCTCCCACACATCACTCATGCTAATCTCCCACTCACCACCGGGCAGACCCATCCAGACTTCCTGGAGCCTGGCATGCCAGCCAGCTCCAGCCAATCACACGCCAGCACCCTCACAGCACACGTACAGCCATGTCTAGAAATGGCGCTTCGCTACTAGACACATACATGCTGCATACACCGTTGCGCAGCATTCACTCTCACGAGTTCACACATACCAGACTCAAGCCTGTACACCCCACGCATCAGGAACTACCAGGGACACATACATTCCCCATGCATTCCTATGGGCGGGCAGGCCTAGCTCAGCACATGCACTCAGAGTGCGCACGCACTTTCCCCTGGGACACAGTGAAAGTGCGCAGAATCCCAAAATCACCATCTCCAGGTCACCCTTTTCCAGCAAAAAGTCTAGGGGTGAACCTGCCCTAAGGGCCAAAGTCCAACAACAGGCTTGTGCTGGCTCTGAGCCTGGTTTTCACAGACTTGTGCTGGCTCTCAGTCTGTTGTTCACGGGCTTGTGCTAGCTCTGAGTCTAGCGTTCACAGGCTTGTGCTGGCTCTGAGCCTGGTGTTCACGGGCTTGTGCTGCCTCTGAGTCTGGTGTTCACGGGCTTGTGCTGGCTCTGAGTCTGGTGTTCACGGGCTTGTGCTGGCTCTGAGTCTGGTGTTCACGGGCTTGTGCTGGCTCTGAGTCTGGTGTTCACGGGCTTGTGCTGGCTCTGAGTCTGGTGTTCACAGACTTGTGCTGGCTCTGAGTCTGGTGTTCACAGACTTGTGCTGGCTTTGAGTCCGGTGTTCGCAGACTTGTGCTGGCTCTGAGTCTGATGTTCACGGGCTTGTGCTGGCTCTAAGTCTGGTGTTCACAGACTTGTGCTGGCTCTGAGTCTGGTGTTCACGGGCTTGTGCTGGCTCTGAGCCAGGTGTTCACGGGCTTGTTCAGGCTCTGAGCCTCGTGTTCACGGGCTTGTGCTGGCTCTGAGCCTGGTGTTCACGGGCTTGTGCTGGCTCTGACTCTGGTGTTCACGGGCTTGTGCTGGCTCTGACTCTGGTGTTCACAGGATTGTGCTGGCTCTGACTCTGGTGTTCACGGGCTTGTGCTGGCTCTGAGCCAGGTGTTCACGGGCTTGTTCAGGCTCTGAGCCTGGTGTTCACGGGCTTGCGCTGGCTCTGAGTCTAGTGTTCACAGGCTTGTGCTGGCTCTGAGCCTGGTGTTCACAGGCTTGTGCTGGCTCTGAGCCTGGTGTTCACGGGCTTGCGCTTGCTCTGAGTCTTGTGTTCACAGGCTTGTGCTGGCTCTGAGTCTAGTGTTCATAGGCTTGTGCTGGCTCTGAGTCTGGTGTTCACAGGCTTGCGCTGGCTCTGAGTATGGTGTTCACAGGCTTGCGCTGGCTCTGAGTCTTGTGTTCACAGGCTTGTGCTGGCTCTGAGCCTGGTGTTCACAGGCTTGCGTTGGCTCTGAACCTGGTGTTCACGGGCTTGCGCTGGCTCTGAGTCTGGTGTTCACGTGCTTGTGCTGGCTCTGAGTCTGGTGTTCACGGGCTTGCGCTGGCTCTGAGTCTGGTGTTCACGGGCTTGCGCTGGCTCTGAGTCTGGTGTTCACGGGCTTGTGCTGGCTCTGAGTCTGGTGTTCACGGGCTTTTGCTGGCTCTGAGTCTAGTGTTCACGGGTTTGTGCTGGCTCTGAGTATAGTGTACACAGGCTTGTGCTGGCTCTGAGTGTGGTGTTCACAGACTTGCGCTGGCTCTGAGTCCGGTGTTCACAGACTTGCGCTGGCTCCGAGTCTGGTGTTCACAGGCTTGTTCTGGCTCTGAGCCTGGTGTTCACGGGCTTGTGCTGGCTCTGAGCCTGGTGTTCACGGGCTTGTGCTGGCTCTGAGTCTGATGTTCACAGGCTTGTGCTGGCTCTGAGTCTGGTGTTCACTGGCTTGTGCTGGCTCTGAGTCTGGTGTTCACGGGCTTGTGCTGGCTCTGAGTCTGGTGTACACAGACTTGTGCTGGCTCTGAGACTAGTGTTCACAAACTTGTACTGGCTCTGAGTCTGGTGTTCACGGGCTTGTGCTGGTTCTGAGCCTGGTGTTCACAGGTTTGTGCTGGCTCGGAGTCTGGTGTGCTCTGAGTCTGGTGTTCACGGGCTTGTGCTGGCTCTGAGTCTGGTGTTCACAGACTTGTGCTGGCTCTGAGTCTAGTGTTCACAGGCTTGTGCTGGCTCTGAGTCTGGTGTTCACAGGCTTGTGCTGGCTCTGAGTCTAGTGTTCACGGGCTTGTGCTGGCTCTGAGTCTGGTGTTTACAGGCTTGTGCTGGCTCTGAGTCTGGTGTTCACAGACTTGCGCTGGCTCTGAGTCTGGTGTTCACAGACTTGCGCTGGCTCTGAGTCTGGTGTTCACAGACTTGTGCTGGCTCTGAGTCTGGTGTTCACAGGCTTGTGCTGGCTCTGAGCCTGGTTTTCACAGACTTGTGCTGGCTCTCAGTCTGTTGTTCACGGGCTTGTGCTAGCTCTGAGTCTAGCGTTCACAGGCTTGTGCTGGCTCTGAGCCTGGTGTTCACGGGCTTGTGCTGCCTCTGAGTCTGGTGTTCACGGGCTTGTGCTGGCTCTGAGTCTGGTGTTCACGGGCTTGTGCTGGCTCTGAGTCTGGTGTTCACGGGCTTGTGCTGGCTCTGAGTCTGGTGTTCACGGGCTTGTGCTGGCTCTGAGTCTGGTGTTCACAGACTTGTGCTGGCTCTGAGTCTGGTGTTCACAGACTTGTGCTGGCTTTGAGTCCGGTGTTCGCAGACTTGTGCTGGCTCTGAGTCTGATGTTCACGGGCTTGTGCTGGCTCTAAGTCTGGTGTTCACAGACTTGTGCTGGCTCTGAGTCTGGTGTTCACGGGCTTGTGCTGGCTCTGAGCCAGGTGTTCACGGGCTTGTTCAGGCTCTGAGCCTGGTGTTCACGGGCTTGTGCTGGCTCTGAGCCTGGTGTTCACGGGCTTGTGCTGGCTCTGACTCTGGTGTTCACGGGCTTGTGCTGGCTCTGACTCTGGTGTTCACAGGATTGTGCTGGCTCTGACTCTGGTGTTCACGGGCTTGTGCTGGCTCTGAGCCAGGTGTTCACGGGCTTGTTCAGGCTCTGAGCCTGGTGTTCACGGGCTTGTGCTGGCTCTGACTCGGGTGTTCACAGGCTTGTGCTGGCTCTGACTCTGGTGTTCACGGACTTGTGCTGGCTCTGAGTCTGGTGTTCACAGGCTTGTGCTGGCTCTGAGTCTGGTGTTCACGGGCTTGCGCTGGCTCTGAGTCTAGTGTTCACAGGCTTGCGTTGGCTCGGAACCTGGTGTTCATAGGCTTGTGCCAGGCTCTGAGTCTAGTGTTCACGGGCTTGCGCTGGCTCTGAACCTGGTGTTCACGGGCTTGCTCTGGCTCTGAGTCTGGTGTTTACAGGCTTGTGCTGGCTCTGAACCTGGTGTTCACAGGCTTGCGTTGGCTCTGAACCTGGTGTTCACAGGCTTGCGCTGGCTCTGAGTCTAGTGTTCACAGGCTTGCGTTGGCTCTGAGTCTAGTGTTCACAGGCTTGTGCTGGCTCTGAGCCTGGTGTTCACGGGCTTGTGCTGGCTCTGAGTCTGATGTTCACAGGCTTGTGCTGGCTCTGAGCTCGGTGTTCACGGGCTTGTGCTGGCTCTGAGTCTAGTGTTCACAGGCTTGCGCTGGCTCTGAGTCTGGTGTTCACAGGCTTGTGCTGGCTCTGAGTCTAGTGTTCACGGGCTTGCGCTGGCTCTGAGTCTGGTGTTCACGGGCTTGCGCTGGCTCTGAGTCTAGTGTTCACGGGCTTGCGCTGGCTCTGAGTCTGGTGTTCACGGGCTTGCTCTGGCTCTGAGTCTGGTGTTTACAGGCTTGTGCTGGCTCTGAGTCTAGTGTTCACGGGCTTGCGCTGGCTCTGAGTCCAGTATTCACAGGCTTGCTCTGGCTCTGAGTCTGGTGTTTACAGGCTTGTGCTGGCTCTGAGTCTGGTGTTCACAGGCTTGCGCTGGCTCTGAGTCTGGTGTTCACGGGCTTGTGCTGGCTCTGAACCTGGTGTTCACAGGCTTGTGCTGGCTCTGAACCTGGTGTTCACAGGCTTGCGTTGGCTCTGAACCTGGTGTTCACAGGCTTGCGCTGGCTCTGAGTCTAGTGTTCACAGGCTTGCGTTGGCTCTGAGTCTAGTGTTCACAGGCTTGTGCTGGCTCTGAGCCTGGTGTTCACGGGCTTGTGCTGGCTCTGAGTCTGATGTTCACAGGCTTGTGCTGGCTCTGAGCTCGGTGTTCACGGGCTTGTGCTGGCTCTGAGTCTAGTGTTCACAGGCTTGCGCTGGCTCTGAGTCTGGTGTTCACAGGCTTGTGCTGGCTCTGAGTCTGGTGTTCACAGGCTTGCGCTGGCTCTGAGTCTGGTGTGCTCTGAGTCTGGTGTTCACGGGCTTGTGCTGGCTCTAAGTCTAGTGTTCACGGGCTTGTGCTGGCTCTGAGTCTGGTGTTCACGGGCTTGGGCTGGCAGTGAGCCTGGTGTTCACGGGATTGTGCTAGCTCTGAGTCTAGCGTTCACGGGCTTGTGCTGGCGCTGAGTCTGGTGTGCTCTGAGTCTGGTGTTCACGGGCTTGTGCTGGCTCTAAGTCTAGTGTTCACGGGCTTGTGCTGGCTCTGAGTCTGGTGTTCACGGGCTTGGGCTGGCTCTGAGTCTGGTGTGCTCTGAGTCTGGTGTTCACGGGCTTGTGCTGGCTCTAAGTCTAGTGTTCACGGGCTTGTGCTGGCTCTGAGTCTGGTGTTCACGGGCTTGGGCTGGCAGTGAGCCTGGTGTTCACGGGCTTGTGCTAGCTCTGAGTCTAGCGTTCACGGGCTTGCGCTGGCTCTGAGTCTGGTGTGCTCTGAGTCTGGTGTTCACGGGCTTGTGCTGGCTCTAAGTCTAGTGTTCACGGGCTTGTGCTGGCTCTGAGTCTGGTGTTCACGGGCTTGGGCTGGCAGTGAGCCTGGTGTTCACGGGCTTGTGCTAGCTCTGAGTCTAGCGTTCACGGGCTTGTGCTGGCTCTGAGTCTGGTGTTCACCGGCTTGTGCTAGCTCTGAGTCTAGCGTTCACGGGCTTGTGCTGGCTCTGAGTCTGGTGTTCACGGGCTTGTGCTGGCTCTGAGTCTGGTGTTCACGGGCTTGCGCTGGCTCTGAACCTGGTGTTCACGGGCTTGCGCTGGCTCTGAGTCTGGTGTTCACAGACTTGCGCTGGCTCCGAGTCTGGTGTTCACAGGCTTGTGCTGGCTCTGAGTCTGGTGTTCACAGGCTTGCGCTGGCTCTGAGTCTGGTGTGCTCTGAGTCTGGTGTTCACGGGCTTGTGCTGGCTCTAAGTCTAGTGTTCACGGGCTTGTGCTGGCTCTGAGTCTGGTGTTCACGGGCTTGGGCTGGCAGTGAGCCTGGTGTTCACGGGCTTGTGCTGGCTCTGAGTCTGGTGTTCACGGGCTTGTGCTGGCTCTGAGTCTGGTGTTCACAGGCTTGTGCTGGCTCTGAACCTGGTGTTCACGGGCTTGCGCTGGCTCTGAGTCTGGTGTTCACGGGCTTGTGCTGGCTCTGAGTCTGGTGTTCACTGACTTGTGCTGGCTCTGAGTCTGGTGTTCACAGGCTTGTGTTGGCTCTGAACCTGGTGTTCACAGGCTTGTGCTGGCTCTGAGTCTGGTGTTCACGGGCTTGCGTTGGCTCTGAACCTGGTGTTCACTGACTTGTGCTGGCTCTGAGCCTGGTGTTCATAGGCTTGTGCTGGCTCTGAGTCTGGTGTTCACAGGCTTGCGCTGGCTCTGAGTCTTGTGTTCACAGGCTTGTGCTGGCTCTGAGTCTAGTGTTCACGGGCTTGTGCTGGCTCTGAACCTGGTGTTCACAGGCTTGTGCTGGCTCTGAGCCTGGTGTTCATAGGCTTGTGCTGGCTCTGAGTCTGGTGTTCACAGGCTTGTGCTGGCTCTGAGTCTGGTGTTCACGGGCTTGCGCTGGCTCTGAGTCTGGTATTCACGGGCTTGTGCTGGCTCTGAGTCTGGTGTTCACAGGCTTGCGCTTGCTCTGAACCTGGTGTTCACAGGCTTGTGCTGGCTCTGAGCCTGGTGTTCATAGGCTTGTGCTGGCTCTGAGTCTGGTGTTCACAGGCTTGTGCTGGCTCTGAGTCTGGTGTTCACGGGCTTGCGCTGGCTCTGAGTCTGGTATTCACGGGCTTGTGCTGGCTCTGAGTCTGGTGTTCACGGGCTTGTGCTGCCTCTGAGTCTGGTATTCACGGGCTTGTGCTGGCTCTGAGTCTGGTGTTCACGGGCTTGTGCTGGCTCTGAGTCTGGTGTTCACGGGCTTGTGCTGGCTCTGAGTCTGGTGTTCACGGGCTTGTGCTGGCTCTGAGTCTGGTGTTCACGGGCTTGTGCTGGCTCTGAGTCTGGTGTTCATGGGCTTGTGCTGGCTCTGAGTCTGGTGTTCACGGGCTTGTGCTGGCTCTGAGTCTGGTGTTCACAGACTTGTGCTGGCTCTGAGTCTGGTGTTCACAGACTTGTGCTGGCTCTGAGTCTGGTGTTCACGGGCTTGTGCTGGCTCTGAGTCTGGTGTTCACAGGATTGTGCTGGCTCTGAGTCTGGTGTTCACGGGCTTGCGCTGGCTCTGAGCCTGGTGTTCACGGGCTTGTGCAGGCTCTGAGCCTGGTGTTCACGGGCTTGTGCTGGCTCTGACTCTGGTGTTCACAGGATTGTGCTGGCTCTGACTCTGGTGTTCACAGGCTTGTGCTGGCTCTGAGTCTGGTGTTCACGGGCTTGTGCTGGCTCTGACTCTGGTGTTCACGGGCTTGTGCTGGCTCTGAGTCTGGTGTTCACAGGATTGTGCTGGCTCTGAGTCTGGTGTTCACGGGCTTGCGCTGGCTCTGAGCCTGGTGTTCACGGGCTTGTGCAGGCTCTGAGCCTGGTGTTCACGGGCTTGTGCTGGCTCTGACTCTGGTGTTCACAGGATTGTGCTGGCTCTGACTCTGGTGTTCACAGGCTTGTGCTGGCTCTGAGTCTGGTGTTCACGGGCTTGTGCTGGCTCTGACTCTGGTGTTCACAGGATTGTGCTGGCTCTGACTCTGGTGTTCACAGGCTTGTGCTGGCTCTGAGTCTGGTGTTCACGGGCTTGCGCTGGCTCTGAGTCTGGTGTTCACGGGCTTGCGCTGGCTCTGAGTCTAGTGTTCACAGGCTTGCGTTGGCTCGGAACCTGGTGTTCATAGGCTTGTGCTGGCTCTGAGTCTAGTGTTCAAGGGCTTGTGCTGGCTCTGAGTCTGGTGTTCACGGGCTTGTGCTGGCTCTGAGTCTGGTGTTCACGGGCTTGTGCTGGCTCTGACTCTGGTGTTCACAGGATTGTGCTGGCTCTGAGTCTGGTGTTCACGGGCTTGTGCTGGCTCTGAGTCTGGTGTTCACGGGCTTGTGCTTGCTCTGACTCTGGTGTTCACAGGATTGTGCTGGCTCTGAGTCTGGTGTGCATGGGCTTGTGCTGGCTCTGACTCTGGTGTTCACAGGATTGTGCTGGCTCTGAGTCTGGTGTTCACGGGCTTGTGCTGGCTCTGACTCTGGTGTTCACAGGATTGTGCTGGCTCTGAGTCTGGTGTTCACAGGCTTGTGCTGGCTCTGAGTCTGGTGTTCACGGGCTTGCGCTGGCTCTGAGTCTGGTGTTCACGGGCTTGTGCTGGCTCTGAGTCTGGTGTTCACAGACTTGCGCTGGCTCTGAACCTGGTGTTCACAGGCTTGTGCTGGCTCTGAGTCTAGTGTTCACGGGCTTGTGCTGGCTCTGACTCTGGTGTTCACGGGCTTGTGCTGGCTCTGAGTCTGGTGTTCACAGGATTGTGCTGGCTCTGAGTCTGGTGTTCACGGGCTTGTGCTGGCTCTGAGTCTGGTGTTCACGGGCTTGTGCTGGCTCTGAGTCTGGTGTTCACAGGATTGTGCTGGCTCTGAGTCTGGTGTTCACGGGCTTGTGCTGGCTCTGAGTCTGGTGTTCACGGGCTTGTGCTGGCTCTGACTCTGGTGTTCACGGGATTGTGCTGGCTCTGAGTCTGGTGTTCACGGGCTTGTGCTGGCTCTGAGTCTAGTGTTCACGGGCTTGTGCTGGCTCTGAGTCTGGTGTTCACGGGCTTGTGCTGGCTCTGAGTCTAGTGTTCACGGGCTTGTGCTGGCTCTGAGTCTGGTGTTCACGGGCTTGTGCTGGCTCTGAGTCTAGTGTTCACGGGCTTGTGCTGGCTCTGAGTCTGGTGTGCATGGGCTTGTGCTGGCTCTGACTCTGGTGTTCACAGGATTGTGCTGGCTCTGAGTCTGGTGTTCACGGGCTTGTGCTGGCTCTGACTCTGGTGTTCACAGGATTGTGCTGGCTCTGAGTCTGGTGTTCACGGGCTTGTGCTGGCTCTGACTCTGGTGTTCACAGGATTGTGCTGGCTCTGACTCTGGTGTTCACAGGCTTGTGCTGGCTCTGAGTCTGGTGTTCACGGGCTTGCGCTGGCTCTGAGTCTGGTGTTCACGGGCTTGCGCTGGCTCTGAGTCTAGTGTTCACAGGCTTGCGCTGGCTCTGAACCTGGTGTTCACAGGCTTGTGCTGGCTCTGAGTCTAGTGTTCACAGGCTTGTGCTGGCTCTGAGCCTGGTGTTCACGGGTTTGTGCTGGCTCTGAGTCTGATGTTCACAGGCTTGTGCTGGCTCTGAGCTCGGTGTTCACGGGCTTGTGCTGGCTCTGAGTCTAGTGTTCACAGGCTTGCGCTGGCTCTGAACCTGGTGTTCACAGACTTGCGTTGGCTCTGAACCTGGTGTTCACAGGCTTGCGTTGGCTCTGAGTCTAGTGTTCACAGGCTTGTGCTGGCTCTGAGCCTGGTGTTCACGGGCTTGTGCTGGCTCTGAGTCTGATGTTCACAGGCTTGTGCTGGCTCTGAGCTCGGTGTTCACGGGCTTGTGCTGGCTCTGAGTCTAGTGTTCACAGGCTTGCGCTGGCTCTGAACCTGGTGTTCACAGGCTTGCGCTGGCTCTGAACCTGGTGTTCACGGGCTTGTCCTGGCTCTGAGTCTAGTGTTTACGGGCTTGCGCTGGCTCTGAGTCTGGTGTTCACAGACTTGCGTTGGCTCTGAACCTGGTGTTCACGGGCTTGTGCTGGCTCTGAGTCTGGTGTTCACAGGCTTGCGCTGGCTCCGAGTCTGGTGTGCTCTGAGTCTGGTGTTCACGGGCTTGTGCTGGCTCTAAGTCTAGTGTTCACGGGTTTGTGCTGGCTCTGAGTCTGGTGTTCACGGGCTTGGGCTGGCAGTGAGCCTGGTGTTGACGGGCTTGGGCTGGCAGTGAGCCTGGTGTTCACGGGCTTGTCCTGGCTCTGAGTCTAGTGTTTACGGGCTTGCGCTGGCTCTGAACCTGGTGTTCACGGGCTTGCGCTGGCTCTGAGTCTGGTGTTCACAGACTTGCGTTGGCTCTGAACCTGGTGTTCACGGGCTTGTGCTGGCTCTGAGTCTGGTGTTCACAGGCTTGTGCTGGCTCTGAGTCTGCTGTTCACGGGCTTGCCCTGGCTCTGAGTCTGGTGTGCTCTGAGTCTGGTGTTCACGGGCTTGTGCTGGCTCTAAGTCTGGTGTTCACAGGCTTGTGCTTGCTCTGAGTCTGGTGTTCACGGGCTTGGGCTGGCTGTGAGCCTGGTGTTCACGGGCTTGTGCTGGCTCTGAGTCTGGTGTTCACGGGCTTGTGCTGGCTCTGAGTCTGGTGTTCACAGGCTTGTGCTGGCTCTGAACCTGGTGTTCACGGGCTTGCGCTGGCTCTGAGTCTGGTGTTCACAGACTTGTGCTGGCTCTGAGTCTGGTGTTCACAGGCTTGTGCTGGCTCTGAACCTGGTGTTCACAGGCTTGTGCTGGCTCTGAGTCTGGTGTTCACGGGCTTGCGCTTGCTCTGAACCTGGTGTTCATAGGCTTGTGCTGGCTCTGAGTCTGGTGTTCACAGGCTTGCGCTGGCTCTGAGTCTTGTGTTCATAGGCTTGTGCTGGCTCTGAGTCTGGTGTTCACGGGCTTGTGCTGGCTCTGATTCTAGTGTTCACGGGCTTGTGCTGGCTCTGAGTCTGGTGTTCACGGGCTTGTGCTGGCTCTGAGTCTGGTGTTCACAGGCTTGTGCTGGCTCTGAACCTGGTGTTCACGGGCTTGCGCTGGCTCTGAGTCTGGTGTTCACAGACTTGTGCTGGCTCTGAGTCTGGTGTTCACAGGCTTGTGCTGGCTCTGAACCTGGTGTTCACAGGCTTGTGCTGGCTCTGAGTCTGGTGTTCACGGGCTTGCGCTGGCTCTGAGCCTGGTGTTCACGGGCTTGCGCTGGCTCTGAGCCTGGTGTTCACGGGCTTGTGCTGGCTCTGAGTCTGGTATTCACGGGCTTGTGCTGGCTCTGAGTCTGGTATTCACGGGCTTGTGCTGGCTCTGAGTCTGGTATTCACGGGCTTGGGCTGGCTGTGAGCCTGGTGTTCACGGGCTTGTGCTGGCTCTGAGTCTGGTGTTCACGGGCTTGTGCTGGCTCTGAGTCTGGTGTTCACAGGCTTGTGCTGGCTCTGAACCTGGTGTTCACGGGCTTGCGCTGGCTCTGAGTCTGGTGTTCACAGACTTGTGCTGACTCTGAGTCTGGTGTTCACAGGCTTGTGCTGGCTCTGAACCTGGTGTTCACAGGCTTGTGCTGGCTCTGAGTCTGGTGTTCACGGGCTTGCGCTTGCTCTGAACCTGGTGTTCATAGGCTTGTGCTGGCTCTGAGTCTGGTGTTCACAGGCTTGTGCTGGCTCTGAACCTGGTGTTCACAGGCTTGTGCTGGCTCTGAGTCTGGTGTTCACGGGCTTGCGCTGGCTCTGAGCCTGGTGTTCACGGGCTTGCGCTGGCTCTGAGCCTGGTGTTCACGGGCTTGTGCTGGCTCTGAGTCTGGTATTCACGGGCTTGTGCTGGCTCTGAGTCTGGTATTCACGGGCTTGTGCTGGCTCTGAGTCTTGTGTTCACAGGCTTGCATTGGCTCTGAGTCTGGTATTCACAGACTTGTGCTGGCTCTGAGTCTGATGTTCACGGGCTTGTGCTGGCTCTGAGTCTAGTGTTCACGGGCTTGTGCTGGCTCTGAGTCTGGTGTTCACGGGCTTGTGCTGGCTCTGAGTCTAGTGTTCACGGGCTTGTGCTGGCTCTGAGTCTGGTGTTCACGGGCTTGTGCTGGCTCTGAGTCTAGTGTTCAAGGGTTTGTGCTGGCTCTGAGTCTAGTGTTCAAGGGTTTGTGCTGGCTCTGAGTATAGTGTACACAGGCTTGTGCTGGCTCTGAGTCTGGTGTTCACAGACTTGCGCTGGCTCTGAGTCTGGTGTTCACAGGCTTGTGCTGGCTCTGAGTCTGGTGTTCACGGGCTTGTGCTGGCTCTGAGTCTGGTGTTCACGGGCTTGTGCTGGCTCTGAGTCTAGTGTTCACAGGCTTGTGCTGGCTCTGAGTCTGGTGTTCACGGGCTTGTGCTGGCTCTGAGTCTGGTGTTCACGGGCTTGTGCTGGCTCTGAGTCTAGTGTTCACAGGCTTGTGCTGGCTCTGAGTCTGGTGTTCACAGACTTGCGTTGGCTCTGAGTCTGGTGTTCACAGGCTTGTGCTGGCTCTGAGTCTAGTGTTCACGGGCTTGCGCTGGCTCTGAACCTGGTGTTCACGGGCTTGTGCTGGCTCTGAGTCTAGTGTTCACGGGCTTGCGCTGGCTCTGAACCTGGTGTTCACGGGCTTGTGCTGGCTCTGAGTCTGGTGTTCACAGGCTAGTGCTGGCTCTGAGTCTAGTGTTCACAGACTTGTGCTGGCTCTGAACCTGGTGTTCACAGACTTGCGTTGGCTCTGAACCTGGTGTTCACAGGCTTGTGCTGGCTCTGAGTCTAGTGTTCACGGGCTTGCGCTGGCTCTGAGTCTGGTGTTCTCGGGCTTGTGCTGGCTCTGGTGTTCACAGGCTAGTGCTGGCTCTGAGTCTAGTGTTCACGGGCTTGCGCTGGCTCTGAACCTGGTGTTCACGGGCTTGCGCTGGCTCTGAACCTGGTGTTCACGGGCTTGTACTGGCTCTGAGTCTGGTGTTCACGGGCTTGTGCTGGCTCTGAGTCTGGTGTTCACAGACTTGTGCTGGCTCTGAGTCTGGTGTTCACGGGCTTGTGCTGGCTCTGAGTCTGGTGTTCACAGACTTGCGCTGGCTCTGAGTCTGGTGTTCACAGGCTAGTGCTGGCTCTGAGTCTGGTGTTCACAGGCTTGTGCTGGCTCTGAGTCTGGTGTTCACAGACTTGCGCTGGCTCTGAGTCTGGTGTTCAAAGGCTTGCGCTGGCTCTGAGTCTAGTGTTCACGGGCTTGTGCTGGCTCTGAGTCTGGTGTGCATGGGCTTGTGCTGGCTCTGACTCTGGTGTTCACAGGATTGTGCTGGCTCTGAGTCTGGTGTTCACGGGCTTGTGCTGGCTCTGACTCTGGTGTTCACAGGATTGTGCTGGCTCTGAGTCTGGTGTTCACGGGCTTGTGCTGGCTCTGACTCTGGTGTTCACAGGATTGTGCTGGCTCTGACTCTGGTGTTCACAGGCTTGTGCTGGCTCTGAGTCTGGTGTTCACGGGCTTGCGCTGGCTCTGAGTCTGGTGTTCACGGGCTTGCGCTGGCTCTGAGTCTAGTGTTCACAGGCTTGCGCTGGCTCTGAACCTGGTGTTCACAGGCTTGTGCTGGCTCTGAGTCTGGTGTTCACGGGCTTGTGCTGGCTCTGAGTCTGGTGTTCACAGGCTTGTGCTGGCTCTGAACCTGGTGTTCACGGGCTTGTGCTGGCTCTGAGTCTGGTGTTCACAGGCTTGTGCTGGCTCTGAACCTGGTGTTCACAGGCTTGTGCTGGCTCTGAACCTGGTGTTCACAGGATTGTGCTGGCTCTGAGTCTGGTGTTCACGGGCTTGCGCTGGCTCTGAGCCTGGTGTTCACGGGCTTGTGCAGGCTCTGAGCCTGGTGTTCACGGGCTTGTGCTGGCTCTGACTCTGGTGTTCACAGGATTGTGCTGGCTCTGACTCTGGTGTTCACAGGCTTGTGCTGGCTCTGAGTCTGGTGTTCACGGGCTTGTGCTGGCTCTGACTCTGGTGTTCACAGGATTGTGCTGGCTCTGACTCTGGTGTTCACAGGCTTGTGCTGGCTCTGAGTCTGGTGTTCACGGGCTTGCGCTGGCTCTGAGTCTGGTGTTCACGGGCTTGCGCTGGCTCTGAGTCTAGTGTTCACAGGCTTGCGTTGGCTCGGAACCTGGTGTTCATAGGCTTGTGCTGGCTCTGAGTCTAGTGTTCAAGGGCTTGTGCTGGCTCTGACTCTGGTGTTCACAGGCTTGTGCTGGCTCTGAGTCTGGTGTTCACAGGCTTGTGCTGGCTCTGAGTCTGGTGTTCACGGGCTTGTGCTGGCTCTGAGTCTGGTGTTCACGGGCTTGTGCTGGCTCTGACTCTGGTGTTCACAGGATTGTGCTGGCTCTGAGTCTGGTGTTCACGGGCTTGTGCTGGCTCTGAGTCTAGTGTTCACGGGCTTGTGCTGGCTCTGAGTCTGGTGTTCACGGGCTTGTGCTGGCTCTGAGTCTAGTGTTCACGGGCTTGTGCTGGCTCTGAGTCTGGTGTTCACGGGCTTGTGCTGGCTCTGACTCTGGTGTTCACGGGCTTGTGCTGGCTCTGACTCTGGTGTTCACAGGATTGTGCTGGCTCTGAGTCTGGTGTTCACGGGCTTGTGCTGGCTCTGACTCTGGTGTTCACAGGATTGTGCTGGCTCTGAGTCTGGTGTTCACGGGCTTGTGCTGGCTCTGACTCTGGTGTTCACAGGATTGTGCTGGCTCTGAGTCTGGTGTTCACAGGCTTGTACTGGCTCTGAGTCTGGTGTTCACGGGCTTGTGCTGGCTCTGAGTCTGGTGTTCACGGGCTTGCGCTGGCTCTGAGTCTGGTGTTCACGGGCTTGCGCTGGCTCTGAGTCTAGTGTTCACAGGCTTGCGCTGGCTCTGAACCTGGTGTTCACAGGCTTGTGCTTACTCTGAGTCTAGTGTTCACGGGCTTGTGCTGGCTCTGAGTCTGGTGTTCACAGACTTGCGCTGGCTCTGAACCTGGTGTTCACAGGCTTGTGCTGGCTCTGAGTCTAGTGTTCACAGGCTTGTGCTGGCTCTGAGCTCGGTGTTCACGGGCTTGTGCTGGCTCTGAGTCTAGTGTTCACAGGCTTGCGCTGGCTCTGAACCTGGTGTTCACAGGCTTGCGCTGGCTCTGAACCTGGTGTTCACGGGCTTGCGCTGGCTCTGAGTCTGGTGTTCACAGACTTGCGTTGGCTCTGAACCTGGTGTTCACGGGCTTGTGCTGGCTCTGAGTCTGGTGTTCACAGGCTTGCGCTGGCTCCGAGTCTGGTGTGCTCTGAGTCTGGTGTTCACGGGCTTGTGCTGGCTCTAAGTCTAGTGTTCACGGGTTTGTGCTGGCTCTGAGTCTGGTGTTCACGGGCTTGGGCTGGCAGTGAGCCTGGTGTTGACGGGCTTGGGCTGGCAGTGAGCCTGGTGTTCACGGGCTTGTCCTGGCTCTGAGTCTAGTGTTTACGGGCTTGCGCTGGCTCTGAACCTGGTGTTCACGGGCTTGCGCTGGCTCTGAGTCTGGTGTTCACAGACTTGCGTTGGCTCTGAACCTGGTGTTCACGGGCTTGTGCTGGCTCTGAGTCTGGTGTTCACAGGCTTGTGCTGGCTCTGAGTCTGCTGTTCACGGGCTTGCCCTGGCTCTGAGTCTGGTGTGCTCTGAGTCTGGTGTTCACGGGCTTGTGCTGGCTCTAAGTCTGGTGTTCACAGGCTTGTGCTTGCTCTGAGTCTGGTGTTCACGGGCTTGGGCTGGCTGTGAGCCTGGTGTTCACGGGCTTGTGCTGGCTCTGAGTCTGGTGTTCACGGGCTTGTGCTGGCTCTGAGTCTGGTGTTCACAGGCTTGTGCTGGCTCTGAACCTGGTGTTCACGGGCTTGCGCTGGCTCTGAGTCTGGTGTTCACAGACTTGTGCTGGCTCTGAGTCTGGTGTTCACAGGCTTGTGCTGGCTCTGAACCTGGTGTTCACAGGCTTGTGCTGGCTCTGAGTCTGGTGTTCACGGGCTTGCGCTTGCTCTGAACCTGGTGTTCATAGGCTTGTGCTGGCTCTGAGTCTGGTGTTCACAGGCTTGCGCTGGCTCTGAGTCTTGTGTTCATAGGCTTGTGCTGGCTCTGAGTCTGGTGTTCACGGGCTTGTGCTGGCTCTGATTCTAGTGTTCACGGGCTTGTGCTGGCTCTGAGTCTGGTGTTCACGGGCTTGTGCTGGCTCTGAGTCTGGTGTTCACGGGCTTGTGCTG
Organism: Lissotriton helveticus; assembly: GCF_964261635.1. Taxonomy (NCBI): domain Eukaryota; kingdom Metazoa; phylum Chordata; class Amphibia; order Caudata; family Salamandridae; genus Lissotriton; species Lissotriton helveticus. Next base: position 12,358,367 of record NC_136059.1, read on the forward strand.
GCTCTGAGTCTGGTGTTCACAGGCTTGTGCTGGCTCTGAACCTGGTGTTCACGGGCTTGCGCTGGCTCTGAGTCTGGTGTTCACAGACTTGTGCTGGCTCTGAGTCTGGTGTTCACAGGCTTGTGCTGGCTCTGAACCTGGTGTTCACAGGCTTGTGCTGGCTCTGAGTCTGGTGTTCACGGGCTTGCGCTGGCTCTGAGCCTGGTGTTCACGGGCTTGCGCTGGCTCTGAGCCTGGTGTTCACGGGCTTGTGCTGGCTCTGAGTCTGGTATTCACGGGCTTGTGCTGGCTCTGAGTCTGGTATTCACGGGCTTGTGCTGGCTCTGAGTCTGGTATTCACGGGCTTGGGCTGGCTGTGAGCCTGGTGTTCACGGGCTTGTGCTGGCTCTGAGTCTGGTGTTCACGGGCTTGTGCTGGCTCTGAGTCTGGTGTTCACAGGCTTGTGCTGGCTCTGAACCTGGTGTTCACGGGCTTGCGCTGGCTCTGAGTCTGGTGTTCACAGACTTGTGCTGACTCTGAGTCTGGTGTTCACAGGCTTGTGCTGGCTCTGAACCTGGTGTTCACAGGCTTGTGCTGGCTCTCAGTCTGGTGTTCACGGGCTTGCGCTTGCTCTGAACCTGGTGTTCATAGGCTTGTGCTGGCTCTGAGTCTGGTGTTCACAGGCTTGTGCTGGCTCTGAACCTGGTGTTCACAGGCTTGTGCTGGCTCTGAGTCTGGTGTTCACGGGCTTGCGCTGGCTCTGAGCCTGGTGTTCACGGGCTTGCGCTGGCTCTGAGCCTGGTGTTCACGGGCTTGTGCTGGCTCTGAGTCTGGTATTCACGGGCTTGTGCTGGCTCTGAGTCTGGTATTCACGGGCTTGTGCTGGCTCTGAGTCTTGTGTTCACAGGCTTGCATTGGCTCTGAGTCTGGTATTCACAGACTTGTGCTGGCTCTGAGTCTGATGTTCACGGGCTTGTGCTGGCTCTGAGTCTAGTGTTCACGGGCTTGTGCTGGCTCTGAGTCTGGTGTTCACGGGCTTGTGCTGGCTCTGAGTCTAGTGTTCACAGGCTTGCGCTGGCTCTGAGTCTGGTATTCACAGACTTGTGCTGGCTCTGAGTCTGATGTTCACGGGCTTGTGCTGGCTCTGAGTCTAGTGTTCACGGGCTTGTGCTGGCTCTGAGTCTGGTGTTCACAGGCTTGTGCTGGCTCTGAGTCTGGTGTTCACAGACTTGTGCTGGCTCTGAGTCTGGTGTTCACGGGCTTGTGCTGGCTCTGAGTCTGGTGTTCACGGGCTTGTGCTGGCTCTGAGTCTAGTGTTCACAGGCTTGTGCTGGCTCTGAGTCTGGTGTTCACGGGCTTGTGCTGGCTCTGAGTCTGGTGTTCACGGGCTTGTGCTGGCTCTGAGTCTAGTGTTCACAGGCTTGCGCTGGCTCTGAGTCTGGTGTTCACAGACTTGCGTTGGCTCTGAGTCTGGTGTTCACAGGCTTGTGCTGGCTCTGAACCTGGTGTTCACAGACTTGCGTTGGCTCTGAGTCTGGTGTTCACAGGCTTGTGCTGGCTCTGAGTCTAGTGTTCACGGGCTTGCGCTGGCTCTGAACCTGGTGTTCACGGGCTTGTGCTGGCTCTGAGTCTAGTGTTCACGGGCTTGCGCTGGCTCTGAACCTGGTGTTCACGGGCTTGTGCTGGCTCTGAGTCTGGTGTTCACAGGCTAGTGCTGGCTCTGAGTCTAGTGTTCACAGACTTGTGCTGGCTCTGAACCTGGTGTTCACAGACTTGCGTTGGCTCTGAACCTGGTGTTCACAGGCTTGTGCTGGCTCTGAGTCTAGTGTTCACGGGCTTGCGCTGGCTCTGAGTCTGGTGTTCTCGGGCTTGTGCTGGCTCTGGTGTTCACAGGCTAGTGCTGGCTCTGAGTCTAGTGTTCACGGGCTTGCGCTGGCTCTGAACCTGGTGTTCACGGGCTTGCGCTGGCTCTGAACCTGGTGTTCACGGGCTTGTACTGGCTCTGAGTCTGGTGTTCACGGGCTTGTGCTGGCTCTGAGTCTGGTGTTCACAGACTTGTGCTGGCTCTGAGTCTGGTGTTCACGGGCTTGTGCTGGCTCTGAGTCTGGTGTTCACAGACTTGCGCTGGCTCTGAGTCTGGTGTTCACAGGCTAGTGCTGGCTCTGAGTCTGGTGTTCACAGGCTTGTGCTGGCTCTGAGTCTGGGGTTCACAGACTTGCGCTGGCTCTGAGTCTGGTGTTCAAAGGCTTGCGCTGGCTCTGAGTCTGGTGTTCACAGACTTGCGCTGGCTCTGAGTCTGGTGTTCAAAGGCTTGCGCTGGCTCTGAGTCTGGTGTTCACAGACTTGTGCTGGCTCTGAGTCTGGTGTTCACAGGCTTGTGCTCGCTCTGAGACTAGTGTTCATGGGCTTGTGCTGGCTCTGAGTCTGGTGTTCACAGACTTGCGCTGGCTCTGAGTCTGGTGTTCAAAGGCTTGCGCTGGCTCTGAGTCTGGTGTTCACAGACTTGTGCTGGCTCTGAGTCTGGTGTTCACAGGCTTGTGCTCGCTCTGAGACTAGTGTTAATGGGCTTGTGCTGGCTCTGAGTCTGGTGTTCACAGACTTGTGCTGGCTCTGAGTCTGGTGTTCAAAGACTTGTGCTGGATCTGAGCCAGGTGTTCACGGGCTTGTGCTGGCTCTGAGTCTGGTGTTCACGGGCTTGTGCTGGCTCTGAGCCTGGTGTTCACGGGCTTGTGCTGGCTCTGAGTCTGGTATTCACAGACTTGTGCTGGCTCTGAGTCTGATGTTCACGGGCTTGTGCTGGCTCTGAGTCTGGTGTTCACGGGCTTGTGCTGGTTCTGAGTCTGGTGTTCACGGGCTTGTGCTGGCTCTGAGTCTGGTGTTCACGGTCTTGTGCTAGCTCTGAGTCTAGCGTTCACGGGCTTGTGCTGGCTCTGAGTCTGGTGTTCACGGGCTTGCGCTGGCTCTGAGCCTGGTGTTCACGGGCTTGTGCTGGCTCTGAGCCTGGTGTTCACGGGCTTGTGCTGGCTCTGAGTCTGGTGTTCACGGGGTTGTGCTGGCTCTGAGTCTGGTGTTCACAGGCTTGTGCTGGCTCTGAGTCTGGTGTTCACGGGCTTGTGCTGGCTCTGAGTCTGGTGTTCACAGGCTTGTGCTGGCTCTGAGTCTGGTGTGCTCTGAGTCTGGTGTTCACTGGCTTGTGCTGGTTCTGAGCCTGGTGTTCACGGGCTTGTGCTGGCTCTGAGCCTGGTGTTCACGGGCTTGTGCTGGGTCTGAGTCTGGAGTTCACGGGCTTGTGCTGGCTCTGATCCTGGTGTTCACGGGCTTGCGCTGGCTCTGCTGGCTCTGAGCCTGGTGTTCACGGGCTTGCGCTGGCTCTGAGTCTGGTGTTCACAGGCTTGTGCTGGCTCTGAGCCTGGTGTTCACGGGCTTGCGCTGGCTCTGAACCTGGTGTTCACGGGCTTGCGCTGGCTCTGAACCTGGTGTTCACGGGCTTGTGCTGGCTCTGAGTCTGGTGTTCACAGGCTAGTGCTGGCTCTGAGTCTGGTGTTCACGGGCTTGTGCTGGCTCTGAGTCTGGTGTTCACAGACTTGTGCTGGCTCTGAGTCTGGTGTTCACGGGCTTGTGCTGGCTCTGAGTCTGGTGTTCACAGACTTGCGCTGGCTCTGAGTCTGGTGTTCACAGGCTAGTGCTGGCTCTGAGTCTGGTGTTCACGGGCTTGTGCTGGCTCTGAGTCTGGTGTTCACAGACTTGCGCTGGCTCTGAGTCTGGTGTTCAAAGGCTTGCGCTGGCTCTGAGTCTGGTGTTCACAGACTTGTGCTGGCTCTGAGTCTGGTGTTCACAGACTTGTGCTGGCTCTGAGACTAGTGTTCATGGGCTTGTGCTGGCTCTGAGCCTGGTGTTCACAGGCTTGTGCTCGCTCTGAGACTAGTGTTCATGGGCTTGTGCTGGCTCTGAGTCTGGTGTTCACAGACTTGTGCTGGCTCTGAGTCTGGTGTTCAAAGACTTGTGCTGGATCTGAGCCAGGTGTTCACGGGCTTGTGCTGGCTCTGAGTCTGGTGTTCACGGGCTTGTGCTGGCTCTGAGCCTGGTGTTCACGGGCTTGTGCTGGCTCTGAGTCTGGTGTTCACGGGCTTGTGCTGGCTCTGAGCCTGGTGTTCACGGGCTTGTGCTGGCTCTGAGTCTGGTGTTCACAGACTTGTGCTGGCTCTGAGTCTGATGTTCACGGGCTTGTGCTGGCTCTGAGTCTGGTGTTCACGGGCTTGTGCTGGCTCTGAGTCTGGTGTTCACGGTCTTGTGCTAGCTCTGAGTCTAGCGTTCACGGGCTTGTGCTGGCTCTGAGTCTGGTGTTCACGGGCTTGCGCTGGCTCTGAGCCTGGTGTTCACGGGCTTGTGCTGGCTCTGAGCCTGGTGTTCACGGGCTTGTGCTGGCTCTGAGTCTGGTGTTCACGGGGTTGTGCTGGCTCTGAGTCTGGTGTTCACAGGCTTGTGCTGGCTCTGAGTCTGGTGTTCACGGGCTTGTGCTGGCTCTGAGTCTGGTGTTCACAGGCTTGTGCTGGCTCTGAGTCTGGTGTGCTCTGAGTCTGGTGTTCACTGGCTTGTGCTGGTTCTGAGCCTGGCGTTCACGGGCTTGTGCTGGCTCTGAGCCTGGTGTTCACGGGCTTGTGCTGGGTCTGAGTCTGGAGTTCACGGGCTTGTGCTGGCTCTGAGCCTGGTGTTCACGGGCTTGCGCTGGCTCTGCTGGCTCTGAGCCTGGTGTTCACGGGCTTGCGCTGGCTCTGAGTCTGGTGTTCACAGGCTTGTGCTGGCTCTGAGCCTGGTGTTCACGGGCTTGTGCTGGCTCTGAGTCTGGTATTCACAGACTTGTGCTGGCTCTGAGTCTGATGTTCACGGGCTTGTGCTGGCTCTGAGTCTGGTGTTCACGGGCTTGTGCTGGTTCTGAGTCTGGTGTTCACTGGCTTGTGCTGGCTCTGAGACTGGTGTTCACGGGCTTGTGCTGGCTCTGAGTCTGGTATTCACAGACATGTGCTGGCTCTGAGTCTGGAGTTCACGGGCTTGTGCTGGCTCTGAGTCTGGTGTTCACGGGCTTGTGCTGGCTCTGAGTCTGGTGTTCACGGGCTTGCGCTGGCTCTGAGTCTGGTGTTCACGGGCTTGTGCTGGCTCTGAGCCTGGTGTTCACGGTGTCGTGTTTTGGCAGCTCCTGAGTTAGCGTTTAGCACAGCTACACGGTCTTTTCTGTTAACTTGACCAAAACGAACGGGGGCCATTTTGAATCCCTCTGACTTCCGTTTTCCTATGAACACGCTGCCTCGCGGTCAGTGTGCCCTTTTGTCCTTCCTTGATACCCATGGTCCCTATTCTGCTCGACAACAGGCTATTTTTAGTACTGGTCAAGCGCACATGCGCACTATGCATCAGCTGGTCACTCTTTAGGAATGTTAGCACTAACTGACCAGTGTTATTGAACTCCTCCCACACGCTGGCTGTGTTCCAAAAATGACCTTATATGTACCTAAAATGTGTAACTTGTAACCGCCTATCTTTTTATTGCTATTAAACTGTATAAAAGAGGTCGTGCACCGATGTTCGGTGTGCTACTTCTTACATTGCCGAAGGGTGCTGTAGGAATGTATCACCACCCCATGGGTTCTTAATAAACTTGTCTTTTACCTTTTCCAGTGTCCGTGCCAACTTCTATACTAAGGTGTTCGAGAGTTTAGCAGAGTATGTAGGCCTGATTTGAACCCAACACCACAATTGGCGACCACGAAGGGACTCATCGGCGACTCGGATGCCCGAAGGAGAGGTCGTGACGAAGGTCAGGAAACTCGCCATGGACGCGTACGCTGCCACTGAGTGACCCGAGTCTCGGCACCCACGGTGTGTTTTCCCTTCCTTCCGATCTGACCTTCCAGGTGGCGCCGGTCTTCGACTGAGATTCTGATCTTGGATTGTCGTGATGTGCCGTTTTGGCTGATTTGAGCACAGAACTTGGCAGTTGGACTTTGGACGTTTGAAAATATTTGGTAAGCTTTTGATTGGTGAGGTAGTCTACTGACACTTACTGCGGCTTGTTGAATTTTGAATTTGAATTTGAATTTGTTAGCTAACGTTTGAATATGTGTATTTGAATTTGAATATGTGAAGTGCACCTCACATAGGCAGGCATGTAGGGATATTTCTCTGATTTATTTGATTTGAACGGTACACCGCGTTAGGTGTCATTTTTGTAGTATCGCGTTTTCGTGGTACTTTTTGAAACATGCCTGTTTTTAGCACACTCCGTAGGATGTGCTGTTCTGAAAATGGTACCAATTATCGATTAAGTGAAAAACAGCCGGCTCCCCCAGAGGGGACTCCAAATCGTGAAATGTATGTCAAATTCGGTATTCCACCTATAATGTATAGTACATTATGGCATAAGTATACTAAGACTGATCGTGAATTACAGTGGCCACTATATGGGTCGTTTGACCTTCGAAAGGTACAATATGTAGAGCAGTGTTTGTTTCAGCGAAGGTCTAGACAAGATATGTTTGATTGTGTGCGTATGTGGGAGAAAGAGGTGCGTGAACGAGCGAAGCGTGAGGAAGCCTTGGCGGAAAAAGTGCAGCGGAAGGCTGCACATGACAAAGCTTTACAGCTACAGGAGAAGGAATTACAGGAAAAGAAAGAGAGGGAGAGACGAGAACGCAATTTACAGGTTAATGGTCAATTCCCTATCATGCGTCCTCTTTATCCAGTCCTTACTAATGAAACAGATGATTTTTTATTACTAGATCGTTGTCCGCCTCCGTACGTCGCACCCACGGCTCCGAGCGAGGAATCAGACGAGGATAGTGATCGAACACAGCGTACCAGGTTACATGCAGAACGAACTGCGGAATTACGTTCGTTTGCACGAAAGCTAAATATTAATACTGTTACTGTTTCTGACATTACTGCAAAAATGGAACAGTGGTCTGATCAGGAGCGACTGTATTTTTTAGATCATTTTGGAGATGAAGTTGTTGAGCGGTACAGAAAATATTCTCTCGAGTTAGAACCAAAGGAGATATCCGAGGGTCGTGAGAATTTTCGTAAAGGTCTTTTTGTTCTTTCAGATGCGGACGACTTCTTCAAGCGTTTGATTCAACTGCGAAATGAGGTGACACGACTACGGGAGTTGGAAAAGTCGAAGAATTCGTCTGCGTCCGGAGCGACGGGGATATCCAAAGAATGCCCTATCTTTGAAACAGATAAGATCGCTGCAATTAATGTTAGACCTATGCGAGAAGCTGCGCCTTTATATGTCCCTCATAAAGGGGATGGCACAGATGATGATAAAAGATCCAAAGATGCGAAAGGGTATTTTGTATATAATTGGGTTTATACGGCTTGGAATAGAGCAGATGTTATGGCGCTTAAGAATGCTTTACCTGATCCCCGTAAAAACCCTGCGGCTTTTTATGAAAATGTTGAAAGCGCAATTTCTTCGTGTATCATGACGTTAGTTGATATTGATCTATTTTTCGGGTTGATATTGCCCCCTGATATGTGGAGAGCGATTCGTAGGTTTGATGACCACACGACTCTCGGGGCCACTTGGAAAGATCTTATTCAGGCTGATTTAGATAGAGAACCAGCATGTAAGCCGTGTCAATTAATATTAGACCTTCCAGGGGCCATATTAACAAAATTGAAGACTCTTGCTCCCGCTAAAAAGATTGATTGGACTATATTAGCCTCTTGTAAGCAGAAGGCGGATGAATCGGTTTCCGATTTTTTCTCTCGCTTCGAGGAAGCGTTCCATGATTACAGTGGTCAATTATTGACGGAAGATACTGGCAGGCATTTATTCGTTGATAAGTATGTGGCTAATCTCCTACCGGAGATTGCGAAACGATTGAAAACGAGCGAAAGTTCATGGACCACAGCAACCCCTGCTTCTTTATTGACTATGGCTCAATATTATGAAAGACAGGAATTAGAGGCAAAAGAAAGTAGTGAAAAGAAAGCAAAGGATTTGAAGACGAAGGTAATGTTAGCCCAGGTTCAGGCTACGAGAGGAAATAACAGAGGAGGGCGAGGATCATACAGTAATGCTCCTCCCCCTCGTTCTGACATTTCTGTGAATCAATGTGCATACTGCAAACAGTTTGGGCATTGGATTGCAGACTGTCCGGTGTTTCGAGAGCAGCGTAATTTGAGGGGACGAGGAAGTGGAAGGTCTAGGAATTATTATGGAGGGTCAAGAGGAGGTTATGGCACGAATGATCGAGGAGGCTATGGTACAAATGATCGTGGAGGATATGGAGCAAGGGGTCGTGGTCAGTCAGATTATAATACGTTTGATAATCGCAATCAATATCAGATAAATGAGGGTGGTTCTGCTGAACCACGGGATGAGCATTATGCATGGGATTGCGTAGGATGGGGTGTGGAATCGGTTGAGGTACCAGTTGATCAAAGGGGTCCGTATGTAGAAGCACATGTTCTGGGTTCTACTGATCAATTTCTGGTCGATACAGGAGCTACTCGTAGCGCTTTGTCCAAATACTTGGTTCCAAGGGCTCCCCTGTCTGGCGAGGTAATTACAGCAATAGGGTTCGATGGAACACCTACTTCTAGCCCACTGTCTCAACCAGTTGCATTTCATGTTGATAAATTTGCTGCCCCTTGTCCTTTTTTGTTGTCTCCAAATACACCAGATAATATTATTGGACTCGATATGTTAAAACACTTTCGAGCTACTATTCGCTGTGCCCCAGAAGGAGTGCGAGTTGTGTTGAATGAGAATTACCCAGACTTTGAGCGAGTGTGTTTTCTCCATGAATCTGAAGTATTGGCCTCCTTACCAAAAAGGTTGTGGGCCACTTCAGACACGGATGTAGGGCAGATGATAATTCCTCCAGTACGTATTACTGTGAAGGAGGGAGTATCTCTACCACGTGTCCCACAATATAAGATTTCCAGAGAAGGTGAACTTGCTTTGATACAGATTGTGAACGATTTGATTTTGGCAGGAGTAGTTGAGGAAGTCCCCTACAATGTTTGCAATAGCCCAATTTTACCGATCCTTAAAAGAGATACAGACGCTAAGGTCTACCGTTTCATTATTGATTTGAGGGAAATAAACAAGATAGTAGTGCCTCAGTACCCGGTGGTGTCTGACATCACCACATTGCTTACGTTAGTTCCATCGACGGCAACTACTTTTACAGTCATCGATTTGAAGAATGCCTTCTTTTCGATCCCTGTACATCCTGACAGTCGATATCTATTCGGCTTTACATTAAATAATAAATCGTACAGGTTTTGTCGAGTTCCTCAAGGCTATACTGAAAGTCCTAGCATTTATAGTCAGGCATTAAAAAGACAGCTTGATTCCTTTCAATTACAAGATGGAGTGGCTCTTATTCAATATGTAGATGACATCTTACTTGCTGCAGATACGCCAGAACAATGTGAGAAGAGTACCTTGTCCTTGCTTTCCTTCCTGGCCAAACATAATCATAAAGTTTCGAAGAAAAAGCTGCAATATTGTAGACCAAAGGTGACCTACCTCGGTCATCTTTTGTCTAAGGAGGGCCGTGCATTGACACCAGATCGAATTCAAGCAATCCTAGATACTCCAGTCCCTCGCACTCAGAAGGATGTTTGTGCCTTTATAGGTTTGACGTCTTTTTGTAGGCAATGGATATTGGGTTTTTCACATATCGTTAAACCATTGTTGGCATTGTTGTCCAAAGATACACCGATCCCCATTGAATGGACGGATGAATGTCAGAATGCTTTTGAACAATTGAGACAAGCTCTTTGTTCTGCACCAGTGTTAGGTACACCTGATTACACGAAGATTTTCACATTATATGTACACGAGAAGGATGGGTGTGCATTGTCAGTGTTAGTGCAGACACACGGAGACAAACAGAGGCCTTGTGCATACTTCTCGGCGGTACTCGACCCTGTGGCTCGAGGATTGCCTGGATGTTTTCGAGCAGTTGCAGCAACAGCAGTTGCGATACGACAAAGTAAGGGAATAGTTTTGTCACACAAATTGTTGGTGCTAGTTCCCCATGCGGTAGATGCGTTACTGAATCAAACAAAAACGCAGCATCTAACCAGTGCCCGTTTGACAGGATATGAGCTAACGTTGTTGGCGCCGCACATCACACTAAAACGATGTGCGACACTGAATCCTGCTACTTTACTGCCGGATCCTGTTGCTGAGACCCAGAAGGAAGAACAACATGATTGTGTTTTTCTGACTGAGGAACAGACAAAGGGTCGTATTGATTTACAGGATACGCCATTTCCAGATGTAGATGGGGAACTGTGGGTTGATGGATCGTGTGTGAGGTTACCAGATGGTACGACTTCCGCAGCTTATGCGATCACGACACTTAAGACCGTGGTAGAAGCAGCACGAATACCCCAGAAATCGGCTCAGGCAGCTGAATTGATAGCCTTAACGAAAGCATGTGAGTTAAGTGCTGGACTATGTGTGAACATTTACACGGATAGTCGTTACGCTTTTGGAGTAGCGCATGATTTTGGCCTACTTTGGAAGGAACGAGGATTCTTGACTTCACACGGAGTACATATCATGCATGGAGAATTGGTACGCGATCTCCTGAATGCACTGTTATGCCCAAAGAAAGTTGCAATAGTCAAGTGCAGTGCACATAAAAAGGTGACGGACAAAATAGGGCAAGGCAATGCTTTCGCAGATCGCATTGCGAGAGAGACCGCTATGCTACAAAATAATTTCCCCATGTATGTAGTAAGGTCACAAGCCGAGCGGTGGCATGATGCTAGAGAAGAAATACTAGATATACAGAAGTCAGCATCTGAGGCAGAACTTACGAAATGGGCCACTGAAGGAGTATTGGATGATGAGGGTTGCTGGCGTAGTAAAGATATGGAGAGATGGAAACTACCCATGGCCTATTTACAAACAATGGTGCACATGACACACGGGCTGGCACACATTGGAGCTCTCGCAATTACTAAATTGCTTACACGAGTCTGGGACAATGCTGACATTGCTAGCACGGCTAAGAGAGTAGTGCAGACTTGTCTGATATGTTTACAGCACAATCCTGGACAAGGGACTCATACTCCCAAAGGAGGGTTTGTTCCACCTACTGCACCATTCGAAGTACTACAAATGGATTACATCCAGCTGGAGCGCTGTAATAATCTCAAGTATGTCCTAGTAGTGGTGTGTGCCTTCAGCAAATGGATTGAGGCTTACCCTACGAAAGACAATACAGCATTGACAACCGCTAAGGTGTTACTCAAGGAGTACTTCCCGCGCTACGGTGTTTGTAAACTTATGTGGAGTGATAATGGCCCTCATTTCATTGGAAAAGTAGTGGAATACGTCCTGAAAGGATTGGGAATCAAGCAACGATTCCATGCTGTTTTTCATCCTCAATCAGCAGGTTTAGTAGAACGATACAATGCAACTCTGAAGCTGAAGCTAGCAAAGATAGTGGCATCTACATCTCTGAAATGGCCGGATGCTTTGCCTCTGGCATTGCTGTCCTTTCGATCAGTGCCACATTCTCGATCTGGCCTCACACCCTATGAAGTGGTGTTTGGAAGGCCGATGAATATTTGGGGAGTTCCAAAACCTCGTTTGATACATGATGTGCCTTGTGTAATGATGAACGATTATTTGGCACGATTAACAAGTGATTTGCTTTCTATTCATCAACAGGTTCGAGAGGCGCTCCCTGATAACTCCACTGGTGAGGCTCACGATCTCCGCCCTGGGGACCACGTGATGGTCAAAGTATTTGAGCGATCCAGCAGCTTGGAACCGAGATGGCATGGCCCTGAGCAAGTGCTGCTGGCGACGCGGACTGCTGTGAGAGTTACCAATAAGAAGCGGTGGATACATTCAACGCACTGCCGACGTGTCTCTCCGGATCTGGTGAGCCCTGTGGTGCTATCCGACTTCAGAAAGATTTTGGATACAGAAAAGAGCCCAGCTGTCACGCCTGATGAATTGGAGGGAGCCTTCCCGGACCACGTTGTTTCTGATAAAGTAAAGTACAATCTACGCCCCAGGAAATAAGATTCCTTTTGTGTTTTTGAAACTGGTTGGTAACCGCTCTGAGGTTTGTGAAACGGAAGCCGGGAATATCAAGGGGGGGGGATCAGTTCTGCCCAGTGTAGCGACACCCGTCTTGAATCCCGGAGAACAAATCAACGGCAGCCTCGGTTCAGAACCATCGTTTTATTTTTCCGCTTAGTGTTGCTTTTGAAGAGTATTGTTTTGTGAACTATGGCATCTCCTTCGACACGAAAAGGGAGAATTCTTGGTGCTGTTTTGTTTGTCTTGACCGTAGTGGTGATCGCAGTATTAGCTTGGACTATAGAACTGTTGTTTCCTGTACGAGAACATTTGCTGCCCACCACTCCAAGTCCATCTGAACATTTTCATTTTACTCTGCCTTTTCACGAAGAAAGACATAGGCAGACTTATTTGAATAACAGCTTTATTAAGATTTTGCATCATACTCATAACATGACCAATACGTCCAATTGTTGGGTATGTGGAATGTTGCCCGGACATCAGAAGAAGGGAGGAACACCACTCATTCCTCTCCCGTTTTCTCATAATGGTTCTTGTCATGCTTGGTACACTCTTCTTTTTACTCTGCGATGGCCAACGAAAGGTGGACTACTTTTTCGGTTGAATAAAATATGCTATAACGACAAAGATGGCTATCCACACGCTGAAGGAACTAAATTTGAATGGGAAGAGTATCGTCCGGACAATGTTTCTACACCTCGTGTATATACGAATCAAAGACTTATAAATGTGACGAGCATGCATATGATAACAGTCATTGATACAAAAGCAGATTTGTGTATTAGAAATAAAGGTACAATCCCTGTAGGCCGCAGTGAATGTAACATTACACTTACCTTTGATACACCAACTGGAATTGCATTTGTAGCTTCACGTAACACATATTTCATTTGTGGAAATAAGGGATACCATCGTCTACCATTGGGATGGTTAGGAACGTGTTATATAGCTTTTGTATTACCGCCCGTATTTATTGCTCCTCCCATGTACCACAATGATTATGTTCTGTACCATGATTTCATACTGAACAGAGTAAAACGAGCAGTAGATCTTGATGAAATAGACCAGACTGATACCACGTTACAACAATATGTAGATTTCAACTTGGGGTTATTTTCATTTGTAGGAGCTGCACTGAATAGCAGGAAGATAAGGCGGCTTACACGTGTGGTGGAAGCTGTCGCTAATGAAACTGCCTCTGCTTTAGGGAATATTACTGAGGAATTGCAAATTACAAGAATTGTGGCGCTCCAGAATCGAATGGTTCTAGATGTGATACTAGCTGATAGGGGTGGAGCATGCCGCGTCATCGGAAGTAGTTGTTGCGTGTACGTGCCAGATAACTCACCATCCGTATATGATTCGATTACAAAATTACATAAGATAGCTGCTGAGATCCACCCAGAAAATGGAACATGGACCTTTTCTGGTTGGTTCTGGACCCTGCTTAGTACTTGGGGTTGGAAATTATTAACGATTCTCTGTGTTTTTATTGGAGTACTATTTTTCCTTTGTCTATGTATTCAATGTGGCCCTACATTATGTTCTGTATGTATCACAGCCTGTATTCCGTCTAAACGAGCTATTGTTAAGCAAGAGAAACTGATCAATGATGAAGTATTGAAAATAATGGCTATTAACATTGAGGATGAACATTCTGACTACGTTCACTATGAGGTAGCTTTTGCTAAACGCTAAAAGGGCCGTCTGTTGTGTTTTGGCAGCTCCTGAGTTAGCGTTTAGCACAGCTACACGGTCTTTTCTGTTAACTTGACCAAAACGAACGGGGGCCATTTTGAATCCCTCTGACTTCCGTTTTCCTATGAACACGCTGCCTCGTGGTCAGTGTGCCCTTTTGTCCTTCCTTGATACCCATGGTCCCTATTCTGCTCGACAACAGGCTATTTTTAGTACTGGTCAAGCTGTGGTAAATAAATAAATAATACCCTATTTTTGACTAGACATATATCATAACAGATAGCTCAATAAATAAGAGTCAAGATTCGAGGTAGTAGGAGTTTTGCAGGTTTAATACAGCATAAGGACAGGAACAGGACAACCTGCATAGGAATAGGATGACAGGGCCCAGCAGCTGCTGGGTCTGGATCTGGGATGAGCGCGCTAACTTTTAATAACAATATACGAGCATATATACATAGCGCAAACACATAGCATTACATTGCAGTAGGCGTAGCAGTGGGTGGAGCAGAAGGCGTGACGCGTAGCAGTCGCGAAAGATAAGAGTAAAAAGAGGTGTAACTGGGCGTATACATAGACATGTGGTGCAGACGTAACAGAATATGTCATGAATGGGCGGAAACATAGGAGGGGGCTACCTAAGGAGCCGGGACCTCTAACCTGGTGGTGCGCGCAAACTGGCAATGACGTGTTACGAGGAGAAGCTGGGGGCTATGAACTCTGTGCTAGGAGCAGAGACTAAAGTCTGGAGGGTCGGAGCGACATGTACCTAAACCCTATCTAGTATCTGATGTTCAGGGAACATGTTGATATAAACTAGAAGTCATGAGGGGAAAAGCTAACTGACTCTAAGACTAGAGCATGCATTATTCTACATGTAGTGCGTGATGAAGAATATTAAATGACCATTAAATACAGTATTTCTCTTAACATGGAGCCGAATAGGCTAGACAATGACGGAAACTATTGATGCAGTTCAGTAGCTTAGGAATGCAGACAAGGAGGACTAAACTGATAGCTGGAATCATAACATAGTCTTGGCAGACTCAGAGGCAGAGCCAAGCTGCACCGGGCACTGCGAGGCAGGAAGTAAGTGAAAGGTCGAGGATACAGGTGGGGGCTGTATCGCTCCTCAGCGAGGCTTTAGGAGACAGGAGCTGAATCTGATGTCCGGGCCCTGTTGAGGCCTGGAAACGGGGACTTTATAATGAAATAACGTGCACACTGAGAAACGTGGCAACATAACTTTACATAGGCCTGGTATTCGTAGTATTCACGAGGACTGGAAACTAGCATACCAGAGGTGGACACAACTATAATTGCGTCATTAATCGGACATGGGGAATACATATGCATATTGGTCATGCACACATAACATATGATGGATGACACGTAGGGACACAGAACATGACAAAATTTACTTTTCCACATTCCCTCCTTGTCACTACGTTTCCATCAGGAAACATCAATATTCATGATACCATCTATCATTTCATACAGTACCATTTGTTCATCTCGAATTGTCTTGGAACGGGATTTAGAACGGGGCTTGGGACTAGGAATACAAGAGGTAGCACACATGCCGCAAATCGCAGGGCCACATTGTATACAGAGGCAGCAGCTGAATATGATCGCTACTGCAATACCTAGAAAGGACAGGACTTTCCATCCCCAGGCGGAAATTATATTCCAGAACCAACCGGACCATGTCCAGGTGCCTGGATCTTGGTGTAACAGATGGGCAATTTTATGAAGTCTGGTTATAGCTGAATAAACAGACGGCGCGTTATTTGGAATGAAAATGCAACAACTGGATCCGAGGACTCTACAGGCCCCGCCCCTATCGGCCAATATGACGTCAAGGACGAGACGATTCTGGAGCACGACAATTCTCATAAAGGATTGCTCTTCGGTTAAATTACCTAGAGCGGAGGCAGTCTCATCTACTACTGCTTCAAGGGTTCTTGTTAACCTACGAATTAGCTTACTATTTACAACTGTACCTAAATAAGGGAACACACCTTTATCAATATCAATGAATTGCTCTGCAGCAGTTTCAGTATAATCGACAATCGGGAGGTTTCTCTTGTGTCTAGTGTGTACTAGGAAGGAATTCCTATGGTAGTCAGGTGGGGCTAGAAAAACAGGTGGCAGTAGGAAGGCATTGTAACAGGTTCCCTCCCAATCGAGGGGCAGACGAACATATGCGGTCTGACCACAAACAAAATAAGAATGACGTGAAGCTTTGAAAATAGATTTCCCACTGTCACTATACTTGATAATAGTAGTACAATCACTATGTCCTACGTGTACAGAACCATAATTACGGACACATAATTCGCCTTTGACTGGTAGTACTGAAATAGCAGGTGAGTCTGGAGTAGTATCAGACTGAACATTCAGGACCATGAAATTCGACGAATAGTTACCTAAATTATACACTTCATTTTCTAGATCTAAACCTGTTCGGTGGGGGAGACCTTGCTTGTCTGGAAAACATGTGCTGTTAAGAAAAGACATATCTGTTGAGGATGACGTTAACGTGGACCATGCTCCACACGAACCATTATGTGAAAAAGGATAAGGAAACAGTGGCAGAACTCCCTTCGACGTCTGGAAAGGGGGGAGTCGACCACACACCCAACAATTAGTGGCATTGCTGGTCTGGTGTGAATAATGTAACATGCGGATAAATGAGTTATTGCGCATAGCGAGGCGGTATGAATATTCGTGAGGAGGCAGATCACTAAACGTGTGCTCTACTGTAGCATTAGAAGGCTTATTTACATGAGGAACTGGGAAACACAGGAAAAATGCGTAACTAGTGCAGGAAATCATTATGCTGATGAATAATATGAAACTTAGAAAAACGATACATCGGTTTGAGTTTTGACTAACTCTCTCACTATGGGGGTCTATTTTATACATGTCAGAAACAGTCTAACCGTTTCACCTAGGGGAGGACTTAGACAATCAAACTGACTGACTTATTTTACTAGACCGGAGTTTTTGCTTATACTCCTGCTGCGGAGTTTTCTCTAACAGGGGAGGGGTTGTGTCAATGTCATTTGCGGGACAGTCCTTGAGAGCAATATTTTGACAAGTCTTCGAATCCTGGGAAATGTTCTTAAAGACGGGTTTCAGTCCTTTAAAAAGTTTAACATGAGAAAGGTGCACCCAGCCGCGGCGTCCTTCCAATTTCACGGCTGTACGGGTGGTGAGGAGGACCTGACGGGGCTCCTTCCAACGTGGCTCCAGCGGACTTGATCTGTCAAAGTTCCGGACGAGCACCATCGAACCTGGAACGATTTCATGCGGTGCCACCTCGGTATTGTCTGGAAATGTGGCGGCAACCTGTGAACGACATGAGTTGAGGGCAGACATCAAGGAAGCTAGGTAATCTGTCAGCATATTACATGAAACATCAGTAATACTTCGGGGTCTAGGAGTACCCCACATGTTAGGGGGGCGGCCGAATACGACCTCATACGGGGACAGACCTGATCTGGAATGTGCGACCATGCGCATATAAAACAAAGCGACTGGCAGAGCTACTAGCCAGTCCACACCCTTATCTTTACATATTTTAGCAATTCGGATTTTCAGAGTCTGATTGTGTCTCTCGACTAGACCGGCTGCTTCAGGATGGCGTACACAATGAAACTTCCACTGGTACCCTAACAACAGGGAAACGTGCTTCATCAACTCAGATGAGAATGGCTGACCGTTATCAGAATATACAAGTCAAGTCAGTCAAGTCATTATACTTTTATTCGACACATGTATCATAAAAAGTACAAACATACAATACAAACATAATTATAAAACAGTTCATTATTTACAGAAATACATCTAAGAGTTATGTGGAAAAATTGACTTGATGAGCATTTTTTAAAATCTTAGTCCTAATAATCCAGGCACATGATAAAAACTTTGCAACCCCACAAACAACAACCATGGAAGAGGTGTCAGAGCTAAGAATACGCAAAGCTAATTTATAATCTCTAATACCAAGATTCTTTAGCACTGGTTTCAACCATTTCTTCCTAGGTAGGATGTATGCCTTACAGGCAAAAAGAAAGTGGCCCAATGATTCCTTGGGATTTATACAACCTGGACACATTGTATCCTCTTCCCTCCTATTGTTCCATCTAGATGTAACAGTTTTGAGGGGCAATGTTCCATGTCTAAATTTAAGATATAAAGTCCTTTCTCGAGGGATCTGAATAAAATCCAAAAACAATTCCAATTTTTGGGTGCATTTATGGGACAAAAAAGTCTCAGTCAAATGTCCCCAATTTGGGTTCTGTAGCGCTTTGGCCTCTATCCAATCCCAATATAATTTTTTCACCACTTGTTTTGGTGGAGGTGATTGGGATACCCAAGCGTCGCTTAAACCCACGCTTATTACAAGATTTTTTAAAGCATTTAGCCACTTTATTTTGCCTGCAGTGTTTAATTTTAGCATTTCATCTAACACTAGGGCATAATTACCTAATTCGGGGGTCCTCCTCAAACGGACCCAATATAAAAGGGGACGGAGCTGAAGGAAGTCCCGAATAGACTTTCTGCCTAGGTCTAAGAATAAAGGTTTGAGTGGGGTAGAGGATGGAAGCGACACCAAGTCCCTCATAAACTTATTCTCAGATCGGACGTGGTCGATGGTATTCTCGTTGCCCCACAGTTCCGAGCCATAAACAGCTGCGGCAATTGCTTTTCCCTCATAAACTGATAAGGCAGGTGCAACTGGCCTACTTACAGAGAGACGTTGGTTTTTTAAAATAGTGCCGGAAACCCTTTTAAGATTTAAAACCATTTTACATATATGGGGTTCCCATTTCAAATGATTATTAATCCTAACACCCAGGTAATCAAACTCATCGACCACCTCTAAAGGAGATCCATTCAAGGACAAATGGATATTCCTGTATTTCTTCTTGGCGGTCATAACCATTAGTTTAGTTTTAGTTGTGTTTATTGTAAGTCCCCGTTCCTGACAAAAAACACTAAACTGATCAAGAAGGGTTTGAAGGCCTGTGGGGGTTTTAGATAAGAGAAGGGTGTCGTCGGCAAAGAGGAGGGATGGCGTTTTCTCCCCGGCCACAATGGGGGCGTCGGCCGCTGTCTCATTCAGATGTTTCACCACCCCATTTATAAAAAGGGAGAATAAAGTAGGGGCCATCACACATCCCTGCCGCACCCCTCTATTAACAGGTATACTCTTAGTGAGTTGTCCCTGTGCCCCCCATCGTATCTTCGCATAAGTACCCTCATGGAGTTTAATGATGAGATTTAGCAGGTAGGAAGGGAACCCCATATCCCGTAGAACACTCCAAAGTTTAGCACGGGGTATTACGTCAAAAGCAGTTTTAAGGTCAATAAAAGCCAGGTAAAGGCTCCCTCTGGCTATTGACACTGTTTTCCAAAAAACTGCACAAAATCTGAAAACTTGATCAATGGCCCCAACATTGCTTCTGAATCCAGCTTGGAAGTGGGACAAAATATTTTCTTCCATAAGCCAGCCCTCAATCCTATTTACAATTACCCTACCAACTACTTTTTGAATAACATCAATTAAACTAATTGGTCTGTAGTTGGCAGGGTCCTCTCTTTCACCCTTTTTAAAAACAGTAACAACTTCAGCACCCTTCCATGAATCAGGTACTTGCTGGCCTAACTGGATGAGGTTCAAAACATTTACAATAAAAACAGCCCAAACCAATGGATTAGACTTCAATAAATCACCCGGTATTCCATCCGGTCCAGGTGCCTTACCCGGTTTTATTTTAAGGATGGCCTCCTGTACCTCACGAGGCGAAAACAATACGTCTATAGAGTCCTCATACTGATGGGCCAAACAATTGGTACCTATTAAAGGGGATGCTGGCGCAGCTTCTAAGGAGCCTACGCCGTATAGATTCGAGAAGTGGGAATACCATTGGGACTCAGTTATATGGTTTGGAATAGGCTCAGCGCCTCGTCTATCGATGGCGTTGATCAGTTTCCAAAAAACCATGGCATTTTTCCCAAGAGCCGCTTCTTTTAAAGCCTGCCAATGTTCCTCTTCCCAATCTTTTTTAGCTTTCCTAATACTAATGCGATAGTCATTTCTAGCTAGTCTAGCGGCTGGGGCATCCTTGTTTTTAATAGCTAGCGAGATTTCTTTTCTTTTCCCTCTACAGGAGGCAGTATACCAGGGGTTCCCCTTTTTTCCATGCATTTTAACAAGTGGAATCCCTTGTTTTTTTTTTGAAAAAAACATACTGATCTCCCCTATTAGGTCTTTATACTTAGTTGCCAGCACTGACCCCTGATGCTGAGATGAAATTTGATTCATTGGCACCAGGGCGGATGAAGCAGCCGAAACTAGAACCCTGATATTCTCAAGTGTCTCCTCATTACACCTAACCACATCCCATTTAATCCTACGATTACAGTTAGAAGGGACTAGGTCTTTAGTAATCAACTCATTTTGGACCTCCTCACCAATATTATCTCCCCAGAACATACCCATGCAGAGGGGATTATGGTCGCTATCAATCCTCTGTCTGACCTCCATATCAACCAGATTGGCCCATGACCATACATCCAAAAGGATGTAGTCAATCCTAGACGGGCAGCCAATTCGATTGAAGGTCATGGCGCCCATGCGATCAGATGTAGTGCGGCCATTTAAGGCACATAGATCATATGCAGACACCAGGGCATTCAACTGAATGGCTCGAGCCGACCACTTCTTGATTGGGGCCAAAGATAAGGATGGAATTGACTGGTTTCCTAACTTGTTAAAAGAGCCCAAGAATTCATCCTCATCAAGAGGCTCAAATGTACAATTAAAATCACCTCCCACTAATACTGAGGATTTAGAGGGGAGGGCTGAAAGCCTGTTGTCTAACAGCTCCAATGTTGGAGACAGTTGTCCCCCTGGGAGCCCCCTGGCATAAATACAAAAAATTCCAAAAGCATTCCTGGCTGACTGCCTTTTAACAGTTATATGGAGAATATCCTTACAGGGGACATAATTAACAGTAGTCTTACAGTTCAAAGCTATCCTGATCCATATAATTAAACCCCCCGATGGGCGCCCCCTCCCAGACTGCGTAGCAGGGACAAAGAATGTAGAATAGCCCTGTTTATGTTCTGGCTCTAAACACCACGTTTCCTGAAACATACAGATATGGAAATCTTCTACAAAATTATTCCATTCCGGATCGGGCAAGTTTTTCTTTAAGCCAGCTATGTTCCAGGACAAAATTTTAACAGGTGAGGAGTACCGCATAGATGTATCCAGGGCGGCCTGAGTATCAACACCCCCTGACAAGGGATCTAGAATAATACTATCCTGGACAGGGACTTCCTCTCTTGTAGCAACAATAGAATCACACTCTACGGGAGAAGGTACCCCACAGCCCCTGTCATCTTCAATACACTGGGATGGTGGTCAATCCACTTCTTCCAGCCCACTAAATCGATTATAACATGGGAATAAGGGGTAATTGAGTTGTGGGCCCCACCCTTCTCCATTGAACTGTCTTTCCCCCTTCCACTGGTGCCCCCTCCTCCTGTCGACTAAGTTCCATCCTTCCTCTACAGGCATTCCCCATTGTTGCAGATTCTGGTGTGTTCCACCTCTACCCATTCCTTTCCTAGCAGGCCTCATCCAACTCCATCTAGCATCCTCATAGCCATCTTGCATATAAAAAAAGGACAGGGGCTTGGCTGACACCACAGACTTGCTATCACAGGGAGGAGTAGAACAAATAAATTCTACCAGTCGTGGGTCCTCAAACGTGATAGCGACACAATCACCCTTTATACTTTTCTTCTTCCCACCTACCCATGGTGCCCGTTCTACCATAAGTATGTTCTTGTTTAGGTTGGGTGGTGGAGGGTAATTTTTGTCGAGCCAGTGGCATATTTTATTTTTAATCGCCCAAAAAGGCTCAGAGGTGGACATTGGCAGCTCAGGAATCCCTGTCAGAACAACCACATACGGACAAGCATCTGGTGGTAGATTGATGTTACGTCGCAGAGTGGTTTTTCTGGGCTGTGACTGGGGAATAATGGGAGCTGGGTTTTTAGTGATCTTTTTGCTAACTACATTTCTATTCGCTGCACTCGAACATGTAGCAGTGGAGGGTTTAATATTATTCACTGTGTTAGTTGCCGGTAAAGAGGAAGCTGGAGGGATAATTGTGGGAGCCGGTATGCTTCCCATAGTTTGATTGGAAACAACAATCCCAGTATTAGTAACAGGCGGTGAGACCACCGGAATAGAAGGGCCAGGGGTAGTCAGCCTAGGATCTTGTAACGCAAGAATAGTAGCTAATTGATGTTCTATGTTAGAGAGCCTATTCTCCAGAGGCGAAAGCAGGGATTTTAATAAACTGGACATAGACTCCATTAAGGAGTCAAGCCCGTCTCCTGAATTAGTTGATGAATCATTGCTTCCGCTAGTATCCAGAATACTTGCCAGGCTGCTATCATGGGTTATATCGCCTGGAACCCCTAGGGATAATAAATGAGGGGTGGAATCTAAAGGGTCAGACTCAATATAATCAATGGGTGTCTGGAGAATCCCATCATTTACTGTCGCCGCACCTATATTGTCCCCCCCGGAATTAGAACCCATAGACCCTTGAAAAGTTATGGCGGAATTGTCTATAGGAAAATTTGTTGGGTTCACGACATTTGAAGTTGACATAATAGTGTCGGACCCAACCGTCATTGATGAGTCAATAACATCATGATTAACTGTCACGGGAGCATGGGGAATATTAGGGGGTAGTGTAGTCATAGCGGGGGCGTTAGTAAGAGATAGTGATTGGCAATTAGCGGGAATAGTATCATTATCGGGATTCCCAGCAGAGGTAACAACAAGATTAGTCATACTTTGCGGCGGTGAATGTATCATTGCAATGTTGCCCAGTGAAGATCTTTTTGCGTGTGCAAGATCCAATGATACCCTCCTTTCCATTAAAGAAATGCCCTGGTCTATCAAAGAGTTTGTTCGGGAAATACAATTATCTAAGGTACCAATTACTTTTTTAGTTTTAACGTTTCCAGCTCTCTGGCTCCTAGTTTTACGTGTGGACATCTCTAGCAGGATATATAAATAGGAAAACAGAAAATACTAAAATAGCACAACAGATGTCCCAAGGATAACAGAGAACACAAGGCAAACAGATGGGCTACCCAGAGAAAAAATAACCCCAAATAACTTCAATCAGGAAATAACTGTAGCAATAAATACGAGGCTATAATACAAAGTACTAAATAGGGTGCGCCCAGACCAGGCACTGCAGGCCACGGAGGGCCCGCCCTTTGCCCGGGCTTAGCCCCGGGCGCTCCCGCGCGCTCCCGCGCAGCGAGGTGCTTCCAAATTTATAGTCCCAAACCTATAGGGCGGGGTGGGGCGGGGCGGTCAGGGAGAGCGGGGCCAGGTGACTCGGCCGGAGACCCAGGGACTCCTGGGAAAGCGAGTCCCGGGTCGCGCTCGCAGCCCTGCCGCCTCACCGCCTCTCAGAACCCCACAGGAGCAGCTAGATACAGGAACCACCGCAGAGTCAGGCAGGTAAGCAGCGAAGCGGGACCCGCGGAGCGGGTACCGCGAGGCGTGGGTGAAAGAGCCTGGGATAAAACAGAAACGCCGTCTTCAGGTCAGGGTTCAGCAAAGGAGTGTTCCACAGGCAAAATTCCCTTCTCTCCTTTTCACCTGGGCAGCTGGGGCGGGGCGGTCAGGGAGAGCGGGGCCAGGTGACTCGGCCGGAGACCCAGGGACTCCTGGGAAAGCGAGTCCCGGGTCGCGCTCGCACCCCTGCCGCCTCACCGCCTCTCAGAACCCCACAGGAGCAGCTAGATACAGGAACCACCGCAGAGTCAGGCAGGTAAGCAGCGAAGCGGGACCCGCGGAGCGGGTACCGCGAGGCGTGGGTGAAAGAGCCTGGGATAAAACAGAAACGCCGTCTTCAGGTCAGGGTTCAGCAAAGGAGTGTTCGACTCTAGGGAGTCCATATCGAGGGAAGAATTCACGAACCAACTGTTTGGCAGTGGTCGCGGCTGTGTAATCTGGGACTGGATATGCTTCTGTCCATCTGGACAAAGCGCATACAACTACAAGGACATACTTGAAACCTCGACATCGCTCCATCTGAATATAATCCATTTGGAGGACCTCAAAGGGGTGGTCAGGAGGCTGGAAACCACCTTGTTCCACCGGGACACTTTTACCTGGATTAAACTGACAACATATCATACAGGTACGGACTTTCTGCTTGGCTGCAGCTCGTAAATGCTTGTTGAACCAAATGTTCTGGATACTGTCTAACATAGCTTTTTCTCCTAAATGTGCTGGACTATGTGCGGTATTAATAATGACTTGAACCATAGAGTCGGGGAGAAACCATGTGGCTCTACCCTTTGTTAACCATCCTTGATCTGTCTGGACCCCTCCTTGTTCAGACCATTTCTTGATTTCATCGGGAGTAGCATGTAACTGGATATCTATGACATCTTGAGTAGGGTCCTTAACTGTCATACATGTAGTCAGATCTGGAGTGTGTGTCATGTTAACTGGACTGTCTAGAGCCTGTGCTGTAAGCTTGGCTGTGCGATCTGCTAGATCATTACCTTGAGAAATAATGTCAGTAACTTTCGTATGTGCTTTGCATTTCATAATAGCAATAGATGTCGGTAAGTGTATGGCATCTAACAGAGCTTGGATAAGGAAACCATGCTGAATCTTGGTTCCATGAGAAGTCATGAAACCTCTCTCCTGCCAGAGCACTCCAAAGTCGTGTACAACTCCAAATGCGTAACGTGAATCCGTGTAAACATTAACTTTCAGGTTCTTGGCGTGTATGCAGGCTTGTGTCAGAGCAACTAGCTCTGCTGCTTGAGCGGACAGGGTATCAATACGGTGTGTTTCAATAACTTCAGTGTCAGTAGTCACTGCATACGCGGCGACTAGTTCTCCTGTACTAGTTCTCATACATGAACCATCCACATAAAGTGTCAGGTCAGGATCTGGTAACGGAATGTCTGTCAGATCTTGTCTTGGCTTTGTCGTAATGTTGACTACTTCCACACAGTCGTGTGTGGCAGAATTTGAATTAACTGATGGTAACAGTGTAGCAGGATTCAGGATGTTGCAGCGTCTAATTACTATGTGTGGCTGGAACAGTGTCAATTCATAACCTGTTAAACGTGCAATTGTCAAGTGTTGTGTTTGTGTTCGGTTTAAAAGAACTTCCACGGAGTGTGGAACTTGTACTGTCAAGGAGTGTCCTAAAACTATGGAATCACTTTGTCTGATAGCTAGTGCTGTGGCTGCAACTGACTTGAGGCACGCAGGCAACGCCTGGGCGACTGGATCTAATGTGCTAGAAAAATAAGCACAAGGCTTGTATTGTCCTGCTTGGTCTTGTGTGAGAACAGATAATGCTGTACCTTCACGTTCAGTAACGAAAAGTGTAAAAGGCTTACTGTAGTTCGGTGTAGCTAGAACTGGAGCTTGGCATAAAGCTTTCTTTAACTCGTTGAAACTAAGTGTATGTTCAGATGTCCAAGGGAGGACAGTCGATACGGCTGCCTCCTGTGTCGTTAACTGTATCAGTGGCTTGGCTAGAAATGCATACTGGGGAATCCATTGTCTGCAATAAGAAGTAAGGCCGATAAAGGCACGTACCTCCTTCTGGGTTCTGGGTTGAGGAAGACTCGCTATCAACTGGATACGGTCTGGTGTCAACTGCCTACCCCTCTTGGACAGTAAGTGTCCTAAGTAGACCACTTGCTGGACACAGAATTGAAGCTTCGAAGGGGACACCTTGTGCCCCATCTCG
Source organism: Lissotriton helveticus (assembly GCF_964261635.1). NCBI lineage: Eukaryota > Metazoa > Chordata > Amphibia > Caudata > Salamandridae > Lissotriton > Lissotriton helveticus. The sequence goes on from NC_136059.1 coordinate 12,383,966, forward strand.
GCTAGGAAATATAGAACCGTCAGTGACGCTCGCTCGCAGTCACGTTCAGAACGGGCTGTGATCAGTAGATCATCAACATACTGGAGCAGGGCAGTGTCAGTTGGCATGTGAATATTGTCTAGTTGTCTCTTGAGTGCTTGACTGTAAATACTAGGGCTTTCTGTGAAACCTTGAGGAGCTCGTGTAAACATATAGCTCCTTCCATTTAAACAAAATCCGAAAAGAAACTGGCTGTCTGGATGGATGGGAACACTAAAAAATGCATTCTTGAGGTCTATGACAGTAAAGAACGTGGCTTCGGAATCAATAGCTGTCAATAGGGAAGAGATATCTGGGACAACTGGGTACTGAGGAATAATACATTTGTTAAGCTCTCGTAAGTCGATCACTAATCGATATACTGGGGGTGCATTTGGATCAGTACGTTTCATGACTGGAATGATCGGAGAATTACATACATTGGAGTCAGTTTCTACAACTACTCCTTGAGCCATGAGCTCGTCAATAATTTTGGATAAGGCTGCTACAGCCTCAGGTGGCAATCTATACTGCCTGATTCGTGGTAACACTACACCTGGTTTCAGGGTCACACGATAGGGTGTGATTTGCATGTAACCTACATCAGTTGGGCCTTGTGCCCATAGATGCTGCGGAACATTGGACAGTCTGGAATCAAAATCTCGTAATACATAGTGACCCTTAAAGTCACGTAGGAACAATCGTATTCCCTCTGGGGAACAACATATAACGGCACCTAACTCTTTCAGTGTTTTAATGCCTAATAGATTTTCTGGACATGACTTAGTAAGTAACAGATCAGTAGTGCGGGACAATGGACCCACTTCTAGAGTAACTGGCTTTGAAATCTCATTAACGATAGGTTTTCCTGAAAATCCAAGGGAAACATTTCTTGAGCCTGAGAGCGGAGCCCCTGGAACTTCGGCATGACTAATTGTGGTCCTACTTGCCCCTGTATCAATCAAAAACTTTCTGTCTTTCCCTAATACTTGACTGTGAACATAGGGACCTTCTTGATCTACAGGTATCTCGATGAGAGGCAAGCCTACCTCCCTCTCTAGGCTGTTTCATGAATATGGCTGGTACTCTGGATACTCAGACTGTGCATACTGGTACATCTGCGATGTAACATGCTGTGTTGCAGCAATAGGCTGCGGTGCTGTAACTGTCTGTGGTGCATTCTGTGGCTGAAGAGTCTGTGAAACTTGTTCCTGTCTAGGCGGACGTGGTCTTTCTTTAGTCTTACCAGTAGCTATGTTATGTTTCAGAACTGCACACTCATTTATAAAATGACCTGGCTGTTTACAATAATTGCAGTTCCCTTTAACGGGAGCTGCAGGATGACTGGCTTGATTCGGACCCCTCTTCTGACTGTCTTGAGGAACAGATTGTGCAACTAGTACTTTCATTTTCGTGTCTTTCATACGTTTTCTCTCGTGTTCTTGCTCTTCCCTGATTCTATTCTGGTGGTACTGGAGCATCTGGAGCATCTGGGACGGAGTATTTGCTTGCCAGGTGCTTTCGACTTTCAGAACTCGGTTTTTAATTGGTGGACTTGAATTCTCGACTAATTTGGTAACGAAAAGGTGAGGATATGACTCACTACTTGTCTTGAGACCACTGTTGATACTAAAGCACTTTTCAAACCTAGAATAAAAATCACTAATATCTTCATCTTGTTTCTGTTTACAGGCTGAGATTGCATCCCAGTCTTCTTTTCTCGTTGTTAATAATCTGGGTAAAACTTGAATCAATAATTCTGGTAATTCTTTACATTTCTCTCCAAGACCAGTACCTGGTACACGTATCTTATCTTCTGCATCTAGGACTGCCCAATCTATCTTTTTCTCTCCCACCTCCCATTCTTTTTCCTTTAGCTTTTCATACACCGCTGCGGGTAGCAGAACCTTTAACATTTTAATGATATCTGGGTAAGTGTATTCTCCCATACGGAGCATGTCTTTTAATTCTCTATGGAACCCTGCTGGATCTTTATCATGACAGGGAATTAATTTCTTCATCTCTAGAAGTTCCATCTTTGTTATCGGAGTGTATACAAACACTCGCTGCATTTCGCCACCCGTTCCTCTGACTGGGTGGACTTCTCGTAACGGATTCTGTCTGTCTATGTAGAATGATTTACTTTCTGGGGGTGAAACATGAACAAAACGCGGGTTCAAGAATGATCTATATTTGTGGCGCTGTTCTAGAATGACACTAATTAAATCGGTACCTAGACCTCTCCATCTGTACTGGAGTAACTCGTTCAGGATATCATGTAACGGGCCTGGATCAGAATGTTGACCCTCATACAGAGTAATGAGGTGCTGGATCATATACATACCCACCAGTCGCTGCTCGGCTGGGGGCATTTTCAGAAACATTTGTGCCACTATTTCGTCTGGAAAAGTGGTAGAATCAGTAATCCATCTGACTGCTGACCGAACTATTTCTTGTTCATGCATAGTACTTAACTCACTGTAACCGATTCGTGATTTCAGAATGTGATCGGTAGCTTGAAATACTTGTTCTAGGGAACCTTGTTCTGGTGCTGAATGATGGAAAGTAGACTTGGGTTCTAGACGTAAATGGCGATCTGGAAATCTAGATTTTCCTACATACGCTATTCTGGCAGTATTCTCATCGTCTTCCTCTTCAGGATCAGAGATACTTTCTTTCTCGCTTACTTGTGCGGCTTTACGTTGTTCGTGTATCTTTATTATCTCTCTACGGATTTTCTTGTACATACTCTCCATGGCACCAATGGTATTGTGCTTTCCTTCGGCTATATTATCACTCCACTTTGTCAGGGTTTTCATTTCTTCCGGGTCTTTAGACGGGTAATCTTGTTCTCTTATTAGACAGTTAATTAAGAACTTTAATATCATACGCTGAATCTCGGCTTTCCTTTGAGACATGGCATCACTAATACTTTGTGGGTCATCCCCTGTACGGATGAAACGATATATCCTGTCTAGATCTTCTTTCATATTCGGCAGGGTGACTAGATACTCGGTCACTCTCCTTACGCGTACGGAATATAAAACCATATTAAACTCGCCTGGAACTGGGTCATAGACACATTCGCCAAGGGTTTGCCTGATCTCTGCAACAGACTTATTACTTTTAGGAGTACGCTGTGATGCTTGAGCATGTAATTCGAGTGCTGATAAACGCTTGTATGGCGGCGGGGTTTGAGGAAGACCTCCTCCTGCGGCCCCTAAACTAGAATCATCAACTGATGCTTTTCGTCCTGGCAGGGTCGGTAATTGTAACGTGGGCTGGACTTGTATGGCGGGCTGACCCAGGGGGGCTGTTAAGGGCACCCCGGTGTCTGGAGGAGCAGGAATTACCTGATTTACAGGGACTGGCGGAGTGCGAACAGGATTTGCATATTCGGGGACTGTGTCGTCCAGATAGGACGAAATAAAAATATCAGCTGCGGTCGGTTTGTGACGTAGCTTGGTCGGAACTAATGGTGGCGGGAAATTACTGGATGCCTCTGGGGTCGCTTTTGGCAAGCCCTCAGCAAGAAGAGGATACATACCCTTAATGAGGGCATTCCTCTGTCTGTCTGATTGCTCAGTTCTAACTCGTTCACCTATCTCGATTAATTCTCTTTCTTGGGCTCGTTCTTGGGATTCTCTACTTAGTTCTGACTTTCTGATTTCTTTTTCGGTTCTCTTATGAGCTTCTTTGCGCCATAACTCGATGGCGTCTTTCTGTGATTGTCTGGCTTTCTTTTTCCATAATGCCTCCTCTACTCGCATGATGCATTCGGCATCCCATGTACCCGATACGGGCCATCTATACTTTTCTTCTAACTGTTTGGTATAATCTACCCATAAATCTAGATACAATATGGCACTTATGCCATGCTTCTGATACATAAAATGACCTGGACTGTCCCTGGGCGGGACAGGAACTGCTTCTTCTAACAAACCCTTTCTAGTTTTTAACTGACGTAATCTCGAAAAGAGAGACATTGTAAACTTGAATCGGAACACAATACAATAGACAAGGAACAATAACAATTGGGAGAACAATTCAGGCATACCACGACATTGAAAATACATTGAACAACATCATAACATTACAGTTCGGACAGAATATTACCTGGAATACTGAGAACAGAAACACAAGAATTTCTCGAGAACGGAACAGACTAGAGTTACTGGATGCACTGCTGAAACAGTACGGAACATACCGGTCCCATAAAGGGACGCATCAAGACCCGTATCCACCTAGGTGAACACTTCGTTTGTGGGCTTGGGTACCACCAACCCACGGACCAGGAGTCAATTTAGACTGACCCTGTCTAGATACTACCCCAGTAATGGTACTCACCGGGCAGCAAGAACGGAAAGCTTCGGACTGGACTGGACTGCTTACGACGACGGACGACGAACTTCGGACTTTAGTTCGGGTGGGCCTCCGGATACCTCGGACCTTGGACTCTTGGCTTGGGCTCTGGTCGGGACTCGCCGCGTTCCTCCACCGTCTCGTTTGGATGCTGGACCGCCTCCTCCGTCTCCTCCGTGGGCCTGAGGGATACTTGAGCAGAAATATCTGCCACTGCGCAGAAGAGTTCCGTCACGACTGCAGAGGGTCAGGGGGTCGGCGTGGCTTCACCGACGCGTGGGGAAAGGGCAAGTCCCTATTCGGGCGCCATTATGTGGTAAATAAATAAATAATACCCTATTTTTGACTAGACATATATCATAACAGATAGCTCAATAAATAAGAGTCAAGATTCGAGGTAGTAGGAGTTTTGCAGGTTTAATACAGCATAAGGACAGGAACAGGACAACCTGCATAGGAATAGGATGACAGGGCCCAGCAGCTGCTGGGTCTGGATCTGGGATGAGCGCGCTAACTTTTAATAACAATATACGAGCATATATACATAGCGCAAACACATAGCATTACATTGCAGTAGGCGTAGCAGTGGGTGGAGCAGAAGGCGTGACGCGTAGCAGTCGCGAAAGATAAGAGTAAAAAGAGGTGTAACTGGGCGTATACATAGACATGTGGTGCAGACGTAACAGAATATGTCATGAATGGGCGGAAACATAGGAGGGGGCTACCTAAGGAGCCGGGACCTCTAACCTGGTGGTGCGCGCAAACTGGCAATGACGTGTTACGAGGAGAAGCTGGGGGCTATGAACTCTGTGCTAGGAGCAGAGACTAAAGTCTGGAGGGTCGGAGCGACATGTACCTAAACCCTATCTAGTATCTGATGTTTAGGGAACATGTTGATATAAACTAGAAGTCATGAGGGGAAAAGCTAACTGACTCTAAGACTAGAGCATGCATTATTCTACATGTAGTGCGTGATGAAGAATATTAAATGACCATTAAATACAGTATTTCTCTTAACATGGAGCCGAATAGGCTAGACAATGACGGAAACTATTGATGCAGTTCAGTAGCTTAGGAATGCAGAGAAGGAGGACTAAACTGATAGCTGGAATCATAACATAGTCTTGGCAGACTCAGAGGCAGAGCCAAGCTGCACCGGGCACTGCGAGGCAGGAAGTAAGTGAAAGGTCGAGGATACAGGTGGGGGCTGTATCGCTCCTCAGCGAGGCTTCAGGAGACAGGAGCTGAATCTGATGTCCGGGCCCTGTTGAGGCCTGGAAACGGGGACTTTATAATGAAATAACGTGCACACTGAGAAACGTGGCAACATAACTTTACATAGGCCTGGTATTCGTAGTATTCACGAGGACTGGAAACTAGCATACCAGAGGTGGACACAACTATAATTGCGTCATTAATCGGACATGGGGAATACATATGCATATTGGTCATGCACACATAACATATGATGGATGACACGTAGGGACACAGAACATGACAAAATTTACTTTTCCACAAAGCGCACATGCGCACTATGCATCAGCTGGTCACTCTTTAGGAATGTTAGCACTAACTGACCAGTGTTATTGAACTCCTCCCACACGCTGGCTGTGTTCCAAAAATGACCTTATATGTACCTAAAATGTGTAACTTGTAACCGCCTATCTTTTTATATAGGCCTGATTTGAACCCAACACCACAACGGGCTTGTGCTGGTTCTGAGCCTGGTGTTCACGGGCTTGTGCTGGCTCTGAGTCTGGTGTTCACGGGCTTGTGCTGGCTCTGAGTCTGGTGTTCACGGGCTTGTGCTGGCTCTGAGTCTGGTGTGCTCTGAGTCTGGTGTTCACAGGCTTGTGTTGGCTCTGAGTCTGGTGTTCACGGGCTTGTGCTGGCTCTGAGTCTGGTGTGCTCTGAGTCTGGTGTTCACAGGCTTGTGTTGGCTCTGAGTCTGGTGTTCACGGGCTTGTGCTGGCTCTGAGTCTGGTGTGCTCTGAGTCTGGTGTTCACAGACTTGTGCTGGCTCTGAGTCTGGTGTTCACGGGCTTGTGCTGGCTCTGAGTCTGGTGTTCACGGGCTTGTGCTGGTTCTGAATCTGGTGTTCACTGGCTTGTGCTGGCTCTGAGACTGGTGTTCACGGGCTTGTGCTGGCTCTGAGTCTGGTATTCACAGACATGTGCTGGCTCTGAGTCTGGAGTTCACGGGCTTGTGCTGGCTCTGAGTCTGGTGTTCACGGGCTTGTGCTGGCTCTGAGTCTGGTGTTCACGGGCTTGCGCTGGCTCTGAGTCTGGTGTTCACGGGCTTGTGCTGGCTCTGAGCCTGGTGTTCACGGGCTTGTGCTGGTTCTGAGCCTGGTGTTCACGGGCTTGTGCTGGCTCTGAGTCTGGTGTTCACGGGCTTGTGCTGGCTCTGAGTCTGGTGTTCACGGGCTTGTGCTGGCTCTGAGTCTGGTGTGCTCTGAGTCTGGTGTTCACAGGCTTGTGTTGGCTCTGAGTCTGGTGTTCACGGGCTTGTGCTGGCTCTGAGTCTGGTGTGCTCTGAGTCTGGTGTTCACAGGCTTGTGTTGGCTCTGAGTCTGGTGTTCACGGGCTTGTGCTGGCTCTGAGTCTGGTGTGCTCTGAGTCTGGTGTTCACAGGCTTGTGTTGGCTCTGAGTCTGGTGTTCACGGGCTTGTGCTGGCTCTGAGTCTGGTGTGCTCTGAGTCTGGTGTTCACAGACTTGTGCTGGCTCTGAGTCTGGTGTTCACAGACTTGTGCTGGCTCTGAGCCTGGTGTTCATGGGCTTGTGCTGGCTCTGAACCTGGTGTTCATGGGCTTGCGCTGGCTCTGAGTCTGGTGTTCACGGGCTTGTGCTGGCTCTGAGTCTAGTGTTCACGGGCTTGCGCTGGCTCTGAACCTGGTGTTCACAGGCTTGTGCTGGCTCTGAGTCTGGTGTTCACGGGCTTGTGCTGGCTCTGAGCCTGGTGTTCATGGGCTTGTGCTGGCTCTGAAACTGGTGTTCACAGGCTTGCGCTGGCTCTGAGTCTGGTGTTCACGGGCTTGTGCTGGCTCTGAGTCTGGTATTCACAGACTTGTGCTGGCTCTGAGTCTGATGTTCACGGGCTTGTGCTGGCTCTGAGCCTGGTGTTCACGGGCTTGTGCTGGCTCTGAGTCTGGTGTTCACGGGCTTGCTCTGGCTCTGAGTCTGGTGTTTACAGGCTTGTGCTGGCTCTGAGCCTGGTGTTCACGGGCTTGTGCTGGCTCTGAGTCTGGTATTCACAGACTTGTGCTGGCTCTGAGTCTGATGTTCACGGGCTTGTGCTGGCTCTGAGCCTGGTGTTCACGGGCTTGTGCTGGCTCTGAGTCTGGTGTTCACGGGCTTGTGCTGGCTCTGAGTCTGGTATTCACGGGCTTGTGCTGGCTCTGAGTCTGGTGTTCACGGGCTTGTGCTGGCTCTGAGTCTGGTGTTCACGGGCTTGTGCTGGCTCTGAGTCTGGTGTTCACGGGCTTGTGCTGGCTCTGAGCCAGGTGTTCACGGGCTTGTGCAGGCTCTGAGCCTGGTGTTCACGGGCTTGTGCTGGCTCTGAGCCTGGTGTTCACGGGCTTGTGCTGGCTCTGAACCTGGTGTTCACGGGCTTGTGCTGGCTCTGAGTCTGGTGTTCACGGGCTTGTGCTGGCTCTGAGTCTGGTGTTCACAGGCTTGTGCTGGCTCTGAGTCTAGTGTTCACGGGCTTGTGCTGGCTCTGAACCTGGTGTTCACGGGCTTGTGCTGGCTCTGAGTCTGGTGTTCACAGGCTTGCGCTGGCTCTGAGTCTGGTGTTCACGGGCTTGTGCTGGCTCTGACTCTGGTGTTCACGGGCTTGTGCTGGCTCTGAGTCTGGTGTTCACAGGCTTGTGCTGGCTCTGAGTCTGGTGTTCACGGGCTTGCGCTGGCTCTGAGTCTAGTGTTCACGGGCTTGTGCTGGCTCTGAGTATGGTGTTCACAGGCTTGCGTTGGCTCTGAGTCTGGTGTTCACAGGCTTGTGCTGGCTCTGAGTCTAGTGTTCACAGGCTTGTGCTGGCTCTGAGTCTGGTATTCACGGGCTTGTGCTGGCTCTGAGTCTGGTGTTCACGGGCTTGTGCTGGCTCTGAGTCTGGTGTTCACAGGCTTGTGCTGGCTCTGAGCCAGGTGTTCACGGGCTTGTGCAGGCTCTGAGCCTGGTGTTCACGGGCTTGTGCTGGCTCTGAGCCTGGTGTTCACGGGCTTGTGCTGGCTCTGACTCTGGTGTTCACGGGCTTGTGCTGGCTCTGAGTCTAGTGTTCACAGGATTGTGCTGGCTCTGAGTCTGGTGTTCACGGGCTTGTGCTGGCTCTGAGCCTGGTGTTCACAGGCTTGTGCTGGCTCTGAGTCTGGTGTTCAAAGGCTTGCGCTGGCTCTGAGTCTGGTGTTCACAGGCTTGTGCTGGCTCTGAACCTGGTGTTCATAGGCTTGTGCTGGCTCTGAGCCTGGTGTTCACGGGCTTGTGCTTGCTCTGAGCCTGGTGTTCACGGGCTTGTGCTGGCTCTGACTCTGGTGTTCACGGGCTTGTGCTGGCTCTGAGTCTAGTGTTCACAGGATTGTGCTGGCTCTGAGTCTGGTGTTCACGGGCTTGTGCTGGCTCTGAGTCTGGTGTTCACAGGCTTGTGCTGGCTCTGAGTCTGGTGTTCACGGGCTTGTGCTGGCTCTGAACCTGGTGTTCACGGGCTTGTGCTGGCTCTGAGTCTGGTGTTCACAGACTTGTGCTGGCTCTGAGCCTGGTGTTCATGGGCTTGTGCTGGTTCTGAGCCTGGTGTTCACGGGCTTGTGCTGGCTCTGAGCCTGGTGTTCACGGGCTTGTGCTGGGTCTGAGTCTGGAGTTCACGGGCTTGTGCTGGCTCTGAGCCTGGTGTTCACGGGCTTGCGCTGGCTCTGCTGGCTCTGAGCCTGGTGTTCACGGGCTTGCGCTGGCTCTGAACCTGGTGTTCACAGACTTGCGTTGGCTCTGAACCTGGTGTTCACAGGCTTGTGCTGGCTCTGAGTCTGGTGTTCACGGGCTTGTGCTGGCTCTGAACCTGGTGTTCACAGACTTGCGTTGGCTCTGAACCTGGTGTTCACAGGCTTGTGCTGGCTCTGAGTCTAGTGTTCACGGGCTTGTGCTGGCTCTGAACCTGGTGTTCACGGGCTTGTGCTGGCTCTGAGTCTGGTGTTCACAGACTTGTGCTGGCTCTGAGCCTGGTGTTCATGGGCTTGTGCTGGTTCTGAGCCTGGTGTTCACGGGCTTGTGCTGGCTCTGAGCCTGGTGTTCACGGGCTTGTGCTGGGTCTGAGTCTGGAGTTCACGGGCTTGTGCTGGCTCTGAGCCTGGTGTTCACGGGCTTGCGCTGGCTCTGCTGGCTCTGAGCCTGGTGTTCACGGGCTTGCGCTGGCTCTGAGTCTGGTGTTCACGGGCTTGTGCTGGCTCTGAGCCTGGTGTTCACGGGCTTGTGCTGGCTCTGAGTCTGGTATTCACAGACTTGTGCTGGCTCTGAGTCTGATGTTCACGGGCTTGTGCTGGCTCTGAGTCTGGTGTTCACTGGCTTGTGCTGGCTCTGAGACTGGTGTTCACGGGCTTGTGCTGGCTCTGAGTCTGGTATTCACAGACATGTGCTGGCTCTAAATCTGGTGTTCACGGGCTTGTGCTGGCTCTGAGTCTGGTGTTCACGGGCTTGTGCTGGCTCTGAGTCTGGAGTTCACTGGCTTGTGCTGGCTCTGAGTCTGGTGTTCACGGGCTTGTGCTGGCTCTGAGTCTGGTGTTCACGGGCTTGCGCTGGCTCTGAGTCTGGTGTTCACGGGCTTGTGCTGGCTCTGAGCCTGGTGTTCACGGGCTTGTGCTGGTGCTGAGTTTGGTGTTCACAGACTTGTGCTGGCTCTGAGTCTGGTGTTCACAGACTTGTGCTGGCTCTGAGCCTGGTATTCACGGGCTTGTGCTGGCTCTGAGTCTGGTGTTCACGGGCTTGTGCTGGTTCTGAGTCTGGTGTTCACGGGCTTGTGCTGGTTCTGAGCCTGGTGTTCACGGGCTTGTGCTGGCTCTGAGTCTGGTGTTCACAGGCTTGTGCTGGCTCTCAACCTGGTGTACAAAGGCTTGCGCTGGCTCTGAGTCTGGTGTTCACAGGCTTGTGCTGGCTCTGAGTCTGGTGTTCACAGGCATGTGCTGGCTCTGAGTCTGGTGTTCACGGGCTTGTGCTGGCTCTGAGTCTGGTGTTCACGGGCTTGCGCTGGCTCTGAGTCTGGTGTTCACGGGCTTGCGCTGGCTCTGAGTCTGGTGTTCACAGGCTTGTGCTGGCTCTGAGTCTGGTGTTCACAGGCTTGTGCTGGCTCTGAGTATAGTGTTCACAGGCTTGTGCTGGCTCCGAGTTTGGTGTTCACAGGCTTGTGCTGGCTCTGAGCCTGGTGTTCACAGGCTTGTGCTGGCTCTGAGCCTGGTGTTCACAGGCTTGTGCTGGCTCTGGGTCTGGTGTGCTCTGAGTCTAGTGTTCACAGACTTGTGCTGGCTATGAGTCTAGTGTTCACAGACTTGTGCTGGCTCTGAGCCTGGTGTTCACGGGCTTGTGCTGGCTCTGAGTCTGGTATTCACAGACTTGTGCTGGCTCTGAGTCTGGTGTTCACGGGCTTGTGCTAGCTCTGAGTCTAGCGTTCACAAGCTTGTGCTGGCTCTGAGTCTGGTGTTCACGGGCTTGCGCTGGCTCTGAGCCTGTTTTTCACGGGCTTGTGCTGGCTCTGTGTCTGGTGTTCACGGGCTTGTGCTGGCTCTGAGTCTGGTGTTCACAGGCTTGTGCTGGCTCTGAGTCTGGTGTGCTCTGAGTCTGGTGTTCACTGGCTTGTGCTGGTTCTGAGCCTGGTGTTCAAGGGCTTGTGCTGGCTCTGAGTCTGGTGTTCACGGGCTTGTGCTGGCTCTGAGTCTGGTGTTCACGGGCTTGTGCTGGCTCTGAGGCTGGTGTTCACGGGCTTGTGCTGGGTCTGAGTCTGGTGTTCACGGGCTTGTACTTGCTCTGAGTCTGGTGTTCACGGGCTTGTGCTGGGTCTGAGTCTGGTGTTCACGGGCTTGTACTTGCTCTGAGTCTGGTGTTCACGGGCTTGTGCTGGCTCTGAGCCTGGTGTTCACGGGCTTGTGCTGGCTCTGAGCCTGGTGTTCACGGGCTTGTGCTGGCTCTGAGTCTGGTGTTCACAGACTTGTGCTGGATCTGAGCCAGGTGTTCACGGGCTTGTGCTGGCTCTGAGTCTGGTGTTCACGGGCTTGTGCTGGCTCTGAGCCTGGTGTTCTCGGGCTTGTGCTGGCTCTGAGTCTGGTGTTCACAGACTTGTGCTAGCTCTGAGTTTAGCGTTCACAGACTTGTGCTGGCTCTGAGTCTGATGTTCACGGGCTTGTGCTGGCTCTGAGTCTGGTGTTCACGGGCTTGTGCTGGTTCTGAGTCTGGTGTTCACGGGCTTGTGCTGGCTCTGAGTCTGGTGTTCACGGTCTTGTGCTAGCTCTGAGTCTAGCGTTCACGGGCTTGTGCTGGCTCTGAGTCTGGTGTTCACGGGCTTGCGCTGGCTCTGATCCTGGTGTTCACGGGCTTGTGCTGGCTCTGAGCCTGGTGTTCACGGGCTTGTGCTGGCTCTGAGTCTGGTGTTCACGGGGTTGTGCTGGCTCTGAGTCTGGTGTTCACAGGCTTGTGCTGGCTCTGAGTCTGGTATTCACGGGCTTGTGCTGGCTTTGAGTCTGGTGTTCACAGGCTTGTGCTGGCTCTGAGTCTGGTGTGCTCTGAGTCTGGTGTTCACTGGCTTGTGCTGGTTCTGAGCCTGGTGTTCACGGGCTTGTGCTGGCTCTGAGGCTGGTGTTCACGGGCTTGTGCTGGGTCTGAGTCTGGTGTTCACGGGCTTGTACTTGCTCTGAGTCTGGTGTTCACGGGCTTGTACTTGCTCTGAGTCTGGTGTTCACGGGCTTGTGCTGGCTCTGAGCCTGGTGTTCACGGGCTTGTGCTGGCTCTGAGCCTGGTGTTCACGGGCTTGTGCTGGCTCTGAGTCTGGTGTTCACAGACTTGTGCTGGATCTGAGCCAGGTGTTCACGGGCTTGTGCTGGCTCTGAGTCTGGTGTTCACGGGCTTGTGCTGGCTCTGAGCCTGGTGTTCTCGGGCTTGTGCTGGCTCTGAGTCTGGTGTTCACAGACTTGTGCTAGCTCTGAGTTTAGCGTTCACAGACTTGTGCTGGCTCTGAGTCTGATGTTCACGGGCTTGTGCTGGCTCTGAGTCTGGTGTTCACGGGCTTGTGCTGGTTCTGAGTCTGGTGTTCACGGGCTTGTGCTGGCTCTGAGTCTGGTGTTCACGGTCTTGTGCTAGCTCTGAGTCTAGCGTTCACGGGCTTGTGCTGGCTCTGAGTCTGGTGTTCACGGGCTTGCGCTGGCTCTGATCCTGGTGTTCACGGGCTTGTGCTGGCTCTGAGCCTGGTGTTCACGGGCTTGTGCTGGCTCTGAGTCTGGTGTTCACGGGGTTGTGCTGGCTCTGAGTCTGGTGTTCACAGGCTTGTGCTGGCTCTGAGTCTGGTATTCACGGGCTTGTGCTGGCTTTGAGTCTGGTGTTCACAGGCTTGTGCTGGCTCTGAGTCTGGTGTGCTCTGAGTCTGGTGTTCACTGGCTTGTGCTGGTTCTGAGCCTGGTGTTCACGGGCTTGTGCTGGCTCTGAGCCTGGTGTTCACGGGCTTGTGCTGGGTCTGAGTCTGGAGTTCACGGGCTTGTGCTGGCTCTGAGCCTGGTGTTCACGGGCTTGCGCTGGCTCTGCTGGCTCTGAGCCTGGTGTTCACGGGCTTGCGCTGGCTCTGAGTCTGGTGTTCACGGGCTTGTGCTGGCTCTGAGCCTGGTGTTCACGGGCTTGTGCTGGCTCTGAGTCTGGTATTCACAGACTTGTGCTGGCTCTGAGTCTGATGTTCACGGGCTTGTGCTGGCTCTGAGTCTGGTGTTCACGGGCTTGTGCTGGTTCTGAGTCTGGTGTTCACTGGCTTGTGCTGGCTCTGAGACTGGTGTTTACGGGCTTGTGCTGGCTCTGAGTCTGGTATTCACAGACATGTGCTGGCTCTAAATCTGGTGTTCACGGGCTTGTGCTGGCTCTGAGTCTGGTGTTCACGGGCTTGTGCTGGCTCTGAGTCTGGAGTTCACTGGCTTGTGCTGGCTCTGAGTCTGGTGTTCACGGGCTTGTGCTGGCTCTGAGTCTGGTGTTCACGGGCTTGCGCTGGCTCTGAGTCTGGTGTTCACGGGCTTGTGCTGGCTCTGAGCCTGGTGTTCACGGGCTTGTGCTGGTGCTGAGTTTGGTGTTCACAGACTTGTGCTGGCTCTGAGTCTGGTGTTCACAGACTTGTGCTGGCTCTGAGCCTGGTGTTCACGGGCTTGTGCTGGCTCTGAGTCTAGTGTTCACGGACTTGTGCTGACTCTGAGTCTAGTGTTCACAGACATGTGCTGGCTCTGAGCCTGGTATTCACGGGCTTGTGCTGGCTCTGAGTCTGGTGTTCACGGGCTTGTGCTGGTTCTGAGTCTGGTGTTCACGGGCTTGTGCTGGTTCTGAGCCTGGTGTTCACGGGCTTGTGCTGGCTCTGAGTCTGGTGTTCACAGGCTTGTTATGGCTCTGAACCTGGTGTACAAAGGCTTGCGCTGGCTCTGAGTCTGGTGTTCACAGGCTTGTGCTGGCTCTGAGTCTGGTGTTCACAGGCTTGTGCTGGCTCCGAGTCTGGTGTTCACAGGCATGTGCTGGCTCTGAGTCTGGTGTTCACGGGCTTGTGCTGGCTCTGAGTCTGGTGTTCACAGACTTGTGCTGGATCTGAGTCTGGTGTTCAGAGGCTTGTGCTGGCTCTGAGCCAGGTGTTCACGGGCTTGTGCTGGCTCTGAGTCTGGTGTTCACGGGCTTGCGCTGGCTCTGAGTCTGGTGTTCACGGGCTTGCGCTGGCTCTGAGTCTGGTGTTCACAGGCTTGTGCTGGCTCTGAGTCTGGTGTTCACAGGCTTGTGCTGGCTCTGAGTATAGTGTTCACAGGCTTGTGCTGGCTCCGAGTTTGGTGTTCACAGGCTTGTGCTGGCTCTGAGCCTGGTGTTCACGGGCTTGTGCTGGCTCTGAGCCTGGTGTTCACAGGCTTGTGCTGGCTCTGAGCCTGGTGTTCACAGGCTTGTGCTGGCTCTGAGTCTAGTGTGCTCTGAGTCTAGTGTTCACAGACTTGTGCTGGCTATGAGTCTAGTGTTCACAGACTTGTGCTGGCTCTGAGCCTGGTGTTCACGGGCTTGTGCTGGCTCTGAGTCTGGTATTCACAGACTTGTGCTGGCTCTGAGTCTGGTGTTCACGGGCTTGTGCTAGCTCTGAGTCTAGCGTTCACGGGCTTGTGCTGGCTCTGAGTCCGGTGTTCACGGGCTTGCGCTGGCTCTGAGCCTGTTTTTCACGGGCTTGTGCTGGCTCTGTGTCTGGTGTTCACGGGCTTGTGCTGGCTCTGAGTCTGGTGTTCACAGGCTTGTGCTGGCTCTGAGTCTGGTGTGCTCTGAGTCTGGTGTTCACTGGCTTGTGCTGGTTCTGAGCCTGGTGTTCAAGGGCTTGTGCTGGCTCTGAGTCTGGTGTTCACGGGCTTGTGCTGGCTCTGAGTCTGGTGTTCACGGGCTTGTGCTGGCTCTGAGCCTGGTGTTCACGGGCTTGTGCTGGGTCTGAGTCTGGTGTTCACGGGCTTGTACTTGCTCTGAGTCTGGTGTTCACGGGCTTGTGCTGGGTCTGAGTCTGGTGTTCACGGGCTTGTACTTGCTCTGAGTCTGGTGTTCACGGGCTTGTGCTGGCTCTGAGCCTGGTGTTCACGGGCTTGTGCTGGCTCTGAGCCTGGTGTTCACGGGCTTGTGCTGGCTCTGAGTCTGGTGTTCACAGGCTTGTGCTGGCTCTGAGTCTGGTATTCACAGACATGTGCTGGCTCTGAGTCTGGAGTTCACGGGCTTGTGCTGGCTCTGAGTCTGGTGTTCACGGGCTTGTGCTGGCTCTGAGTCTGGTGTTCACGGGCTTGCGCTGGCTCTGAGTCTTGTGTTCACGGGCTTGTGCTGGCTCTGAGCCTGGTGTTCACGGGCTTGTGCTGGTTCTGAGCCTGGTGTTCACGGGCTTGTGCTGGCTCTGAGTCTGGTGTTCACGGGCTTGTGCTGGCTCTGAGTCTGGTGTTCACAGGCTTGTGTTGGCTCTGAGTCTAGTGTTCACGGGCTTGTGCTGGCTCTGAGTCTGGTGTTCACAGGCTTGTGTTGGCTCTGAGTCTGGTGTTCACGGGCTTGTGCTGGCTCTGAGTCTGGTGTGCTCTCAGTCTGGTGTTCACAGGCTTGTGTTGGCTCTGAGTCTGGTGTTCACAGGCTTGTGCTGGCTCTGAGTCTGGTGTTCTCGGGCTTGGGCTGGCTCTGAGTCTGGTGTTCACAGGCTTGTGCTGGCTCTGAGTCTGCTGTGCTCTGAGTCTGATGTTCACGGGCTTATGCTGGCTCTGAGTCTGGTGTTCACGGGCTTGTGCTGGCTCTGAGCCTGGTGTTCACGGGCTTGCGCTGGCTCTGAGTCTGGTGTGCTCTGAGTCTGATGTTCACGGGCTTATGCTGGCTCTGAGTCTGGTGTTCACGGGCTTGTGCTGGCTCTGAGTCTGGTGTTCACGGGCTTGTGCTGGCTCTGAGCCTGGTGTTCACGGGCTTGCGCTGGCTCTGAATATAGTGTTCACAGGCTTGTGCTGGATCCGAGTCTGGTGTTCACAGGCTTGTGCTGGCTCTGAGCCAGGTGTTCACAGGCTTGTGCTGGCTCTGAGTCTGGTGTTCACAGACTTGTGCTGGCTCTGAGTCTGGTGTTCATGGGCTTGTGCTGGCTCTGAGCCTGGTGTTCACGGGCTTGTGCTGGCTCTGAGTCTGGTGTTCACAGGCTTGCGCTGGCTCTGAGTCTGGTGTTCACAGGCTTGTGCTGGCTCTGAGTCTGGTGTTCACAGACTTGTGCTGGCTCTGAGTCTGATGTTCACGGGCTTGTGCTGGCTCTGAGTCTGGTGTTCACAGACTTGTGCTGGCTCTGAGTCCGGTGTTCACAGACTTGTGGTGGCTCTGAGTCTGGAGTTCACGGGCTTGTGCTGGCTCTGAGTCTGGCGTTCAAAGGCTTGCGCTGGCTCTGAGTCTGGAGTTCACGGGCTTGTGCTGGCTCTGAGTCTGGTGTTCACAGGCTTGTGCTGGCTCTGAGTCTAGTGTTCAAAGGCTTGTGCTGGCTCAGAGTCTGGTGTTCACGGGCTTGTGCTGGCTTTGAGTCTGGTGTTCACGGGCTTGTGCTGGCTCTGAGTCTGGTGTTCGCAGGCTTGTGCTGGCTCTGAGTCTGGTGTTAACAGACTTGTGCTGGCTCTGAGTCTGGTGTTCACGGGCTTGCGCTGGCTCTGAGTCATGTGTTCACGGGCTTGTGCTGGCTCTGAGTCTAGTGTTCAAAGGCTTGTGCTGGCTCTGAGTCTAGTGTTCAAAGGCTTGTGCATGCTCTGAGTCTGGTGTTCACAGGCTTGTGCTGGCTCTGAGTCTGGTGTTCACAGACTTGCGCTGGCTCTGAGTCTGGTGTGCTCTGAGCCTGGTTTTCACAGGCTTGTGCTGGCTCTGAGTCTGGTGTTCACGGGCTTGTGCTGGCTCTGAGTCTGGTGTACACAGACTTGTGCTGGCTCTGAGTCTGGTGTTCACGGGCTTGTGCTGGCTCTGAGTCTGGTGTTCACATACTTGTGCTGGCTCTGAGTCTGGAGTTCAAAGGCTTGTGCTGGCTCTGAGTCTGGTATTCACGGGCTTGTGCTGGCTCTGAGTCTGGTGTTCACAGGCTTGTGCTGGCTCTGAGTCTGGTGTTCACAGACTGGCGCTGGCTCTGAGTCTGGTGTTCACAGACTTGCGCTGGCTCTGAGTCTGGTGTTCACAGACTTGTGCTGGCTCTGAGTCTGGTGTTCAAAGGCTTGTGCTGGCTCTGAGTCTGGTGTTCTAAGGCTTGTGCTGGCTCTGAGTCTGGTGTTCACAGACTTGTGCTGGCTCTGAGTCTGGTGTTCACAGACTTGCGCTGGCTCTGAGTCTGGTGTTCACAGACTTGTGCTGGTTCTGAGTCTGGTGTTCAAAGGCTTGCGCTGGCTCTGAGTCTGGTGTTCACAGGCTTGTGCTGGCTCTGAGTCTGGTGCTCACGGGCTCGTGCTGGCTCTAAGTCTGGTGTTCTCAGGCTTGTGCTGGCTCTGAGTCTGGTGTTCACGGGCTCGTGCTGGCTCTGAGTCTGGTGTTCACAGACTTGTGCTGGCTCTGAGTCTGGTGTTCACGGGCTTGTGCTGGCTCTGAGTCTGGTGTTCACAGGCTTGCGCTGGCTCTGAGTCTGGTGTTCAAAGGCTTGTGCTGGCTCTGAGTCTGGTGTTCACAGACTTGTGCTGGCTCTGAGTCTGGTGTTCACAAACTTGCGCTGGCTCTGAGTCTGGTGTTCACAGACTTGTGCTGGTTCTGAGTCTGGTGTTCACAGACTTGTGCTGGCTCTGAGTCTGGTGTTCACAGGCTTGTGCTGGCTCTGAGTCTGGTGTTCACAGACTTGTGCTGGCTCTGAGTCTGGTGTTCACAGGCTTGTGCTGGCTCTGAGTCTGGTGTTCACGGGCTTGCGCTGGCTCTGAGTCTAGTGTTCACGGGCTTGTGCTGGCTCTGAGTCTGGTGTGCTCTGAGCCTGGTGTTCACAGACTTGCGATGGCTCTGAGTCTGGTGTGCACAGGCTTGTGCTGGCTCTGAGTCTGGTGTTCACAGACTTGTGCTGGCTCTGAGTCTGGTGTTCACAGACTTGTGCTGACTCTGAGTCTAGTGTTCACGGGCTTGTGCTGGCTCTGAGTCTGGTGTTCACAGGCTTGTGCTGGCTCTGAGTCTGGTGTTCACGGGCTTGCGCTGGCTCTGAGTCTAGTGTTCACGGGCTTGTGCTGGCTCTGAGTCTGGTGTGCTCTGAGCCTGGTGTTCACAGACTTGCGATGGTTTTGAGTCTGGTGTGCACAGGCTTGTGCTGGCTCTGAGTCTGGTGTTCACAGACTTGTGCTGGCTCTGAGTCTGGTGTTCACAGACTT
Organism: Lissotriton helveticus; assembly: GCF_964261635.1. Classification (NCBI taxonomy): domain Eukaryota; kingdom Metazoa; phylum Chordata; class Amphibia; order Caudata; family Salamandridae; genus Lissotriton; species Lissotriton helveticus. Next base: position 12,402,386 of record NC_136059.1, read on the forward strand.
GTGCTGACTCTGAGTCTAGTGTTCACAGACTTGTGCTGGTTCTGAGTCTGGTGTTCAAAGGCTTGCGCTGGCTCTGAGTCTGGTGTTCACAGGCTTGTGCTGGCTCTGAGTCTGGTGTTCACGGGCTTGCGCTGGCTCTAAGTCTGGTGTTCTCAGGCTTGTGCTGGCTCTGAGTCTGGTGTTCACGGGCTCGTGCTGGCTCTGAGTCTGGTGTTCACAGACTTGTGCTGGCTCTGAGTCTGGTGTTCACGGGCTTGTGCTGGCTCTGAGTCTGGTGTTCACAGGCTTGCGCTGGCTCTGAGTCTGGTGTTCAAAGGCTTGTGCTGGCTCTGAGTCTGGTGTTCACAGACTTGTGCTGGCTCTGAGTCTGGTGTTCACAAACTTGCGCTGGCTCTGAGTCTGGTGTTCACAGACTTGTGCTGGTTCTGAGTCTGGTGTTCACAGACTTGTGCTGGCTCTGAGTCTGGTGTTCACAGGCTTGTGCTGGCTCTGAGTCTGGTGTTCACAGACTTGTGCTGGCTCTGAGTCTGGTGTTCACAGGCTTGTGCTGGCTCTGAGTCTGGTGTTCACGGGCTTGCGCTGGCTCTGAGTCTAGTGTTCACGGGCTTGTGCTGGCTCTGAGTCTGGTGTGCTCTGAGCCTGGTGTTCACAGACTTGCGATGGCTCTGAGTCTGGTGTGCACAGGCTTGTGCTGGCTCTGAGTCTGGTGTTCACAGACTTGTGCTGGCTCTGAGTCTGGTGTTCACAGACTTGTGCTGACTCTGAGTCTAGTGTTCACGGGCTTGTGCTGGCTCTGAGTCTGGTGTTCACAGGCTTGTGCTGGTACTCAGACAAAATATCGAAAATAAAATATCATAAAGACAAAATATCGAAGTTAAAATATCGAAGGTAAAAAATATTGGGAAGCAAAAATATCGGATACAAAAATATCGTAATAGGTAAGTAAGTATAAATATCGACAATAATAATATCGTATCACAAAATATCGACAATACAAAATATCGTGTAGTAATGGAAAAAATAAATAGTATAGGAAAAAATATAATAATTGTACATAAAAAATTGATAAAAAGGTCTATAAAATATATTTAATATTTTTTTTTTTTAAAACATATCTAGTTTTAGGAGCGGGTAATTGGGTTTATAGGGGATAAGGGTGGGGAGTGTATTAAAATGTATGTAAAAATACATAAAATAATAAAAAATATGAAAAAAAAGATAACATTTAAAATAATATTTAAATTATTAATATTAATAAATAATAATAGATATCATGTTTTAGGAGCGGGTTATTGGGTTTATAGGGGATAAGGGTGGGAAGTAATCTAAAAATAATTAATAAATTAATATATGTTTGTAATTTTTTTTATTAATAATTAATTGGTAAATAATTAATATTAATTAGTTAATTAATTAATATAATTTTGTACATTATTTTATATAATAATTAATTGGTAATTAATGAATATTAATTATTAAATTACTAATTATAATTTTGGACATAATTTTAAATAATATATAATTGGTAATTAAATAATAATAATTAATTGGTAATTAATTCATATTAATTAGTTAATTAATTAGTATAATTTTGTACATAATTTTAAATAATAATTAATTGGTAATTAATTATTAATAATTAGTTAATTAATTAATATACATTTTTTAGATAATTTTAAATAATAATTAATTGGTAATTAATTAATATTAATTAGTTAATTATATTAATTAGCTTCATTTAGTTAAATATATATTTTTTACTTATTGTAAATTAATTTGGAAAAAATAATATTAATAATTTAATTTATTTATTTACAGCTAATGTGCTAATATATTAACTTTATTGTTATTGTTAATTAATAATTAATTTGTAATTACATAATAATAATTATTTTTGGGTAAAGGAGTATTGTTAGAGTTCAGGGTCAGTTTTCAGTTTTTGGGTAAAGGGGTATTTTTTGGGTTCAGGGTCAGTTTTCAGTTTTTGGGTAAAGGGGTATTTTTAGGGTTCTGGGCCAGTTTTGGGTTTTTGGGTAAAGGGGTATTTTTAGGGTTCAGGGTCAGTTTTCAGTTTTTGGGTAAAGGGTTATTTTTTGGGTTCAGGGTAAGTTTTCAGTTTTTGGGTAAAGGGGTATATATAGGGTTCAGGGTCAGTTTTGAGTTTTTGGGTAAAGGGGTATTTTTTGGGTTCAGGGTCAGTTTTCAGTTTTTGGGTAAAGGGGTATTTTTAGGGTTCAGGGTCAGTTTTGGGTTTTTGGGTAAAGGGGTATTTTTAGGGTTCAGGGTCAGTTTTCAGTTTTTGGGTAAAGGGGTATTTTTTGGGTTCAGGGTCAGTTTTCAGTTTTTGGGTAAAGGGGTATTTTTAGGGTTCAGGGTCAGTTTTGGGTTTTTGGGTAAAGGGGTATTTTTAGGGTTCATGGTCAGTTTTCAGTTTTTGGGTAAAGGGGTATTTTTTGGGTTCAGGGTCAGTTTTCAGTTTTTGGGTAAAGGGGTATATATAGGGTTCAGGGTCAGTTTTCAGTTTTTGGGTAAAGGGGTATTTTTTGGGTTCAGGGTCAGTTTTCAGTTTTTGGGTAAAGGGGTATATATAGGGTTCAGGGTCAGTTTTGTGTTTTTGGGTAAAGGGGTATTTTTTGGGTTCAGGGTCAGTTTTCAGTTTTTGGGTAAAGGGGTATTTTTAGGGTTCAGGGTCAGTTTTGGGTTTTTGGGTAAAGGGGTATTTTTAGGGTTCAGGGTCAGTTTTCAGTTTTTGGGTAAAGGGGTATTTTTTGGGTTCAGGGTCAGTTTTCAGTTTTTGGGTTAAGGGGTATTTTTAGGGTTCAGGGTCAGTTTTGGGTTTTTGGGTAAAGGGGTATTTTTGGGGTTCAGGGTCAGTTTTCTGTTTTTGGGTAAAGGGGTATTTTTAGGGTTCAGGGTCAGTTTTGGGTTTTTGGGTAAAGGGGTATTTTTAGGGTTCAGGGTCAGTTTTCAGTTTTTGGGTAAAGGGGTATTGTTTGGGTTCAGGGTCAGTTTTAATTTAATGTACGCTGGATTTGGTATAGTAATAATTAAATTATTAGAGTCCAACATATACTCACATTTAATATACAGTGCAAAATTTCTAATAAGATTGTTACATTATAGTAAGATAATGATACAAATTGTTCAACATGATTGTAGAAACATTATTTTTATTCATGTTTCACAAATAAAATGTTATTTCATAACAAAAATATTTTTATTACATTTGGTTTTATAAACATATTTTATAAACACAATGATAAGCAACTATACAGAAGCATTATTATTTTCATCCTTTTTGTAAAAAAAAGAAAATTATTTATTATCTGTTTTACATATTGTAATTTCAGAAAGAAATGTAGAAATAACAAAAGTATTTTTTCACTTCATTTCAATACATCAAATATTTATTATATAATTCACACATTTTTTACACATTTTTCAATTATTATAATGTATGACAATGTACTTATATTTCTAGATATTGTTAACATAAATATTATTCTTTTTTTAATATGTATTTATTACATTCATTTATATATTTGTTAATCAAATCATTGTAGGATTAAAGTAAATATTTCTTTACAATTATAGAAACTTAATGTTTATTTTTGCCTATTTAGTTAAGTATAGATATTATATTTTATACTTTCTTAACTATTTTATTGCATTTGGGTGCTTTATTTTGTTACCGGGTTAGGTCGTTTTGGGTTATTTGGAAGAAGGGCTGATCGCGGTTGGGAGACACTTCACGTCGCTTCAGGTAAGGTTTATTTTATATGTTTTATGTGTATTTTAATGATGTTTTGAGATTAGTGACCTTATATTTTGTGTTGTTGAATGTGAGGGAGTTATGTTTTAGATTTCGAAAACAGATAATTACTTATGGTATATACACGTAGTGTTAGTTAGTTAAATCATTATATATAGGGGTCGATTCCGATCCGGTAAAATAATCCGGCGTACGAATCGTATCCGGAGCCGTTTCCGTACGACTCGTACAGACGCCGTACGACCGGACGATTCCGATCCCGATCGGCCGACCCGTACGCGATTCGTACGGTACACGTCGATTCGTACGACAAAGCGCACGATCACCTACACACCGTACGGCGCGTACCTCCCATGATCGCAGGGGTACGCGGCGTACCCCTCTGGTCATGCGGGGTACGTGCCGTACACCCAGCGTACATGGGGTACGTGCCGTACACCCACTGTACATGGGGTACGGTGCGTACCCCATGTACGTTGGGTGTACGGCACGTACCCCGCATGACCAGAGGGGTACGCCGCGTACCCTTGCGATCATGGGGGGGTACCTGCCATACCCGGGGGGGGGGCGTTCTGTACCTGTTTCGGCGCGAACTCTGCGTTTACGACTGTTTTCGGCTCCCGTAGGAAAAGGGTCGTATGGCGCGTACCCGACACGAATCGTACTTGCTGGGTCGTAAAAACGTGCCGCGATGTCGCGTACAGCGGGTTCCGAGTGAGATTCGTATGGAGATTTGAGTCGTACGGAGTCCTGTACGACTCGTACGGAGTTCGGCACCTAGTGCGGATCGTACTTCATCGTACGTACGGGACGTCTACGGATACGATTCGTACGGGGATAAAACTCTCCGTACGACCATTCGGAGCGCATTTTACCGGATCGGAATCAACACCATAGAGTGAATTTTAGTCTTTTACGGTATATCTACAAGTGAAATCATCAATTTTAATATGTTTGTACCTAATTACTAGCTAATTAATGTGAGTGGGAATGTCTGTTTTCTATGTTTTTGTCATAGGTGTACGCTACATCGGAAGTTCCGTTTTTTTTTAAAGGAAGTGTTTGTTTGTTTAATTCAACACTGCTTTACAAACACTTCTTTACATTTTTCGGTTTTGCTGGAGCGATTCTTTCTATTTTTCCAATTTTTCGGGTTTTTTATGGTTATTCGATGGCTCTGGACAACGTGGATGTCTTAATTTTGGAACAGTTGTATTTTTACATTTTTTTGGGGGTTAATTTTGCACTACCTGGATTACTTTGGTGGAGAAGGACGTTATTGGATTGACAACATGATTGGTAAGTCCTTGCTTTCTTATTTTGTGTGGGTGGGTAATGGTATTTTTATTATGGAATTGTTTTTTACTTGTTATTTAGTTTTAATGTGTGCATATATTATAATAATATCTCTATATATTGCATACATTAAATACTTTAGAAGCTCACGTTACATATTTTTGCATACTTAGGTGATACTTTTAGTGTTTTATAACATTTTGGGAATTAATTAGAGTAGTGTTTTGGCAATGATGTTTAGGTATTCTATGCCTTTTGTACTAGGGTAAAGTTTAACTTGTTCTTCCAGGTACTTGTGCATTTGTTTATTTTGCTTTGATGTTTTAGGGACAAGTTCTGTTACAGATTGGTCCATTCTAAATTCCTGGTAGCTCTGTTCTTTCTGTAGGCATTTAATGAAATGTTCTAGAGTTTGTTTGGTTCTGCCAGTTGATTGTACAAATGCATTGTGCCAACCTTCCACTGCATTGTTAGTTTTTGATTCTCCGTTAAGGGTACTTCTGTAAACGTTCCACCAGGGTATGAGGAATTTGGGATTTCGTCTGTGGCCAGATCTGTTGAGTCTGCCTACCCAGGTGTCTTCAAAGTAGTCGAGAAATGGACTTAATTTAGCTTCATTTTGTTTGTAGAAGGGGCTGTCTATAAGAATGTTGTAGTGTTCAGCTACGTCTGTTTCAGGGACATAAGCAAGTGCAATGAGTTTTTTAATTTGGAAAGCAAAAGATGAGTTTGTAGCATATTCGACACTTAGGGTAGTTTTTTGAAGGTGTCTCCATAAACACTGGTTTAAATGATAATAGCAGCCTTGAATGCAGGTATGGGGGTGGATTTTTAGGATAGTTGAGAGCATTGCTTGGTCAAAATCAAGAATGATTTTTTCAGGAGAAAAATCATTAGTTTTTTGTTTAATTATATTGATTAATTCCATATATGTGGAATTATTTTTGTTTGGTAATAGTGCATATAGCAAAGGTATGTTGCAGTTGTGGTAGAGGCCATGTATTGTGTATAATTGGAAAAATGGTTTGGGACAGATGTTAAATGTTCCATTCATCATCCAATGTTGGCTTTGCTGCAGTTGAACTAAATTCATATTGGTACCAAAAATTATAAGCCTTTTGTCATTGTTTTCGTTGTCGTAAACTATAAATGGTTGTTTATTTAAAGTTATTATTTGGTTAGCAGTTAAATTTATATCCTGATATGTTCTGGGAGATGGTGTTGTAGCAGTAGTAGCTTTTTTAGTTCGTGCTATAGTTCTTTTTAAGGAGAGGATATTTGGCATTTGAGTTGTGGCAGTTTTTGGGATTTTAGGAATGGCTTCTTTTAAAATGAAATTTGTTTGCTTTTGGGAACCTGTACTAGCTTCTTTTATATTTTCCAAAGCTGTTCTAACTTCTATTTCAGTAACATTAGGTGGATGATTGTGTTCCCTAGTATACAGTACTGTAGCTTCTCTAGTTGTTGCTCTGCCATAGCACTTGTTAGAATAATATTTACAACATTTCCAATTAACTTTCATGCTATATTGCTTTTCTTGTGTATAAGTGTAACCCATGTAGCATAGTAATAGTTTTCCTTTCTGGCTGGTCACAAATTTGGCTCCTTCGGTCATTTTGTACTTTGTATATCTATAAAATATATATATAACAGTTAATGTCAAATTAAATGTGATAAATAATCTATGTTAGTGATAAGGAGGAATGTTTATACTTACGTGTTTTAGAATTTACAGCAAAATTAGGAGTTGCTTGCTTCTTTTGTTGGGGATAATTGTTTCTGATGTTGTTGTAGCTGTTATGAAAAACATGAAAGTAGTATATTATTAATTTATGTTTCGGTACATTTGCAATGTTAGAGCTCATTTCTACTACAAAAGTGTATCTTCATGATTCACATTGTGAAGATACTTACATATTTTTTTAGGTTGGTCTTTGCCAGTATAGTTGTTTCTTCAGCTTCTGGAGAGTAGTTTGTAGTGTTATCTTAAATAAAAAAGGAACATATGTGTTAGAATAATCACCATGTTGGTAAGTTTTTTAATAGATTATCTGGTAATTATGTTCTTTAATATACTTACTTTGTGATTAGTATCTTTATTATTCAGAATGTGGAGTTCTGTATTATGTCTGTATATCTATTCGTTGTGTTTGCTCTGTAAATAAACAATATATAATAGAAAATAATTAGAACAGTTCTAAATGTCTGTATTGTTTTTCCACATTTATTTCAGTTGCATAATACTTACTTAGTAAAATGTATTGGAGAAATAGTACTGATGTCCTTAGTTCATTAGTAGTGCAGTTTTCAGTAGTAGAATCTACAGAAAAAAAGAAATATGTGGGGCAAAAGTCATTATTTCTGTGTATTTACATTTATGTGCACATAATGAAACAATGTGAAATTACTTACATAGTTATTATAATCTGTATTCTTAGGGTTTGTTCACAGTTATTTTGAGTAGAATATTCAGTAGTCGTTGTATCTAAAAAAATAGTTTCATATAATTATTTAGCATGTTAAGTAGTATGAATAGCAAAGGGGCACTGGGTATTTAGCAGGTAAGTAAGTAGTAGTAGCAAATAATGCAGTTTCTATTTTATTTACTTACTTAGAAGATGTGATAGTAGGTTGATAGTCTGGTTCTTCTAGTTGTTGTGCAGCAATTCGGATAGAGATAAATCTCCTTCAGTGACTTTTGGCAAGTAGTTTGTGTTTAGATTTTAATTGTTTATATAGGGGAGTGTCAGTAGTAATTACTTTGCTATTGGTTCATTTAAAAAATTAGGTTTGTGATTGGTTAGTTAGTATATTTGAATTTCAGTTGTGATTACTTTGTAATAGAAGTGAAAAACCAAAAAAATAAATAAAATTATACAAAGTAGTATAGAATATTTTTATATGTGTAGGTGATATAATTATACCAATAGGATATTTTTGACAAATTAATAGTGTGTCTATAGTATTAATTTAAGTATTGTGTGTTTATTTATATGTGAAAACGTATAAAACGTTAATTAATTATACAAACAGATGCATATAAAAAGTCGATATAGCTGATAATCCGATATTGAAGTGCACGATATTTTTGATGTCGATATTATAGTTAATGTCATTATTTTTTGTAGATAGCGATATTTTTGTTTTCCGATGTTAATGTAGTCGATATAAAAGTAAACGATGTTTTTGTATATCGATATTAAAAAATCGATATTTGTGTATATATCTAGTTAAGTATAGGAAGCCGATATATTTGATTTCGATATTTTTGCTCCGATATTTTTGTACGTCGATATTGTGAATGTCGATATTTTGTCAGACATTCGCTTGTGCTGGCTCTGAGTCTAGTGTTCACGGGCTTGTGCTGGCTCTGAGTCTGGTGTTCACAGACTTGTGCTGGCTCTGAGTCTAGTGTTCACAGACTTGTGCTGGCTCTGAGTCTAGTGTTCACAGACTTGTGCTGGCTCCGAGTCTGGTGTTCACAGGCTTGTGCTGGCTCTGAGTCTGGTGTTCACGGGCTAGTGCTGGCTCTGAGTCTGGTGTTCACAGACTTGTGCTGGCTCTGAGTCTAGTGTTCACAGACTTGTGCTGGCTCCGAGTCTGGTGTTCACAGGCTTGTGCTGGCTCTGAGTCTGGTGTTCACGGGCTAGTGCTGGCTCTGAGTCTGGTGTTCACAGACTTGTGCTGGCTCTGAGTCTAGTGTTCACAGGCTTGTGCTGGCTCTGAGTCTGGTGTTCACAGGCTTGTGCTGGCTCTGAGTCTGGTGTTCACGGGCTAGTGCTGGCTCTGAGTCTGGTGTTCACAGACTTGTGCTGGCTCTGAGTCTAGTGTTCACAGGCTTGTGCTGGCTCTGAGTCTGGTGTTCACAGGCTAGTGCTGGCTCTGAGTCTGGTGTTCACGGGCTAGTGCTGGCTCTGAGTCTGGTGTTCACGGGCTTGTGCTGGCTCTGAGTCTGGTGTTCACAGACTTGCGCTGGCTCTGAGTCTGGTGTTCAAAGGCTTGCGCTGGCTCTGAGTCTGGTGTTCACAGACTTGTGCTGGCTCTGAGTCTAGTGTTCACAGACTTGTGCTGGCTCCGAGTCTGGTGTTCACAGGCTTGTGCTGGCTCTGAGTCTGGTGTTCACGGGCTAGTGCTGGCTCTGAGTCTGGTGTTCACAGACTTGTGCTGGCTCTGAGTCTAGTGTTCACAGACTTGTGCTGGCTCTGAGTCTGGTGTTCACAGGCTAGTGCTGGCTCTGAGTCTGGTGTTCACGGGCTAGTGCTGGCTCTGAGTCTGGTGTTCACGGGCTTGTGCTGGCTCTGAGTCTGGTGTTCACAGACTTCCGCTGGCTCTGAGTCTGGTGTTCAAAGGCTTGCGCTGGCTCTGAGTCTGGTGTTCACAGACTTGTGCTGGCTCTGAGTCTGGTGTTCACAGGTTTGTGCTGGCTCTGAGACTAGTGTTCATGGGCTTGTGCTGGCTCTGAGCCTGGTGTTCACAGGCTTGTGCTCGCTCTGAGACTAGTGTTCATGGGCTTGTGCTGGCTCTGAGTCTGGTGTTCACAGACTTGTGCTGGCTCTGAGTCTGGTGTTCACAGACTTGTGCTGGATCTGAGTCTGGTGTTCACAGGCTTGTGCTGGCTCTGAGTCTGGTGTTCACGGGCTTGCGCTGTAAAAAGGGTGATGCTACCAACCAGAATATAAGATTCTCAAGTATTGCCCGGCGGTGTCGCCTCTTGAACCCACAAGATATTAACAAATGAAGAGGCAGGCGCTGGAGACTGGAAGGCAGGAAACAAGGTTTTATTTTCTCCGGAGGAGAAACACATCAGTTGGACAGCAGGTATCGTTCTGAGGTGCTCTACCCGCATCTCTGAGGCCTGGCCTCTTATACACAAGTTTGTCACTTTATTGCATGTAACACATTCTCGTCAATACTTTGATGTACGGAAAGACATCCTCGGAATCTCCCCTTCAGGCCCGTTCCCATACATAGTTACAGTTGAAGTCCCCACCCCGGTCACAACAGGTGATGATTATCGCGCAGCTGGATATTCCGCCGATTCACGGAATGTGTGGGGTTCGATCGGATCTCGTAGGGTGGGGGCTTTGATCGACCCGAGGGCCCTTTAATGGGAGGAAGCTTCCTACTGTACTGGGGGCAATAAACAGTATCTGCAGGGCCAGGTGGTGGCCTGGGAACGAGGAAGACAAACGGGCACACAGAAAAAGGGGGTTTGTATCAAAGGACCTGGGACGATGAAAGGAATGAAGGAAGGTGTCGTGCTGGGAACAGGATGGGATTCCGAGGCAGAGTTGCGCTGAAGAGGGGTTTATGACCCGAGACATGTGAGGGCGAGGGGGTTGTCAGCATGCGGGGGATGCCTGCGAGGCTGGGAGAGGGAGAGAGACGCGCTGGCTATCAGAAAAGGGCAGGGAAGCCATGGTGTTCAAAATGGCGGCTGTTTACGTGTACGAAAGGGTTCGAGAAGAGCAAGAGGGCGCCGATAATGTTGACGGTTTCAGCCTAACTTTCAACAGTCCTCCCTTTTCAACATATCTAGCCAACTTGCTTACTCAATGTCAATTTTCATCAAATTCCTAACCTTGGCATCATACAATGCCCTCATGCGTTCGCTTCCAAAGTCCACAGTTTTGGGGAAAATACAACTTGCACATAAAGAACACAGAGGTGGCAGACATTGAATTCCTAAGCATAGACCACATATTACTACTACAGGAATCAGGATAATGGTGAGCAGTCTCCAGCCCCAGTTCTTAACGGTGTCCCAGAACCAACCACCAAGCGACCATTCTTCTTGTTCTTGGTGGACTTCTGAAGCGAGTCTGTGAAGATGTTCGATGGCTTTGTACACTGAGGGTGAGTTGTCCGGAATGTATGTACAACAGCTGGACCCAATAATGCGGCATGCTCCTCCACGGTCCGCCAGAACCACATCTAGAACAAGGCGGTTCTGAAGAGCCACCAGACGGACCGCTTGGAGCTCGGAAGTGTTGTTGGCAAAGATACCAGTTGTGATGTTCATGGTTGTCTCAACTGCCTGAGTCAGGTGTCGGATGGCACGGCTGTTTGCCATCGGGCCCCAGAGGGGGACGAGTCCTTTCATAGCATCGAGGAACTGCGCTCCTGTTGAGTCGGCTTGCTCAATGTCTTTGGCTCGTTTTTGTCTATGGTGATTCGCTGGGACCACATAAGTTGGGGGAAGGACGAAGGAGATGAAACAAGTGCCCCCCCAGCCTTTGGGGAGCCAGGTGTAGGCCTTTGTGCCGCAGACGAAGTACATGTTTGGGGATGACACAAAGGAAGGTGGATCCGTGGAATCCAAAGTTCTGGTAAAGCGGCAAGCGCTGCGGCCCACCAGCTGTGTCCCAAGTCCTTCTACACACATGTGGCCTGTGACGTTGATGACCGACAGGGCCACAGTCAGAGTGGCAGCCGTTCGTTTCCGCAGATAGGAGAAGGTGGGTCTGGTTGGATTGTTGAACACCTGCATTTCGATTCGTTCCTTTTCAGGGATGTCCACGTGGATTGAGTCGTTGGGGGTCAGCGGGCAGAAGTGTGTCTTTGTTTTGATTCGCCCGACCCCATGAGAAAAATGTGCTGCAGTTCTGCTGGAGGTGGCATTGTCCTTATAGCTTTCTTGCAGGAGGATCAGCCAAGCAAGGCAGGAGCCGTGAACAGAGAAGGGTGAAGGGATGAATGGTATTGAATGTCCAGTGGCATGGGGTAGCAACCCACAGATCCAGCAGTTGGTGGCATTGGTGGCAAGATTGTGTTGGTGAAGTAGCTGCACGAAAGAGTTATTCCAAAACTCCTTTCGCCTCTCTCCTAGTTGAGGAGAGAGCGAAATCAGATAATGTTCCTTCATGGTGGTAGGCTGAGCAGTGGTTAGGAATGTTTCGTGAGCAGGTGCGTGTTCTTCCATAATCCAGAGCGTGGTCATGAGGAGAAAGCAGAAGAGGATTGTGATGAAGAGTACAATTGTCTTTGAGCTGTGGAGTTTGTCTGTTCTTGGGTTTCTGTAGCGGGTATTTCCTGTTGCTTCCATCATCTTCTTATCTGGCGCTTCCATCATCTTCAAGGTGCTCGGTAGCGGGCAGAACCACAGACTTCGTTTAGTTCTCTCCCGGTGACCCTTGGTTGTGTCTAGGTCACCGTTCTGAGATTTCAACTCGGTCCGCGGCCTACTTAGCCGAAGCTCCCTCCTTTCGACGCAGGAAATACCCTTCTCTGGATGGCACAGTGGGGTCAGAGAATTTTGAAAGTTCAAGTGCTTCAGTATCCGGATAGCAGGCCAGTGACGGTCGGTCCTTGTTCAGGAGCTCTTCTTGGTTGTCGATGTTTTCTGTCGTGGCTAGGGTCGAGGAGACCTTCTTGCAGTGGTGTGCATGCAGCCAGTGCCGCTTCCCCTCCACACGAAGAGCCGTCCGGGTGGTGATTAACACTTGCCAGGGGCCCGTCCACCGGGGTTCCAAACTCTTCGATCGCTGAAAATTTCGGATCAGCACGAAATCCCCAGGTTGGATGGTGTGGCCCGGACCCCTGGAAGCATCGGGGATGGCCTGCTGCACCTGCTGATGAATGACAGACAGAGTTTCAGTCAATTTATACAGATAATCAGACATTAGGACGTCCGGGACGTCATGAATGGAGGTTGGTTTTGGGGCAGACCAGACACTCATGGGTCGACCGAAGACAACTCCATAAGGAGTTAAGTGATGTCGGGTGGGGGTAGAGCGCATCGATAGTAATGCCAGTGGGAGGGCGTCTGGCCATTTCAGACCCGTGGTAGCCACTATCTTGGCCAGTTTAAGCTTTAGGGTGGCATTGTGTCGCTCAACGAGTCCGGCAGATTGGGGGTGGAAGACTGCATGAAATTTCTGTTTTATGCCCAATCTCTTTAAGATGAGCTAGATAACTTCGGCTATGAAGTGGGGGCCATTATCACTCCATAAGATACGACAGAGGCCGTAACGGGGGAAAAATTCCTTTAACAGTACCTTTGCAGTGGCCATAGCGGTGTTGTCACGGGTTGGATATGCTTCCACCCACTTGCTAAATGCGCACACCACAACAAGTACATATTTTAGGCCTTGGCACCTGTCTAGCTGGATGTAGTCCATCTGCAGGACTTCAAATGGGTGGTTTGGGACCCCAAATCCACCCCGGGGTACTACAGTTCCTTTCCCGGGGTTGTGTTGCAGGCATATTAAGCATTGTTGGACCAGGCGTTTGGCGGAATCTGGGATTTTATCATTGTGCCAAACTCTGGAGACAAGTTCGATCATGGGGGCTGACCCTATGTGGGCAGGGGAGTGTGCCATGGTCAGTATGGGAATCAGGTACGAGTCAGGTAGCAACCATTTGTTTGTGGCTTTTGTCCGCCAGCAGCCTTCGTCATCTTTTACTCCCACCCGTGTCCATTCAGTCAGTTCGTGTTGTGTGCTAGCCGTTTGAATGTCTCTAATAGAGTCCTTAGCGTCAGTCCAGTTTTCTGCTTGTGACCTGGTCACGTACATACGTGTTGTCGTCCTATTTTCAGCTGTCGTTCGGGCAGTGATGTCGGCTAGCGCGTTTCCCTGTCCAATAATGTCCGTCACCTTTTTGTGTGCCTGGCATTTGATGACCGCAAGCTTTTTGGGGAGAAGGACAGCCTCGATCAAGGCGGAGACTAGATCCCCGTGCAAAATGGGTGTGCCGTGTGAGGTCAAGAATCCCCTTTCCCTCCAAAGGAGCCCAAAATGGTGAACCACCCCGAAGGCATACTGGCTGTCGGTGTATATGTTCGCTGTGGTTCCTGCTGCTAGGATGCAAGCTCGTGTTAGGGCAATTAGTTCCGCTGCCTGGGCAGATCGTTGCGTGATGCGGGCTGTCTCGATTACAGCTCGAGCCGTGGTGACTGCATAGGCAGCGGAAGTGGTGCCATCGGGGAGTTTGATGCAAGAACCGTCCACCCACAGCTCCCCGTCGGGGTCTGGGAAAGCCGTGTCTCTGAGGTCAACCCTACTTCTAGTCTGTTCGTCTGTGAGAGTCACGCAGTCATGTATAGGGTGTACATTGGGATCGTTCTCTGGTAAGGGTAACAGAGTTGCCGGGTTCAGTGTGGTGCATCTTTTCAGGGTGATATGGGGTGCAAGCAAAGTCAGTTCGTATCCGGTCAGTCGTGCGCTCGTCAGGTGTTGCGTCTTGGTTTGGTTCAGGAGGGTGTCAACTGCGTGGGGTACCAATACCGTGAGGGAATTCGAGAGTACGATCCCCTCACTCTGTCGGATAGAGATTGCAGCAGCAGCCACGGCTCGAAGGCAGGCAGGTAAGGCCCTGGCTACAGGGTCAAGAGTGGCAGAGAAGTAAGCGCACGGTCATTGTCTCGGGCCAGTGGCCTGGGTCAGGACGGACAAAGCGCACCCCTCCCTTTCGTGAGTGTAAAGGGAGAAGGGCTTTTTGTAATCTGGGGTACCCAGGACAGGGGCCGAACAAAGGGCATCTCGTAGTTCAGTGAAGGAGGTCTGACACTCAGGGGTCCAAGGGAGTGGGAAGGGGATGTCTTTACTTAGCAGAGAAAGCAGCGGTTTCACAATGAGGCTAAAGTTTGGTAACCACTGTCGGCAGAAGGAGGTGAGGCCTAGTAGGGAGCGAACCTGTTTCTGGGTCTTAGGGACAGGAGTTTCAAGAATGGTTCGGATCCGGTCGGGAGTGAGTTTCCTTCCTTCTTTGGACAAAAGGTGGCCTAGGTAAGTGACTTGGGGTTGGCAGAATTGCAACTTCTTCTTGGAGACCTTGTGACCATTTTCCGCAAGGAAGTGCAGGAGTTGAATGGTGGCGGTAACCGCTAATGGGGTAGTGTCGGCTGCCAAAAGGATGTCATCGACATATTGTACTAACACCACTCCATCGGGTAACTGGACTTGATCCAGTTGTCGTTTGAGGGCCTGGCTGTAGATGCTAGGGCTTTCTGTGTAGCCCTGGGGTGCTCGGCAAAACCTATATGAGCGGGCTTTTAGGGTAAAGCCGAAGAGATATCTTGGTGGATGGGGATGGAAAAGAATGCATTTTTGAGGTCGATGACGGTGAAGGTGGTGGCAGTAGAAGAAATCAAAGTCAGGATGGTGGTGATGT
Organism: Lissotriton helveticus; assembly: GCF_964261635.1. Classification (NCBI taxonomy): domain Eukaryota; kingdom Metazoa; phylum Chordata; class Amphibia; order Caudata; family Salamandridae; genus Lissotriton; species Lissotriton helveticus. Next base: position 12,417,567 of record NC_136059.1, read on the forward strand.
CTGAGACCACAGGGTACTGGGGTACCACCACTTTGTTGATCTCTCGGAGGTCGATGATAAAACGGTATGCTTTCTCATCTCCCTCTCCCTGTTTCTTGATGATGGGCAAGATAGGGCTGTTGCAAATGTTGCTAACCACTTCCTCTACCACTCCTGCGTCTATCAGTGACTGGATAATCTTTACCAATGCCTTCTCGCCCTCGGGCGATATCCGATATTGTGGAAGTTTTGGGAGTGTTGCGTCTGGTCGGACAGTAATGTGCACTGGGTCAATCAACATACGCCCTACGTCCGAATCCGCTTTGGCCCACAGATACGGAGGCAGGGTGTCAAGCAGGGATGCGTCAGCGTCGGTGATGGAAAACATGTGTTGGGGAGAGCAATGTCTAAGCAGAACGGGGTTGTCGTAAAGAAACACTCGAACTCCATCTTGAGAACATCTGATCGTCGCTCGGAAGTGTTTCAGTAAGTCAAGTCCCATAATGGCGTCAGGGCTATTGGAGGAGAGCAAAAACGTGGTGTCAGTGGTGTTGTTTTCTACGTCAAAGAGAATCGGGGCAGACAAAGGGTTAGTGGAGGGCGTTCCATCGAAACCTGTCGATGTTATGAGTGAGCCAGACAAGGGTGCCCTTGGAATCAGTCGTTTAGATAACGCACTACGTGTTGCGCCAGTGTCTACCAGAAATGGAGACTTGGTACCCAGGACCATAGCAGTGACGTAAGGGCCCTGCTGGTCAACATAGAGCTCGACTGGATCCCTCCCTTGCCCTTGGCTGTCCTATGCGAAGTCGTGGGCGTCCTCATAGTCGGATTGCTGATATTGGTTCTGCCTGGGTCGATCAAACGTATTTGGTCTGCCTGATCTGTCGTTAGTCGTGTCATTTGGGGGCCCTCGCTGTTGTCCCTTATTTCTCAGTCCATTTGCTATGTCCCTGGGGTCTCTGTTTTTGATTATTTCCAGAAGAACTGGGCACTGGGATTTCCAATGGCCAGTTCCTTTGCAGAAAGCACACTGGTTCTCTCTAAGGTCTGTGCGTCCACTGTAGGAAGTCAGAGTGCGGTCCTGGGGAAATGTAGTCTTAGGGACGTTCGTCTGGTAGTTTCCCCGATATTGGTCTCGTCCTATAGTCACCCCTTGCAGTTTGGCAATCATCACCCTCTCTTTCAGGTCCTTTTTCTTTTTCTCTGTTGCCCTATCGTTTTCATTTTTCTGATGTTCATAATATTGGGCCATTTGGAGAATAGCTGTAGGTTTGGAGGCTGCCCAACTACTCTCGCTGGCCTGTTGTTTCTGGGAGATCTCCGATGACAGGCCCTTAACATAATTCTGGACAAACAGATGGTGTCCGGTTGCAGTGGTCATGTCCTGGCCGCTGTAATCGGAGAACACCGTTTCAAACCGGGAGAAGTATTCCGATACATCCTCCTGGGGTTTCTGGTGACAGGCTGTTACTATCGACCAGTCCACTTTCTTTTCTGGAATCATGGTTTTTAATTTCTCTACGATTTTATCTGGAAGGTCTAGAATGGATTTCAAAGGCTTTTGTCCTGGTCCCCGTTGTTTATCCAGGTCATCGAGTTGTGACCAGGTATGTCCAAACAGCTCAAGGTGGTCGACTTTCCGGATTTGCTTCCACACATCAGCTGGTAGACATAACCCGAAGAACAAGTCGATGTCAGCCAGGGTCATAATCGTTGAACCCAGGGCTGTACCCAATTCAGTATAAAAGGCAGTGGGGTTTTTACGTAGGTCGGGCAGAGATTTCCGGAATGTCAGAATCTCTTGCCGGTCCCAGGGCTGGTAGACCCAGTTGTACACTACCCTTCCTTTTGCATCCTGGTGGTTTGCATCATCGTTAGTCCCTGAACCTCGGGGCGGTACCCAGTAAGGGGCAGCCTCTCGTATTGGCATCATGGTGTTAGGTTGTTCAGTTTGAGGTTCGGTTGCTACGGGTGTCGCGGGTTTAGTCCCCGATTCTCGTTCAGTGAGGTGGCGGAAAACCTCAAGCGTATGCATAAGGAGGTCCGACACATCACACTCACCCTCTTCCCCGATATCGACCTTTCGGTACAGAGTCGTTAGGCTCTCGGGACCTTGTTCTCGATATCGGTCCTCGTATGCATTCAAGACATGGTAACACAGTCGTACGGTAAAATGTCGTCTGTGACTCCCAGTATATGAGTTAAACACATCCGTGATGTGCTCCTCACCTTCCTTCCTTCCTATCAGTGCTCTTACTATCCTGTCGATCCCTGCTCGCTCATCTTTGCTTAGTCTGTTTGTTCTTGCAGGGCCAGCCCCTCGAGTCTCAGGGTCGCCTAACGTTGTCGTTGATGCAGTATTTAATACAAGGGGTTCGGCTGGCACAGAGGCTATGGGGGCCGAAGCTGTGGCGGTACTTTCGTTTGCACCAGGAGGTGGTGCGTGCTGCGCTAAGGGTTGGGAAGGGGCATATGGAGGGGGCATGTAGATGATAGGAGGACCTAACAGGAGATCATCGTTGGCTCGTTGTTTCGAGGGTAAATCAGGGTAGAGCGTGGAGGAAGTTCTAACCGGACACTGGCTCGATGTTTCCATTTCTAGTTTCTGTTTAGCTTTCTCTCTTTCCTTTATCTCTTTTTCTAGTTTCTGGGCAGCTAGGTGGGCTGCTTTTCGCAGCTCTTTTCCCAACCTACTCTCAGTTTTCTTTTTACGTTGTTCAGTTTCTTTGCGCCACATGCCGAAACTATCGTGCATAGTGGGCGTTGTCTTGTTTTTACCAAGGGCTACTTCTAGCGCGCTTATTTTGTCATCATCAAAGGATCCTACCAGTGGCCACTGACTTTCTTGATCCTTTTTCGTATATTTATGCCATAGTTTGCTATAGGCTATATCGATCAATCCATGCTTCATGAACACGTCCTTATTAGGGGTGCCTTCCAGTGGGGCTGGATGGTCCATCTCTAATAAGCGGTCCGGGCTAAACAGGCTACTAATCAGTGGGGAGAAGACAGACATGACGGCTCGTAACGAGGGACAAAAAGTCAGCACTGCCTATCTTATCACTGTGTGCAAAGACTAGACAGAATTTTTCTATTCTACGTTGTTTGCAGGCAGTGAATACCTCATGAATCAAATAACAAAAGACCAATAAATATTCAATGGGGAGAATAAGTAGGTCCGCAAAGGTCTGCGTTACCTACCCCTTTCACTATCTGCAAAAAGGGAGGTCCCTTCCCTGTTTGCAGACAGAGAATCTCCAGAAAACAATAATTTTGCGAACAACAGTTCAGTTTCAAGTAATTATTCAGTGGGGGAGAAAAAAATAGGCACGACGGCTGCCTTACCTATCCTCCACTGTTTGCAAAGAGAGAGCCTGTTGTTTCTCCGTTTGCAGACAGCGAATCTCCAAATGAATAAAAAAGAGCAATACTAGTATTTCCTAAACAATCAAGCAATTATTTCGCAACTTGTCGTGTTTACACGACCTTACCCGGACCGCATGGACAGTTTCTTGTCTTCCGAATCCAGCGCCCGATCGTCCTCTCTTCTCCGTTATCCTCGCGGCACTCCTGATGGTTCCCAGTCAGGACCGTAGATCACTCGAGAGAGGTCTGTTCAGAACCAGTGAAGTTCGGATGATCGGCTGTCAGACGAGGGTCTATCGGACAGGCGCGCTCCCGATCGTTGCAGTCGTTCACTCTGTCGTCAGGACCTCTCCCACTGGATCCACGAGTCGCTGATGGGCCCCACGCTTGGGACGCCAATTGTAAAAAGGGTGATGCTACCAACCAGAATATAAGATTCTCAAGTATTGCCCGGCGGTGTCGCCTCTTGAACCCACAAGATATTAACAAATGTAGAGGCAGGCGCTGGAGACTGGAAGGCAGGAAACAAGGTTTTATTTTCTCCGGAGGAGAAACACATCAGTTGGACAGCAGGTATCGTTCTGAGGTGCTCTACCCGCATCTCTGAGGCCTGGCCTCTTATACACAAGTTTGTCACTTTATTGCATGTAACACATTCTCGTCAATACTTTGATGTACGGAAAGACATCCTCGGAATCTCCCCTTCAGGCCCGTTCCCATACATAGTTACAGTTGAAGTCCCCACCCCGGTCACAACAGGTGATGATTATCGCGCAGCTGGATATTCCGCCGATTCACGGAATGTGTGGGGTTCGATCGGATCTCGTAGGGTGGGGGCTTTGATCGACCCGAGGGTCCTTTAATGGGAGGAAGCTTCCTACTGTACTGGGGGCAATAAACAGTATCTGCAGGGCCAGGTGGTGGCCTGGGAACGAGGAAGACAAACGGGCACACAGAAAAAGGGGGTTTGTATCAAAGGACCTGGGACGATGAAAGGAATGAAGGAAGGTGTCGTGCTGGGAACAGGATGGGATTCCGAGGCAGAGTTGCGCTGAAGAGGGGTTTATGACCCGAGACATGTGAGGGCGAGGGGGTTGTCAGCATGCGGGGGATGCCTGCGAGGCTGGGAGAGGGAGAGAGACGCGCTGGCTATCAGAAAAGGGCAGGGAAGCCATGGTGTTCAAAATGGCGGCTGTTTACGTGTACGAAAGGGTTCGAGAAGAGCAAGAGGGCGCCGATAATGTTGACGGTTTCAGCCTAACTTTCAACAGCGCTGGCTCTGAGTCTGGTGTTCACGGGCTTGTGCTGGCTCTGATCTAGTGTTCAAAGGCTTGTGCTGGCTCTGAGTCTAGTGTTCACAGGCTTTTGCTGGCTCCGAGTCTGGTGTGCTCTGAGCCTGGTGTTCACAGGCTTGTGCTGGCTCTGAGTCTGGTGTTCACGGGCTTGTGCTGGCTCTGAGTCTGGTGTTCACGGGCTTGCGCTGGCACTGAGTCTGGTGTTCACAGACTTGCGCTGGCTCTGAGTCTGGTGTTCACAGGCTTGTGCTGGCTCTGAGTCTGGTGTACACAGACTTGCGGTGGCTCTGAGTCTGGTGTTCACAGACTTGTGCTGGCTCTGAGTCTGGTGTTCAAAGGCTTGTGCTGGCTCTGAGTCTGGTGTTCACGGGCTTGTGCTGTCTCTGAGACTAGTGTTCACGGGCTTGTGCTGGCTCTGAGTCTGGTGTTCACAGACTTGTGCTGGCTCTGAGTCTGGTGTTCACAGACTTGTGCTGGCTCTGAGTCTAGTGTTCACAGGCTTGTGCTGGCTCTGAGTCTGGTGTTCACAGGCTTGTGCTGGCTCTGAGTCTAGTGTTCACGGGCTTGTGCTGGCTCTGAGCCTGGTGTTCACGGGCTTGTGCTGGCTCTGAGTCTGGTGTTCACGGGCTTGTGCTGGCTCTGAGTCTAGTGTTCACGGGCTTGTGCTGGCTCTGAGTCTGGTGTTCACAGACTTGTGCTGGCTCTGAGTCTGGTGTTCACAGACTTGTGCTGGCTCTGAGTCTGGTGTTCACAGGCTTGTGCTGGCTCTGAGTCTGGTGTTCACGGGCTAGTGCTGGCTCTGAGTCTGGTGTTCACAGACTTGTGCTGGCTCTGAGTCTGGTGTTCAAAGGCTTGCGCTGGCTCTGAGTCTGGTGTTCACGGGCTTGTGCTGGCTCTGAGTCTGGTGTTCACAGACTTGCGCTGGCTCTGAGTCTGGTGTTCAAAGGCTTGCGCTGGCTCTGAGTCTGGTGTTCACAGACTTGTGCTGGCTCTGAGTCTGGTGTTCACAGACTTGTGCTGGCTCTGAGTCTGGTGTTCACGGGCTTGTGCTGGCTCTGAGACTAGTGTTCATGGGCTTGTGCTGGCTCTGAGCCTGGTGTTCACAGGCTTGTGCTCGCTCTGAGACTAGTGTTCACTGGCTTGTGCTGGCTCTGAGTCTGGTGTTCACAGACTTGTGCTGGCTCTGAGTCTGGTGTTCACAGACTTGTGCTGGATCTGAGTCTAGTGTTCACAGACTTGTGCTGGCTCTGAGTCTGGTGTTCACGGGCTTGCGCTGGCTCTGAAAGTCTTTAGCTGCGCACTGGAGCTTTTAGGCGGGGAGCATGCTCAAATACTTGGAATATTGAACTAAAGTGCATGCCTGAAATAGTGACTTCTCCTCACTAAATGCGCATGCTCTGAACAAACAACAGAACTGTCTTACTTGCGCCAATGGCTTCCTCCATAATTCATCTCTGCTGTGAATACTTGAAATCAAGCGTGACAAACTTTTTCCCTGACTAAACTTCATGACGCTTACTCAAGACGTCCTTCTCTCCTCCGAGATTAGGTGAAGTGTGCCACAGGCTGGGCACGGCACCTGGATCCTGGTGATTGCTGGTGAGTGCTAGAGCACTAACCTGCTGCTCTAACAATCTACTCCTGGCGGCCATTTTGAGACGATACTTGCCGAGGATTTGTTCTGCCAGTGAACCTTCTTTCTTTTAAAGCTTGACTTGAAGACAATTGCGCTTACAGAGAGCCTTTTTCTGTAATGAGGTCTGACAGTCCTGACACCACCCCAACTTCATCTGGCACCATCCACTTACACCTTATTTGGCAAGGCAATCCACTAGCTACTCCCGGTTGCACTTACACGTTCAAGCTATATGTATGCACCCGGTGGTGCAGGGTCTACAGAAAGTGTAAATCAATAATAAAATAAACTGGAAACAGGGGCTAGGTAAGAAATCAGTTATTAATTCCGAGTTACCAATACAGGTGGCGGAGCCAGGGCCTTGAACACTTCCAGAATACTGTCCCAGTCTAGAGAGATGATCTTTTTATGCAATCCCCGGGATTCCTCCCGGCGGATAGCAGCACTCTCCGCTCCACCCCATCTCACTATTTCCCCATGCCAGCCATAAAGTTGTCGGGGTGTGACTAATTTCCACTTCATCATAATGGATCATTTAGTCAGGAGTAAAGTTAAGTCTATAAAGTGAAGTTGTACTTTCTGCTTCTTAGGGCGTCGTATCAGTCCCAAGAGATATACTGCATGCATGCCCGGGGCGGGGATCCCGACTGCGGCTTCAAGCAAGGATAAAACCTCCGACGAATAAGGCAAAAGCACAGGGCACTGCCACAGTGTTGGAAATGGGATCCCCGGCTGGCCAGGGCTTTCGCCAACGTCAGTCAGAGACCACCACACCCAAGTCAGGGCAAGGGAGTTACACGCCAAGATAACCCCTACTCACCCTCTAGGTAACGTGGCGCGAGCAGCAAGGCTAAACTTGGAGGCGATGTAGGTTAAGTATTTGCGCACGCACCCCAGCAACAACAACCAAAGGCCCACCACAAAGGAAACTCCACACAAGGTTATGTAAAAATAGCCTTTGTATTATAATAAATATACATCAGATAAAACACACATCTTGTTACACTGTGCCAACAGGCACGGGCGGAATTTACAAGGGATATTGCACAGGACAGGGCCACTTGGACCACTGTCAGGGGTATCAGCACTTTTAGAAATAATACTTTCAGAAATAGCACTTTAGAAAGTAAAATCAGTGTAGCAAATAATATAAACATAGAGCACTCAACCAGTAATCACTGGTAACAGGACCTCACTAGCACCACCTGTACTAGGGAGAAAAACAACCACCTACACATCTCAATTCCTGTAGGGGTGTAAAGACAAAACACATGATGCATTAACATTCAGAGGTGTAGCAATAACATTGCGCAAAACTTAGATCAGTCACCACCTGTGACAGTCCCTGTGTCCCAATGTCAGGGCCTAAACGTCGCAGTTGCCCACAAAGTGCTGGGCAACTGGTGCAGGGAAAGTTAGGGCAACGTTGGAGCCTCTCTGGGCTCAAGAACCACTGCTGTGGCACTGTGGGGCCTCACTGGGCTTCTGGACAAGAAATGGCGCCCTGAGCCTCTCTCAGGCGCTTCTTTCCGTAACTACTGGGCCCCAGAGCCTCTCAGGGCCCGCCACGCAAAAGGGCTGGAGCCTCTCTGGGCTCCTACATGAGGGAATGGCACCCTCAGAGCCTCTCTGGGCTCAAAGAACAAAATGGCCCCCAGGAGCCTCTCCGGGCTCCTCAACAATGATGTGGGCGTCCGGGCCCCTCGAACACGTGGGGGGCGCTTCGGTGGAGTCCCCCCTCTGGGGACTCCGGAAGACAAATGGTAGCACGAGCCTCTCGGGCTCGGGTTGGAGTCCCCCTCTTGGGGACTCGAATTGCTCAAAAATGCCCCCTAAGAGCCTCTCTGGCTCTGAACACAAGGGCGCGAGGTCACGCTGCTGAGGGGGCCGGGGGGGGGGCGGACACCGACAACGTGTCCCGGCGCCCCTCCCTCTGCTTCTGGCAACACTCACCGGCTCTGGGCTGCAGGGCGGCTCCTCTCGCGGCGGGGCTCCTTTCCCCTCGTCCCGGGGCTCTCCTCTCCACTCGGGGAGCCTCGGGGACCCGGCCGGCAGCTTCTCCCTCCCCGGCTCGGCTGAGGAGGCGGGACTTCCGGTCGGCCTTTCCTGGGCCGCGCTGGGATTGGCCGGGCCTCTACCACTTCCGGGTCGCCGCGGGCAGCGCGGCGGCTCGCTTCTTAGGCAGGCAGGCGGCTTCCCAGGATCCGAGGAGTGGGCTCCCTCGTGAATCCAATAAAAACGGGCAAACAAAGCGGCAATGAGCGGGGTGGCACCCGCGCCGTCAAACCGCCACACAGGGCGATCAGATGCCGGGTGGGCACCGGCTGTGCTCTCAAAGCGCTAGCAGCGCTAGAACGAAGGGTAGGCGCTCTCCAGCGCCACAGGATGAAAACACAGCGCTCACAGCGCTAGGGCCAAAATAAAGCGCTTCCAAGTGCTATGCAGGGATTCCAGCGCTCCCCAGCGCTGAAGGGCAGAGAGCAGCGCTCTCAGGCTGCAGGCAAGGAGTCCTCAGTGCTCCCCAGCACTGGAGGACAGGACAAGGCTCCAGCAAGGGCTGGAGGCAGGCAGGGGGGGCAAGGCTGGGCCAGAGCCAGCACACTGGGTCTCCAGGCAGGGAGACACCCCAAGTGGCGGTCCTCCTGGCCCCAGCAGCAGCAACAGCCCCCTCTGGCAGGATCCAAAAGCAGAACATTTTCTAAGGGGACACAGCCCCTTCTTATAGTAACAAATCCTTTGTTTCAAGGTGCAGGGTGGGGGGAAAACCAGTTTCAGCTGGCTCTGGAGCACTCTTGATGGCCCAACCACCCATTTCTTTCACTGGGGAGGCTAGGGTCGTTAGACACACCACAGGGGGCGGAGCCAGCATTGTGTGGGGAAAACCCAGCCCATCCAGGACACAGGTACACTCCTCCCACACATCACTCATGCTAATCTCCCACTCACCACCGGGCAGACCCATCCAGACTTCCTGGAGCCTGGCATGCCAGCCAGCTCCAGCCAATCACGCTCCAGTACCCTCACTGCACACATATCTCAATGTCCAGAAGTAGTACTTCCCAACTAGACACACACACGCCGCAGACACCATCTCGCAGCATTCACTCTCACGAGTTTATACATACTAAACTCGAGCCTGCACTCCCCACACATCAGGAACTACCAGGGACACACACATTCCCCATGCATTCCTATGGGAGGGCAGGCCAGCCATACTACACGCACGCACTTTCACTCTGGGACTCAGGGGAAAGTGCGCAGAGACCCAAAAATCACTGACACAGGGTCACACATAAGGCAAAAAGTTTAGGGGTGAACCTGCCCTGCGGGCCAAGTCCAACATAAAAAGTTTAGGGGTGAACCTGCCCTGCGGGCCAAGTCCAACACACAGCATGTGTAGTAAGTCAGCGTCCTCTAATTTACATCTGGGGCAGCAGTGTTGCGAGGTCAGGAAAATAAGTTGCAGTTGATGCAGGGTGAGGTATGCCCTATGTAAACCAACAATAATCTTTATTTGGATATAAAATAACATCCTTAAAAGAAGCACCGACAGTAATACATATGATAAAACAAAAACTGGCGTAAATGGTCAAATTTAAGTGGATACAAAGTTCCCGGAATAACATTTTGCAGCTCCCTATTGAACAGTCCGGATAGCATTAAAAATAACTTTTGTTATACAGTGAGTTACAATGAAAAACTTTTAAATAATTACAAATGTTAAAAAAGAGATCTGATATAATAGCAACAACAGATCAATAGCAGCAAGTCATAATAGTGCAAAACTGAATAAAGAACTTTTTTTTGTTTTTATCAAGTTATAATAACATGATTTGTTTTTAGACTGTTCCCAACACGAGGGGGGCTTTTAGAAAGTTGCGGTATGCAAGGCGTATAAACAATGTGAGGCCAATATTTAAAGCTGTATTTTCTGGGCATAAGGCCGCTATGATTGCCTGTCTACAGGACCCGATTCCCAACCTATTCCACTCCACTTTCAGTTTGCGTCTACGCTGTGCCATAAGTGCTGGGCAAAGACAGACGACGTGCTCCAAAGTTCGGTCGTCCTGCCACACCCTCTGCACCTTGTTTCGTCTGACGTATGACGGCAGCCTGGCAGGTCTTTTAAAAATTGCCAGTCACCGAATCTAATGGCCATAAAACTGAGTTTTAGGTGCGAGGGGTAGGTACAGGCCAGATAGGTTGCGGAAGCTAGACACCCGTACGAGTTCATAATGGCCCATGCGTGGCTACGTTTTGCAAGAAGGTTTTTATCCATGATGAGGGAACTTATTCGAACGCTTTTCTTAATAATGGATTTAAATACTGTCATACTGGGGTTGAGGTCCCATAGGTCACCTGTGGAGAGTTCTTGAATGGACTCCTTGAAAAGGCGACCATACGTGCCCCCTGGATTTTTCTCGGTGATATCTTGCTAGACTAACGACTCCAATGAGCCTATGTCTGCTTGTCTGAGTGTATGGCAGAGATTTAGTAATGTGCCGATGCTGGAGATTTCATAGTTTAGTAGGCCAAGTTCTAGCCTAATCTGGGCAGCGGAGGCATTTTTGGGAAAACAAAGAACTTTTTTATAAATTTTGGTCACGTGTTGGTTTAAATTTGTATTCAGTTTACCCCTAAAAATCTCATTACCATGGTCCATGAGTGTGCCATCACCGAATAGGTCAACCCACAGTGGCCACACCACCCTCTGCTCAGGAAAGCAGTCACCTTTTAGTCTGGAGGCCAGTGGGGGTAGGGATTCCAAGAAGCGGTGTGGTGTCAGAATAGGGAAGGATTTCTCAAGTATATGAGCACTGTGCGCAAGAGCATCGGGGTGCCGGCCGGGATCTTTGCCTGCGGTAGGAGCAAGGTATGAAGCCGCCCCCGGTCTATATTAGCAGGGGAATAATCTATTTGTGTAAGTTGCGCCCTGCCAGCCAGTACGAGAGCCATTGTAGTTGGCTCTCATAACAGTATGCCCAAAAATCTGGGGGGCCTATTCCACCCTTATCAGTGTCCAACTGCAGTTTGGTCAGCCCTACTCTGTGGCGGACATTACCCAAATCAAGGCTTAAAGTGTATTGTTGAGGGAGTTAAGCAGTGGGGTCGGGATCACTACTGGCAGGTTGGTGAAAAAGTACAATAGCCATTTTTGAAATTACTAATCGACCCATCATCAAGAGTGGTAGGGAGGACCAGAAGGTGACTTGCAAGAGGAGCAAACGTATAGCCTTGCCCTGGTTACCCACAATGAGGTCTGGCGCCATTCGATAAACCTGTATACCGAGATATTTAAAAGTGTGTGTGGTGACAGTTAAGGAGTGAGGGCTGAACTGGACCGTCTCTGGGCGTTCCCCCTGTTAGAAAAAGAACGCATAAGACTTACTGTCATTAATTCTAAGGCCAGAAAGCTCTGCAAAGCAGGCAAAAATGCCGGGGCTGGGTGAGAGTGGTGAGAGAGAGGTTAGGTCATCGGAATACAGAATAGGTCATCCGCGTATGCGGAGATTGGATTGGTGTCACTACAACGCATGCTTTTACCACGCATGCCTTTACAACGCGGTTTTTACCACGCAGTCCATTACAACGCATAATGCTTTTAGGCGCTGGATAGTGAATTATTTAATTTACTATTCCAACTCCAGTCCCCGTGGATAGCAGGGAAGGTGTTGGATAGTATATTAAATACATTCCCTATCCTAGAGCGCCCCCCAGCGCATTGCGTTGTAATGGTTTGCGTGGTAAAAGTTGCGATGTAATGGTAGTGCGTTGTAAAAAATTCGTTGTAACCGTGCTACACCGCGGAGATTACGTGTGGCGTTTACCCAAGATGACTCCCTGTTGCGCCACCGATAACCGTGCCCTCAGGGCCAATGACTCCAGGGCCAGCACAAATAACAGGGGGGACAAAGGCCATCCCTGATGGGTGCCTTTACCAGTCGGGTACTCCCATGAGATGTGCAGTCCCATGCGGGCCCTCGCAGTGGGATCTGTGTACAGGAGACTGACCCACTTTCAATATTCTGGGGGATGCCAAATCTTTCGAGTGCTCGAAATATGTAATCCCATCTGAGCATGTCAAATGCCTGTCTTAAATCTAAGGTAACATATCCTGCGCTATCTCTCTCCGGGAAGGTGGCTGCCAATATATGATAAAGTCTCCTGATGTTAAGTGAGGTGCTCCATGCCGGTACGAACCTGCATTGGTCTGGGTGAATTAGCCTATGTAAATAAGGGAGCAGGCGACCAGCAAGTACCTTACTCAATATTTTATATTCAGTGGGGAGTAGGGACAAAGGCCTGTAACCCGATAGATCCGTCGCCGAACGTCCTGGCTTGGGGAGAGACACTACCAGCACCTGTTTAGTGGAGGGGGCAGTGACCCCGTGGTTAACGCGGTGCTATACAATCTGTCTAGTTGTGGCACCAGAGTATCTGAGAACGTGGGAAAGAATTCGGATGGGAGGCGGTCCAGACCAGGGGCCTTGTTCTGGGGTAGGTCCCTAATGGCTGCCTTGATTTCGGTCCTCGTGATAGGGCCAGAGAGAGTGTCCTGCACTGGTATGTCCAGTTGTGGGAACTGTACACTGGTTAAAAAGGCGTCAAGGCCTCTTCCACCAATGGGAGGGTGCCTGATAGTATTCACAGATGTACCCATTATTGGTGGTTATCTCGTGGATCGGGGTGTATGGGGGTCATCTTTGAGTATGCGTGCTAACAGCCGGCCTGCCTTGTCGGCATCAGCATGTCTCGCATGCATGTAGGCGGTGTAGTCAAGCAGCTCTGCATGTTTTATTCAAGCGTCTTGCAAAAGTGCTCCATTAGTGGGGTCATGCGCTGCATCTTGTTCAAGAATATTCAGGGAGTTTTCAACCTCTTTCAAGTTGTTCTGTATTTCCTGTCGCGCCCACACCGTGGTGCTAATGGCTATCTCTCTAATTACCATCTTGAATGCATCCCACTCCAGCTGCGGTGTGGATGCAGTTCCTGTGTTCTCAGCAAAGTAATGATTCATGCCTACAGCCAGTGCCTCCCGAAAGACTGAGTCCTCAAGCATCAAGGGCCATAGTTTCCAGGTAGGAACAGAGGTAGGGATTCTGCCCCAGGTGAGAGAAACCTCCAGGGGTTATGGTCAGAGAGTGTCTTACCCAAGTATGTAGCATGCATCACCTGAGTTGTGATGTGGTTGGAACAAATGATCCTATCAATTTGTGTGTGGAGTTGGTGTTGGTGCGAAAAGAATGAGTATTCTCTGCTCGCGGGATGTTTTAAGCACCAGACATCTCCCAGGCCCCATCCCTCAGCCCAATGGCACATGACCTCCACCTGACGGACAGTATTGGCTCCTCCAAGGGGGGGTGTGATCTGTCCATAGAGGGTTCATTTACGGCATTGTAGTCCCCTACCAGTATCCACGAAATGCAGCCCAGGGTACCAGGACTGGGTAAAGGCTCAAGAGGTAGTTATCCTGTTCAAAGTTGGGCAAATATATGCTGTCTAGGACAATGTGTGCGCCATCTAGTGTGCCTCTCACTAGGATGTATCTGCCCAATGGATTCACCCGTTGTTCCAGAGCTTTGAAGGGAACTCCACTCCTGACCCATATGGACACGCCCCAGGCAAATGCAGAATATGATATGGAGGAAACCTGACCCCTCCATTTTTTGCGGAGTTTAACCCTTTCGATGCTGATTACGGAACGGTTCCGTCATGAGCGTCGGTTGAGCTGTGCTGATGACGGAACCGTTCCGTCATGACTCCGCCCGCGCAAGGCGGAGTCAGCATGGGCGGGGAATTCGCGCCGCACGCATGCGGTTAACCGCCTCGGCTGCAGTCAGGTGGGACTCTTGTAGGAATACTATGTGTGCATGTCACCTATTTAATTGTGAGTGAACTCTGTGTCATTTGTGGACCGACCTCAGTACCCGTACATTCCAGGTAATCACGCTATAGCTGTCCTGCATTGGTGTCTAAGGTATATTACTATGGAACGCATGCGCAATAGAGGTGGAGCAGCAATGTTTCGGTTAGCACAAGTGGTGGGCCAGAACCTGAAAATTACATAAATACCTTCCACAATACTCGGGCCAGCTATTCGAACTGTGCTTGTCCCAACCATATGTACAACGGTGCAAACATCATCCTTGTGAAAGAGTGTCTTTCTGAAAAAAAATATGTTTTATATATGTGTACCTAAACGTCGATGGTAGAACAAACGGTTAAATAAGTGTCTAAATGGTTGTGTTTTTTTTTATTGATTGTATAACTGACTTATTAAGTGTATCTTACTAAATACATGTATTAGCAATGTTAGAAAGGCGATCCCAGGGGAGACAGAAGATGTCTGACTATCCACCCCGAGATCCACCTCTCCTTATGGAATAGGCCGAGCGCCGTCGAGAGGCTCCTTGGCGAGGCTCCTCTCCTACAATCGTAACAGCCGAGCAAGCTCACCACTACAGAGGGACACCACACGAGAGTAGATTCTTAAGAGTCTTTATGTAAGGAATAAAGGCAAGTTCTCGTAGCAATATATACAAAGGGATCGAGGGATCCTTAGAGTCTTGGAATCAGGGAAAGGGGTAACGGGACAGTCATGGTACCAACTGGTATGAGAATGCCCTGCGCACAGCTCTCAATCCTCGAGCTGGGGGGTACAAGGAGCCGCGACAGCGTCAGCAGGGTTCGGAGGATAGTTCAACGTGGTCGGGCCGCAACAGCGTCAGCAGGGCTCCGAAGATGGTTCAGCGTGGTCAGGCCGCGACAGCGTCAGCAGGGCCTCGAAGATGGTTCAGCGTGGTCAGGCCGCGACAGTGTCAGCAGGGCCTCGAAGATGGTTCAGCGTGGTCAGGCCGCGACAGCGTCAGCAGGGCCCCGAAGATGGTTCAGCGTGGTCAGGCCGCGACAGCGTCAGCAGGGCCTCGAAGATGGTTCAGCGTGGTCAGGCCGCCACAGCGTCAGCAAGGCCTCGAAGTTCCAGGTGCAAGAGTTCTTATCAGCATCTGCCGCGATGAGGTCAGCAGGTCTTCTACTCCAAGATACAACTGGCGTCCTAATCCAGGGCTGGCCCAGATATAGGACTGGAGTCCTTTGATGTCCGGACCCTCGCGCCTGGGGGTCAGAGGGGCCGGGATGAGAGTGTCCAGACACCCAGCAGGGGGGTGGAGCCAGCACCCAGGGAGGCCAGAGGGCAATCGATACCAGGCCATCGAAACTCCCCTCCTCCGGGATCCGTCAAGTGGCCACTCTACCACCTGGGTGGATCTTGGTGCCTCGATGTCGGGACTTCGTTGGGCCGCGGCCGGGGTCGGGCCGAGGCCACGTGCTCGGGACGTGATGGGCCCAAGATGGAGTCGGGCCTGAAATGGTGGGCCGGAGTGGTAGCCGGACCTGTAGAGTTGGGGCGAGCAGGGTTCGCCGGGTTCCAGAGGGGTGAGCCGTGGGTTGCCAGGGGGGCTGCTCTTGTCGAGAGTTCATGGAGGGTAGTGTCAGGGGGGCGACAGCGGGTCGATGGAGGGCCGATGTCGTCCAGGGCCCGCCATGCGGGAGGGGTAGGACCATGCCACGAGGCCGGGTCCAACACACGTCCCCCCCAGCTGAAGGCAGGGAGAGTCACCCATCTTCTTGAGGGTTCTCCTCGCCGAGGCGGAAGAAGCGGGACAGGCCATCAGCGTTGGCGTGGTCGTTGCCAGGGTGATGCTCCACAGTGAAGTCCATCCCTTGCAGGGAGATGGACCATCGCAGCAGCTTCGGGTTCTCGCCACGCATCTGCATCAGCCACCGCAGGGGCCGGTGGTCGGTCTGTACCCGGAAGTGGGTGCCGAAGAGGTAGGGCCGGAGTTTCTTTAGGGCCCACACGACGGCGAAGGCTTCTCTCTCGATGGTGCTCCACCGTTGTTCCCGAGCCAGCAGTCGCCGGCTGATGAAGGCCACAGGATGGTCAACCCCTTCGGGGTTAACTTGTGATAGGACCGCCCGATGCCGTGCTCCGAGGCGTCGGTTTGGACCACAAACTCTTGGCTGTAGTCAGGGGCTTGGAGCACAGGGGCGGTGCACATGGCAGCCTTCAGAGTCTCAAAGGCCGTCTGACACTCGGGGTCCAGTGTACCTTCTGTGGCTGCCTTTTGGAGGTCAGTTCCGTGAGGGGCCCCACAATGCTCCCATAGTCTTTGATGAAGCGCCAGTAATATCCAGTGAGCCCCAGGAAGGCTCGGACTGCTGTCTGGGTGACTGGGGGCTCCCAGGCCACAATGGTGTCAATCTTTGGTTGGAGGGGAACCACATGGCCGTTCCCGACTTGGTGCCCCAGATAGGTCACAGACCCTTGGCCTATCTGGCACTTGCTGGCTTTTATTTTTAGTCCGGCCTGTCGGAGGGCCATCAGGACCTCCCAGAGGTGCTTCTGGTGCTCGTTCCAGTGGAGGCTGTACACCGCAATATCGTCCAGATACGCGGTACTGAACTCTTCTAGCCCCGCCAGCACCCTATTCACCAGCCTCTGGAACGTTGCGGGGGCGTATTTCATGCCGAAGGGCATCACTTTAAAGTGGAAGTGGCCATCGGGGGTCGAGAAGGCAGATCGCTCTTGGGCACCAGGGGTGAGGCCGATCTGCCAATACCCAGCCGTGAGGTCGAAGGTGCTGAGGTACCTGGCGGCCCCCAGGCGATCGATCAGTTCATCGGCCCGGGGGATGGGATGGGCGTCGGTCCTGGTGACGGCATTCAGCCCCCGGTAGTCGACACAAAACCTGAGTTCCGGAGGGGCGCCGGGGGCGGCGGCTTTAGGGAACAGGACAACGGGACTGGCCCAGGGACTGTCGGAGGGCTCGACCACCCCCAGGGCTAGCATCTTGGCAACTTCGGACTGGATGCAGGCCCAAACTCGGTCGGGAACTCGGTAGGCCCGGTGTCGCACGGGCGGGCTGTCCCCGGTGTTGACATCGTGGACACACCACTGTGTGACCCCGGGGGTAAGTGAAAACAGATCCGCAAACTGCCCCAGCAGCTCTTGGCAGTCCTGGCGCTGTTCGGGGGTCGGGGCGGAGGAGAGGGGGATTCCCTCGACGGAGCCGTCTTTTTCAGAGCACTTCAGGAGGTCGGGCAGGGGCTCGGAGTCGTCTTCGGCGCCGTCATCTGTAGCTAGCAGCAGGCTCAGCTCCGTGCGGGCAAAGTGAGGCTTGAGCCAGTTGGCGTGCAGAACCCAGAGGGGGTTCCTGGGGGACTCCATGTCCACCAGATCGGTGACGGGGCTCTTGCGCTCCACCACTTTTAAGGGCCCTGTCCATTTGTCCTTGAGGGCACACGGTTCGACCGGGGACATGACCCAGACCTGTTGGCCCGGCTCGAACTCAATGGACGAGGTGTTCTGGTCATACCAGCATTTCATCTCCTCCCGACTGGCCTCAAGGTTGGCCTCGGCAAATTCCCGGAACTTCCGAGTTTGGTTTCGGAGGGTCAGGAGGTACCGGTAGACATCAGGCAGAGCATCTCGGACTGTAGTCTCCCAGCCTTCTTTGACCAGTCTGAGGGGACCTCGGACAGGGTGCCCGTACAATAGTTCAAAAGGGCTGAACCCCAGGGACTTCTGGGGTACCTCCTGATAGGCAAACAGGAGGCAGGGCAGCAGGACGTCCCATTTGCGGCGTAGGAGCTCTTCCAGGCCTTTGATCATCCCCTTGAGTGTTCGGTTAAACCGCTCCACAAGTCCATTCCCTTGGGGGTGATACGGGGTGGTGAACTTATATGTGACCCCGCACTGTTGCCATAGGGACCGCATATATTTGGATATAAAGTTTGTGCCCCGATCACTCACGACCTCTTGGAGGAATCCTACTCTGGAGAAGATCCCTATCAGCGCCCGGCCCACCACTGGGGCCGTTATGGTCCGGAGGGGGTTGGCTTCTGGGTAGCGGGTGGCATGGTCCACCAGGACGAGGATGAAGTGGTGTACCTGAAAGGTGCGGGGGTCCAGGGGCCCCACGATGTCGATCCCCACTCACTCGAAGGGGGTGGTCACCACGGGAAAGGGTTGGAGCGGGGCCTTGACTTTTCCCCCGCTCTTTCCGCTGGCTTGACAGGTCGGACAGGTTCTGCAGTGATTGTGCACATCGTTGCGCATTTTTGGCCAGTAAAAATGGGTCACCAGGCGGCTGTAGGTTTTGTCCTGCCCCAGGTGCCCGGCGAGGGGCACGTCGTGTGCCAGGTTTAAGAGGAAGTCTCTGAATCGTAGGGGGACCACCAACACTTGGCTGGCCCCCAGTCGGCAATTTTCTGTTCGCTGTATAGAAGGCCATGTCCCCAGTCGACCCAGTGGGACCACGATGTGTCCCCGGCGGCTTGAGCTGTGGCTTGCTGCCGGGTTCCCTCGAGTGAGGGACAGGCCTTCTGTTCCTGCCGGAATTGTTCTCGGGTGGGGCCACCCTCCTGGCGCCATTGGGCTAGTTTAGGGATGTCGCCGATCTCGGCGATGTCTTTGCGGTTGGGCTCCGGTGGCCCGGACTCAGGGTCGGTTTCTTCATCGACGGCAGGCGGTGGCGGCGCAGGCCAATCCTGCTCTTCGGGCGAGGCGGCCTCGGTCGACGCCGGGGCCCGGCTGCCATGGATTGGGTGGTCGCGCAGACCCACTCAGGTAGTCCCAACATCCCCAGATGTTCTCTTCGCTCGACTTGGGCCCAGGGGGAACTCTCGCGGTCGTTTCCGAGGAGGCAGTCCACGGGGGCGTCGTCCCGGACGGTCACCTTTAGCATGCCCAACACCCCTCCCCACTCGAAGGGGATTCGGGCCATCTGGCACAGGGTCTCGGAATCGTCGGCGGCCAGCACGGGGCACAGCACATTCGGTAGGATCTGTTCGGGAGTCACCAAGTGGCAGCGGACGGCCGTCACACTGGCTCCAGTGTCACAGAGTGCTTCGGCCCGTCGCCCATTAATGTTGACCCACTGACGGTATTTTTGGGTGTTGCTCGGGAGTGGAGCCCGGGGGACCATGTCTCTCTCGCCCAGACAGACTACGGCCATGACGGCCAGCTCCCACTTGGTCTGGTCCTCAGGGTAGGCTTCTTCTTCTTCTTCCCCTCCTTCCCCCAGGGCGGCGGCCGCGATCTGGTGGTTCGGAGGTCCAGCGGTGCCGGTACGCTGGTTCATTGGGCAGTGGGGGTCACTGGCAAAGTGACCTGGCCGCTGGCATCTGTGGCAGGTAATGTTCGGCCGGGGCCCCGGCCGTGCTGGGGTTGTCCCTCTTCTGGCCAGGGATGGCAAAGTGTTATTCTGGGGTGACCCCCAGGGCGGACTCCGGGGCGGCGCAGCCAGGAAGTCTCAGTTCCGGTTCTGGCCTCCTCTGCCACCTCGCTGGCGGGGGTGCCCCTGGGCATTCCGTTCTGATCCTCCTATCAGGGTCCGGGGGACCCGGGTGCTCACCCATCGATCGGCCTCAACGGCGAGTTTCCGTGGCTCGGTCAGTTTGCTGCGACAAAGCAGTTGTTGGAGAGGTGCTCCCATACGATGAGGTCGAACAGCTGCTCGTAGGTGGTCACCTTGCTGCCCTTGATCCACCCTTCCAGTGCCCTGCTATAAAAGTTCACGTATTCCACCCATGTGGTACCGGGGATCTTTTTACAGTCTCGGAATCTCTGCCGGTACATCTCAGGCGTGAGACCATAACGGGTGAGCAGGGCGTCCTTCATGTGATCATAGGAGGACATCACGTCTTCGGCCAGCTCCAGCCGGGTGTCTCTTCCTTCGCTGACGAACTTCCCCCATAAGCTGGCACCCCAATCTTTTCGAGGTATGCGGTGCGCGGTCATGGCGACTTCGTAGGCCTTAAACCACTGCTGGATGTCGTCATTCTTAGAGTACTCTTTGATGACATCCTTGGGAATGTGGACCTTCGTGTCGGCAGGAGGTGGGGGGCTTCGGTTCACAGTGACGCCAGCTTCTTCGCTCTTGGCCTTGATCTCCAGTTCTTTGAGGCCGCGCTCGTGCTCGAACGTGAGTTTCTTTTCTTCCAATTCTCTCTGCCTCCGTCTCTCCTCTAGGTCTCCTTGCAGTCGTAGTTGCTCAATGGCCATTTTCTTTTCCGCTAGTTGGAGTTCTCCGTCCGGCCGGAGTCGGGCGAGCTCCAACTCATGGAGCCGGCTCCTCTCCCGCTCTTGGGCATCTTCGGGGGAGAGGGCCGTGTCTCTGTAGGCGGTTCTTTCTTCCGCCGGGGCTGTTATGGTTCTCGGGGGCACTTCGTGGACAGTGTCATCATCAGTTTGGGGTGGAGTCGCTCCGGCCTCCACCCATGTTTGCAGCGCTTCTTTAAAATCTTCTTTGGTGCCTAGCCCGATGGTAGCGATACCTAAGTCTTTGCAAAATTGTTTTAGTTCTTTATGGGTGTACTCTTCTAATAGTTTCTTTTGGAACTGGGGGGTCGTTCCAGCTTCTTTAGTACTCATGGTTGCTGTGTGTCTCGGTTAGTAGTGGGCGAGTTACTCTCTGTACGATTTGCGTCGGCTCGGATCCCGTCGCCTGCCACCAATGTTAGAAAGGCGATCCCAGGGGAGACAGAAGATGTCTGACTATCCACCCCGAGACCCACCTCTCCTTATGGAATAGGCCGAGCGCCGTCGAGAGGCCTCCTTGGCGAGGCTCCTCTCCTACAATCGAAACAGCCGAGCAATCACACCACTACAGAGGGACACCACACGAGAGTAGATTCTTAAGAGTCTTTATGTAAGGAATAAAGGCAAGTTCTCGTAGCAATATATACAAAGGGATCGAGGGATCCTTAGAGTCTTGGTATCAGGGAAAGGGGTAATGGGACAGTCTTGGTACCAAATGGTATGAGGATGCCCTGCGCACAGCTCTCAATCCTCGAGCTGGGGGGTACAAGGAGCCGCGACAGCGTCAGCAGGGCTCGGAGGATAGTTCAACGTGGTCGGGCCGCGACAGCGTCAGCAGGGCTCCGAAGATGGTTCAGCGTGGTCAGGCCGCGACAGCGTCAGCAGGGCCTCGAAGATGGTTCAGCGTGGTCAGGCCGCGACAGCGTCAGTAGGGCCTCGAAGATGGTTCAGCGTGGTCAGGCCGCGACAGCGTCAGCAGGGCCCCGAAGATGGTTCAGCGTGGTCAGGCAGCAACAGCGTCAGCAGGGCCTCGAAGATGGTTCAGCGTGGTCAGGCCGCGACAGCGTCAGCAGGGCCTCGAAGTTCCAGGTGCAAGAGTTCTTATCAGGATCAGCCGCGACGAGGTCAGCAGGGCTTCTACTCCAAGATACAACTGGCGTCCTAATCCAGGGCTGGCCCAGATATAGTGTAGTTCTGAAAATTCTGAACTCGTGAATAAAACTTCGTCGTAGCATGACGATTTTTATATCAAAAGACCGAAAATGGCTAGTACACTATGTACAAGCATTTTTGTCATATTCTAGTAACGATTTCACCTCGAAATTGTCATTTTCGTTCTGAACCCTTGGCTTCCATTTTGTGTACGGCAGCCATTTTGTGGATTGCCCTCACATAGGCTTTTAATACAGCTAAATTTGATTCCAAAGGACACGTACACCTTAATTGACTTTTCTCTGACCTGAGCAAGCTGAAACCATTGCCCCAGGCCGAACCTGTTTGGTCAGTTCCTCCCCCAGTGGCCGAACGAGATAGCATCAAGGTACAACATGCCATAAACCCTTTTCATCGCACACACACCCTGCCTAATCTTGCTCACACCTGTCCCTGCTCTTTTCTCTCACTTGCTTTATGATGAGGAGGTGCCCGTTTTTTATTGGGGGTCCACCGATATCTGATGAAACTGTTGGGCCTTGCCGGGTAATTTGTTGTGGGCTGGACGAACTGTAAAGTGGGCTTGTCATCATGACTCTGCTTTTTCTTTGTAGTGAAAATATGTGAATAGTCTACTGTAAATGTAAGAATGTTTGCCTGGAGCTTAATATTTTGTATAAGAAGAGAAGCCTAGCTTTGTAAGATTGAGCAGTCTCCTGAGAATATACATCCCGTGTTGTTGTACTTCTAGGACGCCTGTTACCTTGGTTGCAGCCAATAAAATCGATCCTTGACTTCACCTAGAAGACTCTGAGTTTCTGTGGTCTAAATCAGGAAAGTACTCGAGGTCTTTGGGTGTGTCCCCTGACACCACTGGGTTACCGGTTCGGTACCGGTTCTGAAAAACCCAGTACCTCAGTTGGCGCCCGACGTGGGGCGATACCAGCGGTACCGGTCCAGCCAGAGGTGCGTGAGGAGCTTGGTGAGAAAATTCTGGAGGAAGGCCAACCACTTCATCGACCCCTGCATGTCGACGTGGTCAGAAAGTCTTTGCTGCGAGGTTCCCCGCTTCCCGACGGCTACAAAGGACTGCTGCCCTGGCTATTGCCCTGATTTGGACCCTTGAAGTTTGGTAGAGCGAAACGATAAGACGAGTCTTCTGGTGACGTCATCGATATCTCAGTTAAGTATAAGTGGAGCGTCTCCCAGTCCTTAGTTGGTTCTTAGTTTGGGTATCCCCTTTGGGATCACTTTGTTTGGAACTTGCAAGTGCCAAAGCCAAAGGACTCGTGTATTCACGAGAAATATCGTAATCGATAATCCTTTGAAGTTTGAAGCTAGACTAGAGAGCGAAGATGCCTGGTCTTTGCAGACTTGGAAATTTGTTTTGTCTTGGTTGTAATAATAGGGATTCCCGATTGGAGGACTCGTGTCCGGTTCCTCCGATTGGAACTCCAACTTATGAATTATATGTGAAACATGGAGTAGGCCCCATCACATATAATGAAGTATGGATCAAATACACCAGAAAATATGGTGTTTTAAAATGGCCCCAATATGGTAGCTTTGACACGGAAATCTTAGACAATCTCGAAGTTAAACTTTTCAAGAAGAAAGCCCGTCCGGCGATGTTTGACTCTTTCCGCCTATGGCGTAAGGAGGCCAAACAGAAGGAAATTAAATTAGCGAAGAAAAATAAGAGAGAAAGGGGTATTTCAATAATGCAAGCTGCTATGCAGTTTAAAGACAATGAAGAAGAACAGATGAGTGAGCAGTTGCACAGGCAACGTAAAATGGTAATAGATAAATGTTATCCAGTTTTGCCGCCTCTTCAGCAAGATGCAGCAAAAGAACTTGAAAAAGATCCGTTAATGGCGCATTTGTTAAGTTCGCCACCCCCCTATGCGCAAAATGCTACGGCACATCCGCAACCTTTAGCTGCGCAACCCGTGGTTGCATTGCCTCCTGCTCCTCTACAGCACCCACCAGCTGTTCTTCAGTTGGCCCCTGCTCCTCCGGTGCAGCCTCCTCAAGGGCCACCGGCTTTGACATCTGCTCTGCCTTTACTTCCTACAACTTTGACTACTATATCGACTACCACTCCTGGTACTCCTCCTGACACTGCCTCTGCCTCTGCCTCGCCTCACCCTGCTTTCCCTCTTGTCTTTTCATCGACTTCTCTTTCTGTTCGTCAGAGAGTGGCTAGTACTGTTACTAGTATTTTATATCCTTTCTTTGGAGCGGCAAGTCCGGCTCCTGTCTTTGAGCATAAACAGTTGCGTAGTCAACAGCCTGATTCTAGGGAGAAAGAAACGTTAAATCATTTGGCACATAGATGGGTGACTGACCCGACAATATATGATCTAAATTCTGTTATGGATGTCTTCCATCAGTGGGAAGCATCAAAACAGAGATACCTTTTTGAGAAAATGTGTGCTTTTCTGTGTGAAGATTTAGAGGAAAATGATTTGGACTCTAATTCGCCCGAGTTGAGCAATGTACGGTTTGAGTTTTCAAAAGGCGCAATTGTGGGTTTAGGTGTTAAGAAAGCAGTTGCGACGTTGTTGTCGTTAAGGACTGAAGGTGTTTCTCGTTCATTGTTTGAGTCTGATTCTTCTGTTAAGAAGAAAGGAAGACAATACCCAATGAGAGAAGTTCCTCCGGTATGGAAGGAAGCAGTGCAGGCTGATGCCGCTCTTCATATTGATGCTGTACCAGCTCATTTTCAGCGTGTGTGGGTACATGTCCCATGGAAGCGAGCTGAAGTTTTGGCCCATAAACAGACATTGCCTGATCCCCGTAAAAATCCCGCAGGGTATTACAAAGAGTTGTCACAGACTGCTGGGTCATGTATCAAGAATTTAGTGGATATAGACATGTTGTTTGGGAACGTTGTTCCACAGCCTTTATGGGGAAAGATTTGCCATGCAGATCATGATCAGGAGTTAGGTGACTCATGGGCTAATATTGCTGCTGTCGATGCCCGACAAGTTGGTGGTGCTAAACCTGAGCCTTTAGTAGCAGATCTCCCTGGTAGGATAATTGATTACATGAAAACTTTGATGCCTGTGATGCATGTAAATTGGGATAAGTTGTCTGCGTGTAAGCAGAAGAAAGATGAAACGGTGTCTGATTTCTTCACCAAGTTTGAAGAAACGTTTGTCGACCCCAGTGGTCAAGATATGAGCACAGAAGGCGGTCAGCGACTGTTCGTTGATAAATTCATGCACAATCTGCTTCCAGAGTTGTGTAAGAAGTTAAAAGATTCAGAGAGTTCTTGGGCAGTTTCCTCTTCAGCACAGATATTGGCTACTGCACAGTACTACGAAAATAGAGACAAAGATGAGAAAGATAGAGCAGAGAAGAAAACTAAAGAGTTGAAAACAAGAATTTTGTTACAGCAAGCATATCCGCCACGTGGTGGTGGTGGTCAAAATAGTGGTGCTCAGAGTAACTATCAGAATAATGATCAGCAGCCTCAACAGTATCAGAGGAACTCGCAAAGAGTCGAGTATACTCAACCACGTGTCCCTGTAGGTCCCAATCAGTGTTCATATTGTAAGGAAGAGGGTCATTTCAAGTATAGTTGCCCTATCTTGTTACAGCGTGCAAATGGTGTTTCTGGCTCAAGAGGTAGAGGTGTTCAACCAGCTCCTAGAGGTAGAGGACGTGGAAGTTTCCCCTAGAACGCTCGTCCCCTTGTGGTATATAAATAAATAATACCGGGACTATTTTTGAATTACATTAACAATAACAGATAGCTCAATAAATAAGAGGCAGGATCCGATGTGTCCGAGTCAGAAGGAATTATTCAGGCAAAAGGGAAGGGACTGGAACGGGACAGCCTGAAATAAAATGAAAAGGAAGGCAGCTGCACCATTTCATTGACAGTGCAGCATATATATAGTACAACATTACATTACATTACATACAGTAGGCGTAACTTGTGACAAGCGTAAGATAAGAACACATGGGCGGAAAAAGAAGGCGTGCACAGGGCGTGCACGTAGTCATGTGATGTGAAACGTCATAGAAGTGTCATGAATGGGCGGAAACATGGAGGGGCTACCTGAGAGCAGCTGGGACCTTTAACCTAGTGGTGCGCACAAACGGGCAATGACGTGTTACCAGGGAGAACTGGGGGCTATGACTTCTGCACTAGAAGAGGAGACTAAAAGTCTGCGGTGTCAGGACGACATGCACCTATAGCATATCTGGTATCTGGTGTTTGGAGTACATGTTGATAGAATCTAAAAGTTATCAGGGCAAAGGCTACTTGTCACTAAGGCTGGTGCATGCATCTATTCTACATGTATTGCGTGAACTAGGAATTATTCTATGAATATTAATACAGTATTTCTCTTACATGGAGACAGAAAGACTAGACCATAGCTGAAACTGTTGATGCGGTTCCGTAGC